>NC_090022.1:85447890-86691223 GCF_037176765.1 Anolis sagrei
ATAAAAATAAGAAAACACAATTTTAAAAACACAGACCATCTGTACGTAAAACTAGCTGCCATCAATTCACAACTAAAGTGCCAGAGTGTCAACCTCATGTGGGCCCATGTCAGCCTACTTGAGGCCAAAAGCCTGCTTAAAAATCCGTGTTTTAGGCTGGGTCGAAAGGATTCAAGGGTGGGGGCTAACCTAATCTCTTTTGGGAGGGTATTCCAGAGCTGGGGAGCCATCACAGAGAAGGTGCTTTCTCTCTCTTTCTCTCTTGTCTCTGCCAATGGCGCTTGAGACAGTGGTAGAATTGAGAGAAGGGCCTCCCCTGCCAATCTCAAAGCCCACATCAGTACAAAGATAGGTTGGACCCGAAGCTTACAGGGCTTTGCAGGTAATAACCTTTATAAAACAGTTTTCTGTTTTATAAAGGCAACACCGTACCTCTCCACTGTATGAGCAGAAAAACACTAGTAATTCATATTTGCTGGGAGTAATTTAGCTGAGAAGGATATATGGAAAATGGGGGGGGGGGGGGGGGGCAGTTTCCAAACAGTTTCATTCTCCCTTGGGGAGGAAAGGAGGGAGAGAGAATTTATGCAACTGTTTTATGGGTTTATGACATATACACTAAATTTACTTCTCTGTTCACTCCCTGTTAAGCATGCATAGGGGAGGCTGCTGGCCATTAGCACACTCCCAGGCTCGCCTGCAAGTCTAATGCCTCACAGATGTACAACATATACGATATACTGTTCATAAATGGCAATTTTATAGCTTCGACATGGCTTAAATTACAAATAAAAAATTGCTGCAGCATGCATAAAACAGCTCCTCTTGTTTAACCGTTTCACTGCCCTGCAATTTCTCCCTTGGGTCTGCCCTTAACAGGTTAATGGAAGGTCAGAGCTGTACTGTATTGCGCTGGTCTCTTATTGTGGCCCCCGCATCCATCCTGTGCGTTTACAGTGACTCAATTGTATATTTGCACAATTTCTATATAATTTTAGAATCCTATAGCTTGTCCTATTGATTTTCTATGCCCAGTTTAAATACAAAATATGAAGGATGGAATCCATTCTATCCTTACTTCACTTAACCATCCTACACCTTCTTGGGGAGTAGGATCCTTGCCACTATATGTACCATATAAGTCATGCTGGGTGTATTTAATTCCTTTCCAGTAAATTCATTTCAGTTTGTTATAAATAAACTATCATTTTATTTATTGAGTGTTTATTAAGTAAAACAGGCTGCTATTGCTGCTAAGGCCTACAGATTCTGGATACAGATAATAGCTTTGTATCTAGAGAAAAGTGTCATTTTTATTCATTAGCCATTATAGGATAGGACGGAAGAAAGAAACTCTGGACTGTTACTACTGATGACATCTTTGCATCTCAAAAAGCACCTCATTTTACTCTTCCTGTGAAGTTTTAGTAATTGATTGTAATTGCTGTTTTAATGTTTTACTGTAATATGTATTATGATGTTTTATTGATTGTATGTGATATTATGGTTGGAAACCGGTCTGAGTCCCTCAAGAGAGGTGAGAAGGTCGGAATACAAAACTTTTAAATAAATAAATAAATAAATAAATAAATAAATAAATATATTCTCCTACGGGCATATTCCATGATTTATTGATTTTCTTAAAGCCACAGACTGCACTTAAACAAACTGATAAGGAAAGGTCCTTGGTCTACTGTGAAATGAAACAGCATGCTAGTGGGTACAACCTATTTCTCCCTTTGCGTGATCAGAAGGAACTAACAAGAAATCAGTAATGCTGATAGTGAATACAATCCGTTCCTCCACTTGTGTGACCAGGGGCAACTAACAAGAAATCAGTAATGCACTGTGGTGTTTAAACTCAAGATCCTATTTGACTTCCCAAAATTACTCATAATCATAAACAAGCTAAGGATGGCACATTTACCAATTTCCAGTAATTATTAAAAAAGCTGTATGTAGTTCTTGCTGTGTGCCTTCTGACTTGAAACGACCCTAATGGGGTTTTCTTGGCAATATTAGTTCATAGGAGGGTTGCTTGTGTCTTCCTCCAAGGATGAGAGAGTGTGAGTTGCCCAAGATTATCCAGTGGGGATTTGAACCTTGAGTCACCAGAATCATAGTACAATGCTGAAACCACTACACCACACTGGTTCCCCATATGTACCCACATGCTGTCATTTTTTTTTTTAAAAAAGGAAAATCAGGATAATCTAGAAACCTTGGCTTATTTGCATACATATGCAGATGTTCTCGATATTGTAAAAACATGCATTTCATTTAAACCAAACAATATATATTATATCTAGAAGCCCTAAGGAGGTGTTAAATATTAAGTTTTGTTTTACATTTAAACCTCCAGTAGAAAACAGTGTGATATTAAAAGTACATGTCTCCATAATTCAAAGTACATGTGTCTATGATATCCCATAGGAAACAACTCTAAGAATCACAATGTGAAACTACTCTACAAGAAAGCTATCCATATTTTCTTACTAAACTAGGGTAACTGTGAAATGTTTCTTTTAAAATTTGTGGATGGAACAAAGATTTGAACTTGTTTTCTGTACTGGAAATTAGCTTTCCACGTGGTGCAGCCCATTCCAACTCAACACTCAAGTTTCCAAACTGAAGAGAAGCCTGTTCTTCTTGGATTGGTTATAATGTAAATGAGCTGAAGCATTCAATTTCAATACTACTGCCCATGCCATAGCTCAGGAGAGTGAACGGGAGCTCTATAGGAGAGAATTCTGAGCATCTATCCCAAACTACACATGCTGGGATTTCACAGGTCACAACCTGGTGCTATCAAACAATGTTGTGTAAAGGTAAAGGTTTCCCCTGACATTAAGTCTAGTAGTGTCCGACTCTGGGGTGTGCTGACCATCTCCATTTCAAAGCCAGAGCCAGCATTGTCCGTAGACACCTCCAAGGTTATGTGCCAGCATGACTGCATGGAGTGCCGTTACCTTTCCACAGTAGCAATACCTATTGATCTACTCACATTTGCATGTTTTCGAATGGCTAGGTTGGCAGACGCTGGGCCTAACAGTGGGAGCTCATCTCGCTCCCCAGATTCGAACCACCAACCTTTCAATCAGCAAGTTCAGCAGCTCAGCAGTTTAACCCGCTGCACCACCAAGGAGCAACGCTATGTAATAGCAATGTTGTGTAGTATGGCCGAATTTACAGAAAATCACAGTCAGAACTCTTTTGTTGAAAACGCTCACAGCATAGCAGAGCAATGCATCAAATAGTAAGGGAATGAATGAGAGAGTTTTCGGATTTTCTGAAAGCCATACCTGTGAAGGTTTCTGGTCTTCATCACTAGACTCTTCCGATGAGCTGTCTTCCTTTTGTATCCCTCCTTTCTGTGCTGTACCTACCAAAACAGAAAAAACTGCCATATAATACATCTTTGATTAGCTATCATGATGTCAAGATTAAGAACTTCATCACATAAAGCTCAGTCTGACTCAAACAGATGATTTCCCTACCTTTATCACACTGTTAAATGTATCTGAGTATTCAGCATTCTTTCAGTAGATTTGCCATCACACTGTAATCACTAGACACCGCCCTTCATCCCTCCCCTGTGTTCTTTGTGGGGGGGAAAGCCTCCTCTCTTTGAAATGCTGGCTGTTACATGTTTTAAATTCCAGAAGAAAGGAAGCAGGGAGGGCAGGAAGGAAAGCTGTGATGTACTCCCTCCGCCCCACAGAGAAGGGTGTGGACCTTGGGAAACTATAACTTCCAAGATGCCACAGCATGGAGACATGGCATAATAATAATAATATGAATTTCCCATGCAATACAAGGCACATAGAATCATATAATAGGAAGAGACCTTGTGGGCCATCTAGTTCAACCCCCTGCCAAGAAGCAGGAAAATTGCATATCATGGAAGGAAGGGAAGGATGCCATCACATTGCAGAACTAGTCAAACATCCAGATCATTCTCAAAAATCTATTTTTCCACCACCTCCTGAAATGTTTGAAAAGAATGCTGGCCCCCACCATTAAAATACACAAAGAATGCTCTGTCCTACACTTGAACCGAACTACTGTGATGACCACAGTGGCTTAGCACATTTTAAAAGTAGCACTCAGTGGAATTTAGTAAATGTGATGAAGTGGCAAGCCAGCAAGGAAAATTAAGTCAAACACAGATCCATATTAACTTATGTACATGTGCAATTTGCATCCTGCCCTTTCAGATATTATCACATTATTAATCAAGAAAGGCTGGCAGAAATCGACATGGAAGCAACTACAAAGCTGTATCTGGTCTGATTCTCCAACAGAATTCTGACATTCTGTACTCTCTTTTTTTTTAAAAGACAAGGGCTCAGATCCTCCATCAAGAGATGTGAGTCTGATACATACCTAGGTCTACCAATGTTACCCCCCCCCCCCATTTATGAAACTCCAATACCCCCCCCCCCCCCCCCCCAGTAACATGCAATGTGTTTGAAAGGGACTGGGTTGGGGCGGGGGGGTTGGTCACCATGCAGTTGGTAAAAAATCCTGACCTTCAAACTGAAAAAAGTGGTGATAGTAACATAATTTGCACTTATGCTATTGTAATATACTTTTTGTGTTAGGAGTGACTTGAGAAGCTGCAAGTCGCTGCTGGTGTGAGAGAATTGGGCATCTGCAAGGATGTTGCCCAAGGGCCATCTGAATGTTTTACCATCCTTGTGGGAGGCTTCTCTCATGTCCCCGCATGGGGATCTGGAGCTGACAGAGGGAGCTCATCCGCACTCTCCTCGGATTTCAACCTGTGACTTGTCGGTTTTCAGCCACCAGGGGCTCCATTCTAATATACTAACAAGATGCAACAAAGGAATCCTTAGGACAACAGATATCACACATACAAACAGGAAACATACAAACTATGGTAAAGACTTCCTAGAACCTCTACAAGCAACCCCAAGAAAACATTGACATCTCACCTTCAACCTAAGCAAGTTTTGTTTTTATCTGATGGCAGCCTTACACATGCGATTCTTATCACGAAGGTGAAACAGAAGAGTGTGTGTGAGAGAAGTGAAGTTCCTCTAAGGCAATGGTTCTCAACCTGTGGGTCCCCAGGTGTTTTGGCCTACAAATTTCAGAAATCCCAGCTAGTTTACCAGATGTTAGGATTTCTGAGAGTTGAAGCCCAAAACCTATGACAACCCACAGGTTGAGAACCACTGCTCTATGGTGATCTCATATTATCTCCCACACAAGACTAGATGCAACCAAGATACAATTTCTTCCAGTGGTAGTTTGGCTGTGCCTACGTATCAAAAGAACATTTCCAATGACAAACATGGAGAGGGTGATTCAAGAACCTAACCTTGAATCAAGGCACTGCCTCGTTTCCTATTTCCAAAACAAGAGGAGACTATTAAGGCACTTGAAGTGTGCATCTAGGTATGCACAGGATGTCTATCCCCTCATTGCCAACATCTAAACTTTTGATAGTGAAAGCATGCTGTTTTTTTTTAAAGTAACAGGATGCTGCACTGAGAGCTTCAAACAATCTTCAGAAAGCTAAAAACAAAAAACCTTCTTGTGGTTATCATGGAAACATGCCACAAGTAAGCGGCCTTCCGTCTCTGCCTTAGAAACAGCTTAGTGCAGTGCATTCATGAATTCACATGGGCTTCTGGAGTCGGGACTTGGGCTTGCTAGGACTGGAAATTTCACCAAGGTTGAGCTTACCAGGCTGTGGAATCTGTTTGGCTGTTGCTGGTGGTTTTGGTGCTTCTTTCTTCTCTTCTTCCTCGCTGTCTGAGGAAGTGCTGCTTCCTGAGCTCTCCTTGCTTTTGAGGGGTTCAGAAGGTTTAACAGGAAGAGCTTGGCCTTGGCTTGGTCTGGCCTTTTTGGAAGAGTTCTGCTCCACTTTCCTTGTTGTTGTTGTTGTTGTTGCTGGGGCCTGACTTGGGCTGGACGAACTGGAACTGACCTGTGGGCCTTTTGGTGAAGCAGTAATGGCTTTACTTGCCACCTGCTTAAAAAAGGGATGAATTGGGGGCTGGAAGAGGAAGAATAAGGAACCAGAAATAGACATTAGAATTAAAAAGGGTGGTAACAATTGTGGAGAAATTTAAAACCAATCATTCTTAGAAATAAAAGATGATCTTGCAGTGAAGAATAACAGTATCAACAGTTCTCATTTCTACTGCCAATCAATATTCTTGCATGCATATAATACACAATGCAAGCCTTCAGTTTGCCTCAATCTACTGCTTCACAGGGGCTAGGTAAGGAAATTCATTGGGTTTAGTTTAGATAATATCATACTTACTGAGAGATATACAGATTTGACAACTGTGAAACTAACACATCTTATGCAGTGTTAATACAACAGATAATCTTACTGAGAGAACCCAGTGTGGTATAGTAGTTTGAATGCTAGACTATGACACCGAAGACTACAATTTGAATCACCAGTGAGCCATGGAAATCCACTGGGCATGTCACATTTTCTCAGCCTCAGAGGGAAGCAAAGCAAAGCCCTCTTTCCAAGAAAGACTTATGATAGGTTTGCCTTGGAGTCACCATAATTTGGAAATGGTTTGAAGGCACAAATAACAAAACAGATTCTTAGCAGAAAGTGACATGAAAAAGAAAGACGATGGAGGAAATCCACGCCAGAGAGAAGAAACAGAGTGAAAGGGTGAGACTAGAACTGTTTAGCAATACGTCATCACTGACACTATATTAATACCATCAGTTCTTCAACGTGCAGAACATGAATAATATTCATATAATGTTAAGGCAGTTTCATGTTTGAAATCTGAACCACCATTAGAGTCTAGAAGAGTAACTTTTCTGGATTCCAACTTGTTGTAAATAAACTGTAATGAAAAAACATGTAATATGCTCAAGCCTGCAACATGGTTTCTGCTTCTGTGCTACTGAAGAGGCTGCCTCTTACCTGTTTTGTTGTTTTTGCAGCTGCCTTGGTATCTGAAGAATCAGAGCTGTCTGTTTCAGAGCTCCCTGATGGTTTCTGAAGAGAGGCTGCCACTGGCTTTGCAGGGCTTGATGTCTCCTTTCCTCTTGACTGAGCATTTCCTGGTTTGTTTAGTGTGACACTTGCAGCCTTTGCAGTCACAGCTTTCATGGGAGTGGAAACAGGTTTCTGTGACACCTGAGATGGTTTCTAGGACAAGCAGATTATTACATAATTAGACTGTCACAAGAACAGAAGCTCTAATTCATATAGATTTCAATTTTGGGGGGGGGGGGGAGAGACAGCACCAAACACTACTGATTCAAGAGGAACAATTAGTAATACAGCAAAAGTTAAAAAAAAAAGGACTTAGTGACATCTCTACTGCTAATTCAGTTTTGTAGTCTCCGAGTGGAACTAAGCACTGTGGAAAGTCAACAGTGGCATGATTCCACCATGTCAGACCTTTGTAATGGCAAGCAGACCATATATGTGAAACCTGAAGACAATGTCTGTCCCCATTGTGACAAACAAGCCAGGCTAACCCAGCCAATATATATCAGACCTGTCCCCCACCCCCCAAACAGGGTCTTTCCCTGCACTACCTCCTCCACTGGCTCCTCCCAGGAATCCTCTCATGCAAGAGGCGAGATTACTGAGAAGCAGCCACTGCGACTGATGGGAATCTGTTCTCTTGTGGCTCAAACACAAGCTGGATGTTATTTCCATCCCCATTGTGACAGGCAGAAATAGGAACCTGTCACAATTTCTCCTTGCGAAGGAGATCGCCTGCTGTTCCTGAATGATAGGGGAATGAACACCCATTCATTGAAGAAACTGCTGCCCAATAAGTAGAGATTGGGAGACTTTCTTCTCCGTCTCTATGTAGCCCCTAAGTAAAAGGCCACATAGGAATTGTAAATACTGAAATAGGCACAAGTGCATAACTCCACATTACACAGTTGCAAATGTAACACAGGATTCCAGTGTAGTTTTAACTGCATAGCCTAATTTGATTGGATCCATACTGCAACCTGCTTTCATTTCCATACTGAAAGAAACATTATATATATTGCTGTGTCAAGACAGAGAAAGGGCAGATGTCTCTGGGCTTCAATCCAATTATTTGGAAGTCTGGCTTCCTCAATGCAATGGGGCTTCTTTCTAAACTGGCATGAATGTATTCACCCACCTCACATTTCAAAGCCAAGCTGGGGATTGTGTGCCCTTCCAGATGATGTAATGCTAACACCTCAACATTCATCACCACTGGCTATGCTGGCTAGGGCAGCTGGGAGTCACAATTCAATGACACCTATTTTTAGGAGCGTGGATAAGTAAAACTGTGGATATTGAATCCATGGATAAGGGGTTGTACTGCTATCTTCAAAACTCAATTTGTGGAAGTTATTTGGGAAATCTTATGCATTTGTAACATGGAATATATTTTTTTAAAAAACAGACAATACACTATTGAGTGTGTGAGCTACCTGCCTTTCTCAACCTTAAGATTTTTCATGTTTTTAATACACTACATCTGATGCAATTACATAAACTACATATTTATGTATCCAGCATATATTTATATTCATTATAGCTAACTGTGATTTATAAGTTATATTTATATTAACAAAAACAATATTGTGCCAAATGTAGCAGCTGTGCACAATAAAAGCCACTTTTTTCCTTTACAACTGGGACTGCTTTGACAACTTCTGCATGGATTCTTGAATGGATTATACACACACACACACACACACACTTTTTGAGATTTTCAAGGAACACCACCTTCTGACCAAGGATAATATCTAGGAACTTTTTGGAAACCTACCAAGTCTACCAATTTAACAGGGAACAGGCATGACTGGGGTGAGGCACAGAGGAGATGATACACAACAATACAATGCAATAGTCCAGTCCAATAAGAGCTATATGCATCTACTTGCATTCTCAGCGACTAATCTGTACCAATTAGCACAAGGGCCAAGCAAATGCTAAAAGACACAATTTGTAAATGTAAAAATGCTTCTTGCATGCCTTAGAGGGGATTTGGGGGAACTGGGTGGCAAATGTATATATATGTTCACAATTTCATGATCCTTATGGGGCTTTGGAGGGATGCATGCTGCCCACAGTTTGCACTTTGCTCTCCTCCAATTTAACAGCTAACCACTATGTTTACATATACCTGAATAAGGAACTTCACCAGCAAAACATGCCTGGTGCACAATGTTATTTATTTATTTACTTTATTTATATCCCACCTTTCTCCCTGTGGGGACTCAAGGTGGGGTATAAATAACAACCACACACTTTGGTCACTATTTAATACAATTTTTTTTAAAAAACCAATTCAATAATACTGTGTGGGTTGGATCACAATACTATTAAAATACAATAAATACAATAAAATACATTTTAAAACACACAATCTCCCCCCAAATTCCCCATAGCAGTTTGCCCCTTATCCCTCTCCAAATGGTTGGTGACACATAAAGGTCTTCACTTGCTTGTGGAAGGTCAGAAGGGATGAGGCCCTCCTGGTATCTCTTCAGAGAGGATTCCACAATCTAGGAGCAGCCACCAAAAAGGCCCTCTCCCTGTTCTCACTAAATGCACTTGACCGGGGGTGGGGTGGTGGTGGGGGATTGACAGAGAGAAGGCCCTTCCCAGTAGATAATAGATGTCTACCAGGTTCATAGAATGTTCTGTTTCATAAGGGCCCCCACCCTTCTGCAGAAATTAGTATTCTCTTAATCAGACTTTCAGGGAGACACTGGATTCAGCCTCCTCATTACCTCATTTTAGTGTAGTTTTGAAAACAAGCAAGATTTTAGTGTGATTTAAAAAATAACACCAGTTCTGAGATGTGGAGTAGTGGTTTTAACACTGGCTTAGGACTCAGAATCCCAGTGTTTGACTCCCCACACAGCAATTGAAGCCCACTGGGTGACCTTGGGTGAGCTACATCCTCTCAGCCCCAGAAAACCCCGTGATAGATTTGCCTACAGACTTTTAAAATAGTGAGCCATTGTAGATTTTTTTACCAGCAACAGTTCTACAAGGAGATATTGTGACCCAGTATCTCTCTGCATTTACCTGAGTGTATACTGTGTCTCCTTCAGAGTCAGACTCATCGCTGGAATCCTGGCTACTGTCTTCGCTCTGCTGGACTTTCTGGAGTGATCCTGACACAGGTTTTGTGGCACTTGCAGGCTGAGCCGGAGCACTTGCTTTGGTTGCTGAAGGAAAGAATGAGCAGTCCATTAACTAAAATGGAAGAAAAGCGCTCATACACTTAAGACTCTTAGTCATTCCTTCATCATTATTCTTTATAGAAAGAGTCTCCAAGGTGCACTTATTCTAGGGGATAGGGATATACTCCACTGCTCTTTGAAAGCAATTCCAAATGGTCCTATCACATGAAGTTCACCCCATTCCATCAATAATCCATTGGAATCAGCCCGAAAAACAATGCAAAAGCAGAATAAGTGCACATGGGATTCTGATTGTGTTTTCTGATTTAATATGGTTCTGAAGCGCTGCTTTTATGTGTGATCATAAAATCAGTACGCATTCCATCAGCTAAAATCTCATGAGAATGATAGTTTGAGACTTCCAGGCTATGTCACTGCACAATATGAAGGGGGGAAAGTGCAGGCCTTCTGTGGAGACAGCCTTCTGTGGTGTGATGAGTCAAAGTGCAGTATTTTCAAACGTAAGAACCACGTGTGATGGGGTCAGTATGCATCTCATCTTAATACAGTATGCATTTCTTTTTTTAAAAAAAGAATAAAAAACCCAACAAGATGAATACTGATATAAATATCCCAATGTGAAAGGGTCCTAAGGAGCCTTCTCCCTAAGAACTTTTCCTTTAGAAGACTACTGAATGGAAATTGCTTTAGCTGACTAAAGATTTTAATAGGTTCTTGTGGGTTTTTTCGGGCTATAGGGCCATGTTCTAGAGGCATTTCTCCTGATGTTTCGCCTGCATCTATGGCAAGCATCCTCAGAGGTAGTGAGGATGCTTGCCATAGATGCAGGCGAAACGTCAGGAGGAATGCCTCTAGAACATGGCCCTATAGCCCGAAAAAACCCACAAGAACCTAGTGATTCCAGCCATGAAAGCCTTCGACAATACAAAGATTTTAATATTTGTGTTTGGCTACTTGTCTTTTTTATCATTCAGGTTTTATTTTAGCACTACTGATATATCATGAACTTGGTAAGCTAGCTTGTGAGGTGGTTTTTTTTTGGCCTGCAGGGCATCTGTAAGCATTACTGATAAAGGAACCTGCTGGGCAAACAGGCAGCAGAAGAGACTTTCCATATCTCTTAGATCACTTCATCTTGACATATCTAACATGGCAATGATTTTTCCCCAAAACTGTCAAGGACTCATTGGCAACAAGTGTTTCCCTCCTGACCCAACACAGGAGATGTGATTCATTGAAATGTATTTTTATTATGTTTTAATTTTATTATGTTTTAATTTTTAACTTAAATTTAATTTTTAACTTATGTTTTAGCATAATTTGTTTTAATTTTTAACTTATGTTTTAACTAATGTTGTAGGTGCGATTGTAAGCCACCTTGAGTCCCTCTCGGGGTAGAGAAAGGCGGGATATAAATAAGGTAAATAAGGTAAACAAACAAATAAATAAATTTTCAAGTTCATAAGAAAGCTATTATAAATAATCCAGGCACCATTTTAACATTTTTCTGAAAAAACTTTTTTAATTTCTCAATCAGCTATCTAGAGAAGCCAGTATTATGCCCACGGTCAGCATTCAACATGATATTCAAATAAGAAATTCTCCTTTCCCACAGTAAACCGATGGGAGGACGTGAAGTATTTGAACCAAAGACTCAGAAGCACAAAAAGCTATCCCTGGTGCTTTGAAATCATTTCTTGATGAGGCATATAGGGTTACAATAAGAATTTAGTCTGGTGAATTAAGACAAATTCCTTCATTACAAACTGTTTACTTTCCTAAAATAAAATAGAACATATTACACCAGGAAAATTTAAAATAGGTTTATAACATTTCTACATGGAAAGTTCAGAAAGCACAATCCAATATTTGTGGGGGGTTTTTCCAGTCTAGAAGAGCTCTTACATCTTGGCTTGGTAATACGACAAGCAATCAGCAATGAAGAGCACCCTCTTTCCCCTCAGAACATTTCTTCAGCCAATTTGGAAGGAAAGAAAATATGGCGTGAATATGGAACTGGAAACAGTGACAAGCCTCTCATGTCCTCTTCAAAATAATTGGCATTTGCTTCCATGTTTTGGCATTTCAGAATGCACTCTGCACATCCTTGGGAGGGCTATTTATTCCTCCCGTGACTGCATGCTGCTCTAGCGGAGAAATATTAAAGAGAAGTAAAGACAAAAGGCCTCAAGCACCAATGAAAATGAGAGGCCTCTTACCGGGTCGAGGAGGTGATTTGAGAGCCACTGGAACGGTTTCCTCTTCACTGTCAGAGGAGCTGCTGCTCTCATTTACTGCTTCCTTTCCTTTATCAACCTGAATTTGTTTGGCTCCAGCAGGATGCTGCGGGGTTTGCAATCTCTGCACCCAAGAAAAAGTACACAAAACCCACCAATAGTAAATCACGTGTTTTCATTGTCCAATTGAATCTTACTATTATCTTACTGCAGCTTCTCCATCGTACAACCCACACTATATATAAAATGTAGGTAAAGGGTGATGTTCACAGTCATTTACTTATGGAACTAACCTAAGATAGACATTTATATTCTCTGAAAGAGAGGAATGAGTATAGGATTAAACATGGAAAAATTAATCCTTTAGGACATTTTTGGGGAAAGGGAGGGAATCATGTGGCTCTGGAGCCACATGCCGCACAAGAAGTTTTGGTAGAACCCTAAGGCCCTCCCCATTTGAACACAAACTTTCTGCCTCTAATCGCACTCTCAGCAGTCTCAAGGAGATGTAATTTAATCATGGTTTTTGGATCCACTCCACAACAAAACAGAAAAACATGCAAAAAGGGACCCAGAAGCAATCACAATGTCATTTCCAATGTCACACCTTCAGGTAAGAATCCTGTCCAGTTCTGCCCGAGGTTCTTTCACACTACAAAGTTATTGTACTATGATCCCGTGTTAACTGACATGGCAACCTCCTGTGCAATTTTGGGATTTTCAGTTTAATTTGGGGTGCGTGTGTGTGCGTGTGTGTGCGCTTTAACATTCTCAGCCAGAGCCCCAATACCTCAGAATGCGCTATGAAACCAAGATTCTCCATAATCTTACAATTGCACCTAAAGAACCATTATTATTTAGAATGAAAGGGATCTTGTATACCAGAACATTCTATATAGAAAAGCTAGGCCCTACTCACACCCACCCACCCTACAATCTACTGTCAATTTCTTGAGGATGAGCTCCAGATATTTACAGCCACATAACTAACTTTACTGTTTACTTTTATTGGGTTCCCTTGATTATTTTTTTTAAATCAACTTGAGAAGAGTACTTGGAAAAAAAATCTATCGAAATGCTCCTTTAAACATAAACATTAGTTTGTGTACCAGTGGGGTGAAATTGTTCCTTCTCCTAACCATGATTTTGGGACATAATTTTCTTGAGAGAGCAGGTGCAAAAATGTTAATTCATCACAAGTAGCTGAATTGCTTCCTAGTCCTGTTCTTTCCACAGGATGAGACATCTTCTGTCAAATTGAGCATGAGAGCATCCTACTAGGGTTTTTTTTTCATGTCAGGAGTAACTTGAGAAACTGCAAGTCACTTCTGGTGCGAGAGAATTGGCCATTTGCAAGGAGTTGCCCAGGGGATGTTCGGATGTTGATATTTTACCATATTGGTGGGAGGCTTCTCTCATGTCCCTGCATGGGGAGATGGAGCTGACAGAGGGGGCTCAACCTGCTCTTTCCAGATTCAAAACGTTGACCTATCAATCAGCAATCCTGCCGCCACAAGGGATTAACCCACTGCACCACCAAGGATTCCTATATCCTACTGGGTGAACACCAGTTACTGCCAGGAAAAAAAATCCCATAGTGCCAAACTGAATATTTATAGTAAAATTGGCACACACAGAGATTATATTAAAATACGCTGGAAAAAATCTGACCTTCTGAACACTGTTGGGCTGTACTCCCTAAATTTCTGACCACTTGCTATGCTGGCTAGGGCTGATGAGACCTGAAATCCAACAATATCTGGAAAATCACAGACTGCACTCAAAGATACTGAAGGCCCAAACCCATCTGAGAAAATGAGACCAAAGATATATTTTTTTAAAAAACTAGACAGAAAAGACTTGGAAGGAGAACATTTTTTTGTAAACTGAATATGATCAGAAGTAAAGACAAAGGCATACTCTGAATGGAAGCAGCACTGAACCCTTATGAATGCCATGACGTTTAAATTGGTTAATCTCTCAAAATAACCCAATTGATTCTCAATTGATGCAAGACAAATACTTCCTGATTCCAAATCCTTTTGATTTCAGAGCTAGGAAGTATGGGCCATTTACTTACCATACAGAACCTAAACATGTGCGAAGATACACAGAAAAAAAGCTCATGTTGTAAATGAGAAAGAGAACAGCAAGTAACAGTATTTCTACAAACTACAAAAGGAAGCCAAGCAGGAAGCAGTACAAGCTACGGTTGGCTGAATTACATAAAAATTCAAAGGCCTCAAATGAAGCAGAATCAAAGCAGCTTTTTCAAAGAGCCCAGCATCTGGCCTGCTGCATTTTTAAAAACTCTGGGGAACAAACCAAGGCCTTGGGCAAAAAGAAAAAAGACAGCAGTTTGAAAAAAAGGAAAACTCCCATATATTAAACAGGTTGATACCTGGGCTGATGGGTTGGTAATACCAGGATTTTGCTCTGTTATCTCAAGTTGTGTAGCAAGATTAAATACAAATTAATGGGACAGGATGTTGTGCAGCAGATTGTGGAAGTTTGCTGCCAAAAGAAATATGCTTTATGATCAGAATTATGTACCTTTGAAAATATGAGAAGGGAAGAAAAAGGGTTAAGGCAGGCACGGGCAAACTTCAGCCCTCCAGATGTTTTGGACTTCAAGTTGAAGCCCCAACACCTGGAGGGCTGAGGTTTGCCCATGCATGGGCTAGATGCACAAGTCCCCTTCTCCATGCTCAGAATTATGCAGATTAAAGGGCACAATAAGAGAACATTCATCTTTTGGCAGTCATCTTCACAAGGACGTGACATTATCAAATGTAAAGGAGCCATGGTGGTGCAATGGGTTAAACCTTTGTGCCAGCTAAACTGTTGACCTGAAGGTCGGTGATTTGAATCCATGAGATGGGGTGAGTTCCCGTCTGTCAGCTCCAGCTCCTCATGCAGGGACATGAGAGAAGCCTCCCACAGGATGGTAACACATCCGGGCATCCCCTGGGCAACGTCTCCGAAGATGGCCAATTCCCTCACATCGGAAGTGACTTGCAGTTTCTCAAGTCACTTCTGACACAATTTAAAAAAAGAAACAAATGTAAAAGGTGTTCCTTATTATAATTCTATTAGCTGTAAAAAAAGTTCTTACTCCACAGTTTATAGAAGGAAAAAAAACTTTTTCACTTTTTTGTTTGGTTCTAATAAAGTTATTGCCCAGGAGCAGAAAGTGAGGTGGAGCTGAGGAACCTTATAACCAAGGTGAAAGACGACAGTGCAAAAGCTGGATTGCAGTTAAACATAAAAAAAATCCCAAGATTATGGTAATCTGACTGATTAACTGGCCAAAAAAATCTAAGTTGCACTTTTCCCCATGTCTGAGAAATGTCTTAGAAACCCAAGTGCTTTTTAATATACAAAGAAGCTTTTTTTCTGTTGTTGGTACTGTAATTAGTGTGCCTTACAACCAATGGTACCTTAGAATCAGAGAAATAGGGTTTACTTTAAAAATTAAAGTAAAAATCAGATGCATACATCACAATGAATGCGGAGAAATTTAAGGTGAACTTCATGAGATTCATTTACCTGAAATGTCACTTGTGACAATCCTTCAAAGAGAGGGGAGATACTAGCACTAAAGTCACCCATTCATGTGGCGATTGCAGTACTCTTCCACCCTTCCCAACATGAAAGTTTCATCTTATGCAGTAATGAAAGAGATGAAAGATATGGATGCCAGCATCATCAAATATTAACTGAATCACATTATTAGTAGAACATTCCTTGGTTAGTATTGGAACTTCAATGCTTTACGTCTTCCTGAAAATATAACACTCAGAAGTTATTGCCCCCTTCTTCTTATGTTCCCACTATGTCTCAAAGGCCAAAAGACCCATTCAGAACGAGTAGGATAAAATGTCCTCATTCTGAGGAGACAGCAGACAGTAAGCAATATTTTGGGGAGGTCCTCCTTGATTCTTTAACTGTGTTTATTTACCGTCATAATGAGGGTGGGGGCTTTTACTTGTTTTGGCTATGTGTAGGCGGTAGGGCACCTGGATTGGTCATTGTCCACTGCAGTGTATGTGCAATGTCTGTCTTCATGCCAGAGAATTTCATTGATTATACCTGCAGCAAGTGCAAACCAGTGGCTCTCTTGGAAGAGAAGATCAACATACCACAGCTATGTTTTGAGATTCTTCAACGCATAACAGAACACAAGGACTTCCTGAATAGAATGGAAGGAGAACTGGTTCTACAGAACCTACAGGAAGAAATTGCCAATGAACATGAAGGGAGCTGTAAAACTAAGGGAAGCACCTTGGAAGATGTCACCATCAGGGGCAAACCACATACAAGGGATTTGGAACCACTTCAACTAATAGCTTCCTATTGAGAATGAAGGTTGTGAAGAGATGCAAACAGGAAATTAGCATGCCAGACAAGAGGCCAAGCTAACCACTAAAACTGCAGGAAGAAAAGAATGGTGCAGATAGTAGGGATTTATTTATTTATTTATTTACTACATTTATATACTGCCCCTCTCAGCCCGCAGGCAATTCATTGCTCAGAGTTGTAGAGGGAACTGTGTACCAGCCGGACAAAATGAACCAGGAGGAGTGCTGTTTTGACTGGCTACTTTGAAGCTGTTGACAGCAGAGGTTTTCCTTCTGAAGCCACCATCTTCACTTCCTAGATAAAAGTTTACTAACTATCTCACATAGACTGAGAATAATTTTTGCAAAAAATGTGGAGAATCTGATCAAGAGGATTTTAAACTAAATCCTTGGGGCTTGGAGAAGATAAGACTGTCCAACTCTGATAAAACCATTATTCTAACCTTCTTCAGTATAAATCTTACATATACTTCCAATAATAATAGAGTAAAATAATAAATGTAATAAGAATAACAGAATAAAATAATGGAAATGCAATAATAACAGTATTAATAGAATAAAATAATAAATGTAATAACAATAAAAGTAAAATAAAAGTAAAATAAAAGTAATAAAAATATTTTACTCTATTTATTATTATTACTTTTATTTTACTTTTATTGTTATTATTACATGTATTATTATGTAAATGTAACAACAACAACAACAACAACAATAAATAAAGTAATTGTTGGGAGTTCAGCCTGTGATTGTGTTTCAGGATCAGGGTGCTTTAGATGAGGGGAATGATGTTAATGAGATTCAAGATGGCAATGGTTTGGTCAGTGATATTGATGCAGAGAATGACCACGAGATCCCTGTAGTTTCCTATGAGAATGTCCCTGAGGGGTGTGGGGATGAACCTGCAGAAATTAATGAGCAAATAGATAACGAGCCAAAAGAGCAAATAGATAATGAGTAAAGAGATAGACAAGAAGAGTTCAGTCAAAACAGGAGCACTGTGCAAAGGCTTAGGCTATCTGCCAGGCTTTGGCAGAAAACAATAACAAAGTCTCAACTACAGAGAAACCAATTTCTGATCGCTAGTGATCTAGCTAATGAGGGACCTAGTGACCTAGGTAATCCCATCAAGTTTGGGATGTGCAGTCTGACAAAGTATCGTTTAGAATCATGCCAAGTTCTCGTCCTTGTTTTATGGAAACCTTGCTTTGAAGTTTCATGCTAAGATATTTCTTGTTCATGGTTTTGGATTCCTGGATTTCATGATTGCTTACCCAAGCTTTGGATCAATGTATTCCTGATTTTCGGGATTGTTTTGGAGATGTTTGGGCTTTGCTTTTATGGACATTGCTGAACTCTACCTTGGACTAATTTGCTCCTGCGTATCTTCTTACCTAATTGGATTTACCCATTTCTTTTAAGTGCTTTTACTTTGCTGCTTTTCACTTATCTTCAATAAAATGGTTGGTTTTTTTTTTCCTATTCAACATGTGGTGTTTAAAGTCAGAGGGTTATTCCTGGAGTTCAACAATAATGAATGTAATAAAAATATAATAAAAACAAAGTAAAATAATAAATAACCTTGACTTGAGTATAAACCGAGGGGGGCTTTTTCAGCCTAAAAAAGAGCTTCAGGTTATACTTGAGCACATATGGTAAAATCCAGACATACCTGGAGGGTCGCAAATCCCTCACCACTGATCTAACTTACCACAGGTAAGTATTTTGCTGAAAGGGGTTCTGCAGTGACCACATGGCAGTCCTATTATTTCAAATAAAACAAGAATGTCTAACCTTCTGGCTCACTGGAATTGGATGAGTTTCTTCTTCACTCTCAGATGAGGACTCGCTGCTCTCCGAGCTCTCTGTTTTCTTTGATGGGGCTGGCAGCTTTGTTGCAGATGGTTTTGGAGTTTGTTTCATTGGACTTGAAACAGAGACTTTGTTGGATGGTGTACTTGATGGTGCATTTTTCACTACTGCTGTGACTGCCTGAGGTGTTTTTCTAGGTGATTTTGTCTGTTGTTAAGAGATTAAAAGGATTACAGATAAAATTAATCAATACATTTAAGCAGTCCATTTGCTCAATCATATAATACCTGCTCCCTTACTATCCCTATATTTTAGAAGACTCTTTTAAAACAGGAGTAAGGTTTCAGTTCCCATAAAATATTTTATGCTAGTTAATAGAACATTTTATGCATAACAATATAAAAAGAGGACCACACAATTAAAGAGTATTGATACATTTGTGTCTTTTAATATTAAAAATTGGTATTATGGGGAAGAAGTGCTATGAGGACATCACATACCCCAGGGGAATGTCTGAATGTATCCCATTTCCAAAATTATTATCTCTTTGCTTATACTTTGGGCCTGCTGGTTCTGGACTGCAGGAACCAGTTCGGAGGGCAACTGTATCCAAAGTGTCTTACCTGAGTGATTGACCTGGGTTCCTCATCTTCACCACTATCTGAGGAGTCACTTGTCTCTGAACTCTCTGCTAATTTCGTGCTTTGAGCTGTATTTCCACTTTCTGTTCTGATTTGATTTGCTGGTGTCTTGGCTGGAGACACTTTTACTGTATGCCCTTTGGAAGGTACAGCAGAGGTTGGTAAGCTTTTGGCCAATGTGGTTTTCACCTGAGGGGTCTGTACACTTGTTTTCGGCTAGAATGAAGTATAAAGAAGAAGAAGAAAACAGAATGAGAGGGAGGGAGGAAAGTTGTGAGTTTCTCAAGGCAGCCATGACTGGTTGAAGAAAGTAGCACAGCATCAAGGCTACTTTTGTTGTCCACCTGTAAGGAGAATGCTTACAGGTGAACCCAATAACAGCCTTCTCCAAAATAGGATACTAAAATCCACTGAGGAAAAGAAAAATCAGGCTGACCTATCTACTCTCCTAAGATGTCATGATCAATTACCGTATATACTTGAGTATAAGCCGACCTGACTATAAGCCAAGGCACCTAATTTTACCAAAAAACCCTGGTAAAATGTATTGACTCGAGTATAAGCTGACGGTCAGAAATGCAGCAGCTACTGGTACATTTCAAAATAAAAATACATACCAATAAAATTACATTAATTGAGGCATCGGTGGGTTAAATGTTTTTGAATATTTACATAAAACTGCAATTTAAGGTAAGACTGCCCAACTCTGATTAAATCAATATACTAACATTCTTCAATGTAAATGTGCTTACGTAACCGTCCAATAATAATAGAGTAAAATAATAAATGTAATAATATCAATGATAGAGTAAAATAATTTAAATATAATAATTAACAATAATAGAGTAAAATAATAAATGTAATAATAATAGAGTAAAATAATAAATGTAATAAAAATAATTATAATAACAGAATAAAATAATAAATAACTTTGACTTGAGTATGAGCAGAGGGGGGCTTTTTCAGCCTAAAAAAGGATTGAAAAACTCAGCTTATACTCAATTATTTACAATAATGATTCTAGTTTCTTCTTCTTTGACAATTTTTTTCAATTCCCACCATCAAATTTAGACAACTTTTTGAAATCTATTCTCTTTAATTGTCTCATAACCAGCTCTCTAATGTCTATTCCTCTTCAGGAGGTACAGATAGAAAAAATACTACTGAGAACAGTGAAACTGAAATTAATTTTTGTCAAGTGGCCATTCTTCATCTCTACTTATCAAAAGATGAGTTAAGTAATATTTTTCTAGTATCAACCCCACATCATAGAGCAAAGTAAATGCTAGAGACATGGGTGCAACTCTCAAGAGTACTAGTGGGAAATGTGCAGCCAAATTCCATGTAAGCACAAAGCATGTAATGCATGCCCCTTTCCTCAGGAAAAGTCCAGGTGATACAGAAGTGGTAGCTGTTATTCTCCAAAAGGGTTCCAAGTATCTTGGGGAAGCGATGCCCCACACTGTGTATTTTTGCTTTTCCTTAAGAGAAGGGAAAGCAAAGGGAAGTAATGGCTACCATTTCCTGAAGGTACTTTGTCTTACAGTTCAAATATTGGCTCTGAGTTGGACTGGAAGTGGTGGGGGAAGAAAAACAGAGATGAAAGGGTTTTTGATTCTGATGCCATGCAAGTGCACCCCACTCATTTTTTTTCAGGGATCCAAGCCTTCCATGGCCTTCAAAAAAGGATCCTCACTCCTGTCCTACACCTTTAGAATAAAGTTAAGGGAACATTTCTTACTATGAGGGAGAATTCCAACAAAGGAAGCATCTTAGGGTCATATTCCAACAGAGAAAGTGCACAATGGGAAGTACCAAAGCAAAATTGGCATGGCTTGGTGGAATTCCTACTACTCTAAATACTTCTTCATCAACCACAAAAAGCATAGTTCATTGATATGCATGTTTTTTCAGTGCCAATGTGACAGCTTTCAAGGCAGCAAAAAAGAACTAGATTTCACTAAAAACTTTCAAGTCGGGTTGCTGCAAGTTTTCTGGGCTGTATGGCCATGTTCCAGAAGCATTCTCTCCTGCCATTTCGCCCACATCTATGACAGGCATCCTCAGAGGTTGTGAGGTCTGTTGGAAACTAAGCAAGTGAGGTTTATATATCTGTGGAATGCCCAGGGTGAGATAAAGAACTCTTTGTTTGCTTGAGGTAAGTGTGAATGTTGCAATTGGCCACTTTTATTAGCACAGAATGACCTTGCAGCTTCAAAGCCTGGCTGCTTCCTGCCTGGGGGAATCCTTTGCTGGGAGTTGTTAGTTTTTAAATCAATCATCTGAGATAAAAGCTGAAGAATCATGCAGCTCATGGCAAATGCAGATGGCATTACCTGGACAGTTGTTGCTTTTGCTCCTGCTGTTACAACTCTTCCTCCATCTTCAGAGTCCGAGTCCTCACTCGAGTCTTCACTGCTGCTTTCTGCTTTTTTCAAATCTAAAGTATGAAGTACAGTTATTCATGCTTGTAACATCATAATCTGACCAATGTGACAGTTGGGTTTGTGGAGCGATCTGTCAAGATAGAAGGCTCTTGCTATTTATTGAAAGAAAAGGCCCTTACTCCATTAACAAAAACTATCAGGGATGTGAGAAGGGAAAGCACACATAAATAGTTTGGATTTACCACATGTAAAGTACAGCGATTAAGACAAAGGCAGCAGTGGACTTCAGCCTGCTCTTGCCACATTTTTAATTGTAAAAGTGTTTCAGGAACCCAGGGTTAGAAGTTGTTTATCCAGAGACTGAAGCGAGGGTTTCCTCCCAGTTTGACTTCTGGTCAAAGCTAACTTTGTTGTCACCTTTAAATCTCTGCCTTTTGACTATTAATACATAAAATCCATTATAGTGTTCACCGAATTTTACATTTTGGTTTTAGAGGCAGTACGGATTACAGGAAGCAGGTGAAGATGTGGTTATGGAGACAGGCATTCGACGAGTGAGCCAACACTCTGAGATATGGATGGAGGATGATGAACACCGATTTTAGTGGGACGACCGACCATTGTATTTATTGAATGTAATTGCTGTTTTAATGTTTTATTGTAATATGAATTATGATGTTTTATTGACTGTATGTGATATTATGGTTGGAAACCGGTCTGAGTCCCTCAAGAGAGGTGAGAAGGTCGGTATACAAAACTTCTAAATAAATAAATAAATAAATAAATAAATAATTTCTGCTTCATACAAATGCAGAGTTTGGAATCAATGTGCCACATAGAATCATAGAGTTGGAAGAAACCTTGTGGGCCATCCAATCCAACCCCTGCCAAGAAGCAGGAAAATCACATATAACAGAATTATCTATAGCAAGAGGTTTCTCTTGCTAACAGATTCTTCTTCTTTTTTGTGCAAAGCAATGGCACTGATTGCCAAGACTGTTCTTCATTCTCCGTGAAACAGGCAGTTTTTAACTCATTAGTCCTCAGGGAAGGTTGAGAAACAGTTTTCAACCCCATGGCATAACTCAAAGGCATTCTAGGATGTGTGGCTGCCATCACTTTCTGCTGCTGTGCAGCACACACTATGTCATGACTTTCCCTTTGCTAGTGTGCATTGTAACCATTATTGTGGCACACCTTTTCATAAATGGTGTCTTAGTGTCTTAGTTCAAAATGGAAGCAAGGGGTCTGACAACTAGTCATGCACTGATGAACAGCATGCAGGATGCTTAAGTTAAAACATAACAGACAAAAACTCCACAAGCCTCCAAGGTTTAGAAGCATCAGACTCTTCTTAATCTGGGCTGGGGTTTAGCACAGCTGATTAATCACGAGCAGCAAAAAGATCACACCAATCGTAAGGTTGGAAGTTCAAAGCCCGGGTTGGGGTGAGCACCTGACTGTCAGCCCAGCTCACTGATCATCTAAGCAGTACGAAAACAGCTGTGAGCTGTCAGTACAGAAATTAGGCACCGCTTAAGCAGAGAGATATTTTACGGCACCATAAAAGAAATACCAGAAAAATGCTGGCGATCAAAGGTAGAAGGAAGTCTGTGATCAAAGCTCTTCATCATAGAGGATGGAGTGATAGCACCCCCCTCCCCGGTGGCCGGAATCAAGCACAACCTCCAGGATGCCGAAATTGGGAAAAATACTTCTATCTGTTGTCTGTCCTGTCTGTCTAATGGCATTGAATATTTGCCGAGTATATGTTCTGTGATCCACCTTGAGTTCCCTTGGGGTGAGAAGGGTGGAATATAAATGCTGTAAATAAATAGTAAATAAATAAATCTTGCCCAATATAATGAGGAACTGGAGTAGGGGTGCCTGGCTTTGCAACAAGCAAAGCAATTAATCAACTTATTTATTTTATTTGTGGTATTTGTATACTGTTCTTCTCAACCCCGAATGAGACTTAGGGTGGTTCACAATTCATCTTTAGGACTCTTAACATGGAGCAGAAATAATCACATTTAAAAATTGTCTTTATAAATAAACCAAATGTGCACACAGACACACACAGAGAAATGCATCTGCATTGCTATCAAACAGAAAGGCAAAGCCTTTCAGTCAGCGCAGTATATTTCTTCACTAACTGCTAATGCTGTTGTGCTCTGCACACACATTCACACCTATAACTACCACGTGTGCTCTTCAGACCCTTTACTTCTTCCTTCTACGAACACTATTGTTCTGGTATTGTCCAAAAAAAAAAAAAAACCACGTGAGAATAATAGGCCAGTTGCTTTATTTGGAAGACAGCACAAGGCTGATCTCTATGCAAGTCAAGCCGAGAGTTCATTCATTCAAAGCCAAGTACCCAACATCTCAAGCCAACTGGCATCTTCTTACCTGGCTTAGGTGTTGGTGGTGTTTTTATTATTGAGGGTGTCTTTTCCTCCTCACTCTCAGATGAGCTGCTGCTGCTGCCACTTTCAGGAGCCACTGTCACCTTGGCAGTTGCCGCCTGCGTCTTCTTCGGCTTTTGTTGAGCAGGAGACTGGGAAGCCAGCCCCTGTTTACCAGAAGGGGCTTTATTCTGTCCTGCTTTTGCCACAGGTGGGGAGAGCGGCTTATTCAAAGATGCTTTACTTTGTCGTCCTTTTGCCTGAACAGAAGCAACAGCCACCCCTTTACCTGGGAAGGAATTTGTTTTTTGAGCAGCCAGCTGAAGAAAATCAGTTTGTCTGTTTCCTGTTACAGGTGTTTTCGCCTAGAAAAAAGGAGGACAGTACAGAAGAAATGCTATCATGTTTGCTAAGCCTTCTTTATGATCATAAAGAATCTCATATATGACCCTCATAGAGAAATAATAAAATGAGGAAGCAGTCAGGATCAAATCAAAATCACATATGAACAATGCAGGGTGAGCATTTCTTATCTGGAATTCCAAAATACATCAAAATCCAAAATTTTCCACGTGGGCGACTGAGAGTTGTACTTCTGCTTTCTAATGGTTTATATACCCAAACCTTGTTTCATATACAAAAATATTAAAATGTAAAAAGTTGCCTTACGGCTATGTATAGAAGGTATATATGCAACCTAAATTAATTCTCTGTTTAGACATGAGTCCCATCTCCAAGATATCTCATTATGTACTCATATACAAATTCACATATTCTGAAATCCAAAATCCAAAATGCATCTGGTCCCAGGTTTTTGGCTAAGAAATTCTCAATCTGTATAATGTTTTAAGGCAGCTATGGAACAGGAAGTTTACCAAGGAAGATACAGTGAAACAATCTGGAAATCTTGTGTTTATTCTATTACATGTTTGGTTCAGTATTTCATGCAATATATTTGTAAGGCCCGTCGCAAACTCTGTTCCTGCGGGAGAAAACCTTGCTAGCAAGTCCCTGACGTCACGAGACTCTGCCTCTCGCCCCTCCCCTTTCTCCGCCCCTTTCTCTTTGCCAGCGTGGTTTTTCCTTTGCTAGGGCCGCATTGCCCGCATTTTCTCTCAGTTGGCAGAATTCAACTGAGAGAAAATGCGGGCAATGCTGCCCTAGCAAAGGAAAAACCACGCTGGCAAAGAGAAAGGGGCAGAGAAAGGGGCGGGGAGAGAGGCGCAGGCTCATGATGTCAGGGACTTGCTAGCAAGGTTTTCTCCCGCAGGAACCTAGTTTGCGACGGCTCTAACACACTCTTTTTCTTTCTTTTCATGTCAGAAGTGACTTGAGAAACTGCAAGTCGCTTCTGATGTGAGAGAATTGGCGATCAACAAGAACGTTGCCCAGGGGACATCAGGATGTTTTTTGATGTTTTACCATCCTTGTGGGAGGCTTCTCTCATGTCCCCACATGGGGAGCTGGAGCTGTCAGAGGGAGCTCATCCACACTCTCCCCGGATTCGAACCTGTGACTTGTTGGTCTTCAGTTCTGCCAGCACAAGGGTTTAACCCATTGCGCCACTGGGGGCTCCACCCACCGGGGGCTCCACTGATTACTTATATTGTTTGTATATAATTTGATGTACAGATATTTGTTTATATCCACATTTTGTATACAATTAGATACATAGTGAACTTGCAATTTGATTCAAAATTTACTTCCTACAATCCTGATTCTATGGTTACATTAGTTTTTGCCCTATGTTTTGCAAAGCATTTTGTTTTGATTCAGGCCATCTTTCTGAGCCCACATTGTGCTCCAGAGGCTCCAGTTCACAAAGGAGATTTAATACATTCATGACACCTGGGAGAAAAAGCCCAAGCCTGGACTGATGCAACGTCAAAATAGAATAATGACCTGTACTCTCCTCTAGGACTAGATCTATCCTTCGATAGATTGAGATGTGTGCCTCAGTATCAGGCATGCTGGCGCTTCATGGAAATTCTGGGTAAATTTTGCCTTAAGGATATGCTCCTAATAGACTCTTAAATCTTAAGAAGTGCTTTTCTCTTGTCACGATGTCACTACTGAGTCTTCTAGGATACCCTCCAAGATTTTTTTCAAAAGCATTTAAAAGCATTTAAAAAAAATAGAACTCTATTTTTAAAATAACTGTCCCTTCACACTCCCAAAGCAGACTTTTCCCCTTGGCCCAAAATTCTGTGCGGGAGGGGGAGAACGCAAAATGGCTGTCTTGGCAAATGTGGTTGATTTTGTGGTGTACAATTTTATAGAAACCTTTTCTTATATAAGGTTTTTAAATAGGCAAAATGATGTCAGTACAATACCTAAACAGGTATACTTCCTTTATGGATAATTCTTTCACTTTTTGTGCAATTTACAGTTTGCTATTTGTATGCAATAATATATATTAAAGTGGTAGATCAACACTTTTGTATACCTCATAAAAAGATTGAATGCCAGGTGAAATCATCCCATATTTTATGCCTGAGAAAGGAACTTTTTCAAACATGTCTACCAGAGATTTCAATGATCTTCAAAAACAAAACTAGTGCATGATAGACTATGGGTAGTTTTCATAATCTTTTAACAGTAACAGCAGTTTACGTAAACACACACTTCTCACACAAGGAAGAACTGCGAATTCCCACTTACCACCTTTGCAGCAACTGTTTCCTCTTCAGAGGATGAATCTTCATCTTCACTGCTACTGTCTGCCTTAGCCACAGCGCTGTTATTCGCAGGCACATTAGCTGCAACATAATAGGCAAGGCACAATATGTAGCGACATTGGAAAGACATTTGCTTCCCCCTCTCCCTGGCAACAAGTGTTGCAGGCATCTTTCTCCCCACAAAGTCACAGTGTAACAAAATTCTAGGGAATATCTCCCAAAGATGTTCCCTGCATTGTATTAAGATTTCTCATATAGCACCAAGCCTTGAAAAGCATCAAAATAAAATGGTCCTGCAGTGAGATACAGTGTTTCCTCACCTACCGCAGGGGTTCTGTTCCAGGAACACCCGCAATAAGTGAAAAACCATGATGTAGGGACGCTATACTGTATGTGTACAGTATAGCTGTGCCTACTCCTCTCCCCCCCCTCTTTCTCCCTCTCCTCTTTCCCCCTCCCTTCCTCCCACCCTCCCCTTGCTGGAGCCACCCTTCTCCCTCCCTCTCTGCTTCCCCACTGGCATGGGGCTCTCAAGTCCATAATATACAGTGTTCCCTCACTACTTGTATTTTAATTTTTTTTAAGCAGTGAAACAGTGAGTCCGTAGTTAGCAGGTTTCACTGTAGTATCAGACTTGCAAATGTAAAAGGACAAGTCAGATTGGAGGTGAGGACATTCTAGGTGCTCATTTATGCCATGAAGTTTTTACAATGATCAGTTTTAACTAAACTAAGTGCTATTGCGGAGCTGGGTGTGATTGATTTTCATATTACAAATGTGCATGAGAAGAAACAGTTCAGGAGGAAGAGCCAAAAACTTGCTAAATTGAAAAGATCTAACTCAACTTTTCTCCATTCTACAGCGAGATGGAACCACTTCTGGATGACATTGTTATATAATTTGATTGAGATTGTTTATAATTAGTTGCAGTGGCATTTAATGTTTGCCACTGTGTTTTATTTTGTTGTAAGCCACTCTGAGTCCCTTTGGGGAGACAGGGCGAGCTATAAATAAAGCATTATTGTTGCTGTTGTTATTGTTATTGTTCTTCTTCTTCTTCTTCTTCTTATTATTATTAAGAAGCTCAGTTTCCAGAACGACTGACAGTAGCCCTGCTTACTGCATGAGAAAGCAGGTTTGTGTTAAGTAACATCATACATGGTTGAATTAATCTCTATTTATTTATTTATTTATTTAAGATATTTATATCTCGAGCTGGTAACAATTTGATGCCTCCAATATATACAAAATTAAATACACAATAAATTCAATAATTGCATACATTTAAAAACAAATGAATCACATTCAATTAAAAGCCGTTTAAAGCCGAAATTCTGTAGTTAGAGATTTTCGGCTATATCAAGACACACCACTTCACTGAAATGTTAGATGGATATAGCCAGAACTCCATAAGAGCTTCTCAAGATAACAAGCTTTGCATATGACCTGCACTAAATGGTTATTCAAGCACCTCCTTCTCCCCACTAAATGATTTTAGAGTCTCTCCTACCAACTGCTAAATGGAGAACACTCTGAGCAAGAAAGTGACAAGTCATTTAACTGCCTTTTGACCAGTGGTTGTCAACTTGTGGGTCCACAGATGTTTTGGCCTTCAACTTCCAGAAATCCTAACAGCTACTAAACTGGCTGGGATTTCTGGGAGTTGTATGACAAAACACTTGGGGACTCATAGGTCCCCAAGGTTGAGAACCCATAGGACCCATAGGTTGAGAACCACTGCTTTTGACACAGGGTTTTGTGGATAATCTATAACAGTAGTTCTCAAAGTGTGCTCCGCGGAGCCCTTGTGGATCCATGAAGCATACTGAGAGGGTCTGTGTTTCCCTCCTCCTCCCTCTCCAAGCTTTCGCTACTTTTTCTTACCCCCCCCCCCCCCGCCACCAAAAGCCTTTTTTCTTGCCTCCCTGATCTTTCCCCCCTCGCCTTCATAGATTCCAGAACCCCATTTCCCTCCCATCACTCAGGGGGTGCTTTGATTGTGCTTTTCCTGCATGGCAGAAGGGGGTTGGACTGGACAGCCCCTGGGGTCTTCCACTGAAATACTGTTAAGTTTATGTTAGTTAAAATGGTTCTTCATTTTAAATACTGTACTGTTCTTTCTTTCCTTTTTTTGCACTACTAATGAGATATATGCAGTGTGCACAGAAATTTGTTAATTTTTCCAATTAGTTCACACACACTCTATCCATCTGTCACTGGCCCAGCCCATCTCTCAAATTTAAAACACAATGTGTCAAAAGTTTGCTATATAATATAACATATAATATATAAACATTTCTTGGGGCTCCATGAGAAAATGTTGCTTCAAAAAAGACTGCAGCTGAAAAAATTAAGAACACCTTATCTATAATATCAATAGTAAAGAGATCCACAACTTAATAGTATTTTTATTGGTCAACAAGACATACCCCTGAAACACATCCACTGTTTCCTTTCATCCAGGGGGTAACAGCTTAATTTTGTAAATGTAAAGAAAGACTATTAGTCCAGATAACTATCTCAAGTCTCCCTTGAAAAATAAACAGTGTCCCAGCATCAGTTTCTTAGCAAGTTGGTTCTCAAGCCAACGGTTTCCACCTCTCAAAAAGGTATCTGCTCTAGATTTTCTACTCAAACTTGAAACAGCTTCTCTTCGAAAACTAGCCTGTTATGGTTTGTTTCTCATCCTAGTCAGATTACAAGATACCACGGTGGCTGTTGGGTCTTTTATTTTTTTACTGACGTGGCATGGGGTAGTATGCGAAAGCCGCCAATTGTAAGTGGAAATAGGCAGCAGGGTCCAAGATCCCAGAGGAGAACAAACACTAAACAGAAAAAATCAACAGAAAACTTACAGCAAGGCAAACCAAGAATGAGAAAAGTTATTATACAATGCAGAGATTCATTGGAGAGAACTGAAAGTACTGAGGCTAGTAACTCACTTTGGCCTACTAATCAGATCTGCAATATTGATAAATGAACAAACAGCATCTTGCCTCTGTCTCCACACACTTCCTTTACTCTCTGCCACCTGTCAAATTATTTCACTGGGCAAACAGCAGTTCTGACAATTTAGGCTTTTCAAATCTGGTTGTAGTAACAGCCTCAAAGCTTATTAAGACCATTCCTTATTCAACTATTCTGGTGACACTGTCCCTTACCTTTCGTGGTGTTTGTCACTTCTTCGTCTGAGCTTTCTGAGCTGCTCTTGGGGTCAGGGACTCTGATCTTTGCTGGAGGCTCTCTCTTGCTGGCACCCGCTTTTCGTTTTTGGGGTTGCAATCTGTTGAGTAGATTTAATAAATACATGAGACAGAAATGCACAAGGACAGCAAGTTTAAAAAGAAAGATGTGTTTTACCACACATTGGGTCTCAAGCCAGTTTCAGAGAACCGGCACTAAGATGCCCTTCCAAACCACTTTCAGGTTTAGCAAGTCTTTAGTACTTATACAAACATTAAGAATCAAACAGTTGTTCAGGCAAATTCCCATGCAAGTCATGATGGCTAATAGATGACAAAATTAGCTTATTAGAGACCAGAATAAGGCTGAATTGTATCCAAGAGCGTGAAATTAGGATGGAGAATCTAATTAAACCTAATCACAGTTTCATATCATTTGCATGGCTAATTTAAACCTGGAGATGTCTCATGTAGTCATACTGATCCCCTAATAATCAAGTTTAAATGTTTGAGTTTTACATAAAATAAAGACAACAACAAGCAGTAACAGGGCTTGGCTATACGTGTATTACAAGGCCGCATATTAAGCAAGGTAGACCTATGTAAGAGGAAGATATGAGAAATCCCCCCTCCTCCCAGCAAAGGTTGGCTGCCACATTGACAGTCTTCAGAACAGGAAGGATAAATGCATACATATATTTCAATGCCATTACCAGTAGAAGTTTTCCTTAGCGATTTGTAAGACTCATACATCTGACAACCCACTCCATTTTCAGTGAAACTGACCAAAAACAACACGTGATGCAATACTATACAGATCAAGAAAGCCAGGTTCTACAAAATTGCATTGCTTTGTATACCTGTATCCTGCTTTTCCTCCAATTGATGCCCTTTATCTTCAAACCAATCCTGAGAATGATTGATCCAAGGCAACCCAGTGAGTTTTTGGCTCAATTGCGACTTAAACCTAGTCCCACACCACATGTCTTCAGGTACTGCTTGCATGGCATTTCTCCTTTCCAGATTACTATGAAAAGTACATGAGACCTATCCTCCTTTTTTCATATGGCAGTCTCACAACCTTCGCACATATTCAAAGAACAAGCAAAGGACGTATCCCCCAAGATGAGGTGCCTTGGAGCTGCACAAGGATTTCACTGGAAAGTTAAACCATTTTTACTGCTTGTGATGACAGTGTCTTCCACATAAAGGGATCTCACTTCAGGGGCATATTTTTGAAAAGAGCACAGGAACTTCATAACGAAAGTAATAAGAGCTTTAAATCGAATTCATTTTCTTACTCTTAACTCCACAAAAACCTTTCATGACTTCTCTCTAAAATTAAATGCTATCTACATAAAGTTTTAAATATAGAATTAATAGAAGATAATTTGTTTTGCATCTATTTGTTTTAAAAGCAAAGAAGTCCTGCAACATGTTGTCCTCCAGATGCTGGAAGGGGAAGAATGATGGGGATTGTAGTACAATACATCTGAGGAGCACTAGACCAAATCTTGGAAATTGTTTTTTTTTTTAAGCGGGAGGGCTGCAACTCTCAAAATCTCCAAGCCAAAATGGTGGTGTAAAAAACAACAACAACAAACTTTTCTAAAATAGAAAAGGTTGGTTTTCATTAGGTGTGGTGCCTGTGTGGAAATAAGCAAATACCAATCACTGGTACACCCATCTTTAAAAATATTTTTCTCCTTTGGAAATAAAACTTTTAAGCAACTTTCCTAGTATGTATGACAAAAATAGCTGACTATGAACTATGAAGCTATTGGTTATACTGGGAATGGAAGCTGTAGGCCAACAACTCAAAGGAGATCAAGGAAAGCGCTACTAGTTTATGCATGAGAATAGTAAGCTGGAGGAGAGCGCAGGACTACTGAACCTTTAACAGTTCTCTGGAACAATGCTATCTGTCAGATGTGGGGACTGGGAGGGTTTTCACAGTGTACCAAAAACCAACCTCATTTTTGTGCCTATTAGCAACATCTGCTTCTTTCTGTCTTGAAAGCATGCTGCGGACCAGCAGCCAGTAACTCATCGACTGACACTAGTCCAAGGACAAACATTTTGAGCAGAACTAGTCTAGAAGATATCTCAGCAGAGGAAGATTTTCACATGTCAGCATGGCTAAAATTCCCATTTCTATAAAACTACTCAAGGTATGGGAAACCAATCTTTTTCTGTGTCTAGCCACCTGGAATAAGATGCATACATTGCTTGACCGAATAGTTATGTAAGGCATACACATACAAAATCTGTCATATGTTGAAGCACACATGAACAGAGCACAGTCCTAAAATTTGACTCAAACCCAGTGTTGTCCCCTCTTCTTACATGTGTACATACATACACACACACACACACACACACACACACACACAAATTAGAATGGCCAGATGAAAAAACAGGACTGAGCTTATGCATCTTTAATAGTTGTCTGGAAAAGAGAATTTCAGCAGGCACTACATGTTATGCAAGTGATGCTGAAATTCCCTCTTCACATAGCTATTAAAGATGTAAGAACCCTGTCCTCTTTTCCATTGGGTCACTTGTATGCACGCACACATTCCCTTTCTTCTAGTGGAAAAAAAGAGCCTCCACAAGGACCTTCAAATACTTTACTGCAATCAGTTTCAAAGTCAAAGAACTGCATCCATTTCAAGCTGATCGAAGCACCCACCTCAAATGACCAGATGATAATCCAGAGAGATCTTTAAACTAAGATACTGACAGAAACAAGCAGTGGAAGACGTGACTAGGAAATTTCATAAGGACTGGCTAGACATATTTTCTCCTTTTATTGCAGTCGTAAAATGAAACAGTAGTTAAAGAGCAATTTATTGAAGTCATACTGTTATGCTGACTGTGTACTAATGCTTCTAGATCAAAAAGTAATAGTTCAGTGAATAGCAGAAACAAAAGAAATTTAACAACAGCAGGCATTTTTTTCCTAAAATAGTTTTTTAAAACACACGCACACAACTTACTTCTTCCACTGAGTGAAGATTTCCAAGAGAGGGACAGGGGATGACGAGAAGGTCTTCTGCAGCAGAAAAAAAATACAATGCTTCTAAGTTTTAGTTCACAGACACAGGTTAAAGCTACAGACATTTACAACATAATCCTTAGTTAGCAAGCCTAGGTACTGAGAAAAGCAACCAGAAAGCAGACGGTACTTTTACCAGGTGCAGACAGGAATTCCCTAAAGTTGCAAATTCTAAATTAAATGTGTTGCTGAAGGTTTTCTGAGCCAGATTCATTGTGTTGCTGTGCGCTTTCCAGGCTGTATGGCCATGTTCCAGAAATATTCTCTCCCGACGTTTCATCCACATCTATGGCAGCCATCCTCAGAAGTTGTGGGGTATTCAGATATTGTATGTCTACCTCACAACCTCTGAGGATGCCTGCCATAAATATGGGCGAAACGTCAGCAACCTATAAATGAAATAATCAGTATATGTTACTTCAGATATTGCATTTTAAAGGAAGTGACTGACAATTCCATCTCTGACCATTCCTTGACTGAGAAAAATGCATAGGGTCACCATAAGTTAACAGAGGACTTGAAGGCACATATACAAACTCAAGCATACTTAAGATTGTAAACAGTACAAGTTTGACAGGTAAGTTAAATCTAACTCAATGGGACTCATTCCTAGTAAAGCCTGCCTAAAACTCTAATCCTAATTTTTTGAATAATGAAAAACACAGAAGAGCTTATTTGCATCTACATAGTACATTTTGGTCACAGTATAAAAGTACTTAAATATTTTTAGGATGAAGGTGGAATGAGTATGTTTCAATTTCAGACAATAAATACAAGCATTTGCATAAGGTTGGCATTTAATCGTATTTTAAAACGTTGACAGAACTCCACAACTTATTTATTTACCATATTTATATCCTGCCTTTCTTACCTCAGAAGGGACTCAAAGCAGCCATATCAAATATCTCCATATCAAATATTAATGCTAATCACACTGATTACTTATGATGAAAAAATACTGTATTAACACTGTCAAGAAATGTTTCTATAAAATATGAGCAATCATCTGATGATTTTTTCTTTTAATCACAGAACATGCACATCCATTACAATAACTAAAATAAAAAATGAGATGAAACAAAGAAAACATAAAGTTTTCTTTCTACATGCTTTGGTTGTCTTTGGGCACTACTGTGGATCTCCTCCATTCACCAGCCTCACAAAGCTAAGTGTACCACAGAAGGTCCAAACTTTAGGCACTAATACCTTTCTGGTGCTGGCACCTGCCTTGTGGAATATTAGTCTTGTGGAATTGCTCAACCAACAGACACCCATCAAGTCCTGGCACTATATGGTTTTGAAGATTCGTTTAGAAAATATATTTTAAGGCATACTTTAATTGGCATTAAATACTTTACAACATGTTATCATTCCCCACCAGTCCGACTACAGGTGAGAAATGGCTAAGCTTGCTTTGCAAGAGACAATATCTCAAAATAATAGAACTCCAAAACTGTATTCTATGTATCTGGACAGCAGCTGATTCAATGACAGTTTCTTAGTAAAGGTAAAGGTTTTCCCCTGACATTAAGTCCAGTCGTGTCCGACTCTGGGGTGTGATGATCATCTCCATATATTAAAAACTGTAGAGGAAAATTGGACATGAATGGGAGGAAGAGAAGGGATAGTTTTCGCCATCAGGATTATTCCATCTTGGACCTCAGAACAGCTCTCGTGGGATAAAAAAAGCTGCATGGAAGGTTGGAAAGAGAAACAGCAGAATTGGTATACAGTCGGCTCTCCCCATTCACTGGAGTTAAGGATGAAGGATCCACAGCACACACAAAAAAAGAGGCAAATTAAAAAAAATAACCTGTGAGAACACATTAAGAATCCATAGGTCCTCCAACATGACTCTATGGTTAACATCTGGAGGATCACAGAATCATGCAGATTGTTCTGTCTAGGAATCTCTTAGGTTTTCCAGTGCAACTTTATAGAAGATACTGACCAGAGTCATGTTGGAGGATCCAGAGATTCCAAGAAAGATCATATTAATGAAATCTGCAAAAGCGAAACCTGCAGAGGTGGAGAGCTGGCTCTATAATCACAAACGGCAGTTAAGTGACAGTGGGCTGAATAGAAACAATGGTTTCCTGGCCTAGCGCACATATTATAATACTAGGTAACATCCCTGTCTCATCAGGGTTCACTTGCCCAGTTTATCCCATCTCCCTCCTGATTCTTGGCATCTACACTCCACTCCCTCCATCATTCATGTCTTTAGGCAACATCTTTCTTCTTGCCTTTCTCCCACAAGGACAAAACTGAACTGGTAACCTCATCACCACACCCACAAGTTTTGAATTTCTATGGCTATTCACACAGTCTGCCTATAAAGGTTTGTTCTTAGACACTCCTCACATCTGAGGAAGTAGACTGCCTATGAAAGGTTTTACTATCCACTTCTTTCTCCCAGTTATCTTCTTGGATGCTACAAGAGCCCTTTGGCCGTTGAATGAAAACATCCACTTCTTTCTGGAAGGCCGAGCTTCCTGTTTTCAGCTCCTCCACATGGGAAAACTCTCAGGCCTGTGAGGAATGAGACTGTAGTCCCTCTGGAAGGATGTGGTTGATGAGCCAAGGGACTGAGCCTTCTCAGTGGTGGCCCCTTGGCTGTGGAACTCCCTTCCCAGTGAAATTAGATCCCCCCCCCCCCGGTCCCTTAGAAAGCAAGTTAAAACCTGTCTATGGAACCATGTGTTTGGAGAATAGGACAGGGCTATACGCAGCTACAAAGTGATTTGCAATTTGACACGGCTTCTGGATTATGATCTTGGATCTATGTGCAATGTTTTACAGCTTATTTAATGTACAGCAGATATGTTAGTATCTTCTGATTTCCATGATTTTAATGCTCAATGTCTATTGCATTTTATGTTATTATGGCACTGAAGTATTGTCAGTTTGGAAACTGCTTTGCGCCCCCTTTGGGGTTGAGATAGAACGGGGTAAAAATACAACACATAAATAAATACATATAAAAAATGTATGACTGAAGAAGGGAGAGGTTTGTCATTGTGTGCCTTCCACTGAAAGATGGGACCAGAGGGGGGTTTGCCATCCTTTGAGGCTGAGAGAGTGCGACTTGGGCCACCCAGGATCCTCGGTTGCAAACTAGAAGGGAACCCTCACTGCTCAATTAAAGGAGTTGGGACACCTCTTTCCTTGTGCAGCGTGGGTGCCCCCACCCAGGACTGAGAGCCACCTGGTCAAGGCTTCCTAGGGAGCCGTGCTGTTCCCCACGTGGCTGATACAAGGCAAAAGTGAGGCTTCCCTCCTCCCCTCCCTTCCCTCCTCCCACTCGGCGTGGGGCCGGCGGAAAGAGCTACCTGGCCGCTCTCCTCCTGCAGCGCCTTGGCGGCCCGCGCGAAGCCCGCCTGCAGCAAGTGCTGGTGCACCAGGGCCAGCAGCTCCTTGGCCTCCGCGCCGGCGCCGCCTCGCGCCATGTTCCTGCGTCACCGCGGCCTCAGGGCTCGCGCACCGGCACGCGCGCAGACCCAAGGGGGGCTCGGCTCCGCCACCACATGCCCCTCGACTCCTGCTCTCAGACCCTTTGAACCCAGCCTCTGCGGGCTGGCGTCACTTCCGGTTCACGCGGCGCAACGCCGGGGGCCTTCTGGGAAGTGTAGTTTGCGCGGGGAAAGAGCCGCGCGCTCTTTCATGCATGCGCAGAACCTAATTGGTTGATAGATTATGGCTGTATCTGTATCCACAGTATGTGTGTGTGTGTATGCATGTATAAATGTGTGTATGCATATACTAGCCGTCCCCTGCCACGCGTTGCTGTGGCCCACATGGGGGTTCTGTGTGGGAGGTTTGGCCCAATTCTATCATTGGTGGGGTTCAGAATGCTCTGTGATTGTAGGTGAACTATAAATCCCAGCAACCACAACTCCCAAATGTCAAGATTCTATTTTCCCCAAACTCCACCAGTGTTCATATTTGGGCATATTGAGTATTCGTGTAGAGTTTGCTCCAGATCCATCATTGTTTGAGTCCACAGGGTTCTCTGGATATACTTGAACAACAACTCCAAAACCAAAGGACACTGCCCACCAAACCCTTCCAGTATTTTCTATTGGTCATGGGAGAACTGTGTGCCAAGTTTGGTTCAATCCATCGTTGGTGGGGTTCAGAATGCTCTTTGATTGTAGGTGAACTATGAATCCCAGCAACTACAACTCCCAAATGACAAAATCAACTTTTTTGAGTGAAGGACACACATTGGGTTGTTAGGTGTCTTGTGCCCAAATTTGGTGTCAATTCGTCCAGTGGTTTTTGAGTTCTGTTAACCCCACAAACGAACAACACACATACGCATTTGTAGAGGGATGGATATAGTGATATAATTTATATATCTCAAAATTAGATCTCTCTATATATGCCCTCGGTGGCGCCGTAGGTTAAACTGATGAGCTGCTGAACTTGCTAACTGAAAAGGTCGCAGGTTCGAATCCAGGGACCTGGGTGAGCTTCCGCTGTCAGCCCCATCTTCGGCCAACCTAGCAATTCGAAAACATGCAAATGTGAGTAGATCAGTAGGTACCGCTTTTGCAGGACGGTAACGGCACTCCATGCAGTCATGCTGGCCACATGACCTAGAGGTGTCTACAGACAACACCGGCTCTTCGGCTTAGAAATGGAGATGAGCATCACCCGCTAGGGTCGGACACGACTGAACTTAATGACAAGGGGAAACCTTTACTTCAAATATAATAAAGAATACAGCATTTGTATCCTTGAAATGATTGGATTGACCTTGAAGGAGCTGGGGGTGGTGACGGCCAACAGGGAGCTCTGGCGTGGGCTGGTCCATGAGGACACGAAGAATCGGAAACGACTGAAGGAATGAACAACAAAACAGCGTTTTATGATTTAATTGATAGTTGTATGTTATTGTTTTTAGGTTGTTATGTATATGAGGCATTGCATTTTGCCATATATAAATAATAAATCATAGAATCCTAGAGTTGGACAAGAACTCATGGGCCATCCAGTCCAATCCCCTGCCAAGAAACAGGAAAATCGCATTCAAAGCACCCCCGACAGACGGCCATCCAGCCTCTGTTTAAAAGCCTCCAAAAAGGCCATATTAATATAAATATATAAGTGTATAAAATATAGATAGACATATAATTTATATATACACATATAATTCAGGTATATATGTAAAATATAGGATATAGATAGGTTGATACTGCCTTATAATCCAGCTGAAAGCCTGAGACTCCTTTTCCACTTCCTTATACCCCAGGATCTGATCACAGGCCCCTTCTACACTGCAATATGATCCAGATTATTAAATCAGATAATCCACATTATCTGCTATGAACTGGATTATATGAGTCTACACTGCCATATAATACAAATAACATAATCTGGATTTTATGTGGCAGTGTAGAAGGGGCCTCAGAGGAAGGCAAGGGCAACCCCACTCTGAACAAATCTTTTCAAGAAAAATGCTTGATAGGTTCACATAGGGACACCATAGTTTGGGAATGACGTGAAGGCACCTAAGAGCAACAATTATTTCATTTCATTACTTAGGTTTCATCCTGTTTGGGCCAAGAACTCCTGCTCAACACAGTTCTAAATAATAATAGATATAAATAAATTAAATTCATAACATTTAATTGTAAAGAATAATGTAACTATAAACACAAGGCATATTTAATAAGTATTTCCTCATTTGCACTCGGCATAAAGCTCTTTCATTTTGTCCATCCCCCCCCCCCCCCCCCCAGTTTTATTATACTCCTTGAAATGGCTGCTAACAAGTATGGGCATTTTCTGTCAAATGAATAGGAGATGCAATTGGATGAGCAAATTGTATCTGGAACTAGATAGAGGAGCCATTACCTTGAATCACGTTCTTTTTTTGCTTAGTGACCCTTAGATCTATATTGAAGTGTGAGATGCATCCATTTTGCTGTGACTAATTGTTCTTCACAGCTATTTCTCTGAAATGGGAATGGATTTAAATTGCTGTAGGATGATTGATTGATATAGAATGCACAATGTCCCTATTCATACATTATGAAAAAGAGTGACAGTCTAAGGAGGGTAGACTACTTCCTACCCATTTGCCTGCAAATGAAAACCTTTTCATTCCAGTAGGCTTTTATGAAATGTAATACAACAAAAGGTTTTAACATGTTGCACTATTACCATTTTCTGCTTTTGAATGAGATTTGTATTTATTTTTAAAGATTCTATAGGTCATTTAATGGCTTTTAAAATATATATTTTATATATTCTTATCTGTGTCCATTTTATTTGCATTTCATTTCCCTCCCCACCCCTTATAAGCTTCCTTGAATTCCAGCTTTGGGGAAAGGCAGAGTATTAGCAAAAATATACTATACAAAAACGTACACTCCATTGATTCTGATTTTCTTCTTTCTGTCTTCCTCTGGCATTGCCATAAATAGATTATAATCTCCCACTTCCATTTTTGATTATTCATTTCAGACTGCTCCTTGCAGTGAAAGAAGAGTGAGAACTGTGAGAGACCTGAGCTGCTCTGTGACTTGATCAAGAGTTAAAAACGGGATATAAATATATGCCACCATTATCATCAACATAATCTAACATTAAGATATGGCATATAAAGCAGGCTTAGGGAGCCAGCATGGTGTAGTTTTTGGACCATTGGAATTTGCCCATCAAAATTAAACAGAGCTTGAATTTACACAGTGGGCACCAGCATGGCAGGAAAGTGACCCCAAAGGGAAGCAGGTTTCAATAAGGCCAACGTAAAGGCAGTGTGAGAATCAAGAGAGATAATGATAAGAAATCTGCTTGTTTGCACCTTCATATATCTGCATCAGCACTTATGAGGTTTGGCGTATCTCGGAGAGTCAATTTTAAAAAATTAAAGAAAACTTCTAATGGACGTACAGAGTCAATTTTACGGATTTCTAAAATCAGCTACAAACAAACCTTACAAGACACCAGGGGACTATTTGATGGGACTGACAGCTCAGTGTTTGGACTTGCTTTCAGATACCAAGTTTTTTAAACCCACTTCTTAGTCTCGCATTATTAGGCTGTCTGGAAAGGCCCAGTGTGATAAAGTCCTATGACTCTGTCTTCCCTCAGTTGTTAACTCAAGCTCTGTTTAACATTACAAAGTGTAAAAGCCAGAATTTGAGCGAGTTGTGTTTGCTTTCCACTTGTGCTTCTTACTTACTTACTTAGGCGATCCCTCGTTGGACGAGTAAGATGGTCTTCCATCATGGGTTTCCCTGTGGGTCCGTATGTGGCTGTGGAGCCCTATTCTTGCTCTGCATCTTCTTCCGCAGTGAGGGCATTGGTTTCCAGGTGGAAGGCGGTCCCGGTTGGGGTTGGCTTGACACGCCTTCGTCCTGGCATGTTTCTCTCTTTCACCCTCCACTCGTGCCTCCTCGAATTCTGCAGCACTGCTGGTCACAGCTGACCTCCAGCTGGAGCTCTCAAGGGCCAGGGCTTCCCAGTTCTCAGTGTCTATGCCAGAGTTTTTAAGATTGGCTTTGAGCCCATCTTTAAATCTCTTTTCCTGTCCAACGTTCCGTTTTCCATTCTTAAGTTCAGAGTAGAGCAACTGCTTTGGGAGACGGTGGTCAGGCATCTGGACAACATGGCCAGCCCAGCGGAGTTGATGTTGGAGGACCATCGCTTCAATGCTGGTAGTCTTTGCTTCTTCCAGCACACTGATGTTTGTCTGCTTGTCTTCCCAGGAGATTTGCAGGATTTTCCAGAGGCAGCACTGATGGAATCGTTCCAGGAGCTGCATGTGACGTCTGTAGACAGTCCACGTTTCACAGGCATATAGCAGGGTTGGGAGGACAATAGCTTTATAGACATGCACCTTGGTATCCCTACGGATGTCCCGGTCCTCAAACACTCTCTGCTTCATTCGGGAAAATGCTGCACTTGCAGAGCTCAGGCGGTGTTGTATTTCGGCGTCGATGTTGACTTTGGTGGAGAGGTGGCTGCCAAGGTAGCGGAAATGGTCAACATTTTCAAATGTTACACCATTAAGCTGTATCTCTGGCATTGGAGAGGATATGGCTGGTGACTGCTGGAACAGCACTTTGGTTTTCTCGATGTTCAGTGACAGGCCAAGCTTCGTGCATGCTTCTGCAAAGGTGTTGAGAGTGGATTGTAGATCTTCTTCTGTATGCACACAGACGACATTGTCATCAGCATACTGGAGTTCTATAACAGATGGTGTTGTAACTTTGGTTTTGGCTTTCAGTCTGCTGAGGTTAAACAGCTTGCCATCTGTCCAAAAGATGATTTCCACTCCGGTGGGAAGCTTCCCATCAACAAGGTGAAGTATCATAGCAATGAAGATGGAGAATAAAGTTGGGGCAATAACATATCCCTGTTTGACACCCGATTCCACCTTAAATGGGTCACTTTGAGAGCCATTGCTGTCCAAGACTGTTGCCATCATGTCATCATGGAGGAGCCGCAGGATGTTCACAAATTTGCTTGGGCACCCGATTTTTTGGAGGATGGTCCAGAGAGCGCTGCGATTCACTGTGTCGAATGCCTTTGCAAGGTCGATTAATGCCATGTACAGAGGTTGATTTTGTTCTCTGCATTTTTCTTGGAGCACATTTTTCTTGTGCTTCTACCTGTGTCTCCTTTTGACAGCTGATCAGCTTATAAGCTGTTTTAGCTTTTCAGAAATACACATGCTCTAGAAGAGTACACATGGGGGGAGAGAAGGAAAGCATGTATTTTCTATAACTGCTGGAGTACACAGGCATGGAAAGGCATGTATTTCTAACGGAAAAGGGCACCTTTTAAACACGTTTTCCAGCCCTTAAACCGATTTCTTCCAATTCCTCCCACACTTTGGCTAAACATCATTTAACCCCCCCCCCCCCTTTTAACCTGATTCCTCTCAGGTTTTAATGCATGTGTTCGAAGGCACACAACAACAACAACAACAACAACAACAACAACAACAAATACAGTCAGCCCTCCATATTTGCTGTGGTTAGGTATGCAGGCATTTTTTTTACTTGACACCTTTAGTTGTGACCAGCACAACTCTGTGGTCAATTTCTGCTGGAAGCTAACCATAAAATAGCACTAAAATACTTAGGTCCCTTAACATGACTGTAGTCACCTTCCTAGAGAGAACATTTTGATCAAATCCATGAATAATCCAATCCATGAAAGTGAAAAGTGAAATCTGCCTAACTTTTAAACTCTTCTGAATTATTGGATATACATGCAGAAACCACTCATTTGTATGGAGCCCCATTGGTTTCTTGCTATGGAATTGTTGACTTACTAAGTTTCTGAGTTTGCTACTGAGCAGGCAAAGCAGGGAGGGAAAGCTGTGCCCTTTTCAGGTGTAACTCCAACCATGGATAGCCAATGGTACGTGACCATAGTTGCGGTCCACGAGTATCCGAAGGACAAAACATTAATTGCTCCTAGTATAAAAGGTGACTTTAAAATGAAGTCTGAATGGATGGGGGTTTTGGCTAGGTATTTCTCAGTTTTAGGCATGCCACCGGTTGCCTGTTTTGACCCTTGGCTGGTCAGAAGTTCAAGGTTCTATTTGAGGGGGAAAAAGTAAGTCTTTAGGAGCCAGGATATGGGGCAGATGCACAAGCACTTTCTACAACAGTGTTCAACAAGAAAAAAGTGAGTGGTGTGGCGGTGAGACCAAGCGGATTGAGTTGTGGAGTGCATGAAGCAAAAGGAGTGTATTGTGAGGCCAGGGAGGGAGTAGGAGGCGGAGCAGCCAGGTGGCCAAGTGTAGGAACTAGGAAGCAAGGGAGGGCACATGGGGAGAAGAGGGATGGGAAAGGGAAAGGAGGGAAGGCAATGTGAGCAGAGGCACACAAGAAGCAAAAGGAGGATGCCTTGTGAGAGAGCAAAAGGTGAAGCCCAGTGAAACCTGAGGTTGGGAGGCATTTTGAGAGAAAGAGGTGCAGGAAAGAAGAGTACTGAGAGGGTCACATTCTATAAGGCAGTAGGAGGGAAGAGAGAGTGAGTGGTGAGAATAGCAAAATGTAGGAAATATGCAACCTATGAGTCAGATGGGTCAAGGTCACTGACTGGGTAAATTCCATGACCAAGCAGAGATTACTATCCTATTGTTCCAAGCACAGCGCTATTTCACTCCTTATTGGTCCTTTCCTATCATTTGTAATTTAAAAACAAAAGTGGTATGAAGGTTGAGCTAAAGAAGAGATTGAAAATTCAACTATTGATGTACCCAGTTTATATAATTAGAATACAAATTAGAGCAGTTTACTTAACTGTATAAATTAGATGCCTGTATTTGAGAAAGTGGAATACAGCAAGCCTAAAATAGGGTGACTTTTAAAATTATTTTAAAAAATGATCAGAATACCTTGTTCTGGAATATTTATGGCTGTAGACTCTGGGTACATTTACACTGTAGAATTAATGTAGTTTGGCACCACTTTAACTGCCATGGCTCAATGCTATGGAATAATGGGAGCTAAGGTTATACAAAGCCTATAGCCATCTCTGCCAAAGAGGTCTGATGCCTCCCTAAACTAGGATCCCATAATATTGTGCCATGGCAGTTAAAGTGATATCAAATTGCATTAATTTTATAGTGTAGATGCACCATCTGCCTCATTAGGTACCATAAAAAATCAAGATTATGGCCTGTCATATAAAATTCAGATTATCTGCTTTGAACTGGATTATATGGTAGTATAGACTCAGATAGTTCATTTCAAAGAAGATAATGTGAATAATCTGGATTATATGGCAGTGAAGAAGGGGGTTAAGTGAACCTGGATGATCTTGATGTCCTCTTTTGGGTCCAATGGGATGGTCACATCTGTCCGCTTAGGAACTGAACAAGTTTTTTTTTTTTTTGCTTTAGCATCTCAGATTCAACACATGCAGGCTTGTACACAGCAGAGGCACTGCTTGAAAATTCTCCTAACCTTTAAAATCTTCTGAATCATTGGATATACATGCAGAAAACTACTTATTTGGATAGAGCTCCATTGATTTCTTGCTATGTAACTGATGACTAACTAATTTCTGTTGTCTGAAAATATGTCTTTCCCAAGTATAGCCTGTGGCCTCTATTTAGCTTCTATGCAAATATTGCTTTATGTAAATAGCACTTCAATATAGCTAAATAGTTGGTTATATCTGAAGATTTTGGACACCTACCAAACCATCTGGATCAAGGAACTTACTGTTGCAAGGCAGGTGGTTTTAGAGAACGGAGGCAGGCTTGAAGTGCATAGGTGTTATGATGCTCTGGGCAGATGGTGTCATTGACATTGTGTTGTCACATTTAAATATACAAAGTTAAACATAGGTACGAAACAAGTTAGATGTGGTGAGCATTTGCCACAACTTTCAGCTCTGCTCACTTTTGGCAAGGAGAGATGCCTCTATTTTTAGGTGGCCTAATAATATCCAGGTGGGACTTTGGGGACTGTGAAATACATAGTTTTACAGGGAAAGAAGAAAAACTTGGGCCTCATTCAGGAAGGTGCATAGATTTTAAAAAATATTAAAACATGCAAATGTGAGTAAGATCAATAGGTACCGCTTCGACAGGAAGGTAAGGAGCGCCATGCAGTCATGCCAGCCACATGACCTTGGAGGTGTCTACGGACAACACCGGCTCTTCAGCTTAGAAATGGAGATGAGCACCACACCCCAGAGTCAGACATGACTGGACTTAATGTCAGAGGACAACCTTTACCTTTAGCTTGTTCAGATAACCCCATGGCAAGTTAAAGAGTATTTAGTTTGTCATTCTGTGCAGAAGAAATATCATTGGAAAGCTTGGAGAAAGGAGATATGATTTACCAAGCTCTACTCTCACCTTGTGCCCATGTACTGTGTCATTTATCAATTGGGGGTGGGGGTAGGGGGTGAGGACAGTATTGTAAGATACCCTGGATATTTAGTAGAGCTGTGCAAAACTTTGATAATATCGTATCTATTTTGTAAGATTTCTACATAAGAGCAATATAAGGAAATACGAGGGTAGCCATGCAAAAAAACTTAAGAATCAAAACACTTACCTATGACTTTTTGTTACCGTTCCCAAAGTCAGTTGGCACAAAGCCACAGATGCCATTCCTCTTTAAATAAAGGTTGCCTATCACCATTGGGAGGGAAAGCTAGCTGGGAGGGACACTGAGAATTCTGGGGAATGTAGTTTGAGAAGGTGAGGACCCCTGTGGCAGAGAATTCAAAAGGCCCTGCCCTAAACTACATTTCCCAGAATTCTGCTCACATCCCTAATTTTCATCTCTAGCAGCAGCAGAGTTCCAATAAAGTACTGAATCTGCAAAGAGGACTGAGTAAGTAAATCTGTGGTGGACTGGGAAGATATACTATAAACCGAAATTATATTGTATGTGTTGTATGCCATAGGAGCGAGAGATTCAAGATGTTGTGGCTTTAAAAAAAGTTTTAGTCAAAACTATAAAAAAATTCCCCAAAATGAGTAGATGTGCTAATCTTTCTGAAACTTGGGGGAAGGGGGTGTTATGCCCTGGTTATCTTGTGTAATTGTATACAAACTCAAGCAGATAGCTTTTGTAGGTTTATTTAAAAAGTTGTTTAGAATAAACTTTTTTTAAAAACCCAAAATCAGTGGATGAGTGAAATGTTCTGAATCTTGGGGGCGGGGTGGGGCGGGGGGGGGGGGGGGTAAGAGTGGGAAATCTGTTCTACAGTTGTAGCAAATTTCATGCTGATAGCTCTAACAACGAGGGAGAAAGGAGTCCCCAAAGTATCCCCATTGGCACAAAAAAAGTAACAAAAATAGTTTATCTTTATAGTTACAGTTATAGTTATTTTGGAAACACTTTACAAATGATTTGCTGCCACTCTTAATTTAGTAATGAGTATTTTTGACCAGAGGCCACTTTGACCAGGGACCACTCTCCAACATTAGTACCAAAAGAGTTACAAATCAGTTTGAGGTGAACTTTAGATTTGGTTTGGTGCTGATTCAGAAAATTGCATTGAATAGACCACATCAGCTCTAGTTTCTGATACAGAACATATACCATCCAGTAGTCGCCATCTGCGACAATTCGTATTTACACTATTTTAAAAGAAAAGAGAGGGTTTAGAGAAAAGAGGGAATTGAGTGAGGAAAATCTATCGCGAATGAAAGAGATAGAGAAAAAACCCGAAATGACTAAGGGTCTGGGGAAGGAAGTTGGGGAGTGAGAAAAATAAAAGACTTCCAATCGTCTCCACCCGTGGTTTGTCTTTTCTTTTCTTATTCTTATTTCTGTATTTTTTTCTGAATCAGTACCCCAAATAACCCCAGAAACAGGCCAAAAAAACAAAGACACCAAGGCACCTCACTTCCAGCACCACAGAGAATGGCTCCGCTCAGGGGGAGGGAGGAGGAGAGGAATCAGCAGTCACGAGGCTTGTTGTCGTGCCTTTCGTGGGTAGACAGCCTCTTCCCTCCCGATATCCCAATTACCTTGGCACTTTAAGAAGGTTTTGCGAGACCAGTTGCTCTAGTTGCAACCATGTAGTAACAGTGAGGCCGCCAACCGTATTTTAGTTCTTGGGGACCACTGGTGGTCCATGGACCACAATTTGGGAACCACTGCTTTAGTGTTACTGAGATAACCGATATTAAAACCACATTTCTCATTTAATTCCAATAAGATCTTTTTTGCTAATACAGTGTTAACAAAAACAAGCTGATCAAGCTATCATAGCAGATTTTGGTCTGACAGTTCTACTAACAGGATTCTTGTGAGACCAAAGAAACTGAAAGCTTTTAAAAGAATCTCTTTCACAGGTGTATGTTAGGAGTGATACCACAAAAGCCTGTAAAACAGCACCACCAACCGTAAAGTCGATAGGAAAGGTTGATTCAGGCCAGTGACTTGTGAGCTGATTTTAACCAGCTTTAACAGCCACAGCTGGAAGGTTTGCATAACTCCATCAGTCATGCTGTTTGTAAAGATGCTGACAGTCTTAATGTGAACTTAATAATTGCAGGGAGCCTCTTTGTAGAACACTGTTCAGGAGGAACTTAGGTTAAGTGGTAGAGAAAGCAACAGTCAATATCCCTAGCAATTTCAGAGCTCTCATTGTACATATCTGTATATTAACAATATCAAAAGGGTGTGGGTAATGTTGCTAAAATATACTGAGGGGATGGTGTCTTTTCTTGCTTAAATATTTTAATTGTTTTATTATAATATATTTTTGAATTGTCTATCCACAATATTTCTTGGTTGTTTGAATGTGCCATTTCATTTATTTAATAGTAGTAGTAGTAGTAGTAGTAATAATAATAATAATAATACTTCAGACAGACAGATTTTTGGAGCACAATACTCCTGATTTCACGATTGTGGGGAAAAAACAAAGTATGGATAATCAATGTTGCAATCCCAAGCAACAGCAGAATTGATGAAAAGCAATTGGAAAAGCTTACACAATACAAGGATTTAAAGATTGAACTGCAAAGATTCTGGCACAAATCAGTAAAGGTGGTCCCAGTGGCGATCGGCACAGTGGGTGCAGTGTCTAAAGACCTTGGCCTGCATTTGAAAACAATCAGTACTGACAAAATTACCATCTGTCAGCTGCAAAAGGCTGCCCTACATGGATCTGCACACATTATTCACCAATACATCACGCAGTCCTAGACACTTGGGAAGTGTCCTGTGTGTGACCCAATACAAAAGCTACCATAGTGATCTTGTTTGCTGTGCTGTGTACTTATCTTGTTATGTATTAAATAATATGCAAGCCACGGAATTAGAATAAGTAAAAGTAACAGAACTGACACAGTTGTATTTTTATAATGCTGTATTAATGATGTTGTTTGTGTGTGTGTGTGGAAGACATGTATAAATTTGCAAATAGATGATGTAACAAGGCAATTGTAATATGTTAATATTTTAAAATAAGTAAAGTTTTATTTTAAATTTTAAAAATATTATGATGCTGAGGCCAGAAAAACAGAGGAAACTTGCTGATATAAATTCTCATTGGGCTAAGCAGTCTTTGCTGTTTTGTTGATGTTGCCTTTACGGCATATATAGGGCAAGAGAGTTTGTTGGAATTCAAAGTTCTAGTCTCACCTCTTTTGTAAAATTGAATAATTAAAAAAGATGGGACGATGACAATGATTTAATCAACACTGAAACAAATGTAGCAAAAGGTTGTAAATCCATGACACCAAGATTTGGAAAGCATTTTATTTTTTTATAATGTAAACTATTAAAAAGCAGAGAGCGAACAGCTGAACAGCAATGCCCCATTGAAGTCAGTGTATATGCATACAGTATATGTATCTCATTAAAATAATTGATTTTAAACACAGATTAAAAAAATCATTTGTTTGTTATTCTTCTAATACCCCAAGTCACCGACATGGCTCTTCCATGTCCTGGGCCGAATTCATACCAGGAATGTATCCCAGCTCCAGTGAGCATTATACTGACCTGGTTTGACCCCATTAATACTACACCCACCTGTTTAAATCTATACTTAAACTAGCTTGGAAAGCCACAACCTCCCTTCCTGAAGCCACCTTGGTCCCAAAGGGTGTTCCTGGCATGTACACTTGTTCACTGTATTGAATTATTTTAGGTCATGCAGCTGCAGGTTTTTTCCTTCCTGGCGTGAATAAATCAATAGCCTTTATTGTTTTCTTGTCAATCTTACCACGCACCTGCACTCCTTCTGGATGACTCCCCATTCAATCCCCTTCCCTTCCACCCTATTGAGTGAGGGAATGCACAAACCTTCAATGTTGTGGCCTAAACTGCATAAGGAGGCTTTAATTCTCCAACCCACCAATACACTGGAAAGAGCAGCTGGTGTGTGGGTCAATGATGCAAAATTAGCAGGAAGAGGCTTTAGTATGCATTTCCTCTTTCTGTCCCCAGCTCCCCCTGTCCTGCTTTTTCCATTGGCCCCAAAGATCCACTCATGTGTGAGTAATCATCTGCTCTGTTACCACAACGACTTTGGGATTGCTATAGTAGATGACTACAGCAGTGTAAGTCAGTGGTTCTCAGCCTGTAGGTCCCCAGGTGTTTCTGCCTACAACTCCCAGAAATCCCAGCCAGTTTACCAGCTGTTAGGATTTCTGGGGGTTGAAGGCCAAAACATCTGGGAACCCACTGGTTGAGAACCACTGGTGCAAGTGGATAGAAAACAAATTTGTTATCACTTTTACTGCCCCAAATATATTTCTTGTACTCCAGAAAAGAAGCAGTATATATACATATACATATATATTCAGACCCAGCCACTCTTGAAGAATTCTCGGGACTGGAAACAAGCATGATATAGAACTGGAATGGTATTTGCTTAATGTACATGGCATTCTTTGCCCAGCAAATATGGCATTCTTTCTCTCAGGATGCAGGTATTCCCCCAAGGGGAAAGCCACATTACACAGCTTTCTCCCAGGTTAACCCAGATCAGCGGGGCTGATCACATCAACCTAGGTGGTCAGTATAGACATGTCCTTTGCCTACCAACAAAGAACAATGGTGGTGGGTGAAAGGTGTGGTTTAACATCCTGTGGAACCAAATTCCACAGCCTGGGAGCAGCCACCAAGAAGGCCCTTTACTATAGTCTTCTATATATTGTTCAATTACAAATCATACATAATGGTTCAATTGCATTGAGCCATGGCAATTAGATGGGACAACTGCATCACTTGCACAATGTAGATGCATCCTTTCCCCCCACAGGCCTGAGGAGGGCAGTGGTCTTTGCTTGCAAAGAGATTTTCTCTAGAATTACTGAACTACAGCTTGGTCTGCATCTACATGTAGAATTAATACAGTTTAATAGTCAGAACTCAATGCTACAGAATTCTGGAAGCTGCAGTTTTACAAGGTGTTCAACTTTCTCTACCAAAGTTTGTGATTCCTCACCAAACTACAATTTCCATGGTTCCATAGCTGTGAATATGGAGTTTCATAATGAATCTTGTGCATTTTTGTTGGGCAATAAAAATATCACTGTTTTGAAGATTTTGTACATTGTTGTATTTTGCTGCAGCGCCAACACTGTTATCCTGAAATATGATTCCTGGATCTGTTACATTGTTTTTAAAAGGCTATAATGTGGTGTGTGCAAATTGTCACTAGATGGTACTATGGTGCTATGTTCATAGTTAAAGCACGAGACCCTCCCTTGGAAAGCAGCCAGTCTTTCATTTTGTCTCTATGATAAGAACCACAAACTTCTTCAAATATGTTGCATGCAGAACAGGATTTCATTTTGTGAATCATCTACTTGGAAACCTGGCTGAAGCTCAAAGTCTTTGAACTCCATCAGAGCTATAATGGGAAAGTAATAGATAGATACATAGAGAATAAATGTTAAGGTTATCCAAACTGCCATCCAGGTACATAACACTAGGCGATAATTTAAAATACCATGAAGAAATCATTTTGAGCTTTAGGTTAATGTGCTCTCAGTCTTCTCCTGGGATGGCCACAGAAAGGAGAAAATTTTGCTTCCAGTTTGATGACAGCAAACAGGGATTGGAAAGATGTATCATCATTACCAGCCACACATTTTGTGGAATAATGAGGAACTATAGCTTTTATTTTATTACAAAGGCAACAATGTGTGTGTTATGTAATGAGTAACATCCACACGTGATGTGTTTCTACAGGAGTACATGACTTTCCCACCTACCTTATATATGAGAGAAATGCAAACTGTTTCAGAGCTGATTAGTCCCGGTTGCCAAGTTATTTTTGCACCATTTTCACCAAGACTGGTAGATTTGTGAATGTGTTCAGTGGAAACTGCTGACTGAACTGGAATCTTAGATCCTTTCTATACTGCCATATAAGATCCAGATTATCTGCTTTGAACTGGATTATACGTATGACAATGTAGAAGGGGCCTTAGGGGCAGGTGAAAGAATATCTCTTGGTGTCAAAGTCAACTTCCATGAAAAATTACAGAAATCTAATGTCAAAATAATAAGAAATATGAACTGTTCATACATTCATGCCTCCACATTTGCTGGGATTAAGCGTACAGCAACCCCCACAAAAGTGGAAAAAAACACAAATAAAAAACAGTACTTTTTTAACCTGAAACAACACATCTCTAGGTCCTCCAATGTAACTCTAGAGCAGAAGTTGACAACAGAATCTTACTAAAGAATCCCGAAATTCCTAGAGAGAACATATTACTCAAATCTGCAAATAATCATAACCACAAATGTAGAAGGCTGACTATCCAAGAAGCAATCGGTCAGAATCACACCCATGCAGAAAGATTACTCTCAGCTAAATGTCGTACAGCTATATTGATGGAAATCACCCCAGATGGGTTGCGTCAAATACACTGCTTGTAATGTTTCCCTCTCCCAGATGCCTATCTGTGATGGTTTCCTTTTGTATTAGATCAAGTGCCTGGTAATGTCTCTCAGGAAATCCAATTTGCTATCAAGGTGTGCTGCTGTTTCTTTTCTTTTTTCCCCATAGGCCCTTTCCACACATTAAAATCCCACATTATCTCCTTTGAACTGGAATATATGACAGTGTGGCCTCAGATAACCCAGTTCAAAGCAGATATTGTGGAATTTTCTGCCTTGATATTCTGGGTTCTATGACTGTATGGAAGAGCCCTTAGAGGATGTGTCTGGTCTGAAGGACCTTTTCCGACTCCCAAAATCCTTGAAAAGAGAGTCTATGTTCATTAATTCCAACATATGGTTTCTTTGCTGCTTCTATCTTTGAGAAAAAGATCTGATTTCTATGCAAGATTATTGGCTTAGTTTTGTGTTGCCCTATTCAGTTATAAGTCTTGAACTCTAGGCTTGATAGAAATCATGCTGGCATTTGGACCTCATACACACAGAAATCTGGGGTTTGGCCAGGAAATCTCAGTCTTATTCTGGCCTATGTCTCACCTTCCATTCACTGCTCCAACAGTTCCTGGCTCCTCCACTCACAAGTCTAGCGAGAATGATAAACTCTCACCCTTAAATCTGTTTTTTCAGGCAGCACATTCTTTGCATATTGGCAGCTCTATCTACCTTCCCTTTTGCTGGATGTGTAAGTAAGTGTGTGGCTGCTTTAGGGAGAGATCACTTCCTCCCACCACCCTACTTTTAGCAAACTCTTTGTTTGCCTTTCTCCACTTAGCATCTTTAGATTGCTTAACCCCAAACATTTCTACCTTCTGCAACCTGAAGCCAAAAGACACCCTGGATCTGAATACTGCCCCAGACTAGTAACTTTGCTTTTCTGAGTTAATGCTTTTCCATTCCAAAGGACCAGGTGGTTATTTTGTTACCCATGGTTATTTTGTTTCTATTTAAGAAACTCTATCAAAATATTTGCTACTCCCTAATGCAATCATTGTGTTTATTTTAATTCTTTAGTTTTGTTCAGTCAACTTTCCTGTTAGGAAGCTCTGTGTGCAAGGAGGTTATTGGGTACAATCTGATAAGAAACTTACTGTCATTAAAAGTTCCTTTATAGCAGTTCTTTTCAGATTGTCTGATGTGGGAGACACCATCTCAGCCCCACAACCATTGTCTTGTAGGGTCCCGAAGGGCTCAGTATTGTCCCCTATGCTGTTTAACATTTACTTGAAGCTGTTGGGAGAGATTATCCAGAGTTTTGGAGTCTGTTGTCATTTGTATGCAGATGATGTACAGCTCTATCACTCCTTTCCACCTGCTACTAAGGAGGCTGTTCAGGTCCTGAACTGGTGCTTGGCAGCAGTGACAGTCTGGATGAGGGTGAACAAATTGAAATTGAATCCAGACAAGACAGAGGTCCTCCTGGTCAGTCGAAAGGCCAAATAAGGTATAGGGTTACAGCCTGTGTTGAATGGGCTTACAATCCCACTGAAGGTGCAGGTTCACAGCTTGGGAGTGATCTTGGGACTCACTGCTGAGCCTGGAACCCCAGGTTTCAGCAATGGCTAGGGGAGCTTTTGCACAATTAAAGGTTGTGTGCCAGTTGCGTCCATATCTTGGGAAGTCTGACTTGGCCACAGTGGTCCAGGCTCTTGTTACATCGAGAATAGACTACTGCAATGTGCTCTGCTGGGGGTTGCCTTTGAAGACTGTTCAGAAGCAGCTAAGTGTGTCACTGGAGCAGCATACAGGGAGCACACAACTCCTCTGTTAATTAAGTGTTTTAATCCTTATATTTCATGTTTTAAATGTCTTTATATTGTATCTTATTATGAATTGTCCCATTGATTTTATACTTTGTTATGGTGTTGATTGTAATTTGGTGTCCGTTTGTAAGGCATTGAATTTTGCCACTGTTTCTGCATGAACCGCTTTGAGTCTCCCCAAGTGTGAGAAGAGGAGTATATAAACACTGTAAATAAATAAATAAAAATAAAATTAACCTAAAATTATTCTATGATTCTATGAAAGTATATGCTAAGTTATTTCTAGTAAGCCTAGGGTTTTTATACACTAAACTATGGTGAATTGTAATTGGAAGTCAAAACTTAAAGTCCCCTTACAGTTGTATTGAAAGTGGATAGGAGCAGACCATAAATGATAGACACTTGCTGCAGCTCATCTCCACAATGGTTACTCATAATACAACCGGTGTATACGGAAATTATCAAAGGAAAACATTGCTTCGTAGTAAGGCTCATTTCAAAGAAATGCCCATTTGCCTTTTGTAGGTCTCTAGTAAAAGGTCATGTAAGTCCAAGGCTCACAGGCCCCATTCATGAACAGTCATCAGGAAACTGGATGGGGTGGCGGGAAGAGTTACAGTGACAAGAGCCACTTAAAATGGATGAATCTACTACTTTTCTTGTCCCATAGTTACAGGCGCAGGAGGCATTTGAGTTCTTTAGTAAACATAGCAAATAATAAATAGAGCCTTTCAGCTAAGCAAACATTTGCATCATTATAAATAGGAAAAGGCTGCTGTGACCAAACTCTGGCACGGAAGAAGCAACACCAAGCAATTATTAAAAGATGAAGGGTTTTTTTCTAATTCATGTAGTTCCAACTGGAGGTGGAAGTATTTTGCTTGTTATGTTATTTTTAGGATGGTGAAATGTCCCTGCTGAACTTCAAGAAACTGGCCCCTTAGGTATGCGATTTCTGTGCCAGGAGAGTCCTGACTCATTCAGGGAGTCGCAGGAAGCTAGCAGAGGTGAAGGAGGGGAGGCAGGCAGGTAGACGTGGATAATTTTCAAGCTAGCATTGTACACTGACTCCAGAATCTCATCTCATCCCCTCTGTCTCCAGGGTAACTTCCTTTGCTCCAGACCTTTTAAAATGGCTTCTGTAGTTTTATCTCATTCAATTTTTAATTATTCAAGCATTGCAAGGTTCAGTGCCGCATTCACCTGAGCAAGCATTTGAGTAGGAAATGTCAGTGGAGTGGAAATCTCGTGTAATTCCTTGTTTGTGACTATGCAAATGAACATCTTCTAATGATGCCTGCAAAGATCTGTAATTTGCCTGGAGACCTTCAGGGAACTGTTCTTATCAGCATTAGTTTGGGAAGGAGATTTACATTAATGTTTTCTGTATGCAATGGTATGTAGCAGCTCATGTGAATATAATCCTGTTGCTCTCTCAGATATGTTGGACTACAGCTCCCATGACCTCTAAGGACTTTATCACATCAGGGTGATAAAGCGCAATTATGATAGGGTAAAACGTACCTATTAATGAATCTAGTATCTCTGTTGTTCTGGCACTCTTTGCTACTTCCACTGCAGTTCTAATATTACAAAGTTAAGGAAGATATTGTGACAATGCTGAAATTTTGCGACTGTACAGTTGTGGCAAAGGGAGAGATAGAATCACAAACAATGAATGCATGTACTGGATAGGGCAAACATGGGTAGGAAGCAAAGCTATGCAGAAGGCTGGTCACAGAAATTCACAACACCAAAGTGCCATCGTTGTGCAATTGCAGCGAGAGATTAAAGTGATTGTTCCACATATACTGTGGACTGCTAAAAAGACAAATACTGTATATACTCGAGTCCAAGCCTAGTTTTTCAGCTCCTTTTTTAGGCTGAAAAAGCCCCCCTCGGTTTATACTCGAGGCAAGGTTATTTATTATTTTACTCTGTTGTTGTTGTTGTTGTTATTATTATTATTACATTTATTATTTTATTCTATTATTATTATTATTATTATTATTAGGTAAAGGTAAAGGTAAAGTTTTCCCCTGACATTAAGTTCAGTCATGTCCAATTCTGGGGGTTGGTGCTCATCTCCATTTCTAAGCTGAAGAGCCGGCGTTGTCTGTAGACACCTCCAAGGCCATGTGACTGGCATGACTGCATAGAGCATCATTACCTTCCTCCTGGAGCAGTACCTATTAATCTACTCACATTTCCATATTTTTGAACTGCTAAGTTGGCAGAAGCTGGGGCTAACAGCGAGAGCTCACACCGCATCCCAGGTTCGAACCTCCAGTTTAACCCACTGTGACACCACACTACATTTATCATTTTATTCTATTATTGCTACATTTCCATTATTTTACTCTATTATTGGAAGGCTACGTAAACACATTTACATTGAAGAAGGTTAGAATAATAGTTTAATCAGAGTTGAGCAATCTTATCTTAAATGACAGTTTTATGTAAATATTCCAAACATTTAACCTACTGATGCCTCAATTAATGTAATTTCAAACATTTGCACCTTATCTGTTTCAACCCCCGAGGGGGGACTCAGGGCAGCTTACAACAGCAACAATTCGATGCCAACACATACAAAAACACAATACAACATGACATAAGGTTGTGGTTCTCAACCTATGGGTCCTTAGATGTTTTGGCCTTCAACTTCCAGAAATCCTAATAGCTGGTAAACTACCTGGGATTTCTGGGAGTTGTAGGCCAAAACACCTGGGGACCCACAGGTTGAGAACCACTGGAGTAGATAAAATCTTTGGTTAAAATCCATTTAAAACAATATTATAAACCATTATTATTTCCCTTTGAATAAAGCAGTAGGATTTTCAATTATGTGTTTAAGAATAGGAAAAGGACAAATGCGTCACTATAAAATTTCTGTTATGCATTTGCAGCAACTTTGCACCTCGTTCTGGATTATAATGAACTGATTATGAAAAAAATAATGCAAATACAATCACAATTTAAGTCTATTTCTTTTGTCTTCAAACTATAACAAAAAAATTGAACACATGTCCACTGATCCTAAAGTTTTGATATATCCAATGTGAAGGAAGAAACTTAAGGCCACAAAATAAGAGACAAAATTGGTGTAAATGCATAGTAATAGTACATATGAAATGTATCCTTTTGTACCTTCTCCTAAATAAAAGGGCATAATCCTCATCCCTGGCAACTACAGCTCTTCTCCAGCTCTCCTCTATTTGAACTCAGTTAATAGGAACAGTCCCTTTTTGATGTTTTCATCACTCATTTTCCAAACGAGTAATTCATATGGATTATGGAAACACCTGAAAGAATGTTTAAGAGCTCTGCTGTGAGTATTTAGCAGTTTATTCTTGTGCTGAAGAAAGGAATTATTACCCCACATAGAGCCAGCATGCTGTAGTGATTAGAGCAGAGCTTTCTAAACTGTGTGTCACGACACGTCAGCTGCAATGTGTAGATATGTCACGTGAATGTAATGAAAACTCTTGGAGTCTATGTGAAATAAGCAATAAAACATATAAAATATATATAAATAAAAGATTTACATGAGATACGTTGCAACCCCATACATTTTTGTTATTGCAATTTATGTATGTGTCCGTATCTCTTATAAGGGGTTAGTTTAACTTTTGGTTTTCTAGTAAAACTGGATTTCTGTGTTGCAAAATGATGCATGTCTAAAAAGTGTGTCACCAACATAAAATGTTTGGAAATCTTTTGGTTAGAATTCGAGGCCAGAGTTCAAATTCCTGCTTGGTCATTAAATGCACTGAGTGCCCTTGGGCAATGCTAATTCTTTCTACTTCAGAAGAAGGAAATGGCTAACTCTTTTGGACAAATCTTGTTAAGAAAAACCTGTGACAGGTTTGCCTTAAGATTGGAAAAAAAGGAACTTAAGGCTGCTACTTTATGATGAAGAAAGAAATACAGCTCACAATAAGAAGACAGTTGAGTGCAAAGTTACCACATAATAAACCCTAAATAACATTCTCCCATCTTTTCTGCTTTCCCTTGAAAAACCAGAGGAAAGCCCTCAGCCAGCACACCACAAGGACTGCCTCCTCTGTAGGTTACTACTTTAAGAAAGTATCACAGGGAGGAAAGACTCTTTCTTTGCCTGCTGTTTTGCTTGCCTTCTGTGATCATGACACCAGGAAGGACTGAGCCTACATGCTGCTCACAGAGAACATATAATTAGGAACCTCTGCCAGTTTGCTCCCTTGTCACCTCCCTCTGGGCAACAGAGCATAAAGTGTCAGCCAAGGAGGAGCAGCTGCCTCATTCCTTCATTCACCTGTATGCGCCCTCTGAGCATGCAAAGGCATCTTGCAGTGTTTTAGACTGAGGGAATGAAGTTGGTAGTATAAGCTTTCCTAGACATAGGAGATTGTTGCATGAGGATTAAGGCACACGCTAGCATCTTCTTAATTCTGAGTAGAAATGCTTCTTTTCATATGGCAGCACTGTTTGGCCATTCCTTTCTATTCATAGAGAAATCCTTTGAATAGCCTCCAGAAAGTGCTTTCTTCTAGCTGAAACAAGTTTGAGAATATGTACTGTTGGATTGTGAGGATTGTTTTCCTCTGTTTCACTTTTCCATTCACAAGATGTGGGGCATTCAACTTGGGAAGAGATTTCTACAAGCTGGTGACCTCACTACCTCTGAGGATGCTTGCCATAGATGCAGGCGAAATGCCAGGAGAGAATGCCTCTAGAACATGGCCATACAGCCAATAAAACCTACAACAACCTAGTGATTCCAGCAATGAAAACCTTGGACAATACATTAAGACAGACAATTATATATAGATAGAGGTATATATCGGCTTTCCCCATCTTCGGCATCTTGGAGGCTTTTTATGCTCAGTTCCGGCCACTGGGGGAATGCTGTCACTCCATCTCCCTGCCAAAGAGCTTTTATTTGTAAACTTTCCTCCTTTGATTGAATTTCCAGCATTCCTTATGGGTGCCTCAGAATACCTCCCCACTTTTAAAAAGTAGTACTGATTTATCTACTCATGTTTTCTTTTGAACCACTAGGTAGGTGGATACTATTTTCAATAGTATCATGCAATAAGAAGAGAGGCTATCCAATTGTTTTCCCAATGTATGAGGACAGGTTTACAATGTCAGACCACACATTTAGAGCATTGTATATTAATGTTTATAGTCTACTTCCTCAGATGTGTTGTCCACAAAGTTGAGTATGCATGAGCTCTGATTGATGCCAAAGAACACACACAGAGTGAAAGCAGGAACAGAAACCTTTATTCAGCTATGACCAGAATAGTTATCAGAGAAAGCAGCAAAACCCCAAATCTGACATGCTTCCCAGTTACAAGCATGGGTATTTTCCAGACATTGCACATTCATTACAAGGAGTGGGTGTTTGCTGTGATTGGTGCAAACTATGGTCCACAATCTCATTGGTTCAAAAGTTCAGTTTGTGGTTGGTGTGGGATAAACTGCCATGAAGCTGTTTGCTATTTGGTATGTCCACCTACTCTGAAAGCGGGCAGGTTTGAGAATGGGACAATGGATGCTTGAAGAATTTATCTCTGGGGCTATCGGTCCCATGGTGTTCCCAGATTTGGAAAACAAAGGATGGACAGATGTTCTGATGGGTTCAGAGACTAGGACAAAGGGGTGAGAAGGTGGTTGATGAGTTTATGGGTGCTGTCAGGCAGGGGTCTTTTTTCAAATATAAATAGCAGGTTTAGGGGAGCTCAAGTTGGTGTCTTTTAACTTTTCCCTGCAGTTTTCATAGTCCTGACTAATCCTGTCACCAAACTACTGTTTGGCATAAGAGGATAGCCAATGATGCCAATGGTAATTAATCTCCTGGGGCTACAACAGCTTGGGTTTTTTTAAATTAGTTATAGCAGAAAGGGGTTGACTTTTCATTTTGTTACCATGGTCTATAGAGAGGTTGAGAAGCGTGGGTAGAGGAAGCTCTTCAAATCTGGAAAAAATGGATGGACCTCCATCTGATGCTTTTAAAATAACTGATTTTAGCAATTTGGTTTTGAGTATGACTCAAGCAATGTATTGCTCTGACTCTGGAATCAACACCAAGCATGTGGCTTGATAAGACCACTGTGTCTTTGGTTATCTGTGTGACCCAACAGCTCTAGTTCTGGCTTGCAACATCAACATCCAGAATAAGAAAGCAGACCAGTAGCTCCCCTTTGAGTAAACTTACTTGCTCTGAGATTCAAGCTCAATGATTAATTTCACACATCTTCATAAAAGATGCTCCTCTGTGCAGTGTAAGATACCAGTTTGTTATACTATGTGCTTTCCTTCACTTACATCTCTTGAATTTAATGCGCTTTGTTTTGTGATGGGTCACTAGAAGATAAACCTGGCTTTACAGGTATGATTGTGGAGCCATATATCGCTGAAGAAATCTTGCTCCAGGAAGAAATATGGTTTAATTACAGGCAGTACACATTCACCTCAAAATCTAGTTTGACCTTAAAAAAATGAGAGGAATTGCTTTTGAGAGGAACTGAAAAATAGCCAGTAGTGAGGCGCAGGAAACCTCAACTGCTTGCATGAAGATGTGAATAAGTGTCCTATTCAACTATCTCTAAAAGGTCTATTTGATATAGCTGGTATGACATTATAATTCCTTGGTTTGGACAGGATATTCATAATTAGATGGTATTTCCTTAGTTGCAAGGCTTGCTGTGGGATCTTTTGTGACCAAAAGTACTTCAGTGTTGCCTTTCATCTGACTCACAAACTCATCAGTATCTTCAGTTTGAGTTAGGACAACTGCCACAGTGACTCAAAAGGGGGGGATGCTATATAATGAGCCATTGATAATACATCCTTGGGAAATTCCCTGGTGGATGCCTCCAGTGCCCAGTTTACTCATTTGCTGCATCATAATAGCACTCTGTGGCAGACATATTACAGACACCTGGAAGAGACATACTAACGTCTGGTTTGAACATACACGTACAGCACTTGATTTCTCATAACTCAATAATTCTTGATGACTCAGAGTTTTTGAACTGAAAAAAGGAAGTGAAGAATAGTGATACAAATGTACAGATGTTGGCACACAGATTGTGGTGTGTGATCTGTGTTAACTTACACATATCAAAATAAAAGCCACATGCTGCTGTGATGACCAAATTATAGATGATTGCAACCTCTATACCCATAGAACTGGTACCCCACAATTTAACATACATCTCTAGAAATGTTCTAAGTCTTCCATGTGATTCTATGCTATACTTCTGCTGGAAGTTACCATAGAGTCACTATGGAGGACCTAGCAAATTCTTAGATAGGATACCTCTCCAGGAACTTTCTAAGTCCTCCAGCATGGCTGTGTGGTAACTTTCACCAGATGCTGTGCATTTCAGTAGGGTTCACTATGGACTTCTTCACATGGGGCTAAAATCGGCAGAATGCACTGGCTTAGCCCAGGTTACTCATGAAGCCCGCTGACTTCCATCAAATGATGCTGGTGTGGCTCTGTGGGTGAAAGAGGATGGAGCTGGTGCATGCCACTGCCACAGCAACATGGTGGGCTTCCCGTGTTGGTATTGGAATCCATGGCGGGAAGCCGTGCATTCCATACACGCTTCCACATACTCCCCATGTGATCGCCCTCAGATGGAGCTAAGTGATGTGGGGCATAGAACGCTGGGTTCCCCACTCCCCCTGACAAAACGGAGTGCACCGTTTTGTGTGACAAGGTTGTGTTATTAATAGTTTCCTATTTCCATGGTAGTTTCAGAAATAAGTCATCACAGATATGGGGTTGCCCTGTATTCATGTGAGAACCAGCTCTTGGAATTCATACTTTTATAGGAGACTGGGTAATGACTGTGCTTTAACATCAGTGGTTCAAATGAGTGAGCCATCATGAGGAGCAACATTAAGATGCTCTCTGGAAGAAATGTTATTGCATCTGAAAGTCACCGTGATCTGAGTCAGCTTGGAGTGGGTGGTTTTGGTAGAAGACAAATTATCCTTCTACATCACACACACTATTGTGCTTACACTAATGTTGCCCAGTCCATACAAGTGAAGTAGGAGGGGATGCAGGTTTTACTGCTTCCTGCTTCCACCTTTCCCTTTCTTCCTCTTTATTGTCTACTGCTAGGTACACATACAGGTGCACAGTGTCACAATCAGAAGCACACAGTTCAAAACAAATTGCAGTACCCAGGAAACCATCCATAGTCAATACTTCAGAATCAAAGCACAAAGTCTAAACAACAACCAATAAGGGTAAGCCAGGGCCATAAGTCCAAAGTTCAATTAACAAAGTCAAACTGCAGAATTAGAATCTGGTTAGGAACAAATGTTAGCCAAGGTCACAATCCAAGGTTCAAAAGGCTGAGTGTCTAATCAATAGAGAAGTCAGGGTTAAGTCAGGAAACAATCATGTTAACTGTCACAACAAGACTTCATACTGAGCCTGTTTATCCTAAAATCCTAGCTGTTTCTTGTCAAGAGCTCGTTTTTCTGCTAATCTTGCAAACCAGCAATGCTCTGCATGCTCTCTCCTGTGCTACAAAGGTAGGAGTATGTTTGACCCCTTGCTAGCCGGTTCCAATGTATTTGAGTCAGGTTGCTCAGACTGCTGGGGAGTGAATGCTACTGCTCAAGGCTCATCTTTAGCTGTGTCTGAACTAGGCTGGGGAGACTGCTGGGAGTTGCTGACCTCCATCACCTCAGCTGGCCCTTCCAATCACTCCTTGTCTTTACTGTCAGAGTTGGCCATGACACTCTGGTTCAGTTGTTCATACACTTCAGAATCTTTGGAAGGAAGTTCAGTAATCAGGCATGATTTTATGTTGACAACCACAGTTGTGACACCCCCCCCCCCCCCAATCTACTTTTACAGTTTTTGTAATGTGGCTTCAAGTCATTTTCAATTTATCTTAAGGTGAATCAATCCTATCTTGGAAAGATTTCTTCAGAGGAGGTTAGCCATTGCCTTCCATGGAGGCTGAGAGAGTGTGACTTGCCCAAGGATACCCGGTGGATTTCCATGGTCTTCAGACATTCAACATTCAAATCACTATGTTTTTCTTTCTCCAGTTGCAATCCTATTATGAAATTATAGGATCACTATTTGAAAAATGATTGCCTCCTTTCCAACTTCATTTGAACAGGACTGCAAATTTCCATTCCACTTACATGCATATTGTATGACCTGGATGTATTTCACCCCACACTACATTTCTTACCATAAATTACATCACTAGAGTTTTTTAAGCACTGGATTACTGTAAGGCAAGCCTTCCTCTGGTCAGACATCATTCCTCATTATGGAGAATGAATGAATTTAAATGATGAATTGGATGCACTATTCCTTCTTTTGATATTCAGCAAGTTACTTCTATCTACAACAATGCCATAGCTTCATTTGCTGTGTGGCATATTTCCAGTATTTAGAACATTGTTTCTCAACCTTCCTAATGCCGCAACCCCTTGATACAGTTCTTCATGTTGTGACGACCCCCAACCATGAAATTATTTTCACTGCTACTTCAATTCTGCTACTGTTATGAAACGTAATGTAAATATCTGATGTCCAGGATGTATTTTCATTCACTGGATCAAATTTGGCACAAATACTCAATATACCCACATTTGAATTCTGGTGGAGTTGGGGGAGGGAATTGATTTTGTCATTTGGGAGTTTATACTTTATTTATTTATTTATTTATTTACTTACTTCGCTTATAGACCGCAATTCTCAGCCCAGGGGCGACTCACTTAACCTACAATCAAAGAACATTCTGAATTCTGCCAATGATGGAATTGAACCAAACTTGGCACACAGAACTCCCATGACCAACAGAAAATACTGGAAGGGTTTGGTGAGCATTGACCCTGAGTTTGGAGCTGTAGTTCAGCACTGTGGACTCAAACAGTGATAGATCAGGACCAAACTTGACACGAATACTCAATATGCCCAAATGTGAACAATAGGCCCAAATGGGAAAAATAGACATTGAGTTGTAGTTGCTGGGATTTATAGTTTACCTACAATCAAAGTACATTCTGAACCTCACCAATGATAGAATTAGTAGAAACTTCCAACACAACCCCCATGTCTTGAAGGGACTAATTGGCGCAAACCTCCCTCCAGCCTCACATGCTCTTTCTTACCTGCGCATGCACAACACTCTGCTATGCCTGCTCTCCCCTCTCTGCTTGGAGTTTCAGAAATAGCCCTCTCCTTGACTGAGTGGTTAGCTGAAAGGCCAGCCATTCACAGCAGAGGAGGGCTTTTGGTGGGAGGATTCGCCATCTGTTTCCAAAAAGGAAGAGAAGGACAGGTGCAGAGAGCTTCAGCCTTCTCTGCCAAAGGGGTTCCTAAGGCCATCAGAAATATATGTTTTCTGATGGTCTTTGGTGGCCCCTCTGAAACCTCCTCATGACCCCCCCCCCCGGGGTCCCGACTCCCAGCTTGAGATACGCTGGTTTAGAACATCTTTCCCAACATGAATACTAGCAGTCTGTAGCAGTGCTTCTCAAAATGGTAGTGTATGAATTATTGCATGGCAAGTTTCCCAGAGAGCAAGAAATAGTTCTATCTGATGGGCACAAATATGCCAGTCCCCAGTATCAAATAACCCAAGCAACTCTCAAGAGGTTTCTGTGGCATACCTAGAAATGTGCACCAAAGCCAGAATTCGGAAAGGCTAATTGTTTAGATTCCAGTTCCCCACAAAACTTACATGACCAGTACAGGTAAACAACAAACAAGCCACATTCAGTACAGAAGTGATGAATTAGATGTAACAGGGGCAGCGTCTTGGTTTGCTGTCAGACAGTCGTGGGTAGATGCCAAATGTTTATAGAGCTAATTTTGCAGTATTCTGGGAAATAGCCATTCAGAGAAATTATATGAACTGAGCTACCTATAATATTTCTGAAAGCAACAATGCCACCCATTCTATGGCTGCATACCCTTTTTGTCCTTCAAAAAAGTTGAAAGCAGGATATAACTACTGCCAATGTCAGTATGTCCCTTCCTCCCTCCCCAACTTGGGCTCCTGATGCCTCCCCTCTATTTTCATCTACCAATGTCATGTAGCCAGGTGCCATTGCTCAACCATTCATTAACTGTTTTTAAAGGAGATATACTACATGATTTTAATGTATTTTAACTCAGATTTGCTAGCATTCCTCTAGCAGATGTTCCCGAGAGTGATATGCCTGAGGGAAAATGGAAAGCACGCCACTGCTGTGGGGATTTGAGGTTTTAATATAGTCTCAGATCTCTCTCATACATATATAAATGTACAAAAACAGTGTACTTAAGTATGTGTTGCTATGGTTGAACTTCTGCAAACAGCTGGCAATGTTGGATTGGGAAGCAAGAGTGCTGTCTTTCCAGGTCAAGCAAGGGTGATTTTAATTTTTTTCAGAAATATATATATTTTTAACTGCAAATATTGTGGGGGAATTTTCCCCAGTTTTCCTCCAGAAATGTGCAACAGATGGGAGGAAATGCCATTTTAAAATGTCAAAGTCCTACAACCAAAAGCTGTAGAATATTGATAAAATGCACTGAACCATTCCTCCATTTGGCATGAGGCAGATATTGATACCATAGTATTGCTTTGAGTATTTATTTATTCATTATTTTTGCGTATGAAATTTTCAATTAAGAATGAAGATTTAAATGAATGCATTTGCATTCTCTAGAAACCTGCATCCATGGAATTGATTACAGGATTTTAAAATTCATTTGTTACTTGCAAATGCATGACAGGAGGTTGGACTGGATGGCCCTTGGTGTCTCTTCCAACTCTGTGTTTCTATGAATCTAAGAAAGTCTGTGCAGATTCTTTGTTGCCAGCAGGAAACAACATGGAAAGTGTTTCTTGTACAAATACAACTATCACATTATTGACCTCCTTTTGTAAAAGAAACACCTTCCAATAGTCTCCCACCAGGACAGCAGCAGGAAAAGAGCAACATTGTGTAATAGGTTCAAGGTAAAGATGCTGTTGTCCAGCTGCAATTGAAATTTTCCTTCCTTATGTGATAAACTCCATAACTGCAGATAGCATATTTTGTGCTCCTGAAAACCCCAGTGTTCTCCCAGGTATGCTGACACCGCTCCCTGCTTTCTCCATGGCTTGTTGTTAGTCCCATTTCCATCGGCATCATGGGTTTTCTATTAGAGAATGTAATGACTGGCTACTTGATTAGTTACAATTTGTACTCCAACATGACTGAAAGAGAAAGAAGCGGGCACCTGGGACTTTCAATTGACAATAATAATAATAATAATAATAATAATAATAATAATAATACCACTTTATTTATAGTCCACCCTTCTCACCCTGAAGGGGACTCAGGGCAGATCACAGCACACATACACGGCAAACATTGAGTACCGTTTGTATAGACAGTGCAGAGACAGATAGCACAAAAGGAGGGAGTGTTTCGATGCCATGGACGGTTGGGCTCGAGTTCATAGGGGGTGCTGTTGCTCAATCCTCTATGATGAAGAGCCGTCAGGACTTCCTCATTCCAGCATTTTCTGATCTTCTTTTTCTTTCTGGCATTGTAAAACACCTCCCCCACTTTTACAGGTATCTAATTTCTCTAATTACAGCTAAAGCTGTTTTCGAATTGCTCAGGTAAACAGGGAGCAGGGCTGACGGTTGGCCACTCACGCCAACCCGGGGCTTTGAACTTGCAACCTTTTGGTTGATAGATCTTATAGTTGCTGATGATTTGCCAACTGTGCTAAACCTTTAGTAACAGTACCTGCTTTGTATCCATAACTTTGTGGAGTTATGAAAATCCTTCCAGGTATCCATAGGATTATGAAACCATAGGATTAAGAACTGGCTATTCTGCCTTATCTACCTTTATTATACCTGAACTCAAACGATTTTCCCTAACTCACCTTGGATATAGCATTATTTCCCTACATACCTGGTTCAATGTCTCTTTGGTGGCATAATTTTGGATTCTTCCAGCTCACATGAATCTGATTTTGATCCAGTCCCATCCAGCATAAATGTAGAAAGGGATGAATGCACAAATGAGATTCAGGCACGGCTATTTGATGTTATGTTGAGAAGAGGAGGCAGAGTCAAACTCTTCCTAGTTTGCTGGCATAAAAAGACAAGGCAATTTCTAAACATCTGGTCTATAATGATTCTGCACATATACACAAACACACCAGCACATATGTGAACTGTATATATAAAATTCCACTGTTATATTTGTGTGGGTAAAGGAATTTGACTCTGATAGGCCATCAGATTTCAATCAAGCAACTCCAGAAGGCTTGTTTTTAGTACCACTGGGGAATTTTTTGCCAGATTTTAGGGCAGCAACATCAACCCTGGAGTTCTGTTGCAATATCCTCACATTATTCTCTTTCTCTTTTTTTCTTTCTTTGTGTGTGGTTTTGTTTCATTTCATTTGAAAATGCGCATGTATGCCAAATCCAAAAGAGGCTTTATGATCTGGGGACATCTGAATTAACCAGATTGTTTCAATCAGTTTGTTTCATTAAAGTAAATGAAACAGATTGCTCAATGGACTCACGAGTACAACTAGCTTGTTGGGGCAATTAGGAACAGCAACATCAGGGACTCCATTTTTCTAAATCCAGTTAGTGAAACTGAATTCAGTCCTGCACAGCTAGTAGGAATCCACATTTAACCTCTAGAATCTCCATGCTATAAAATATGCTTTTAATTTATTGGCTAGAAGAATGGTTTTGGAAAACTCAAAACAGACCAATATTACTGTAAAGATGGTGGCGTAATAGCTATGTTTCCATCTGTATTCAAACCATCTCTCTACACACGCACATTTACAACACACATACAGCAGCTGGTCACCCCTGTCAGCTATTTCATGCTGACATTCCAGGTTTTGGTGCAACTGGCCATTTAATTTTTGCAGTATTTGGAAAAGAAACATAGGCTGCTTCTCTGCAGCCTGTGACTACAGGGTTATTATTATTAATTACCCTTAAAAAATCAGGTTTCACCAAAGCTTTACCTTGGGGCTAGGTTTGTAAGTATTTCCTCATTAAAAGACTTGGCAGCCATGCTCAGTCCTGCAAGCCAACATCAATAGTTACAACAGCACTTGTGTGTTTATACAGATTTCTGTCGTTCCACGGTTATGAAGTTTAAAAGTTTGACATAAGGGAACTGTGTTTATGTTTGAGAAGTGCATTTTTGTAGTGCTTACTTTGTGGAGTTAAATTATGTCAAACACCATATGACAGAGAAGGGAGGAGGGATGGAAAGAAAACAGGCATTGCATTGCAGACTGGGGGAAATGGGAGTTTAGTGTAATTTCTGGGACCATAATATATGGAACACACTGGAGAAGACACAAAAAGATTACTTGTGAGAGAGCATGCTTGGGAACACGTAGATCTTATCTCAGAAGGATTCATTACGTCAGTACCTGATTTGAAAATGTCTGTCTTAAAATGACATGTTAAACTCAACTGTATAGATCTGTAGCGTTTTTGTTTGATGCTAGTGTAAACAGATATTTTTTTGATTAATTGATCAGACCTGCAGTTTCATTTTGACTTTTTGTTCATGGTGAAAAATATGGAAACAGTTACAGTCTTATGGATCAAAAAATAGTGGACTTAAATTGGAAGAGAAATGCAAACATGTTAAACATCAACCCCCCCCCCCCCCCCCACTTTCATGGCAACTAGTTTGTGCTACTAGTAATGAGCAGTTTATTTTTAGCGTTTAAACAACTGGTAAAGTTATTCAAACTATAGGAAAAGAGATCAAATCCTTGACTTATCTTTTATATCAGGACTTTTTTGTGTGTCAGGAGCGACTTCAGAAATTGTAAGTCGCTTCTGGTGTTAGAGAATTGGCTGTCTGCAAGGATGTTCCCCAGGGGATGTCCGGATGTTTTGATGTTTTACCATCCTTGTGGGAGTCTTCTCTCATGTTCATGTGGGGAGCTGGAGCTGACAGAGGGAGCTCATACGCACTCTCCCCAGATTCGAACCTTTGACCTGTCGGTCTCCAGTCCTGCTGGCATAAGGGTTTAACCCATTGCACCAATGGGGGATCTACATCAGGACTGGTTTTGCAATTATTTTTAAAACAGCATAACCCATGTACATCACACCTTCGAAGAAAAGCCGCATATAATATTTTTGAGCAAACAGAAAACAGTGTTAAGAGGGAAATCTCTTCTTTAAAGTAATTTGGAAACACCCTTGGAGGAACAGGGGGATTTAGTGGAATAAGAATTAGATTTCCAGTGTTCAAGAGTTGGCTACACATTCCACATCACTTTTAATTTCTTCTCCTCTGGTCTGGTTTTGTTCATTCAGCGTACTTCTCTTTCTACTTGCTGACAAGTTTGGTGAAATGTGTTGGTTCCTGTCATCACTGAGGCTGGGGTATATTTTATTATTTCACTGGATTGTTTTTTTATCCAGCGAAAATCTCATTTCATTCAGCTGTAAGTTATCTTCATTTCTATATAATCAGTTTGGCAGACTAACTGAGGACATCAGGGAAAGAAATGTCCAGGAGAATAAAGATCGATTTGCCATGGCTGTGCTGTTGAGGAGAAAGGAGAAAACATATGGTGAGAGTGGAGGGATAAAGGAAAGACAAATTAAAGAGAAACCATGCAGCAAATAGACAGAGATGGAATGAAAATGAAGTTGTTGTTTTTAAAAAGGAAATCCTGATATAAGGCATGAACAACACTGAGAAATGTCACTGGGCCATGGCAAATGAGCTTCGACTGTTTCACCTATCTCAGGGTCTACAAAGCCTTCACATTAAAAAACATACATCCCCCACAAAAAGCAGCTAATGCTATCATGGCAAATTTTTTTTGCATATACAATTTATAAACAATATGTGTGGGGTTTTTTAAGTTTTCATTGAAAGATAGCAAAAAATTGTGTTAAAAAGAACTGCACCTGAGCTTCCAATAATGTAGGTCTGCATAACTTGTGCAAAGCCAAATATAGCCACATAGGCAAATACAGAAGCACACTAGGTATTTGATGAACTGCTTGTTTTTACTACCTAAAGGTTGTTTTTACTAATTAAGGGTTGTTAAACACCTGTCAGGCCATTGCATATGATGGCAGGCTCACCTTCATGAGCATCACTTTGCACAGGTTTTCCCAGTATAACCACTGACTTCATCCCACAAAACAGGTCAAGAGTTTGGGAGAGTAGGTTTACCATACAGCTCAGGCATACTCTGTTTTGAAATTAAATGGATGATTCTCCTACCTCCCACACACACTAGCAAACTATCCATTTTATTCAGGAGTTCTCAGTTGATTTGTCATCACATTATAGAAAGTTGTTTCCACCCATTGTCCCTCCCCTGTTTTCTTTGTGAAAAGAAACACCTTCTCTTTTGGACTATGATTTTTGTTCCTGGGTTATAAATGCCATTTCCTAATTGGTTCTATCATAAACATACAGAAAAAGTTTATTCAACTGAAAAAAACTTTGTCTTTGCAGGAGGGAAATCCTGCTATAGCACATTTTGCTCTACTTTCTCAATGACTGAATATCTTGTAGATTCTCCACCAATTTAACATAGTTTGTGGGCACAAAATGAAGTTTCTGGAGCACAACAACTACTTTCTAAGTAAGGACTACACAATTAAACAGGAAATAACACTTGCAAACTAGGAACATATTTTCATTATTATTATTATTATTATTATTATTATTATTATTATTATTATTGAGAGGCAGGATGGCCATGTGTCAGGGGTGCCTTGCTACATGGCAGAAAAAAGAGGTTGGACTGGTTGGCCCTTGGGTTCAACTGAAAGAAGAGAGGGAGGGAGGTAAGGGGGCATCTGGGAGCTCTCCCTTCATGGCCATTCTGGCGATTCTCCTCCTCCTCTCTCTCTCTCTCTCTCCTTCCCTGTGTTGGAAGAAGGAAAGAAGGAGAGGAGGAGGAAGTAACACATGGTGCACACAACACAGAGAAAGAAGGAAGGAAGGAAGGAAGGAAGGAAGGAAGGAAGGAAGGCAGGCAAGCCCGCAGAAAGTGCATGAGACAGAAAGGAACACAACATCCTGCCGATCTTCCTTCCTCCGTGGACAAAGGTGGTGGAGGAGCTTTTTCTTAAAGGGGCATTTCGGCTCCTCTCACAAATTGCTTAACCGTATCATTTTAAAGCTGAGAATGATGAATACAATCAAATTACAGAATTGGTCATTTTGTCCATCTCTATCCAGATAATTCATAAAAAAGTAACTTGCAAGCCAGCTTAGAAAGTGTCTGAAAAGATAAACCTTTGCAACTCTTTAAAAGATATCTCTACCCTACACTTGAAGTCTTCATCATGTGATGAACACAGTTGGTTGCTGTTTCTTAGTATTTAATGCATGTGATGAAGTGGCAGGATGGTATATCTATTTTCTCTAAACCTCTTGTTCAAAGATGTTTGGTTAGGCATCTAATCAGAGTGGAGATCAGAGGATTTAATTTAAATAACAAATTTATAAACAAAACGTACAGCTGTGTTACCATGCTTGTTCAAAGGTAATTCACTAAAACTGGTAAAACAGAGGTGGTCAACCCCCAAAGGCGATGCATTTTCCCTTTTGGTTCTGGAAGAGATGTTCCATTAAAAAAAAGTTGAAAAAGTTCCTTACATTGCTCTCTATGAATATGGGAGTACGTTCACCATTATAACTTCCAGTTGTGGGAAAAAAGTTCCCAGACCTAAAATATTTCAGGGAAGGAAGTATGACCATTAGAGGAAAACTGGGCATTGAGAATCACAGTAGGAACTCCAAGAATATTGTGTGATCCCAGGGCAGCCCATGACTATGTTAAGATTAGAGGTTTTTATAGGACTTCACATCTAATTTGGTCAAATTCCAAACAGAATCAAGGCCACTTGGACCAGGTCCCTATTGGGTCAGATAAACTTGATTTGATTCCAGTGCAGATCAATAAGCTCTGTAGATTTAGAGTGATAGGAAGATTGAGATGTCAGAATATATGGGGAAAAACAGCTATTTGCTAGGCCCTTTGCTTCTGCTAGAAGTTTCCATATAGTCACACTGGAGGACCTAGCAAATTCAGAGAAAGGATGCTTCTCTACGAATTTGCAAAGTCCTCCAGCATGACTCCATGGTAACTTTTGGTGAAAGTTGTTCATTTCAATAGGTTTTTATATTATTCATGGCTTCTTGTTTCCATGGTAAGTTCCGGAATGTAATCCCCATGGACACAGGGAGGAGGGCATACTGTATAACAAAAATTGTTAAGAGATGATACAATCTGAGAACAGAGGGAGAAGTCCCCTCCACCTCTTTTTCATTTTCTAGACAGTAAATTGTACAAATGGAAACAATTGTGAGATGGCTCTGGATGATCTCCCTAATACTGACAATGTTTTGTTATAAATGCCAAGACCATAATGCAGCAACATGACCCTGTATAAGGAAGCATTTGGATGGAGGGCTCCTAGGGACATTAATAACCAAAGGACATTGTGCAACAGCTGGACATTGTGCAGCTGTTGCACAAGCTTTAACTGTGCGAAGGCCCTTCTAGCCACCACCGACACCTGAGCATCAAGTGTCAGTGTGGAGTCCAGGAGGACCCCCAAACTGTGGACCTGTGTCCTCAGGGGGAATGTAACCCCATCAAGTACAGGTTGCCACCCAATACCCCAATCAGCCCTACGGCTGACCAGGAGGACATCTGTCTTGTCAGAATTAAGTTTCAGTCTATCACACTGGCCAGGCAGTGATCCAGGATCTGGGGGGCTTTCTTAGAATTAGGTGGAAAGGAATAGTACAGTTGAGTGTAGAGATAGCACCAAACTCCAAAACTCCAGATGACCTCCCCCCAGAGGTTTCATGTAGATATTAAAAAGCATGGGAGATAGAGTAGAACCTTGCAGGACCCTACAGATCAAAGGCCAGCTTCACCAACTGGGTGCGACTTTCCAGGAAGGAGCAGAACCGCTGCAAAGCAGCGTCCCAATACCCATTCCGCCCCAGAAGGATGTCGTGGTTGATGGTATCGAAAGCCGCTGAGATGTCCAAGAGTATCAATAGGGAGACACTCCCCGTATCAAGCTCTCCGCAGATGTCATCCACTAAGGTGACCAAGGCTGTCTTTGTACCATGACTAGGTCTGAAACCAGACTGTGATGGATCCAGATAATCAGTCTCATTCAAGAATCCTTGGAGCTGAGAGGCAGCCACCCGCTCTAGAACCTTGCCAAAGAAAGGGAGATTAGAGATCATCCTGAACATCATTCTGGGCAAATTACTACTCCTAAGAACAAAGCTATCATTTGACAGAATGCACAGCATGGCAACTAAACAGAAAGAGAGCAGAGTGTGGTGAAGACATGGTTGAATATTCCAATATTGCCAAATATTTCACCATTGCAATGACTCAGCTGGGTTCAACTGCTTTCCCATTCAGCTCTGTTCTTCACCTCAGGTTTTGTATTGCATTTTCCAGCTGTTCTTTTTATGACATTTTTAGAACTGCTTGGCTAGTTGCATTTTGATTTAACGGAACAGGCATTTCAAATGTGATCATTACGTATTGCTTTGTTCTGCTGGGATTCTTTGATATGATTTGAAATGTAGCAGATTCAAATATGTTGATCTTTCGGATACTGACAAATGTGATATTATAATGGAATAGCTGATACTCAACTTTCTCTTCTTCCACTCAACTTGTTTCCGGAACAAAAGGAAAGATACAATTAACAAGGGTTATGTAACTGTCATTATCAGTACACCATCAGTTAATTCATTGAGGAAAATAGAGCAGTTTTCTCTATGGTAACAGAATTGTGCACTGCTTTGATTTGGCATCTCCTATTTAATTACACTTTCCTAATAGATTTGTGAGTGAGTGAAGCTTTTTTCAAGGTATGCATGTATAGGTGGAGCATCCCTTATCTGGATTTCTGAAATACGCCAAAATCATCCACTGGGGTAGCTGATATAGTGACACACTTGCTTTCTGAAGATTCAATGCACACGGCTTTACTTCTCCCCATCATTTCAGCCAGCTGGGACAGTGCTGGAGCAGTTCCTGGATGGTCTGGATGAGGGCCAGTGAACTGAAGCTGAATATTGACATGGAGGAAGTTCTGTAGGTTCATGATTCATAGGTCCAGGAATTGAGTAGGTTTTGAGCTCTGAATAGAGTTGTACTTCACCAGAAGGATCAGGTTTGTAGTCTGAGGCCCCTTCTACACTGCCATAAAAGTCAGATTATCAAAGCACATAATCCACATGATCTGCTTTGAGCTGGATTATATGAATCTACACTGCCATATAATCCAGTTTAAAGCAGATAATCTGGATTTTATATGGCAATGTAGAAGGGTCCTGAAAGTACTCCTAGATCTAGCCTTTTCACTAAAAGACCAGAAAGATTCAGTGACTCAGAGTGTGTGGGGTAAGCTTTAGCTGGCCCTCCAGCAACCACCTTTCAGGACAGGGATAACTTTGGTTGGAAAAGGAGAAAAGGTTGATGGAGCTGGACATGACTGCACTCTTTAAATATATCAAGGACTGTGACAGAGAGGAAGGAACAGGTTTGTTCTCTGCTGCCTTGTTCTCTGCTGCCTCAGAGGGTTGGACCAGGTCGAATGGTTTTAGGTTACAGGAGGGTAGATTTTGAATATTAGAAGGATTAAAATATTATAATGAGCAGTTTGGCAATGGAATCATTTGCCTAGGGAGTTGGTGTGATGGTGGGGGTCTCCTTCTCTGAATGTCTTCAAAAGAAGGCTGGACAGTTGCCTTCTGGGGATGATCTAGTTCAGTGGATCTCAACCTGTGGGTTCCTAGATATTTTGGCCTCCAGGTCCCAGAAATCCTAAGAGCTGGTAAACGGATGGGGATTTCTGGGAGTTGTAGGCCAAAACATCTGGGGACCCACAGGTAGAGATCCACTGATCTAGTTGGACATCCTGCTCTGAGCTGGAGATCCTACATTGAGATGTTGGCCATGCTGGAACATAAGGTCACTTCCAACTCACCCCGAGATGGTTGGAGAGTCTCACTGTAGCATTTCAGTATGTGGATGAGGGCTGACATGTTGCTATGCTCCCTCACCAAAACCATTTAATCAAAGAATTGAAAAAAAATCATGGAAATCTTCCTTGCTGTGTGGCAGACGATTACATCCAGAAGGTTTTTTTTTTATATAGAGGCCAATGTCTGTGTAGTGGAGCATATTCTCAAACCTACCATTTTAAGTGGCACAGTTGAGATACAGATTCATCTAGTTTAGTGGGACTCAAATCTCCTGGCACCATACCTGGTTTGAGTAGTTCTGCATTTATATTTGCCAAATGAGAAGGAATAAAAGGCTTTTAAAAGTACCATTTGCAAAACTAGTTTTCCAAGAAGTGTGGCTCATACAGCATGGCATAGGTTTTTAAATATTAGCCAGAAGTGCTACATGACATTTTTTCAAAGAACAGAGTAAGAGCTTTCCAAGATGAATTTGCCTGCCTCCATTTCCTTTCCCAGGAAGCCACAGAGATGGGTGTCAACTTTGACTGTCTGCTCCAGGAATTCCAGACAGCTCTGTTATAAACTTCATCCATCACCGAGGAAGACTGACTGGAGACTGGGACGTGGGGAGAATTATTATTAAGAATATGATGTATGGTCTTGGTGAAAAATGGTTACTTTTGTATATGTTCTAGCCAACGTAGGCTTTCAGATGTGAGAGCTGACAATCCCAAAACAATGTTTTTATTTACTGTGTGAAGGGGGATGGGATGGAAGATGGTATTATGCTTGGGCCTATGATGTGCAGGAATATTAAAACATTTAGTGATTATTTCTACCAAGTGTCCTTTGTGACTCCAGATCAGTCTTTAAAATATGCATGTATGTTTCTGGAATATTATGCACATCTTTCATCAGTGACAACTGTAATTTCCACAACATTTGCTCAATAGGATACTCTTTGCTAAGCTGTTACTCAGAGGCAATCTTAGAGTTTTCCCTCAAAATATAAGAGGAAGTTAGATCTTCTTCCATTCTGATGTCTTTCATTATTCTATTACAGGGGTCCTCAAACTAAGGCCCGGGGGCCAGATGCAGCCCTCCAAGGTCATTTACCCGGCCCTTGCTCAGAGTCAACCTAAGTCTATAATGACTCAAAAGCACACAACAACAACAACAATCCTATCTCATCAGCCAAAAGCAGGCCCACACTTCCCATTGAAATACTAATACATTTATATTTGTTAAATTGTTCTTCATTTTAATTATTGTATTGTTTTAAGTGGCTTTTGCACTACAAATAAGATATGTGCAGTGTGCATAGGAATTCATCCATGTTTCTTTTTTCCTTCAAATTATAATCCGGCCCTCTGACAGTTTGAGGGACTGTGACCTGGCCCTCTGTTTAAAACGTTTGAGGACCCCTGTTCTATTAGAACAGACTCTTTTTCACCGAGTAGAAGCCAGCATATAAAAATTTAAAAACTCCATGTTTTCCACACTTGTTTTTAAATTGAAGCAGATCTAGTGATGCTGGTGGAAGGGATTCACATTAGAGTTCAACTATAAATTGGAAGACAGCCTTTGTGGATTTTCTCTTCGCTCTGATGAGGAGCAAGTGAGGTGGGTGTCCTCTTAAGCATAAGTTGACCATCTGGAAGGAGCCTGACTATCTCCAGTGTGTGTGTGTGTGTGTGTGTGTGTGTGTGTGCAAACTTAGCCTTTAGGAAAACAACACAACTGCAAAGAAGTCAGTCTGCATGTGGATAAAATGGTTGTGTACAATTTTATTTAGCAGGCTGTGTGGACCTTGATTTCTCTTGCAACAGCCACTAACTTCAGCAGGTATTGTTTTTATTACCTGGCCAATGAGAGGTGGGTAAGAAATATTATTATTGTTACTGTTGTCTGAGCAACTGAAATAAAATAATCATTAAAGGAACAAGGGTCACTGCCTGTTTTCAAACTGACATCACTAGCCTCCAAACATCCTCTTCTACCATCATGATGACACTAAATATGGTTCTTTGTAGGTCCAGTGTGAGACCATATTCTTATTATTCCACCATAGGATGTCACCACTTTTGAGCCATTGCCACTGTTATGGACACTCTGTGTCTGAACTCAACTGTATAAATGACATTAATGTAACATTCTGAAGGAGTGATGTGAAGGAGTGATGACATTATTATGTCCCTTATGCAAGAGAGACACCATTGTGTCCCCAGTACAGAGGTGCAGAAATGGCTATGTACCACAGAGGGATTGGCACACCATACCTCCATGTGGACATGGCGGATTTCAGTCCTCTGACACTAATGCTTCACACCATTTTGGCCAAGTATACAGGACATCATGACATAGGACTAAAGACAGGCCATACTCCCCAGATACATACACTGTTCCTACCCCACTGACCATGTATGGACATTACCCTTGAAGACAGGAAGGATGACATCGCCTGTAGCTGACCTCACCTGTAGATTACCTCACCCTTAAGAGTCCAACCAATCGCTTGGCAGTTATGTAATCCCCCACTGTTGCTATGCAGACTTTGCTGAAGAGCACCAAAACCTATATAAACTGTGCTTAGACAACAATAAAGGGTCATCATCATTCACCTCTACACCCTGCCTCCCGCCTGGTCATTATCTCGTTTCAACATCTGGTGACCGACGACGTGATAAGATCCAGGCATCCCATGCTTACCGCTGGAATAGCTACAAGGTGCGCACCTTCAGTGAGTTTTCTCACTCCCACAAATCGTAAGTTATGGGATTAAGTATGTCAGTTCCGCAGCTGAGGCATGCACAAGAACTGTACAGGTTGTTAAGACAGGCAGGGTATTTTGAAGTAAATCAGGGCCAGGTAGAAGATTTACTTAGAGAAATCAGGTATCATTGTTTATGGTATCCAGAACAAGGTTCATTGATCCCATCGGATTGGGTCAGAATAGGTCAAACCTTTCATGAAAAACCCCAGGGGACAATTCAACAATTATTGCTGTGGAAGCAATGTTGTGAAACAATCACTCTCCTGGGAGTGACAGATAATTGCCCACCCGTGGCTCCGGTCACAAATCAACCTCTCCCAACTCAGATCATAAATCCTCTTTTTACCCCGCTCGAGATGGGATATTCACAGCTAGTCCTCCCATCACAGCTAGCCCTCCCTATCCTGCCTTCATGTGTCTTTGCTTTTGAATCATCCCCCGCCGATCCAAATCTCCCCTCCACTTCTCTTCAAAATAAACAGCCAAGTCTTGAAAAATTGTTACAGCCCCAGCCACTGAGAGACATGATTCCTCAGACCATTCAGAATGCTGGGGGCCGAGAAAACATCACCGCAACCCTTCTTGACATGGCAGGATTCGAGGAAGCTGTATCCTCGACTGAACACATTCAAAACACAACAGCCGTGATTCCAGACCTAATTTATGGCTCCGGCACATTCATTAAAGCAGCTGGCCGACCAGAGCTTCCAATAATGTCATTTGATCCCATAACATGCACAACTGACATTGATCACCAAACAGTCATCAATATCATAATTCACCTCCCGGATTTTGAGTCTGAAAAAATGCATGCTTTTAAAGGGGGAGTTACATAAATAAACAGTGCCTATACTACGTCTGGACAGACCGTCAGGTCACAGATTAATACATCATTGATAAGACAGTTTAACAACCCCTCTCTCCAAAAGACAACATTAAAGCATTTCCATTCAACAAAACATAAAGCTCCCGTATATACTGTCATTAAATAAACATTTGTTACAAAATGGTTTTCAAAATGAACTTCTGTTCAATCAGAAGTTCTAGAATTAATACATACACAATATACAGTTAAGGATCAATAAAAAATCCTCATTCTTTTTAAAGAGTGTTTTGATAAAAAAGCTTTCTAAGTTTTATCCTTGATAAAGATAGTTCTTTATGTTATACTAACCCGCAACTGAGAGATTGTTTGAGATTGTTTTCATTTGTTATTGCTATTTCATAGCTATAATTTTTGCTCATTGCTATTATTGTTTCATAATTATGATTTTGCTACCATTATTTTAAATTGTGATAAAAATGTCTTACATACAAAACAGACTTTCATTTGCTTGATCAAGTGTGATACACATACCCATATACAACAATTTAAATACTGATAGAGTTGGTGTTGATTTCATAATCAAGAGTTGTGATTCTTAAAATCTATAATTCACAACTAAAACACATTCTAAACTCCACCAACAATAACATTAAACCAGGCTTGACACACAAAGCTTCTTGTCCCTTTCGTTTCAAAGGGTTAATTATATATAAGACTCACATTCAATTCATACAATCTTAAATTTTAATCACACCTAAACAATTACATGCTTGGTTTCCATGCCTTTCATCTGATGCTTACAGATAAATCACCTTTATAAAAACACACTTCTTACAAAACATTAGTTGACAACACATGCCCTATCAAACACAACACACTACCTATCAACATTTTAAAAATCTGATCTCAGCTTTCACTAGATTTAAACATTCTGTCATTAAATAAAATCAACACTCACTTCTTACAGACAGACACACACCCCTATTCGTTACCCACATTTAAAAACATTAATAAAACAATACTCAAAACCAGACATTTATTGCTTTATTCATACATCATATCTACCTTACAAGACACTAAAATCCATGAAACAAAAAATCTCTCCCTCTCTCTCTCTCTGAGAGACCGAAAGCAACACACGCTGCCCAAAAAGGGGGGCGTACATTCCACAAGCCATACAAGACACGGCTAGGCTCTGAGATCTGATCAATACACACACACACCAACATTGCCTCCCTTCCCCTTTCTGTCTGTTTTAAAATGATTTTTTTGATTCATGATTGTTTATACTTGATTACTCTGTTTTATGCTTTTAATTTGTCTCTTTTATATGATATTATTAGATGTTTTTAAATATGCTTTCATTCTGCTTTCATGCCTAATACTTAAAAACTACAATTCCCTTCCTTACACACACCGATACCCATTCTATACTGTGCTGATCAAAGACCATAATAAATCACTGATTGATTGATTCCTAGCTACCACAATCCTTCCTCTATAACAAAACACAGCCCTATGAGACTCTTACCTTTTCATCCTCAAACTACAAAACCTATTATCCATTTCTCATTACACACTCACTAAAGTTTTCCAACAGCTTTACTGTTGATCATTCCCTCACTCATCCACATATATTTCAACAGATTAAAACCACTTACCCATAATATTGCTCAAAATACATTCCCTAAAGATTTTAATACAACATTTTCTGCCTTGGTCAAAGACACATTCTCTGGTTACATTTAGTTAACCCCTCACAAAACAAGACACACCAACATGTTCTCAACCACTTTCTTTATACCTTTACATTCATGAGGGTCCCTCCTACAATAAAAACTACCACCAAACCCTCTTATTACAGCGCTACGCTTACAACGTTCTACTCTTCCTACACATCTTTAACATTCCATACGATGGCCACACAAAACAAAATTGCTAAGCGTTCAAATCATACCTCTATAAAACCATCTGCTTCTTCTCACATACAAAGGAAAGGGGAGTCACCCCTTGGCCTCTTTCCTGCTCGTTTTTGGGTTTCGCTTTCCAAAGGCTTTCCCAATGGCCTTCCTATACGTGTTATTTACCATTAATCATTTGAATTTAATTTTATCTGATTCTTCTCTCGTTACCAGGATCCAGAAGCATTTCCCTCTCCCTACCCCCTTCTACTCCCTTTGATGCAGGTTGCCAGATCCGGAGTGAGAAGGCCCAGCCCCCCTCATCGCCTAGAGTCAAGGAGTTAAAAGAGACCTCATGGGCCATCCAGTCCAACCCCCTGCCAAGAACCAAGAGTTCCTGCTTCAACTATCATAAACCTATGAACTTTAACAAACACAACTTGCTTTTTGACAACATTGTTCAAACGCACATTCTCTGTCATTGACTTCTTAAATCAAGCGCTTTGGATTCCTGCTCACTACATTTGTCTCTGGAAAGATGACGTGACACCAAGGCCTTCAAAATCCCATTCACCTTCTAGTCTATTCTATATGTTGTTTCAAATCTCACAAATAACTTCAACAAAATACTTATGCATGTTGTTTTTTAATGACTTAGCTTAACATTTTAAGCAAAACACTGTACCTGCTTGATAATACTTTTATTATCCAATTTGTTTACTCTACACAACTATTGATGGCTATATAATAATCTGCTACTGCTACATTTGCCCATTATTATAAGCTTCTTGCTAGCCTCACGCTCTGCTGACCTTTCCCCTCCACCTCAAAGTGATATCCTAATACATGACCTGACTTCCTGTCGGCTACAAAAAACAGTTCCCTGTGACAGCTTTACCAGTCACGGCCCCTATAAGCCCCTCCTAAACATGATGTCCTTTATACGTACAAATTGTTAAAAAAACAAAAAACAAAAAAGGGGGAGATGAAGGAGTGATGTGAAGGAGTGATGACATTATTATGTCCCTTATGCAAGAGAGACACCATTGTGTCCCCAGTACAGAGGTGCAGAAATGGCTATGTACCACAGAGGGATTGGCACACCATACCTCCATGTGGACATGGCGGATTTCAGTCCTCTGACACTAATGCTTCACACCATTTTGGCCAAGTATACAGGACATCATGACATAGGACTAAAGACAGGCCATACTCCCCAGATACATACACTGTTCCTACCCCACTGACCATGTATGGACATTACCCTTGAAGACAGGAAGGATGACATCGCCTGTAGCTGACCTCACCTGTAGATTACCTCACCCTTAAGAGTCCAACCAATCGCTTGGCAGTTATGTAATCCCCCACTGTTGCTATGCAGACTTTGCTGAAGAGCACCAAAACCTATATAAACTGTGCTTAGACAACAATAAAGGGTCATCATCATTCACCTCTACACCCTGCCTCCCGCCTGGTCATTATCTCGTTTCAACAACATTCCCAGTGGTGCATATGCATAACAAGAAAATAATTTATTAAACAGAAGTGTATCTCAAATTACTTGAGACATCTAAATCCTAATTGACTCTAGCACATTTCACTAATACCTTTTCTGTCTCATAGTCCTAGCTGAATTTAGCTAACTGCCTTAGGTCTAATTGTCTTTCATTGTGACTGTCACACAACACTTGTCTTTTTAACTTACTGCATAATTGGTTCAAAATAAGCCAGGAGTGGATCACCTACCATTGCATATGAATGCAACTGGTGCTACTGGGCACGTTCCCACAACATCTGTGAAAAGCTCTCCACTATGAGGTGAAAACACAAATATCTTGATAAAGGTGGAGTTCTTTAATGCATTCAATTGTAGTACAAAACCTTCCAAAATTAAGCTAGCTAAGGTTGAAACTGAGGGGCTCTATATAGCTGAGCTAGAAAATGAACAAAAGGCTTTACTGAACTTCACTTTTTCTGAAACATTGCTCTTCCCTAGCAATCGTTTTTTAAAAGGTGCATCTAAACATTCTCCAGTTGCCTAAGGTGTAAACTTGCCTGTCAAAAACAAATGTATTTCAGTTGTAAACCCCTCAGTCTGAGAGCATTTTATAAAAATGCTGACAGTCTTTTGCTCTGAATATTCAGTTGCAGCAAGTAATGTTAATGACACAAAATCTCTGCCAATTCCATGTTAGCTTTAGCTCCTAAAAGCTTTATTTACCCCTTTTAAGCAAAGAGCAAGCCATTTTTGAATTATAAACGGAAAAGATTTCAGACTTTTCCTGGAATTGCGTGTTGGTTTTTGATTATTACTTTTAAGGAACTCAAGGAGCAGATTTCCTTTGGTGCATTTTGTAAAGCACATGGAGTGTTTTAGTGTCAAAATGTTGAGAGCATTTTGTTTCATAGGAAAAAATAGTCTGTGAACAGAAGGGAAGACACAGGAATTAATATGCAGAAAAATAATGTGGGATTGGCCTACAAAAACTCCCTTAAGCAGACTCATGATCCTGGGAGCAGGAATGTGAAAGAGGCTATCCGATAGCCCCAATGTTGTGAAACACACATTTGTGGTTAATTTTGTGTTGTGAGGTTTGCCAAGAAAGCAACTAAAGTTCCAGAAAGAGCTAAAATTCAAATCCAAATTCTTAATAGCTGAAAAGGCATTCCTTCCTCTCTGAATCAAGCTTCAGCTGATGTTTGGTCAGAGCTTTAGACAGAGCTTCTAATGTTTGCAAGCACAACTGTGCGTGGGTATTTCTGTGGTCCCTATTTGTTTCTTTTATTTGGTGTGACAGGAAAGGATGCAACTACATGGGGACTGAATAATAAATACATCAGAGGTACCAAGTGAGGCCATAAAATGGGACCTCTGAGAGCAGCCCTCCCCAAGCCCCTGTGGTAGTTTGCTGGGAAAGGGGTAGGATCTCCTATTCTGCTGCATGGGGCCAGATCCCAGTGTGAAGGAAATGGTCTCCACTGCATTGAGAAAATGCAATTACTCCGCATCCTTCACATAATTTAATAGAGGGCCCAGATGTTCTCATATTTCATTTATACTCACAAGTGTGTTTTTGCATTATTTCTTTCCTGTTTTTTATATTTCACTTTTTCTGTTAGGGAGGAAGAAAAGCTACACAATGGCTTTTTGACTGGTAGTGTTAAAAGTCACTCATTTGGAGGAACTCATATTCTGTCTACTCCCTGGGCTGTTGAGCTATCCTTTCCTCTCTTTCTCTCCTGTTACTCTTTCCTACTCAGAAACAATTCACTGGCCAGCTTGGGTGAATAGAATCACTCATATATATCACACAAAGAGATTACTATAACATTTTAGACACCTTAATTTCTTCACCAATGTCCTCCAAACATAAGCATTCTCCAGTCATTTGTGTGAACACAATCTGGTTAAAAAATGAAGACGATTTACAAGTAAGTTCTGCTCCAATAATCCCAATGCGCTTCATTGTCAGTTTCTGCATAAAACTTATGGAAATGATATTTCTTCAGTGCCTGATTTGCGAGAAACTGCTACTTCTGAAGCAAAGGGACTTCCAGAGCAATCTCCCATGTTCTAATTTTTTTACATCACTATTAGGCATATATAAGAATCAGTGATGTAGTAGAACCATTGCTTACAAGGTCAGTGAACGTGAGATTTTATGATTATGAGGACAATGGCACCATCTCCCGCATTGCTCAGACTTTCATGTACCCTATAAGGACCTCATTCCCTGAGTGCAGGGAAAACAGAGAGAACCGTCTTACTCTGCTCCCTCTCCTTGAGGTCAGTCATCTGGGATGACAAAATGCATTCTGGGCTCTGTTTCCATGCACTTAGGAGATGGAGTCTCATTGAGTCCCACCGGAAGTGCCCTTACGTCATGTGATGTCCTTTGTGGCGCTCCCCTGGGACTCCATTTCCAAAGCACATGGAAACTGAACCCAGAATCCAAGGAATGACATCAAAGTTTAGCTGAAGTCTTCACTTGGATGGTCTGGGAAGTTGAAAACAATGGAGATGTACATATGGGTCAAAACCAATCAAGCGTATTTGCCCTCTTTTAAATCTAATGGGGATTGTCCAAACTGCACAATACTTTATAATGGGGGTGTCCCAGTTTGAGTTAATTTAGCAGGGTCTCCATTCAGTGAACGAGACAGTTAAGCACTGATTGTGCCTTTGAATACTTGACTTCTCCAAGGTGACCAGAGATCTATGCGCTCACTGCCCCATGTTTCTAGTATGCCTTTTACAATGCAGACAAACTTTTGCAAGAGCATCCCCTTGCCCAATGCATCAAAAGTTTGCAAGACCTGAGCAGCACAATTGACAATGAGGGCTCCCAGCTGTCATAAATAAAAGTTGACTTGATCACAAATAGCAATAGCAATAACTCCCTAAACCTAATCCAGGATTTAAGGCATTAAATCACATTAGCTTTCTGGATCTATTAGAATTACAAAAAAATCTGCATCTTGTGATGGGGATCTATATAACTGCTGGTGTTTTTGTATCTTTTTGCAGTTTTGACCATGACGCTGTTATAGTGAATGCACACACTTTAAGATTTATTACTATAGCATTGCAAAGAATTCCACAAAATCAGATCAGTGACCAGCAGGGAACAGAACTTTTATCATGAAAACATCCAAATAACTAAATTAAATTAACAACTCTTCCTGCCATGCACATGTTAAAAAGAAAGCTTAGAAGCTGGAAAATAAATTTTTGCATTGGGAATTTCCAAAACTACATCCAATTTATTCTGCAAATACAAATTCAATGCCAGTTAACGCCTGCTGCTACATCTGGATAAATGCTTCTGAAACTTTCTAAGAACCTGTATAATTGCTACAGTCAGGTGTTGGAAATGGCACAAGGCTTTATGTTTCCAATGCATGCATGTGCATACTCACTCTGACACATAACAGTTTTTTGCCCTTCTTCTCTGTAGGTATAGTGTAGTTGGGAAGATAGTGCAGACCATAAATTTACATAATTCCAATTTTTTTCCTGCCCTTAAGAAAATTGTCCTCCACTACATAAAATGAGCGAGCAATAGTGCTAAATTAAATCTTTTGTGGATATTTTTTAAAAATCCAGACAACCGAGAAAATGTATTGCTCAATGTATGTTGTTGTTGTTCATTCGTTCAGTCCTTTCCAACTCTTCGTGACCTCATGGACCAGGCCACGTCAGAGCCCCCTGAGGGCCATCACCACCCCCAGTTCCTTCAAGGTCAAGCCAGTCACTTAGAATCATAGAATCATAGAATCATAGAATCAAAGAGTTGGAAGAGACCTCATGGGCCATCCAGTCCAACCCCCTGCCAAGAAGCAGGAATATTGCATTCAAATCACCCCTGACATATGGCCATCCAGCCTCTGCTTAAAAGCTTCCAAAGAAGGAGCCTCCACCACACTCCGGGGCAGAGAGTTCCACTGCTGAACGGCTCTCACAGTCAGGAAGTTCTTCCTAATGTTCAGATGGAATCTCCTCTCTTGTAGTTTGAAGCCATTGTTCCGCGTCCTAGTCTCCAAGGAAGCAGAGAACAAGCTTGCTCCCTCCTCCCTGTGGCTTCCTCTCACATATTTATACATGGCTATCATATCTCTCACATATTTATACATGGCTATCATATCTCCTCTCAGCCTTCTCTTCTTCAGGCTAAACATGCCCAGTTCCCTAAGCCGCTCCTCATAGGGCTTGTTCTCCAGACCCTTGATCATTTTAGTCGCCCTCCTCTGGACACATTCCAGCTTGTCAATATCTCTCTTGAATTGTGGTGCCCAGAATTGGACACAATATTCCAGATGTGGTCTAACCAAAGCAGAATAGAGGGGTAGCATTACTTCCTTAGATCTAGACACTATGCTCCTATTGATGCAGGCCAAAATCCCATTGGCTTTTTTTGCCGCCACATCACATTGTTGGCTCATGTTTAACTTGTTGTCCACGAGGACTCCAAGATCTTTTTCACACGTACTGCTCTCGAGCCAGGCGTCCCCCATTCTGTATCTTTGCATTTCATTTTTTCTGCCAAAGTGGAGTATCTTGCATTTGTCACTGTTGAACTTCATTTTGTTAGTTTTGGCCCATCTCTCTAATCTGTCAAGATCGTTTTGAATTCTGCTCCTGTCCTCTGGACTATTGGCTATCCCTCCCAATTTGGTGTCGTCTGCAAACTTGATGATCATGCCTTCTAGCCCTTCATCTAAGTCATTAATAAAGATGTTGAACAGGACCGGGCCCAGGACGGAACCCTGCGGCACTCCACTCGTCACTTCTTTCCAAGATGAAGAGGAAGCATTAGTGAGCACTCTCTGTGTTCGTCCACTTAACCAATTACAGATCCACCTCACCGTAGTTTTGCCTAGCCCACATTGGCCTAGTTTCCTTGCCAGAAGGTCATGGGGGACCTTGTCGAAGGCCTTACTGAAATCCAGGTACGCTACATCCACGGCATTCCCCGCATCTACCCAGCTTGTAACTCTATCGAAGAAAGAGATCAGATTAGTCTGGCATGACTTGTTTTTGTTAAATCCATGTTGACTATTAGCGATGACTGCATTTGTTTCTAAGTGTTTGCAGACTGCTTCCTTAACAATCTTTTCCAGAATCTTGCCCGGTATCGACGTGAGGCTGTTTGGGTCGTCCTTTTTTCCCTTCTTGAAGATTGGGACCACATTGGCCCTCCTCCAATCTGCTGGAACTTCTCCCGTTCTCCAAGAACTCTCAAAGATGATTGCCAATGGTTCCGAAATGACTTCCGCTAGTTCCTTCAGTACTCTTGGGTGTAGTTGATCTGGCCCTGGGGACTTGAACTCATTAAGAGTGGCCAGGTATTCCTGGACGACTTCTTTCCCAATTTGGGGTTGGATGTCCTCCAATCCCTCATCCACTCTGTCTTGCTGAGGTTGAAGACTCTCTTTTTGTGAGAAGACCGAGGCAAAGAAGGCATTAAGTAGTTCTGCCTTTTCCCTGTCCCCTGTCAGCATTGCCCCATCTTCTCCTCGAAGAGGTCCTATCGCCTCCTTGTTTTTCCTTTTTCTACTGACATAAGAATAGAAGCCCTTTTTATTGTTTTTAATGTCCCTGGCAAGTCTGAGCTCGTTTTTTGCTTTAGCTTTGCGGACCTTTTCCCTACAGGTGTTGGCTATTTGTTTGAATTCTTCTTTGGTGATTTCTCCCTTTTTCCACTTCTTGTGCATGTCTCTTTTGTGTCTTAGCACAGTTAGAAGTTCTTTGGACATCCATTCTGGCTTCTTTGCACTTGTCCTATTTTTTCTCTTTGTTGGCACGGTTTGCAATTGCGCCTTGAGTATTTCACTCTTGAGAAATTCCCATCCATCCGTAGCTCCCTTGTCTTTTAGTATCTGTGTCCACGGAATGCTGCTCAGCGTTTCCTTCATTTTTTGGAAGTCAGCTCTCCTAAAGTCCAAAATGCGGGTTTGACTTGTCTTAGTTTCGGCCTTCCTTTGTACCTCAAATTGCAGGAGCACATGGTCACTTGCCCCTAAGGATCCTACCACTTCGACCGCATCGATCAGGTCCTCCGCATTTGTTAGGATGAGATCAAGAGTAGCCAATCCCCTTGTTGCCTCTTCTACCTTTTGGACCATGAAATTGTCTGCAAGGCAAGCGAGGAATTTGTTGGACCTTGTACTCTTGGCCGAGTTTGTTTTCCAGCAAATATCGGGATAGTTGAAATCGCCCATGACTACTACATCTCTTTTCTGTGCCTGTTTGGATGCCATCCATCCGTCTTGCTTTGGTCGGTCCCTCTTCCTTTTCCCTTCCATTTTCCCCAGCATAATTGTCTTCTCTTTAGGTTATCTATATTTATTCTGTCTATTCTGATTTCTAGAATTAAAACCTAAACAATGAAATCCTGGTGTCTGTGCTTGATCTGTTATTTGCTCCTATAATGTATCTCTTGATCTCTCAGAGACAACCACTGCTGGTCTTATTTTTGTTTTTGTTTTTTTCTAGTTTCTGCGTGTTACTTTAATAGAAGATCCTTTGAAGCTAACAGTGTGAGGCTTTTCTGTTTTTTGTCTTCCTATATTAAAATGTATTATAAAAGATTCCTTGACAAAACTTTTTCCATTCCTCCTGTTGCAATAATACAATCCCTAGAGGCAACTAGTGAGTTGGAATAGAAATAACCAAAGCCCCTGAGCGCCTAAATGAGATCCCAATAACACTACCTCCCCATCTTTAAAGTAGTTATCTTAGATTGCCAGAGATATCATATTTACTTGATTCTAAAGCTCAACTTTTTTGACTAAACTACCTTCTTAAAATTAGGGTGTGCATTAGATTCGCATAATATGGTAATTACTTTTTTGGGTTTCAGGGTTTTGAAAATTGAGGTGCACATGAGATTTGATAGTGCATTAGACTCCGGTAAATACAGGATTACAGTTCTTTACTTTTCAGTGAGTGATTTATCAACATTCTTGTTCAAAGGGACAGCAGTGGTTACCAAGTGCTCTTATTTTTCTTAACTACTATCATATAAAGATTATTGTCTGAACATTTTCCGATCCTGACTTTTTAAAAGACATATATTATTTTCGCTTGGATAAGGACTGACAGCCTATCACCATTCAGAAAATGTGAAGGGGGTTCTGATTACAGTCCTGTTTTCCAATGTAGGGAAATGATGTAGGAATGATGGTAGACCAGTATATGTGACAGAATATTTGCAGATGTGCTTTATAAAGTAGGAAAGAAGAAAAACTTGCCACCTTAAAGAGTGCTGTCATATTAGGTAACTGTCTCAGTCAGTGGTTCTCAACCTGTGGGTTCCTAGATGTTTTGGCCTTCAACTCCCAGAAATCCTAACAGCTGGTAAACTAGCTGGGATTTCTAGGAGTTGTAGGCCAAAACACCTGGGGACCCACAGGTTGAGAACCACTGTTCTAGATGCTTATGGTTTCTCTGGTTTACAAAGCAAGGATTTTGTTCCTTGAATCTAAAGGGGGTATGTACAGGGGTATGCTATTAAACCATTGCAAAATAACTAATTTTTAATTAGGTGTGCATTAATTGTATCTCAAAATCTGGTTAATAGCAATACCAACTAGAGCTATGCAAAAATTCAGACGTGGGTTGTAAATTGTAAGTGATTCAGGCTATGAAAGCCTTTGACAGTACAATATCCACCCTCTCAGTGGTTCCCAGCCATCTTACCAACTATTAGCATTTGTGGGAGTTGAAGTCCAAAACACCTGGAGGCCCAAAGGTTGGGAACCACGCATTAGATACAGCAGTGCAATACTTGAGATCTCTTAAAGTGATGGACTAATGGACTAATTCTGGACAATGATTTTGAACTTGTGTGATTATAATCGCTGTTTTAGCAATTTATACAATTAATTTATAGCTGGTTTTAATTGTAACTGTTATTTTTGGGAATCTGTTTGTTTGTTGGGCATTGAATTGTTGCCAGTTGTGAGGTTGCTCTGAGTCCCCTTTGGGGTGAAAAGTGCAGGATACAAATATGGGAAATAAATAAATAGATAGATTGGGAAGTTCTGATTAAAATAAAAACTTGAGTCTTCAATAGTTATTAGTTATTAGTGTAAAGCAAATGCCTTAGGTCTGGAGCTATTCACACTCTTCAGGAAATTCTCAGTAGACTTTATGTACCATATTTCTTGCTACTTCATTTTGAGGACTTGTGATGGCTTTCCACTCATAATAACTGACTTTGCCAGAAGCCAAAAAAACTATTATTCACATACCCAAGGACTTGATCATGCTTTGAGGAACATTAAAAATATATCATTTTTGAGTTAACATAGGACCTCCCATGTTCCCATATTTGAGAAAGCAGAAGCAGCTGCCTTGAAGATGGGAAACAGCTGCCTAAGACCAGCCCAAACACCTCTTGGGCATGTGGAACTACTTGGATGCTCCCTTGATATCAGATCCCAGTCTATGTGTGTTCTAAATAGAGATCAGCTGCCAGACAAACAATGGTTGCTTGCATTCCCATTCCCATGGGTAATTAAAAAAAGGGGGGAGCGGGAGGGAGTGGTTGAAAAGCTAAAATGAATGAGAGGAGAAGCAGTTTTGTCCTACATGGTAGAATTATACCTTGGAAATATTATTATTTGCAGACTTCAACTGAGAATGGCCACAGCCCTGTGCTGTATGGTGGATCCTTGAACCTGTACTAAACAAGTGGTATATCTAAGCTCTGGTAATATTTCTACTAGAAAAGTGATTCTTTTCCATTTTAACACTCCCGTGTCTCATCCTAATGCAGTAATAATCTTGGGTGGCACATTTAAATTCTGTAATCTGACAATCAGTGAGAATATGTCAGTTGTGCCTGGAAGGAAGACTAATTAGCAAGGAAGCCTGTCACTTGACTGCGGAAAGTACCCAGGCTGACACTAACATGGGTATTAATATCTTCTGTTATTTAAATGTACTTTGAGTACTGCCCCCACCACCCCGAGAAGAAGAAATGTAAAACTCAAAAGACTACAATTTCTTTGGCTAATAAGGATTATGACATTTAACCCCAAACAACTGTTAAAAATATTCCTGAATATTTCTACCCTATGTTGGGGATGTTAAAATAAGAAGGGCTTGTAAAAAGGCAAAGGATTTCTAAAATTTGTATGTTTATTCAAAAAAATTAAAGGTAAAATTGGTGATGTTACCATTTTGGGCATTATGTATAAAAGAACTGCATAGTAAATATGGATCGCTTCTTGATACATAACAACAACAGCCAGAATATTGTTCAAGCTTGGAAAAAGACTGAAGCACTGCTGATGTATCCCAAATAACCAAATTAACCGCACTGAATATTTTTGGGGAAAAACTGGAAACCATTTATGGATTTTTGGAGCAATAAGAAGTCTAAAAAAGTAATAATCTGTGGTTATGGTTATTCATATTTTTAGTAGGATTATTTAGCCAGAGGAGCCTCCAATAGCACAGTGGGCTAAACTGAACTTGCTAACCAAAAGGACACAGGTTCTAATCCAGGGAGTGGTGTGAGCTCCCGCTGTTAGATCCAGCTTCTGCCAACATGCAAATGTGAGTAGATCAATAGATACCACTCTGGCAGGAAGGTAACTGTGCTCCATGCAGTCATGCCGGCCACATGACCTTGGAGATGTCTATGGACAGTGCCGGCTCTTCGGCTTAGAAATGGAGATGAGCACCAACTACCAGAGTCAGACACAACTGGACTTAATGTCAAGGGAAAACCTTCACCCTTTACTATTTAGCTAGATCTGTAATAGCAGATTTTTCTTTTTCTCTTTTTCTTTTACAGTCTTGATAAGGTTGGCTGAAGTTCAGAGCCCTATTCTGTGTTAGGTATATGCCTTTTCCCGTTACTTCTTTTTTCTTTTTTCTCTTTTTTTGAATATATGTTATTTTGTTTTTAGATTTGTTTGTTAGCTTTTAAAACCAATCAATCAATAAGACAGGCAGACAGAGAAGGATTATTTCACAAGTTTTGCCTCTGTATTTCTGTCAAATTAACCCAGTCACCAACCCTTTTTGACCTTCCTTCTTAATATAGATGGTTATCTTGGGGACCTTTATTTTGCCTTGCTGAGATAAAGCCTGCATCCTTCCACACCAAAGGAAAAATAGCATATCTCAGCTCATATCTTAGAAACTGACCACCTCAGCAGAAACGCCTGGGAACACAAGGGGAGCACGCTTTGCATAAACAGACAATCCTTTTCCTGTTAATAGACTTTATGTTTTTGCATAAGCTTAATGCAGTCAGGTGTGTTTTCCTTTCTGTGAACTGGGCTTGGATTATAAATAAACAGAAAGACCAGGTGATCATGTTGCCTCCGCTGGACCTTTCCAAAGAATTTTTGAAGTGAGAAAGAGTTCCTTGTTGTAGGCATTGGCACAAGCTAACCAGAGAGACTTTAGGGGGGAAAAAAATCTTGTTTTGTGCTTGGCTGCATCCACAGAGAGCAAGAGACCTCAGAGAGAGTGAGAAACATTTCTTGAATCTCTCTGTATGTTAAAAGATATATTTTCTCTTTTAGGTTTCTAACCAGGCTAAACATACCTCCCAGTGTTTGGCATGGCTACACCTCACAGGGAAGAAAGAAATCACAAAAACACCAGCCAGGGCAGGAAAATGGATTTTCCTGCAAAAAGACAAAGTAACTCTATGACAGAAAAATGATAAGATTGAAAATAGTTACATTTTACTAGAGGGTACCAGTACTGGTCAATGTAACGAAGTTAATTTTGTTGGAGCATGCAAGGAATTAGTGAGTGTGTGTGCGTCAACTGTAAAATAAGATACATGAAGCTGATTGGTCAGGCAATGCCCAGAGAGATGGCAGAGCCTGGGACTTTTGGATACTGGCTTGAGATATGCATGTGCAGAGAGAGACAGTTTGGAGAGAGAAGAAGAGTGAAGCAGAGAGAGACAGGGTTTGGAGTGTGCTCTCGCTTCATGAGCTGCTGAAGGAGTTTATCCACATGGACAGAGAAAGACTATTTTAAATCTCTCATAAAAGGAGAATGAGTTGGTGAAACGGAATGTATTGTACATATGTTGTTCTGAACTAAGACGAGTAAACTACTTGTTCTTTACTGTTCACCTATTTGGCATATTTTCTTTCTCTGGCAAGGCAGTGTGTGGGCTGTTCAAACATAAACCACACGTGGTTTATTTTAATTATGCCACAAATTCTAATATGAACTGTTGTTAAATTGTGCACAAGGCATTAAAGACATTTGGGATTATATATTGTTAAGTATCCCACGCCACACTCTAAAAATCTCACTCCTTAATCATCACTACATGCTATTCGATCCCATTATCAACACTTTCCTAGTTACATCTGGGTAGATTTTACATAAACCAATCTAATATACATACTTGTCAAATAAGGATGAAAATTCATCTTTCTAATTGTAGGCTAAATTCCACAAAATTTGATTCAATTAATTAATCTGTTCATTTTTAAGATGCCACACATTGTTCCATTGTAAACTGAGTGCATTTCAGTTGAAAATGCCTCCTTAATTCAGTGAATTCATTGGAACTTGCTATGCAGGTTGAATGTCTGAAATCAACCATACAGAAACTGTCTCCCAATGTGTTTTTTACTCTGAACATACTCTGAACATCCTTGGGTATTTACTCATGTGCAGAACAGGTGTACACCCAACTTTCTTGAAATCTGGCACAATTCATCAAACTAAGCTATTTTTCCCCATAGAAAGAATAGAAACTTGTGTAAAATAACTTAAAAACAGACTCTATTTTGAGGATGGGGAGGGAGGAAAATGTAAAGATATCTCAGTCAAAAGGTAGCTCAATATTAAAGATTTCTACACCATTCCATATGTTTAGGGTGTTGGCGTACCATTTAATTTTTATTGAAGGCTAAACTCCTCATTTGCAGCAGTAACAGGAATGCCGTTGAGCATGACATTTCTCTGAATGAGACCAGTTGGGCAAAACATCTGGCCAGATTTATGGGCACACTGAGCTTGACTAGTGATATATGGGAATATACTCAAAGCAGAAGAACAGTTAGAAGAATAACCTTAGCTGCAAAAGGGCCTCCTACAATTGTTATGAAAGCCAGAGGCAGCCATTTTTTGGGTTTTGCTAGGCTGGATAGTAACTCTTGGTTAGACGTCAACATCTGCGGCTTCTCTTTTTGATTTACCAGGACAACATAGAAGGACACATGAGTTTCCAACATATCTTCAGGAGTAAAATAAATAAATAAAATAGCTGTGTACCTCATGATTAATCCTCTCAGAAATGAGCAGAAAACAGTCCAAAGTCAATATGTCCTTGAAATTTAAGTGCCAGAATCATTGGCAATGGAATACATTGCCAGGAATCAGCGGTACTTTAATGGCTTACATTCTTCCTTTCACCGCACTTGCACCTCAAGAGCCAACTGGGTCCCATAATTCAAGGGTGTGTTCCCTTTTTCATCGATGCTTTTTAACTCCAATGTTTGAATGGAGAGCAAAGTGAAGTTTCTTGCCTAGTCAGGCAACCCAATGAGATGGGAGATTATTTTATTTGAGGAAATACATGTTAAGCTTCTGAGAAGTTGTATGGGATGAAGAGAGTGAGACATTGCTGGGGGAAAAATCCATTTCTAGTGCTTCTGTAACTGGAATTCAACTTTTTCTCTATATTGTTGCACCAATGAGGAACATAGTGCAACTGTTGCTTATTATCACCAAAGCAAACATGGTTGGCGAGGACCCAGGAGTGGGTTTTCTCATTGGTTGCCTTGGGCTCTGGAAGTCCTTTCTTTGGGAGATCAGTATGCCTTCTCCCTGTTATCTTTCCATTGGTGGGCTAAAACCTTTGAATTCAAATAGACGTTTAAAACAGAACATTTTAAAAAGAAATATATAGAAGGTGCTTTGTAATTTTAAAGATCTTTTATTTTGTAACTGCATGCTATTTTTGTATTCCAATCTGAATTGCTTTCATATTTAAATAAATTTAATTCTATTTTACTATTTTCTTCTCATATGTTTTTGATTGTATTCTACTTTTAAATTGTAAGCCAAGTAATTTTTTTTTGTGACTCGAGAAACTGCAAGTCACTTCTGGCATGAGAGAATAGGCCATCTGCAAGGACATTGCCCTGGGGACATCAGGATGTTTTGATGTTTTTACCATCCTTGTGGGAGGTTTCTCTCATGTCCCTGTATGGAGAGCCGGAGCTGACAGAAGGAGCTCATCCGCACTCTCCCCAGATTTGAACCTCCGACTTGTTGGTCTTCAGTCCTGCTGGCACAGGGGTTTAACCTACTGCGCCACTGGGGACTCCTGTATTTTTTTTTGGTGGGGGAGGAGTGTGCATGTGCACGCGCGCGCACACACACACACAGACACAAACACACATGTGGGCTGCCATTTGAAATGTGAGCACTGTACCCTGTTTGAAGAAATATAAACCTGCATCCAAGGCATCGCAGGCCACTAATTTTCTTCTTTCCTACATGAATGCCTAAAAAAGAGGAGTGAAACTCCATCAACACAAATGGCACACCAGAGCGAAGGCAATTGGAATCTGAAAGTGGAGATACAAATTCAAATGAGAATGGAGGATGGTAAAACCATGTGGAAAGCATTAATCATGTGAAGAAGTAAGTTCAGCCAAACCCACAGCCTCCTCTCCAGCTTGTCATCTCTTCAAAGAAAATATGCTCATTATTTAGGAGGAGAGGTATAGAATGGGAATTGGCTGGAAGGAAAGTAAATGGAGGATATGTATTGCTGCAGGAAGGGGTGCTTTTTAAAAATGGCCTTAGTGATCCCGCTCAGCAAATAAGAGGCACCCAGGGATGGTCTGTGTTCCCACCCCACCTGTCCACAAAGCAGATGCAGTGGGGAAACCACAGCCAGTGTATGGGTGGCACAGTTTACACAGGGGGAAGAGCACATCGTGGGTGGCCTGTTCTCATTCCACCCTGTACACTGTAACGGTTTTCACACTTCTTGGACTGTGAGTTTGTGATAAAGCACTGAATGGAAAGTACAGAAAGAAGCTCCTGCATGGCCAAGCCCTGAGGAAAAATAAACATTAAAGGAATAGCAACTTGCCTGCTGGTTCGAGGTCTGCTTCCTTTAAAACAAGCAACTTGTTACCTATTCTGAATCAGGAGGACAAATGCCACATCTGATCTAGCTACTAGGGCCAATGCAGTTCAAAAAGTCATGCTACATTATAGATACAAAATTGTGCCATCATCTGGTGGGGTCACAAGAGGAAGGCCAAATCAACATGCTACACAACAGGGACAGCCTTTTTTCCTGTGACTCACACATGTGCATGGGGATCTATGTATCTCACTCTGTGCTTCTTTAAGCTGCTTGTTGACTTGGGGCACCCTCATGAATTTCAAAGGAACTATGGAATGCCCTCCCTAGAGATATCAGATTGGCCACCTCCCTCTTGTCTTTTAGAAGGAAAATCTAGACCTGGTTATGGGACCAAGCATTTGATCAGTGAGCAGCAAGTGGAAGAAGATCACACAACTTATGGCAATGAATTGACCCAGACTAGTTTTTGGATTTCAATTTTAATGGATGTGTCTTAATTAATTGTTTTAATTGTTTTAATTTTTAATATTTTGATTATACTGTGGTTGTTTTTATGATGCTAGCATCGTATGATGCTTTTGTTAGGCCGCCCTGAGTCTCCCTTCAGGGGGAGAAGGACGGGGTATAAACATAGGAAATAAATACATAAATAAATGAATACATAAATAAATAAAGGGGGGGGGGGGGTTGGGCAAGGAATATTCAGAGGTAGTTTGCCATTGCCTTCCTCTGAAATATAGCCCAGAGTACCTGATGCTCCCTGGCAGTTCTCCACTCAGGGACAAATCAGACATGACCCTGTTTAGCTTCCATGATCAGATGGGATCATGTACCTTCAGGATATGATCCTAGTACATGTAATAACATATTAGGTTAAGGTAAAGGTTTTCCCCTGACATTAAGTCCACTAGTGTCCTCCGGTGGCACAGTGCATTAAACCGCTGAGCTGCTGAACTTGTTGACCAAAAGGTCGCAGGTTCAAATCCGGGGAGCAGCCTGAGCTTCTGCCAACCTAGCAGTTCAAAAACATGCAGATGTGAGTAGATCAATAGGTACTGTTCTGGCAGGAAGGTAACAGCGCTCCATGCAGTCATACTGGCCACATGACCTTGGAGATGTCTATGGACAACACCGGCTCTTTGGCTTAGAAATTGAGATGAGCATCAACTCCCAGAGTTGGAATAACATATTACATGTGTTAAAAATCTATTACCCATAAAAGCTGGAATGAGATTTTCAAATGTACATAAAGCTGTGAAGGAAAGGAAACAATGGCTGGTGTAGCTTTTCCACTGGAATTTGATGTGACCTCTCAGTCCTCATTTCCAACTTCAAGCTCCCCCTCCCCCACTTCTATTGTCTTTCCCTGTCTCTGTTTCCCTTTTTGTGCTATCCATGCCATCCTGTCACAGCAAGTTTCCCATAGTGAAAACTGTACTGGACTCTTATATATTTAATAGTTGTGTAGAAGAGGAATTTCAGTACATATTTCAGCATTCAGAGAAAGGCAATTGTAAACCATCCTAAGAAAACCTCACAATATTTATGGTGTCACCACAAGTCAACAGGCAACATGAACACACATATGCACAAAAATGGCTTGTTATATGGTTGCATGACAAGCAACACCTACCTAAATTCCTTCTTTACAAAAATCGTTAGAAGTATAAAAAGCTTCTCCAGTTTTCAATCTGGCAGCCCTGTATGAAAGTCATGTTGAGTGGAAATGTAATACAGAAATAAAAAAACATTAACATTGTATTTCTTATAAACACAGATACAGAAACAAAATAAGGAGATGATATAAGATTATGGAATGGTTGGTAACAGACGTTTCCAGAATATATATATATATATATATATATATATATATATCCAACATGAATGAGAACTTCTGTTTTAGACTAAAAGCAATTTATGTATTTCTCCCTGCATTTTTCTTTTTTGCAGTGTATAGCTCCTGAGACTTGGAAAAACTTCAGTGGCAAGAACACCTATAGAGTAATTTTTAAGTTAGCTGTTTTTCAACAAAATGGTTATAAAATATTAAGTTAGAAAATATGTAATAAGAAAAAGGGTTTGATTTTGATGTTCTGATTTTGAAGGAAACCAGGGAACACTGGTTCCCTTAAATATATATATTTAAAAGCTAGAAATAATGTAATCATGAATGCTAATTAAAAATGAGTGAATATTGATAAGGGGCACATTCCGTGTAAAGAAGACATATATAGAATTACATCCACAGTAATCTGAAAGAGACAATTTGATTTTGGAAATCATGGAAATAGAATAATAATAAAAGCATTGACTGATGATATTCTAGACTTCTACTTTTAGATAGAAACATCAAACATTGTGACTCAATTAGCAATATGGTTCAAAAGTTAAGAGTCCTTTCCCCACACACATTCAGTGAAGGGAATTGAAAAAAGTATGTGCTGAAATGTCCTAGACTAATAAATCAAATTTCTTGTTTAGACTCTTAATGAGACACTAAGTGAAAGAACATACAAGTGACCGGAAAGCTCTTAGCAATATGCTTGCCCCACCCAAGAAATGAACCTTTGACAGTCGGCCTACTATGCATCCACAATTAACTGCCTGATCCCCTTGGTTTCATAGAAAAGAACCTCAGATTAGCAAATAGTCTTTCATTTTCTTTGTAAGAAAGCTGAGAAGTGACAGTGTGGTCCTCTTGTTTCAGCAATTGTGAGGAGTCACAGAAATCCAGGAAAGGCAGCAGCCTCCCTAAAAACTTGAAACAATCAAGATCAGTGTTTGCTTTGCCCTCATCCATGCCCATCAGATCCATTATGAAGCCGGGCTGGATCTATGCAGCTTGAATTGCATTATATGGTCAGGTTAGAATTGTATAATGCAGGATCCTTCCAAACGGCATAAACACTGCTGTTTACAAGCTGCGTAGAGGCCACTGCAGGCTGCCCTAAGCCTCCTCCTCACTGGGACAGTGACCGGACAGCTCAGCTGTGCGAAGTCATTTTGGCAGTGCTGGACATGAATACCGTTTCCCACCGTGCTAGCACCCTGTCCTCCCACAACGGCAGAAAATCCTCCACTGCCAGTGTGGCAAAGACTTCCCTTCCTGATTCTGCATTATTCAGAAAGTGGCACAATTAAGATTGTTAGTTGGAACACAGGGACAGCAATTTCCAAGTAAGACCCTTAATAGTGTATGGAGTCATAAACAGTATCTGAACAGACATTTCACATATGAAAGCGAGGCATCTGGCTGCTTAAAGATAGAGGAGAGTATCTACAATATCTTTGAACCGAGTAGTAATAAAGCTTCTACTGCTTTTTTTTCCTCCTGTTTTTATTTTGTTGACCCTCTCATTCTATGGATCAGAGTTGATTTAACAGACTGTTGGATATGCTCCCAGATCAGAGAATATCCCACGTCTTTGCCAAGAAATAGGTCTTGGTTCCTTCCAGAAGATGATAATGGGCTCCAAGGTATGTTGCTGTGTTTGTAGTTATCACTGATCATGTTCTGTCTGCTCTCCAAAACTAGGACTCGGTGATTTGCAAATTCAAATGAATATAACTCTTTTATATTATCAAGCTGTGAGCAATCAATGTATGTGTCTTCTAATCACAAGGGTTTAGCTGTATTTGCTTTGACTTTGCTCAAAATTACAACTTTCTTCAAGCCTCCTCTAGTAATTTGTTAATCTATGATTCTGTTTGCTTACTGTTTTTTTAATGTATGTTCTGATACGCAGCTTCCTTTGCTCTATGTTTTCTGAGAAGTTGGGGGGGGGGGGGCAGCTGCAGATCACATGATCTGATCTGAGATTGACTGCTCAGACCCCAGGGCCCATCCAGACAGTACCTTTATCCCAGGAGTTTCTGCAGCAAACAGGAGAGTGGCCAGATGCTATTCCCTGTAAGCCTGGAAGCAATCCAGGTGTGGGAATATTTTGGGTTTGAGCCGAATATCTGGATCTTCATGTGTCTGTATGTCCATCCAATTGGAAATCATGGGATTTTTTTTATCTGGGTTTGTTCCTGAGCTTTAGATGCTTGTTCCTGATTGGTTGGTAGGTAAAAACTTTGCTTGGGTGCCAGAAACTTCTTGAAATGGAGGGTACATTTTCTCTGGCCAGGACAAAGTTATGGCCCCCTAGTCAATGACATACATCTTTTCAAAAGAAGAGCAATCAGAAACAGTAATGTGCAACCTTGGAACAGCACCCTGTTGTTTGATGCCACAAGTACACAACCAAATCTGTTTGGACAGATGGCCAGGCAGCCTGGCTCTAAAAATAGTAGATAATGATAAAGTTCTGTTCCTGGCTTAAAAGTGTGTGTTCCTATGAGTGCAGCTGGCACACAAGTTTTAACTGTGCAAAAGCTCTCCCGGCCACCGCCGAGACCTGCGGAAGAACTTCATCGGTGTCGCTGATGGACGATGAAAAGCAGCAGCTCCCCTGGCGGCCAGAAAAAAGTTAAATAGCCTCGATGTATTTGTGTGTTAAACGTTGTTTGTCAAACTGGCATTGAATGTTTGCCATATATGTGTTGACTGTAATCCGCCCTGAGTCCCCTGCGGGGTGAGAAGGGCGGAATATAAGAACTGTAAATAAATAAATAAATAAATAAATAAATAAATAAATAAATTCCAGGCTACCGTGGTCGACGGTATTGAAGGTCACTGAAAGGTACAGCAGAACCAACAGGGACACACACCCCCTGTTGAGCTCCCGGCGTAGATCATCCACTAAGGCAACCAAGGCTGTCTCAGTAGCATGTCCCGGCCTAAAGCCAGACTGTGCCAGATCTAAATAAGCCGTGTCTTCCAAGAATACTTGGAGTTGCGAGGCCACCACACGTTTCAGGACTTTGCCCAAGAAGGGAACATTGGAAACAGACCGAAAGTTGTCCAGTGATGGTTTTTCAACAGCAGTTTTATTATAGCTTGTTTTAAGCTCGCTGGAATCTTGCCTTCCCACAGGGAGGCATTAACCACCACCTTCACCCACTTGGCCAATCCCCCTCTGGCCTCCTTTAGAAGCCAGGATGGGCAGGGGTCTAGGATGCATGTGGTTGCTCTCGCTCCTCCAAGAATCTTGTCGAGATCCTCAAGATGAACCAATTGAAATGAATCCATCAAAACTGGACAAGTAGGTGGTCTCGTTACATCCTCAGAGACTGCCGTTTACATGGTGTCAAAGCCTGAGCGGATCGAAGCAACTATGTCTGCAAAGAACTGAGCAAATGCTTCACAGTGGGCTGCCAAGTCGACAGGGGACCCGTCTTGCGAAACAGGGTTCAACAACCCTCTGACTATTCGAAACAGCTCAGCCGGACGGTTTTTTGCAGACGCAAGATTGGCCAAATAGAAAGAGTTTTTTGCGGCCTCTATTGCCACATCATATGCCCTTAGATAAAGGCATAGGCGTGTTTGGTTAGACTTGCTAGGCTTTTTCCGCCACACGCACTCTAGTCTCCTCTTTGTTCGCTTCATCGCTGCCAACTCCTCAGTAAACCAAGGAGATGGTTTAGCTCGGCAACTTAAGAGGGGACGTTCTGGAGCGATCTGGATGACATGGCTTTTCCTCCTGTATATTTGCTTTAACAAAGTTCCCCCTGGTTCTCTGAAAACTATTTACTGTGTTCTTTCCCAAAGAGATTCATGTGTATCTTTTCTGAGTTTTAAATAACTCTATAGTTATACTATAGAAGGAATCCCTTATTCAAGGAGAAGATTTTGCACCATTGATAATAAATCATACCTCACATAAATAAAGCACTGAGAGAAAAATCTAGGTTTGTTTAGCAGGGGAGAGGGGAGAGAAACTGTTTGAAATGGCCCATAATGGCTGGGCCAGAGTAAACCTCACATCCATGTAGCTCTGAATTTTTTGGGTAGGTTTGAATGTTTTCAAAGGCGTTTCGTTCATTTTTTATTTGTGTTTCTGACTTACCCAGACTCTTTAATCAAAGGCCCAATAAAAAAGTAGGGGGAGTTGCACATTGGCAGGGTGAACGGAAGCCCTTAAAGATCTAAGGCCAGGAGATCAATGGTCCCTGCAATTTAGGTCTGGACCCTGTTGCCCTGTTAGGTCAGTCTTGCTGTAAGGAAGGCGATATGGGACTTATTAAACCCTTTTCATACATTCATCTTGACTTCATGTTAGGTGGGATGGGAGGTTAAAAGGGTGTGGGGAGAAGAGGGGAAGGGAACCAACTGCCCATGCAAACAGCTCACACAACATTTTGCCTTGCACAGAGCTTTCATTGTAAAGGCCAAGAGTTCTGCTTTCAATAATCCTGCTGCTAATAATGCCCCATTGAGTCCAAAGAGAAAGACAGCATTGAATCACTATAGGACTGTATTTCCAATGAAGAGTTAATTTTTTTAAAATGTTGGCATAGAATCATACCATGTGGCCCATATGGTATATCAGGGCATCTGAGAAACATGTGCCACCAATCTGTGTGACTTGTCAATGTTCATAGGTTTTTTATAAGGCAGAACACAAACACTCACAAATGTGCAGGTTGGGGGTACAATGTACGCCAAGAATGTGGGTTTGATTTTTGCCCCAGGCCACATGATTTTATTTTGTTTTTAAATACATAATCTTAAACATGTGGTTAGATATGTGTGTTAGCTAGGGACACTTTACCAAAAGGCATGGAAGAGTTTGGCCTTGTGCATCAATAAGCTGAACAGAAATTAATATAGATCCAATGAAGGACAAGGAACTAGTTTTGCAGATGGGATTCAGTATCTGGGTTGCCTGCTCAGTGGAATCAGCATTGCTTCATAATAGACTAGCTGGGAAAACCTAGATTATATAAACTTTAATACAGTCAATATATCAAGCAAACGGGGGAAATATGTAAGATTCTGCACCCCTCCACATAGCCGTATAACCCAGAATATCAAGGCAGATAATCCACAATATCTGCTTTGAATTGGATTATCCGTGTCCACACTGCCATATAATCCAGTCCAATGTGGATTTTATAGCTGTGTAGAAGGGGCCTTCGTTATATTGTGCAAAGGGCCTGTAAACTCTCGTACCATGTTGCTGGTTTTTTTTTATTTATCCCAATGCTATAGAATCATAGGAGTTGCTGGTGCCTAACCAAGCTACAACATTCATGATTCCATAGCATTGAGCCATGGCAGTTAAAGTAGTGTCAAACTGCATTAATTCTAGAGTGTAGGTGCACTATGAGTCACAAAATTGCAGTAGACCTTTCATTTTCAGATTTTTTCCCTTCAAGCACACAAAATAGAAATGGCTGCTATAAATCCCCCTGATCCAGTGCATATCTGCACTGATCACTTAATATGGAAAAACCACCAACCAGCTCCATGGTGGCTAAATGCCATGCAGAGCTGATCTAGGGCAACACGACATAAGGAAACCTTAATGCAGCCTTCTCCCACATTAACCAAAGTTAAGGGATGTGCTTAATTTGACTAAGAATACAGAGTATTGGTTCCATGACAGAACCCACTACAACTGTTTTCACTGCCATCTAATGTTACCTGGGTTTGCGTGGCCCAGGGACCTGGGATGGCACTTACTGTCTCCTCCTGTTCTCTATGTCCCCTTTTGTGCTCTGTGTTGCAGTGGTCTCCAGCTGTTACGTGTGTCTCACTTGAAAGCTATAACTTCTAGTGATGCTGGCCAGGGTAACAGAGAGATTGGGAGGAGGAAGAGTGATGGACTGGTAGGACCCATGTCATGGTCATAGACTGCAGCAATATGGAATAGGAGTGGATGGTAAGGATGACCATTCAGTGGTGCTGAACTGTGATTTCTAAGGGGATCTCAACAATCTGGAAGGCTTGGTATTCCAATCCCAAGAAAAGGCTCATCAGCCTTTTCTTGGGAAAAGCTTGTTTCTGCCCTGCTCTCCCACCTCTGCACATCATGGCAGTGTAGACACTCGGGCACAAAAGAGCAAGAACCCATAATGAAGTATTTCTTAAAGCACATTATGTCGCTTATCAGTCATGCTATCTATTTTTTTATAAATAGCAGAAAAACTCACACGAGGCACAAATTGAAAAATTGTTACTTAATTTTCAAATAGCTCCACAAATCCCATTTGTGTGAAATGTACTTATTCAACTATTAAAAATATAGTCTGGAAATGTAGAAAAGAGTCTGTGATGTCTGGCATTTTGCCATTAATCCCATTACACCATCATCTGGAGTTTCATTTAGAAAGGGAAAAATGTAAAGTAAAATATTTTGATAAAGTAGGATGAAGTAAATTGTGAGGTTTTCATAATGATGCCCAACCACTTCCATAGGATCTGTGGAAGAGGCAACATACGGATTAGAATATTAAGTTAGCTTACATAGTGTAAGGTTGGTAATATTGTCAAGCAACCACATATTAAAATATATGCTTTCCTAAAGCTTACCATATTTCCAATTCTATTAGATACCACAGATGGCTATATTAAGGAATTTGTCTCCTTTTCGTGCACTAGATTCATTGATCTTGATAGGTGTCCTTCGGATGGTTGCAGAAGGATTTGGGAGACTGACTGGGGCATTTGTAAACATAAGAAGAAGTGGGATAGTATGTTAAACAAATTCCTGGCTTTGATAAGGAAAGATGCATTTTTGAAAACTGTTAATGGCATTTGACTTCCATGAAAATAGACATTACACATTCAGGGTAAAATTTCAATGTTTATCGCTTGTCTGTAACAACATGCCTAAATTTTGGAACACAGTTTGCTTTGAAATAAATTATATTAATGTAATAGAGCAGAGCAAAATAAAGCACCATGACCATCTTCAAATTCTTACTGTTGACATAATGATAAAGAAGCATTGACCTTAATTTCCAGTTGATGTATCTAAATATAATATAATGATATAATATAATATAATGATAATTAAAGTGTAGTAAAACTCAATTCAGCTTCCCTTTCGAAAAAGATACAGAAGAGCTTTGGTGATAATATCTGGAAAACAGAATGCAGGGAAGAATTAGGAGTTCTCGAAAGTGGTTTAAAAGTCAAATATCTGAAATTTGAAGAAATGAATACACACTTAACATGTTATCCAGCTTGGCCCATTGTCCATTAATATTGAAGACTACACAAGCAGCCTTTTGAAACCAGTGTTTCAGTTATTCTGCATAGTATGCATTCCAGTGGTTTCCTTTTCCTTTTCTTTTACAAACAACTGACTTTTGAAGGTGGCATTTTAGACAAGGCAATGCATCAAGAGGCATGAACCACACAGCTCTGGTGAAAATATGAACTCTAAGAAGGAAATATATTAACTGGATAAAAATTAAATGAGGGAAAAATCAAAGTCAAGCATAGTTATTTCTATCAGTGTAACATCAAATTTAAAATGTCCATCCTGCTAGCTGTGAAAGAGTTAATCTTTGGAACATTATGAAGCATGTGTAGAAAAAACAAGGAAGATATTACAATAGACTAGGAGGCTGAATGCTGAATTAATCAGCTGATAACAGTGAGGTATAAATATAGCAGACACCATTTGTTCTGTCTTTTTCTCTTCTGCTAACGTGTGTTATTGCAATGAATGAAATGTAAATAAAGACTACAGCTGCTGCTGAAGCAGAAACAACTGTCTGAAGAAGCAAGTTGGCCAGCAAATTGCATTGAAAATTTCAGCATTCATTTGTTGTATTTCTGAGCTGCATTTTTTTCTAGGAAAAGGAAGATGTAGAATCCAAGGTTTATAGATTCTTACAGTTAGAAGGGGTTGTAAGAGCCATCTAGTCTCACTTCATACCATGCAGGAATGGACAACTAACACACACTGAAAGATTCCCAGTCAGCTTCTGTTTCAAGACATAGAAAGAGGAAGAATCCACCACCAGGCAGTTTATTTCACTGCCAAATAGATCTTACAATAAATAAGTTCTTCCCAGTAGTGACATGGAATCTCTTTTCTTGTATTTTCAATCCATTGCTTTGAGTTCTTGTCTTTGGGGTAACAGAAAACCCACCTTGCTTCATGAATTTGCTCAACAAATTTCACCACATAAATGTATACTCAGTAAATTATATACCTTGATTATATCTATTGGTATGTTCACATATTATGTTGATATACTTTTTGTTGATGTCATTATTTTCCCTTAAATTGGCTTCAATTTATTATGTCCCAATAAATGAGAGACCTCCATGAGGCTTGGCGACCAATAGCCCAGTCATGCAAAATCAAGACTGTGACTTCTTTGATTGAATCAATCACCTGTAAAGCGGCCTTCTATCTTCCTATTGCTTTCCACATATTATTACTTTTTCCAGTGAGTCATGTGATTTCAGGATATGCCCAAGATGTGGCAGTCTTAGGGTAGTCATTTTGACTTCTAGTGAAAGTTCAGAATTGATTTTATTTGAATGCATTCATTTGCCTTTTAGGCACTCCATGGCATCCATAGAACTCTCCTTCAGCGCCCTATTTCCCAGTCAGCTTTCTGATGTCCTGCAAACCATTTCCCTATAGTAGTTGAAGAGTATTTCTCTTACTCTTCTGCTAATAACAGCTTTATGCATAAAGTTGGGGATATGCAAGGGTCATGACAATTTATTAAGAGAATTAGGAGAAGTGCAAAATAATGTAAATCTTTCTCATTGACTCTTGACATAGAGGCTTGGACAGCAGTAAGAAACTGGCCGCTCACACCTCTTCCCTCCTTGGCATTTTTCATTTTACAGACATTAATGGATATGTGTTGGTTGGCAGAATGAAGCATTATAAAGGCAAAATGGGAATTGCAAGAGGGGCAAACAAGTATATTATTCTGAGCTCAATCGTTACTGCAAAGTGCGATAAAATATACAGCTACTGTATTGATTCAAGCACCCATGTCTTGACAATATTTTTCAATCCAAAAAACAAACCTTGATTTTGCCATTTTGTGTAAGGGGCATCATTTTACATTGTATATAATGAGGCATGAGCATCCTGGGATTTTGATATCCACAGAGTTTCTGGAACCAAATCCCAGCAGAAACCAAGACCTCACTGTACTGTATTAAACAATAATAATTTTAATATGCTGGTATATAGAATCATAAAATCATAGAGTTGGAAAAGACCTCATGGGCCATCCAGTCCAACCCCCTGCCAAGAAGCAGGAAAATTGCATTCAAAGCACCCCTGACAGATGGCCATCCAGCCTCTGTTTAAAAGCTTCCAAAGAAGGAGCCTCCATCACACTCCGGGGCAGAGAGTTCCACTGCTGAACGCCTCTCAGTTAGGCAGTTCTTCCTCATGTTCAGATGGAATCTCCTTTCTTGTAGTTTGAAGCCATTGTTCCGTGTCCTAGTCTCCAGGGAAGCAGAAAACAAGCTTGCTCTCTCATCCCTATGACTTCCTCTCACATATTTATACATGGCTATCATGTCTCCTCTCAGCCTTCTCTTCTTCAGGCTAAACATGGCCAGCTCCTTAAACCACTCCTCGTGGGGCTTGTTCTCCAGACCCTTGATCATTTTAGTCACCCTCCTCTGGACAGATTCCAGCTTGTCAATATCTCTCTTGAATTGTGGTGCCCAGAATTGGACACAATATTCCAGGTGTGGTCTAACCAAGGCAGAATAGAGGGGTAGCATGACTTCCCTGGATCTAGACACTATACTCCTATTGATGCAGGCTAAAATCCCATTGGCTTTTTTTTGCCGCCGCATCACATTCTTGGCTCATGTTTAACTTGTTGTCCATGAGGACCCCAATATCTTTTTCACACGTACTGCTCTCGAGCCAGTCATCCCCCATTCTGTATAAACTATACTGTTGGTGTAAGTTGTCATATCAGAGAGCAGCAGTGTAGCATTTTGGGTCCACCCAAATCAGAGCTGAATTCCTTGAAATGACCAGTTTAGAAAGGTCACTTTTTGGGGCAAATAACTGCCAGAATCTCCCAGGCAGCATGCAGATTCTTGGGGCAGCAGTCCAAAAAATAATATTTCCAGTTTTTGTCAAGTCTTGTCAAAAGCTGGTACGAATAATACCCCACCACTTGTTGTCTAGCAACGGCTGTCAAAAGAACAAGATGGGGGGCAGAATTAAATTATCCAGCAGCTCAGCGAAAAGAGGCCAGGGCATATTCTTGATTGTCACAATGATGATGATGAGTAACATAAGGCTGCATTCCCCACATAGCATTGTTTCCTGGCAATGTCTGGGGTAAAACAGGAAAATGCTGACACTTGCTGCAATTATGGCTTGACCTGTCACTGTGATTTGATGGGATGATTGTAACACTGTGAGCCCATCATTTGACAGATCTCCATTCTGTCACTGAGAACCCTGGGGATTATATAATGCTTTTTCTGTGAGCCATCCAGGGCATTCATTTGTATTAACCTCAGTAATTAACTGTGTTATGGAGAGCAGAATTATTATCTGTGATATTATCATAAGACAGATGGAAAGTGATACATTGAAGGATAAACCAATAAAATAGTGGAGGGGAAAAGATTTACTGCAAAATTGGAAGACTTATGAAGTTGCAGTCTGGCTTGTGCTATGTATTTTTAATAGTTGTACTTGACGGGGGATAATGAAGAATGAAGAATGGTAGAAGCATCAGTGGCAACAACCATTTTTACCTGTTTCAGCTACCTCACATTATTTATTTGTTGCTGCTGTGAATATTGTCATGTAATTAGAGTAATCCTCCCCGAAGCAGATTTCAGTAAAATAAAATCTCATAAACTCTAACATGTATATTTTCATTGATGTATGAAAAAGAGTTCCTGGCTGCTTTGATCCTGGGGAGAGAGTCACCTTGTTCAGATCTTAACTTCTACACTTGTATGAAGAATACGCCATGTTTCTCCTCACTGTCCCTTGTTCCTGACATCAAATCCCTTGGCTAGAGCCCCTTCCATACAGCTGAATAAAATCCCACATTATCTGCTTTCAACTGTAATATATTGCAGTGTGGACTCAGATAACCCAGTTCAAAGCAGATATTGTGGGGTTTTCTGCCTCAATGGAGCCCCCGGTGGCACAGTGGGTTAAACTGCTGAGCTGCTGAACTTGTTGACCAAAAAGTCACAGGTTCAAATCTGGGGAGTGGGGTGAGCTCCTGCTGTTACCTCCAGCTTCTGCCTACCTAGCAGTTCTAAAACATGCAAATGTGAGTAGATCAGTAGGTACCGCTCCGGCTGGAAGGTAACAACGCTCCATGCAGTCATGGCGGCCACATGACTTTGGAGGTGTCAACGGACAATGCCGCCTCTTCGGAGAGGGACACAACTGGAATTATGTCAAGGGAAAACCTTTTACCTTTACCTTTCTGCTTTAATATTCTGTGTGGAAGGGCCCTGGGTTTGCCAAGGAAACACTGCTTCCAGGTCATGAAAGTTTGAGGCCAAACCCCAAGACCTAGCGGGCCTCTACACTGTAGAATTAATGCAGTGTGACATCACTTTAAGTGCTATGGAATCACGGGAGTTGTAGCTTTACATATTCTTTAGCCTTCTCTAACAAATAGTGTGGATGCCTCACCAAACTACAAACCCCAAGATTTCAGTTCACTTGGTGAGACTTCACATAGAAGTATTTGGGAACCAAAAGAAGCATTTCAATCTGACTCAAATTAACTCTGTTTAATATTTGAATCCTTCTTTCCTAATCCTTTTCATTAACATTGTATATTCACAATTCATTGTTATTTATCAATAGAGGGTGCAACTATAGAGCTTTCTGCAGTTGCTGAAACTACGTTCAGGAGCACTGTAAAGCCTTCTAGTTTGGATCTCAAAATTTGCTTTGACTATGTTTTGAATTCAGTGAATGCTATGGCTGACTACAAGATCAAAATGCCTTTACAATGCAAGGTACTGTCTAAACATTTCAGTGAAATGTCAGATACCAGTTTTTAAGAAATACAATAGCCAGATTGTGTCTTTCTATTGTTAGGGTGATGTCAAGTACAGATCAAATCCCACTCTGTGTCAAACTTGGAAAAGTTATTTTTTGGGCTCTAATTCCCCAAATCTCCCAGCCATTCTGGTTAATGTTTACATTAGCAGAGGAGGGGGGTGGAAAAGGCAGCCACATTTAATACCATGTTGAAAATCATTATGTTTGCCTGTAGGAGGAATCTACTGGGTTCATCACTCTGCATCCAGCTGGAATGCCCCCTCAGTTACACGGATGAAGGAATTATGTAAATAATATAAATCTGGTCTAAGATAACAACCATCACATTGCAGCATTTGCTGCAATTGTTCTTCGCGAACACATATTTTCAACAAAGGCCAGCAGTACAACAAAGACTTGTACCAATCCATATTAGATACGTTTATATTCTGAGCTCTACCAATCCACTCAATTTTCTCTCCTCTGTAGCAGGAACAAAACCCAATTTGGATTTCATATAGATTCTAAGCCTAGTCTTCAATGAACCAGAAAGTTGCAGCTGACTCTGGATTTTATCTATTTCAGCTGATGAATGCTATTTCATGCAACAAATTCTAGGCAGAGCAAAAGGGAGAATGTTTGTTACACGGAGAATTTGGTCAGTTCAACTTCCGCCTGCCCTATAAATGGCTGTAATCCAAAGTCAGAAACAAATTTCTCACCTCAGTGAGAACTATTCAGTCCAAAGTAGGGTGTATCTCTTGTCCTAAATCATCCTCTTTTCACTTCTCACTGTGGCAGATTACAAACAGAACAAAACTTTTGCTGGCTTTAATCTGGCCTAATTTCTGACCCCAAGGAAAAGTCCAGTATTTTTTTAGGTGACCACAGGATGATTGCTGAGTACACAATAAGGAGCGGTAGCAATCACAATTGTCTCATATTGCACAATATTCAAACATCCAGAGCCAGAAAACCCACATTAACATGTTGTTGTTGTTTATTTGTTCAGATGCTTCTGACTCTTTGTGACCTCATGGACCAGCCTACGTCAGAGCTCCCTGTCGGGCTGTCACTACCTTCAGCTCCAAGGTCAAGCCAGTCCCTTCAAACATAACATCCATCCATCTTTCACTTGGACAGCCCCTCTTTCTTTTTCTTTCCATTTTTCCCTCATTATCTTCTCTAAGCTTTTCTGTTTTCTCATGATATGGCCAAATACTTCATCTTTGCTTCTAATATCCTTCCCTCCAATGAGCAGTCAGGCTTTATTTCCTGGAGTATGGACTAGTTTGATCTTCTTGTGGTCCAAGGCACTCTCAGAATTTTCCTCCAACACCATAGTTCAAAAGTGTTTATCTTCCTTTGCTCAGCCTTCCTTATGATCCAGCTCCACATCCATTGACATGATATGCAATATTTATTTTGAATAGCTATCAGCCTTGTTTTGGTAATAGGGTGGGGTGTGGGACAACAAGATGTAATAGACTTTATAGTACATATGACTGAAACTCACAGACATTGTGTACAACTCTTGAGGTGACAATGCCATAAAACGCCTACTCTGTAGATCAAGGCCAGATTCTGATTGTACAGAGCAATAATTAGGTATGTATGTATATGTGAGAGCAAGTGTAGTGAAGTGGTTTTAGTACTGAGTTCTGTGATAGGTTCACCTTAGGGTTGCTATTAGCTGGAAACAACTGAAAGCATCAACAAGACTCTCAGCAGTAGTCTGGAGTGATACAAACTAACTATATTCTTTTCTTAAAGAATATGCTTTGGTCTTAAAGTTTTTCCAGCTTTCTTATCATCATAAGCGCTCTAAGTTATCTATAAATGGTTATCAGCCTCAAAAACAGAACTACATATATTAATGTTCTTGACATTGCTGCTGTCGCTTCCTTAGATAATGCATTTCAGTGGGATGCTGCTTAGTTTCAAAAAGAAAGATGAATAATGTTTGAAAGAAATTACTCTGGGATTTAGTCAAGTCTCCTAAGTCATGAGGTCATTGGTAGAATTTAGATTTGATGATGACGATGGCACTTATGAAGCAACCAGGGAGTAGAAATTATCCTAAACTTAAAATTCGAAGATATTCTTTTCCGTGAACTGGAACCACAGCCAAAGTAAACATCTTTCTGTTCCTGTGACCTTGTACTAGAATTGAACTCTGTTTAGGAAAAGTTCAACACTAGTTTGAAACAAGTAATTCAATAATCAGGATGTTTTTTTTTTTTTAAAAAAAAGATATGGAAGGCAAGAAAAAAAATTTAAGGACAGATTTTTAGAACCTTTCTAGAGTATTAAAAGGAGAGGGAGTGGGCATTGATGCTTTCACTTCTCTCCTTTCTGCCACCATTTTAATAAACTTCTGTATTTAAAAGAAGATCATAAGAAAGAGGCATGGGGAAGCTTTTTAATTTGGAGGCCACATGGTGGGCTGGGCAGGGAAGGTTTCACACATGGCAGTTTGCCTGGTCCATGGCCTCACCCAGGAGGTTGTGCTCATCAACTCCATCCCCGGGTAGAACCTCTTCCTGGCCTGCACCTTGACCGCCACTGCCATGGGACTCAGTTGCTCTTCACCAGCACACTCCCCTTCTTCTGTGCCTCTGACCCTGGTGACAAGGTGGGCAGCTCTTCCTCCTCCACCACTGCCACCTGGACAGGCAGCCACCTAGGGCTCTCCTTCCCTTCCTTCCTGCTCCTGTTGTTCTTCTTTCTGAGAGGGAACTTGCCCTTGAGAAAGGTGGCAGCAGCAGTGAAGGAGGAAGAGGAGATGGAAGAGGAGCTGGAAGGGGTGGGGTGGAGGCCTGGAAAAAAGGGAACACACTGGCTCCATAAGCACCAGTGAGAAGCAGCTAAGCCCAGTGGAGGTAGAGGCCAAGGTGCATGCCAGGAAGAGGCTCTGGCTGGGGCCGGTGACTTCTCTGGTCTCCTCTCAGGATGAGGACATGGGCAGGCTGCCATGTCCCCATGCTTATAAGAAGGTGAATGAGAGGAAGGCCTGAGAAAAGAGCCCAAAAGGCTACCTCTTGCCCCCGACGTGGGTTTGCCCATACCCAGAAGCGGCCCTAGGTAATTTTCAATGGTAAGCAAACAGTATTTTGGCACCCCCCCCCCCAACCAATTACTGATATATATTTTCTGTTCATCATGGGAGTTCTGTGTGCCATATTTCATTCAGTTCCATCATTGGTGGAGTCCAGAATGCTTTTTGATTGTAGGTGAACTATACATCTCAGTAACTACAACTCGCATATGTCAAGGTCTATTTTCCCCCAAGAGCGCCTCAAGAGTGCCCCTGGGCAAAATCAACTATACTGCAAATGCTTACTTTGCATAATGGGTTGAGCCGCCCCTGCCCATACCTGCTCTAAATGAACAAGAGGTTCTCGCAGTACAAACACATGTAGTGTCCACTGAACTCTGGGCCCAGCTCTGAGATTTAAAGACTGGATGATCTCTGATCCTTAGGGTAAGAGAGACACTTAGGGTGAGAGTAGTGCCCTGAAATGCATCTACTGTCATTAGCTTGATGTGTTGTTAATGCTACTGTTGGCTTTAGAAAGAAGGTGTTGTGAACTCACCAAGAGTTTCACTTCTTCCTTCCCTTCCCTTCCCTTCCCTTCCCTTCCCTTCCCTTCCCTTCCCTTCCCTTCCCTTCCCTTCCCTTCCCTTCCCTTCCCTTCCCTTCCCTTCCCTTCCCTCCCCTCCCCTCCCCTCCCCTCCCCTCCCCTCCCCTCCCCTCCCCTTCCCTTCCCTTCCCTTCATGACTGGGCAAGAACTCAGTGGGAAGGAGAGGTCAGTATCGGGAAATATTTCCTAATTTGTTAGATATGGTGTTTCTTGTTTTAGTTCCAATTCCTGGGCAACTGTTTTATCAGTTAACCAGGCTTGATGACACAAAGAGATCCAGCAGAGTGACTGTTGCTGAGCATCCTGGTGCACAGTGTGTCCTGTTGCATCCCAAGGCACATGTCCTATGGTGTGTGCCCCAGTGCACAATGCATTCCATAGAGCAACAGATGTCTTGCGCATTGTCCCACTATTGTTGTTGTTGTATGCTTTCCAATCATGACCCTAAGGCAACTCCATCACAGGGGCTGTATCCATACTGCAGAATTATGGCAGTTTGGTACCGCATTAACTGCTATGGCTCAAAGGAATGGAATTCTGAAATCAGTAATTTTGTGAGATATTTAACCTTCTCTGTCGGAGAGACCTGGCACCACAACAAATTACAAATTACAAAAATCATTAAATGGAACCATGACAGTCATGGTGGCATCAATCTGCTATAATTCTGCAGTGTACATGGTCTTGCATTTTCCTGGCAAGATTTGTTCAGAATTGCCCCCTTCCGTGACTGTGTGACTTGCCCAAAGTCACCCAGGAGTTTCCATGGCCAAGCAGGGATCTGATCTTTGGTATCCAGAATTGTACTGCAATGCTCAAACCACTACACCATGCTGGCTGTCAATGCATCACTGAAATTCACTAACATGGTTGAATTTCATGTCAGAGATGTCGTTCTGTCCTTGTAAAGTTTTGTACCACAGCCTCTGATACAGGATCATAATTGGCCTGTGTTTACTGTTCCTCTTGAGCAGATGGATGTAAAAAGAATGTGTAGGAATTGAAATTCTGATGGATGTGGTGCAGTGAGTGTAGCATCCATGTCTTCCAAACACAATTTTCACAAGCTGCATATGTATAATTGCAGCCAGTTTATAAGAGTGACAGTGCAGCCCTCACAGTTTGATGTTCATCTGTATGAAATGTGGCAAAAGCAGCTCAAAGTGGATGAACAAGCAGTCAATCAGAGAGTTAAGTACTGAAAAGCTGAACTGGAATTTGCAGGGACAAGTAATGTCAAACAGTGTTTGAAGGAGAAATTCTTTATATGGCCTAGGATATGCAAAGAACACAGTGTCGGCAAGCACTCAGACTCCTTTGTCGTAAACAGAGAAGATAAAGCATGATATATTATTTCCAAAAAAGGAGAAAGAAAACACTGGAAGATTAAGTACAGATTTCTGAGGCATTTATGGAAAAGTGCTGAGCTGCTTGACTTTCTTTAATGAAAAAATATGGGTTCAAGAACAGGTTGAACTGACAGAAAGCTCTACCCCGACCACCATCTGTTGTGGGTTTGCATATGTTAACCTTTTCTTACTATCACAGTAGGTAGGTGTATGTGTATGCATAGGTTACATGGGCATGATCCTATGTCCCCCCCCCCCTCCCCCTAAGCATAGATAGAATTGTGGAGTATATGAGACACAGAGAAGACAAGGACAAACAATATGCTTAATATGCTGTTAAGCATATCCACACACAGATTTCTCTTATGTATGTATCCCAAAAGATTTCTCTTTTTGGGATGATGCAGCGGTTGGTATTCCCTCTTGCCTCTGCAACAGCAAATGCCTTATCGCCTCCATTACTGAAAAGCCACCCCAAACAAAAGGGTCACAAAAGGGTGAAACAAAGACACTACCACTGCTGTCATCATTTTACATCTGACTATGGGCATATAATCTGTGATCCTGCCTGCTCCCCACAAAGCATGAAATGGCTGTGTGGGTCTGCTTCAGGGCCTTTTCAGAAAGTCAGGTGCAGGGGGAGAGTATATGGCTCAGTCTAGCATAGATCCCCATGTGGATCTTTATGCAAAGTTGGATTATGGCAACATGTGAGACACACAGTTGAACCCTATTGTCCCCACTGCATCTCTTGTTCTCGTTACTAAACTACATTACCTCTTCGTGCATAATTCTGCATCAATATAAAACAAGATTCCTCCTACTGATAAAAGTTTTCTATGCCAATCCTCCTTCTCCGACAGCCATATTCCATGCACAATTTGATTTTTATTTAAAAGTTTGGCAAAATTTTATATAAGGGTCAAAATCCTGTAATGGAACAAAGGCAGGGGATAAAACAAACAAGAAAACAATGTTGTACTAGCATCCTCACATTATTAGCAACTATACTCTTCTGAATGCATTGAACTGACATATTTAGCAGAACTTATAGTTAATGCTCCTCTCCAATGGGGGACCAGGTCAGGTTGTAAGTCCTTCACCAGTGGTTCGTGTTCCAGATGTTTTAGAATTCAACTCCCCAAAACCCTAGTCAGCTTGCCTGAGTATTTGCAAAGAACACTGGCAAGACTAAGGATAAAGAGATGCACATTTATCCACAGTGCTGGGATTGCTTGAGATGAATCTCCACAGTTGGCACTACTGATGGGATATTAGCAGAGATCTCCACAGTGATGGGACAGAGGAAGACTAATGGTGAGAGCATCAGAGTATTACATATTACCCGAGTCATGCTTATCTTTCCAGTTTTGTCCTTGCAAACGCTATGGGATTATATATATGCCATGCTTCTGTTGGACTGCATGGTAGACAGATATAATTAAGCAGTACATGAACACCTGAAAAGATCATAGATTTTTAATAAATAACAAATAAACAAAGGTAATATGAATCAGAAGTTCCAATGAAAGGAAGCCACTATGTCTTAAGCACTGGCAGATGGTGATTTAGGCCAGTGAATCCAGTCTGGATTTTAGCTGATCTTAAAAGTAGTTATTCAAGGTGCCAAACCTATTTTTGGTGACATAGAATACAGTTTGTTTAATGTGTGGGAAAAACTGGTATAGATTCATCACTTTGCTGACATCAAAACTCCCAAAACTTCTGCTTGATTTCAAAGATTATCATCTTTGAAGGACTATGTCACCAGCATCTGGCAGGAATAGTGAACTATTTCACCATTTTTCTCATCTTCGACAATAAAGGTTGTCTCAATATGTCAAGACACATTGCCAAAATTGTCAATTGCTGTGACAGTTTTTGCCCCCAAGTGGGAGTGAAAATATTACCATGTTTTTCAGCAGCAGCATAACACACATACACAAATACAGGATTCAGCAGTAGCAGCAATATCCCACAACTTCAACAATTTTAGTGGAAAATATGTTTTTATATGTAAAAAGGGAGCCCCCGGTGGCGCAGTGGATTAAACCCCTGTGCCGGCAGGACTGAAGACCGACAGGTCGCAAGTTCAAATCCGGGGAGAGGCGGATGAGCTCCCTCTATCAGCTCCAGCTCCTCATGTGGGGACATGAGAGAAGCCTCCCACAACGATAATAAAAACATCAAATCATCCGGGCGTCCCCTGGGCAACGTCCTTGCAGGCGGCCAATTCTCTCACACCAGAAGTGACTTGCAGTTTCTCAAGTCACTTCTGTCACGGCAAAAATAAAAATAAAATGTAAAATACATTTACATTTCTTTTCAAAAAGGAAATATGCAAAGATAATGACAGATTTCTACCTCCAGCTAGTTTCTTATGGTATAGTATACTCCTGTGATTGGTCTCCTGTTTGGTATTTCTGGTGTTGTAACATGGAGAGCAAACATGGTGTAGTGGTTTTTGAGTTGGACTATGGCTCTGGAGACCAGGGTTCGATTTCATGTTAGACCATCAAAAACTGCTGGGTGACGTGTCATGCATTCTCGGCCTTAGAAAATCCATAATTATTTTAGGATTGATGTAAGTCAGAAATGAATGGAAGGCTTACAGCCACAACATGAACTGAAAGCATTGCAAATTTTAAAATAGATTTTTATGGTCATCACACCAGTACAATGACCACCAGGGAGCCATGTCAACAAAGGGATTTCTGAGACACTGGGGAAAAGGGTGGTGAGTGAACAAGTGTCCACCCTTCTCCTGATAGAGAGGCAAATTATGGCAAGCTCTTGGGACAGGACCATGCAGAGTCATTGAAGAGACTAGCTTCTTTTTCTTCCTCTACAGCAGTGGTTCTCAACCTGTGGGTCATTGGGTGTTTTGGACTACAACTCCCAGAAATCCCAGCCAGTTGTTAGGATTTCTGGGAGTTGAAGGCCAAAACATCTGGGGACCCACAGGTTGAGAACAACTGTTCTACAGTGTTCAAAGTCTCCCTGCTTCCACCATTCTGTTGGTACCGTAGTTAAGAGTGAAAAGAGCATCTGTTTATAAGGACACTATGCAGAGAGACCTCCAAAGAATCCCAACAGAAGATGTCCTGATGGCCTACCACCTCAATAGAGCATGATGAAAAAGAAACATAGAGTAAGTCAGAGGTGATTGATGTATTGGTGACATGAAAGGCCCACCATTTTCCACTCTCTTCAGTAATAAATGGTTGTCTTCTAGCGCCACCACCTGGAACAACTCCTGGGAATGGTGGCCTTCAAGACTATGCCATTCAGGGTTCCCAGAAGGACACTGCGTTTGAGCAACATCCTTCTGAAACCTGTAGTAGAACTGGGAGTCACTCAGAGTAGGGAGAACTCAGGGATATGGACTAGGCTAACTAAGCCTTTCTCATTCCTGAAATCTCAACTGAAACTATAGGTTGAACATCTCTTATCTTCAATTTCAAATTCTTTCAAACTTGTCCGCATAGGTGGCTGAAACAAAGACACCTTTGCTTTCTAATGGTTCAGTGTACACACACTTTGCTTCATGCAGTTATTAAAATGTTCCATAAAATAGCACTCCGGTGTATGTGAAACAGACATTAATTTTTGTTTAGACTTGGGTCTAGTCTTGGGTTCCATTTAGACTTGGGCCCCTGAATTATCTCATTATGTAGGGCAATATGGGCATTCTAAAATCTGGGGAAAAAACCCTGACATTCCAAACTCTTCTGATCCCAAACATTTATGAGAAGGGGCACTCTAAAGGTAACTGATTGGGATGGAATTAGAAAAACATAATCAAACTGTATTTTCTGGCTACAGGGAGAAAAGGAAGAGGAGGAAGCTGGCCTGTGAGTGATAGATTAAAAGGGAGCCAAGAGTGTCAAGCCCATTTTCATCTAGGGCAGTGTTTCTCAACCTTCCAAATGCCGTGATCCCTTAATACAGTTCCTTATGTTACCATACAATTATTTCCCCAACCATACAATTATTTTCGTTGCTACTTTATAACTGAACTTTTGCTGCTGTTATGAATCATAATGTAAATATCTGATATGCAGGATGTATTTTCATTCACTGGACCAAATTAGGTGCAAATACCCAATACACCCAAATTTGAATACTGGTGGGGGTGCGGGGGGGATTGACTTTGTCATTTGGGAGTTGGAGTTGCTGGGATTTATAGTTCACTTACAATCAAAGAACCTAACCAATTATAGAATTGGGCCAAACTTCCCACACAGAACCCCCATGACCAACAGAAAATACTGTGTTTTCAGATGGTCTTTGGTGACCCCTATGACACCCCCATCGTTAACCCCCCAGGAGTCCCAACTTCCAGGTTGAGAAATGCTGATCTAGGGCCACATCAGCCTAAGGGTTGTCTCCAAAGGTTCAACTGTAACTGTAAGACTATATAAATGTAACTATGTTGCCCTGGTACTGAAAGCCTTGTGGGCCACATAAAATGAGGTGATGGCCAGATTTGGGCTGTGAGCTGAGCTCTCCATAAAAAATTGGACCACCTTAGAAGGTGTGTTGCTGTGTCACCCAGGGAACCCATGATTGAACCTGTAGGTGTCAAATGGGCCTTCTACTCATAGCTTTTCAGTCAAGGAGAAGAAAGAAGGCACCAACTGCAGGAGCTCCTTTGTAGGAAGTGCCTATCAAGGAGTTCCAGGCAGAGGCATTGATGGATTTCTTGATTTATTGTGTCAGAAGTGAATAGATACTACAGTTATAAAGTATGGAAAAACCAACATTCAAGTGAAAAACTTGGCATTATACTACATTTCCTTTGACTAAAAGCTGGCCACGTAGAGTGCCTCTGGTGTTGCTGTGAAAAGGTCCTCCATTGTGCAGGTGGCAGGGCTCAGGCCGCATAGTAGTAGGTGCTCTGTGGTTTGCTCTTCTCCACACTCACATGTCGCAGATTTCATTTTGTAGTCTCATTTCTTAAGACTGGCTCTGCATCTCATGGTGCCAGAGCGCAGTCTGTTCAGCGCCTTCCAAGTCACCCAGTTTTCTGCGTGTCCTGATTGAAGTTCCGGGTTTTAACCTGCCACTTTTGGACTCTGGCTTGCTGAGGTGTTCCTGAGAGTATCTCTGTAGATCAGGCATGGGCAAACTTGGATCCTCCCTTCAGGTGTTTTAGACTTCAACTCACACAATTCCTATCAGCCTCAGTCCCTTTCCATTTCTCCATCAGCTGCTTAAGCAGAAAGGAATGGAAGGAAAAGAAGAGACCTGAGGCTGATAGGAATTGTGGAAATTGAAGTCCAAAATACCTGGAGGGTCCAAGTTGCCCATGCCTGTTGTAGATCTTAGAAAGCTATTTCTTGATTTAAGACATGGCAAGCTGGCCGATATCTGTACCGATCAGTGATTCCCAACCTGTGGTCCGTGGACCACCAGTGGTCTGCAAGAACTAAAATATGGTCCGTAGCTTCACTGCTACTATACCATTGCAATGAGAGTGATTGGTTTCTTATAGTGCCAAGTGTTAACAAAATCCACAAGTAATACCACAACCCAACCAAATATTTTTTTTCCTTGGTGTCTTTGTTTTTAGGCCTGTTCCTGAGGTTATTTGGGGTCCTGATTCAGAAAATTGCATTGGATAGACCGCATCAGCTCTAGATTATTAAATATGGTTTTCTGTGGGCTTAGAAGATGGCAACTACTGGGTGGTATATGTCTGTATCAGAAACTAGGGCTGATGTGGCCTATCCAGAACCCCAAATAACCAAACCGAATCTAAAGCTGACCAAAACCAGATTCCTAAACCTTTTGGTCTTGATGTTGGAGTGGTCCCTGGTCCAAGAAAAAAAAAAAGGTTGGGAACCACTGGTACAGAGGATGGCCTGGAGACATCCATGCCTTGATTCTTTTATGACTGGCTGCTACTTCCAGATAAATACGACGCCGGGAGAAATGAGAGAAGCCTCCACGCAGGAGGGCAATACATGGGGGCGTCCCCTGAGCAACGTTTTTGTAGAGGGCTGATTCTCTCACCCCAGAAGCGACTTGCAGGGTGCATTGGGGGAGAAAGGGAGGGAAAACAATGTGGTAAAGATGACTGGAATGGAACAAGGAATATGAGATTGGTTATGATTCTACTATGAGACGAAGCGGATTATTTAGTGTAACTTTGTAATTGTTGTATTGCTAATATGTTGTTTGTAATTGCCTTTTTGTAAATTGCCTTTTATATGTGTTGTACACCGCCATGAGTCGCCCTAAAGGGCTGAGAATGGCGGTTAACAAATGCATCAAATAAATAAATAAATAAATAAATAAAACCTCCTGCGCTTCCCTGGGCTGGAGAAGGAGAAGGGAAGGAGGGAGGGCTGCCTGTGTGTGTGTGTGTGTGTGTGTGTGTGCTGGTGGGGAGGTGTTCTTCGGGCTCCCCATGAACCCGGCGGGACCAGGGCTTGCCTTCGCAATTGGCCACGAACCGTGGGAGGGGGGAGGGAGGGGGGAGGGAGGGGGGAGGGACGGCCAACGCCGGGCGGGTATAAGTTGGGAAAGCAAGCAGGGGCTGGGGAAAACTTTTCGAGATCTGGGGCGGGAAGCGCAAGTGCTGGCGGAGAGGGGCGCCCGATCTGGCTCTCCTGGGGGGCGATTTCCAAGCCCTCTCTTCCGCCTCCTGACAGGCCATCCGTGGGTTCCTCGGGGGCTTCTCCTCCTCGGCTGGGAAGGCAGGCGGGGCACTCTTCCTTCCTTCCCTCCCTTCTGTCCCGGCTTCTGGGCGGGCGCGGCGCCCTGAAAGTTCCTTCCCGGAGGAAGGCAGGCAGGCAGGCGGGCGGGCAGGCGGGCAAGGAAGCAGGAGAAGAGAAGCCGTGCCCTGCCCCTTCTGCCCGCCCTGCCCTGCCTTGCCTTGGCCCGCCTTGCCCTTCGATGCCCGCGCGGGGCCCCCGGGCTCCAGCATGGCGGTGTCGGCCCTCACCGGCGCCTCCCTGCTCAGCCTGCTCAGCCTGGGCTACCTGTCCTGGGACTGGGTCAAGCCCGGCGGCGCCTCCCTGGAGGCCGGCGGGGAGAAGGCCCTGCCCCCCCGCTCGGCCTCGTCCTGGCCCTGGGCCCCGCCGAGGCCCCCTCCTCCTGCCCGCCCCTCCCGCCCGCCCCACCTGGTCTTCATCCTGACCGACGACCAGGGCTTCCACGACGTGGGCTACCACGGCTCCGACATCCAGACGCCCACGCTGGACCGGCTGGCGGGCGAAGGGGTCAAGCTGGAGAACTACTACATCCAGCCCATCTGCACCCCCTCCAGGAGCCAGCTCATCACCGGCAGGTCAGCAGGAGCCGGGCCCTGGGCGCCTGGGTCTGGGATCGGGAGGGAGGGAGGGAGGGAGGGAGAGGGGGAGAATGGGAGGGAGAGAGGTCTCCCAGGGCATCACAATGGGGCGCCCAACGGGCTCTCACAGGATCCACCTGCTCCTTCCAAGAGCGAGCGCCTGAAGCGGGGAGAACCCTTCTCAAACTAGGCAGGAGGGACCCTGAAGCCAAAGAAGGACCTGCTAGGTGAAGGCATCAAGGGAAGGGAAGGGAATTGGGGGGGGGGGGGGGGAGAGGCACCACAGACAGACCATGCCCACCCCCAGGTTTACCCGGGACCATAGGGTGCAAAACTGCCAACCAAGTTCCACAAAAAGGGGCTCCTCTCACCATCAAGGACTTGGCAACTAGGAAAAGTCAGGGGAAAGTTTTCAAATATGAATGAGGAAGGAGGAAAGGAGAATAAACACCGTTTTCCATTTTACTGTAAGTTTTAATTTCCGAAAAGGGAACTTTATTTGGCAGTTTCTTTTGGTTTATATCTTCAATTACCCTCTCTGCTCATGAATACCTCAAGGAATTGCAGTCCCCCAAAACCAACCCCCAAAGCCTGGATCTGCTTTCAGGTACAGTACTTTCAGGTACAGTACTCAGTGTGAGTACCGTACCTTAAATAAAGAGAAAGGTTTCCCCTGACATGAAGTCTAGTCATGTCTGACTCTGGGATGTGGTGCTCATCTCCATTTCTAAGCCAAAGAGCTGGTGTTGTCTGTTGACACCTCCAGGGTCATGTGGCCAGCATGATTGCACGGAGCACTGTTACTTTCCCACTGAAGTGGTACCTATTGATCTATTCACATTTGTATGTTTTCAAACGGCTAAGTTGGCAAAAGCTGGGGCTAACAGTGGGCACTCACCCTGCTCTCCAGATTCAAACCACCAACCTTTGGGTCAGCAAGTTCAGTAGCTCAGCAGTTTAGCCCGCTACACCACGGGGGCGGCGGGGGGGGGGGCAAGTACTGTACCTTAGCTTTTCTCAAAAAAGGAAGAGTAAAGGGTTGCAAGGCAAGAGTGCAGTCCATCCTGGGAGATCCCAAAAGGAGCACACACCCTTACGCTGTTCAAATAGGGAAATGGCAACTCCACCCCTCCCTCCACAAAATGATCCCTAATCCAAGGATTATATAAAAGTCAATAATTTGGCCCCAAAGCTAGCCTTTGACTTACCCACACCACTAGTTTATACATCAATATGAACAGTAGATATATATGGGGGCACCAAATTCTTTAAAGTGCTTAAATCTCCTACAGGCCTCAATCCAGCCACCCAGGTGTTGTGACTTGTTTTGGACTAGGAATCCCAAGGTCCAGTTATACTGCATAGTGATAGGGCTACCATCCCATTATCCCTGGGACCCTAGGATGTGTAGATTGATTGGAATTGCCAGAGAAGCACTCTGGTGGAGAATTTCAAATATTTGTTGCCATTGTGTGCCTGCGAGTCTTTTCCTACCTATAGTAGACCTTATCACGTGGCTTCCTTAGCAAGATCAATTCCAAAGAGGTTTGCCATTGCCTTCATCAATCATTGCCTGGGATTGAGAGTTTGTGACTTGCCAAAGGTCACACACACCCTTCTCTATAAGCACATCACAGATGCCTTTTCTAAACCGCACATCACATATGCCTTCCCGTATCCTACCTTCCTTTGTTCACTCATGCAGTTATGCTGCCAAGCACAGCCATGCAGCTCAATCCTAAAACTTCTTGTATCATAATAAAATAGTTTGTGTTGAATTTCTGCCATGACCAATTTCCTTAAGACATAATGAAACGCCAAATTCCCAGGGGCCAAAGAGCCAAAAAGTAAAGGAACCTCCCAAATTTCGTCATCCAAGCACTTTCCAGTCACAGGAGGAAAAAAAAAGAATGAAGTAACACAATGCTCTTCCCAGAATATATACTCCAGGCCAAGGAGAGCAGGAAACTCCTGGCTTTCAGAGCCAAGGGTGGCCTTTCCTTAAAAAGCAAAGGACTTTCAGGACTGGAGAATAGATGATGTGCCCAGTCTTGCTGAGAGTGAACAGAACAGACTTACTGTGTGAGTCATAGGGATTTTATCCTAGAAAGTAGGCTTGTGCACTTCTTACATGTGGTTCTGTTTCCAGAAGGTTGGACAGTCAGCAATCCCGGGAAAGCAGGAAATCCTTTCTGCATCTGGCGAGCGTGACTGTGCAGACAACACAGACTACGTACAATAAGATTACTTAATATCACTTGAGTGAATAATTGGCAAGTTGAACACATTGTCCACGTAGGCAACAAGTCTGGAAAGAGCATAAAGTCTTCTTTTAGGTAACCCCAACAAGAAACTTATACATCAGTGGATGGGCAATATGTAGCCCTCAAGGCTATTTTAGTGGTGCCTATTATATTTCCTTGCTGAAGGAGTATTATTGATGCAACCCAAGTCTGCATTTCTTCCCAGTTCCAAAAAAGTGTTTCAGCTTGATTCCTCTCCCGAGCAAAGCCTCGTTTTTATTTTCCTGTTTTCTCCTGTGTGTTCTGCCCTTGTTTTCTTTCTGTATTCCTCTAGGCTTGTCGCCCCATACCAGAGGGAGCTCATCCTATAGTTGTCGAATTTGGGAGGCAACTGTGAGGGTGGCAAATTCAGTGGCAATATGGTTCCCAGTGGGTAATAATAATAGCAATAATTTTATTTGATACTCACCTCTTCTCGAGGCGATGTACAAGACAAGCAGTCCAATGCAATCTGCCTGCTTTTGACTGATGGCAGTGGTGGTCCACACTGCATATTACTGTAGATTTTGAATGAATTATCCAAGAGGCGGCACCTAATTTGGGGCAAAGGATTCAACATTTTGGATAATTCCCTTAAATCTCAGATCAGATTCACTGCCAGACTGACATGGAAGTCACCACTGCTGCATACTCCTTAAAAATGTTTTTATTGAATATTTTCAATTTTTTTCACACAAAAATAGTAAGGGGAATAAAGAAGGTGGAGGTAGTGAGGGTAGTGAGGTTATTTTTAGTGAAAAGCCCCCGGTGGTGCAGTGGGTTAAACCGCTGAGCTGCTGAACTTGCTAACTGAAAGGTTGGCGGTTTGAATCTGGGGAGCAGGGTTAACTCCTGTTGTTAGCCCCAGTTTCTGCCAACTTAGCAGTTCAAAAACATTCAAATGTGAGTAGATCAATTAGGTACCGTGTCAGCAGGAAGGTAATGCCACTCCATACTAGACTTACTGTCAAGGAGAAACCTTTACTTTTACCTTCAGTGTGGTGTAGAGGGAAAGGGAGGGGATGTGGGGGAGGGGAAAAGCATTGACTGCTGTACATCCTTATCTAGAAGTAAATCCCATTGAACCTTATGAAGTCGACCTCTGGGGCTGTATGCATAAATTCCACTTCATACATTTTCTCTCTCTTTCTTTTGGGCTGAATGCATAATCTTGGGAAATGGAATATTTGTTGTTGTTCATTCATTCAGTCATTTCCGACTGATATGTATGTGTGTGTGTGTGTGTATAGAGAGAAAGAGTATTTGGTGGTGATGCAGAAATAACATGGCCCCGTCCCACACATATTGTTACATCGGTATTCCATAGGAATTCATAGTTCACATAGAAGACTATAAAGAGAACAGTGAAAGTGTGCATGACGTTTTAAAAATGTATAAGATTTGTATAGTAATTATATTTTTGATAGCAAACACTTTTAAGGAATTAGAGCTCTTTTAATGGATTTCAGATGATAGGTTAATTTAGACTTTAATGAACCTGGTGGTCTTTTGTGTGTGTGTCTATGTGTGCGTTTGTTTGTTTTTTGTTTTACCTGATATTAAATCCTCTAGAATGAACAACACGGTGCTTTTCAACAAGATAAGCATGTTTATTAGGTGTGCAAAACATAGCATAGTGGTTTAAGTGTTGGGCTAGGACTCTGGGATACCAGGGTTCAAACTCCTCTTGGCCAAGAAAACTCATTGGATGGTCTTGGGCAAATCACAATCTCTCAACCTCAAAGAAGGCAATGACCACCTCCCACTAAGCAAATCTTGCCAACAAAACCCAATGACAGAGTTACATGAGTCTGAGTTGACTTGAAGGTGTATGATGAGCACAATGACAATTTCCAACTTAACTTTGGGGTCTTGCTTCTGAGCAGATAACAGGTTCTGCTGGATGAGCACCACAACTGAACCCATGAAACACATGTAGTCCTTTTTATTTCCTTTAAATTTTATTTGTGAAGTGAGGACATGTTTCCCCTCTCTACTTTATCTTCATAATAACCCCATGAGTTAGCTAACATTGTGAGAGATTAACTGGATCCCATTTCATGATATTAGAAGGACTTGAACTTGCAAATCATAGTCCATCACTCTAATAATCGCATGATTCTGTATCCCATGTGACCTTTGTGCATTTGGATCCCCCCCCCCCCCCAATTTCCCTCACAACAGAGCACAAAAAGAACCAGCTTGTTTTGGGAAAGATCCTAAAGTAAAGCAATAGACTAAAACAAAAGAAAACAAGACTTAAATCAATCATATGGTTGTCTATATCTGCCTGTTGCCCCACTGCAGTGGTTCCCAACCTGTAGTCCGTGGACCATCAGTGGCCCACAAGAACTAAAATATAGTCCACGGCCTCACCATTACTACACTGTTGCAATGAAAGCGACTGGTCTCACAAAATCCTCTTATAGTGTTGAGGCTTATGAAATATGGTTTTCTTTGGGCAAGCAGATGGCAACTACAGGATAGCATATGTTCTGTATCAGAAACTAGATCTGATGTTGTCTTTCCAATGCAGTTTTCTGATTCACTACCCCAAATAACCAAAGTGAATGTAAAGTTGACCAAAAACTGATTCCGATCTTTTTTGGAAAATGGTCCCTGGTCAAGTGGTCCCTGGTCAAAAAAAGGTTGGCAACCACTGCCCTATAGGAAGGAGAAAGGGAGTGAAGGAGGCAGACGCAGACAAAGGCAACCTTAGAATCTATCCAGTCTTACCCCCAGAACCAACTTCTGGACAGAATGTCCCCCACCCTACCTTGATTCCTTATGGAAAGTGATTAAAAGGTTTCTAGTAAGAAGGCTTGTGAACCTTTTCAAAGTAACACTTCTGAAACGTCCCTAGCTAGATTCCCTAGCCAGATGGGTCCTGCTGTTTTCTATAGAATCATAGAATTCTCCTCTAAGTCATTCTGGAGACTTTCATGTAAGAAATAATGTCTCTGGAAGCTGCTGCCCAACCATCAGTAAATGGCCAGAAGTAGCCCTATAGTGTCCTCCTTGTGTGCTTTATTGGGTTAGGAGTGCAGCTCTGCCTGCCTTGCAGCCTGAACCCAACCTCTTAGAAAACCAATATCTGGCTTTTAAAAAAATTGCCATGCTGGAAACATTTTTTTTTGAACCTGAAAAGGAAACATTACATGATCTGAAATTAGGAACTGCTCTTCCTAATGATGTGACCTTTAAGGATGATCTTGAACAGTTGCCCAGGAGACATCTAAATTTTTATCTATATTTATGAAACTGAGATCTTGTGATACAGGGTAGGATATAAATATTTTAATAAATAAATACTGGAAATTGATATAATACCAGTGTAAATATTTTATGGTAGAAATAACATTATCATCCTTTTGAGAGATCACCATTGATTTCCAGAAACAGTTAGAATGATGCCTCTCACTGAGACATATTAAAGAGGAGTTAATGGTTTGTTCTTTTTTTCTGTGTAAAACACACCAGATTGCCAAAATTTATTCCTTTCCTGCTTGTTCTATCATTTTTCCAGTTGCTTTTACAATTACTGGCTCAGGGAAGGTAACCAAATGCTTCACATCTAAGCTAAAGTATCCCAACACATTACTAAATTTTCTCAAAGGGAGATAAAGATGAAGGCAGCTGGAGTTGAGGGAAGGATATGGAGCAAAGGGAAAGTAGGAAAGCATGCCTGTCTAGTATGTACTGTGGACTTGTGGTGCAGCTGAAAAATGAACACACATATGTCTTTCATTATATGTTGCTCTTAACCAAGGGTTTGGTACCTGTGACTTCGCCTATCTCTAGCTGACAAAACTGGAGCCCCTGGTGGCGCAGTGGGTTAAACCCTTGTGCCGGCAGGACTGAAGATAAAAAGATGAGGAAAATAATATACTCTTGAGAAATACACATAGCTCTCAACTGAATCTATTTCAATTTCTGTAAGTACATTAGAGTCACAGCACTGGAAAAAGGTGACATCTAAATTCATTATTGTTGTTACTTGTGGTGTTATTATTTCACCACTTGTGGGAGCACTTCTTCTAAAATCATGCTAAATTATCATCTGTAAGTTATTGCAACTCATGATGCTCTTTCTGCCTTCCTTCTTCTCTTACTAGGTACCAAATCCATACAGGCCTTCAACACTCTATCATCCGTCCTCAGCAGCCAAATTGCCTGCCCTTGAACCAAGTCACGCTTCCCCAGAAGCTACAGGAAGCTGGCTACTCTACACACATGGTAGGGAAGTGGCACTTAGGTTTCTATCGAAAAGAATGCCTGCCGACCCGCAGGGGGTTTGACACCTTCTTGGGCTCATTGACTGGAAATGTGGATTATTATACCTATGATAACTGTGACGGGCCTGGAGTATGTGGCTATGATCTTCATGATGGTGAAAATGTGGCCTGGGAACAGAGTGGCAAATATTCCACCTTCCTTTATGCTCAGCGCGTCAACAAAATTCTGGCCACCCACAACCCCAAGGAACCCATATTTATCTATATAGCATTCCAAGCTGTACATACCCCATTACAGTCCCCAAAAGAGTACATCTATCGCTATCGTTCCATGGGCAACGTGGCACGACGCAAATATGCAGCCATGGTCACGTGCATGGATGAAGCTGTGAAGAACATCACTTGGGCACTGAAGAAATATGGGTACTATGACAACAGTGTGATTGTCTTCTCCACAGACAATGGTGGGCAAACCTTCTCTGGGGGAAGCAACTGGCCTCTGCGAGGCCGCAAAGGGACCTACTGGGAAGGAGGAGTCCGTGGCATTGGGTTTGTCCATAGCCCACTGATTAAACACAAACGGAGAATTAGCAGGGCACTTATTCACATAACAGACTGGTACCCAACTCTAGTGACCCTGGCTCGGGGCAATGTGTCTGAAGCAGATAATTTGGATGGTTACAATGTGTGGCCAGCCATCAGTGAGGGAAAAGAATCTCCACGGACTGAAATCCTGCATAACATTGATCCCCTTTATAACCATGCCAAATATGGGTCCTTAGAAAGTGGGTTTGGCATCTGGAACACAGCAGTTCAAGCCTCTGTACGGGTAGGGGACTGGAAGCTCTTGACTGGAGACCCAGGTTACAGCGACTGGATCCCACCACAGACTCTAGCCACCTTCCCTGGGAGCTGGTGGAACCTGGAGCGCATGACAGGTGGCATACGGAAGTCTGTCTGGCTTTTCAACATTACTGCTGATCCCTATGAGCGCTATGATCTTTCAGAGCAGCGTCCTGATGTTGTCCGGGCTCTCCTCCTCAGACTGGTTCACTACAACCAGACAGCTATCCCTGTCAGGTATCCAGCAGAAAATCCTCGCGCTCATCCAGACTTCAACGGTGGTGCCTGGGGACCTTGGGCAACGGGTGAAGAAGATGTGTGGGAGCCAGGGCATGGGAAAGTGAAAAACAAGAAGCGGAAGAAGAAGTGCAAGATCTGCAAGCTGCGCTCTTTCTTCCGGAAACTGAACACCCGGATGATGTCAAACCGCATCTAACTTGTGTGTGTGTGTATGTGTGTTGCCAAACGCAGCCTTAAAGAGGTGCAGCTTATCATAGCCACTCAGTATTATATGAACATAGGCAGCTGCCTGATACTGAGTTGGACCTTTGAACTATCTATCCCAGGACTGCTGACAACGCCTGGCAGGAAACTATTCTACCCTACCTCAAAATACCAAGGATTGAACCTGGGACCTCCTGCATATAAATGATGTGCAAGTAGGGAGGGAAAGGAACACAGACAGAATAGGCTAGTCTCATTCTACCCATCTCCATTAACATTCGGTGCTTAGTTGAGTGGGATATCAGTTGGACAGAACCAACTTTATTCCAATTCTTTTTCATCCCACTTTTGTTCCCATCCTTTGGCACACATCTATGTTGGGAAACTATGCAGTACCTATTATTTCTTACTTATGAGTGCTTGACCAGTTGTAGGGACAGCACCTTCCTATTGATTCTTCATTGCAACATGTAACCACTTGGCAGGGTGATCAATGCACCCTTGCATGTTAAGATGAGATACAATGCAGAGAAGGTGTCCTTTTCAGGCAATTCAGGAGCTAAGGGGAAAGCACTTATATGGAATAGCTTGTCTTCAAAGATCAAACCAATCACACTCCAAGTGCTAAAGGTATTCAGGCACAACTTCTGAGGAAGAGGAGTTGCTTTGTTTGCTGACCACAAATAAGCCTTCATTTATGTAACTTTTTTTTTGCTCTGGAGAAAATGTCTGTGGGTTCTGCTTTCCCTTAAGGCTGCAGCCTCCCCCTCCAGGTAACTTCATTGCATGTGGGTGGTGGTGCAGAAGACTTGGGATGGTTATTTTTATCTGAAATAGAATACTGATCTTGAACAGTGTGAACATTTCATCCTAAATACGTATAATGCCAAACAACTTGTGAATGTGGGCATGAGTAAAAGGTCCACAAGTATTACATGGTCTACATGAACAGGCAAATCTTGAAAACTGAGCAATGTTTACATAGCTGTCCATGTACCTGTAGCGGTATAGGGCTGGTGGATTCCATGTACGTAACTAGTGGTGTATCCACTCAGCATTTTAGTCTAAACTTGACAGAACTATCCAAATAGCTGTAGCCTGTCCTCAAAATAAGTTCAGCCCCTTGGACATCTTTAAAGTTCAGACTAAATCCCAGTGTGAATTCAGCACCTCACTGACATGGGAGTTGCCAGCTGTTACGGAAATGCAGAGAGAAATGATTGCCCATCTATTTACTTAGCCACTGACATACGCACAATGACTCACATCGGACATGAAAAGAAGCTGCTGCTGTTATGAAGCTTCCTCCACCATATGGGTGCTATTTTGTAATCTCAGGAAGGCTATAGGTATCTCTTATGTGCTTATATTTCAGTTTAGGATATAGGAGAGTTAGCACATGATGCTTCCATACAAGAGTTTATGTTTGACAACAGAACATGGGAATGGTGCATACATATGATTAGGCCAGAAACAGTTAATCAGAATCCTACTGTTGTTACACTCTGGCAGCAGTTGCTTCCAGGATTTGTTCATGCAGTGCATAATTAATTTGTGGAATTAATTGCTACAAAGGTGGTGATGACTACTAGCTTAGTAGTACTAGCTTTGGAAGGAGATTAGGTAAATGCAAGTGGATGAGTCTACTAATAGCCATTAGTCATGACAGCAAAATAAAACCATATTCAAAAGCAGAGTGTCAAATATTAACTGAAAAATATGGAATAACCAACATGGGCTGTGTGCAGAAACATCGGACTGGTGCCATGGGAGATGTTATGTATAAGAAGAGCCAGCAGTCTGGTCCAGCAAAACAGTTCTGATGATCTCACATTTCATAAGTGGCAACATTTTCCCATTCAAAGAGTCTGTAACCATTTGAATAGGAATCTACAAACCTTAGAAAAACCAGGCATTCTGGGTTGTAGATTTTTTTTCGGGCTGTATGGCCATGTTCTAGAGGCATTCTGTTTCAGGCATTCTGTTTTTTCCTACAATTGACAAGTATGTAAACCAGGGCTAGGCAATGTGAGCTTACATGTGGTGCTTTGTAGTCTTGGGTTCTCTAAAGAAGAAACTTCCTTTCCTCCCAATATGAAGATTTGCAGCTACCAGAAGCAATTGTTTAAAGCAATTGCAAGTCTTTAGGCCTTTTTTAGAGTTTGTAGAAGTGGAAATGAACTCTCTGGCCTGGTGGAGGAAACACAGAAAAACCCATTTTAAGCAAAGGCGTAGTCTACAGGAATGAACATTGGCTCCCAGAGCTGCCAAAGCTGCCTACTCTTGGTAAAAACAACAAGATTGTTAGACTATAGCATGTTGTTTCACACCAAATCTGACTATTGTTACAACTAGCCCAGTACTGTTGTTTACACTCATTGGCAGAATCTCTTCCAAGGGTTCGGTTTTTGTCTAGACCTGCTTGGAACCCTATGCCCCTTTCATACCACACTATAATGGTATGATTCCATTTTAACTTCCATCCCATGGAATTCTAAAAGGAAAGGTTTTTTTGATTTCATAATTAGGAATTGTCCCATTCCTAATTAGGAAATCCTATAATCCTATAATCACACTTTAACCTGGCAGTTAAAGTGTGATTATAGGGTTAAACTTTTAAAAAGAGCTTGAATCTGGGACTTCAGAAACAGTTCTAGCACTGCACTATAGCACTTGAGCAAAGATGGCTTAAATATCATGTTCCACATTAAAACAGAGTGACTTCAGAATGCATCATGTGAGGAAAAGGCGGACACAGGCTCTTATCCCAAGGCTGGTGATACCCCACTGATCATGTGAGGAAACATCTGCCTAATGGGCATCCATTTTCTCTCAGCTACATTTTCAACACAGGACTAAAGTAAGAGAGAAGTCCTAATTTACTGAACTGGTAAAAGGTAAACAAAAAATTTGGATATGAATATACAATATGTGTGTGCAGAAATATATAATTTATACAATAAATCACTAAAATCAGTTATTCAAATTACATAGTCCTCACAATAAATAGCAATATGGAAAAAGTTCGTAGGACATGCATAGATGGTCTAACTTCTTAGCTGATTCTTCATTTAAGCCAGGGGTCTGCAAACTAAGGCCCGCAGGCTGAATGCAGCCCTCCAAGTTCATTGACTGGGCCTCCACCCTTAATTTAAACTTAGTGTTGCCCTAAGTCTGAAACAACTTGAAGGCACACAACAACAAGAACTTTAATTAACTTGACTATTTCATCAGCCAAAAGCAGGCTCACGCTTTCCACTGAAATACTGGTAAGTTTATGTTGGTTAAAATTGTTCTTCATTTTAAATATTGTATTGTTCTTTCATTTTTTTTACACTAAAAGTAAGATATGTGCAGTGTGCATATGGATTTGTTAATGTTTTTTTCCCCTCAAACTATTGTTCAGTCCCCCAACAGTCTGAGGAATCATGAACCGGCTCTCTTAAAAAGTTTGAGGCTCCCTGATTTAAACAGAAGACAGATGTGTTTTGACTTCGTAGTCTTCATCAGAGGCAATTTTAATTTGTAACAAATTTGTATAACATTGTCTTTTGTTTAAGAAATATATGATTTACATAATAATAATAATAATAACAACCTTATTGTATCCCGTCATTGTGCTTCAAAACAGAACATAAAAGGAAAACAATTAATACAGTTAAATAAAACATATAAGCATGAATCAACAAACAACAACATAGGCCATTGATGAAATCTGCTAGTCTAAATGCATCCAGCTTCTGTTTAAATTAAGAATCAAATGAGACATTGGACCATCATCTCTGTCAATACATGCTTTGTGTCCTATAGACCTTCTCCTGTGTTGCTATTTATAGTGCAAGCTGTATAGTGTTAATCTGAATAATTGATTTCAGTGATTTGCTATTTTTGATATATATACACTCACAGACAGAGTTTATATTCAGAGCCTAACTTTATCATTTTAAAATGCAGAATTGACTCTTTAAGGGCCTTCCACACAGCCCTACAACCCAGAATATCAAGGCAGAAAATTTCACAATATCTGCTTTGAACTGGGTTATCTGACTCCACACCCAGATAATGTGGGATGTTCCGCCTTGATATTCTGGGATATAGGCCTGTGTGGAAGGGCCCTTAGAGTAGTTTAATGAAAGCTATCTACCATATGGAACCTGGCACACCAAAGGGGCTTCAGCCCCCCCCCCCCCCGAATTCTCATGGTGGTTCGTGAAAAGGCCTTACTGGTGCATTATTTAAACTGTTATGTTTATTCATATCATGATCTGATCACCATACTCAATATATCCCATATGCATGGGGGTATTGGGGTAATGATACAAAAGATTTGCTAGGCTAGACCCTCTTTCACTCAGACTCAGCCCCCCCCCCTGAAACTCAACCCCCCGAAACCCCCCCTGAAAAAAATTCAGCCCCCCCCCCCCAAAAAACGAGATCCTGGCTACGGGCCTGATTACAACCATTGTTTGGAGGACTGTTTTCCTGTGTACTGGTAGTAGACAGAGGGTTGTCTACAGGCCCCAGGCACAGGAGACAAAAGTGGCATTTGGGGTTTCAGCTTAAGCATCTTTTAGGTGTACTGTGAAATACAGGTCTGTTAACATATGCAGAGGGCAGCTGCATAAGTGACTGAACTGTCACACGATGCTGAATCAACTTGCTTGCTTTCTTAATTTCCCACTGAGTATCACTCAGTTTTTATAGCAAGGAGGTGACATCTGTTATCTGAAGGAAGTCATTGGGAACGTTTTGGCAATGTGCGAATGGCCGCCTCCTCCACTCAGCTCGCTTTCCTTCAATTTCAAGCCCTTTCAAAGTGGTCATCTCTGTATTGGTACCCCAGATGGGGATTTACCATAAAGAAAGAGGGTAAATGTCTTTAAAGACTATGATATGCATTTACATTTACAAAATGCATTTTATATTTTCTCCCCCAGGTTTTACTTGGTGCATTGTGTGTAGGCGAGAGCCCTTCTGTGAATTTTGAAAAAAAAAAGTTATTTTTGTCACTGGAAAATGAGCCCTGTTAAGACTTGTCAGCACTTGGATGAGCTGTGTGAGGGTCTTTTTCTTTCTTTCTTTTGAAAAAAAAAATGAAATAACATTCGTTTAAAATCTGTCACTAGAAGTTGTGACAGTTGGCAACTCTTATACTGTGTACCTTTTGGTGGTACTTTTGAGATCTGTGTGTGTTTTTACACAAAACATGGATTTGCAGTGTTACTTCTGTTTTTACCACAGCAATGGCTTCCCATTTCTTTGGGCCTGCAGGAAGGGGACATCGCAAATGGGAAAGAGGTGAGGAATAATAAAAGAAGTGTGATGCAGCAACTGGTGGCTTTCCCCTTGAAATAGCTAAAGAAGTAAGGTTCCACTTTCACTATTCTGAGGTGTTCTAAATAAATGTAAAACCTATCAATAATTCTGATTCAGAAGGAGAAGAAATTAATATCACTGTTAGGTGGTGATTTCCCTTAGGATGCTGTGGCCAAATCCTAATAATCTTCACAACACATATATTAACTGCAGGATTCTGAAAGTTGTAATCCAGAAAAATAATGTTTCCAAGATGGGAATGTCCATCCAATGAAAAAAAAATCAAGGAAACTGAAACAATGAAGTAGTATCTATTGTGGTGGTTATCAGCCTGTGGGTCCCCAGATGTTTTAGCCTTCAACCCCAACCCAAACCCCAAAAGCTGGTAAACTGGCTGGGATTTCTGGGAGTTGTAGGCCAAAACACCTGGGGACCACAGGTTGAGAACCACTGCTCTATTGCAACATACTGCTCTATAGCTATTTGGTAAGTGGATGCTTATGGATTTGTCCAGCCTGCCCAAGCTTGATCCTTCACGCTGAATGGCATCTCCTCTATTTTTACATCTTTGGAGTTGAAATCTCATACTTTTGAAGGTTTAGGTGATTTGAGTGCTGCAGATTAAAACTCAGATGACATCAAGCCACACAACCGGCCCAGGAGATGAGGTAGTGTCCCCCTTTCTTTCAATTGGAAGCACAAGCTGATGTTCTTCTGTCCCATCTCACCTTTTCCTGTGATGACATCAAGTAAGCAATGAACTGCCTCTTCATAATATTACTGTCATGAAATTCAACCTCCATTTGTTGTTTTCTATTATATAATCCCCCTGTTCTGGCATATTGGGGCCCTCTGGGTCTTAAAATCTGATTGATTCTTCTCTCCATCATCCCCGCCCCCAGCTCAAATGAATTTGGACTGCAAGTCAAAACATGCTTACTAAACATTAAGGCTGACTGAGCTACAGGGTGTTGTATATTGGATTTTCATGCAGATAAATTTCCTTAGGCTGCCCTGAAGGATTTCAAAATTGGGAAAAGACATGAAACCTGGTCGATAGAATCCAGCTCTTGGCTGTGCGGCAGTGATAAGCCCCATATTCTCTCATCAAAAGGTCCTCTGGATTTAAAAGAAAATTTCAGCAGTGACTGGTTTCACCTTCCCAAGGAGATCTCATCCAATCATCACCATCACCACCATCACCACCAATATTATACTTATTTATACCCCCTTTATCTCCCCCGAAGAGGACTTAAAGCAGCATAACATAAAAGCATCATCATAACAATTTAAAATATACAAACATTAAAACAGGATTAAATATAGACAGTACTAAAAAATCCCAGTTAAAAACATTAAAACAAATTCAAAATTAGAAACCCATTTAAACCGTACTTTTAGTGACTACACCTGCAGCTGTAGCTAGATTTAGTAAGGGATAAAAATAAACAGCCATTTCCCTTATTTGTATTAAGTAAGTATAAACACATTCCTCCCTTATCAGATAATGATATTTGCCATTTGTTGGCTTCTTGGCCTTAGTTTTCCCAGTGTCACTGCCAGGAGCATAATACAAATTATGTTGTGAACCTTGAAATGTCTGTGTAGTTTGGTTTCTTTTGTAACCATCACCAAGGGTGTAGAATTCAAAGATCTAGAAATGTTAGACATGAAACAGAGTGAAGAAGGGAGCCAGGAAGGCAGTTCCACCATGTCTCCTGGGTCATCAGTTGGGAGCCCCTAATATTGTGCTGTGCTAGCAATACACACACACACATATATATGTATAATATTGATAATATTATAATGTAATATAATAATAATAATATGACAATAATGGTATATTATATATTGCGTGTAATATTACTAATAATATTGCGGAACAGTTGTATAGTACAATATAGTAATATATAATACTAATATTGTGCTATTCTAATAATTATAATATATCGTATGAACACTAATAATAATACAAGCCTCTACCAGAGAGTGCTTGTGCCTCACCAAACTACAAATCTCAGGATCCTATAGCATTGAGCTATGGCAGTAAAAGTACATTCAAACTCTATGAATTCTAGAGTAGATGCACCTTAATCATATCACACCAGAGTTTTAAAGAGGACAGCCCTGCATTTCTGCCACCTGCAAAATTCTGGGAAATGTAGTTTGGGAAGGTGAGGACCTCTGTAGCTGAGAATTCAAAAGGCCCCGCTCTACATTTCTCAGAATTCTGCAGGTGACAGAAATGTGGGGCTACCTGCTTTAAAGCCATGCTGTGATACCATTGTAAGTCTACTTCCTTAGAAATACTTCCAGGTGTTTATTGTGTTACTGTGATATGGCAAAAGCAATTGTTTTCTTCTCCTGTCATAACACATAACATAAAATCTTACACAGGAACCACTTAGGAATATGAGTGATAATCTCAGTATACGTTACATCTGGAGGTTTCAGGATTTTAATAAATTGACAATTTAAGAGAAAACCTTAAAAAACCCAAAGAAATAATGAATTTTAAGTTTGATTCTAGTACAATAGTTCTAGGCATTTTTAATTATGATATGTAGTGGGTTCCCATTTGTTAATAATTGTTCTATGTTCTATTGCTATTTTTTTGCATGGAAGCTTCGTGAAATTGGGGGAAACACGCCAATTTACAAAACACAATTGGAATAAAAATTGTGAGTGCTTGAGCTTTGGAAGTATTAGATTTAATTGCGACTCAAGGTCAAACTCATTCATATAGGAGTGCCCATCTCATACCATCTCTTCTGTGAATCATGGCAATGGGATGACATAGGCTGACTCACATTTGCCTTGTCTTTGTCTTCCCAGAACAACTTCTGCCTGGTTATATTTTTGCTGGAGAAATGCCAAGATATAAGGAGACAATTTACTTGTTCTGCTGATTCTCTGTGAGCTAATGTATATTTGTAAGAGCTCTTTAATGTGTCAGCAAGACCAGCTGCAAAATGTCCCATGGTGGGCTCTGGGCAATGAGCAGTGTCAAATCAAGCAACATGGTTTTGGCATGAAAGGGAACAAGCAGAATGACAGGAGTTCCTGCAGCTGTCTCTCTTTGGCTGGGCCACTGCATTTGATAGTCCCCACTAAGCCCCAGTTTGGACTTGCTGCCGTGGCCATCACTGTAGCAAGCTTGGAAAGCTGTGAATACTTGGAGAGCATATGAAATCGCCTCAGGGAAGCGTCTGTGAAAGCTGTTGATTTCCCTTTGCTCAGTATGTCAATCCATAAAGAGCACAGCAAGAGAGAAAAAGCAATTAGGTTCAAGAAAGCATTGTGAAAATATAGATTTTCAAAGTAAAACAGCCAGCCCTTCTTGACTCCGCAGAACAATAATCCAGGATGAGCTGCAAATGTAATCCCTCTTGTTCTGGGCAATTCTGTGCAGTTGTTTTCCTGGAATTTTTAGCACCAGCAGCAACACTGTGCCTTTCCATTGGATTCAACATCACTTGATCCTCCCTACTTTTGCCTCCCATTGTGAAGTTGTTTGGGACATAAGGAAAACAATAACAAGGCACTGCACAGTTGTTTGCTAAATGTTATGATGCTGTATGAGAGATTGATTTCCCTTTTGTACTAATGTGCTCCATACTCCTCCTCTAGTTTATCTGATGATTTTCCATTCATCTCCCAAATGTTTGGTTTTCAACATTTGGTGTTTCCTTGCACTTCTGTGGCATAGACAAGGGTTGATTGGAAAAGAATTTAAGAAGAGGTCTAACTTCACTCTCTTGCATACCAAATCAAAAGAATGTTACATCTTCAGACTTCAAGCTGAAAATACATTGGGTGGGAGGCACCAACAAGCTGGCTGCAGATTCACAACAGAAATTGCATATTAGCCAACGATAATGCAGTTTCCCCTCCACATTTGTGGTTTTGACTTTTGCAAAATTGATCATTCACATATTTTATTTAAAATGTTATTTCTATGAATGTCTATGAATTCACAGGTCCTCCAAAGTGCCTGTACTGTCCACTCCCCCAATCAAGCTGGAGGAGCTAGATAACTCTCTAGATATCTCTAGGTCTTCCAATGCAATTATATGGTCAGCTTCCAGTGGAAGTTGGTCATAGTAATGCTGGAAGACCTGTGTAAAAAGAGCAATTTCATTGTGCTTTTAAACTTTCACTGGGGCCTCAAACCACAGCAGATTTGGAAGGTTGACTGTATTTTCCTCCAAGTATTTGCTGTGTTGCAGGGTTGGGACAAGACATTTTGCTGCTTGAGTGAAGGTTGTAATTGTGCTCCTTCCCCACTTTACACACACAAGCCAATTGAACTAGCAGCTTCTAACACTAGCAGCAATGGTTTTGAGATAGGTCAGTGTACAGATGCTAGCCAATTGTACAGGTGCAAACCCAACAATAGACAGGGCATAGGGATTTTTTACTTTAAAGATCCCACTGTCACCAATTGTAGAAGTCTCGAGCCAATTTGTAGAGGGCTGCCACCAATTGTACAGGTGCACGCACCTGTTTTACAGGTGTGGATGATTATAGAGAGAATTAATCTCAGGCCTCTATTGTTGATAAGAATTTGTTATAGAGGAGGCCAATTATTGTTTGTAAATTAAGGTAACTGCCACCAACGTGAGGTATTTAAGGTATCACTGATGAGATCTGGCTCTACAGATGCAGATTAATGGAGATGAGACGGTCTTCAACAAAAGTTAACAAGTTTATTGAGTACAAAGCTTATGGTTGCAGGCTGTTAAATAACTTATAGAACTTTGAATATAACTTGGTTAGTAATATAGTCCTTTTCTAGATGAAACAGCTCGTGATTACCTCTTACTGAGGCGAAGCACTTTGGTGAACAATGTTTCCTAATATGAATAGCCTTCTCATTTGATCTTTCCTTGATCAAATATCTGATCTCTACTCCTTCTTCGACTAGGGATCTTACAAGCTTCCTTTAGTCTACTTTAACTAAAGAAACTGGTTAGGTTTCTCCCTTCTGCCCTCCTAGACTGAAAAACTTCTAGCTATCCACACACACCTCTCTCCCAGGCTTTTCAAGCCTCCACTCTCACACATTGACTGACTCCAACTCTCTCAGACTCACACTGCCCCTTTTCCAAAGACGCAGATAACTTCTCCTCCTTGGCTCCGCCCACTTCTCACTCTCTGAGCTAGCCTGCCTGGTTTCCTTGGCAACGCTCCCTGTTGGTTCAAACCAGATAACTCTAGTCTTAGCTACTGTTACAAACATAAACATACACTCTAACAGTTAAACATATACATAGTATTAATGACTTCTGCACAGTCAGTTTGTATAGGGAGGGGATAGGGTGGATCACATGACTCATGTGGTCTCTCTACCAATCGTGGGCACAGTTTCCTGGAAACCTTAGGAGAACTAGCCAGTGGTTGATTCAAGTAGGGCCTGTAGCTACTGCCTTCTTCTGTTTAATGATACAACCGGCCCTGGCATGCTGCAGGAGTTGACTCCAAATGTTGTAAATTCCTCCACATAAAACAACTTCCAGATAGAGGGATTATTAGAATAGGACAATGGAGTTTCAGATGAACAAATGTGCCTAAGAGGTTCTATCATCATTGTTTTTGAATCCTCCTAAAAACTGAATGGGTTTGGTTTCCTAGACAAGAAGCTGTCTAGCTTTACCCTGTTCCATCTAGCTCAAAATTATCTACCACACAAACTGGCAGCAGTTCTCTGAGGTTTTAGACATAGATCCTCAGATACCGTACATGGGACCTTCAGCACACAAAGTTATAGTCTCTCTTCAAAAATTAAAATATATTTTTTCCTAACCCCATACCCCTACAAAATAGAGCTGAGGATAACCGAACTGTTTGCAGCTTCACAATAGAAGACAAAGAATATATAAGAGAAAACGAATTGTTCTTAAAACTCCTTCCTGTTTAGGTATATCTAAATCTATTTGGGAACTAGTTGGTCCTTTCAGTTGTGATTGTTTGTGCCTCTAATATCAAAATAACTGTGACTGAAATCTGAAATGTATCTTGCATCTGAATAATCATATGTGGCAATAAATGTAATTTTCAAAATGAATCTAGATAACCCCTCTGATAATTTACAAATAGAATTTTCATTACACACACACACACACACGCTGTGGTAAGTCTGGGCTTATAGGTGTCAGCACTGTAAATTGCTTGTATGTGCAGACAGTCACACTCATATTCCTAGCTTGCAATTGCATTTTACCCATCTGTTATTATTCAGAGGAGAGGCAGAACACTCCATTCCTCATTTACCAGACTCTCCGATGAGTAAAAAACAGGGAAGTGAAAAGCTAGAAACACAACTGTCTCAGGGAAGAGGACTTGGTCTTTCCTTTGCCAGGTTGCTTGCTTTCTATGCTAAGCCCAATGTGTTTCCATGCTGAACATATGAGAAGGACCTCTGCCTATCTAAGAGAAAACAATAGTGAATTGCAAGAAGAAAGTCTGAGCATTTTGCACGTAACCCTCCCTCACCCATTTGTAATCTGCTTATTATCTGGATCAACTCAGAGGAAGGTGACTAAGGGCTCTTCCAAAGAGGGAAAATGTGGGAGGCTACAGCATTTCTTTCCATAGTTCTCAGGGTTTTCAAAAATATCCATGTGACATTTCTTTTGTCCTGGACTTTTTTTCCTAGCAATTTTAGAGAACAGTTACAAAATTTTATTCTCACCCTAGTGTTTTCTTTTTAATTGTAAGACATATCAGAACAGTATGTTCCCTTTTCTTCTTCTTTTAATTTTTAGCGAGTTATAGTGCTATAATGCATCAATGAAATGGCACTTTCACACTATAAATATAACTATTAACTTTTAAAAAAAGGTGAGAACATTTGTCCTTCAAAAACAGGAACACCATAGCTAATCATTCCCTAGCTGAAAAATAAGGAAGCCTTTGGAAGAGAACTGCAATAGATTCAAGAAATCACTATAAACATGGAATTAGTGGATGTGGAGGCAAAACCCAGGAAGCTCTATTTCAAGAATGTAAACTTGGATTGATCTGGAGGAGCCCTAAGATGGTAAAAAGTGCAGAAACCAAGCACTGAGTCCTGATAGTTAAAGTGGTGTCAAACTGCATTAATTCTACAATGTAGATACACTTATAGGCAACCTATTTTTTTTTGGCTTGTATAGTAGGTAGCAAGTAACACATTTACTTGTGCAAGGTTGCTATTCTGGTGTAGAAAAAGGGAGGAAATGATGGCAGTTTTAATCAATAGATGTAGATTTTTTTTTTAATCAAGAGCATATGAACATCCAAAAGCATGTAAACTTTTGAGCTGTAATTGGGTTTTTCCTCACAAGCCTTTCAAACTAAGGGCCTCTTCACACTGGGGCCGTGCAGTCCAGATCAATCCAAGTTTACATTCTTGAAATAGAGCTTCCTGGGTTTTGCCTCCACATCCACTAATTCCATGAGGAGTCTGTTTATAGTGATTTCTTGAATCTATTGCAGTTCTCTTCCAAAGGCTTCCTTTTTTCAGTTAGGGAATGATTTGCTCTGGTGTTCCTGTTTTTGTCGTTGGTGAAATGGCAGGTGTGCGGGCTGCTTCATGGCACTCCATGCACCCTACCTCTTTCCCCCATCAGACGGGGACAATGGGACAAGGCACTACCCATACTTTAAGGCCCTGTCCCCATCAGATTGGAGAAAGGGTGGCAACGCATCTTGCCACATTGTCCTTTTCCCCAATCACATGGGGTAAGGGCCCAAAAATGCGGGTAGCTTAGTTGGAGCTACCCAAACATCCACTTACATTTCCGTTTTTGCCGAGGAAGTGTCTTGCAAAACTTCCTCAGCACTTGGAAGGTAAATGGGGTGGGGCCTGCTCTGTAGGTCCCATCCCCAAAGTGCTTCAGAGGGGCAAAATGACTCAGTATGAACTGGCATAGCTTATGACCCAAATCCAGCTGTCATTTCCAACCAGAGTACATCTAATATCAGTGTTGACCTACTGAATTCCTACTGATTTAATGGTTAATACCTTTATTAGGGTTGCCAGAGAGAAAATTAGAGAGGACTCCTGTACTTTTAATAGTTGTATAGAAGAGGGAATTTCAGCAGGCATTGCTTGTTATCTGGTTATTTAATGTTTCGGGCCCTGCCTATCTTCGCGATTGCATCTCTCTCTATGAACGGGCGCGAACTTTAAGATTTTCTGGGGAGGCCCTCCTTTTGCTCCCATCACCATCACAAGCACAGTTGGTGGGGACGAGAGAGAGAGCCTTCTCGGTGGTGGCCCCCTGCCTCTGGAATGCCCTTCCTAGAGAAATAAGGTAGGCCCCATCCCTCCCCTCCTTTCATAAGAGCCTGAAGACCTGATGGTTTAAACAAATCTTTGAGAATGACTAGTTCTAGCTCTGCCCCAGATACTGTTGAGTTTGGCCATATCTTTTTCTACCAATTACCCAGGTCACTTTCTTCTATTACGCCCTGGAAATGTACAGTCATAGACTCTACCTAATTTCCCGGGCCCTCTAAAATCACAATAGCCCGGCCTGGCCTTTTAAATTGCCTTGAACAGGCAGGATTATTTTAAATATATGTGCTATTGTGGTTTTTAATGCTTATATTGTCTTGTTAATTTTATGTTTACGCGGGTTTTTTTGTATGTATTGATTATGTTACTTGGAAACCGCTCTGAGTTCCCTTGGGGAGATAGAACGGTATATAAATAAAGTTTTGTTTTGTTGTTGTTGTTGTGTCAATTCAAAATCATGGTCTTTTCTGAAGACCACACAGGAAATTGAAGACAGTGCTGACGTACACAGTGGAAAAGGCATGCATGAGATATCCAGATATAGTGATGTGTACTTAGATTATCACTCATATTCCTAAGTGGCTTCTGTGTAGGAATGCTGTGTCATGTGTAATGATAGTCCAATTTTTTAGTTTCATTTTCTCCCACATTTGAATTTTGTGAATACTTGAAAAATTCTGATTTTTTTTTAAAAAAACAAGAACAGAAACAAATTTTACCCTTTTCTGAGGGATGGGCAAATCTGTCAGTTGCACCTCTCCCACACCTCAAGGTTGCAAATTCTAAGACATACTGATCAAAACCAATCAAAAACAAAATTCTCATCTATCCCTAGTCATCAGACATGTATTTATTGGTAAAACTGAAGCAAAGAGGAGGACAACGTATCAAATTTTATAGCATAATGGAGGTACTTTGGAGAGGGCTGGAAAGAATATGGCAAGGTATGAAAACTGAACCAGTTATCACCAAAATCCTCTTGGTGAATCATAAAATAAGGTGTACATCCTCAAAGTGCTAAATGCCAGCAAGTTCATTATTATGCATTTCCCCTATATATCTATATATATTATGCATTTCCCCTATATATAGACCAACTGTGCTGACCGCCACTGTGTACACCATCCCCGGATGCCCCCATCCGCTCTCAGACCAACCGTCTAGAGGTACATCTGAATCATAACAACCTTATTCAAGTGGTATCACCATCATCTTCGTAAGAACGTGACTACATATTACTATCTTAGCACACTCTTCTGGTTGTCGCTGCTGCTAAGCTGATATAAGAACACAACAGCACTTTAAGGCGCCTGCCACCTGCTGCTAAATAACACTAGCACTTACGCCCCCTTCCTTATCCCTCTATGCCGCACTTTAGTGAATGCTGAGAACCAGTTTCAGGTTACCTATTGCACTTTAGATCTTGCACTTTATGTATGTGCCCAACGGCACGTAGTGTGTTGTTAACTGAGTGGTATTACTGACTGTGCTGCACTGAAGACTCTCGCACTCTCGCACTTTACGAACTATCCTAACTGGTGTGGCTGGAACGCCCCTTCCTTCTGAAGCTATTGTTATCCATGAGGTCCCCCACCCCCCTGTTGGTACTATCCCTGTTGCTACTGACTAGCGGAAGGGTCAGGGGAGGAGGCGGGCTGGAGCCTGTGGACAAAAATGGGGCGGGGAAGGGGGAGGAAGGGGAGCAAGGGTGTTGGCAGGGACCAACAAATCAAACAACTGATGAAGCAGGAAATAAGACCTTGATATTAGATCGCGGCATGGAGGGGGGGGGGAGGTGTTCCACTAGCCGAGGGGCCCCCATAGAGGTCGTGGTGGGGAGGAGGAGATGCGGAAAAAGGAGACCTCGAATTTGGCCTAATTCGGACCGTTTATCTACATTAACAATTCCCAACCGGTCTCCTAAGGTAAATTGGTGTAACCAGGTGAGCGGGCCCTCGGAATTGAAGGTGGTGCTGCTGAACGCCAGATCTGTCAACGGAAAAACGACCTGGATCCAGGACCTAATCCTGGAGGAGCGGGCAGATCTGGCGTGCATTACGGAGACCTGGTTGGATGAAGCTGGAGGCGTAAATCTGACCCAGCTTTGTCCTCCAGGCTTCTCCGTACAGCACCAACCGAGATCCGGAGGACGGGGAGGCGGGGTCGCAGTGGTCTATAGAGATTCCATCCGTCTGACCAGGAGCCCCATCCCGCAGACCACAAATTTTGAATGCGTCCACCTGAGGGTGGGTGACCGGGACAGAATAGGGATTCTGTTAGTGTACCGTCCACCTCGCTGCACTACAGTCTCCCTACCTGAGCTAGCGGGGGTGGTCTCGAGCCTGGCGTTGGAGTCTCAACGGCTTCTTGTGCTGGGGGACTTCAACATCCATGCCGAGGCGACCCTCACAGGAGCAGCTCAGGACTTCATGTCCGCCATGGCAACCATGGGGCTGTCCCAACGAATAACTGGCCCCACCCACTGTGCTGGACATACATTGGACTTGGTTTTCTGCCAGGGATGGGAGCAGGGTGGCGGGGTGGAGGAGTTGTTCATCTCTCCGTTGCCATGGACCGACCACTTCCTGATCAGATTTAGGCTCACTGCGCCCCCTAACCTCCGCAAAGGTGGAGGACCCATTAAGATGGTCCGTCCCAGGAGGCTTATGGATCCGAATGGATTCCTGATGGCTCTTGGGGACTTTCCCGCTACCTCGGCAGGTGATCATGTCGAGGCCTTGGTCGCTCTCTGGAATGGGGAGATGACCAGGGCAATTGACATGATCGCTCCGGAACGTCCCCTCTCAAGTAACCGAGCTAAACCAGCTCCTTGGTTCACTGAGGAGCTGGCAGCGATGAAGCGAAGGAAGAGGGAACTAGAGAGCGTGTGGCGCTCGGACCCAAGCGAGCCAAACCGAGTACGGTTTGTGTCCTTTCTAAGGGCATATGCCGCGGCAATAAAAGCCGCAAAGAAAACTTCCTTTGCGGCCACTATTGCGTCTGCAAAAAACCGTCCGGCGGAGTTGTTTCGGATTGTCAGAGGTCTTTTGACTCCCGCCACCTCAGGCGGGAGCCCTGACAATTCGGCCACGCGCTGTGAAGCATTTGCTCGGTTCTTTGCAGACAAAGTCGCTTTGATCCGTTCTGGGCTGGACACCATATTAAATGCAGTCTCTGTGGATGTGACACGAGCACCTGCTTGTCCTGTTTTGATGGATTCTTTTCAGCTTGTGAAGCCCGAGGATGTGGACAAGATACTTGGAGGAATGAGGCCCACCACGTCCATCCTAGACCCCTGCCCATCCTGGCTTCTGAAGGAGGCCAGAGGGGGATTGGCTGAGTGGGTAACGGTGGTGGTTAATGCCTCCCTTCGGGAAGGCAAGATTCCAGCGAGCCTAAAACAGGCTATTATAAAGCCGCTGTTGAAAAAACCATCACTGGACCCCACTAAATTTGACAACTTTCGGCCTGTTTCCAATCTTCCCTTCTTGGGCAAAGTCATGGAAAGCGTGGTGGCCTCACAACTCCAGGTATTCTTGAGAGACACGGATTATCTGGATCCGGCACAGTCTGGTTTCAGACTGGGACATGGTACCGAGACGGTCTTGGTCGCCTTAGTGGATGATCTGCGCCGGGAGCTAGACAGGGGGAGTGTGTCCCTGTTGGTGCTCCTGGACCTCTCAGCGGCCTTCGATACCGTCGACCACGGTATCCTTCTGGGGCGCCTTGCGGAAATGGGTCTTGGGGGCACTGCTTTGCGGTGGCTCCAGTCATTTCTGGAGGGTCGTACCCAGAAGGTGTTATTGGGGGACTCCTGTTCAACCCCACAGCCTTTGACCTGTGGGGTTCCACAGGGCTCTATATTGTCCCCCATGCTGTTTAATATCTACATGAAGCCGCTGGGTGAGATCATCCGGAGTTTCGGGGTGCGGTGTCATCTGTACGCAGATGATGTCCAGCTCTGTCACTCCTTTCCACCTGCTACTAAGGAGGCTGTCGAAGTCCTGAACCAGTGCCTGGCCGCTGTAATGGTCTGGATGAGGGCGAACAAACTGAAATTAAATCCAGACAAGACAGAGGTACTCCTAGTCAGTCGCAAGGCCGAGCAGAGTATAGGGTTACAGCCTGTGCTGGATGGGGTCGCACTCCCCTTGAAGGCGCAGGTTCGCAGCTTGGGTGTGATCCTGGATTCATCGTTGAGCCTGGATCCCCAGGTTTCAGCGGTGACCAGGGGAGCATTTGCACAGCTTCGGCTTGTGCGCCAGCTGCGCCCGTACCTTGGGAAGTCTGACTTGGCCACGGTGGTACACGCTCTGGTCACATCCCGTCTTGACTACTGCAACGCTCTCTACGTGGGGCTGCTCTTAAAGACGGCCCGGAAGCTTCAGCTCATCCAGCGCGCGGCAGCCATGTTGTTAACAGGAGCAGGACGCAGGGAGCACACAACGCCCTTGTTGTTCCAGCTCCACTGGCTGCCGATTTGCTACCGGGCCCAATTTAAGGTGCTGGTGTTATCCTACAAAGCCCTAAACGGTTCCGGCCCAAAATACCTTACGGACCGCATCTCGGCCTACGAGCCCACGAGGACCTTGAGATCATCTGGGGAGGCCCTTCTCTCGATCCCGCCTGCCTCACAGGCACGTCTGGCGGGGACGAGAGAGAGGGCCTTCTCGGTGGTGGCCCCCCGGCTGTGGAACTCCCTCCCTGCTGACATCAGACAGGCGCCCTCCCTCATGGCCTTTCGTAAGGGCCTGAAGACGTGGCTCTTCGAGCAGGCTTTCAACTGAGTGCTATGTTACTGGAAATGACAACCAGAATGAATTTACGACTACGAGATTGATTATGATTCCATAATATGATGCAGCGGATTTTTAGTGTAATTTAAATGTTGTGTATTAGTGATGTTAGTTTGTTGTCCTGATTGCTTTGTAAAGTGTCTTTTTTGTATTGTACACTGCCACGAGTCGCCCTAGGGCTGAGAGCGGCGGTTAATAAATGCAAGAAATAAATAAATAAATAAATAAATATTCCTACAGTGCACATAAGGATACCCAAGACAGCCACAATAAAATACCACCCTGATGCAATAAAACTGAGAACAGGTCAAATTCCTTAGAAGGGTGGTGAAATTTTAAAAGCCTTTACTGTCTTTCTTAAAACAATCAACGAAAACTACCATCACGTTGAAATAAAAATGCCAAGATGCTTCAGAGTACGGGAAGCATTTATGCTTAGATGCAATGTACATAAGAGGAAACTCCCTGGATTATGATAAACCATCTTTTTCCTGTTTAGTTCTTTTAGATGTACGTATTTCCCAGCCAAACATGATTGGACTGGGAATCCTCTTGGCTGCATACTCTTCCTTCCAGCTCACTCTGTGATTTCCAGATAGTATTTCTGAACCAGCACACCATGGCTTATGTTTGACTTGCCAAGCAAGCTGGATTGATCTTTATTTGAAATTCTGGCTTGCAAGGAAAACAGAATTAATAGTCTGCATGCTGTATTACATTTCACAGATGAAAACTGAGATATGTGCAGCCAAGCAACATCAGAGTGTGCGCAAGAAGAAAAAGGTTATTAATGAGGAAACACATAAGCTAGGAGAGGCTGCAGTAGTTTCCTTTTGCCTGCATCTCCAGGGAAGGCCAAAGATCCTGCCACCTTCTCTTTCCTCTTCTCTCTCTGCTGAATCAATTAAATGCAAACAATTTTTGCAGTTTGAACTCACTTTGCAGCAACTCATAGAATCATACAGTTGGATGATTGCCTAATATTCCCAACAAGGAAAACTCTGATTTCATTGTAATTTTAACCTTAACCATTTCTTCTAACACCAGATCATATAATTTTATTTATTGTGTCAGAAGCAAACTGAGAGAACAGTTGTAATGTATTTAAAAACACAAAGTTAAAAAAAACTTGGCATTATACTAAATGTCCTTTGACCAGTAGCTGGCCAGTTGGAGTGCCTCTGGTGTTGCAATAAGAAGGCCCTCGACTGTGCATGTGGCAGGGCTCAGGCTGCATTGTAATAGGTGGTCTGTGGTTTGCTCTTCTCCACACTTGCATGTCGGGGGACATAAGTGAAGCCTCCCTGCAGGATTGTAATACATCCGGGCAGGCCCGTAGCCAGGATTTCGTTTCGGGGGGGGGGGGGGGGGGGCTAAAAAATTTTCAGGGGGGGTTTCGGGGGGGGGGGCTGAGTTTCGGGGGGGGGGGCTGAGTCTGAGTGAAAGAGGGTCTAGCCTAGCAAACCTTTTGTATCATTACCCCAATACCCCCATGCATATGGGATATATTGAGAATGGTGATCAAATCATGATATTAATAACATAACAGTTTAAATAATGCACCAGTAAGGCCTTTTCGCGAACCACCATGAGAATTTCGGGGGGGGGGGGGGGGCTGAAGCCCCCCGAGCCCCCCCCCCCCTGGCTACATGCCTGCATCCGGGTCTCCCCTGGACAGCGTATTCGTAGACAGCTGATTCTCTCACAACCAGAAGTGACTTGCAGAAGCAACTTGCAGATCATAGAATAATAGAGTTAGAACAGACCCGTGGGCCATCTAGTCCAACCCCCAGCCATATAGGAAAAGCACAATCAAAGTAGCCCTGACTGATGGCCATCCAGCTTCTGTTTAAAAGGATCCAAGGATGGATCTTCCATTACAGTTTGGGAAAGAGAGTTCTACTATTGAACAGCTTGTACAGTCAGGTAGTTCCTCCTAATGGTGGCATCTCCTTTCCTGCAATTTGAACCCATTGTTTCAAGTCTGAGTCTCCAGGGCCGCAGAAAACAAGCCTCTTCCTTATGACATCCTTTCAGATATTTATACATAGCTACCATGTCTCCTCTCAACCTTCTCTTCTGCAGGCTAAACATACCCTGCTCTTCAAGAGGCTCCTCATAGGTCATGGTCTCCAGATATTTGATCATTTTAGTTGCCTCCTCTGGATACCTCCCAGCTTGTTAATATCCCTTTTGAATTGTAGTGCCCATTATTGGACATAGTATTCCTGATGAAATCTGACCAAAGCAGAATAGAGAGGAATCATGATCTAGACACTATACTCCTTTGGATCCAGCACAAAATCACATTGACTTTTTAAGCTGCTGCATCACACTGTTGGCTTATATTCAACTTGTTGTCCATGAAGACTCCAAGATCTTTTTCACATGGACTGTTGTTGAGCCAGGCCTGTATCTGTGTATTTCATTTTTTTTTCTTTCCTAAGTGCAATATCCTAAATTTCTCCTCATTGAAATTCATTTTGTTAGTTTTGGCCCAGCTCTTTTATCTGTTAAGGAGGTTTTGAATTGAACTGAAAGACATTGGGGATGACAAGGGAAAATTGTAGTAAGAGAAGGAAACTGGTCCACTTTAAAATAATCTGAAAAAGGACAGCAGAGGGTTAATGTGGATTGCCAATGCCAAATTGAGAAAGTTGGAGGGTATGAATTTTCTGATTTGGGCACAGCGACAATCTATATTCCTTGTCCTGCCAGGGCAAGGAATGACAATATGTCTAGATGCCAAGAGGACCAGCTTGATGTAATGGCTTGAGCGTTGGACTATGACTCTGGACACGAGAGTTCAAAGCCCCAATCAGTCATGGAACACCTATTGGGATTGCCTTGGTCAAGTCATAATACTCTCTTAGCATCAGAAGAATGCAAAGATAAACACTCCCTGAACAATTTTTGTCAAGAAAACCGTAAGTCGGAAACAACTTGAATGCACACAACACTAATATCAGCCTTATCCCAACATCACCAACCTCTTAATCCCTCAACTTCCTGCACTGAGTGAGATTCGTATTATGTGCATAGTTGCATGAAGAGCACATAAAGCAGGCCACATTCTTGATGTTCTTGAGGGAATATGCTGTCAAACAACATCAGTGTGGTCAAGATGACCAAAGTTAGTGTTGAGGATGACACACAAGATAGGAGAGGTTTCCACAATTCCTGAGCTAGTTGGGAAGGGCAAGATTCCAACCTTTCCTCTCCTCTTCCCACTGCTGAGTCAATTGAGTGCAAAGTATTTTTTTAAAACCTAGCACTGAGTTTACAGCAATGAGAGTAGTCTGAGGATAAAGGGGGAAAGTGGAAGGTAAGGAAACCATGACATTTGAAAAGCAGCTTTTTTCATGTCAGGAGTGATTTGAGAAACTGCAAGTCGCTTCTGATGTGAACTAATTGTCCATCTGCAAGGATGTTGTCCAGGGGACACCCAGATGTTTGATGTTTTACCATCCTTGTGGGAGGCTTCTCTCATGTCCCTGCATGGGGAATTGGAGCTGACAGAGGGAGCTCAACCTGCTCTCCCCACATTTGAACCGCTGACCTATCGGTCAGCAGTCCTGCTGGCACAAGGATTTAACAACAGAGTAACAATTAGGACTGTCCATTTGGGATAATTGGCCCCTTGAAGATGGCTATCCTTGCTTGTCTAGATAAACCAGCAGAGACTCGTCATCTTTCAGTTCTTACAAACAAACAATTGTTCATGTTGATTATCCTATATGCTGAAAAAATATGGCTCCAGCAGGGAGGAAATACAGAGTTTTCTCTATATAGATTCTGAGTTTAAATGGAATGATTAAAGTGTGCTGTGGGCCAACTTACAGGGTATGAATTATGTGTAGCATTTGTGCCTTCAGATCCTGCTGCCATTTAATGCTCTCTGCAGACACTTCCATACAATGCTCCACATCCATCATCTCGTAAAGATTCAGCTTTCTTTTCTCTCTGCTACCATGACAAACTCCTCCATCCTCCTCCTCTAACTTGCTTGGGAGTGGGATGGGGGTGTATGCTAGAAGTGTATAAAAATAAAATGTACATCAAAATGAAATGGTGTTTTTCACTGACAGCTTTATCTACCCATATTAAACACAATGAGGGCTGATACATTTTGTCCTGCTTCTGATGAGGTTTTAAAAAAATTAAATGCAACTAAAGAAAATAAAGTGTAAACACTAAACAAATCACTTGAAATTGGAAGAGCACCCAGTTAAGATGCAGTGTATATTAATTTAGCCTCATCTGGCTTTTCAGAAAAAGAGAAAAAATATTCTTCACTTTACTGCTTCTTGTTTATTTCCACTGTCAATCCATTCTGCAGGTACAGTAGAACTGGATAACCGTTTACAAGTTTGCATCCCTGGTCACCCTTTGGCGAGGACTGCAGTGCCCCCTGGTGACCTCCGTTATAAAAAGAGCCATTCCTGACAAACTTTTGGAAGTTTCCTCAGCTGGGGATTTACTGTTGGCCTTCTGATTCTAGGCTTGCCATATGCACATGCACAAGTATCTTTGAAATGCTTCCCCTACTCAAGTCATAAAGCTCCACCTGCCAAAATACTTTAAAGGTTTCTTTTTTTGGAGGGGTTACTTTTTTTAGTTAAGAACAATGACATTGTAAATCTCCCACCCACACCAGGGCTGCCAGGATTGTCCCAGACTCTGCTGTTTCCAGGTTGAAACCTGAGACCTAGGGACAGCCCTGGTGTGGACATTAAGTGCCAATCACTGTTGCTCACAGCTTGCCATTCAGAGAGACACACAGAGAGAAAGAAATGTAAACAAAATTTCACAGGTCAAGGTGAAATGAGGGGATTACAGTAGGTCTTCAACTTAGGTACAGCAGAATGGCACTACCTAGAAGAATCCTCCACCTTGGCTGACTGTGGAGCAGAACAAACAACTCAGCATCTGTATGCTTGCTCACAATGCCCTGCCTCATGCACAGCTGAAAAACTGCTTAAATCTACAGACTACACAGTTACTGTTGTCCCTTTTTGGTCTAAAACTATTTAGCTGCTTGTGCTCCCTTTATTCTATCAGTTTTAAACTTATTTACTTATGCAATGTTTTGACACCAAATTAAAAAAAAACTTTTGTAGGGTATAGGGGTGCAGGATCCCCGTGGAAATGAAAAAAAATCATGAATAAAAAAACCCATTTTTTTAACCTGATCAAGCACCTTTCTAGGGATCTCTAGGGGTGCATCTGTATTGTAGAATTAATTCAGTTTGACTGTTATGGTTCAATGCTAGGAAGTCCTGGGAATTATAGTTTGCGGAGGCTACAGCTCTCTTTGGCAGAGAAGGCTAAAGTAAAACTAGTTCCCAAGATCCCACAGCATGAAGCCATGGCAGTTAAAGTGGCGTCGAACTACATTAATTTGACAGATTAGATGGATCCTAGATCCTCCAATGTGACTATATGGGCAACTTCTGGCTATGGTGAACTGAGAGCTGCTGGTCACTGATAGGAAAGAAAGACCTCAGGGGGCTGCTCTCTTGATCTTTTCTGCAAAATTCAAAGGGAAGGGTCATGTTCATGACATCTGCCAAGTCCTAGTGAAGAGAGGGCACCCAGCTTCTTGGATTCAAAGAGGCTGCTGTGAAATGCCTGGATATCTGACTCCTCTGTTCAATTCTTGTTTCAGATTCCAGAGGGTAAGTTATGAAATTACTGTGGACACCAGTTTTAAAATGACTTCTGCTATACTGCATGTCAGCTTTCTCAAAGTACAGAAGAAAATGTTCCAACTTGGCTCCCACTGACAAAGGTTGTCTGCTGTACAAGTCAGCCAGGCTATCAATATTCCATGCATTCCTGCAATAGGAAAAGGAGAACACAGCAACCTCCCCGAGGGTGAAACAGCACCAAGTATGTTCTGCAGAAGCAAGGATTATGAAGAAAATATGGATGGAAATAATATTTGAAAATATTCAAATAATGGTTGAAAAGCGTATTTTTGAGTATTGAAAAACTCCGGCAAGAAGAATCCTTGACTGATGACAATCTTTGAGGTTTGGAACTTATTTTGCATAAAATCCGCATGTGGTTGTTTTGTTTCTGCATGGAAAATAATGTTTTAATGCAGAAATAGTAAAACCTTTGTAGAAAATGTCACAATTAGGGAATTGTTTTATGCAAAATTTGCACAGATTTGATATGAATGGAAAACGACATTTAATGTACAATAATTTGGACTTCTGTGATGAAATATTGTTTTTCATGCAGAACATTCTGTTTCCTGGGCAGAATAAAGAAGTTTCTCTGCAAAAAAAATTGTGCAGAACAAGTTCCAAATTGTGGGTAGCATTGAAAAACTGCATTTAAACAAAAAAAAAAAATATTTTGCATAGCAAGAAGAAAATGACTGAATATACACATTGCTTCTAAACTTTGTAAAAAAAGAGAAAAAAAGTTTTAATCCAAGGCTTTATAATTTAATCTGTAGGATCTGTGTAGGGAATTTATGAACAATACCTATCAGGCCAGATGAAAGAACAGAAAAACAATGTAATAGGAGGGAAGAATGGAATTATATATGAATGTCTTGAACCCAAGGGATGGGAAGTCACCAAAATGGGAGGGGTGGGAGAAGGGAAGGGTATAACCAAATATGAATATTGTATATATGAGGATGGGTCAAAAAGTTTTGCCTCCTGTGTCATAAAAATGTTAGGGTTTATCATTGGTCAATTGCTTGGGAACCCACTTAGCACACACTTTGTGATATCCCAAGTCAGCAATGATTCCTTGGGCAGAGCCACATGAGACGTTCCATGAATCAGCAATATTCTGAACTGTAACACGTCTGTCTCCTCGAATCAATTCATCAGCATGTTCTTAATTTGCATCTGTGACTGATGTTGTTGGCCAGCCGCTTCTCAGCTTATCTGCAATTTCCATTTGTCCGCTTTCAAACTTCTTCACCCAATATTGCACATTGTTGATCTTCATTACAGTGTTCCCATAAACATTCTTCAAGCAATTATGGATTTCATTAGGTGCACCACCTACTTTTGCCAGAAATTCAATGATGACTCTTTTTTTAAGCTTCAGATTCATGGTTCTAATCAGTCAATCTGAAAAAGAAAAGACTACATCAGTAGAGTAAGATTACCTCTACCATATCATGCATAGATAGTCCAGTAGCTGTGATATAAATAAAAGTTAGAGCGATGGAGGCATTACTTTTTGACCCACCTGTGTATGTTAGGTAGTATTGTATTGGTTTATGTACAATTAATACAATTAATTTGGAATGAAAGAATTTGCAATTTGCAATCTTATGTATTTGGATTTGTCCAATGTCATTAATAAGAGATGGAAGTAATAGATTAACACATCTGGAAGGGCTCTGATGAAGAAGGCTGGACTAGTTTTGAGTTAACCTTGGGTGATTGAGATGGTGGGAGTGCCAAAAACCCAAAGGGCATCGAGGAAACGGTTTTAAACAAAATATATGCAGTGAAGATTGATCATCTTTAACTAAACCACTCATTTAGATAAATAAGGATTTATGCAATGTTGATTGCAAATTGTATATACAAGCTTTTTGACAAACAAAAGCATAATTCTGTCAGTGCAACTGTGATTTAGCATTTCACTGAACTAGCATGAGATTATGCTGTTTCTAAGTAGTTATAAATTTTCTATGAAAGGATGTCAGACCTTAGAGAGAAAATAAAACAGTAGTTTAATGATCTGCACATGCAAAATTTTGCTGAGATTACATGCAGGTTAGTAGCACAATGTTGATTAATGTTAAAGAAATAGTATTGCTCTCCAGTGAATATGATTGTACAATAAGTATAGCAGTATCTATAATGGGCATATTAGCGCATACATTGGTTTAGTGTGCATTTCTTTCCTTTTGTTACAATATATATAAATATAAAAATAAAACTTTATTTATATACCGCTCTATTTCCCTGAGGGGGACGCAGGGCGGTTTCCAAGTAATATCACCCCCAAACTTACAAAGTAAACAGCATAACATAAAATTAACAAAACAACATAAGCATAAAATTATCACATGTATATTAAAAACAATCCTGCCTATTCAGAGCAATTAAAAAGCTGGGCCAAGGCTAGTGCAATCTCAAAATATGAGGGGGCCGGGAATTAAGTACAAGGCACGGATCACCCTGGCCAAGTCAGGCTTCACAAAGTATGGTTACAGCTGGTGCACAAGTTTGAGTTGTGCAAAGGCCCTTCCAGCCACCACCAACACCTGAGTATCAAATGACAGCATTGAATCCAGGAAGACCACCAAGCTACGGACCTGCGCCCTCAGAGGGAGTGTAACCCCATCAAGCACAGGTTGCCACCCAATATCCCGGTCGGCTCCATGACTGACCAGGAGGACCTCTGTCTTGTCTGGATTAAGCTTCAACATGTTAGCCCTCATCGAGTCCATCATAGCTGCCAGACACTGGTTCAAATGAGTAGTAGAGTTGGGTGTCATCTGTGTACAGATGGCACCCAACCCAAAACTCCGGATAGCCTCACCCAGTGGTTTCATGTAGATATTGAAAAGCATGGGGGATAGAATGGAACCTTGTGGGACCCCACAAGTCAAAGGCCATGGGTCCGAGCAGGTATCCCCCTGCTGCACCAACTGGGAATGACCCTCCAAGAAGGAGTGGAGCCACTGCAGAGCAATGCCCCCAAGACCCATTCCAGAGAGCTGCCCCAGAAGGATAGCATGGTCGATAGTATTGAAATCCACTGAGATATCCAGGAGAACCAACAGGGACACACTCCCCCTGTCAAGCTCTCTTCGGAAATCATCCACCAAGGCGACCAAAGCCATTTCAGTACCATGGCTAGGTCTAAAACCAGACTGCGATGGATCTAGATAGTTGGTGTCATCCAAGAATACCTGGAGTTGGGAGGCAACCACCCGCTCTAGAACCTTATCCAAGAAAGGGAGGTTAGAAATTGACCGGTAGTTATTTAGGACCGAGGAATCTAGGGACGCCTTTTTGAGTAACGGTCTCACAATTGCACTTTTCAGGCTCGATGGAATATGTCCCTGTTGCAATGAGGCATTTATAATCTTTGAGATTCACTCTGCCAACCCACCACTGGCAAGCTTGATCAGCCAGAAAGGGCAAGGGTTCAGGGCACATGTGGTTGCTCTTACCGCTCCAAGAAGCTTTTCCATGTCATCAGGCTGAACAGGTTGAAATGAATCCATCAAAACCAAACAGACAGGTACCTCAGTTACATCCATGGACACTGCATCAAAACCAGTGTCTAAGTCAGAATGCAGTTGAGCGACTTTATCTGCATAATGATGTACGAAGTCGCCATCATTATGAGCGTTGAGGGCGATTTAGGTAATTATCCAAACCCAAAATGGTTTGGGAAATGAGAGTGATGTTGCTAGATCTCTCAAAGAGAGTAATCAAATTGGCAAGTCACCCACATCATCTTAATAAAACATTAGGGATTTGTGTAAGAGATGGAATTGAAAACGGCTGCAGTGATTCAGGAAGAGAGTGTGAAGTCACTAAAATTAAAACTAGAAAATGTTCTTTATGTGTCTCTGTGATATGGTAATCTTAATTATTGGTTATTCTCGGCAAAATTTATTTGGATGATGGTTGGCATTGCCTTGCTCCAAGGCTGAGAGAGTGAGACTTGCCTAGCATCACTCAGTGGGTTTCTATATGTTTTTTTTTGTGTGTGATAGGAGTGACTTGTGAATTGGCTGTCTGCAAGGACGTTGCCCAGGGGGCGCCCAGGTGTTTTGATGTTTTACCATCCTTGTGGGAGGCTTCTTTCATGTCCCTGCATGGGAATCTGGAGCTGACAAAGGGAGCTCAACCCACTCTCCCTGGATTCAAACCTCTGACCTGTTGGTCTTCAGTTTTGCTGGCAAAAAGGTTTAATCCATTGTGCCACTGGGGGCTCCGGTTTCTATGGCGGTGGGGTAGGGATTTGAACTCTGGTTTGGAATCCTCATCCAAACTCAAATCACTACTCGGCACAATACATATTAATAACTTCCAACAGGAAACCTCACAAAGGTGCTGAAAACTTCTCTATTTCTTATATTTCTACAGAGGTCTTCAGACCATCCTCAGTTCCTAAGAATATTGTTCTACTGAATGCCACTTCTTTCCGAGGCCAGATGGTTAACTAGAGCCTGCATTGCCGGCTCACATGGAGTGACAGATCATTATGCTAATAGGAAGCCTGATCCTTCCTCCAAATGACAGCCCTGCTGGCAATTTTTTGTGTAGCTACCATTTTTGTTCTAATTCATACCTTCTGTCCTCTTGTGTCTATCATTATGGAGCTGAAAGTCTACTTCTGAAAATGGCTCACCCTCAAAGAGCATGCTGGTACTCATGAGCACTATAACAATAGTTCAAGAGGGAACCATATGCCTTTCAACTTTGTACGCTTGGAAGCGGGACCAATGTGGCCAAGCAGCATTAGTGTGGCTGAGGTGGCTAATGTCATTAAGGTGGAGGAGCACCAGCTAGCAGAAGATGGAACTGACTCAAATGAGTGCAAACTATTTCTGCATTTTGAGAGCACTTCACAAAAACTGAAGTAAGCTCAGAACAAAGGGGTGGAAAGAGAAACCAGAAAATATATTGTCAAAGGCTTTCATGGCCAGAATCACTGGGTTGTTTTCCAGGCTGTATGGCCATGTTCCAGAAGCGTTCTCTCCTTACATTTTGCCTGCATCTATGGCAGGCATCCTCAGAGGTTGTGCCTGCCATAGATGCAGGTGAAACGTCTGGAGAGAATGCTTCTTGAACATGGTCATACAGCTTGGAAAACACACAACAACTCAGATGCCAGAATAGTATAAAAGCAGCTCACAAAGTGGGACGACAGAATTAATTAAGATTGTCCTTGGAGAGCCAGTTTAAAGGGAAAAAAACCACAATTTGTATAGCAGGTGCAATGTGGATTAATGTTTTTACTTTAACCCTTTTCCTGGTCAGTTCCTGACATCTCGGGTTCCATTAGCACCCCACTCTTTCCCTCTTTTCTTTCTTCCCCCTTCCCCTGTGTGTGTGAAACTCTCTCCCCCACACACCTGAAATAGGGATCACTTTACACCTGCTTATCCCGAATCCCATTTGCCATTCAAATGCAACTTCCCCAATGTTTGGGGAAATGCTTTTTATGCTCTTTACAATGCGCTTTTACTGCTTCTTTGGGGTGTCGGTGGGTGGGTTACTGGAATTATTCCTACAATCCTTCTGAAATTACTGGCTATGACTAACTGTCCCAAACCTTTCTTTCGTCAACCTGCCCGGATCAGCATGTTTGGCCTTTTAAAAAATCATCCTGCTATTGATTTAATGCATGTTAATTCTCTATCTGCTTCACACAGTGTACAGCATATGGTGTGACTAGTTGCTTTCTGAATGCTTTCTACATAGATGAGGAGTACAAAATGTCCATTACTAAAATTTCATCACTACAAATTGTCTTTTAAACTCTTTTCCAGACGCCTGAGGAATGCCTGTCAATCTTAATACTACAAACATTTTGGGGAAGGCAGATAATCTGCACATGAGATAGAGTGAGCAAGAGCAAGTGTCTTTAGAGAGAGAGCAAAATAGACTATTATGTTTACTTTTTAATGTGGTTTTTGCAATCTCTAAAGTAGGAGACCAGTGGGAGTAGGGAAAGATCATGAAGGAACGTATTCCAGAAATGGTTGGGGTTCTCAGGCCAATGCAAAGAGAGAGGGTGAGGCCGGATAGGACATTTTTCCATTGAACATGTATAGCACATATCTACTACATATATGTAATGTTCCCAGTCAAAGCATACCTCAGTGATGTCAATGTCTGCTCAAGAATAAAGCCCAATCCAACCATTTTCTGGGATAAAATCACAGTTCAGTTTCATGCAATTGTTTCCTTATTGCAGTGGTTTCCAACCTGTGGGTCCCAAGATGTTTTGGCCTTCAACTCACAGAAATCCTAACAGCTGGTAAACTGGCTAGGGTTTCTGGGAGTTGTAGGTCAAAACACTCATGAACTCAAAGGTTGAGAGCTACTGCTATTGCAAAGTACAGCTCACATCCAAGCAGTAGTTTCCTGACCTACAAAGCAGATCTCAATTCTATGCAGCATTTTGAGTTCCATGTAACAACTTCTCAGCCTTTAAAAACCCTTCAGGTCACATTTGACCAATGGTCCACAGATTCCCCACCATGACATTAAAGCCTGAGGCATGAGCTAGATATAATGCTTTTCTTAATTAACCATGCTCTTAACTCTTCTGTTGTGTCTCTGTGCTGTGTGTGGAGTCACCTTCCTGAAGTATTTCCATCAATCTGCTCCTTCCTTCTCAGTCGCTAAGTTACTAACATACTGATTGCTGTTGCAGTTCTCCTGTGAACTCAATACAGTTCATCTCTAAAATTTCATTAGGATATGGCCTGGCAAGCATCTTTAGAGAAACTCTTCCACAGTTACGCCACCTCTGCTGAAAAAATCAAATCAAAATAGCTTCGCTCTGGTTACTATAGGAACTTCTATTTCAACCAGGAGAAACCCAGACCCGATCTTGAAAGCCTTAAGAGATTTGTATGCAAGAAAACATCTCTAAGTATGCTGGGCCACAGAAGAGACAGGAGCAAACAGACGCCCACTCATAAAATGGCTTTAACTTTTTTTGGCCCTCCCTAGTAAAGCTCAGGGCAGAATAAATTGCCTCAAAAGAACAGGTGCATAATATCTGGCAGATCTGACAAGTGAATTGCAGTGAGGCATGGGTTCTCAACCAACCAAGCCTGGTAATTCTTGTCTGAAAAACTTGTCTACTGTTGTTTCTCAACAATTCCTGCCAACTCTAGCAAAATGGATGTAACACTTTGCAAAGCTGTTGTAACTCACATTGTGTTAGACCAGTGGTTCTCAGCCAGCCAGTTTACCAGCTGGTTTGGGAGTTGAAGACCAAAACATCTGGGGACCCACAGACTGAGAGCCACTGTGATAGACTCATCTACATGGACATAATGTATATACTTGAATATAAGCCTAGTTTTTCTAGGTTGAAAAAGCCCCCCTCGGGTTATACTCGGGTGAGGGTCCTGGCTGGAAGGCGTGGGGCTGAAAGAAGGGTTTCTTTCAGCCCCATGCCTTCCTGTCAGGATAGCAACCCAGCTCTTCTTCCTCTCCTCCTCCCTCGCACAGCATGCACCTTCCTCTCTTCCTTTCTCATGCAGCATGTGCCTTTCTCTCTTTTCCTCTCAGAGCCAGTCTTTCCCACTTTTCCTTATTCATATAAGCGCAGCATTTTCCCCAAAATGTATTGTTAAAATAAATTATGGTGATTATTGGAAGGATACGTAAGCACATTTACATTGAAGTAGGCTAGAATAATGAATCAATCAGAGTTGGACAGTCTTACCTTAAATTACAGTTTTATGTAAATATTCAAAAACATTTAACTCACTGATGCCTCAATTCATGTAATTTCTTAGGTATCTAAGGCTACTGCATTTCTCACCCTTGGCTAATACTCGAGTTGATACATTTCTCCTTTTTTGTGGTAAAATAAGGTGCCTTGACTTATGTTCAGGTTGGCTTATACTCGAGTATACACAGTAAATAATCTGCCTCACCCTGAATTGGCTCCTCACTGTTCTCATGACATTCCTCCACATCCGGTGAGTATTGCAGTCTAAACTGGGTTAATTCAGGATTGTTCCACTTTAGCAAAAATTTGAGGATGCTCCAGTGTTTTCTTGAAATTCTGGAGGATTCCACAGGTTTAAGGAAGTGTGGAGAGCAGGATCCAGTATGCTTTGGACTAGTCTGCTGTCCAGATGGGATACCAGCACCCACACCTTTTCCATGCACTCATCAACACAAGGAAAAGGGGATGGATCATGCTAGTGTTGCTCCTGCCATGGCTTCCTCCTCTTTCTTAGTTGCATGGGTGCCAGAGACACAATTAGCGGGGTTTAGGCACCCTGCCATGTGCACACTCCCCCAATCAGTCACTTTTCATCTCTCACTGAATTGGGAAGGGTATCAGGGTTTATTTTATGTTCAATGGTGTTTATTAACAACAGTGAGTGGGTAGATCTAGCTTCACCTCCCACTGATGCCCCTGGATCTACTACTGAAGGATCAGCTCCCAGCAGTCCTTCCTCCTTCCTTCTGTTGTCACTTTCTTTCTGCCCAACCAATCCGTCCATCTCCTCATACCCTCCTCTGTTTGTCTGTGTGCTGCAGAGACCCAAACATCACCCACCCTCCCTCCTGTGTGAGTGCGTGCGTGCTGGGAGACATTTACACTTTCCTTGCTCACTCATGATCACTCACTGGGGTGTGAAGGGAATTGGACAGAGGGACCATCCAAAGAAAGTACAAGGTGGATGGTAAGATTGACAGGAAAAACAAAAAAAGTCTGCTGATAGGTATATGCATGTCGGGAATTAAAATAAACCAGCAGCTGCTGCAGGTCGTGTATTTCAAAATAATCCAATGCCGCGAACACATGGATTTTTTGCAAAACACATTAGGTTTGGATTATAAGGGCCCCATGTGACACAAACAGGGATCAAACCAGAGTCGAACACTGCACACTGGAACTGATTTATTTTGCAGATGTCAGTGCAGCCTTTATCCACAATGGCAATGGAAGGGTAATTTTAGAAGATTTTCCCCCCACAAACATCAGGATCGGGACAAGCATACATTTTTCACATGGATTAAGACTTATTTAAAATGTAATGAGCTCTGTTTTTGCTGTTTTTTATTTTGAATCGCAACTAATCACAACCACACACAAGTCTTAGATTTCTAATTGTTTTCTGTGGGGTAGCAAATGCTTCATTACCAGAAGACTAGAGGCTTACAAATAAAGCAGAATGTTATTTCTTTGCACGAGAGTATGTAAATCGTTGTTATGAATTTATTAATTGACTAAAAATGCTGAAAGGCAGACTGGTTTATGGCAAAATGATTGGGCACAATAATGCTTGTACATTTTGTCTTATATAGGACAGTACAATGTTGATAGATTTTTCCTTTCCATCAAATGAAATCTGGGAATCTAGGGATTATGATTTGTCTTGTCTTGCTCTGCTGATATTTGTGTATTTCTCAACATGGTATTCACTGTCTTCAAAACTACAGCACTTTGAAGGGTGACTCAGTGCTTCACCATAAATACTGCAGGCAATTCAGACATACAAAAAAATGAGTAAACTTACATCTGATTAAGTATACTAGGAATATATACTTATATAAATCCATAAAAATAACTCCACAGGTAGCCACAATTCTTCCTCAACCACTGTGTGATGCATGAGAAAGAACAGCAGCAATTCCATTACCAGTAAAATACGTTGTGGCTTTGCCCACAATGTGAAGTACTAATTGGCTTTTAGTTTATTATCCATTCACATTATGGTAGGGGTGGGAAAGCTTTTTTCTGTCAAGGGCCGTTTGGATGTGTATAATATCATTTGTGGGGCATATTTTATTAATTCATTCATTAATTTTATTACAAATGAATAATTATAGAGTTATATATTATTACACAATATAAAATTATATATTAAAAATCAAATAAAGGTTCCAAGGGCCACGAGGCACAGGCAGCTACCTGTGCATGCACATACTTACCAGCTTTGGGTGGAAGAAGCAGAGTGTGCCTGGGTAAGGAGAGGAACCTGAATGTGGTTTGGGTCTGAATAGTAAGCGGCACCTGATCCACGGAAGAGTCACCGACACATCTCAGAAGAGCAACAGGATCTGGGTTAAGTGGGCAGACTGGGGCAGGTATACTTCCCCACATCGGGCTAGACCAAATGATTTTTGCGGTCCTTATATGGCCTGCAGCCCAAACATGCCCCACTCCTGCATTATGATCTGCTAGAAAATTCTTGCCAATATTGCCATAGGCAGAAACATCCCAAATCGTAGGGTGAATGCCCGAGAGGCAAGGAGTAGAAGCCACTGGGACAGGGAAGGAAAGGGAGCAAGAAGGGAAAGGCCTAGCTCAAAATAACAATCTGCCTCCGACTTTCTGCAGTCCTATCGATTCAGTTTCAACCCAGTGCCAACTTTGCAACCACAACAAACCCAGCAAAAAGGATCCACACAAACCGCAGTTATAGATCTTATGGAGCAATGCAGCACTCCTGCTGATCTGGCCTTGGAAAGAGCAGAAAGGAGGACAGAGGCGGACAGCCCTCCCCATGTGACTTGCTTCAGCAGTCACATACACCAGGCGGGTTAACCCTGGTCTCCATCCAGGGAAGCCATCAAAGGGGCAATTTCACCCACAGCAGTGGGGTCTTGGATGCAAATTATTTTGCAATGATTGCTGTTCTCATCCTGAACCTGAGATTTCGAACATATCCAATTTTTGTATCATTGACTCTTGATATTTTTTCTGTGTACTGTAATTTCCTTAATTTTGATCTGAGATTCAGTTTTTGTGGGTATTGTTTAAAGATACCAGATCTGAATCAAATCTTGGTTAGTATTCAGGTGGGAGAGCAAAGGCCAGATCAAATGGTCATGAGGGTCTCATACGCCCTGGTTACATCCCGTATAGACTACTGCAATGCTCTCTACGTGGGGTTGCCTCTGAAGACTGCTCGGAAGCTTCAAATGGTCCAACGATCGGCAACCAGGATGCTAACAGGAGCGGCACTCAGGGAGCATACAACTCCTCTGTTGCGCCAGCTCCACTGGCTGCCAATTTGCTACCGGGCACAATTCAAAGATCAGTTCTATGAGGATCTGCAGGACCTACTGGATAATACACCAAAAAGAGACATTATTTTCATTACAGGAGACTGGAATGCCAAGGTGGGAAGTCAAATGACAACTGGGATCACAGGCAAGCATGGTCTGGGAGAACAAAATGAAGCGGGACACAGGCTGATAGAATTTTGCCAGGAAAACTCGCTGTGTATAACAAACACTCTCTTCCAACAACCTAAAAGACGGCTTTATACATGGACTTCACCAGATGGTCAGCACCAAAATCAGATTGACTACATTCTTTGAAGCCAAAGGTGGCGGACATCCATTCAGTCGGTGAAAACAAGACCTGGGGCTGACTGTAGCTCAGATCACGAACTTCTTATTGCTCAATTTAGAATAAAACTAAAGAGATCAGGGAAAATACACAGACCAGTTAGATATGATCTCACTAACATTCCTAGCGAATATACAGTGGAAGTGAAGAACAGATTTGAAGGACTAGATTTAGTAAACAGAGTCCCAGAAGAACTATGGACAGAAATCCGAGACATTGTTCAGGCAACAAAGTACATCCCAAAGAAAAGGAAAACCAAGAAGGCAAAATGGTTGTCTGCTGAGACACTGGAAGTAGCCCAAGAAAGGAGGAAAGCAAAAGGAAACAGTGATACGGGGAGATATGCCCAGTTAAATGCGCAATTCCAGAGGTTAGCCAGAAGAGATAAGGAACTATTTTTAAACAAGCAATGTATGGAAGTGGAAGAAGACAACAGAATAGGAAGGACAAGAGACCTCTTCCAGAAAATTAGAAACATTGGAGGTAAATTTCAGGCAAAAATTGGTATGATAAGAAACAAAGATGGCAGGGACTTAACAGAAGCTGAAGAGATCAAGAGAAGGTGGCGAGACTATACAGAAGATCTGTATAGGAAGGATAATAATATCGAGGATAGCTTTGACGGTGTGGTGAATGAATTAGAACCAGATATCCTGAGGAGTGAGGTTGAATGGGCCTTAAGAAGCATTGCTAACAACAAGGCAGCAGGAGACGACGAGATCCCAGCTGAACTGTTTAAAATCTTAAAAGATGATGCTGTCAAGGTGATGCATGCCATATGCCAGCAAATATGGAAAACACAAGAATGGCCATCAGACTGGAAAAAATCAACTTATATCTCCATACCAAAAAAGGGAAATGCGAAAGACTGCTCCAACTTCCGTACAGTGGCCCTTATTTCTCATGCCAGTAAGGTAATGCTCAAGATCCTGCAAGGAAGATTCCAGCAATACATGGAGTGAGAGTTGCCAGATGTTCAAGCTGGGTTTAGAAAAGGCAGAGGAATGAGAGACCAGATTGCCAATATCCGCTGGATAATGGAGAAAGGCAGGGAGTGTCAGAAAAACATCTATTTTTGCTTCATTGACTATTCTAAAGCCTTTGACTGTGTGGATCATAATAAATTGTGGCAAGTTCTTGGGGGATATGGGCATACCAAGCCACCTTGTCTCTCTCCTGAGGAATCTGTACAAGGACCAAGTAGCAACAGTAAGAACTGACCACGGAACAACAGACTGGTTCAAGATTGGGAAAGGCGTACGGCAAGGCTGCATACTCTCACCCAACCTTTTTAACTTGTATGCAGAACACATCATGCGATGTGCGGGGCTTGATGAATGCAAAGCTGGGGTAAAAATTGCTGGAAGAAACATTAACAACCTCAGATATGCAGATGACACCACTCTGATGGCTGAAAGCGAGGAGGAGCTCAGGAGCCTTCTAATCAAGGTGAAAGAAAAAAGCGCAAAAGCTGGGTTGCAGCTAAACATAAAAAAACCCAAGATTATGGCAACAAGAATGATTGACAACTGGGAAATAGAGGGAGAAAACGTGGAGGCCGTGACAGACTTTGTATTTCTAGGTGCAAAGATTACTGCAGATGCAGACTGTAGCCAGGAAATCAGAAGACGCTTACTTCTTGGGAGGAGAGCAATGTCCAGTCTCGATAAAATAATAAAGAGTAGAGACATCTTACTGGCAACAAAGATCCGCCTAGTCAAAGCCATGGTATTCCCTGTAGTAACCTACGGATGTGAGAGCTGGACCTTAGGGAAGGCTGAGCGAAGGAAGATAGATGCTTTTGAACTGTGGTGTTGGAGAAAAGTGCTGAGAATGCCTTGGAATGCGAGAAGACCCAACCAGTCCATCCTTCAGGAAATAAAGCCTGGCTGCTCATTGGAGGGAAGGATGCTAGAGACAAAGTTGAAGTACTTTGGCCACATCATGAGGAGACAGCAAAGCCTAGAGAAGACAATTATGCTGGGGAAAGTGGAAGGCAAAAGGAAGAGGGGCCGACCAAGGACAAGATGGATGGATGGCATCCTTGAAGTGACTGGACTGACCTTGAAGGAGCTGGGGGTGGTGACGGCCGACAGGGAGCTCTGGCGTGGACTGGTCCATGAGGTCACGAAGAGTCGGAGGCGACTGAACGAATGAACAACAACACAATTCAAAGTGCTGGCTTTAGCCTTTAAAGCCCTAAATGGTTCTGGCCCGACCTATCTGTCTGAACGCACCTCCTCCTATGAACCAGTTAGGACATTAAGATCGTCTGGGGAGGCCCTGCTCTCGGTCCCACCGGCCTCACAAGCACGGCTGGTGGGGACGAGAGACAGGGCCTTCTCAGTAGTGGCCCCCCGGCTGTGGAACGCCCTTCCTACAGACATTAGATTGGCCCCCTCATTATTGGCATTCCGGAAGAGAGTGAAGACCTGGCTCTTCGAACAGGCTTTTAACTAAACAGTGCAATTGATTGTTTACTGGAATATGGATTAATGGACAACAAGATCGAATGCTGATTCTATTGATGAGACGTGATGGATTGTTGTTTTGCTGTATTGTTGCTTTGATGTTTTTGATGTTAATTTATTGATACTACTGTTTTAAATAACTAATGATTTTGTACTGTGTTGCTGATACTGGTTGTTAACCGCTCTGAGTCGCCTGATGGCTGAGAAGAGCGGTATACAAGTAAAGTAAATAATAAAATAATAATAATATGACCCCATGGCCAGGTTTTCTCCACTCCTGCTTTATGGACAGGAGATTCTGGATTAATTTTGGGACATTTTTGTACTTTGGACATTTAAAATAATATTGAAAAAGAGTGAAGTTATTTTTTCTTAACATTTACTATTGGCATGGCTCAGAAAAGTAAATGTGTCCCTGGCATGACTTTTTTTTTATTAACAGAAAAGCCAGTGTCAGAAGCAGAAATAACATGCAAAGAATAAGGATAGGCTCCTACCCCACAAAAAGAAGAGCTGTTGAACATGTTTCAACATTTTATTTTGTTCAGAAGTAACAATATGTACCTGTGAAATGAAACAGTCTGGCAAGTAAGTCTTGCATAAATAAACAAAAATATTTTGAACCTGCAAAAGGTACTCAATGGCACAAATGATTTTGTTGTTGTTAATCAGCCTTCAGAATGATTTCCTTTTTGGCGGTCAAACATAGCTTTAAAGTAGCTATGCATTTTAATGTGCTGGGGATAGCAAGTGAGTAGGTTTATCTGCTTTCTTCTTTTCTCTCTGTTTTGCTGTTTGTGCACACATGCAGGGTAAGGGATTCTGGAGACAGCTGCTGTTCATCTTGCCTGTTATAAACATGTACACACAACTACAGTAGGAGCAGCTGGAACAGAATCTGACTCTTTTGCAGCTCAGGCTTTGTTTACTGTACTGATACTGCAGACATGTTGGTGCAATGTAACATTAAAGTGTGTGTAACTCCAGTCCTCCTTTAGTCCCTTCCCAGTGCCAAGGTTGTTAAAAACTTCTCACCAGAAATAGGATGAGGAGGAAAAATAGGGGGTTGGGTGGCCATAAAAAATCTTGTAAAAAGGCTTTTGTTGTCATTTTTTTTTGCTTGCAGAAGCTTTGTTTGTGCCTGGACAAGAAAAGGCATTTAAAATGAGGGCATTTAAAACTAACAGATAGTGAGTAGCTGTAATTGCCCCCCCCCCCACAATAATGTGCTTTCTCTCATCTAAAGAACTAAGCCCTGCAGCACAAAGAATTCTCTAACTGCTTACAAAAGAGAGTCTCATTGGTACAGACTGAGCAGATATGTAAGTTGCAGAATAGAAGCATAGAATTGAACAGGACCTCAAACATGATCTAGCCGAAAACCAGGTGCAGGAATCTGTGCCTAACACATGTCTGACAGAAACCCCTTGGGGTCTTTTCCAACTTATGATTCTATGACACTGCAAATTCCCAAGAGGATGACAGCCATGATTGTAAAAAAAAATTAAACACAAGTCAAAAGGACAAAAATACTGAAGCATGAAAGGGGGAGGGGGATTAAAAGGTCTGCAGTGAAAAACATTTGCAGGTCACCAAGCTAAGAGAGGTTGCATGCTGTGTTCTGCTGCTGTATTGCTGACAGCTGAAGTAGAAATGAGGCTCCCTGCATAAGAGAGGAGGAGCTGAATTATTGTTCCATATCTTTCCCTACAAAGTTCAAAAATGTGTGCAGAGAGCAAGTACAGATCCAAATATGTGATATACCGAGACTGTGCTTCACTTGTTTCAGTTCCTTCCTTTCATCCAAGCACTTTTCATTTTTCTCTTTTACTCAATACACACATAATTGATGCTCTCTTTCCCTTCCTTCTTCATTATTCTGCCAACACCGATCTGATTATTTTTCTGTTCCATTCATCCTTGCTACCACTGGCTACGACAACCAGAGAGATTCAGATTTTCTCATTGGCATATATGGCAGCTACTTATACAAGTACATTCCAGGAGAAAATGAAAGGATACACTTTTAGGTGACCTTAGGATAGAAGAAGAAAATGATCTAATCCCATATTTCAGAATGACACTGTGTGTGATCAGTCACATTCCATATCATTACTTCCTCATTAGCTCCAATTTTGTCAATGGCCAAAGAAGCTCTCTCATATCAATAAACATTCCATACTTTCTTTCTGAAATCAGCAGGAAGAGTCTTGTTGTCTTAAATCCCCATGGCATATGTCATTGTTCATTCAGTCAGAAATAGGCGTGCTGTCATTCAGCTACCTTACAGATTTTTCATAACCAATGTTACAGGGACTAAAACAGAACTGAGATCCCCCCTCTGCTTCATAGCAGTTGCCTGCTTACATAACCGAGCTTCATCTTTACAATGAAAAAGAAGGACAATTTCAAACCGTCCCTCTAATTATGTGTCCATTCATGTTTTATTAAACTGGGTCAAGCCATGAAGGTTTCTGGGACTGATCTGCAATAAAATAAAAGCAACACATGAAAACACAACAGTGTAATCAGGTGGTTACTAGGTAATCATAGTTGGTTTTCTAACAGGATATCTTATTTTTACTGATTCAACACATGGAACTTATAAGGCAAGAACATGCACGCTGGATTAATTTTGGGGCAACATCAATAAACTGGTATCCTCCATATGTTTGGGACACGACTGGCCATAATTCCCATATTTAGTTGTACTGATGAAATTTGAAATCCAAAACATTTGAAGAGCATTAAAATGAGGAAGACTATCCTAACATCTTGAAATGTTTGACCTGTGATTTCCTTTTTACAGGAAAGTTTGGGAATTGTCATTCTGCGAGGCTAAGAAATCTCAAGTAGTGTTTATTTGTTCATAGCTTAAGCACCCTCACTAGGTTTTAGCTACCATCTGTGGCAGTATAAAACAGAGAAGAGTTTGAATGTAATTTTGATGTATTTTTTGTGTGTGTTTTCTCCTTGTTGGAATTGAATGCTTGCCATATATGCTGGAAAACACCCCGAGTCCCTTTGGGAAAATAGGGTGGTCTATAAATAAAGGTTTTAAAAAAATTATTTTTATATTGAAAATTTGACTTTTTTGGATTTGGATTCGGCAAGCTGTACTCCCAAAAGTGAATGCAACCATTTGTGATTAAAAGTTCCAAAAAAGAAAACCCTGATGTTGCCATTTTACATAAGAGATGCCATTTTACTATATCGCTATATATAAAGAGATTTGAGCATCCACATATTTTCAAACTCGAAGGGAGCTGAGGAATCAAATCCCAGTGGATACCAAGGAACCAATTTCACATGTTCAGTACCTGAAACAGACCTGTGGTATGGTGCAGACATACACTTTGGTTTCTTAAAAAAAAGCATGGTACATTGCATATACATTACTCCATTAGCTGTGAAGAAGAAATAAAAAAATGTTTTGTTCTGCATATCAACAGATCTGCATGTGCCTCTTTACTGCCTTAGGATTTGTCTACTGGTATAAATGTGGGTGTACCTAAGTCTATAATTTTATAAGGGACAATTGCCTGGATTCAATTAGCTTTCCATGGCGTTATAGCAATAGGTACTCAGCCACCAGTCCCTTGCTGCTGGCAATGACATACTTCTTTAGTTCAGATTTAGCACTGATGGCATTAGACATAATGTATCTCTGTGAGGGGTGGCAATTATCTGGCAAAGTATACGCAGAAAAGTACATAGCACGGCAAACTCTCTCTCAAGGTGATTGAAATCACTTCCAATGTCTCTATCCATCAGCTCAGCTGGATTTTCTGACAAGTTCCACACTGCAATTTGGTGGTTGGGGACAGCAGAGGAGCCAACAAGCTTTGACAGGTATGCCCAGACTGGGACTGTACTTGCTGGCTTTTGCCCTCAAAAATCCTTTTGGATAGAAATCCCACTTCTGCATTGAAACAGATAAATAGGGATCATGATGGGACACATTTAGATCCCAAGCTTCTCACTAGGTCAGCGTTTCTCAACCTGGGAGTCGGGACCCCTGGGGGGTTCATGAGGGGGTGTCAGAGGGGTCGCCAAAGACCATCAGAAGGCACAGTATTTTCTGTTGGTCATGGATAGGGGTTCTGTGTGGAAAGTTTGGCCCAATTCTATTGTTGGTTGGGTTCACAATGCTCTTTGATTGTAAGTGAACTATAAATCAACTACAATTCCCAAATGTCAAGGTCTATTTTCCCTAATTTCATGCCAAGTTTGGTCCAGATCCATCATTGCTTGAGTCCACTGTGCTCTCTGGATGAGCCCACCAAACCCTTCCAGTATTTTCTGTGGGTCATGGGAGTTCTGTGAGCCAAGTTTGGTTTGATTCCTTTGTTGGTGAAGTTCAGAATGCTCTTTTATTGTAGGTTACGTATAAATCCCAGCAATTACAACTCCCAAATGACAAAATCAATCCCAACCCCACCAGCATTCAAATTTGGGTGTATCAGATATTTGTGCCAAATTTGGTTCAGGTGAATGATACATCCTGCATATCAGATATTTATATTATGATTCATAACAGTTGAAGAATTACAGTTATGAAGTAGCAATGAAAATAATTTTATGGTTGGGGGTCACCACAATATGAGGAACTGTATTGAGGGGTTGCAGCATTAGGGTGGCTTAGAAACATGCACTAGGTGATATTAAGAGGTTCTGTAGCATTACAGAATTCAGTTATGGTAGAAAATTGCATTATTACAGCAGATTTGGTCCATTTGTTTGTATTCAGAGGTATCTTATAATCTGAGACCTTCAACTATAGTTTATTTAGTTTGTGCACTGCAGATGAAGTTGAAACCGATATTGAAATAAGTTTCTATAAGCATTATAGTGCTGTTATAGTATTGCATGCTTAAGCAATTAGGAGAAGCTTTTTCACCAATGGGTGCAGAAACACAATGGCATTCAAAAATGGCTAGATCCAACCAATTAGTTCAGTGCCCTGGATTAGGTATTTATGTTTTTCATTTTCTCAAGTGAGAACCTGGGATAAGGATGATGACATGAGAGGACATTATGTGCCTGGTGAATTGGCAATTTCATAAGTAACACACAGCTGAGTGCAAACAAGTGGCTAGCTGAGGCTAACAGAGGAAAAGGGACTAATGTCACCATACGTATCTTCCTAGATTGCTCCTGTCCCAATATGGAAAAGACAATCCCAATAAATCATTTGTTATCTCACTTTTTCAGCTGCTTTTGAAATGCCCCAATCTTTACCATCACTTCATATTTTCTCCTGTTGACCTCGACTGATTTGAATGGTTATAAAGTGAGTTTGAAGTGCAAGAGTAATTCACATTCAATTCACTCAGCGTAGATGGGGAGGAAAGGACGGGACAGCAGAATTTTGTCCTTTCCAGTAGTTTAGGTCAGGCATGGGCAAACTTTGGCCCTCCAGGTGTTTTGGACTTCAACTCCCACTATTCCTAACAGCCACCTGGAGGGCTGAAGTTTGCCCCATGCCTGCTTTAGATGAAAATAACCTGCTGCAATCTCTCTTGGCTTGTGAATTCCTCATTCATAACTTTTGTGATGTTGACCATATTCTGATGTTGCTTGGTCACATATATCCCAGTTTTTATCAGTGAAATGATAGAAGGTCTACAGTGGCAGAACCTGATAAGGAAACTGTTCTCTGACTAAGAAAGAACTGAAGTGGATAATCTGATGAAAATGTCAACTCAATATGTGGCACTGACTTCAAAAAGCCAGATTTCATGTTGTGATACATTTAAAAAAAGAAAGCAAAAATAAAACAAGAGAAATTGTAATGTTCTTTTAAAAATTAGTATCTGCTCAGGGGGGTGCATAGGATGCAGGCATGGCAGTAGAATATAATTTCTCCACAATTGTGTGATGTCACAGGGCCCCTGGAGTTAGAATGGAGGAGTGAGTTGACTAAGTTTCCTAATGGCAGTAAATGATTTACAGTACTAAGAATAAAAATAATTACAAAGAATTCCAAGTGGATCTCTTCCAGCTGGGAAATAGGCACTGAAATGGCAAACATGAATCAACATAAGCAAGTCTGAAGTGATGCATATTGGGGCAAAACAATTTCCCATACGCATTGACGATATCTCAGCTGGCAGCAAATGACCATGAAAGAGATCTTAGGGTGCTTGAAAATCTCTGTGTTTTTTTAAAAATCATGTCAGAAGTGACTTGAGAAACTGCCCAGGGGGCGCCCAGATGTGTTACCATCCTATGGGAGGCTTCCCTCATTTCCCTGGATGGGAAGCTGGAGCTGATAGACGGGAGCTCATCCTGTCTCGCGAATTTGAACTGCCAACCTTCAGGTCAGCAGTTCAGCCAGAACAAGGGTTTAACCCATTATGCCACCACAGCTCCTACTCATCTCAGCGTTAAAAAGTATATATGGCTGCTTTAAAAAAACATGGATTTTATAATTATAAAGGGAATTGAACATAAACTTACAAATATTGTATTGTCACTATACAGATCTATGGCACATCATCTTGACTACTGCATATAGTCTGGTCTCTGCATCTTAAAAAAGTGACATCAGAAAGTTGGGAAAGACTAAGAAAAGGACAATCAAAATGATTTTGATTGGAGAAATGACCCCATAGTGAAAGATAACAATAGGCTTTTCCAGATTGGTGTGAAGCAGCAAGTGCTCTCAGCATGCAGCTTCTATGGGATTTTCCTGGAATTTGCCACTTCTTAACACCTCTATGTTCATTCATTCACTGTGTTCTTTTGAAGGACTGTTTGGAGCCATTTATTTAAGTTACCCTAGGGCTCTTCCAAAGGTTTTAAAGAAGCAGGTGTGGTTTTCTGGGGTAGTCCTACAGGCACATTTTCTCCTTTAAAAGTTATTTTTTTTAAAGAGTCATAGAGTTATAGTACAAATGTGAGATTTTCACTGATGCACTATAGCACTATAACTCTATAGTTTTTTTTAAAGGAGAAGGGAATACATTGTCCAGATATGTCTTTAGAAAGCAACTTTCAAAAGCAAGGCAAAAATGTTGCTGGTGTTGGGAATTTCCATAAAACAATCTAGGACAACAAATATGAATATATATATTTGCCATGGGGCGGGGGGTGCAGCTGAAAATATTACAGCAACCGATACTGTATCATCCTAATTAATTTACTCAAAATGGGTACTAACACAAGACAGGCAAAATGTAATTATAGCAGGACAACAGCATCTTTGGCTGGGGCTATCACATGGTGTTGTTGTGCTCTCGCTGCTCTCCCAATGGGAGACAGCCTGGAAACCATTCGATTGACATACACTCAGTTAATGGCATCTTTTTGTGAAATAAATTCCCTTTATGAGAACAGCAGAAGAGGAAGAAATGTGTGGGCTATGTCCCACAGTTATTCTGCTGTAATTGTGATCCAACTGCTTCATATGATAAAGGTTTTAGAAAAAAGAAAAAGGAAACAAGGGCTACACAGTCAAAGTTCATGTGTACGGTGTGTAAAAGTAGATGTGGAGAAGCTTTTGCCTCTTTTTCTAATAGTACTGTAGTCATTCAGTGAAGGAGGATCAGAGTGAAGAAAGAGCACCAACTGAAAGAATGCTCTATCCTCTAAGACAGTGATTCTCAACCTGTGGGTCCCCACGTGTTTTGGCTTATAACTCCCAGAAATCCCATCCAGTTTATCAGCTGTTAGATTTCTGGGAGTTGAAGTCCAAAACATCAGGGGATCCAAAGGTTGAGAACCACTGCTCTAAGGACTCTCCATCCCAGCTGAGCTGTTCATGGAAGCTCAACGCCATGTCCTACCACTATAATAATAATAGAGCACAGCACCATGGAGGAGGAGAAGGAACATCCTGACCATATCTATGGTGACATCTTGTCTACAGAAATCCCTGCCTATGGGACCACTCTATTAGCCCACTGCTGCCTTCATGAAGATGGTAGAAACATCAGCATTTAGAGAGGCCATTTCAGACAGCAAAATTGGGTTTTATGATTGTATTGTTACTGTGTAGGGTATGTGAAAAAACACTTGTGGAATTTTTTGCATCAAGAGCCAAAATGAGCTGATCGGCTGAGGGAAATATGAATCAGTTCATGGAAGGTGCTGTTTTGTGTTCGGTCTCAAGTGGCCAGCTCTGCGATTGGTCTGTCACTCAGCTACTGATCCATTGTTGTGAGATGCTTTCAGACAAAAGGAGGTCAATGGATCTGGAAGTATTACTAGAAACTACTTTAACCGACCTTGAAATTTTCCAAGTTCTCTATGTTAAGGGTGATGACCGATTGCTGTCAACAGCTAGACTTCTTAATGGCAAGGACATAGCTGAAAAATAAATATATCCTTCTTCCCATTCTTGGCTAGGACATTTTAATCTCGGTATCTCTGATGGAAACAAAGAGCAGACTGCCATTTGGGTTTGTGTAAGAAAAATGAAGAGAAAGATCGATTTTGGGCTCTGTGAGTGTTTTAGAATACTTGCTGTTTCCCTAGAGATCTGATGTGGCAGCCGTGAACTTTGGATTAAAGAAACAAATGCTCACAGTACCCACATATCTGCAAGGTTGTCAGGAAGAAGAAGGTTAAGCATAGTTCTCTTTCATTATGAAACCCAGGAAAAGAACCAATGGGTGGGATTTTCCAATAATTAATGCAATGATTGGTTAATGAACACTGGAATGGAACAATGGATGACGAATCTGGAACATGTTTTTGATGACGAGACGACAGTGAATGGGTATTGTAGTAACTGTTTATTAATTGTGTAATGTGTTAGGTTGTTAACTGTTTCTATACTGTAGCACTGAATTTTTGCTGTTCGTATTTGTTGTGAACCGCTGTGAGTCGCCTTCGGGCTGAGAACAGCGGTATATAAGTAAGGTAAATAAATAAATAAATAAATAAATAAATAAATTTTCAGGGTAGCAAGTTCTGCTAAGACACAAGGGCCCTATTTACACTACATAACTATAGGGCTATGATCCCCTTTCAGCTGCCATGACACCATCCTATAAAATTCTGGGGGTCTGTATTTTAGGTATTTACCATTCTCAGCCAGAGAACTGTAATGTTTTACCAAACTATAAACCCCCAGAATGCCATAGTATGCACCTGTTGTTGTTATATATCACCTTTTCTCTTAAAGAGACTCAAAGTGGTGAACAGTGGTAAAAGCAATACAATATACAGTTTAAAATACATGACAGTTAAAATTGAATTATAGTGCTGTAATTTTGTTGTGTGAAAGGACCCCAGGAACAAATTTCTATCACTGAGAGTTGTTTAGCAGTGGACCAAAATATTATATTATGTGATGGGTTCTCCCTGATTTAAAATATATAAGTCTGGGAAACCATAACTTTACCCTTCATTGGAGACCCAAGGAACTTGGCAAAAGAGCTTCTAAGACCTATTTCCATTCTATGAGTTTGTTATTTGTATCTAAAGGAAACACAGTATGAATGAAAAAAGTCAACACGAAGAAAGGAGGAAAGGGAGATGTTTGTGTATACATATGCCTTCAAGTCACATGTCAACTTGTGGTTACCCCCATGAGTTTCATAGGATCTTCTTAGGCAAGGAATGCTCAGAAGTGGTTCTGTCAGTTCTTTGTACAGCACCTGGTTTTTGTCAGTAGTCTCCCATCCAAGTACTTAACAATATTGATCTTGCTTATTTATAAAGATCAGGTGGGATATGCTGTCTTTAGGGTATTTAGGCCCATAATATATAAATGCCTTCACACAAGGGTTGAGCTATCATTGTTGTACCTTGTTGTAAACCTCCCGAAGGCATCTCTCACAGCATTTTTGGTACAGGCAGATTTCTGATATATTTTTATGATCCAACAAAGTAAGCCTCATGATCTGATCAGTTCCTAGCAATTCCAAGGCCCATGTTCCTAACTGTATCTCTTCCTAATTGCTGACAAATTGTTCACAATACTGTTCAATGTCATTTACACAAACATTTGTTAATCACCTCTGTAGAATGTGGGGAAAAAGAACTTGCTTTTGTCTGTAACTATGGAGTTTAAATCATTTTGAAAGATTAGCTCTCTCTATGGTTCCCAACTATACTTCCCAACTCCCACTGATGGGGAAAAATATTTCTTCATTCCTAAGTTCCTACTTGAGAAAAAGAGCCTGATTTTGTTTCAGGGAACTCTGAAATGACTGTAATTTTCTGTTACTTTAATCTGTTATGACCAAATCCAATCTGTTGGTGGCTGAGGCTCAAGTATATTTAGGTAGAATGAACAAAAATCAGCAGTTTCCACAACGTAGGCAAAATGTAGTCAAAATGCCCTACCTCAAAGTTCTTTCTGCCCATTCTGATCTATACACTTTATCTTTTCTTCATGGCTTCATGGGATAAAATATCTAATAATATTTGCATTCATAAGTTACATTGACACCCCATTTTCCTCAAACTGTTGTTTGAAAAGCAAAAGGTTTCTCTATAGATGATTGTTCAGTACACCACCTGCTATAAGGGCATAGGAAGTCCTTGTTCACAGCCCTGTCTATTGCTCGCCCAACACAACAATAGAAGGTACACATGCAGGGCACAGGAAATTCCAGATAAGTCGGTCACCAGGCAAACACCTGAACTAAGACAATAGCTGTGCTGGCTAATCTTAGAATATCAGGTGTTCCAAAGACCAACAGTCAATTTCCAGCCACACCAACATGCAAGAACCCCACTGGGAATAATGTTCACCAAAGTCACTATGCCAAGTCCAAAGGTAATCCAGAGAGAGTAATCCAAAATTCAAATGCACAAGTCAAGGCTGGCGCAATGTCAACGATAATCCAACGCAGAGGTCAAGGTCCAGCAGTTCTCAGTGAAATACAAGCATTGGGTACAGCGTGAATGCAAAGTGCTCCCACAACTTTCACTGCTGCTTTATAGTAAGCTAGTAAGCTATGGGCTGGATCCTAACTGCACTTTGGCAGTTCCTCTCTGCTGCTCCCTTGCAGCTAAACAAGCACTTCTACATCTTTCCTTGAAGGCAAACCTTAATCTCTAGCACTTAGGTGAGCTGGGTGTCTGCTCAGGAGCAGCTGCTGGTTGATTACAGAGTGGAGGAAAACCCTGACCCTGAGTTTGCTCCTGCTTTGTCTCTGCAGGCTGAGGTGTTGCTACATTTCCATCTTCCCCTGGTGCTTCTGACTCTGGGACTAAATCTATATCCAAATTTGGGTCTGGAATTCCCTCCTGCTCATGGCTCTGAAAAGTCTCCAGAGGCAACTCATCCCCTCACTAGAGGCTTGGGGCACAGGCTGACCCAGTATGATAGCCAAATTTCCGATCAAATAGAATAATCCCATTTAAACTAGATTGGAAATCCTGTCAACCAGGTGCAACTCTCCATTGTGAGAAGAAAGAAAAATCCCATCACCTAAGGGTGACCTTTCCCTCCTAATCCAGATGACCCACCACCACCACCACCACCACCACCATGAACCATTGTCCCTCCCACCATCCTTTGTCTTTTCTGGCAAACCCAGCCCATGGAAGGGGTACAAGACATGACTAGCCAGCAAGAACATGAAATCACCAATAAAACATTCTTAAAATTCCTGCCATACATGATCTGGCAATCACAGTGTTTAGGATGAGAAACAAATTGTATACATTGAGCCAATAAGAGCAAAATACATTGGTTTTGTGACATTAAAAATATAGGTGGGCTCTGCTATAAGGGCATGTCACGTTTAGGAACCTTTCCTTGCATCCTTCTCTGATCACAGAAGAATAAAAACCTTTGATTTGCTACCCATCGCTGTGTGTCTTCAGTTTGAAACACTGAAGCTGCAGCACTCCAGGACTAAACCTTTCTGTTCTTGGGGCAACAAAATCAGCTCAAGTTTATGTACCTAGCTTTCTCTCCCCTGCCCTCCAGCCTCGCAATATCCCTGTGAGGTAGGTGAGCCTGAAAGAGAATAACTAGTGGAAGATGCCTCTGGTGGTGCAATGGTCAGTGGTTTGAATCTGGGAAGAGTGGGTTGAGTTCCCTCTGTCAGCTCCAGCTCCCCATGCAGGAATATGAGAGACGCCTCCTACAAGGATGGTAAAACATCAAACATCTGGAGGTCCCCTGGGTAACATCCTTGCAGACGGCCAGTTCTCACACACCAGAAGCGACTTGCAGTTTCTCAAGTAGCTCCTGGCACCAGGTGGAAGACACCTGGTGAACCTCATGATCTAGGGATCTGACCCCAGATCTTCCAGTTGCCACTCCAAACACTCAACCCTGACTCCAAATCAATTAGTTTTTAAAATATATGATAAGTTTTAAGTTCCATATTGGGAGAAAGACAAAGTACAAGTGATATCCTATCAAATAAAACCAATTAAGGGCTACATTTCCTGTGCATTGGTGTACTGAAAAAATAGATTACAAAGAAATATGGATCTGATAATTAGTTCAGAAGAGTTAATGAAAGAGAATTCTTACAAACCTCCCAAAGATGAGGAAAAGCCTAAACACGTTTAATATATTTGTTCCTGTGTGGGCGACCTTTAATCTGCGAGAAGGCTGTCTCCTTCCCAACTGCTTGAGAGGCAGGGCTTCAGGGTTCCTGGCAGAAAATATGATTCTCCATATACTGCCTGCATTTCGGGATCCTTAATTCGGCCCACACTCCCCGATCACTCCTACACGAGGAATGGGGTCTGCCAGGCAACATGTTCTTCCATCTGGATCCTTTTCCTCAACTGCAGCTGCATAAAACAAACGCATTATGCACTCTCCCCTCCATTCTTGATTTTTTCTAAAGCTTCACTAGAAAAAAAAACAAAACAGAAAGTGCATTAAATCTGGGCCAGACTCCCTACTGGGAATAAAGCTTTCCAGAAGGTTTTTCAGATTCTGCTTTGGTTGTTATAACTGCTCCCTCTACAGGAATTGGAGAAATTCTGACTGCTTTATATTGTACAGCCCTCTAAAGGTATCCAGTTCTAAAGTGCTTGAGAAGGCTCTCAAGACCCTGAAAATGTTATAAAAAACCCCCATTTATCCCTATCTCCCCTCAGAGTAGCTTCGGTTGCAAAAAGCATCCTGTTTCTTTAAACCCTGGAACTCTTGCGGTTGCCTGGGCAACGCAGCAATACCTGTCTTTCTGGAGGAGAAGATGCCGTTACCAGGGCAACAGCATCCTGTCTTTCCAGAGACCCTCCTGTAAATGTGGCAATGGCCGTTTCCATAGTAACCCTTTTTTTGCCCCAGTTAATTCTCACTTGCATGACTTAATATGTGCCTTTAATATTGATATTTTGAATTTTGTGTTTTTTTTTTTCTCCCTGGGGGCTTTCCTTGGAGTGGTTTTCTGATGTTTCTCTCTGGCTGCAGTTTCCACAATCACAGAATCAGGGCGTTAGAGAGCCGTGGAAGTGGCAGGGCGAGCAGGTGTTTGGGAGGCAGTTGCCCGGGCAACAGGACCAGGGCGTTCCAGAGGTGGTTGCTATGGAGAGCGGGATGCTGACGACGAAGGCTTGCGAGGCTGCAAAGACAAATTACCCTCATCATTATCTCCAGGCTTGTCAATCACACCTCTCCGCTTATTTACCTCTGAGAGGGAGTGAGCACTAGGAGCCCAGGAGGAGAGCGGGGACCGAGTGGCCCAAGTGAGGAGAGGTGCTCTTGTCAAACTTCAGGCCAGGCACCCAGGCAGCCGGCATCCAGGATGGCAACCATCACCTGCAACCGCTTCACCGAAGAATACCAGCTTTATGAAGAGCTGGGGAAGTAAGTTTCAGACAGACGGGGAGCAAGGAGCGAAGGGAGGAAATGGTTTGGGGACCTAATGGGAGCAAAGCAGAGGTTGGCTGGACAGGCAACCTCCACCAAAGTGGAACAGCTGGCATCCCCAGGGAGAGAAAAGGCAACGGAGTGAGCAATAATACAAACTCACAGGAAGCAGGGAAAGGCAGGCTCCAAAGAGCAAAGGAGAGGCAATGCTAGGAAAGAAGAACTGAAAAACATTGCTGCAAAAATTAGGCTTTTTGCATATTCCTTCATTTTCACAAGGCAATAGAGATCAGCACAGGAAAGGGTTAAATATTATCCCTTGCTGACATTGTGAACTTTTGTGTGTGATTGTGTTAGTTTGTGCATGTCTTTCTGTTGCTGCCTATAGTTCTGTGATGACCAAAACAAAATGGGTAAGGATGCTCTGGTCCTTCTTAAAGATGACCCTTTGTCACTGCATTCTGATGAAGTTTGTGTGTCTGATTTGTCTAGTCCAGAGCTACGCTCCAGGGAAGTCTGTGTTCCCAAGAAATGGATAGCCAGCTGTTTCTTAAGGTGTCCTGGAAAGCAATGGTTCCATTGCTTATTTTCTCCAAACCCTGTTTAGTGTAAGATAGCTGTTCAGGGACCACTGAAACCTGGTGTAAAAGATCTCAGAGGAAAGAGTCAGTGTGAGAGGAAATGTTGGTGGGATTACAAGAGCTTCTAACAAAGTGATCTGATGGTGTTTAGCTTTGCACATTGAACTGTAGCTTTGCAAGCACTAACTAGGTTTGCTTTTCTTACGGTCAGCATGCATAAAATGTGTCTATGTATATTATATATGTGTGTATGAGGATGTGTGAGTTTTGAATATGTGCTTCATCCCATTGAAGCATATGAGAATTCACTTTACTCGATCAAATAGTTTAGATGCATATCAAGATATGTGTGTGTCTAATGTGATTGCAATTGTGATCTCTGTGTATATTTCTAATTCATCAAAACACCTTTATATTGCTTATTCATGATTGGCAGGATTGTAATTCCTGAATCTTTGAGTTTATATTTCTGTGTATGTTTATGTATTTTAGGGAGTTGTGCAAGAATTCTCTTCCGCTGTGTATTTGTTGTCCTCATCAAATGTCTACACTTTTGAGCCCTTTGGTGGACGTTTGCATTTTCTGTATTTTCAATGTATTATGGATTTGTCCCTCTGAATTGAATATCTAGGTGCACCTATTTGCTGGCATCAATTTTTCCCCAAGCACAAACACTGGTATTTTGCATGCATTGATCTGTTTGCATGCAAGTGGCTGATATTTTGGATGCATATAGTTGTACAAGTATTCTCATCCAGAGGAAATATCTAGGGGAAAGAGAAACCAAGGGGGATGGTGGTGATTGTTTTATTTACAGTGGCTAGCAAGCGTCGTTTGATAAGACAAAGTATGTTAAGTACAGTAAGACTCAGCCAAAGTCAGTAGGAGAACACTAGCACAGTTCATGTATCCATCTGAAGTGTATTTAAAAATGTTCTTTGAGAACATATTTGTATGTGGTTAACCAGACCTTTTATTATTTATAATTAGGTAACTGAATCATGTATAGATAGTGAAATGACAATCCAGTGGTCAGTTCTCTGCAGGAAATGAAAACAAGGCTACATTTCAGTTTATGTGACAAGCACTACACTTCTTTGATAGGTACTTGGGAAAGAACGAAACCTATGTTGCAAGAGATTGTCAACATCTCCTGTTCTCACACAGAACCTTTTCAAAGGTGCTCAAGTTTGTGATGAAAATATCTTAGGATTTAGATGGCGAGATGATAGATTAAAGTACAATGTTTACATATGGGCTGTGACTTGTAAAGATGGCTAGAAAGAGAGGCTGTACTGTTCCAGCTAAGTGGATACTGTTGGTCATCCACATTTTGGTCAGCCACATTTATGCCCACCACTCTTCCCCTCCTCCCTGTAACTTCTTGCTGCACTTCCCTCAAGGATTCCTGTGGAGAGAAGGGTGTGGAGAAGCCTCAGTTTCCTCCCTCTGTTCTAGCTCAGAGGGAGGGGAGGCAAGGGGAGTGAGATCAGGAGATAATTGTCATACAGGATCTCATGCTTGGCTGCATATGATTGTGAGATGTTATCAGCTGTGACGCAGGAAGGAAAGGATAAATGTTGCATGGAATAGGGCTCCGTCTTAGAAGTCCTAACCCTTTCTCTCAGCAATAATATCTCACCTATCTGGCTTCTCCATAGTGTTTTGGGCTCTGATATATGTTGTTATGATGTCACACTGATAGTGCTTCATATGTTACTTAACATGGTTGCAAAATGGCCACTTCCCCAGGATGAAAGACAAAAATCAAGGGAATTTATTGGAGCTTTAGTTAAGTTGAGGCAAACATGTGCAAAGAGTTATGGAGCTATACATATCTCAGTCTTATGGTATTTTGGGACATGCTCATATGCAGGACACTCTCAAGAGAGGTTCCCCTTCTTTCAAATGCAAAGAAAACTCAAAGAAGGATGCATTTGTGGCAGAAAATTGTTTGCCCATACTCTCTGTTTATAACTCTTGACCTAGCCTTCAAAGTGATTTGCTGACATAGGACCCAATGTTGTGAAATTGATTTGAACTAAGGGATTGTTTTGAGGACAGGGCTATTACCAGTATATTTCGTAAAGGTTCTCCTCAATATTAATTCTCCTGAATTAGAATTTTGTGGAAATGTTGAACAGAGCTGCTCACCTACTGTATATTACGTAATAGATAATTATTGTGAAGGAGAAATGCATATGCTTTAATTTCAGGGGGGAAAGATGATTTTAGGCTCCCAAACCCCTCCATGATGGAAATGGAAGCACACTGCCTCTACTCAAAGGGAGAAGTGACTTGATTCTTGTCTCTCCCTCCATAGCACTCTTGATCCAGAGGTATCTGAAAGATCCAAATCACCATTGGCAATAAGAGTGGGGCACTTGCTGGAAAACACTGCATGTAGAAATTAATGGGAGCTCTGGTGTTTGTGTTATATAAGACAAAAATACTTGAGGTTGGAAAAGCAAGGCAATGGACTATATGTTGGAATGGAATTAAAAGAAAACATACTCCCCCTAAAGGAGATGGGTTGAAATGCTTTGGAAACATATCCTTTTAGTTTCTGTGATAGCATCCAAGATATTTATCATATAAAAATACTGTTGTTGAATATTCCTATCTATTTTAAATTAGACATTTTAGGTTGAAGGAAGTGTTGTGGACTTGAAGGAAGTGTTGTGTTGTGGACCCAAAAATCAAGTCAAAATGAAAATTTCATTTTTTTACCTACTTATCTTGACCCCCCGCCCTTTCCCCTGATTTTTAACTTAACCTCTTTATCTGTCAGGAAGTATTTTAAACCGAACTGTTTCTCTAATGGCCCCACCATCTGGCTATTGATGGAATGGAGCCAGCCTCAGGAAAAGTTAGATAAAATGTATAGGGCTTCATTTGGGATGAAATGGGCAGTGTTAAAATTCCTGATCCACAGCCTTAGTGATTACAGAAGTTTCTAGTATATTCATGATATATACTGTCATTCTGCATTATATTCTGAGAACAGGTCTTCTCAGTGCACCACATAAGAGCTGTGGGTGGAGAATATGCTAAAGTGTATATAATCAACAATGTTTACATTGTTCAGCCGAATGGCTTGAAAACAATTTTAACTTAACAATTAAGAAAATCAATTGAACATCTTTAGTACCTCAATGGAATAACATGCTGAAGAGAACAAGAACTGCACATTTAGAAGTTTTCCAAGGAAATATGAGAGAGTTTGAGGGATGCCTTAGAATCATAGAATCATAGAATCATAGAATCAAAGAGCTGGAAGAGACCTCATGGGCCATCCAGTCCAACCCCCTGCCAAGAAGCAGGAATATTGCATTCAAATCACCCCTGACAAATGGCCATCCAGCCTCTGCTTAAAAGCTTCCAAAGAAGGAGCCTCCACCACACTCCGGGGCAGAGAGTTCCACTGCTGAACGGCTCTCACAGTCAGGAAGTTCTTCCTAATGTTCAGATGGAATCTCCTCTCTTGTAGTTTGAAGCCATTGTTCCACGTCCTAGTCTCCAAGGAAGCAGAAAACAAGCTTGCTCCCTTCTCACTGTGGCTTCCTCTCACATATTTATACATGGCTATCATATCTCCTCTCAGCCTTCTCTTCTTCAGGCTAAACATGCCCAGTTCCCTAAGCCGCTCCTCATAGGGCTTGTTCTCCAGACCCTTGATCATTTTAGTCGCCCTCCTCTGGACACATTCCAGCCTTGGATACAGGTTGTTCAATCCTAGAGTCCAGAAACATTCTGCAAATGAATCAGAATTATTTCTCATAAGGGGACCATAGTATTTTCACATGGTATCACAAGGGGACCATGGCATTCACCCTGACAATTTTTGCTAGTCCAAACAGACCGGGAAGTTGGGCACATACAGCAAATGCTTGGGATAAACCTGAACTTGGAAAAAATACTTTTTTGAATTGTATATCTCCCCTCGAATCCTCCAGTTAGCATGACTAAATTCTGTACACTAATTCTCTGCACTAAAGTGAATCAATTTCTAGCTCAAGCTAAAAATGATATTTGCTTGAAACTGTTTCTTTATTTTCTACCTGCTGTCTCTTCAATGATACCAACAATTGAGAACATATCTTTAGGGTCGATATTTCATCTTATAATAATATCAATATGTGATTAACGTAAACATCCTGTCTAGACTTATGTAAGGACCAGTTGCAGGTGCAGTGTGCAAAAGCACCAACTAATCAGAAAGCGCTCAATTCCCTGTCATTCGCTGCCAGCTGTTGCCAGGGGCAGTGATACACACCTTGCCCAAATAACATTCCTGATCATAGTCATTTTGTCTAGCAAGCCAATAGTAAATTTACTGCAAATATATAAGGATAGCAATGGCTGAAGATAGACCTTTTTTTTTTATCTTGCCCAACATTCTTTACACACAGTGATCCATTTCTTCTGGGACCTTCAAAAGCAGGACCACAACCTCCTCCCAGTGCTATTCTTCAGCAGCTGGTATTCAGAGTCACCGTGGGGGCATTACATAATCATTGTGACTAGTAACCATAGATAGTATTATATTCCAAGGCTTTTCAGGCTATCTAATGTAGGAGACCAATGATTATTTCCCCCCCAATGTGCCAGGGATTGGTACCGTATTTTTGTCGATCAGCTACAACAGTTTATTTTTTTCCTGGAAACTCACTGGGAGCTCATACCCAATGACTTGTATCCACTTTGAGTAGCACTGCTATACACCACAGCTTTACATTTTAAGGGTATCTAAATGTTTTGCTATTACTATCTCATGCAGAAGAGAACCCCACCATATACCATGTGAAGTATTCCCTTTTTACCTGTTCTGAACTTCCTGACATTCAATTTCCTTGGATGGCTCTGGTGCCATAAGAAAATGAGGGGGAAAATGATAGCTTTCTCAGTTTCAAAACTATGTATTTTTTGTACATTTTTTGTATCCCCATTCATTTAATACACCTGCTAGAGTTGCAACCTTCTCTCATAGGTGAGATGCTCCATTTCCTCTGCTTATTTCAGTTGACATTCTTCACAACTTTCCTAGCTGTATGTGCATTTTAAAGGGTGCCACTCAAAACTGTATTCATCATTCTTAGCATTATTGCACCATGGATTCATGTAAAAAAAGGCATCGTAATATTAGACAACTTTTGTTTTTATCTCTGACCTAATGATTTTTTATTATGGAATCTGCCTTTTGCATGATTCTAAGAATAACAGTGAAAGGATACAATATTTGAAGGTGCATTTCATCAAATCACACAAGAGCAGAGAGAAGACAGAAACCTCTAATACTATCAAGTCGTTTAAGCTTTAGGTGAGTGTTGGACCAAGAATCTGGAGACCAGGATTGAAATCCCTAAACCATGGAAACCCATTGAATGACTCTGGCAAAGTCATGCTCTCTTAACCATTGAGGAAGGCAAACCCCTGCTTCCTAAGATAGGGTCATTATAAGTTATCATCTTCTTGGAAGCATTTATCAACAACAACAACAACAACAAGTAACCTCTGGAAGACAGCAGCAAGCCATGCAAACTGCTGAATTAATTACTCTGGTGCTCTGTTCTTACAGGCCCACATCCAGAAATAGTCCTTGACAGCCAATGGTATGAACAGTTTAAAAAAATGTGGCTGCCAAACTATGGCTGCCTTATGTACTGTGTACATTTGTTGTTTGCTGTGCATGTTGAGTAGCCTTTATCTGAAATGCATTTTGGATTTGAGATTTTTTTAACCCATTTCGGAATACCTTTATTTGCATATATGTTCATAAGGAGATTTCTTGGATCTGGGACCCGAGTCTAAATATGAAATTCATTTATGTTTCATATACACCTTACACACATAGCCCAGAGGCAATTTTTATACACAACCATTTTATATTTTTGTGCATTAAACAAAATTGTGAACACTGAACCATCAGAAAACAAGGTGTCTCTATCTCAGCTATCTATGCAGACAATTTTGGATTTTAGAATATCATGTTGTTTTCTCCTGAGTGGAAGTACTGGTTTATTATTCGGCAGGAAGGTTGGACGCTTGATGCTGTTTCAAAGCTTGCAAGAAAAAAGGAAACTCATGTTTCTTTCTCTCTTATAGTGATGGCCTCAAATAAGCGTTTGGTGTTTCATAGCAGGATTTTAACACTAAGCTGAAACATGAGTTAGATTGGAAAAATAATGGCTCCTGTAATCACTCCATATATATGTGACTTGTCTGTATTTTATGCAGATCACCACCTCCTTTGCTTATGTATCTTATGCACCTTTGCTGAGTCTTTGTTTGCACAAGGTCATATGACTCCCTTCTCTAGAGCAAAAATGAATCACTAAATCCAACACAGAGAGTAGACATACTTAGGCCCATTGATATCAATGAATCTAAAGACTTCGTCACACTTACTAATTTAAGCATCCCTAGAATGCTTGCTAACCAGTTGAGGGACAGATGGGCATGGAGCACATCACACAATGTCAATGAACTTTTGGTGCGAGCCCCACTCCCAACCATGATGGAAGCATCCTAGGACACTTCCTTGTCAACACAGGAAGGCTCCCATGTTGTACTGTGTGATGGAGGGAGCATTGCTACGCTGGAGTGGCACACTTGCTGGCAAAATGACATTGGCGGGGAGGGCATGTGATAAGGTACTAAGAATGCTTAACTCAGCCTTGGATTTAGGCCTGGAATATCCAGTTCTTCCCTCTAAGGCAGTGGTTCTCAACCTGTGGGTTCCCAGGTGTTTTGGTCTAGAACTCCCAGAAATCCCAGCCAGTTTATCAGCTGTTAGGATTTCTGAGAGTTAAAGGCCAGCACATCTGGGTACCCACAGGTAGAGAATTGCTGCTCCAAGGAGTAAGAATTAGTCAATCCTATCACTAGGCAGCAAAGCAGACAGCAGAATTTGTGTATTATAAAAGGGCACTAAATGATTGCTGTACTTTTACCTAACAAGGATGGGCAGGTATACTTCAGGGATGTTCTGATAGAATCACAGAGTTGGAGGAGACTGCAAGGGTCATCCAGTCAAATTTATGTACAGAAATAGGTTTGGCCATTAGGTACCATGACTGGGATGAGCCATTTGCTCCTCTGCTTCAGGCAGTGAAATGTCTTAGGTTGTCCCTGATGGGTGTGGTGAGAATGAAAAAGCAGAGGGGATATACTGACAGCACAAAGATTGGCTTCTTCTGCGTGGTACTGTGAAATCCACACCTGTGGTATTTCCCTGCGTCCACGCAGCTGACTCGGATCTTTCTTGAAAGCTTTTCCTAATTAGGGACTCCAGCCCCGCCCATCTACTCCTAATAAAGCCAGGCAGCGGGGCTTGGAGCCTTAATTCCTTTTGTCCGCGAAAGCAGCAACAACTCGGTGTTCTCTCCTAAAACAACTATTGGTTTGACTCAAGGACTCCAGTTTGACTACTCTAACAGACAGCAATTCCAACTTTTGTTCTGGGACCTTTGTTTATCCTATTTAGGCTAGTGGGAGGACAAACCCACTCCCTCCCTCTAAAAAAAAAAAATGCCGTGTCCTCTGAGGCGCAGGCTTTTTTGCCTTTGGCAATGGGCAGTAACTTACCTTCTTTTTCTTCTGTTCCCCTCGCTCAGAAAGCAGGAGGGAAGAAGATTTTTACCAGCCTACCACCCCTTCCAGACCCAGGAACTGGTAGAGCTTGTGGCAACAAACTGCCACTGTGGCTTTGTGCCAATAACTTTGTTTTGGGTTGCAGCCACGCCTCTCAGCTGTCTCTGTTTTTTTAAGGACAGCTTGCTCTCACTGCCCGTGCTTTCTCTGCCCCATTTACCCCAGCAGGCAGTGGACGCTGCAACGATCCCTGCCATGCTTTTGCCCCCCTCAGGGGAGGGGAGGCTCAAGGCAGCCACGCCACCTGTGTGAGTGATGGCTAGCCAAGGCTTGCCTCCACGCCCATGGCATATAACGCCTTGGAGGGGCCTTTGGGTTGCAACAATTCCTGCCATGCTTTTGCCCCCCTCAGGGGAGGGGAGGCTCAAGGCAGCCACGCCACCTCTGTGAGTGATGGCTAGCCAAGGCTTTGCCTCCACGCCCATGGCATATAACGCCTTGGAGGGGCCTTTGGGTTGCAACAATTCCTGCCATGTTTTTGCCCCCCTCAGGGGAGGGGAGGCTCAAGGCAGCCACGCCACCTGTGTGAGTGATGGCTAGCCAAGGCTTTGCCTCCACGCCCATGGCATATAATGCCTTGGAGGGGCCTTCGGGTTGCAACAATTCCTGCCATGTTTTTGCCCCCCTCAGGGGAGGGGAGGCTCAAGGCAGCCACGCCACCTGTGTGAGTGATGGCTGCCAAGGCTTTGGGTCTAAGCCCATGGAATATAACTCCTTGGAGGGGCCTTCGGGCTACTATCCTCCCTCTACGTCATGCTGGCTGGGAGCTTCAGTGACGGCTCAGAATGTAAGTACTGTGTCTTTGGACCCCATCTCCACTTGGCCCATGCCTCAACAGGTAGGTTGCTACTCTTTTGCATAGGCAAACTGCACCCTCCTTTCCTTTTCAAGGATTTGTAGTCCCTTCTTTTGGTTTTCAGGAGTTTATTAAAACTTTTTCCTAAGCTCATTCTGGTGCTTCCTTCAGCTGCAACCAGTCAATGAGTCTGATGTAGATTCTGACTCCTATGAGTAGCAGATTTCTCCTACTCTTGAGGAGGACTTTTCCATCCCAGCTTCCTTAGGGGATGTGTTACCTAATTTTTCCTCCTTGATTGCTTAGAGGATCTGCTTTTCTCAGTTGAGCAACAGCAGAAACAAGCTCCAAGTACAGTTCTCCCAGTTCTCCCAGCACTTCCATATTCGCTTAAGCTTGGAGAAAAACAAAGGGCAACTCCTGTATCTGTGTCTGGAATTTCTAAGTTTGTAACTGCACTTTACTGCATACGCATCTTTTCAGCAGAGTGGTTAGTTAAGCCTATTAAACTGAACTTTACTGTGGTCAAAGTTGTTTAATCCACTGTGATAAGAAGATCCACCCCACTGCTAGCCTATTTACTTGCATGATTCATTACCATGCTTGTCTGGCAGCCTCTCAGGTGCTCTTGTGGCATAGCTCAGCACCTTATTTGGATCTTCTTCCCCTACAACATCAACAGATCCCAAGGGCTTTCTGTCAGTAGTATCTCACCTTAGCTTCTCATCACAACGCTACGGCTAAGCACAGCACCGATACAGTACTAAGGTGTTTGCTGCTGTTGCAGCAGCCATCCACCAGCATGTGTAGATCCTCTACCCTCTCCAAAGTAGGCAGAGCAATGGCAGGATAACTGCCCATGGCAGAACATAGCCTGCTTCTAAGTTTGGCTTTTTACCACAATCTAGCCTAGATTGTGGTGGCCAGCCCCTCAGCTTAATTATCCAGGGGTGACAACAAACTAAAGAGAAGAAGTAGATCAGGGCCATTAGTTTTTTCGCATGCATTTTCTCTTCTTTCATAGCCTCCAACCCTTCAGCTCCAGTTTTTGGAGCTCCACCTCATCATTTTTAGATGCATGGCATTAGATCTCTTCTCACTCATGGGTGTTGGAGATTACAGAGCATGTTTATGCACTTGAATTTTTCAAACTGTCCCCAGTAGGGACTCTACGGGCCACTCCTCCTCCTGTGTTCTAGCAGGAGGTAATTACTTTGTTTCAAAAGGAGCAGTAGCTTCTTTACATCTTTCTATGTTTCCTTCTTTTTCCTTTTCCCCAGCTGTTTTTTGGTTTCCAATAAAGGCAGTGGGCTTTGGCCAGGTTTGGACCTTACAGGATTTTATGCATATATTGCATATTGCAAATTTCAGGTATTGTCATTACCAACCATCCTCCCTCTGTTATCCAGCAAGACATGGTTCAGTAGCATTGATTTGAAGGATGCCTTTTTTCATGTGGTATTAGACCACAAGACGGTAGATTTTTGTCACTTTTTACTAGCAGTCAGGTTTTTTCATTTCAAGTTCTTCATTCTGGTATCTCCACAGCTCTACAGGTGTTACTAAGGAGATGGCTGTATGCCGGCTCATCCCTGGGTGCACGGGGTAGTAGTTTATCCCTATATTTATGGCTGGTTGCTGGTGCACAGTCCTGTGAGTATCTACAGAGGAACATTCACTTTACTCTGTTTTTATAGCAGATGCTTGGTCTTTTTATCAACAAGGTAAAATCTCTTCTTCAGCCTATCCAAACAACCAATTCATTGGGCCTGTATTGGACTCTTGGCATGCAAGGGCCTACTTGCTAGAAGACAGGTTTCTGAATCTGCATTCATTAGCTCTTTGAGTCTGGCAGACGCCATACATCCATGCCAAGGATGTCCAGTGCTTTTTGGGACACATGGCATTCACCACAGCTGCCACTCCTTTCTCCTGTTTGCACCTTCGGCCTCTCCAGAATTGGTTTCTTCGGGCACTTCATCCCATGCAGGATGAGCCCAATGAATGTGTCATTGTCCCTTTAGCCATCCACAGGTCTCTCAACTAGTGGACTCATCGCTCCAATGTCTGTGTGGGCGATGTTAGCAACCGACACTTCCCTCTCAGTGTGGTGAGCTCACCTCAAGGGTCACACCATCCATGGTCCTTAGGCGGCCATAGAGGGCATGGAGCACATCAACTATTTGGAGTTACTCACAGTAGAAATGGCACTGCACCTTATCTGTCATTTGCTCATGGACAGTATTGTCCAGCTTACCACCACCACCACGATTGTGTTTTGCTTGCCCTCATCATCAGAATCTGGGACTGGTATACCATAACCATCAGTGCCATTCATCAAGAACTCTCTTGCTGGCTCCCTTAGTCAGACAGTTTATACTGACCACTAATGCTCCCTTCATCCTTCCCAGGCATGGGAACTCTTTGTCAGATGGCAAACTCCCCTTCTGGACTTGTTTGCCTCTCCCGCCAACATGAAGTGCCAATTCTTTGGAGCACGTCTTACCTCCACCAGACAGGCTGTTGGGAGATGCCTTCCTCCTGGATTGGACATCCACCCTCCTGTACATCTTTCCACTATTGCCAGTGCTGTCCAGCGTGGTCTCTCGTCTTCAAGCAGAGCAAGTAGATTGCATTCTCATCACACCATGGTGGCCCCGCCAGCCATGGTTTGTCATTCTGCTCCAACTTGCAGGCAGCTGTTACATTCAGTTGCCACTCAGACCAGACTTGCTGGCTATGGGCAACAGCCCAGTCCCGTACTCCCAGGTCACTCAGTTCCGGTTGATGGCGTGGCAGCTCCAGCCTCAGCCCTCTCTCAACCAGTAAAGGGCATTTTGGACCTTGCCCTGAGCCCTGCCACTAAACATTGTTACATTTGTAAGTGGTGTCATTTTTGCATTTTTTCACAAAAGCAAGGGGTTCAGCCTCTGTCTGCTTCCACTTCCCTCCTCCTGGATTTTTTGATCTCTGTCAGATTCAGGACTCTCATTATCATTCTTGAAGGTCAATCTGGCAAATATAGATTCGTTTAGAAGCGAGCATTCTCTTCCCTCTCCTTTATCCGATCCTCTTGTAAAGAGATTTCTGCAAGGCTTTACAAATTTCTGGCCCCAAGTAGGCCTGTGCCCCCCTCTTGGAGGTTGGAGATTGTTCTTTCCGCCCTTATGAAACCACCATTTGCGCCAATGGCCACTTCTGACATGTTCCATCTATCATGGAAAACGGCATTTTTAGTGCCTATTACTTTTGCTTGTCGCACTAGCGAGCTTATGGCTCTTGAGTCGATAGTCCTTACCTGAAATTTCATAAGGATGTCATGCTGGGCACAGACATTTCCTTCTTCCCTAAGGCAGCATCATAGTTTCATATGTCTCAGGACATTGTCCTTCCAACCTTATTTCCAAATCCTTCTACTCCCCTGGAGCAGTCTTTGCACCTTCTAGATGTGCGGAGGGCTCTTGCTTTTTATGTCCACCGTACAGCTCCATTACGGAAGTCCCTACGACTTTTTGTTAAGTACCGTAGGGATACTGTGGGCCTTCCTGTTTCTACCCAGAGGTGGCGACCTGGATAGTTGCAGCTATCCGGCTAGTTTGCGAAATGGCAGGACTGGACTTACCTGTTCAGATCCATGCTCATTCCACTAGAGCATTGGCACCCTCCATGGTTTTTTTTGCACAGTGTGCCTCTGCATGATATCTGTCGAGTGGCCATATGGTCAACACCGCATACTTTTGTCTCCCATTATAAATTGGATTTAGCTGCCAAGAAGGAGACGGCTTTTGGGAGAGCGGTACTTTTTTCTGCACTAGCATGACACCCGCCATCCGTGGGACTGCTCGCTAGTCTACCACAGGTGTGGATTTCACAGTACCACGCAGAAGAAAGTAAGGTTGCTTACCTGTAATCATGTTTCTTCTAGTGGTAACTGTGAAATTCACACAACCCGCCCATCCTCCCCACATTTTGTCATGCCTTTTATCTCCGACTGTCTTTCGCGGTACGGAATTAAGGCTCCAAGCCCCGCTGCCTGGCTTTATTAGGAGTAGATGGGCGGGGCTGGAGTCCCTAATTAGGAAAAGCTTTCAAGAAAGATCCGAGTCAGCTGCGTGGACGCAGGGAAATACCACAGGTGTGAATTTCACAGTTACCACTAGAAGAAACATGATTACAGGTAAGCAACCTTACTTTCCCAATGTAGAGTTTACTGTCATTGACAAATGTGTCTGGCAGATGGACCTCTTTCTATCCCAGCATGTAAAGTCAACATTCCTGGTTTTCAGTTTTTATTGCATTCTCCAGATTCCCCAGTATGCCTGAATTCTCAGCAGCCTCTTTTAATTAGGAAGGAGGGAGTGCTAGCTTCTCCTGAAAGAACTGCTGTGAAGAGGGTTGATTCAAAGAACTGAGGAGTGCTAGCATGTTGAAGAAAGAAAATGTGTTTCTCTCTCTGTGAGTCACAAGATATCCACAAACAGAGTCCCAAAGGGAGTAGAGAAGAAGGGTCAAAAATTACTAAGGAGAACAGAGGGGAATGAGAGAGTAGGATATTATGGGAAGGGGTTGTTCCTTCAAAACTTTGAAGAGCTCAGAGTAAGATAAAGGGAAGGGAAAGAACGCCTCTCTTGGCATTCTTTGAATCCACCCCCATTGGTAGGTGAAATAAGGGGTTCCATGAAATTATCATGTGGCACTATATAATCAGGCACCTCATCCTGGGAGCTCAAGAAGAAAGATAAAGGAGGGATCTTAAAAAAAAAAAAAAACAAGAAGGGGGAATTTCCAACCCACACATCTTCCTAGAAAAGAGAGAAACTTGCAAAATGGTCTGAAGGGGGAAAAAGTGTAAAGAAGGTAGGCTGTCTCCTTGGACAGTATTGTACTCACAGGGGATGTCTAGAAAGAAGCTGTATGTCTTCACATAACTTACACTTCTTCCCACATTGAAAAACAAGGCAGAAGCCGCATTCCTCCCACTATCGAAGTGGAAAATTCAAAATAATAAATCTGATTATTAACAGTGCAAGAGAGAACAAAGAGAACCTGTTAAAAGTGAAATAATATCTAAGTTAATGTGGTTCTGCAATTTTTGCTTCTCATTTTAATGTAATTTAATGTTATTCTGTGAAATGTTTAAAATGCTGACATGTTTCAAAAATTACGACAAAAGCAACCATTCATAGATTTTGTACCCTTCCAATTTTTAATCTATTTATCCTTTAACATAGTGTGGCAAAATCTCCTCTGTCACTCTTTCGGTAAAACAAATGATAGTTTCTACCAGACTATGTTTTTTTTTTTTTTTTACTATTTCTTACATGTTTCTTGCCATTTCTCTCTGATGCTTAGGGTGCTGTACCTGTTCTCACCCACTCATTTTATCTTCATAACAAGCCTATGAGGCAGGCTAAGCTCAGAGGTAGGCAATGAATTTCATGGCTGAGTGGGGATTTGAAGCTGAGAACCTCCACACCATAACTACTGTGCTAATAATCCAAATGGGATTTATATTTATATTATCTCAATTGCTTTTGAAAGGCCAAAATCTTGGATTCCCCAAGTTAAAGCCTGTAGGACATTCAAGAGAAGAAACTTCTAGATTGTCCTTAGCTGGCTTGTTATAGGTTTTTCTGGCTGTATGGCCACGTTCTAGAAGCATTCTCTTCTGATGTTTCACCTTCACATATGGCAGTCATCCTCTGAGGATGGCTGTGATGGATGCAGGTGAAACATCAGGAGAGAATGCTTCTACAACATGCTTCTACAACTGAAAGACCTACAACAACCCAGTGATTCCAGCCATGAAAGCCTTTGACAGTACATTGTCCAAAGTTGTCCCATTGTCCTTCTCCTTGACCAACAGCTAAGTTTTCCTATCCCATACAAAAAACTGCCCTGAAATGACCAAGTATAGGAAGTATAGAAAAGGAAGAGCCTAAAATGCCCTAAATGCTGCTTATTTTGTCTGTTACCTGTCTGATTTAGCCTGTCTGATTAACCCAATGAACCTAACCCAATAAGCTTCCAATGGATTGGCTCCAATCCTCATGGGCATTTCTTTCCTGATAAAAGGAGCAGTAAAGCTCCTGAGGTCTTTGTCTCCCTTAAGTCTCACAATGGGACCAAGAGATTCCAGTAAATAGATATTGATCTATATGTGGGTCATGACCAAAAGTACCACTGGAAACAGAGGTGTGTCGGTGTTGAGGTAGACCTTGTGACTGGAATCAAATTCTGTTTAGAAAGGGAGTCCTCTGCTGCTTGCTCCTTCTCAGGAGGAGTCAATAGTCAGCTTGATAGCACACACCACATGGCTAGTGCTGATTCCTGAGTGGGGGCCGGGGGGTGGGGGGGGGGGTGGGGTGGTGGTGGTGGGTAATGTAAAAGTAGTGTATTATGTTTGTCACAATACAAAGCTTGGAGTAGCTTCTAAGAAGCAGAAAATCTAGCCATCCATGACTGAGCAGTGGTAGGATGATGCTCACTGTCCCAGAACATCACCCTACACTGCTCTGTCATGAATGGCTTCAGTCAGCTGTAGTCATTCTTCTTAACATATCTTGCCAAGCAATGCCACGAACAGCAGTTCCAAACAGAGTTCTTCATGTGATCCATCTGTTTTGAAGTTTTATTTATAATTTTAAATATCAAATAAAGTAAAAACAAAAAGGAACACTCTTTGTTGTGGAAGAATATGGTTCTGTTTTTGATTCTCATATCTTTCTCTTGGATCCTATAAGTCAAATATTCTTAGCCTCAGTAAAGCAAAGTGTTAATAAAAAATTGAGAGCCCTGCTGGATCAGATCAAAGGCCTTTGCAGCTCAGCATTCTTTTCACATTGTCACCAACCAGGTGAGAAAGAGAAGTCTGGGTAAAGAAAATGTGGAGGGGATTTTGTGTGTCAGTTTGAACTAAACCAATCATTTACTAACTGTGATTTCCTTCCAATGCAAAGAGCTGCTTTGTAAAGGGTTTCCCATAAATCCTGCAGCAGGAAAATAACTGGTTAAATGCCAGATTCCTTCCTGGTTTAATTCTGATGATGATCAATCTTCCTCAGTGGGTATTATTCACAATTTTTAAAACAAAAATATATGTAAAATGCCACACATTTGTTTCTGTACAATTTTTATTTATTTATTTCGGGCATTTCTACCCCGCCCTTTTCAACCCCCAAGGCGGGACTCAGGGCGGCTAGGGGGGACTCAATTCTATGGATTGTCCTTGCTGCCTGTGCATGGTCGTTGGAAATGGTGAATGGAGTGAAGTATTGGAAAAGGAGTGTGCAAGCAAGAAAAGGAGCACATTTGCTTTCATGCTGCATGCATGTCTGAATACCAGCAGGGACACCTCACCCACTCATCCACCTACATACAAACTGAAATATGGACACAGTGAATATCAGCCACAGTACATAGCACTCCATACAATATGCTCATACACACACCTCCTTCTGCTTATTTCCTGAATATGTATGAACACACACACACTCCTTAAAAGAGAGATTATTCTCATGTATGCAAGCACAGGCTTTAGATATCTTCACCAGACACAATCCTTAGAACATTTTTTTCATAGCAAATACACCCCAACTAGCAAACAGCTGTCCCTGCTTGCACCAGTGTGAAGGAGCTTTAAAGATGGCCATCCATTTTTAACACAATCTTTAGAGCCATTCACAGAAAAATAGTGAACAACTCAGTGCAAACAGTAGCAACTGCTAGCAAGATGGTAAAAATGTTCGGCTGGAGAGCTCCAATGACTCACCAAACTACAGAATCTGGGATCCCATATGATGCAGTCAGGGCAGTTAAAGCTGAAACAGTGCAGCAACTGTACAATGTGAAAGAGACCTGGAAGTATATTTTGAAGGGCCCTTGACGTAGTATTTTAAGGGACAACAGTTCCTGCTAAGATATACTAATCTTCAGAGGTGAGATATGGAATATTTTCATGTGAGATCTTCAGCAGACTTCTGTTGAATACAGATACCGTATTTTCCGGCATATAAGATGACTGGGCATATAAGACGACCCCCAACCTTTCCAGTTAAAAATATAGAGTTTGGGATATACTCGCCATATAAGATTACCCTCTTCCAACACACACCAAATAAAATTTTTAAAAGCATCAGATTTGATTTCAATATGGTAATTTTCCTCTTACTGTACCTCCTTCTCTGCCTCTCAGACCTTGCACCTGCGCACCTGCACTGCTTCACTGCAGTCTTCAGGAGCGAGATCTAAGAGGCAGAGGAGGAGGTACGGTAATAGGATACAAGGGTGGGCCAGACAGGTAAAAGAGGTGTGTTTTTCTGGGCCCCGAGCCACTCTATCTCTTTTTTCCATACCCCGGGTGCCCCGGATGGCTGCAGTTTGCTCCGCCCTTCACTTACACCGTCCTGGTGAGGTGCCCCTTCATCTCACCATCGGGACCGCATTAAGTCCACAAATCCTGATGAATGGATTTTCGTCTACCGTACTTAATGCTTTCATACAGTTGCTGCATACGGCAGGGACGTGGCCACTGCCATTTTTGAGTTCCCCCCACCATATGCGGCAACCACAGATTCTCCAATCCAGATTGGAAGGTTCAGCACCCGCTCTATAAGACGATTCTCGGCATATAAGACTACTCCCGTGTATAAGACTACTCCCGCATATGATTTTTGAGAAGATTTTCTTAGGTTAAAAAGTAGTCTTATACTCCAGAAAATATGGTAGATCCTCAGAGTGCTCTCATTCTTATTTGAATGTGGAAAAGCAGACATGCATGCCACATGCAGAAGTCCCAAACCTTCCCTAAATCCCAAGCAAAGCACTGCAGAATCCCTCTCTGATCAAGGAATTCTTTTGTCTCAAAAAATCAGACTTTTGCAATGCCTACATGACAACTGAGTAGTACCCTTTGGTTGTACACTATCCTAACAACATTTCCATCAAGTAATTTCTGTTATGCAGCTGGGATGGCCCTGCACGCAGTCCATGGATAGAAAGAAGCAATCTGGATATTAATCACAATGAGCCCTGTTTGTTTGTTTGTTCTATAGTCCATTAGTATGTCTAGTATGTTTTGTGCCTGAGACTGAGAAATGCTAGACATACAGCATTGATTGAGGGGGTCGGATATATGAAAAAGGAAACCTCTCAGTTTAGAGAGAGAAGGAGAAACAGAATAAGTAAGCTAGTTTTCTTGAAATCTACCCAACCTCTCTTTTTTCATTACAAGTAATCTGGATTGTTGTTGGTTTAGGAGTTTAAAAAGAACAAAGTTAAGCTCTTTGGTTTTACAAATTCATTTTGACTAATGCCCGTAAAGTACTGGCTTCCCATGATATGCACATATTTAACTTAAGCCTCCCCATTCCCACTGCATTCCCAAAAGGCACCTGCAATGTTCAGGTTGCTATGTGGACACTTCATCCAAACACCTGTCCTTCACTTGTCACTTTGCTCCCTTCCTGAATTTAAGAAAGGAGCATCTGTCAGTGTACATTTTTTTTAAAAAAAGATAATATATAAAGTGGAAGACAGGTAGATAGGTGACTGGCAGAATGTTTCATCACCCATTAAACACATTCAAATATAATACGAGGTGTCACACAAATACATTTATTGGTTTATTATGAAATAATCTGTTCCCTAAAAGCAGGGCTAAGGCTGTGGAGTACCTGCAGTCTTGGCTGTGGATAAATTCTCAGTTAGATAGAAGTGGAGGTAATCCCGAGTCAGAGCCTAGAAGAATGAAGCCTACCCCAAAAGGTTCAATCTGTTCCCTGCCCCTCAAAAATACTGGTCACGGATTACCTGACACTGTTTGCTGCTTGCTGGAGGGTTAAGATATTCATGTCAGGAATATACATGTTTTAAAATAAATAGTGTGTTATTAAAATTTAAAATTGCTCTTTCCTCACTGGGAAATATCAGCCCCCCCCCCCCCAAATGAGAAATGCTCTTTTAAGTTGGTGACAAATCTCCCTCAGACTCAAGACATAGTTCTGTAGCAGCTTCCAGGTTCCTGTGGCTTGAAAGGAACAAATGGATTCATCTATATAAGAATGTCTGCTTTATCACAAAGCTACTGTTTGTTAATGGTGGCTGCTAATGTAATTATTATCACTGCATCTTTTATACTCAATTCTCCTCTGGCCCTATTGATTTCAATCCCTCAACCACCTAAGTACGTGCATAATAAATCTGACAGCTCAGATAGCACTTTATGCATGGAGTGTAATCTATGAAAATTGGGCTTCAAATTTTTTTTACTCTTTAAGGTGTCACAAGACTTTGTTTTTTCTGGAGATGGAAGGTGCCTGAGGGAATTTCCAGGAAGGTGTCATAGAAGCATCGGACAAAAAGCAGTTTCCAAGGCCCCCGATTTTTTCCACAGATTTTTTTCATGCTCTTGGGGACATTCAAAATTATAATGTGAAAAAACAGATGTTGATGTCTGATTACTTGTGTGCTTGACTTTTCAGTGTCCTTCTCCATGAATGGCCTTGTGTAGTGGAGGTGAAGGGCACTGTCCTCCAAACTCAGCAAACTGACCCACAAATGGTGTTATAGCCCCTTTTGAGACTAACCAGGAGAGTGAAGTTGGCAGCCTGTGCTATTATAGACTCAAGTCTACTCCATCAAATGCAGAGTTTTTTTCGCTTCCGGTGTGAGAGAATTGGCCATCTACAAGGATGTTGCCCAGGGAATGCCTGGAAGTTTTACCACCCTGTGGGAGGCTTTGAGTTCTGCAGTTTGTCTTTCCAATATTGTGTTGTCATTTTGTTCTGTTTTGTTTAAGGGCTGCTGTTCTGAGGTCTAAGGTAGATTGCTGATGAAGACTGAAATATTCTGCAATTTTTCTTTGTATATTCCTGTTCTAATCCTGATTTGAGTCCATTTATTGAATATTTAATAGTAGTATATGTGCTGTTGGCAAGAAAACATTTTTCAGAGTTAGGGGGCAAAAGGGGCATGATCCTTTGGGGCTTTTCCTTTCTCTGCATCTGATGAAAGCCCTAAAAGAAGGGCCTGTCTCCTTGGCTGGTTCCTGAGATGGCTCAGGGAGTGAGTCCACCATCATTAGAGCCTTCACTGTTCCAAGCATCCTCTCTGAAGCCTGAGCCAAGATAGATACATTTCTGGTTGCCACTGTGAATCCTGTCCCTCCCCAAATTTGAGGTTACATTATTTGAGGTTCTGAAGATACATGAAATATGAATTCCTACAGTCCGACATTCCCATAGCCTGGAAAAGTACATATAAGCAAGCCACAGTTAGAAATGAATATTCAGAAGGTGAATTCTTTTTTCAAACACTCCTTGAGACACCAAGCTTTCCAGAAATTCAGGGAATTGAAGTAACCCCCCAAATCCTGAGTACTTTATCTGTACACCAAATATTAGCATTCTGTTTATATATCCAAGGTTCTCACTTTTCTTTGTACAAAAACTAAAACCTAAAATTTAAAGTATTCATGATCACATGAATCAAACCCCCCAAGTTTCCCACAACCCAGGCTGGCATTTGTAACAGTAAGTAAACAACATCCATATTTCTCTAAAATCCTGAAACAAACAAGTTTTATTTTCATTCACTTGCCTTTTACACCACATAGCAGAGCTGAAACTTGGCCTTTTCCACCAAGAATCTCTTTTAGTACAATTTTCATTGCCATAGCAACAAGTCTCCAGCCATAAAAAGGACTCTTTACAAGTTTGAGAAGTATGGTATGGGCATATTGGAGGGATCGTTCATTTTCTTCCTTGGCTTTCCTTTTGTTTTGCTAAATGTCTTAGGGCCCTTTTACCCAGTGCTCCAATTCTAAGGAGCTTCACATCACACAACAATAGCATTCTAGCTCCATTTTAGTTGACCTGGTAACATCTTATGGATATCTGGAATTTGTAGTTTAGAGAGGGGCAGAGCATTTAGAATTCTCATCCAAAGTGTTTGTCCCCAAAATGACTCACCAAAATACAAAGCACAGGCAGGATTCCATTGGATGCAGACATGAACTGAAATGCAATCATAATTGTGCAGTGTGACAAGCCCCTTAATGTCTGAGGGTGCATCTACACCCTCAGACAATTAAAGCAATTTGATAGCACTCTAACTACCATGGTCCAATGCTATGGAATCCTGGGATTTATAGTTTGCTAAGACACCAGCATGATTTTTTTGTTGCAGAAATGGCTAAAGACCTTGTATAATTACAGAACCCATGATTATATAGCATTGAGACCATGGTAGTTAGTGTCAAACTGCATTGGTTTCACTATACAGATACACCCTTAGTCAAATTAGTAGTGAAAATCCATCCCAGTATGGACATTCAGCAGGTAGGTCTCAAGTGGAGCCATGGATAGTTCATTGCTCCTGATCTCTCATTGAATGTTTCCATCAACCTGGCAGTAATCCAGGCCTTCCATGTATGTAGTGCAAAGGTCTCTGTAACTCAATTCAGTTGCCTTATATCAGAGCTTTCCATACTGTGTGTTAACACATTAATGTGTAAGATGCAGTATGTGAATGTAATGAGAAATATCTGAGTCTTTGTGAAATAAGCAATAAAACATATATTTCTTAAAATCCAAATGAAAGGTTTTCATCAGATATGTTGTGTCCCCATATATTTCATTATTGCAATTTATGTATGTGTCCGTATTCCATATCTCTTAAAAGCAGCTGGCTTAACCTCCAGTTTGCTAGTAAAACTGAATATCTGTGTTGTGAAATGACATATGTCTAAAAGTGTGTCACCAACATGAAATGTTTGAAAAGTTCTGCCCTATAAACCCATGTATTAATCTAGAAATTTTAGTAAAAAAAAATAAATCCAAAATGCCTGGGTTGACTTATCCATGAGTGAGTGTAAACACTGTATTGTAACTCTTATCTCTTATCTGACTGACAAAATCCAAGAGTTAAAATGAGAACCCAAAAGAAGCACTTTCTCTGTTGTGGTGCCACTTTGGGTCTTTTTGAATGCTTGGAGAAATGGGCAGCATCCAGATGCAGCTTCCCCTTCTGCATGGAATGACTTTCACCTTATCCACCAATCATATCAAAATCCATAATTTTAGCCCCCAAACCTGCCCTTGATTTATACATGATGTTGTATACATAAGCATGCATGAGTATTTACAGTAAACTTTTGAATGGGTGCACATACAGTGAATGGCTTGAAAGACCCAAGGCGTGGTACCCCACCATTATTATAGTCCATGTGGTTCTAAGAGTGCATTACAGTAGTCTGTTTGGGATGTTACCAGAGCGTGGACTGCCGTGCCATGATTTTCTCTGCCTGCAGATCTTCCTCCTTCTATATCTGAGGTTGCTTTGGGTTTATATCAGAGGACATCCATATTGGAAAAGTCCATAGATTTAGACATTTGGGAGGAGAGTGTAGGGGTGAAGAGCTGGCCATAGTCTCATTTAGTCCTACCTGCTCACAGGTGAATGTTTTCAACAGGCAAGCCCTGGCACTACGCTTTGGTGTGAACAGAAATAGAGCTTCCCATGCTGTATGTATCATTTAAACATTTGCTCCAGAGAATGACTGTAATCTCTCTTTCCACCCACCTGCCCTCCCACCAAAACCAGGTACTGGAGCCCATTGTGGAGAAATTGTCACAGAGTGCTTCTCACATTCCCCTTTCCTGCTTCTGGGAACTCAAGGATGTGATCAAGACAAAAAGCACAGGAACAAGCATAGCTAGGATGGCAAATGGATTGGAGGTCCCTCTGTTAAGACATAATGAAACATTTATTACCCCTCTTCCAAACTAAACCTTCAACCTTCTGGGTGCATGGGATATTAATAGTCCAAACCATTTGCAGGCAAAGAACCATGTTCACACTCCCACAGATACACAGCAAGAACCAGTCCCTGCTTCATTGTTATTACAGCTTCCTTTAATTCCTACAGAAAGGTCTCTCTCCCCCCCCCCCCCCCAATAAAATAAAAATAACCCATTCACACTTCCAGGGCTGGTTGTCATGTGTTCCCAAATGATGGTTTCCAGCAGGGGACTTTTATGTGTGGGTTTGCTTCGCTATGTAGATTTCAATGAACACTTCGCTTCTGTTCCTCACACCCTGTTGCTCTCCTATTTGACTAAAGGTTCATATTCAGACTCAAATTGCCCCCATCCTTCGACCCCAGCAGGAAAATCAATTATTCACAATTTGCCTCAAAGGCCACAGAGGCTCTTTTTTGTACTTCTTTCCTATACACATATTTGCTGGAAAAGAAAGTGCTTATGATCGCTGTTATTGCCAAACAGATTTGGAAGAAATGCCACTGGATATAAAGATACAATAACTTTAAAGCTGGTACAGTGGATGGTTGGTGAAGGATGGGGAGAAGGAAAAGTCTTCAGGATCCAACCAAGATATTATCCCAGGCTCCTTCCAAACATCTGAATACAACCCCACATTATCTGCTTTGAACTGAAATATATGGCAGTGTGGACTCAGATAATCCTGTTCAAAGCAGACATTGTGGGATTTTCTGTCTTGATATTCTAGGTTATATGGCTGTGTGGAAGGCCCCCCAGCATAACAAATGCCACCCCCCGCTCTCCCCAAATCAAGTCATAATATCTAAAATGGGCCAGAGACATTTTCTACATGAAATAGAGAATTCCAACCTCTTTCCCCCCTCCCCTAGCAGTAAAAATACAATAATAAGAAATTAAATCATTAGCAATTTGCTGTTCTTCCAGGATTCCACAAATCTGTCACCTGAGGCAGACACCTCACTCTGCCTAATGTTTATTGCTGGATGTAAAAGATATAACAGAAATAGTTTTGTGATTAGATGGAGCAAGCAATAAAAATACCTATCAAGAAATGCTGCATTCTTGAATGCAGAGACCCACCAGAAATAGATAAGTTGCAGATGATATGGTGAAAACAATTCCTGTGTCCAAATCCCTCTAGGTATAAGGTTTTGGTCGTGTCAGGAGAGACTTGAGAAACTGCTCCTAGGGATAAAGTGACACCACTGGAAGAGACAAAGAAAGCTAGTAGGGTCATGTCCAAACACTTACAATTTTGTGGATTCTCTGGAAATTATTGGAAGCCTGCAGCACATACACAGTTTGTTCACTGACACGACATTGTATTTCTTTCTTTTGCCTCTCCTCCTGAGGCTCAGCACAAGTTACCTGATGCCTCTTTCCAGCTTTGTCAGAATCAAAATTGCACAGTTGAGAAGTCTAAATTTGACAAAACCAAGTGAGCAGGGCACTCTTCTCTGCAAATATATGATTCTGCTTAGGTTAACAAGATACTGCATTGCCTTTTCTGATGGAGACAACGGATGTCTATGGCAAAGAGAAAAAGACACGTAACTTCAATTTCCACCTCAGTTTTGATATATAGAAGACATTAGCATTTAACCTATGAGTCAGCATGAAAAGTCTATCATGATTTTAACTGCTTGCTGTGCATATATATGTACATATACGCCCATAAGTGGCATGTTTTATATACTCCCTCCACTTGAAAAGCATATCTGCATTGTGAACTAGCAATTATTTACTTCTGCAATTAGGGTGTATAGTACTATGGCTGTACTAGCCCAATGAAAGAAATGCTTAAAGACCTTCCTGATAGTCTACACTGGCTACTTAGTTATTGTATAAGTTGACTCATGTAGGTTTGGGGATCAAAATTATGAATTTTGTCGTGAGCTCTGGATAAAGTTAGAGTCAATCTTTTGAGAGGGAAAATCACCAATACCAACTAAGTTGGCCAGATGCTCTGGCTGCCACCACCTTTCCCCTGCCCAGGCATTCAGAAAGGTCAAATATGGCACCATAGGGGAAAGAGTAAAGGGGATCGGTGCTTCTTTTAGGTTAGTCTAGGTTTTCCTGGGATGGACTAAATTCCTGCCTTTCACCACTCTACTCAGATAAGGGATAATTCCTCTTTTGATAAGACTTAAGGTACAGTACTTACACTTACTTGTGAATAAGTCAACACAGACATTTTGGGTTATTTTTTTTACTAAAATCTCTAAACTTATACATGAGTATATAGGGTATATGTGCATAATTAAGTAAAGTCTCCTGACCTAACCCTCCAAGCCTTAACAGGCAGCAGCTACACCCAGTGAAGGAGGACTGTTCAGTCTCTAAACAAGTATGAGGAGGAGGATGTTTCCAGTCCCCGCCCACCAATGAATGAGGTTGTGATAAGAAATCACAAGGGTCCTGATTGTGATTGTTGCAATCTTGCTCATTGGTGAGATGTGACTGGAAAAACCATCATCCTTGTGCCCCAATCAGCAGCTAAATGGATCTCATTTGCCTGATGTGACTGTGGGCTATTAAGGTGGGTTGGGAGAGGAAAGGCTTATATTAAGACTGTTTAGTTTATGCTGAATATGGAGAAATCCTAGATCTGCAACTCTAGAGATCTATAACTGCAATGCAGAATATCAACTTGTATTTTTAAAGTGACCAAGTCCCATCAATGAGAGAGGTCCCAACAGACTTCAAATGTACAGACTTCAACTGTTCCTATCCTAAACAATACAATTTTAGCTTGATTTGACAAGTGGACATAAAGTAAATTATACAACATATGCACACATTATGCACATGCACATTTCTTTAATGGGGCCCAGTTTGTGAAAGTTACACAATTCACATGATTGGTACAGAATGACAGTTACCATGGTGTTATCACGATTTTTTCTAAATATGACTACAGCTTTTTCACCATCTTCAGGGAGCAAGCCCTTCTGAGTCATGGATGGATGGGGGAGTTTAACTCACAAGTCACACTGGGTCAGAGACGGGCATAATGTAGCCCTCCAGATGTTTCTGGGCCACAGTTCTCAGCATTCCTTCGCTAGGCAGTTTCAGACTGCTGGGGTTGCGGTCCAGCAGCACCTGGAGAGTGGCATTTTTTGTCACCATTGCACTAGGTAGCCTGCTTTTGACAGGAACCTGCATAGTATTCAGCCAGAGTACAGACTGCTGTCTACTAGGGTTGTCATATCACCCAACTATCTGGGTCTTACCTAAATTCTAACCATGCTACCTGATCCCTGCCTTGGTCATTGCTTGGATCAAATTGTAGTCTTTTGTTTTAAGGAAAAGTGAATATCTGACCCCAGCAGAAACTGAGATGTGGGTCAAAACATGGAGGGTTTTATTCTGCAAGGGAGTAATGCATGAGAGGCATCAGAGCAGAACCAAAAGGGCATCAAGTGAGATGAAGGAGGGATTAGGAAAGACAGGGCAACAAAAGTTGTGAGTGGTACAAGTAGCATCCCGGGGGGGGGGGGGGGAGGTGCTACAAAAGTGGAAGGTTAGTCAATAGAGGAAGTATGAGAGATTGGTGACCAAGTTATGCAAGTGAGGGAATGCAAAAAGCAAAGGAGGATACAAAGGAGAAGGGAAGACAGGAAAGCAAACATGTAACACCTTATCCTCAATCAGGAGAGTTTCCATTTAACTGTATAATCGATCAACTGCTCTTGCAAAGTAACACACAAGACAGGTTTGTAGGAGAGACAGAGAAAACACACAACCCTAACAATAAAAAGGGAAAAATTAGTCAGTGCATCCAACCCCTTAAACAGTGCATCGAAGCATCACTATTTCTACTTATGATAGCTGTACGCTACTTCCAAAACTAGAGGCCATATGCTTCAGCTCCTGCTTGGAGGCCTCACAGAACTATCTGTTTGGCCTCTGGGATAGTTGATGCAGATCTGAAATGATCCAAAAAGACCTTTGGTTTGATCTAGCAGGATGCTTATTGTGTTTTACTGCTTTTGAATTTTCTTCTATTTGAACATCCTAGCATGTGGGTTATGACTTTATTCAGTCCAATCTGTGACAGACACTTTGTTTCATTCTGTTTTCCCACCTTCTCTCCTGCAGAGGTGCTTTCTCAATTGTCAGGAGGTGTGTGAAGGTGTTGTCAGGACAGGAGTATGCTGCCAAGATCATAAACACCAAGAAACTCTCCGCTCGTGGTAAGTTGCCCTGTCTACATCCCACAGGTTTAGACCTCTCTGCTATTGTGACCAACATGTGGGATAGCTGGTTCTGTCTTAATTGCTTCTGGTGCTGCTGTGATGTTTACTTGGTACACGTACATTCTTTTCAGGAAAGATGTAAAGACATGTTTTCTTATATGTTGGAGTCATTTTATAGTGCGGGGCCAGGGAGGAACAATCCCAGTTGTCTTGGTAACGAGAAATTTGATTCTGAGAGCTGTAGCTCCCACCTACATTACCATTCTGTTTCCATCCATGCAAATACAACCGCTCCTGTAATGCCGGGTCCTCCTCATAATCCAGAAAGCATCTCACAATGTCCTGAATTCTGAGTGCCACTTTCCCACCCAAATGCCATCCATCATCCCCTTTCCCTAATCCCCAACCAACCATTTGCTAATTCTTTCTGGTCCAAGATCCACAGCACAGGACCTAAGTCTAAAAAGATGTCTTTTGAGGCCATTAAAGGCCTTGTGCATAGCCCTTTCCTCCAGGTTCTCTTTTTAGCCACTCAAATGAGGTTTGGAAAAGGGATGAAAATAGGACAAAGGCGAGTCTCTGTACTGAATGAATTTCTTGAATGGGTTGAGACCTCTATATCATTATTGAGTCACAGCCTTGCCATTCCTGAAATAGCATATTAACTATGGTAAAATGCTCTGCAATTCATTCCCAGCCTCCTCGCAGCTAGATGATTGATATCCCCATTTCTGCAGATGAACAGAGACCCAGGTGATGACTTACTTAGCACCAACTTCTGTGCCCAGATATGCAAACTTTTGCTTTGGGTCCAGAAATGCAACAATTATTTTCAGAATATTGAAGAAAATTACTCTTTTCAATTGCATTTTTCCTGAATCCTCCAGCTAGTCCCTGGATGGCTCTGGGACTCGCAGTACAATAAACCCACTTTGCGGGCTGGTCAATGAAGTAACACGACCCAAATATGTATTTCTTCAGTACCTTAAAGAGTTTCTTTTTTCCAGTTGTAACCACTTTCAGATCATGTTTTCTGAATCACAGGAACTGCTCTATATACTCATGTTCAGGTCTTGAAATTTTAATCAAAAAGATTGACTCCAAAATCCTGGTCCGACTTATCCATAGTGAGTATAAGTACTGTATTTTAACTCTTATTAAAAAGGAACCAACCTCTTTACTGACCAGATTGGTCCATCCTGGAAGAATCCAAAAGATGCATTGACCCCTCTATTTACTCAATCAATGCACTGCTTTTGGCCTATTTGAATGGTTTGGGGGTGGGGTGGGGAGGGGAATGGTGTTGGCAACCAAAGGCAGCAGGCTCCCTGAGGCAATGCTGGTATTTCTCTGTTCCCATGGAACAACTTCAACTTATCCACAAGTCATATTGAAATCCATAATTTTGAGGCCAACTTAAACATTAACATATATGGCACTCAAACATAAGCATATGGGGTATTCAAAGCATTGACTCCAAGGGTTGATGAAATATCCCTAGATTTAAACCACTGGTGCTTATTGCTGCCTGTAGTTCAAAGCCAGCTTTTATTGGTGTCTTTTCTCTAATGATTTTTAAAGAGGATCACATAAGCCTCAATATATCCAAATGTTTGGTAACAATATGACAGATTTTGTTAGCCCACTACAGGAAAATAAGCAGGGGGAGATATATACTGTAAATGCCGTATATCTTAGAAATTTGTGTGTCTGAATGTCCTTTTATAATATGCTGTCTCCTGGACTTAAAGCTGCATCTCTCTGGATTATTGTCTGGAGACAGAAGGGCCAAAGAGAGGGAGATTGAATACAATGAAATGGGAAAAGCAGTCGAGGACACCAGAGGAAGCAAAGTGACAAACGATCTGATGCTGAATCTCTGGGGTTTATGTCACAGAGATCATCCAGAAGAAAAAGGTGGAGGGCAGAGAGGTCAGCAGTTATGACTTTTAAAAAAGCCCAAAACAAATATTGCACATGTTGTTCTCCAGAGAGGAGGTTAGAAAAGATACGTACCTCCAGAAGGAGACTTTCTGAGATCACTGTCCTATATGCGTCTACACAGAAGTAAAGCTCACTGAGTTTGATGGGGCTTACAGAGTAGCGGACTGCAGCCTGAATTAAAAGGTGTACAAATAAGGCCTTTATTTGTGGAAAGTGTGCTTTTGACGTTGGGTGTGCAAGAAAAATAATTTAGTTCTATAAATTATCATAAAATTGTTTTTCTGGGAGTCATTTCTGGGAATGTCATAAATATTTAGCTGGAAGAACTACAGATGTGAAAAAATAAACAGAAACAGAAACATGTGGTTAAAAACTTGGTCTTTTCCATGGAAAAAATGAAACAAATTGAATGTTGGAATTTTTTTTATTTAGAATGACATTTTTAAAGACAAGCTGTTCATGTATTTTTTTCATTTGCATTATTTATAAAAATGTGTATGAGTTGACTTTTTTGTTAGATTATGTACAGCAGTGTTACTCAAAGTAGTGATCCATAGATGGAGCCAGTGAACAAACCATTGTTTGCTAGTCTGCAGTGAGTTTCCAGGAGAAAATACCAGTCGCAGCCAATAGGCTCCTGGCCCTTGGCATATTTGTAAACAAATGTCAGTTCCCTCACATCAGACAGCCTGAGAAACACTGAAGTATAGTCTCAGATCACTGCAATTCCTAGTCCTGCTTTCCTTTTCTCCATTTTTTTCAATGGGAAGGACTTACTGTCTCCTTGCTACAATGTATTTATTATTTGCCATATTTATATCCCACCCTTCTCAACCCTGAAGAGAACCCAGAAGGGGACTACAAAGCACTGGAGGAGACAAAATTATTTTCTTTGGTTTACAAATATTGATGGTTTCTTCTACATTTGTAATTTTTGATTATTTTCTGAACACATTGTGTTTTTTCAGGCTTTGACCACAAATGTTACAAAAGTAGATAGGCCAGGAGTCTGATTCAGTTCACTGATGGCCTAAATAGAGTCCAACATTTTAGAATAGGCCACTAATTTAATGTGTAAGATATTTATTTATTTGGTTATTTGGTTGATAGCTCACCTTTCTCCAAAAAAATGAGACTCAAAGCAACTATGTAAGACAGGTGTCCTTGTGCCAGGACTATCTTGAGAAGTTTTGCTGCCTCACGTGAAGACAATATGGCTGTTTCTTTCCATTCCTTGTAAAGTCTTGCTACAATGACAGTTCACTCTTCCTTCGGGACTGATAATGAGAATCCTTTAATAGAGCTGAGTCATTTAGGGAAAGGCAAAGAAAAGTGGCATGGTCATTTGGAACCACTATGTGCAGTCTAAGAGACTAATTGTGAACGTTTCCCTTGATATACCACTTGTGGTGGGCATCACATCACTCTGGTATGGTTGGCCCTCCCTAAACCTGTGCTAAGTATCATATTGTGTAAGTGTTTGAAGACTCCTAATTCATTTAGGTAATCAGCACTTCAAATGCACCAAGGTTTTTGCGTATGCACTGGAGGCCAAGTAGTTCAGCTGTAATTCAACTTCTCCATGCTTGATATTATCCAGATGTGTCAACTACAACCACCGCCATTCCCTGTCTGTGGGGAATAGAAGTTGTGGTCCAATACATACAGAGGGTACAAGGCTGGGAGAAGCCATTAAGTGTCTTTGCCACATAGGCAACCACATTCTCCAATCAAGAATGGAAAATGTAGCAGATGGAATTCTGGACTTTTCTAAAATTACTTATCTCTATTGCTATACTATAAATAATAGTAATAATAATAGGAAGAAGAAGAAGTAGCAGGTGGTCTTTATAACCATAGACAGAATTACAAAATACAATCAAGTAACAACAGGAACATTAGTATTTTAACAAAGTTAACAAACTCTGAGTCAGTGGTTAAAAAACAAATTTACTTATCTTATCTTGAAGCTTATTTCACCCCAGTGGAAGGACAGGGAAATAGAAGCCCTAACAAATTCTCCTTTTGTTCTACCTCTCCTTTTAATTTGCCTTTACTATTTTAATTTGCATTTACCCAGCTCTCTAGTGGGGAGAAAATGAGTGGGTTTGACAAAGTGATAATTAGTGAAGGAACATTATCAGTCTCTGTTATGAAGGAAGGTAGGATGCTTACAGTGGTCTTTTTTTGATCTTTAATCCCATCACCTGTGCCAACAAAGCCATGGCAGTCTCCTACATAGCCTCCTCTAACACAGTTTTTGACATAATTATGTGCAGGGTTTTCCCTTCCAAGATCAAAATATGCCATCTTCAATCAGGAATCATGCAAATGTTCTCAGTTGTTTTTTTGCCAATGTGCAGACAGTTCCATGTGTTCAGTGGAAGTTCTCTGTACATTTGTGCCGTGCCACATTAGATCCCAGCTGTTGTGTTGCTGTGCATTGCAGTGAGTGTTGCTTTTACTCTTCTCAGATCATGGCCATGTGTGCATATTTGAGTGCACATATAAACATGCACACTTAGATTTATGTAGCCCTCCCAGAGCTGCATAATTCATTCCCTGTGTTCTTGATGCAAGCAGATGCATTCAGGTTTGGCAGCTACATTCTGAGACCCAAAACTGTCACAAAGGATGGAGGGTTCATTTTTCTTCCCAGTCATAACAGCTACTGACTTGCACAGAGGCTCTTGCTGGTCTTCTGATTGTGCAGCCAACTTCAATTCCTGTACATCCCTGGAGTTCCAAGAGGAGCAAAACAAGGGTACTGCCTTCAGAAGTTGGTCAATATGCAATACATATTCAGATCCATTTCTTGCTATACAGTCAGCTGTCTGTATCCACAGTCTCTGCGTCCACTGATTCAATCATTTACAGTTTAAAAAAATTAAAAAACAAAACAAAAGGCAAACCTTGATCTTATCATTTAATGAAAGGGACCCCACTGTATATGATTAGCTGTCCTGAGTCCCTCTGTGGAGGCTGAGATAGGACGGGATATAAAAGCCTGAAATATGATGGGATTTGTGCATCCATGATTTTTTAATTCTGAGACCAAACCCCAGCAGATACCACAGGCCCACTGTAATTTTAGTGCTTAAGAACAAACAGTGCTTCCCTCATTGCTGGTTGCATAGACATCTCTGCTGATTTCAGAACAACGTGCTTGCAACTGTTAGGAGATTGGACAGAGCTTCATGTCCAGCAGAGAGTGACAGCAGTGACATGGAGGGTGGTGTGATAGTCCAACACAGCACCATAGGTGGTTTGGCCTTGGATTCAGTGGTCAGTGTTGACTCACATTTTGTAAATCTCTTCAGAGGTGACTGATGACTTCTCGGTTACTAAGTCAGTGACTCCACTATAGTTTCTTCAAAAGAGGTCTCCAAGGTGCTGAATCTGTTGCTGGGATTAAGGACCAAGTTGCCAATGAAAGCTAAGACTGCTTGCACTGTGTAATTTTCTAATTAAAGGTAAAGGTAGGTAGTCCCCTGACATTAAGTCCAGTCATGTCTGACTCTGGGGTGTGGTGCTCATCTCCATTTCTAAGCCGAAGAGCCAGCGTTGTCCGTAGACACCTCCAAGGTCATGTGGCCAGCATGACTGCATGGAGCGCCGTTACCTTCCCGCTGGAGCGGTACCTATTGATCTACTCACATTTGCATGTTTTCGAACTGCTAGGTTGGCAGAAGCTAGGGCTGACAGCGGAAGCTCACGCCGCTCCCCGGGATCGAACCTGCGACCTTTCGATCAACAAGCTCAGCAGCTCAGTGCTTTAACCCACTGCGCCACCGGTGTCTGCATAATAGATGCATCAGAAGAATATTTTTAAGTAGCCATTCTCTTCATTTATCTATTTGAGGTTTAAATGAATAGTTACTTATAGACATATCCCAAACTAGGAATCAGTGCAGTTTCTTTCCCAATGGACTGGAGCTGGCTTTTTCCTCTGCAATTCCACCAGGATCATGGGCTTCAAAAACTTTGATAGTATCCAGGATCCAAGTGGATGCTGTACAAACTCAGTATTTTGAACTGGTATGAGATGGATGCCAATCCTGCAAGAGAAATGCTGACAAGTGAAAAGACCAGGCAGCCTATTAGAGTCAGGTAACTGCAATTTACACTATCAGAACAAGGGTAAGCCCCCATATGCCGAGAGAACATTCTCACAACCATTTCATCCATGTCATCCTGGATGAATACCAAAGTCTTCATTAGTCATCTCCTTGAAATACAATCTAAATTATATGAAAGGAAACCTGGGAATGACTCGCTTTCATACATTCTGATAGGGTTCCATGGCTCCCTGTAGAGCTATATAAATATTAGAGCGCAGCAGCCTGCAAGTTGGCTTTTTCACTGCTGCTCCTAGGAGGTTCGATTCATGATTTCCATCTCTACAAACTTGTGAGCGTTAGGCTCAAACAGCGACTCAATTCTCTTAGGAATTATCACAGCTGCAAACTGTCAATACCCATTTTTTGTGGTAGCTTAGTTTGATGTTTTCTGTCAATATCAGGCAAGCTACTTGTCAGAAAGGAAATGTCTCTCATTGTGACTTTGGGGGGATTTGGAAGTCAAGGGAATAAAAGCCTTGCAGCTATGGAAGATTTATTGGTAGGAGGGAACTCCAAGTTGGGAACAACTATATTCTGTTTCATAACTGGATGGTATTCAATGTAGAAAATATAAAATTGAATTGAGTTTTATGTAATGCATTCTGTACCCAAGGTGGCAAGACACTTTATAAAGCAATGAGTAGGAGCAATAGGTATGTAAGCAAACAGAGAAGCCTATATGTGAGTGGCTGTCACTCAAATGCAGTTTTGGATTTTTCCTTAATGCAAAAGGAAGGATTGGCCCAAAGCACCACCAATTATTTTCTTCTCAGTAATTTTCACAGGCTCCTCAACTCCCACCTGAAACCTACTGGGGTGTTTTCTACATTTGCTTTTACAGAGCCAACCTACCATGAGATGCCTGTCATTTATATAATGCTACCGGCTTTCTGCTTCAACTGTGTGGAAAGAGATACCAAAACATAAAAAGTCTTGGTGGCATGTATTTCTCTGTGGATGTCTTGCTGTGTTTTGCAGTTCTTGTTTCCTAAAATATCATGGAAAGGTGGAGAACTTGTCAAAAGGGTTACCTAATCATCTACCAAGTAGTGAAGGATGCTGACAGGAACACAATAATTTGAAACGTGATGTTGAAAGAGAGTTCTGGATAATGCTAATGGGTCTTAGAGCAAATCCAGCCTGAACTCTCAGAATGATCAACTTCACTACCATACTTAGACCTATCTTGAGGTGATGTGGCTGTAGGAAAACCGAAGACCACATTACAGGTGGATTGATTCAAAGCAAAATCTTAAATATGCAGAACTGGTGGTCACAATGTATCTCGGAAGTCTCTTAATCATAGGAATGTAATATGCTGAAGTTAATTGTCAGCAATTAACAACAACAAAAAACCTCTAACTACCTATTAATCAAATGTATATTATAGTTCTGGTGCAACAAGACTCTAGTGTGGTTGATTACCTAGGATGCATCTACACCAGTGGTTCTCAACCTTCCTAATGCCGCGACCCCTTAATACAGTGCCTCACGTTGTGGTGACCCCCAATCATAAAATTATTATTATTGCTACTTCCTAATTGTAATTGTGTTACTGTTATGAATCATAATGTAAAAATCTGAAATGCAGGATGTATTTTCATTCACCGGACTAAATTTGGCACAAATACCCAACTACAGCGCTCCATGCCGTCATGTCAGCCACATGACCTTGGAGGTGTCTATGGACAACACCGGCTCTTTGGCCTAGAAATTGGACACGACTGGACTTAATGTCAGGGGAAAACTTTTACCTTACATTACCCAATATACCCAAATTTGAATACTGGTGGGGTTGGAGGGAAAATTGGTTATGTCACTTGGGAGTTGTAGTTGCGGAGATTTATAGTTCACCTACAATTAAAGAGCATTTTGAACTCCACCAATGATCGAATTGGACCAAACTTGGCACACAGAACTCCCACAACCAACGAAAAATACTGGAAGGGTTTGGTGAGAACTGACCTTGAGTTTTGGTGTTGTAGTTCACCTGCATCCAGAGAGCATTGCAGACTCAAACAATGATGGATCTGGATCAAACTTGGCATGGATACTCAATATGCCCCAATGTGAACACTGGTGGAGTTTGGGGAAAATAGACCTTGACATTTGGGAGATGCAGTTGCTGGGATTTATAGTTCTCCTGCAACGAAGAGCCCTTGCCTGTTCTGCACCCCTGCCTGCCGGTGGGAGAGTGATGTAGGTGAGGGGTGCCTGGCGCAAGGAGAGCGACACAGGCGAGGGGTGCCCATGGAGCCACTCGCCCGTCCCTCACCTCCTTCTGCCATCAGAAGGAGGCGAAGGACAGGCGGATGGCTTCACACGCAGCCTAGCCGCCCACGGAGCCACTTGCCATCAGAAGGAGGTGAGGGACGGGTGGATGGCTTCACGCGCGGGAGTGCCAGTGGCTCAGGGGGTTGGCCGCCATTTTGGAGGGGGCGTGGCCAGCCAATGTGGCTTCGCGACCCCCAGAAAATGGCCGAACGACCCCCTGAGGGGTCGTGACCCCCAGGTTGAGAACCGCTGATCTACACTGTAGAATGAATGCAGTTTAACAATACTTTAACTGCCATGACTCAAACCTATGGAAACACAGGAGCTGTAGTTTTATAAGGTCTTTAGCTTTCCCTGCCAAATAATGTTGGTGCCTCGCCAAATTACAATTTCCATGGTTCCATAGTATTGAGCCCTGGCAGTTTAAAGTGGTATCAAACTGCAATAATTTTAGAGTAAAGAACAAATCTCAGACACCAACAGATTAATGCATGATCTAGGTACACAGCATAGCAATGAGCATGGACAGAATATAACAGAACACACTCAAATTACACTCTCAAATTACAATGTTGATTTAGCATTATCCTAAGAAATAGAACACGGGAAAGTTTCATAAACAGTTGACCACCACATGAAATATACAAATTAAATAGTTCTATTTGCTCCACATCCCTTTCCCAGCTGCTTCTTGGGAACAGTAAAATATTACAGTAGAATACAAATAGGGCACTAAGGTGAAATGGGCACAAGGGCACTAAGATGAAATGCAATAAACTGGAAAGAAATCACATATATCTTTTTGTATTTTGAAGGAGGAAAGAGAAAAGTCAAGGAAAGATACACTGAAGAAGAAGTAAGCAAGAGGCTTTCCAAGTTTCCCAGAGAATAAAAAGAATTTCATGAAGAAAGAAGCAGAGGTTCTCCATATTGGAAATTCACTAGCATAGCAAAAAAACATTCTCTCACTAAAGAAAAAATGTGGGCAGGCATCCAAAACAGATTTAGAGAGAAGCTCTACATAATCTCCTAGAATTTTGAGGCACCTGGGGAGACTTGAGGACCCTGGCAGGGTTGACTGCTAACAAGAGGCTGAATATGTTTCTTTTGTTTTTTTTAAATAAAGCATCCAACATTCTCCATTTGTTATGGTCAGTGGTTATGCTTTCTGGGCAGAAGATTTTGTGAGCAGAGGAAAACTATTTTTTTCAAGCTCTGATACATTTTCCCCTGTCACCCATTAATCAACCCCAGGTGCTTTCAACAGCACCACATGGCTGAGGACATGTCAATATCAGACAAGTTACTTGGTCCAGAGCAGCCCTGAATTTGGCACATGCGTGTTGAATTCAGAGCTGGTATCCAGATGGGCTGGAATCACATCAGACCTGTGGGTCTTTCAGCTTGTCCTCTGTGTTGCTGATGCTTCCTGACAGCCACATAATGTTGTCCATTGCCTGCCATGTCTGCTAGTGTCCAAATGGGGTGCCTGTTTGATTAGAAAAAGAGGGGTGATCCCCTTCCTTGCTGGTCACCTTTAGACAGAGTTCTGTGGTTAGCAGGTTATGATGGTAGCGACACAGAAGATCAGTGCAGGAAAAGTGCGATGGCTGCAGTGTCTGTCTGGAGGGGGAACTGGACTGAAATGGACCCAATACAGCTGTCCAGACTGCCGGGAAGCTCCAGGATACTCTGAAAGTTCCTGTCAAATCTGGGGTATTCCCCAACATTACGTAAAGCTGGGCAAAGTTGAATTGTAGCAAGAAAAACTAGAATACTCATCAGAAGCTCTCATGCATCATGGGGACAGACACAAGTGGATTTGCGGTGAGTCTGATATTTTTGGCCATTGTAGACAAGACCCGAGTCTAGCTGCCATTTTAATTTTATACAATGCCCCCGTGAAGCATTGCTCTCAAAAATTCTGGGAAATTCAAATGGCAGTTTTCAAACATCTGCCTAGCCTAGCCCAGAGCATTTCTAATAACAGATCTGGTTACTAGGGACCAGGTCTCAAATGTGGAGCTGACTCAAGTTTGGACAATAATGAACTTCCCAGTTATGCTTTGGAGAGACAGATACTTTCCTGTCTGATCTGTGTACACAACTCTTCTTTGTCAACTGAAAATGATTCCCATCATTTCGCCGGATTATCTGAGAGCCAGTTTGCACTTTATGACTACCTAATGAAAGCCATTTTCAATTGGTTTATGAAAATGGTGACCTATGGACAGGAAACTGTTTGTAGTCCACAAAGAGGAAAACAGCATGAAGTCATCTAATGGAACATTGCAAACAGGTCTCCACAGAGGAGCTATGCGCTCCCCACAGCAGTCCTGAGTTTCCAAACAGTTGAGGCTGTTCTCATTCAAAGAGTTTTCCTTGTGCACAGCACATGGTATGTGAAACATGAAATCTGCATAAGTGGTCCCTCCTGTACTTCTGCCATTTGCCTTGAGGGAACCATTTTGTTGGGTGTTTTCTGAAAATTCAAAAGATGGGCATTTACCTTCAACAAGGCTGCTAGGACTTAATTAAAGCCTGGTAATGCATAAGACCCTTTTTTGTTTCTTCATGATACCATTATTCATTTCTCCAAAAGGTAAAAAATAAGCAAATAAAGGAACTAATTTAAGACCCCTAACATAGAATGCTGCATTCTGAAAACTTCCCACACAAAACTCTGTTGATCTACCTCATTCCCAAGCAACCACAGAATAGCAGATACTTCACATCTCAGCACTGCTTCTGTGTGGTTGAGAAAGTCTCCATTGGTCTTCTAGTCTTTGATAAAATTGGACAAGTCAACTGTATAGTTAGGGGTGTAGCCTAACTATAATAAATGTATTTAGGATTGCAGTCTTAGACCAGACATAGCAAGAAACAACTATCTTAATTCTTTTTAAGTCACATGTTTGCAAATTTACTCTCCATCTTAATACAGAAAAAAATTGAATTGAAGCATTCACTTCTGGGGTGTTTTATGATATCTGCACTCAAAAGAACTGTAATTAGGCAAGGATCAATATTTAAGGCCAGCATCTAAAATCATATTTTAGGGCCTAAGTTCTTCACACTAAATAGTTCTAAGTTCCCTGGATTTAGATGTGATGGGAAAAGGTGTGTTTAAAACCAAAACATGGAGCTCTTTGCCCCACCCCAGCCATTCCACAGATATATAAACCCATTGTCCTAATTCCAACAGACCTCACTACCTCTGAGGATGCTTGCCATAGATGCAGGCGAAATGTCAGGAGAAATGCCTCTAGAACATGGCCCTATAGCCCAAAAAAACCCACAAGAACCTAGTGATTCCAGCCATGAAAGCCTTCGACAATACACAAAACATGGATGTTTCCAATTTTCTCCCTTGGTAAGACAAGGAAGTATATTATAGTGCTATTATTCCATTCTATTGTTGCATCCTGTAGAATTGTGAGATTTGGAGTTTGATCAGAGGCACTAAAAAAGATCTCCAGATGAGAAGTCCAAATGGCCTTAAAAACCAATCCCAAGACATGTTGCCATGGCAGTTAAAATGAAATCCCAGCACTCTAGCTGTGTAGCATGAATGGGCCAGATATATTTTGCTTATGTTTTGCTTACACTTCTCTCCAGTCTTCATAGGCTGATTGAACAAGAAGGGGGGCTCTTATTAAAGAGCTGGTGATGGTGTCAAGACAGTCTGGGTAACCCCATGCTTTTCTCTCCACAATTCTGTGGAACACAACATCAGTTAGAACCAGAGTTCAGTGGCCTCATCCTCAAGATGCTTCATTGACAACTGGCATCCGTTTGGCATCCACTGATTAGTGAGTCCTAAACCCTTCTAATATGCTAGGAGAAAAGAGTGTGTTTGTGTTTTAGAGAGGCATCAAGAAAGTCACCGTTGAGAGAAGACACTTTCCCTTCCTTTCAGGTCAAAGGGGTATACTGAGAAAAGAAACATGATTTTTAAATTAGCTGGACTACTTTAAAAAACCAAACTCCCCCACGTTGTTCCATTATTCATTTGCCATCAAACTTGGAGGCCATTGTTCCCAACCGCACGTACCATACACTGAAATCACAGGCTTTATGCATTCATAAGCTGGCGGTTCCCTGCTGTCCTGCAATGTTTCACAGTGGCAGCAGCTTTTGTTTCAAGAAAGAGGGATTCCCTCTGCCTTTTCCCACCCCCCTCCTCCAGCTAAGCACAGATCTTGCTATAGGACATAATGGCAGGCTGTATAAAGCTCCCCTTACTGTTTCCTTTCACAATTTGCTTTTCGATTTTTAAAATGTACAGACATATTCAAGTGCTTTCCTTATAATAAGTGAGCACTAGCATACGACCACAGGAGAGGGGGAGTGATGGAGAGAGAGAATGAATGTGACCACTGATGTTTCATAGATAAATAATTGTCCAAGCAACATCAGAATTCACATGGGGTAGCAGGTTATAAATAAAGATGATGATGATGATGATGATGATTATTATTATTATTAAACTTTATCATTAAGAAGAATGCACAAGATATGACAGCAGTTTACTTTTGCCTGATTCTATTGGGAAGGATTAAATACTAACTCTTTGTTACCTCTTACTGAGTTAAATGAGCACAAATTACTTTTGTGGTTTGAACTCAGTTTGTAGCAATTCAAGTAAGCCAAGGGCGTAGGAGACTCGGTGGTGCAGTGGGTTAAACTGCTGAGCTGCTGAACTTGCTTATCAAAAGGTCACAGATTTGAATCCGGGGAGTTGTGTGAGCTCCCACTGTTAGCTTCAGCTTCTGCCAACCTAGCAGTTCAAAAGCATGCAAATGTGAGTAGATCAATAGGTACCGCTCTTTTGGGAAAGTAATGGTGCTCCATGCAGTCATGGTGGCCACATGATCTTGGAGGTGTCTATGGACAATGCAGGCTCTTTGACTTAGAAATGGAGATGACCACTAACTCCCAGAGTCAGACACGACTGGACTTAATGTCAGGGGGAGACCTTTACCTTTACTATAGGAGCAATGGGTGAAACTGCAGTGTTTTAAAAGTAACTGAGAAAGTGGAAAACCCAAGGATTTATCTGGATTGTGCTTGACACATCAGTACTGTTGGATGATATGAATGAATCATTTTTTTTTTGTCTAGCAAAAAGAAAAGGGACACTTTTAGAAGTCAAGTCCTATATTTTTATCTTTTTGTTACACTAAATCTTTTTACAGCTCCTTCTATGAGTCAAGGTGAATCAGTCATGTATCAGTTTTAGGGCTAGTGAAGACATTACCTTTTTTGTGACAGTACAGAAAGCGATTGCACACAGTAAGAGAAATGTTTATTCATTTATTTGTCCAGTAAGACTAATACGGGATACACTAGAAGTGAAACAGCCATCATCCTTTAACTGCCAAACTGGACTTGGATGGAAATATCTTCTGCAGGGTTCCATGTCAGCATCATTTCATTCTCTAAGATATTAGACTGGAAATCTGAGAGGGTGATATCTTACAGGGTAGGGCCTGGCAATATTAGTAACCACAGTTACCATGACAGATCATTCTACAAAACATTTATTAAAGTCAGTTCTGTTTAATCTGTAGGATTTTCTTAACAATACTCTCTTAAACTTCCTGAGTAATTGTTGGGTTTTCATCTTTTACACTTGCCTTTCAAAAGGGGAATAGTACCTGAAAGGTTATTGACTAAGTAGTACTAATCATAAGAGAATGTTGCTAAGAGAATGTCATTCAAAACAAACAAGTAAACCACAAGGACTAACAGATGATACAAAGGAAGGAGGGTAATAATAATAATAATAGTAATAATAATAATAATAACAACAACTACTACTACTTTATTGTTATACCCTGCCACCATTTCCTTGAAGGGACTTGGCATGGTTTACATATAGGACAGAAAGTCTAACAGACAAAAAAACCCCAAAACAATCCATTAAAATAAAAACTCCACTAAAATAAGAGCACCACAAAATACAACAATCCAGATAGAACACAATTAAACATAAAATAATAAAACAGCAGCATTGAAGATCCATCAGACAATATTCAACAAAATCCAATGACCAGAATTACTAAAATGGGTGTGACCAGGTTATAAAAGGGTTGGGCATGGGATAGCGCAAAACAGCATACCATAGGACTGGGGAATTGGATGAGGTGCAGAGAACAGAGAACAGATTTCATCTGAACATGGAGATTCCATCTGAACTTCCTGACTGTGAGAGCTGTTCAGCAATGGAACTCTCTGCCCTGGAGTGTGGTGGAGGCTCCTTCTTTGGAGGCTTTTAAGCAGAGGCTGGATGGCCATCTGTCAGGTATGCTTTGAATGCTATTTTCCTGCTTCTTTGCAGAGGGTTGGACTGGATGGCCCATGAAGTCTCTTCCAACTCTATGATTCTATGATTCAACTATCTGGCAACTTAGGGACTGGGCATTTATAACTAGGAACTAGTTGTTCTGAAATGTTTGCTGTAACATCCAGGTTTTCAGACCCCTGCAAAAGGAGGACAGTGTGGGGACAAAAGGAGGACAGTGTGGGGAAGTCTCCCTGGGGGAAGGTGTTCCAAAGTTGAGGGGTCACCATCGACAAGGCCCTCTCAATCGTCTCCACCAGCCATGCCTGTGACAGTGGTGGAAGCGAGAAGAAGGCCTCCTCGGTGGATCTTAGAGCCTGCACTGGTTCATAGGGGAAGATGTGACCACAAAGAAAGGCAGGGCCCAAACCATTTAGGGTTTTGTAGGTCATAACTTGCACCTTGAATTGGGACCGGAAACTTCTCAGCAGCCAGTGGAGCTGCTTTAATAGGGGCATAATGTGCTCACTGTAATTGACTCCAGTTAGAAGCCTGGCTGCTAACTTTTGTTCCAGTTGTAGTTTCCAAGCTGGATGTAAGCAAGGCATGGACCACCATAGCCAAGTCAGGCTTCTTGAGGTACAGTCGCAGCTGATGCACAAGCTTTAACTGTGCAAAGGCCTCCTGGCCACCACTGATATCTGAGCATCAAGCATCAGCATTGAATCCAGGAGGACTCCAGACTGCAGACCTGTGTTCTCATGGGGAGTGTAACCCCGTTGAGCATAGGTTGCCACCTTGCGACTGACCAGGAGAACCTCTTGTCTTATCTGGATTAAGGTGGATTAAGTAGGAGGTTCCTGGAGTGTATAGTATCTATAGTCCTACCAGCCTGAGATTCCTTCCCCCATCCTGTAGCCCAGAGGGTGGCTGGTGGGGGAGCTCTGAGATCTGGGAACCTTATTATGTGGAATTAGTCTTTCTTTGTTCTAATGTGCTTCTGACTCTCTCTTAGGGTGAATGATGATATATAATAGTTGTAGAATCCTTCCCAGTGGACCTGTGGAGTATGAACCAACTAGAAAGATAGTTAATTTAAGTACATAATCCCAGTTGGATGTGGAGACTAGGGTGGGACATTGGAAAGTAGAAAATATGAGCATCTTAGGTCCAATTATATTACTTTGGCAGCATGGTTGCTAACAAATCCATTTCCCCATGGTCTGCTTTCATGCTGTGCTCATTAATGTCAGATGGATAGTTTCTTTCTGGATCATGTGGATACTTTTCACTTCAACCTTCCCTCTCTCCATCTGAACATGCTAGCATGGAAGAAACTTGTATGCCATCCATCTCATCAAACATCCAACATTATGGATGCAGTGTGCGAGCCAATTTTGAGGAAGCAATTATACTGTAAAATTTCTGTATAAATAAGATCATTGGCTCAAGCTGTTGACATGCAACTATTGTACAGTTTTTATAATACCATCAGGCATGATCATTTGAGTGCAGAAATGCTGGCAGAATTTAGACATAAGCACAAGTATGTCTGTGGCCAACACTGTTTTAGTTGTTTACTTGAGCAGGTGCATATGGGAAGGCACCTATAAGGAAGCAAAATAAACAATTTTAATCATTCTTAAGTTATAACATATATATAGGAATAAGAAAATATTAAATACCACTGTACAAAAGCAGCAGCTTAATTTAGAATCTCATTTTACCCAAGGTAGAAAAACCCGAACTGGAACAATTTGCTAATGAGAAAGAGAGAAATTGAATATTGGCTGGTGTGAAGAATGTATGAAATGTTCAAAAATTGATACTTCATCTATGCCTCCCTTGAAAGCGTATGGAAATATGGTTACATTCTATATCTGTCTGTGGCCTTTCAGGTGTATCAGTATCACTTGTCTGTAATATTTTTGATATATTGTCATCATGACTAGCAGCTAGATATTAATTATCCCACATTCAATGGATTCCATGAAATCGCCACCATTTAAACTATTTTTAAAGCCACCTAAAGTCTTTTTTTTGGGTGTTACTACATTGTTTAACATGAAAAGTGTGGACACAGGGCCATGCATATCAAACTTGTTCCTCTTGATTGCCCTTTCCATCACTCTTTAATATTGTTTGTATTGTAGAGAAGTGCCAAACACAGTGTTCGAATATGACTCTTCCATGCAGCTTCTTATGATTGGAGACAGTTAAATATGGAAAGATTCTAATATATTATTTGAAAAGTTGCTTCAGGATGCTTATCTTGAAATTTCTGTTTTTAATTACAGGCATGGACTCAGAGCAAGGCAGTGATAAATCCTTTCTGAACAAACCTTGCTAAGGAAACTTCATAATGGTTTTTGTCTTAGGCCACTTCTACAGCGCCATATAAAATCCAGATTTTCTGTTTTGAACTGGATTATATGGCAGTGTGGACTCGTATAATCCATTTCAAAGCAGATAATGTGGATAATCTGATTTGATAATCTGGATTATACGGCAATGTAGAAAAGTCCTTAGAGACACCTGAGATCTGAAACATGAAAGCATTCAACAACAACAAACTACAAATGAGTGTGAAAGTGAGTCATGTGTGGCTTCCTGAACTGGTTCTTAAGATGATGTTAGATGGAAAATGGAATGTAGGATGACTAAAATCTGAAGCTAAAACCCAACTATTAGTCTCATTCACTGAAGTGCTGGCCAAGTTCCCATTGATTCAGTAAATTTACTCTTCATTGTTGTTATGTGCCATCAGGTGGATTCTTACTCATGGTGACCATTTAATACATTTCCTTAGCAAGATTTATTCTGAGGGGTGTTGCCATTGCATTACTCCAAAATCAAGTAAGATTATATGATTTATCAGGGATTTGAACTCTGGTCTCTTGGAATCAAACCACTATACCTCTAATTGGAAATATCATTTTGTATTTATCCTAGATTTCCTCAAGGAAATTACATGAAATGTGTCCTCAGAAGGCTTTATGTATCATGCTATAAGTTTACTTGTAGGACATAGCTTCTGGCATACCCACCTGTTCTGTCCTTATATTTTAGATGAATCCATGTTTGTTATTAAGTGCACACATCCCCAAAAATCACATTCTTTTTTTTTTAAAGAAAAGCTTTCGTTCAATGTTGATTTTATCCTAACCTTTAAATCATGCTGCTGTTTAAAGCTGGTGTGTTAACTTGGTGTTGTGAGCTACAGTTTACAGTTTGCACTCTGCATTATGGTGTTATAATAATTAAATTGCAAGCTGTTTGTGTACCTTGATAGAAAGAAGAGAGATACATTAGTTACAACAGAGAGCAGCAGCCAAACCCAGCTTCCTGATTACATTAGGATATGCAGCATTTGTATGATACCCACATTTGCTTGATTCATACTTATTTTAGGTACATGCTTAAAATACCTAAGAACATACTGTCGGAAAGCGGTCCTAAAAAGTGTTGTAGGTGTGGCTTAAATTAAGAAAGTCATATTCATAACAACACATTTCTATCCTGTGCCAGATGAATGTAGCTGTAAGTGCATCTTTATCATCAGTGGTGGCTAATGGTATTGTTAATGGAAATATTAATTTGCCTGGGGTCAGACTTTAAAGAGCTGTCCAAGGTGCTGAACCTCATCCTTCAGTAGGTTTAGAACCTTAGATAGTTCCTTAAGTTTATATTAAAACCTGGAATGAACATGGGAGTCACCCTAGATCGGCGGTTCTCAACCTGGGGATTGTGACCCCAGAGGGGTCGCCTGGCCATTTTGGAGGGGTCGTGGCACCATGTCCATTGGCCCCGCCTCCTCCACCAGGCTGCGCAGTGCGGTTTCTGTTGTCCATTTTTTTTGCCACCTGGGGTTCTGTGTGCCAAGTTTGGTCCAGGTCTGTAATTTGTGGGGGTCTCAGTGGACTGTGGATAACAAAGGTGAATCAGTTGAAGGTACTGCAGATCCCACTATCCATAGGCCATATTCCCAAAAACATATTGTTTTTGTGATTAATTACTATGCTTTAATTATGTTCTATTTCTAACAATGAAAATAAATCCAGAATATCAGATATTTACATTACAATTAATAACGGTAACAAAATTACAGTTATGAACTAACAATAAAAATATGGTTGGGGGTCACCACAACATGAAGAACTTTATTTAGGGGTCATGGCATTAGAAAGGTTGAGAACCACTGCCCTAGTTCAACATGCATGTTGTTTCCAAACGTAATTGCTAAAGTTTTCCAAGCCATATCTAACAGCATGGATCTGGTTCTTAAGCAAACATGCATAGGATTTCAGAAAATGACTGCGTGTGAACACGTAAGTAAGTCCCATGAGTATTCTTCCTCTTCTTTACTGTGTTTAGTCGACCTTAATGAATTTGCACATTGGAATTAATTTAAGCATATTTTCCTCATTTTTCACAACACTGCTTTTTCCTATTGAATTTCTCAGGAACAGAAATATTTTAAAGTAAAAAGCGGATGTCATTACTTCTGAATTTGACCAGTTTATTGCAATTTTATAGCACTTGGGATGCTCTCAATTGGAAGGCTCATTGCAATACAAGTCAAAAGACACTGTGCAGCTATTCCATCTTTGCCTCTCTTACAGATTTTTGTCAAAAGAAAAAGATACAGAAGAACAGTGGGAAAACATGAGAGGGTCATAAGTGGAAGGGAATGACAAGTGGCAACATCTTTGGATTCAATCATGCCTGATGCTTTCAGGCAATATAAATTACTGCCTCATCAACTCAAAGACTGAAGTGGCAGTAATTATTTAAAGAAGTCCAAATGGCCAACTGAGATTTATATTTTGTAATGTAACAGATGAAGTTTTGTTCCTGCTTTTCCAGACAGTGTACAATATATCTGGGAATGCAGGGAGAAATTACCTTGGTTGCAGACCGTGTAAGGATAGCAGTCTCTGGCTAGCAGGAGAATACGGATCTCTTCATATGGGGCTAAAAGGCCCAGTTTTGCTGCTTTTCTTCGCAGCCTGGACGGAGACTGCCGAGAGCCCATCAGACAATGTTCAGCAGGCCCTGCCCACATTCCTGACGAAATGGAGGGGAAGTATGGGAAGGTGCTTCCTTCTCCACTACAGGGAGGAAAGTGTGTCTTGGGTAGCTCTGCACTTTCCTCCTCCTTTCCCCATATCCTGTCCCTACCATGGGGAAGGAGGGAGCGTGTGCTGAGGCACCCCCCACGCTTTCCCTTTTGCCGGTGACTGCCAGCACAACAATATGGACCCTGTGGGTTGTGTGAAGAGGGCCTAAGTCAGCAATGTCTATAAAGGTATTACACAGCCCATAGAGCAGGTAAATATTTTATAGTTATGATAGTTAGGCCAAATGGTCATCCTGGCAGATAATTTGAGGATTTAAGAACACAAGAACACTGTCTTTTCTATGAGGACATATGCCTCCACTTTCAGCATTGGTAAGGTAAGATTTAGGTATCTTGCTAGTCTAAATATCCTAAAGGCACCAGATCCTCTCTGATTTTGGAAACTGAGCAGGACCATCCCTGGGTTGTACTGTCAGTAATGACCAGGTGCTGTAATCTATATTTCAGATGAAGGAACAGGAAAAACATATATGATCAAGAGGGCTTTAATTCAAATATTTGGGGGACTGGAGATGATAGTTTAAACATATATCCAAAAGGAAGTTCTAAATGAAAGAATCTGAATTCTAAAGGAGAAGCCAAGGAGTAAATTGGGAGCTACTGTAAAAATTGCAATATAATTAAAAATGAAAACAAAGCAAGACTTTAGATTTCTATACTGCAAAGCAAAGAGTCTGGGGCCCCTTCAACACAGCTGAATAAAATCCCACACCATCTGCTTTTAACTGGAATATATGGCAGTGTGGACCAGATAACCCAGGGATCAGCAATGCAGGACTTGGTCCTAACCAAATAGGCAGGAGGTGATCACTAGAATCAAAACAGTTGGTGCTTTAGGGGGAAAGTGATCATGTAATGCTAAAATTAATGATTGTGGGCCAAATAAGAAGATAATCAAACACAAACCGTGGATTTCAGGAAAGCTGATTTTATTAAATTCATGGAAATACTGGGTAGAATTCAATGGGCAGGAATGCTAAAGAAAAAAGACAGCCAGCATAGTTGGGATTCCATGAAGAAGGAGCTGCTAAAAACACGATCACAAACAATTCTATAGAAGAAGGAATGTGGGGAAAACCAGAAAAAGCCAATGCGGAAGCACAGTACACTTGAGGAGGCAGTGAAAAGACAAAAGAATGGAAGGAAGGGAAAATCATCAAGGAATACAAGGAACAATACAGGTATGTATCAAAAGCTTGCAGGGTCAATGTAAGGAAAGCAAAAACTCAAAATGAGCAGAGACAGGTTAGACAAGCAATGAGCAAGAAAAAGGGGGTTTTCAAATATGTTTGAAGCAAGAGAATGACACAAAATTGTGAGACTGTTGCTCAGTAAGGATGGTAAAATGCTAACCAATCACCATAAAAATTGCTTGAGTTTTTTAAAAAAAAGAATGTGTTTCTATCTGCAAGCTTCCTTTGCTTTAAATACCTGCTGCAGGTATTAATCACCAATAAACCTTTTCTTTTTCACTACTGGTTTGTGCCAGTCTTTATTTATAGTGCCTCCAATCCTAGCTTAATAGAGTCTCCTTTGCAAGGTTCATTTCCAAATAATTATCAATTGACCATCCCCCGTCCCCTCCGCACCTCACTCTCTTTTCCCTTCCAAAAGATGGTGAATGCAGGCTCTGCTCAGCTGTTCCTCTTCTTGAACACTTTCCTGTAGTTATTCAGGGCTTAGGCACTACTTGTATACAGGCAGTCCCCAAGTTACAAGCACCCGACTTACAAATGACTCATAGTTAAGAACGGGAGTGAGACAACAAGAAGTGAGAGAAATCTATGCCTAGGAAGGGAAATTCATTCTTGGAAGAGTAATCATGGGGAAAAGGTGTCTCCACTGAAGCTTTATTACCAATCCTTGTTTCCACAACAAGCCAATTTTTTCATAATCTAATTATTACAGACAGCAAAACAAACACCACAGGGGTGTTAACCTTTCCCTATATGGCTGGAGTTACACTTAAAAATGTACCTGTTCTGACTTACATACAAATTCAGCTTAAGAAAAAACCTACAGAACATATCTTTTTAGACCTTTCTTAAAGGCTGCCAGGGTAGGAGCTTGCCTAATCTCACAGGGTAGCGAGTTCCAAAGCTGAAGGGCCACCTTGGAGAAGGCCCTCTCCCTCATCCCCACAAGCTGGGCCTGTGATGGAAGTAGGAGCCAGAGGAGGGCCTCCCTGGAGGATCAAAGAGATCGTGCAGGTTCATAGAAGGAAATGCGGTCACAAAGGTAGGCAGGTTCCAACCTGTTCAGGGCTTTGTTGGTGATAACCTGCATCTTGAATCAGGACCAGAAAATGAACGGCAGGCAATGGAGCTCCTTAAACAAGGAGGTAGACTGCTCCCTGTAATTTGCTCCAGTTAACAATCTGGCTGCCGATCTTGGACCAATCAAAGTTTCCGGGCCATCTTCAAGGGCAGCCCCACATAGAGTGCATTGGATTAGTCCAGTCTAGAGGTAACTAAGGCATGAACCACCATGGCCAGATCAGACTTCATGAGGTATGGTCACAAGTGAAGCATGAGTTTTAACTGTGCAAAGGCCCTCCCAGCCACCTCCTACACCTGAGCATCGAGTGTCAGAGCTGAATCTAGGAGGGCCCCCAAGCTGTGGACCTGTAACTTCAGGGGGTGTGCAACCCCATCTAGCACAGGTTGCCACCCTATACCCCGATCAGACACACGACTGACCTGGAGGACCTCTGTTTTGTGGGGATTAACCTTCAACTTGTTCACCCTCATCCAGACCGTCACAGCTGCCAGGCACTCATCCAGTATCTGAGAGACTTCCTTGGATTTCAGTGGAAAAGAGTAGTAGAGTTGGATGTCATCTGCATAGAGCTGGCACTGAACTCCAAAACTCTGGATGACCACTCCCAGCAGTTTCATGTAGATGTTATATTACGTTCACTCCTGAATGTTCCTGTAACCAATTTGGCTGCTACATTTTGAACTAACTGGAGTTTACAAACTTGGTACAGAGGTAGCTGGATATATTGCAAAAGTTCAACCTTTAGGTTACCCGTATGTGGACTACCACCTTTAGGTCCTCAAATCTGTGTGCCAAATTTGGTTCAATGCCATCGTTGGTGGAGTTCAGAATGATCTTTGACTGTAGGTTATCTATAAATCCCTGAAATCCTTTAATTTTTTGGATAAAAGTCAAGGTACAGTACATACATACTTACATTAACTCCATTTTTGGAGATATATTTACTTTCACCAGATATAAGTTACTTTCACCAACTTTGGAGAACATAGAATCCTTTTAGAACTTGTGAACACAAGCTGACGTAAGGAATCTTAGCACATAAGGAAAATATCAGGTGTAGACAATGTCAAGTTTTTATTTATTTATTATTATTATTTATTTACTGTATTTATATACTGCCTTTCTCACCCCTGGGGGACTCAAGGCAGTTTACGACATAGTAAGTTTGATGCCAACATACAGTCAAACAAAGAAATCATAATAACTAATCACTACATATAACTATGACTTAAAATTATTAAAACCATTAAAAATAAGACATAAACAAAATTTAAACATTCAGACAAAACATTAAAATCATCCTAGTATAAATATTAAAATCACACAATCCAAAAATCATACACCATAGCCATTCCAACTGTCATTGGGGAAGAAAAGAAAAAGCAAGGCGACAGTTATCATACATACAGAATTCTAAATGGGGATTTAAAATGCACTTACTAAGTTAGACTGACCTTTAAGTCTAACTTAGCTGGCATGTTTTAAATACATGAGTAGAACCTTGAGGTTTAGAACACGCACATGATTCCTTCCTTGTAAAGCTCATGCAAAAGAGAAACCACCTTTGAACACCTACTTGGTTTGCTCTGAAGGGACAAATTGCTGAGGTTAGCCTTTGTATATGTAGGGGAAATCTGGGACCAGTAAAAGCCAGCTCTTTAATGCAGGCAGACCCTCTTGATCTTTTGCCGCTGTCTTTCATGAATGCCAGCTCTGACCCTCCTTTGTGATTCCTTGTCCTTTTTGTCAGACAGACATCGGTTGTACATGGCAGAAGGAGAATATTCTTTTCCTTTTTGATAAAAAAAATTGCTGCTGTATATTGTGACAGGTGTCCTGTTGTACACCTGTTCATTTTTGTCCATGCTGTTTGCGATTGTATACATGAAGCCATACTGCTTAATTTCAGTATTAGAGGAAGGCACAGGAGATGAAAATAAAAGAGTGGAGAAGGAGCGGAAAATCCTCTTATTCTCTGACTGTGAGGGTGAATGGGTCACTTGTTACAAAACAGACAACTCTGAAGAGTAAAAACCTCACCTGCCAATCAGAGATGAAAAACAGGAGCACTCACTCTTTGTCTTGGCAGTATGTGATGGCATTGAAACCCCTGTTGCTGGTATGCAGCCTTTATATTGCACTTCAGAAGCTTTTCACACTTTGTCCAGGGGCACCTGGGTACTGTCCTTTAATTCTTTTAAACACTATATTGGAGATTCCAAGGTGGGTGCACATGCTTTCTATCGAGTGTTCCATTCACACTGAATCATGACAGAAATTTAAGATGCATCTGCCCTAGTTCCTTCCTATGGAATCCTAAGATTTGTGATACCAGACTGATCAGGATCCAGGTGGCCACTGGGAGAAAGGGGATGCTGGACTAGAAACAATGCCTGGAATCCTTTTGGTGCCTTATGCAGACATAAGTTCCCCAGTAGAAGTTTGTGGACATTTCACTCCAATGTTGAAAGGCTGCATTTATTTCTAGTGATCTTGTTTGCTGTGTACTAATCTTGTTGCATTAATAATAATAACAACAACAACAACTACTACTACTACTACTACTACTACTTTATTTTTATACCCCGCCTCCATCTCCCCAAAGGGACTCAGAGCGGCTTACAAAGGGACAATCCCAATAAACACAGTTAAAACATAGCACAATAAAATCAAATCAAAATCAAATCAATGAAAACAAGATAAAATTAACACATCACAATAAAAGAACAACACCATAAAAACAATATCATGTCTGAAGAGTAATAAATGCTGAGTTCTGAGGGATCAGAGTTTGTGGAATAGTTTCTGGATAGGGCTAAGGGAAAGTGCAAAAATTCAATAAAGGTAGGACTGGGAGAGTAATGTCCTTTGGCATTAAAATGTCAGGATTAAAGGGTAGGGAGCCGTACTAAAGTGCAGGAGTTTTGGTAAGTCCAGGGTCAATTATCTGGTGAACTGCTTAGTTAAAGGCACAGTGGAACATCCACATTTTTAGGTCCTTGCAAAAGATGGATGGGGTAGGTCCTAGTCTAATCTCCCTAGGCAGAGAGTTCCAGAGCCAGGGGGCCACCACCAAGAAGGCCCTCTCCCTCGTTCCCACCAACCACGCTTGAGACAGAGGTGGAAGCCAGTGAAGAGCCTCTCCGGATGATCTTAGGGCTCGCACTGGTTCGTAGGGGAAGATGCGATCACGAAGATAGGCAGGTCCTGAACCGTTTAGGGCTTTGTAGGTGATAACCTGCACCTTGAATTGGGATCGGAAGCTTATCGGCAGTGCAGTCCATTAGCAAGGCAGTGTTGTGTATCCAATGCATAACTATGTGAGCATTAATATATATGAGGGTACCATGTGACTTGCGATTAGGAGAATTTGAGGGTTAGGGTGTTGAGGAGGTACTGGCAAGCAGCTAGACCTATTCATGGCAGTGGCCTCTTCCTCCCAAGGATCTTTGTATTCTGGCATGGCTCTCAAGGGAGGTGGGACTGCCAGCTAATGAGTTCAAATGTGCTCCAAACTCATTGGCTGGCCTGGATGGAAGCTTCACTCTGATTAGGTGTGTGGGCAGTTAGGTTATTGCTTGCATGTGTTCCTGGCAGTAGCCTTCTGAGCATGATCCCAACTACCTATATTTTATTATGATAATTGCGGTCTTATTATCTAGTTGCTGCATTTATGTTTCTAGCGATTGCCACAATATTGGTGATGGTTGGCATGGTTCCTGGATTGAGTACCAGTGCCTCCTTTTGACTTTACTTAGGGTGGCTGAATTCTTACAGGATATAGGGGTATTTGGGGGAAGTGTCTTTGGCCCAGCTTGGGGGACAGGCATCTTTAATCATACTTTGATATCTGGGGAGGACTATGCCTGGGACATCTCCCCATGTGGTTCTTTTCCTGTCATCCCACGAGTTTCAGCTGAGAGCCCAGAGTATTGCGCTCAGTGTTCCACAGGTTGTTAATGCCTGAATCTCGGCCAACCCTATTCATATCTGTAACCAATAAATTTACTCATTTATTGGTTTTGTTTGCCTAGTTTAGTGCATTTTATCCACGACAATATAGCAGGTGTTTTAGTTCAACCTTGTGGGATTATGCTACTGTTCCTATATTAGATTCTTGCTCCCTGCCATTCTAATGCATAATAAGCATGTCCCATTTTAAACAAATATATTTGGTTTAAATATGGGTGCAAAACCTGTTTACCTAAAGGCACTGGATGTGTTCATATCTCAGGAGCTAAGCAGCATCAGACCCCTCTACTTGGAAGAAAGATCACCAGAGAATTCCAGGTGCTTTGGGCGATATTTCAGAGGAAGAATCTGGCAAGTCTCCTCTGAACAAATCTTGCAGAGAAAGCCTTTTGATATAGTAATGTATACTTCAAGGCACATTACAGCCAGAGCAACTGTCCTAAGCTCCATATAGTTCAGTATTTCTCAACCTGGGGGTTGGGACCCCTGGGGGAGGTCACAAGGAGGTGTGAGAGGGGTCGATAAAGGACATCAGAAAACACACCTTTTCTGTTGGTCATGGGGTTCTGTGTGGGAAATTTGGCTCAATTCTATTGGTGGCGTTTAGAATGCTCTTTGATTGTAGGTGAACTATAAATCCCTGCAACTACAACTCTCAATTGTTAAGGACTATTTCCCCCAAACTCCACCAGTGTTCGCATTTGGACATATTGGATACTGGTGTCAAGTTTTGTCCAGACCCATCATTGTTTGAGTGCTATAGTGCTCTCTGGATGTAGGTGAATTACAACTCCAAAACTCATGGTCAATGCCCACCAAACCCTTCCAGTATTTTCTGTTGGTCATGGGAGTTCTGTGTGCCAAGATTGGTTCAATTCCATTGTTCCAAGTTTAGAATGCTCTTTGATTGTGGTGAACTATAAATCCCAGCAACTACAACTCCCAAATGACAAAATCAATCCCCCCCCAACCCCTCCAGTATTCAAATTTGGGCATAACAGGTATTTGTGACAAATTTAGTCCACTGAATGAAAATACATCCTGCATATCAGATATTTACATGACGATTCATAACAGTAACAAAATTACAGTTATGAAGTAGCAACAAAAATAATGTTATAGTTGGGGATCAGCATAACATGAGGAACTGTATTAGGGGTCACGGCATTAGGAAGGTTGAGAATCACTGATATCAGGCATGTAGCTGGGGGGGGGGGGGGGGCTCGGGGGGCTTCAGCCCCCCCCCCCCAAATTCTCATGGTGGTTCACGAAAAGGCCTTACTGGTGCATTACTTAAACTGTTATGTTTATTCATATCATGATCTGATCACCATACTCAATATATCCCATATGCATGGGGGTATTGGGGTAATGATACAAAAGGTTTCCTAGGGTAGACCCTCTTTCACTCAGACTCAGCCCCCCCCCCGAAACTCAGCCCCCCCGAACCCCCCCTGAAAAATATTCAGCCCCCCCCCCCCGAAACGAAATCCTGGCTACGGGCCTGACTGATATAGTTGGTGATCCTTCCACGTTTCTGTTTCCACATGAAATATATAGTTTTTCTGACAGAACTATATATTTTAAATACCAGAATATTACTGCTATAGAATTCAGCTTTTGGCAGACCATACATTTGATATCTAGCCAAATTTCCTCTAGTATTTAAAAAGTCACAGAAGTAATGTTACTGTTTACAGCTGAAGGAAAGCTGCATGAGAAGTACATTGTTTTACATAATATTTTATTTGCAACAATTTCCCCTTTATCTGAGAAGCACAACTAGTTTACATTATCGTAAAAGTATTTTTCCTGTTGACTTTCCTCAGAAATTGTAAAAAGGCAGTTCCTTGTTTCATACTGGAAACACTGATAAGGGGAATTTGCAACCAAGCACAATTTTCCTTTGGCATTTTATGTCACAGCAACATAGGATTAAAATGTAGCAAATGTATGTTTGGCATGTTGGAAATGACAATGACTATGCCTGAAAATAAAACACATCTTTCTTCTATCTTATCATACCTGGAGCTAGAAAAAAAATCTGGCAACTCGTATAAACTACCTTAGTTTATACGAGGAAAAATACTAGGTATAAATAAATTAATAGAATTATACAACACAATAGAAATAATTTTAAAGTCTTTGAAGCAAAGAATTACAAGAATGAGAAGTTATCTGCCTCACAGCACTAATCTCTTGCAGAAAGCCTATCCTACAAGGTGTGGGAATGGAGCTGGGAGAGGAAAAGTGTTCTTGCCATACATCAAGGGAATAACTGACCGCATAGGAAAACTGATGAGGAAACACAACATACAAACCACTTACAGACCCACCAAGAAAATCCAACAAATGCTCCGTTCAGCAAAGGACAAGAGGGATCCTCTCACCTCTGCAGGAGTCTACCGTGTACCATGCAGCTGTGGACGAGTCTACATAGGGACCACCAAACGCAGCATTGCCCAGACACGCATCAAGGAACATGAAAGGCACTGCAAACTACTCCAGCCAGAGAAATCAGCCATAGCAGAGCACCTGATGAACCAACCTGGACACAGCATATTATTTGAGAACACAGAAGTGCTGGATCACTCTCACAACCACCATGTCAGACTACACAGAGAAGCCACTGAAATCCACAAGCATGTGGACAATTTCAACAGAAAGGAAGAAACCATGAAAATAAACAAAATCTGGCTACCAGTATTAAAAAAACTCAAAAATTACAACAGCAAAACAACAGAGGGGAAACAAACAGGCACATCAAATCACTCTCAACAAAAGATTCCCCCCAGGCCCTTCCAGGCCATTGAATGCTAATCAAGGTGATCAGCTGAAACATTCACAGCTAGCCACAGCCACAGCTAGCCCCAGTCTTTTGTCTCACCCTGGTCATTCCACAGATATATAAACCCATTTTTCCTACTTCCAACAGACCTCACTACCTCTGAGGATGCTTGCCATAGATGCAGGCGAAACGTCAGGAGAAAAATTGCCTCCAGAACATGGCCATATAGCCCGGAAAAACCTACAACAACCCAATGTCATGTTCCGCTCACATTCTCTTTAAATTCCATGGGTTGTATTTCATCATGAATGGATGGTTTTGTGTTCTTCTTTACCTTTACTCTGACTTTTGCTATTAGTGTCTTGTGGTCTATGCCACAATATGTGAATTGAACTTCTCAGTCTTCTTTTTCCAATTATATAGTCTATTTGATTTTCAGATTGGCAACCAGGTGATGTTTCTTTGGTTCTTGAAGAATGTATTTGCAGTGAGCAAACCATTGGCATTATAATAGTCACTTTCTTGCTAACTGTTTTGATCCTGGGTCAAATTCTCCCACAATGTTTGGGTATGCTCTCTCTCTATATATATACTTATTGGCTGTGATTGCCAGCATGTTTTGAGTGATCAATTTTCTCCTGGATTCCAGTGACGATTCTCAGTACCCCCCCCCCCCCCTTATTTCTCTGTGGTTGGAGCATAAATTTGGATTAATGTTATATTGATGGGGTTTTCCTGAAGTCTGATATTATTTGGGCAATAATATTCATTGCAATAAATCCCTTGACCATTTTTGCTACACCTTTCCTCACAATTAACACCCCCCAATTTCTTATATTTTTAGTTTCTGGGTAAAATTATGTGTAATTATGTGACTCATAATGTCACATTCGTATATGCTTTAGCTCACTCACTCTGAATATTGCAATGTATAAATGTTTCTTTTCTTGTTTTACTATGGACCTCATCACATGGAGGTCCATAAGCCGGGGGGTGGGGGGAATCCATGGGGAAGCAAGCAAAACCATTAGGCAAAACCACATTGCCCCCATAGCATTCCATGCCGCTTTCCACTTGTGCCACTTTGTCCCTGGCTTAGTCTGTGAAAACATGGATACTCACTTGTGTTCTCAGGTCTGTCTCTTAACACACTGCTGAGATGCAGAGTGTACGGAGCGGAGCCCCACTGGAAGTAGCCCTGCGTCATGTGATGGGCTCTGGCAGACTCCACCTTGCCTGTATCTTGGCAGCCTCCTAGGACGGGGAAAAAGCCCAATGTGATGATGTACTATGTCTCGTTTCCCCTGATTCATGCTTCACACATTCATGTTCCTATAATATGTATAGTACAAATGTGTGGTTTACTTTCACGTCTGAGCATGTCAACAGCTGAATGCCCCTTTGGCTTGAGTCTAGTTGCATCATGTGGTAAAGCACTACTCATACTTGCATTCCGCTCTTCCTTATAGCTTGTTGAGTGCCATTTGAACTTCTGACACTACCTCTTGCCTCTTTTTGGATTGTCTAATCATAGAATTTCCATTGTAGAAGACATTCAAAAAGGGATTGCCATGCCTCCTTCTGTGAAGTACTGACAAGTATTAGCTATGGTGCCATTACCATTGCCTTTGAGAGCTCTTGTGTAATGGTTAGCATCCGCACACACACACATGCACATACACATGCACTACTGCCCAGTAGCTGTTTGACACATTTATTCTGGCACTGCTACCATCTGCATCACTTCTAGCCTCACAGGAGCATGCAGTTCCAGCACTGCAGAAAGGTGATGACATTGTGAAAACAAGACTCTAAACATGGCACCAACCAGACTGATATGTTTAGTGCAGTTTATTAGGCAATGCTGCAACAAGTGGTATAGTACTTTCAGTGTTCCACTAGGACTCTGGAGACCAAGGTTTAGATTCCCATTTTGCAAACTCACTGAGTGATCTTGGGCAAATCACACTCTCTGAGCTTCAGATGAAGGCAAGGGCAAATCCCTCTAAACAACACTTGCCAAGAAAAAAACTTATAATAGGCTTGCTTTAGGCTTCATATACACCAGAAATAACTTGAAGGAATGCAACAGCAATGAACAGTATGATAAAATACAGTAGTTGGATGCTTACAGATAGACAGCTATTTATCTTTTATTCGGTAACCCAATTTGCATTGGCAGCTAAGAAATTTGTTTCATTATCGAACATATTGGAATATAAATATTCATTTTACACATTCCATTTGTTGGTTTTACAGGAATCTGTAAAAACATTTTATTGTTTAATCTAATATTTTAATTATTTATTTTTAATTTTGCTCATTTTTATTCTATATATTGCAAAGGCCTTTGGTTATAGATAATTAAGTTTATAGTGATGATAAAATGAGATACTAATTCTTAGATTTATCTAGAGGACAAGCTGAAACAGAATTCAAAGGTTTTTTTTGGTCTTGTTTTGCTGAGAAATGTGAAGACGATAGTGTAGTTTACAAGCACAATAATGAGCATTTAAAAGCAAAAGATGAGCAACATCCACCTTCACCAGAGGGAAAAAGCGGACTTGGTTTATTTTTATAAAAGCACATGAGGCAACTTTACTTATAACTACTAAAGATTTCATAACATCTCATGGTTAAAAATTCTGTGACATGTGCTCTTCAAATATGGAGGAAAGAGAAACATGCAGACTATAAAATGGAAGACAGATAAGTTTAGACAAACTACATACTAACTGGTAGAAGACAGAGCTATAGCTAAGAGCAAAAAACAAAAAAAAATGGCATGAATACATGCTATGTCTGCGTCTTAGAGAAACATACCAACTAGCAGCTACCGAGCATAGGCATGTTAAGGATGCCACCTCTGTCATTTTATTTCTCTGGAGCAAGACCACAGTGGTACATATGCAGCACAGTCATAAGCATGCTGTCATAGTTCACTTGGAGTTTGCTCCCAAGTGAGGCTTCAATGACAATTAGCCTGCTGAAATCAACAGAAGGAAATGATAAGTAAATGGACCTCTACAGGAAAAGACAGGCACGTGTCAAGTTCCTTACTGACATAATTTCTACTTTCCATATATATTCTTGTATAAGAAGACTCCATATATGAGTCGAAGGCAGGTTTGGGGGTCATTATGGATTCTGATATTTATTTTATTTATTTATTGTGTCAGAAGCAAATTGAGAATACAGTTATAATGTATAGAAACACCACAAATAAATTTAAAAACTTGGCATTATACTGATTGAGGTTTCAGGTTTTAACCTGCCACTTTTGGACTCTCGCTTGCTGAGGAGTTCCTGCGAGTATCTCTGTAGATCTTAAGAAGCTATTTCTTGATTTAAGGTGTTGGCTTGCTGGCCAATATCCAAACAGAGGATGGGCTGAAGATGCCTTGGTCCTTTCATTGCTGGCTTCAACTTCCCGGTGGATATCAGGTGGTGCAATACTGGCTAAACAGTATAATTTCTCCAGTGGTGTAGACATTATTAAGAGCCACATCCACTGTTTTAATGTGGTGAGATGTATTCCACACTGGGCATGCGTATTCAGCAGCAGCGAAGCAAAGCACAAAGGCAGATGTCTCCACGGTGTCTGGTTGTGACCCCCAGGTTGTGCCAGTCAGCTGGATTCTGATATGACCCTTGTATAAATTGAAGGCCATTCAGAAGAGAAGGGAAGTGACAGCACTGCCTCAAGATGCCAGCTTGCCTTAACTGCTGCTGTCATTTTCCCACCTTGGCATTCAAAAGGCCAGAAGTGGAGCCTTGGTGGAGAAAGTAAATGGGATTGGTGTTTCTTTTAAGTTCTCCCAGGATGGACTAAGCTTCCACCTTCTGCCACTCTACTTGGAGGTTATTCCTTTTTGCTGAGCACTTACATTGACTCATAGATACAATTTCTAGGCTTATACGTGATTATATACAGTACTTTCTCCAGTATTCTGACATCATTATGGTGTTTATTTCCCTTTCCTGCTCCACATAAGTTGCTGCAACTTATGGGATGTTTTCAACCAAAATTATAACATGGAGAGGAAGACTCTCTTGGAAAGGCTAGTTCAAGGAGTGGCAGACTGGCAGGATCAGCTGAACTACAGTGTGTGCCCTTGTTTGCCAAGCAGAAGGCACAAAAATAGTAAGCATACATTGAAATTAAGAGTCAGTAAGGTTTTCTACAGCCTCGATTAGAGGAAGAGATGTTGAGAAATGCATGCCAATGAGAAAAGGAATCCTTTCTTCCTTGGTTCATTATGCACTCTTCTCTCTCTCTCGTGTACACACAAGTCAACTGTTGAAAAAAAAATGCATCCATCAACTGGAGGGGAATTTTGCAGGGAAAAATAAATACAAGGAGATGGATTAGATGAGAATGATTAAGAACTGTGCATATGTCTAGTTTAGCAAGAAAATACTGCAGTGATGAGTTTCTAGGAGTCATGTAAATGCCAAGGATTGAAAGAGATTATTTTAGGGCTTTACATGGCAGGTGGATGAGTGGAAAAGCAGAGCTGAAACAGGGGAAATGTTAGCTTTGTGCTAGGGAAGGCTTCCTGTCAGATTTAGTGATGTTAACCTGTGGAATATTGTTTTTGAAGCATTAGAAGCTACAGAAACCATGGGCCCTTCCACACTGCCTTTTTATCCCAGGATCTGATCCCAGATTATCTGTTTATCTCAGGTTATCTGGCAGTGGGGATTCATGTATTCCAGTTTATAGCAGATAATCTGGGATCAGATCCTAGGATAAAGGACAGTGTGTGTGTGTGTGTGGGGGGGGGGGGGGCAATGTGGTCAGGGAGACCAGCATGTAAGGTCTGCTTGATACTCAAGAGCTTTAAATACAACCACACAGCCATACTCTCTTCTGATAATGACAATGAAGTGCTCGGTCCAAGTTTCGTGCCTCGTGCAATAAAACACTTTCATAAATGCTTGCACAGGAAAAGCATTCTGATCCCAGGGCATTCATTTCATTTTCCTGGAAGCCTATAAAAGAGAAAGAGAGAGCAAGAGAAAGACACTAAAGACTACATTTTTTTAAAAGGAGGGGAAGAAATGAATGTTTACAATCTACAAATCAACAGCTGGTTGTTTGTTCAATAAGAAGAAACTATTCCCAAGAAGTTGACTTCATAGTTGTCTGTTAAAAACAGAAAGAAGATCATAGAATCATGGAATATTAGAGTTGGAAGAGACCACATGGGCCATCTAGTCCAACCCCCGGCATGCAGGAAAAACACAATCAAAGTATCTCTGACAGATGATCATCCAGCCTCTTTTTAAAAGTTTCCAAGGAAAGAGCTTCTACCGGACGCCAAGGCAGAAAGTTCCACTGTTGAACAGCTGTTACAGCTGAAGTTCTTCCTAATGATCAGATGGAATATCCTTTTCTTTAATTTGAACCCATTGCTCTGAGTCCTAATTTCCGGAGCAGCAGAAAACAAGCTTGCTCCCTCTTCCTTATGGCATCCTTTCACATATTTATACATGGCTATCATGTCTTCTCTCAACCTTCTCTTCTTCAGGCTAAACATACCCAGTTATTTAAGATGCTCCTCATAGGGCATGGTCTCCTGATCTTTGATCATTTTAGTTGCCCTCCTCTGGACACCTTCCAGCTTGTCAATATCTCTTTTGAACTGTGGTGCCCAGAATTGGACACAGTATTCCAGGTGAGGTCTACCCAAGGCAGAATGCAAAGGCACCATGACTTCCCTTGATCTAGACACTAAACTCCTTTTGGTGCAGCCCAAAACCCCATTGGCTTATTTAGCTGCTGCATCACACTGTTGGCTCATGTCCAACTTGCTGTCCACAAAGACTCCACGATCTTTCTCACATGGACTGTTTTCAAGCCAGGCATCACACATCCTTACTTTCCAGATAACCCTCGTATGTTAATTGCAATTAGCACTTCAGTCTTAATTTATATATGTTGTGAATGAACAGAAATAATATGCTCATTCTTCTTACTCTAATTCTTTTTATCCCTTATGAAGTCGTAGTTTGTAAAATGCCAGTCCAGGAAGCCTTCGCTTATCTGATGATATCAGATAAGCGAAGCATTTACAGGCTAGATCCACAGTTGCCTATGCCCCAGATTAGCTGCTTTGAACTGGATTATATAAAGACCCTTCCAGGAAGGCCTTTAATCTGAGACCTGTCTCTGTTTTACCTGAGGCGTCCACATGATGCCTCAGGCAAAAAAAGAAAAAAAAGAATTAATCCAGAAAAAAATGTCTTCCAAGTTTGCTCCAGATTAATGAAAGTCCTGGAAAGATCTGGATCTTAAAATAACCCAAAATAAAACAACAAAGTTCCTCTCAAGACTTTTGGCAGTGTAGAAGGGCCCTCAGGCTGGATTTACACTGCCCTATATCCTAGGATCTGATATCAGATTTTCTCTTTTGAATTGGATTATATGAGTCTACACTGCCAGATAATCTGGGACAATCGGATAATCTGGGCTAAGATCCTGGGATATAGGTCAGTGTAGATTCAGCCTTAGAGAATTGGTTGAAAAATGGAACCCAGGTTTGTTTGTGTGTATGTTTTTAACGTATTTGAGTTTCTCCCAATCAAAATAATAGAGCTGAATTAGATGGACCCATGCTGCAATTCTGCCTAAAACAGATGTATATATGTTAATAGAAATTTTGCACTTAAGACTTGAGAGAAGTTTTGCACTAGTGAGTGGCAGGCAGATTCCCCATCATCAATATGAGTGTCATAAAGCTCAAAGGGCATGTCACATTGTTTTGATCATGGGGTGTCTGCTTCCTACAGCAGGAAAGATGGCTGGCCACCACTCTTTTGTTAGTGAAGTGGAGCTCCTGTATTTCATCTGGACCTATGAAAGAAAATGTTTCTGCTGTTCCAGATATGTTTGTGGAAATGTTGTGGTTCCTATGGTTCCCAGGAGTGCAAAATGTTTTTCAAGGCAAAAGACAACCAAGGAAAAATGAAGCTTGCGGGTTTAAAAAAATCTCCCATATACCCATTGGGACAGACAGATTAGAAGGAAAGAACAGAACAACAAGAAAAGATCAGTAGTGTCCTCACACATACATAGCCATTAACAGTCTCCCAGAGCTTGTTATGCTTTTGATGTTTGGCTGCTTTGGTATACTGTGAGACTGCCGTCCCCAGGCTCCCAAGACATATTTACAACACACTGTGGAGAAACAAGCAAGAAAAAAAATATATCCCACACTGCTGGAATCCAAATATCTTGTAGACATGTCAATTACCTCAACATAGATAGTTAAATGATTGGGGTGAATGATATTATAAGCCAGGGTGTCAAACTCATTTTCATTAAAGGCCACAGCAGCCTTATGGTTATCTTCAAAAGGCCATTGAATCCATGGATACAGAATCCATGGATACAGTGGGCCACCTATAATGTTTTTACATAGTGGTCAGTGCTTTTGAGTTTTTACTTTGTATGGGTCCCCAGATATTACCGAACAACAACTTCCATTACTTTGATTATACACCAAAGACTCGGGATAATAGGAATTGCAACCCAACAGCACTTGAGGCTCTGAGGCTATGGAAGGTTAAAGGACATTTTAAAGTCAGATATCCTGTTCACAAGCCTTGTGTCTGAATTCTATCCTGACTATACAGAATAAATTGCAGCCTTCCAGATATTACTCTACCACAACTCCCATCAGCTCTAAGACATGATTTCTAATTACGTGGAATAGTGGCGTTGTAGTCCAGCATCTGGAGGGCCACATATGATGACATGGTGGGCCGGATTTGGCCTGCAGGCCTTGTAGCTCCCGGTGGCGCAGCAGGTTAAACTGTTGAGTTGCTGAACTTGCTGACTGAAAGGTTGGTGGTTTGAATCCAGGGAGCAGGGTGAGCTCCCGCTGTTAGCCTCAGAAACACTTTAGAAACCATTTTCCACCCCACCCCCCAATTTAGTAATGAGTACTGAAACATTTTCTTTCATTGATCGCAGAGGCCTAGTAAAAAGCAATATAGAACATACACCCATACAATGACTGTAACAAATGTTGCATGTAACAAGTACAAAAATGTTACAATAATGATGACAAAAAACACTGTGAGGTTAAAAAAACCACCATGCTAATGAGCATGAAAATTGTGACATTAATGACACAGGTAAACCTAGCATTAACTAAGTGCAAAATGAGCAATGAACAAAAGTATAACAAAAGATGAATGTTAAGTGGAATTAAGTCGAGTGGGTTTCCATTGGGATATGCCCCTTAGCAAAAGATTTAGACACCTTTTCCCAGGATGATTAAGTCTTTCTCTGTTATTAGCATTTCATCTATTGCTACCTGAATTTGTATGAATCCTGAGGGTATAACTGGAGAAATGAGGTATATTCATAAGCACCTCTTCAGCTGTGGAGCACATGCAGACTAACCCTTCTCACACTAATTTGTGTATATCTTTCCCTATAGATCACCAGAAGCTGGAACGAGAGGCTCGGATCTGCCGCCTCCTGAAACATCCTAATATAGGTAAGAAAAACAACTTGTGATGATTATGTAATTGACAGCCAGGATTTTCCCTATCTTTCTTTCCATCACTCTTTCTAGCTGTTAGAAACCAGACACAATTAAAAGGCAAACCAAATCAGGTGACATTGCTGGATTTTAAAATCAAAAATACTGATTGATTGATTGATTGTTGTTCCATGAACATGCATAGTTGGTATAACAGAAATCAGACAACTTCAATATTTTCTGTAAAAATATTTTGTGTGTGGTCTGGAATGCAATTGACTGACCCTTGTCTTCCAGACAGTGTGTGAACCATTTTCATAGAAAGCACAGAGGTTGGCAGACTTCCATTATTCCAGTATCTACTGGAATGCATCCACTCAAACATATAGGTGTCATACAATTTTTCAGTGCTATTTAACCCTTTTATTAGTGTTCTGCCTTTTCGAATCTTTCCTTCCTTCTGTGCAAGAATTGATCTGTTTGTGAATATATGTGCCCCTATGTAATAGTCTTCCACTCCAGAAACTGTTTACAAGACTTCCTTAAAAATAGAATGAGCATGAGCTTGCATTTGGAGGTGGGGAAAAAGTTCTGCCCATACAGAAATATACTTTAAAAAAACAGATGTTCCTGTGCCCCCCCCCCCCCAAAAAAAAACATGACCATTGTAATGAATCCCTTACCTTGGCAAGCTAGCTTAGGCCTAGGAGGTGGGCCTGGCGAAGCCACAGCATCCAATTTAGAGAAGGGAGACAGGGAGATGCCATCTTAGGTTAGGTTTACCTTGAGGGGGTGTGTTCTAGTCTTGGAGGGAAAGCTAGAAGGCTAGAATTGCTTAAAAGGATGGGGGCAGATGGGGGCTATCCTTATGTCACAAACAGGATGACAACCTAAATGCTGTCTATTTATAGCTGCACAGATTCCAAAACCTAGAAAATATATTTTTAACATAGAACTGTGGTCCCTCAAAGCTATGTTTTCCAACTGATATGATTTTCCAGGTAGAATGGGAGTAATCTCAATTTATGTAGCCTAGATATAGGTTTACTATCTTGATGTCAAATTACTCCAGCATGATAGGCTAGCTACAAGTTTAGCGAACTGGAAAACCTGGATTATTAGTTGTTTCCCTTCCCATTACTGGGTCAAACTTGGTCCTCCATATGTCTTAGATTTCATCTCACTGAATTCCTGGTTGTTAACTAAGTCAGATAGGGCTTTTGGGAGTTGAAGTGCAAAACATATAAAGGACTAAACTTTGGAAATCACTAAGATAGATAAAGATTTGCTCCCTTGTGTTATGGCTGTGTTGGCTTTGGTCCAGCATCAGTGCCATACTAGCACGTGTTTCATGTAATTAATGAGAGAGTAAGCACCTCTGTGCAGCATATTGTGTTCAATAAAAGAGGAGCCAGTAAACATTCTGGCACTTGGTTTGCATGCTAGTAGAGTTCAATAGGACAAGGTAATTAACAAAAGAATCTCTTGTCCCAAAAATATTTTTGAAATAGCAGAGAGGAATGTAGGAAGAGTTCAGTTTGAATGTCTTTAATATAACATAAGTGCTAGATAAGTCATGTACTACATCCATACAAGGAAATGCTCATCTAGGGGAAGCAAATTGAGAGCTGTGGCAATGATGATATGAAAGACACTGTCTAATAAGTGTTCATGATATCTAAGCAGTCTCATTTGACATAACAGTCACAATATCAATAGATGTGCTGGTTTATGGGTGTGCAAAGGGGTACACAGCATTTTTCAGTGTTCAGACCTTTCTCAACACTATAATCACTCATCATCATCACTCACCTATTCCTGATCTGCATGTTCTTTCACACTGAGAACATTGGTTTCCAAATGGAAGGTGGTCCTGGCAAGGGCTGGTTTGATGTGCCTTCTTCTAGACATGTTTCTCCCTTTTGCCTTCTATTTGTGCCTCTGAATTCAACAGCACTAATGGTAACAGCTGACCTCCAGTTAGAATGCTCGAGGGCCAGAGTTTCCCATTTCTCTGTGTCTATGTTACAGTTTTTAAGGTTAGCTTTAAGCCTATCTTTAAATCTCTTTTGCTGTCCAACATTCAGTTTTCCATTCTTGAGATGAGAGTATAGTAACTGTTTTAGGGGACGGTGATCGGGCATTTGGACAAGGTGGCCATTCCAGTGAAGTTAATAGTGAAGCATCAAAGCTTCACTGCTGGTGGTCTTTGCTTCTTCTGGCATGCTAACCTTTGTCTGCCTGTATTCCCAAGAGATTTTCAGGATTTGATAATGGCGGCTTCTTCCAAAGAAACAAATCATATAGAGAAACCAGTTCACCATCTTCAAGGGATGAAGGCAGGTAACAGCAGTCTAATCTGGACCCACTCCGGAGCCCTCCAGATGTCTTGGTTTATGCTCCCATTGGGCTAATAGTCAGTTGGTTGGGGGATGATATGTATTGCAGTCTAACAAACCTGAAAAAGCCAACAGGTCAGCAAAGGTTAATTCAAAGTACATAGATGCCACATGAGATATTTGACATTTGAAATATGTTGGCTAGAAGAAAGGATGGAGATAGAAGCCCTAAAATGCTAAAGCAGTGACTGTGATCCTGATTTACTTTGTCATGTTTCTCCTCTCCAGTGCTTATCTTGACAGTAGCTAGTTACCTAGTGGGACTTTCACCCAGAGTGAAATAACACAATATCCAGGCCAAGCTTTTCTTTCCTCATGACTATAGTCTAAGCAACAGTATCTAATATCAGAAACTTGCTGAGCTTTTGTATGATGAACAAAAGGCTAAACATGGTTAGCAGCAAGCAGTAAGGATGTAGAAAGGCAACAAACGCAGAGAGCAAAATGCAGGAACAAGATGGATGCTGACTCTACAAGACTTTTGGAGGATGTGTGTAGTATAGAAATGAAACTTCCTGTTTTGCTTTGCTGATTCAGTTAGTTAAATCATTATTTTATTTATTCATCTGGATCCTTCATTTTTTAAAAAGGTCTGTTCTTTTAAAAAAAACACATGCAGTTACAAGCTACCATCTAATGAAAATAAGGCACAAGCAGCTTACTAGCTTTCTATATTTTGTTATTGCCACTGAATTTGTAAGTAGGACATTATTATCCTATGAAGTCATACTTGAGGAGAGTTAAGTGTGGATTTTATACAGTTGAGTGGAAGGGGCCTGAGTGAGATCCATATCCGTCATTTTGCTCTTCAATCTTGTATTTCATTCTGTCTCCTGAGGAGTACAGGCTTTAGCAAAGGGAAAAAAGAAGATCGCCATTGTAATGGCTGGATGTACTCTCTGCTGATTACATCTTGGCTTCTAGCTGTGGCTGAAGATATTGAGATCTTTTATTTTGTTTTCATGTTTGTATGTCTATACAAACGGCCTGACACACCATTCAAAGCTTTCCCTTCTGATTACTTGTTTTCCTAACAGCAGCAGAACCCCAAGCTTTCTTGTTGAGGTGGGAAATGAAGAAACTGCACACACACATTGTGTTGTCCTCTTTTCCACAATGGAGTAGATGATGCTAGTATTGCCACTTTAGAAAGAAAAACAGGAGGAAATGGCAGCAGGTCACTTGAATTCCTTTATCAGAAAAAATAATGATACTGAAAGCCTGCCATTCTTGCTGCCCAAAGAGATGTTCCTAATCCCCTGCCCATCTGTATTTTTATTCCAAGGCACAAAGGAATATTCCACTCTGTGCATCCTCTGCTGAACTGTAACATAGCTGTCAGTCCTCTGAACAATTATAAAACCCAGCGTGACAGTGACAGTGATAGAAGAACCATACACGATACCATTGACAGTTAAAATGGATTAATAGCACTATAATTCTCTAGTGTGAATGAGCATCTGAACTCATTTTTTCTAGCCTCTATCATTTTGAGATATACACACACATGCACACACGCATACACACACACATGAAAGGGTACATATATCCTGCCAGACCAGAAAGGTAAGCATGGTAGAAAAGTGTTGGGTCATGGACGGGATGGTGGCAAGTGTAGGAATCTCTGTCCACACTACAGTTAACTTTCCTGGCCATACAGTGGGATTCAGGGCTACATTTTCTCAATTCCATTCTACATTCTTGAAGGCCTCAGAGGTTCAGCTACATAATAGCTTGGTCTTTCCAGTAGGCTCCAGCATAAGCAAAGTACTGCAGGTTTTTTCAGCTTGTTTGACTTCCTCGTTAACATTTTTTCCATCTTGACCATACAATGACACTGTGACAACTTAAGAGTTTAATTCATTTCGTAACTGAGCAATTTTTCCTATGGAAATGCATTGAAATGCTATTAATCTGTTCCAGCCCCATGACCCCCCATTTTTTGTAATGTGTTTTATAATAAGAACATTTACTTTATAAATAACATATAATGTATAAATGCACATTCAGATGGAACAATACAAAAGAAAGAGCAACTTTAAAATGGTAGAAGCACAACGTTGTGGCAAAGAAGCACAAAACACCAAATGAAGAGGTAAAAGCAGGCCTGTAGCCAGGATTTCGTTTGGGGGGGGGGGCTGAATTTTTTTCAGGGGGGGGTTCGGGGGGGGCTGAGTTTCGGGGGGGGGGGGCTGAGTTTGAGTGAAAGAGGGTCTAGCCTAGCAAACCTTTTGTATCATTACCCCAATACCCCCATGCATATGGAATATATTGAGTATGGTGATCAGATCATGATAGGAATAAACATAACAGTTTAAATAATGCACCAGTAAGGCCTTTTCGCGAACCACCATGAGAATTTCGGGGGGGGGGGGGCTGAAGCCCCTCAAGGCCCCCCCCCCCCCCGGCTACATGCCTGGGTAAAAGCATCATCTTCTTCATACTGCACTCATTCCAGCCTCCTTCCCTCTCTTGCTCTCTCTCCTCCTATCTCTTCATGAAGGTAAACATACCAGGAATAAAAACCTCACAAAGCAGGCAGCAATCTTCTAAAGCAGACATGAGCATGAGGCACACAGGCATGAGGTTCAGAAGCTGCTCCTGTAAAGCCCTAAGCCCTGCACTCTTGTGCTACCATTCCCTCTGGCTGCAGCTCTTAATGCAAAATGCAGCTCTATGTCAAAGCAAAAACCAGGCAGAGTGATGGCTCTTAACTCTTAAGTCGGGATGCTCTTAAATCAAGACTCTTAAGTTCCTTGGCACCCCTGTTTTCATGATATGGTACAACCCCTGCATCTATGGGAAATATGCTCACAGTCTTTATGTGAATACACAAAACTATGGATAATAGCAAACTCTATTAAAATGAAGGACTTTTGGCTCAACAATACCATAGAGTCCAATTTGAGCACCTAGAGAGGACACATTTGGTCAAATAAATGAAACCACAGATGCCAATCCCTCACATACAGGGGCCATACTGTACTTCTTTCTTTAATAAACCCTTTTACTTTCTTTGATGGAGCCCCCGGTGGTGCAGTGGGTTAAACCCCTGTGCCGGCAGGACTGAAGCCTGACAGGTCGGAGGTTCGAATCCAGGGAGGGTGCGGATAAGCTCCCTCTATCAGCTCCAGCTCTCCATGTAGACACATGAGAGAAGCCTCCCACAAGGGTGGTAAAAACATCAAATCATCCTTGCATGCGGCCAATTATCTCACACCAGAAATGACTTGCAGTTTCTCAAGTTGTTCCTGACATGACAAAAAAACCCAAAAAACTTTCTTTAATCCATTTTTCTCGACTTCCCAGGAATTCTCCATGTATAGTGAAATAGAGAAATGAAATAGGGTCAACCAAAGAGATCTTGCTGCTTGAGGCTGAGCAAAAAACCACCCTCAGTCCCTGTTCCCACAAAGTATATAATATGCAAATTCACTGCAAATGGCTGCAGTTTTTTTAGCAAAAAAAAAAAAAAATCCAGGTAGTACAAATCTGACAATAAACAACCAGCAACTTTCTGTCCTTTCATGACACCACTCTTGTGTTGCTGAAGGCAGCTGTGCCTCCTTGTCGAAGAGGATGGCTGGCCTAGGAAGGGGTGCCAGGAAAGTCCTGCTGAGGAGCCTCCTTGGAGCCTGTGCTCCCCCTGAGCCTGTCTGCAGCCGTCTTTCAACTGGCTGCCCTTCTCTCCACCTCATCGCTGCCTCCCCTTCACGCAGGCACGCATCCATGCACGGCCACATGGCCTCTGCTTTATAAATGTTTCAGATCATAAAGAGCCTGTCAGCTTCAATCTGTCTTGGGCAAATGCCTGCGCAGCAGCGTCAGGTCTCCTTTCCATCAGGCCAAACCACAGACTGCGCTGGACCAAGCCGTTGCTACAGCAACCAAGGCATTTCCTCCTTTCCTCCCCTTTGCCCTGAATGCAGGGATGCTTCCCTGGATAAACAAAATTTAATATGAACAATAACAATAATCTACAAAGGAAAGCAACGGAGAGGTGCGAGATGCACGGGTTGAGAATCAGATACATAAGAAATCAGAGCGAGGGAAGTTTTCAAAGCAAAGGAAATCATTCTTCCCTTTGGAATGAAAATGCTTTTTTATTTATTAAGTTTTAAAACATTACTATTGTTACATTTTTTTCAAAGACCATTGTGACTGAAATCAAACCTATACTTTGATGTGGGAAAGCTCTTTCTTATAGAAAAAAAATAGTTGGTGTATTTATTCAACGCATTGTTTGTTGTTTATGTGCTGTCACATTGGTTTCAGTTATATTTTTAAAAATGCCTGACAGGAGCTGGGAATGAATTAAAAACAGACCTTGAAAATATCATACTGTAGTAACATTTGTTTTTGCCCTCCTTTTAAAAGCATACAATAATAATGACTTACACCGTATCAGATAGATCAGACCTGGGCAAACTTGGGCCCTTCAGCTGTTTTGGACTTCAATTCCCACAATTCCTAACAGCCTCAGGGCCCTTCCTTTTCTTTTTCACTTAAGCGGCTGAGAGGAAAAAGGAAGGGGCCTGAGGCTGTTAGGAATTGTAGTAGTTGAAGTTCAAAACACCTGGAGGGAGGACCCAAGTTTGCCCATGCCTGTGGTAGACACTATGTTGTGATTTATGCCATGCCTGCTTGGTGTGTTAAATATATAGTTGGCCCACCATCCATTAGAATCATAGAATCATAGAGTTGGAAGAGACCTCATGGGCCATCCAGTCCAACCCCCTGCAAAGAAGCAGGAAAATTGCATTCAAAGCACCCCCAACAGATGGCCATCCAGCCTCTGTTTAAAAGCTTCCAAAGAAGGAGCCTCCACCACACTCCGTGGCAGAGAGTTCTGCTGCTGAATGGCTCTCACAGTCAGGAAGTTCTTCCTAATGTTCAGATGGAATCTCCTTTCTTGGAGATTTAAGCTATTGTTCCGTATCCTAATCTCCAGTGCAGCAGAAAACAAGCCTGCTCCCTCCTCCCTGTGACTTCCTGTCACATATTTATACATGGCTATCATGTCTCCTCTTAGCCTTCTCTTCTTCAGGCTAAACATGCCCAGCTCTTTACGCCCCTCCTCATAGGGCTTGTTCTCCAGACCCTTGATCATTTTAGTCACCCTCCTCTGGACACATTCCAGCTTGTCAATATCTCCCATCAATTGTGGTGTACAGAATTGGACACAATATTCCAGGTGTGGTCCAACCAAGGCAGAATAGAGGGGTAGGATGACTTCCCAGGATCTAGACACTAGACTCCTGTTGATGTAAACCAAAATACCATTGGCTTTTTTTGCTGCTGCCTCACATTGCTGGCTCATGTTTAACTTGTCCACAAGAACCATTAATTCTGTATCCATGGATTAAACCATCCACAAACCGTGTGTGTGTATATTCACATACATACATATATACATACAAAATCCAAAAGGAAAAACCTCATTTTGCCATTTAATGTAAGGGGTATCATTTTACTACCCCATTGTATATAATGAGTCCTAAACATGGGAGTCCTGGAATCAAATTCAATGGATTCCAAGGGCCCGTTGTTTTTTCATCTCCAGGTTGTTACTTTCTAAGGTGTTTTTCTCAGCTCTGGTCTTGTCCTTGTAACAACAGCTTGTTATTTCAAAATATAGTCGGTAACACATTTATGTACAGAAAGATGCTACTGCAGTTCAAGAGAAGGGAGGAAATGTTGGCAGCTAGATGTAAGTGTAATGTTTTCTCCAAAAATTAAAAGTGTGCACATTTCTAAAAAACTGAGGATGTAGTCAGGTTTTACATTTGATCTTAGCCAAAAGGCTGAGAAGCAATTTTTGCACACATGGCTTTCAAACTATGACCCAAAATAGTTTTTTCCAACTATAATACAACTATTATGGCTGTTAACCTACCCAATTCCCTCTGATATAATGCTTAATGCCCTAAGTAAGTTGCCAGACTGAAAACTGGAGAGGCTTCTTCTACCTTTAATGGTTGTACAAAAGATGGGATTTCAGAAGGCATTACTTGACACCTGGTTGTGTGGCAAACATTTTGAAATTCCTTCATCTCCAGAACCATAAAGGCATAAGAGCTGGCTGCAGTTTTCAGTCTGGTAACCCCACTTAAGATATTAACCATTAAAACAATGGGAACTCATAGGTCTATACTCATACTAGGTGTACTCTAGTTAGAACTATCAACTGCACAGCACCTCTTTCCATAGATTTGAAAGTCTGTGACTCTTAAATATTAACCTGTTTCTGGTCTCAGGAATGTTGCTTTCAACATTTCTCAACTCACAACAAAACTGCAGACAATTGGGTGGAATGGGTCACCATAGTGTATGGTGACTGTCTTGCTTTGACTGCCTTGCTTCCATCATAATCACTGGCACCACATTTTATGTGTGGTGCTTGCAAAGGTATCAGGGGAGCAATGTACCCAGAAGCAACACAACCGTGCTTCCAAGACCTGATGTCAGTTGCCCTTCAGTGTTCAGCGTACACCATTAGCCACAGTGTGATTGTGGGCTGTAGTTTAGCAGCCAGATGGTAAGGGATTGATGGAGCAGGAAGAGAAGAGCAGGGCAGCTATGCCCTTTTTAAAAAACAAAAATCTGCAAATGTAACACCTCTGTGTGAATAATCAAAATGAGAGCTAGTCTGAAATAAATAGTGTACGGTTATGGATTTCTTTTCTCCTCTAAGGAATGAGACAGTTATTGTGGTTGATATCTTGATTCACAAAACTAGTGTTTGAGTAAATCCCCCACAGAAGGGTTTCTGTTTTTTTAAGACAAAGGACAGAGGTACTGTGCAGACTCAGTGTGCAGCTACACTGTAGAATTATTGCAGCTTGACACTACTTTGACAGCTGAGGAGCAATGTGATGGAATCCTCGATTTGTAGTTTGGTGAGGCATTGGCACTCTTTGGCAGAAAAGACCTTGTAAAACTGCAACTCTCTAAATTCCATAGCATTGAACCAGGAAGTTACAGTAGTGTCAAATTAATTCTGCACCGCAGGGTGCACTACTTGGCTCTCCAATCTTTTGTAACCTTTGTTCTCCTTTCTTTGAATCTTTTTTCTCAATGAAAAGACATAATGCAACATCATATTTGCTTTCCCTTCTTTTTGGTGTGACTAGGTATCATTGAAAGAAAGGACTCCTGTATATTTAATACTTCTATTAGAAAAAGCAAGTTTAGGAGATACATCTTATCCTACAGGGGTAAAAACATTCCTTGGTTGCAATGGGTTAAACCCATGTGCCTTGCAGGACTGAAGACCGACAGGTCGCAGGTTCCAATCTGGGGAGAGCACGGATGAGTTCTCTCTGTCAGCTCCAGCTCCCCATGCGGGGACATGAGAGAAGCCTCCCACAAGGATGGTAAAAACATCAAAACATGCTGACTTCTCCTGGGCAACGTCCTTGCAGACAGCTGATTCTCTCACACCAGAATCAACCTGCAGTTTCTCAAGTCGCTCCTGACACATTTTTTTATTGTAATTCCTTCTTTTACAACTTAATAAGAGGCACACAGATGCAATCCTCCATAGCTTAAGATCATCAGCCCTACTATTAAGACTGCCAACTTCTCAACTTCCCACTGCAACTGTGCCTTACAAGAGTAGTTTGATTTTTCAGGAATCAGCATATGGGAGACTTTATATCACAAAGAGCTAAGCATTATTGGGTTGTTGTAGGTTTTTCGGGTTGTAGGGCCATGTTCTAGAAACATTCTCTCCTGACATTTCACCTGCATCTGTGGCAAGCATCCTCAGAGGTTGTGAGGATCCTCACAACCTCTGAGGATGCTTTCCATAGATGCAGGCGAAACATCCCAAAAAACCTACAACAACCCAGTGATTCCAGGCATGAAAGCCTTCAACAATACACTAAACATTATTGTTGTACATTATCTCTGTTTAAAAAAAAAACAACCCTGCTGGTTTTGGAGAACCCAGCTACTGTTGAAGTGACAAAAACTGGGCACATATTTCCACCCACTGGTCATTTGGCAACTTGTCACCAAATATGCTTCCTTTTGACTCCCCCTCCTTATACAGAGATACAAGGAGCTGTATACAATGGCATTGCTTCTCTGGAGGATTGTGTTAACAGAACAAGATAACTTAACAAGACCAATCTGGTTGCTATTTATACCCAGAAAGCCTTTCTCTCCTCCGCTCACACCCCCACTGTTCACTGCTGCCTGGGAGCTCAGGAGTACCGTTCCTTATGAAAGCGGCACAAACAGAGTAATTATCTATCTACTGATGGCCTGGAATGTTCCAAAATGCTGCTGGCTGGAATGAAAGAGAACAAGGCAGAACTGATTGCTCCCAGAATCAGATGGCATCAAAGGTGTTACCTAGCCAGGGGAGAGGGGCCTGGATTGAGGAAAAGACCTATTTGTACCATGAACACTAGTGCTGTCAGGGACACTAGTCTTGGGGCAGATGTCTAGAGGGTTTCACTCAGGAAGAAAAACCGAGTGGAAAGAAGGAAACTGAGTAATCCACAAGCACATGTAAAGGGAAATGTTCTTTATGTTATATTATTTGTCAGCAAACCCGCTTCCATTTCTGGAGGTTACAAATGAAAGACATCCAAGATGCCCAGGTCTTGCAAACACAGAGCAACCGCTTCCTTGATTGACCCGATCTGCCTAAGTAACTGAAAGGCACCAGATCCTGTTTGATTTTGGAAGCTGAGTAAGGTAATTCCTGGTTAATATTTGGATGAGAGACCACCAACAAATCCAGGTGTTGCTGCAAGCTGTATTTCAGAGGGAGGAATTGGTTAAACTATCTCTGAGTATTCCTTGCATAAGAAAAACCTAATGTATTTATTGGAACCCCATAAGTCAACAGTGACTTGATTACACACATACACATGTGTAGTCTTCTTATTGCTATGTCTCCCACTTTAACAAGCATTATCATCATTATCATCATTTCAAATCTTTCAATATGTCCTAAGAATATTAGACTCAGTTTAGCAACCTCTGCTTCTAGTGAGAGTCTAAACCTTATTTGCTGTAATATTTATTATTTTATCTTTTTATCTGTTCATGGTATTCATCCAACTCTTCTCCACCAAATCAGCTTATTTTCTTTATGTCACCTTTGCAGTCCAGCTTTCAGCACCATACATTAGGTATGGTTGGAGGGAAAGAAGGGTAAGGGTGATGGCGGGGAAGGGTAGTCATTGGGAAAATATAATAGCCTACTGTATTATTATTATTATTATTATTATTATTATTATTATTATTATTCCAGTGGCACTACTTGTAGTTCTAATTTGCTGTATCTGGGATATAGTTCTTTGCGGGCCAGCAAAAATAAGTCAGCTGCCTCAGGCTGTAGATGGTGGGAAGCCATAGGCAAGTGTAGTCAATGCTATGGCTGTCTGCAGTATTTTTTCACCTAATTTTCTGTGTCCAGGTGTGGTGAGATGGGCTTTCCTTTTGCCTGTGTTGAAATGTGATTTCTAGTGTGGATAGATTTGTAAATGAATGAAGGGGCCCTGCCTCAGGCAACACAATGTCTTGGGCCAGCTCTGCTGATCTCTCTCAAATTATTAATATCTGAAGTCTGCTTTGTTTTTCAATATATCTGTTCAAACCTTGCCATACTTATTGAATAATTCAGGTGCTGATATTCCCAAGAGAAAATGCCTTATTATACAGTGGCATTTATCTTGTGACTTCCAAGAAGGAGGAACATGAAAAGCTTGTGAGTATTTTGGACCTTTCCTGATGGTGTGCATGGAATGTTCTTCCTGAGTACAAGAGGAAGCAGTCTCCCTGCTGAGTATCCCAGAATCAATCCTAATTTAGCTACCACCATAGCCTAGCCATATTTGGCAACATCATTTTTGGGTAGGGTAGCTTGTATGGTGCAATGTATTGAGTGTTGAGATGAGTCTATATGGGCATGAAATTCCAGACTCACTCTGAATTAGCTCCTGATTGTCTTCATGACATTCTACTACTTCTGGTGAATATCATGCATTATCCTGGGTTAAACTAGGTTTGTCATGCTTCGGCCAAACCAGAATAAATTTAAAAAGCAACAGAAGTGGTTTCATCATCATCATCATCATCATCATCATCATCATCATCATCATCATCATTTAATAACTTATTAATCGCCCTCCATCCGAGAATGCTCCAGGTGATTTACAGCTAAATTACAAAGGATAAAACACATACATACAAAAATTAAAAATCAACAGAGATCGAATGCTCTAGTAAAAAGCCAGGTCTTAAGTGCGAGAGTAAAAGGCCCTAAGTCACGCATGGCTCTCATGTAGGGCAGCAAGGAATTCCACAAGGCAGGGGCAGAAATAGAAAAAGCCCTGCGCCTGGTCCTTTCCAAGTGCACTTCTCTAGGACCCGGTATATGGAGTAAGTCACGTTGGTCTGGTCGTTGCGACCTCCGATGATGGGAGAAAGAGAGGCGGTCCCTAAGGTACGATGGACCCTAGCCGTAAAGAGTTTTAAAGGTCAGAACTAGCATCTTATACAGGCCACGGTACTCAGTTTTCAGCACTCAGTTCAACTCTAGTACAAATGCCTTGAAATACAGGAAAAAAAAACATGCATTCAAACCCACTTCAGTGGCCATCATCCTAATACACCAGGGAAAGGATTACAGTATTACTATTGTTGGTTCCTTTCCCTTCCTTGTTTTATAGCTGTACGCTTTATGGCTGTTTTATTCCTGACATACCTTCTGTGTTGTCTCTATGAATGATGTATTAGAATTGTGCCATGTTTTTAGGACTTGGCTTGATTGAGGTACACTGCTTAAAGAGCCAAGAATCTAGATGGGTACTTGGCAGAATAGCTGGGTGTGCATAGTACTTTGTGTAGTGGTGTTATCTCAGACATCTCTCAATCCACTCATTTTCCTGTTTTTTTTTTAAAGAGTCACTGTTGCTGTCAAATGTGTTGTTCTTGTGTCTGTACTACTCTTATACAAAGAGCAGAGGCATGTATAAATTTGCAATACAATTAGAGTTCTACTGTGAAAAGCTGAAGCCTCGCCACTTCAGGCTGTGCCATTCAAACAGTGTTTACACTGGAATCATCAAATGTGTTATGGGAGAGTTGTTCTGGCTCCCCATGAAAATGTTGATTGGTTAGTCACTTGAGACCTTGAAGGCCACCAAATGTCATTTCAGTCCTTTCCCATACAGTTGATGAAGCCACACAAAATCAACTGTGAGTGGCTTACTGGTCATCAGTGGCAAAATAGCTCTAAAGATATTGGTTGCTAGTAGAGAAAGGGGGCTCATCCACAACTATAATTATTTTATTATTATTTTTGTTTAAAATAGCAATACAGTGTAAAATTTAGTTGCATACAGTTAGAATGTTAGAACTTATATTATATTTTCAAGCTACTGAAAGGTCACCAATATTTTTAACATTGTTTAAGGAGGTTCTCTTGCTATTGGGCAAGCTGACACCCTGACCAGTCTGTAGCGTGGCACTGCTGGTAATAATAGTCAATGCCTCATTGGGATAAGGAAATTCTTTCTTAAGGTGGCATGTCTTTACTGTTTAAGAAACCACCACTGTGCATGAGGATCTAGCTAATTTTAGGGTTATACCCATTTCATTTTGTTGGTAATGGAGAGCAATTTTAGACATTGCTAGGCTAACAATTTCTTAGAAATTGTTCGGGGGTGTGTGGATGAGTCTTTTGTCCCAATTTAAACAAAACAAGCCTGTTGTCTCCCTGTTTGTAGTAGGTGATGAGATGTTCTGTGCAGGATTGCATTCTTCGTTGCCTTGGAGTCAGATAGTGCTTTCTTTCCCAGGCATTCTTCCAGCTCAGTCACCGGGAAAGGAAGAATATTAGCTGAGGCAGAGTCATTGCCTTTTGTGAGTAGAACAGATCTGAGGGACTCTTTCTTCAAGGGAAGGAGTGGAGAAGAAGAAACCTCGTGTTACATTGAGGTAACCCAATTCCTCAATCCATCCCTTCAGAATAAAAAAATGCACCTCTATTCCAATTAAAAGACCTTTTAAAAACATTCCCTTACTCTGAATTGCCAAATGTTGTATTATACCAAACACTCAGAAACAGCTTTAATCTTAGTTTATTTTGTTTCCAGATTGTTCAGAGGCAGTTTATATTCCCCAGCAGATGAGCTGCAACTTGGCACAGAGAATGTAGGTCTGTTGGTTTTATTGGGCCTCACTGTGGCTCTCGACACAATGTGGTTTGCATTGTTCTCTCACAGCATTGACCGTCTTCTGCTCTGGTTTGATGGTTGCATTTTGTTTGATTGTAAAACATACAGAGTAGAGCTGCCAGAGTGAAAATTGGAGAGGGCTCATGTACCTAAAGGTTTTAGCTGGCTTTAGCATAGCAGGTTAATTGCAAGTAAATATTGCCAACCGAAACATTGACAGTTCAAAGTCAGGTCAGGGTGAGCTCCTGACCTTCAGCCCAGTTCCCCACCCACCTAGCAAATCAAAAATAGCAATGTGAGTAGATAAATAGGAACCACATTAAAAGCGGAGAGGCATTTTAGGCAGAAAAAACGGAGGAAAGGTTATGAAGAAAGAAAGCTCTTGGGCAAGGAGATGGAGTGACAGCACCCCCCTGTGGCCAGAAATGAGCAGAGCCTCCAAAGATGCCAAAAGATGGGGGGAAAGTCTATATACGAGTATACCTCCACCTGTTGTCTGTCTTGTCTTTGTATAATTGGCATTGAATGTTTGCCATATATATGTTCTGTGATCCACCCTGAGTCTCCTTTGGGATGAGAAGGGTGGAATATAAATACTGTAAGTAAGTAAGTATGTAAGTAAGTAAATAAATAAATAGAGGTTGTGTATAGGTGATTTGAGCAGGTCTTACTTGATTGTGTGATAAGCAAGCAACACCTGCTGAAATCCCCTCTTGCACAAAGCTATTAAAAGTGCAACAGTACTCTCTGGGTCTCATTCCAGCAACCCTATTAGCCATGCATATTACTATAAAGACAAAAAGTAGAAAGGTGGCTTTGGATAATAGTTAAGGTAGTACTGCAATTGATTGATTGGACAACAGAGACCACAAAAGCAGAGGCGCCTTAGAAAGTTCCTTTTGAAAAGACCAAATGAAACCTGAAAGATTTTTTCATGGATATGGCTGGCGGAAAGAGGAAATAGGGTTTTCTGAGTGGCTGTCCCTACCTTTTCATATACTCTTTTTAGATTTCTCGACCCTTAGATCTGATGTATTTGTGTGGGTCTGTGTCCCTCTTCTCTCGAGCTGGTCACTGACTGTAATAAAATGAACTTGAATTTTCTTCCTTGAGAGGCTAGAATACCTTTGTCCATACTGTTTTTCCATTGGCAGGCCAACAAATTATTCAGACAGGTTTTTAAAAATGAAAAACAAAAACAAAATAGAACTCTTAAGTGCCACGTTGCTTTAATTGTATGGGTTTAATGTTTTAAGAATCTTTTAGTGTTTATGTTTTTAATATGGTTCTTAGTTTAATTCAGTTTTAATGTGGCTTTTTATATGTCTGCAATTCTAATCTTTTAAATGTGTGAGCTTGGGTCCCAGTCTTGGGGGAAAAGGCAGGCTATAAAAATGACGATGACTACAATGCTCAAGCTATCAAAAGCTGAACAATGGTAGTATGATACTGAGACCAGAGTATCATCTGGCCTCATCTCGGCTGTAAAATGTCACTACTGACATCGATGGAGTGATTAAAAAAGTAGCAAGCAAGGATTGGATGCACACACTGCCCATTGGAAAACTGGATAAAGAAACCTGATGTCACTCATCTGAATATGGTAACCATGGGTGCTCTGGCTTCTCTCCACACTCAGCAAGAATCAGCAGTTGTTTGTGTCTTTAGTTTGGTAGTGGTTGGCAAACAATCCAGAATATTGACTGCTGCTATATTTAGATAAAACAATTAACAATGTTTGTTTAGCTGATTCTGCTGCAAGTGGTAATCACCAGGCAGTGTGGACAAACATGCTACTTATATTGAAACATCCAGGGTTCTGGCGGTACCCTGTCTTATCGCTGTATCCGGACATACCTACTGTGCATCCTATGTTGACTATGCATGTCTTGATGTACCTGCAGAACCTCTTACAGCTCAAGTGGCCAGATGGAGAAGAGAAGGGGGTTCTTACATTTTTAATGATTGGACAAAAAAAAACAAAACATTTCTGTGGTAATCCACAGCTGTGGAAATTCCCTCTTCAACAAAACATTGTTCCACATATAGTGTTGTATCCAATAATGACGGCATATTCTCCAACTGTCCCAATTTGGTGGAGGCGGTTCTAATTAATTCTCTGTCATTCCACTTTTTCAGTTGGTTTTAAAGGATCCCAGTTTTTCTCTCTTCCTTCCACTTCCCACCTTTATCGTCAGATTGTTTCAACTGCAACAAAATAGATTTCATGCAAATCAGAGGCGAGGGAAGAGCCAGGAGCAAATTCTTGACCTTCCCAATACTCTCAGGCTGAAGTAAACCGATGCAGCCTCTCCTATCTTGTGTGTTCTCCTCACAAATAACTTTTTCTAACTTGGTTGCATTCTAATGTTGTTTGACTATATGTGTCCTAGGGTCCATTTGTGAAATGCTGAGGGAATATGTGAAAGATGTAGGAAACTTCTCCCTCTCTTCATATGGCCACCCTATGCCCAGCAGCCAAACTGGGTGGGGGCTGCATTACTTCTTCTTCTTTCAATTAACTTTCTAGGTTAACCAACATAATTTGAACAGAATAGCTGGCATTAATTTATTGAGGTGTAAAATCTAATTATGAAGCCAGTTGGTCTTTCGTGAGAGTATAACAAACTGAATGTATGCAAATACAGCATCTGGTGCCCTTCTCGCTCCCTCTCTCTGTCACCTACACACACACACACATGCTCTCTCACACACCACTTCTTTACTAATTCTCTTGACAGTTGGCTTTGACACACCAAAGAGTGAGATGAAGTGCATGTGTTGCTGTTAGCATGAAGGGACACTCATATTTTCAGGCCAACAAGGGGTCCTAATCCTTGTCCAAGCAGTGGTAGAACAGTGGTTATTGGTGGACTTCATTTAATCATCAATTCCTTAATTTTGAAGGCAAGAACAGGAAATTAATTGTGCAGTCTTACTTTGTGTACTTAGGGAAGTTTACAGGAAGTGGTAAACTGCCAGATTTCATAATCTTTCGGGCCCAATGGTCAAATGGAGAATGATGTCTTTTTTTTTTTTGACCTGGAAGCAGTTGGTGGTGGTGGTGGATGTGTTTAAATGAGCATATTAAATTGTATGTCGCTTTTAATAACATGAAAGAGACTAAAGGACAAGGACTTCTCTGAGTGTGGGCAGCAAAATATAGAAGCCAATAAAAGAGAGAAGCAGATAGATTGGATGACAGCAAACCCTCAGATACCCAAATTCATAAATGGGCGGGGGGGGGGGGGGGGAGAGATCCATACAAGCATAGCAAAACGAATTGTTCTCAAAAGTAATAATTTTACTCAAAAAACTGTAGTAAATCTCACAGCAGACTTGGTGCAAATCTGAACAAGATGACAACATTTTAATAATGTTTGCTATGCTTTCACGATAACTTGCCATAGTAAATTTCATGGCAAATCTGCAAGGACACAAAGGTGAGATGTTGCAGGAGAAAACATGACATATTATATGGAAATTTCTTTATTAAAGCATGAAAAGGATGGGGTTTTCCTTCTCTTCATCCTCTAGTTTTGCATAAGTAACCTGGCTTGGGTCCTGTGCAAGGAGAAAAGTTGGAATATCAAATGAATGAATGAATCTCTTAGTTGCTTAGTTTTCCAGGGTTTTTTTTTTCTCATGGAAAGCCCCTCCACAACCATCTAGGGGTTGGGATAGAAGATTCAAGGAGGAACAGAGGGAGAGTAGGAATCCATTCTGTTTCTACTGAGAGTTGCTGTTTTATTAGTGGACAGACACCATTGAAGACAATCGTTTAATTAAAAAACATATAAATAATGGTCAGAATGGACTCAAAGGACAGAATCACAGAGTTGGAAGTGACCTCATGGGCCATCCAGTTCAAACCCCAGACAAGAAACAGGAAAATCGATGGCCCCCAACAGATGGCCATCCAGCCTCTGTTTAAAAGGCTCCAAAGAAGGAGCCTCCACCACACTCTGGGGCAGAGAGTTCCACTTCTGAACGGCTCTCACAGTCAGGAAGGTCTTCCTAATGTTCAGATGTAATCTCCTTTCTTGTAGTTTGAAGCCATTGTTCTGCGTCCTAGTCCCCAAGGCAGCAGAAAACAAGCTTGCTCCCTCCTCCCTATGACTTCCCCTCACATATTTAGTTTTGGCCCATCTCTCTAATCTGTTAAGATCGTTTTGAATTCTGCTCCATAGCAATTTACTGAGTGTGATATATGGAGTTTGTGGCTGTGATGACGGCTATACTAAGATGATTTCTATGCTAGGTCACATTATTTACAGTTAGTGTATAGCTGTAGAATTTTTAGAATTGATTTTGAATGAGCAAAATGTGACCAATCAATTAATGCCAGGGCAGGTGCTAGAGAGATAGTAACATGCTTTAGTTAGAAAGCTTTAAAAAGACATGTAAATGGATAGACTTGCGTACTTTCTTTGCAAATGATTGTCAAGCACTCCTTTTTGTATTGACTGTGAATAAAAGCTTCACTTTTCATCCCCCATTTCATCCATTAATAGGCTACATCACACAGGGCACAAATACACTGTCCCTTTGAGGCACAATAGCTTTAGTAAGATTTAAATGGTTTTTAATACTAATATTGGTTGAGCACCCCTTGTTTCTTATATCAAAAATACTCCAAAATCAAAACTGTTTTCATGGGTGACTGAGATAGTCACACCCTTGCTTTCTGATGATCAATGTCATCATCATAGGCTATCACTCATCACCGAGTATGGGTCTTAGTGATGGACTCATAAGTGACTGTAGAGACCTATTCTCGATCCACATGGTCTTTCACAATGAGGAAATAGATTTCAAGATGGAAAGTGGTTCCACCAAGAGTTTGCTTGATGCTTTTTCATGGCAAGGGGAGGCAAGAGGATAAGCTGTAAGTCCATTCCAATATTCCAAAGCCAGGAATATGATCCAACATGCTGAATACAGTCCATCTTTCAAGGGTCAAAACACAGAACTTCAGGCTACAGCTCTCAATACTAACATTGCTACTAGCAACTAGTGATTCCAAGCTTCAGCTATTTATGTAAATCTCCCAGGTGATTCCACCTGCAGGGCCTCTTCTCAGCCAAATGACTTGATCTCTGCACTTGAATCCCATTGTCCTTAATTGCAGCCAGTCTGGAATACTCCTAAGTCCCTGATCCTGCCAATGATCTATGCCAAGAGGAGTGATAAGTCTTTCATTGTCTACTTGGGTTACTATTGTTCCTGTTCTGAAGTGGCGGATTCTTTACTGCATGTGCTGTAGCTCTGTATTTGAGCCCAACTCAATTGCTGGGAGAAGTAATAATTCACTCGCATCCTCATTGTCAGCACTAGCCATGACAGGTGGCTGCCAAGGTAGCGGAAAGGGTCGACATTTTCTAGTGTAACACCACTGAGCTTTATTTCTGGTTGGTGCCTGCTGGTAGAGCATTTTGATTTTCTCAATGTGCAATGCAAAGCCAAACTTTTGATATGCATCTGCAAAGATGTTTAAAGTGACTTGTAGGTCTTCCTTTGAATGAGCACAGACTACATTATCATCAGCATATTGTAGTTCTATAGCAGAAGTTGTTGTGACCTTTTGGATTTCATCCTGTTGAGATTAAAGAGCTTGTCATCTGTCCGATATGAGATTTCCACACCAGTGGGAAGCTTCCTGTGAACAAGGTGTAGAAACATGGCTATGAAGATGGAAAATAATGTTGGGGCAATAACGCGTCCCTGTTTGATACTTGATCCCACCTTAAATGGGTCACTTTGGGAGCCCTTGCTGTCCAAGACTATTGCCATCATGTTATGGAGGAGCTGCAGAATGTTCACAAATGTATCAGGACATCTGAGGATGGTCCAGAGAGCATTATGATTCACTGTGTTGAAGGCCTTTGCAAGGTCAATGAATGCCATGTACAGAGATTAATCTTGTTCCCTGCATTTTTCTTGGAACTGTAATGCAGTAAAAATCATATCCACCATTCTTCTGGAGGGGTGGAAGATATGGTTAATGTACAAAAAATCTTGACTGGATCTACTCTGTCATATAATGCAGTTCAAACTGCAGTGTATTGCAGTGAAGATCTAGCCAGTGTTTCATGCACATAATTCTTCAAAATATTGTGTATAAAATTACCTTCAGTCTATGTGGATAAGGTAAACGTGAAACATAAATGTATTTGGTCTTTAGACTTTGAATCTATCTCCAAGATATCTCGTTATGTACGTATATGGAAAATCCCAAAATCTGAAAAATTCCAAAATCCAAAACATTTCTGATCCTAGGTATCTTTTGATAAGGAATACTTAACCTGTATTCACGTCTGCTGAGCTAATACAAAAGCTGTCCTAAAAAGGAAACAGTTTTGGATTTGAGTTGTTTTCTGGCAGTATATTCTTCACAAATATTTTGTTTTGTTGTAAAGTTGCCTTTAGGCCTTGAAGCATGAACCTGTATGACCTATGGCAACAAAGTGACTATGGTAAAGTAAAATGAATCCCAGTAATTTCTTTGTAGTGAGTTTATTGACACTCTATAAATTAAGAATTTGAAGTGACATTGAAAACAAAATGATTTCAAGTCTGATAGTGATTTCATTTACAATATTTATGTTACTAATTTTGTATCTGCTCTTTCCCCAATAGTGGGATTCAAGGCAGCTTCTTTTTATTTTTTTTATTTTTTTATTTTTTTTATTAATCTTTATTAAGTTTTCAAGTTAACATTTAAAATATAAAGAGTTTAAAGAGTTTAAACTCCTATATTAAAATAGTTGTGATCCAATATATAGTGAAAAGCCCGAAAAGAAAAAATTGTGTTGGCTAGATGCCAAGATAAGAGATAGAGAGCTCTAATAGTGAGCCGAGAGATAAGATCATAGTGAAGGGAAAGAGAGAGAGTAGAGGTATAGCGTAGCCCAAAGCCTAGTTAAAAGAAAAATAGAGTGATAGATGTTATTGACTTCCTAGGGTCCTCCCGAGGTCTGTTCCCCTTTCTTTCTTCCTTTTCTTATCTCACTTATTTCTCTTCAGCTTCATTTTCCTTCTTACATCCTTCTTTTTGTCAGTTAAATTAGAATCTTCTTGTTTTTATGTCTGAAATAGTCCATCACTACTTGCCAGTTCGTTTCTTTCATGTTTATCCCTTTACTCTTTGCGATTAAAAAGGTAAGTCTGTCCATATTTTGAATTTCTAAGATTTTGGTTAGTCTTTCATCTTCATCTGGAGTTTCCATCTTTTTCCATCTCCTAGCGTAGCAGATTCTTGCTGCTGTTGTCATCAAGAAGAGGATCTTGTCTATATTTCTATCAATCTTTAAGTCGTGCATCCCCAATAGAAAAAATTCTGCTTTCCATGGAATTTTGATTTTTAGTATATCTTGTAATTCTTTTTGTACCTCTCTCCAGTATTGTTTTGCCTTCTTGCATGTCCACCAGAGATGGAAATATGACCCCTCTTCTTCCTTGCATTTCCAGCATGCCGTGTTATAGTTTCTGCTACATTTCCCCAATTTTTTCGGTGTTATATACCAACGATGGGCTATCTTTAACCAATTTTCTTTTAAATCAGTAGCGTAACAGTATTTTAATTTTTCTTTCCAAATTTTTTCCCATTCTTCTTGTTTAATGTTCCTTCTAATATTTTCATTCCATCTCTTTTTATAATTTTTTTCTTCTTTATTTTCCAATTTTCACTCCAATAATTTTTTATACACCTTTGTTATTAATTTCTTTCTTGAATCCATTATGTTGTCCCAAAAGTTTTTTTCCTGATTAAATCCAATCTTTTTATCGTTTTTGTACTTCTCTTTTATAGTCCAGTATTCTAGCCATGAGACTTTTTTATTCACTGTGTTCAATTCTTCCTGCGACTTTAGTATTACATCCTCTCCTTCTTTTTTTAATAGATCTTTATATTTCATCCATTCATGCCATCCTGTGCATCGCCTCTGCCCTGCCTCCAGGGGGGAGACCCACATGGGGGTTGTATTATATAACTTATGCTTGTATTTTTCCCATACGTTTAATACAGTTGACCTTATGAAATGGTTTCCAAAATTCTTCTCATTTTTTTTCCCTTTATACCATATATAGGTGTGCCATCCTTCTCTTAGATCTGCACCTTCTAATATTAATAATTTTTTTCTTTTCCAATTTCGCCCAGTCTTTAGCCCAAAGCAGTGCAATTGTTTCTAAATAGAGTTCCAGGTCTGGCACTGCAAAACCACCTTTTTCTTTTCTTTCTGTCATGTTGTCATAGCCAATTCTCGGTTTTTTATTTTTCCAAATAAATTTTTTAATGTCCTTATTCCAATCTTTTAATATTTTTTTATTCCGAATAATTGGTATGTTTTGAAATAAAAATAAGAGTTTTGGCAAAATATTCATCTTCACTATTGCGATTCGCCCTAGTAATGATAAGTTTAAATTTTTCCATCTTTCCAGATCTTTTCTTATCTCTTTCCATTTTTCTATATAATTGTTTTGTAATAACTGTAAGTTTTTTGATGTTAGTATTATTCCCAGATATTTCAGCTTCTTGACTATCTGGATGCTCCACCTGTTTCTTATTTCTTCTTGTTCTTTTTTCTCGATGTTTTTAGTTATTGCCTTTGTTTTTTCCATATTAATTTTGAAACCTGAGACCTTCCCGAAGTCCTTTATTGTTTTTATCCATTCCTCTAAGTTATTTTTCGGGTCTTCGATAACACAAATCACGTCATCTGCATATGCTCGAATCTTGTATTCTTGTCCTTGTATCTTTGCGCCTGCCAATTTTTTTTCCTCTCTTATTTTATTTAGCAACACTTCTAATGTAAGAATAAAAATTAATGGCGATAGGGGACATCCCTGCCTTGTTCCTTTTCTAATTCCAATATTTTCTGTCTCTCTGCCGTTTACTAATACTTTTGCCTCCTGTTTTTCATAAATCGCCTCGATTGCATTCTGAAAATAAAATCCCAAATCCATCTCTCTCATTATAATTTTGAAAAACTTCCAATTTACATTGTCGAATGCTTTTTCCGCATCTAAAGCTAGAAACATTACTTTATTTTGATGTTTATTTTCATAATATTCTATTAGATCTATGATCGTCCTTACATTTTCACTTTGGTATCTGTTAGGCAGAAAGCCGGCCTGTTCTTCTTTTATATATTCATCCAACAATTGTTTTAATCTTTCTGCCATTATCAAACTAAAAATTTTGTAATCAACATTCAATAACGAAATTGGCCTGTAATTTTTAACTTGTTCTTTGTCCGAATTTTCTTTATGTATCAGGCAAATATTTGCTTGCTTCCAAGACTCTGGGATCTCTTTATAAATTCTTATTCTATTCAGCATTACCTTTAAGTATGGCATCAGCTCCTGCTGCAGGGTTTTATAATATATTGCTGATATCCCATCTGGACCTGGGGTCTTATTCGGTTTCAATTTATTTATTGCTTCTTTGATTTCTTTCTCTGATATTTCTTTATTCAGATTTTCTCTTTGTCCATCCGAGATTCTTTGGATTTTATGTTTAGATAAATATTGATATATCTCCTCTTCTTCTATGTTCTCCTCCTGATACAGTTTCTTGTAGAATTCATAAAATTGTTTCCGAATCTCTTCTTCTTTAATTATGCTTTTTTCCTTGTCCATTAATTTGGTAATGACTGTTGCCTCCTTTTTCTTCCTTATTTTGTTTGCCAACCAGCGGCCAGGTTTATTCGCATTCATAAAGTGATTCTGTTTAATATATTTTAATTCCTTTTCCCTTTCTTCCGTTTCTAGCAGTTCTCTTTGTTTATGTAGATGTTCTAGATTTTTCTTTGCTTCCTTATTTAATGGGTTTATTTTCAACCTTCCTTCCTCTTCTTCAATTCCTTCCCATATCTTCTTCGTTTTTTCCCTCTTTTCTTTATTCTTTCTGCTCTTTTGTTGTATGAAATTACCTCTCATAACGGCCTTACTCGCCTCCCATAATGTAAATATTTGTGTTTCTGGATCTTCATTCATTTCGAAATATTCCTTTAATAATTTCCTATTCCGTTCTATGTCCTCTTCCCTTTTCAGTAGGTTTTCGTCCAATCTCCATCTTCTCATTTTTTCCATCAATCTTATTTCCAATTCCATTGCGCAATGATCTGAATTTATCCTGGGCAAAATTAGTACTTTTGATACATTTATTTGTAGAGATGCTGTTATCCACATCATATCTATTCTTGACCATTTTTTGTGTCTTGCCGAATAATATGTGTAATCTCTTTTCCTTTCATTCCTCACTCTCCAGATACCTACCAAGCATAATTCTTGCATCATTTTTGTCAATGATTTTGGTAAATCTCCCTTCTCTTCTTCCTTCTTTCCTACCTTTCTTTTTGTCCCACTTCTGTCCAATTCTCTATTTAATACCCCATTAAAATCTCCTAACATTATTATCTGCTCGAATTCTTGTTCTTCTATATTTTTCTTCAACCTTTCCACAAATTTTGTCTTGGCATGATTCGGCGCATAAATGTTACATATGAGTATTTTTTTATTTTGCAGCCAAATTGACACCCCTAGAAATCTTCCTTCTTCATCCTTAAATGCTAAGTTGGCTGTTATATTCTTATCTATATATGTCACTAAGCCTCTTTTTTTTTCTTGTATCGATGCGTGAAATGTTTGTCCCAATTTTTTGTTTTCTAGATGTTTTGTGTGCCTGCCCATGATGTGTGTTTCTTGCAACGCAATAACATGATAATTCTTTTTCTTTAATCCATTAAATATTTTATTTCTTTTATTTGGGGAGTTCATCCCATTCACATTATTCGAGTAAATTCTTAGATTCTTCAGCATATTTCTTTTTCTTCTTCTACTTCTCTTGTAGTCTGTTCTCTCCCTTCTCCTTCCACTTGTCCTTCTTCTATTTCTTCTTCTTCTCCTGTTTCTTCCTCTTCTTCTATGCTTTCTTCCTCCTCCTCCGGATCACTTAGGTTCAGTATTCCTGCGCCTTCTTCTGAGAATCTCCTCATCTCTTCTTTTTCTATGTCATCTTCCTCTAGTGAGTCTGTGCGTTTCTTCTTCTTTGTTCCTCCTTTTGCATGCTCTCCTTTTTCTCTCTCTCCCTCCATCCTCAACCTATTTAAGAATTCTTTTGCACTTTCTTCACTTTTAATCCAGATTCTTTGTTCTTTATATGTCAGCATCAGACCTTCTTCTCTTTCCCACCTAAAACGAATTCTCTGTCTCTTTAGTTCTTCTGTCAGTGGCGCGTATTTTCTTCTTCTTTTCAGTACTATTCCCGGAAATTCTTTTAGTATAACTACTTTCTTTCCTTTATAGTATATCTTTTTCTTGTTGTTAAGTCTCAGCACGTCATCTCTCGTTGTCTTTTTCACAAAGTTCACTATTACGTCTCGTGGAGTCTTGTTTCTCTTTGCATAGTTTGTATTGATTCTGTATATTCTGTCTGTCCAGTCCTGTATTCTTTGTCCAGTACATTCCAATAATTCTGCCAATATTTCTGTTACCTTCTCTCTTATGTTTTCATCCGATTCTTCCTGTATATTTCTTAAACGCAATTGAAACTCCATCTCCTTCGCCTCTACCTCTTCCTGTTTAGTCTCTATCCGTACGCTTTTAATTTCTAGATTCCTCACTTTCGTTTGTGTTTCTTCCTGTTCCTTCTTCATTCCTTTTTCCTCTCTCTTTAACTCTTTGACTTCTTGTTGCATTGTTGACATCTCCATTCTCAATTTTCCTATTTCCTCTCTTATATCTTTTTTCAGTTCTGTCATCTGTACTTGCGCAATTTTTTGATATATATCTTGTCTTTCTTTTATTGTCTGAACCTCTGTCTTCATAGTCTGGATTTCTGTCAACACCTCCGTCATCATTTCTTTCAGCATCTCCTTTAGGTTTGGCTCTTCCGTAGTTGACAGCTTTCTTGGTGTCCCTTTTGTCTCCTTCCCCTCCTTCTCTCCTTTAAGCTTATTTGCCGCCATTTTCTGAAACTTGTTTTCCTTCCACCACTTTATACTGGTCCACTCTTTCATGTAGTCTTTCTTCTTTAATTAATCAGTCTCCTTCTTCCTGTATTTCTTTAATATTTAACAGGCTTATTTAATTATATTTTTTTTGTATATTCTTTGTATGTATTTGTATTTATTTTTTTATTATTATTATTATTTTTAATTTTTATTCATATATTATTATTATTTATTATTATTTTTTGTTATTTTCTTTGTCAATTTTCCTTTAATTATTTTCCTTCTCGCTCCGCTTTGTACTTACATCTGCTTCTTTAGTCGTTAACTCTTTTATTCTGGGTCCTCCGCCTCCTTTTGGTTCCGTTTGGCTCCTTTACCTTCTTTGGTTTCTCTGTCTTCCTTCGTCTATATTCCGCTGTATTGCCCTTCTTCCTATTAGTTACTTTGCCCTTCTTCCTGTATTATTATTCACTTCTCGCGAGACTGCTTTCTTTCTCCTATCGTGATTCTCTTTTTTTCTCGCTGTATTACTTCCTTCTTTCCTCCCGCTCTCGCGAGATTTCGCCCGGGAGTCTCCTACTGTCCTTCTCGCGTTATTTCCAACGTTGTTTATCCTCTACTTCCCGGCTCTCCTCCCAGCGTCACTTCCCGTCTTCCTGGCTTCCCTCCCTCGTGCGTGCCTCCTCTCTCCGCCTCTCGTCTCCGCCTCTCGTCCTTCCTTGCTACCTCCGTCCTCACACCACACTCTCCGCACTGAAGCCCAAACAACGCCGACTCAAGGTCAGTTTACCTTTCTGATATCTTGTCTTGCCTTTCTTCTCTCCTCTTCTCCACCTCCCTTTTTTTTTCCTCCCCTATTGTTGAGCCAGCTCTTATGTTTATGCTTAAATATATATTTTTTTTACAAATTGGTTCCAATTGGCAATTTCACTTACTTTAATCAGACTTCTTCCAGGTACTTTGAGTACTTTAAGTCTCTTTAAATCTCCTTTCCTTCTCTTTTCTCTTCTACCCTCTTTTTCTTTCTTTCTTTTCTTCACTCTCCTTCACTCTCCTTCACTTCTCCTTTAATTGCTTCTTTAATTGTATTGAGATTGCCGGTCAGGTACATAAGTGCTGTTTGGCTATCACAATGGAAGGTCTATGTGTTCTCATACTCAATTCAACTGCAAGGTCCAGAAATCTTTGTTCTAATCCAGTCTTTCTGGAGGATCTAGAACCTTTAAGGCTCAAACTTGTCCCTTCATCCAAAGGCAAGATAATAAACCATTGAATTAATCATAAAAAGAAATTGGTGTATTTTATTTAATCCAAAATGTATCAGTTTTTAGTATGCAAGAATGTTAAGATGCATATTATTGAGGCATGCATGTAAGTTTGTAATATTTGAATTAGTCAGTATCTTTCATTTATTTATTTATTTTCAGTAATTCTGTCCCGCTTTTCTCAGTCCGAAGGTGACACAAAGCGGCTTAAAAATTGGCAGCAATTTGATGCCACAACAGTCATAAATACCATTAAAAATATTTAGCAAAACATAATAAAATCCATATAAAAACCATTAAAAACATATAATCACCATTGTCTTCCAGTTAAATTCATTTTCTATTAGCATTGTCTACATCTCCTTTATGTTCTACCCCCCTCCACAGATTGGGGGAGCAATGGCCAACTCTTAAATAAATTAGTAAACATGGAAAACAGATTAAATTCAACAGTGATGCCCATTTCAATGTATGTGAAATCATTACTCCCAGCATTCCAAGTCTTCTTCTACCTTCTGTTAGCATGCTATTTTCCCCAGCGAGTACATAATCATCAGCTCATTGTTCTGCACACTTTCAGTCTTTCCTCAACAATCTTTGTCATAAACTGTTAGATTCTTCTTGCATTTGAATTTCTTTTAGTACAACAAGTTTTTTTTCTAGCAATAACAGAGATTAGAGATGATCTGTATATTTTCTAAAGGAGTGCGGAAATTGTGATTAAAATTCCAAGAGGTAAAACTGCAGCATTTAGACTTCTCAAAAAGACATAAGAAACCAAGGATATGATGTATGGTTCCTCATCCTACAATACACAATCTATCACTGTGTGTATACAATTTCTGGAATACACTAGCGGGCAGTGGGGCTATGGCTATCTTTAAAATATTGCATTTTGCATTTTTCCAATATATCTTTATCTTTCACACTACATCATGCTGCTTTGTTTCACTTTATTCCACATTATCCTCCAAACTTCCGATGGTTCATAGTGACAAACCACTATGAGCTGTCCCCACCATTTACCCAATTGTTAGTTTTTATCTTTAAAGGGGGGAGGGGGAAAGAAGAGGATCTTTCATGACTATCTTTCCATTCTGCATCCTTCCTGGTTCTCTCCCTAGAAAAGACAACCCTAAAATCCATCCTCTCTTACTCCTTCCTTGCCCCTTCTCTCCCCACCACCAGGTTGCCAAGCAACTAAAATTGTCAGGCAGGCATGGAGACAACTGTTATGACTTTAAAAAGCATACTAATTCTAGTGTGGCTATTTCAAAGTGAGGAATCTGGTTTTTCTTATCCTACCCAACATGAGTGTTTGAATGCATAAAATGCAGTCATCAATTGTGATGATTAGTGCTATCACATTCTATTCCATGCCATACTATGTTTAAATGCTGTAGGTTGTGTTTCAGAGGAAAGAGCTGACAAAACCACTTAAGTGCTTAAGAAACCCCTTTGAAATTCATGGGATTGCCAAGAATGTATAGGTTATTTATTTATTTACAGTATTTATATTCCACCCTTCTCACTTCACAGGGGCCTCAGGGTGGATTACAATGCACATATACACGTGGCAAACATTCAGTGCCATAGACATGTAACATATATAGACAAATACAGAGGCAATTTAACATTTGAGCTTTCTGTCTTCATGAGGGTATGCTCGAGCTGTCGCTTCACTGTCCACTTGTGACATAGAGTCCTTGATGGAATACTTATGCATGCTGCTGGAAGTTTTTGTGGTGTCATAAATTAGCCTCTCTGCATAAAGGGGTACCTAAATTTCCTACCTGACAGTCTTTTGGGCTGTATAGGTCAATATTAAGCTACACTATTAATGGTCGGGAGCTTACTCCAACCTGGGCTGGCTTCTCTCGGTCAGTAGTGATTTAATGCAGCTGGCTATTAAACTAGCTGTGCCGCAGCCCGGCAATGTGAAAGCACACATATACACATATAGTTTAGTGAAGCTAGGGATGGTAAATGAATACTCCACAAAGATGCCTGAGAGAGAACAGGCATCATTGACTAGTAACACTCAAAACATTTGCCTAATCAAATATCCTGCTGTACACTAGTGCAAATTATGTATTGTAGACTGTTGTGGCCTTTTAATTGCAATTGACACATATACTTCCTGTCTATACCATCTCACACCAGAAGCGACTTACAGTTTCTCAACTTGCTCCTGACATGAAAAAATAAACGAACATCTCTTAGACTATCCCTCTTCCTCATCAATGTATGAGTGAAGCCAAACCATTTTGATTTTTTCTTTGTATGCCATTCTTAAAGCTGCTCCAGTCTTTTTACGTTTTTGGTTAGAAAAGTTTACATTTCATTATTATCCACATATTGTGAAAACTGTAGAATACATTATTCAGCAGTTGACACACATTAGTGTGTGTGTGGTTCTCAAATGTAGAATGTTGATGGCACATTTCAAGTTCTGGGTTTGGCAAAAGGGGAGTGTTCCCTTTATGTGTAAACTGTCCTCCAAGGCCCCTTATACACAGCTGCATAAAATCCTAATTATCTGCATTGAACTGAATTATATGGCAGTGTAGACTAAGGGCCCGTTCAGACATTACCTTTATCCCAGGAGCTCTCCAAACAGGAGAGTGGCCAAACACTGTTCCCTATAAACGTGGAAGCAATTCGCATCTTCACATGTTTGTATCTTAGGCTTTTTTAAAAACATACAAACAAACACTGAAGTCCCACAGCAGCCATCTTAAACTCTCGCAATAGCAAGCAACAAACAACAAAATTTTATTTATATACCGCTCTATCTCCCCGAGAGGACTCAGAGCGGTTTCCAAGTAACATCATCAATACATACAAAGAAAACAGCATAAACATAAAATTAACAAGACAATATAAGCATTAAAAATTACAATAGCACATATATATTTAAAATAAATATATATACTAGCTGGGGCTAGTGCAATTTGTAGAGGGCCCAGGAAATTAAGTAGAGTCTATGGCTGTTCATTTCCGGGGTCTAATAGGAAGAGGTAACCTGGGTAATTGGTAGAAAAACATATTGCCATATTCAACAGTATCTGGGGCTGAGCTAGAACTAGTTACTTTCAAAGGCTTGCTTAAACCACCAGGTCTTCAGGCTCTTACAAAAGGAGGGGAGGGATGGGATCTGTCTTATTTCTTTAGGAAGGACATTCCACCACTGAGAAGGCCCTCTCTCTTGTCCCCACCAATCGTGCTTGTGATGGTGGTGGGAGCGAAAGGAGGTCTTCCCCGGAAGATCTTAAAGTTTGCGCTGGTTCATAGAGGGAGATACGATCGCAAAGATAGGCGGGGCCTGAACCATTTAGGGCTTTATAGGTCATAACCTGCACCTTGAATTTGGCTCGGCAGCTTATCGGCAGCTAGTGAAGCTGTTTTAATAGGGGCGTTGTATGCTCCTTATAGTTTGTTCCATTAAGGGACCTAGCTGCCACCCGTTGTACCACAAAGCAGCAAGTGTGAACAATGGAGGCAGAAATACCGAGACCAACAGGTCTGTATCCAGACATCTTCTCAGGTCCAGGGTTTTTTGTTTTTGTTTTTTTGCCCTCAACTAAAGCACGTGATTTAGTGATGTCTGGAACCACCCTAAGATAATCTAGTTCAAATCAGATAATGTGGATTTTCTGCTTTGATAACCTGGATTATCTGGCAGTGTGGAAGGGGCCAATTGCATATCTGACATCTATGAGTAAGAAGGAAGATTTTATTAAGCCAAGCAATTGATAAAATCTCAAATGCTCATATTGCCTTGGTCCATGGCAGAACTGAATTTAAAGAGGAATTACTCATGCAAACAAAATAGGCATGTCTTGAAATATTCTATACCTATAACAAATAAGGGCTTGGTATACAGAGGGGAGGAGGAGAAATTAAGCACAGAGTTTTGTGTGAATGCACTGGCTGATGAGTTCTAACCACTGGGTGGTATTGTGGGGTGGGGGGAGGGGGAGCAAAGTAGGTTGGTGAGTGGTCATCTTGCTCTGGAAATCCTGGTGTTACCATTGAAACATTCAGTGTATGTATATGGATAATTACATATTCAAAGAACTGAAAACTCACCGGACTTATGAAACAAAGGCTACTTCTACACAGCTAATTTAGCCAGAGCAGAATGTGGATTATAGAACTCCAATTCCATACACAGGTATACACAGGCACCCCAGAAACCAGCTGGAAGCTGCAACACAGTCCACACAGATCCACTGATTGTTATGGCCAGCTTGGATAGTGAGGCCAAGGAGTGGCTAGATGGGCCAGAAGAGGAGATGGGGACTGGCAGCTCCCAGGAGTCTGCTATGCCTATTTATTTATTTATTTTATTTATTTACCGTCCCTCTCAGCCCAGAGGCGACTCAGAGTGGTTCACAAATTGGCAACAATTCAATTCCTCAACAATTATAACAAATAAAAACAATCAAGAAATTCTGTTAAAAATAGCATATGATATAAAAAATATAAAAACTGTACAAAGCCTTAAAACATTATCGTAAGCATCTCCATGTCAAATCGTTATTCCATTGCGTTATCAAGTAGTTCCATAGCTCAGCCACTACCAAAGAGGAGCCCTCAATTGAAGCAAACACTCCACAGAAGTTTGTGCAAATCCCTGTAGGTGAAGGTGAAGCAAGTATTTCTGAGCAAGTTACAGAAGAGCTAAACACATCCATACTTCTAGAACATTGATTACAGCAGGTAGGTCTCTGCAAATTTTGTAGATTACCTGAGAAATACTTGAAATATAAAATTATCAGTGCTGTGATTCTCTTGCTGTGGACATCATCATTATCTGGCTTGAGTCCATTGCTTGTTTGCTCTTGTCTTAGGAGCTCACTCTGTTGCTTCCCGGTTTGTTACCTAAGGACTTCTGACTTGGACTTCTGGAAATCTGAATCTTGGCATTGGCGTTTGTTTGTACTTCATGTTTCTGACATTGGACTGTTGATGTAAGCTACCTTACCTGCTCCAGTGTGTTTGTTTGTACTTAGGTCCAAATCAGCAGCAAGGCAGTGAATTTGAGCAGAGCAAGGCAAGTCAGTGAAAATGGGCAGCAGGGGGATCACTGATCCCCTGGGACAGGTAATTGATTAATGGCACTGCTGTCACTTTCCATTTTTTCCTGGCATCCCTCCAGAACACTGGCGGGCATCTTGCCAGGCAAGCGGGGGAGAGCATGCATTCTCTGGTGGCTGTCAAGCTGTGGATCCTGTGAATTCTGGAACCAGTTTGAGGTCATCATCTATGATTAATGTCAACACTTCTTGCCCATAAACCTGTTCTTGTCATATCAATATAACCATCCGTACAATGAAACTAGTTTATCTGAAACTTGTTCTAAACTGACCTATGTGGTCATGTAGATGTGGCTCAGGTCAAATGTTTGAAAGAACTTCAGGAGTAAGGTCCTAAAGCAGGTGATGGCAACAACATTCCTGGCATTCTGGATCCATTTAAATCTGGTTTCAGGCAAGTTATAAGATAAGAATAGGTTTGATCACTTTGATAGGTGATCTACACTTGGAATTTGGCTAAGTGAACAAAGTCCCTATTGGCCTTCCTGGATCTTTCAATGGCATTTGATGTCATCAACTACAGTATCCTTCTGGAATGTTTGACTATTATAGGAGTTGGGAACATTGTTTTTTTGTTGATTCTGGTCTTTCTTGACTGAATGTTGAGGAATTGTTCACAACCTCAGAGTATGCCTACCATAGATGTGGGTGAAACATCAGGAGAGAATGCTTCTGTAACATGGCCATACAGCCTGGAAAACTCACAGCAACATGTTGTTCAGTCTTTTGGCAATTAGCCTGTGTGGTTCCACAGGGATTAGTACTATCCCTTGGAGCCCCCGGTGGCGCAGTGGGTTAAACCCCCGTGCCGGCAGGACTGAAGACCGACAGGTCGCAGGTTCGAATCTGGGGAGAGTGTGGATGAGCTCCCTCTATCAGCTCCAGCTCCTCATGAGGGGACATGAGAAGCCTCCCACAAGGATGATAAAACATGAAAAACATCCGGATGTCCCCTGGGCAATGTCCTTGCAGACAGCCAATTCGCTCACACCAGAAGCAACTTGCAGTTTCTCAAGTCGCTCCTGACACGACAAAAAAAAAAGTACTATCCCTTGTATTTTTCAACATTTACATGAAGTCTCTTGGATAGGTCATCTGGAACTTTGGAGTTGGGTGTCATCAGTATGCTGATGATACCCTGATCTTTACAACCAATGCCAAGAAGGATATGGTGGCATTGAAATTTTGGTTTTTGATTATAGAAAGGTTAAGTCTCTGTTATCTGGAAATCCAAAATACTACAAAATTCCAAACCTTTTGCCACCAACCACCCACATCTGTCATTTTAGATGTCCCAGATGTTTCTGCACTCACCTTCTACCCAGCCAGTGATAGTAGTGGTTGCTCTGGAAACAGCTGCATGCTTGTAGTGGCCCCAATAGCCTCTGTCTTTATCCAGCACAGAGAGAAAGAAACAGAGTCATGAGATGGGGGTGTGAAATTTTCTGCTCTTGCCCTGGCTTCTTTACTAGAAGGGCAGAAAATGTGTTTGTAGCCAGGGAAGTGTCTGGAATATCTTTTTTTTTCAGGGGCTTGGGTAAACAGAGCCTTCGTCCACTTTCCCTTCTTCTCTTTCCTCTGTCAGAGTTCCTTGAGGAAAAGCTCAGTGAACACTGTACATGTGACTAGTCCACTTTTTCCTGTATCCTTCATTCTCTATGCATTTGCAAATACAGGAATTTCAAAATCTGAGAAAGTAAAAAAAAACAAAAACCTGCTGATTCCAAGCATTTTGGATAAGAGTGACTCTATTTGTACTTTTAAAAAAATCACACAAAAGATTCATTGCCTAAAAAGCCCCCCCCCCCCCGCCCCTCCCCAACAGACTATCTAGACTTAATCTAGCAGAATGATTGGCCCAATGCCTCAAGGAAATGCAAGAGCAGGCCCAGTGGCTCAGGAAAATTTATATTCCCAAGCACACATCAATGGGATGATTGGGGGGAAATGTATTTGGTTCATCTTTATTAAGCTGAGAATGCACTTCTCAGTTTAATAAAGATGAACCAAATGCAAATCCATTCAATACACATCTGGGTGCATGCACAATGGATCATATGAAATGTCCTTGCATCTACCTTTTGTTTGATTCTGCAGTTTCTTTTCTCTCCTTCCTGAATGACATCCAAACACTTTTTTTATTCACTTGGCATTGTCTAGTTCAGAGGAAATGCAGTAATTCTTGTCAAGGTCTATAAATGATCTCTTCTCTTTGCATGCACCTGAGTATGGTGCACAGTTTTTAAGCACATTGTTCACACATACCATTGCAGAGGTGCCATGACAAGGAGAGTGGAAGATATAGATGAGGCTGAGTGTGATTTTTTTATGCTCTTGAATTTGTATCCTTTATTATACAAGGAAAGCAGTCCAGCTCTAATGACTGAGGTAAGGAATCAAACGATTTGTCCCTGAATGAATATTTCATCCCAACTGGTAACCTGATCCATTTTGTCTCTACAGTGAGGCTCCATGACAGCATATCAGAGGAAGCGCACCACTATCTGATATTTGACCTGTAAGTAATGGTGGGGAAAATACAAAAATCTTCATATGCAAGTTGGTTATGTAAAATAATGCCCTTTTTCTCAGAACGTTTGAGACAACAAAGTATTTTGTAGGGCTTCCAAAATTCTTAAAACATGAGATGGCAGTGAGTGGTAGGGGTGGGAAGGAATACAGTACTACCCCCAGACCCCTGGAACTGGTATTCCTAATTTTAAGCTGTCCATGTCTCACATAATATGTACTCTCTAAGCATTGTCTAGTTCCTTTAGCACAGTTCTATGCATTCTTGGGCCAGAAGTCCTTCATTTCAGTATGGTTTGCTATTACCCACGATTTTGCATATTCATGTGAAATCAAGGAACATATCCCATGCTGATTTGGAGATTGTACTGTACGTACGTTCTACACCAGGGCCATGTTGATGTCCATCTCTGTTAGATATTATTCTTATTATAGGCCCATTCAACATGTTAGGAAAATAGCAACAAAGAGGCCAATATTTTATGATGGTTTCAGATCTTTGGCTCCCAGCATTGTCTTCCTGTCTTTCCCTTTTGAAGCATTTATCAGGGTAGTAAGGGGGGGGGGGGGAGGAACTAATGGGAAAACACAGGAGAGGTATGAATGGAAGATACTGCCCTCTGGAGCCTTGTAAAATTCTGTAAAGCAGGCAGGATTATTGCAAAATAAAAAGCCTCCTCTGGAAGCCTCTTGCATCACTTTTTGTTAACAGGCAGTTTAAAGAGAATTAACATTCCTCCTTATGCAGATCACTCCTTCTAGCTCCTTAGAGCAAAAATTAGCATGTTTAATGTGGAGTCCCTGGAGGATCTGTAGTTCCTAAATTGTTCTCTAACTCCTGTAAGAAAGCCTGCCTGGTGTGTCAGTTTCTCTTTGTTACTACTTTGAAGTAGGTGCATCTGGCATCCATTTTAGCACTCATGCATCCCCACTTCACCGCTAATGCCACACTCCAGCTGCTTTCTTATCTGACTACTCTTATGCCCTCCCCCCTTTGCTATACAGCGAACAAGGATAGAGTGGAAATGGGGTATTGGGATTCCAAGGAAGCATGTGATTAGACTGGCAAAGATGTATTGCTGTTGGAAAGTTCATATATGAATGTTCCTCGTGCTTAGAATATAGCCCAGATAGCCCTGGATGGTACGCTTGCATGGAAACATTGCTGTTGTCTATTTTGCTCTATTTAGCAGACACCCACTTACAGTTAGTTGTGAAAGGCAAACAAATCAGGATGAACATTTGGGACCAATGTATCCTTGGGATCTTGCAAGTTGAAAAATCTGCTGTGGCAAATACACAATTTCATCTACACCATGGCAAGAAGCAAGATTAATACAGAAAAGAGGGCATAGTGGGGGCAGGTTTGCAGGATGTTAGTAGTGATAGCGCTAAGTACAGTTCAAGCCAGTAAAGGGTTCAATGCCCTGTAGTTCTGTAATGTTACATGATAATAAATTAATATTGACCTCAAAAATAGCCTGGGGACCTGGTTGTGGCACTGCTAGTTAGTAGCCAGCTGCATTAAATGACTGCTGACCGAGAGGTGATGAGTTCGAAGCCAGCCTGAGTCGGAGTGACTCCCGACCATTAATTGTCTAGCTTGCTGTTGACCTATGCAGCATGAAATACAGTTGCATCTGTCAAGTAGGAAATTAGGGTACCGCTTTATGCGGGGTGGCTAATTTAACTAATTTACGACACCATAAAACCTTCCAGCAATGTGCGTTAGAATGAGGAAGTACTCCATCAAGGACTCGGTATCACAAAGTGGACGGTGAAATGGCAGCTCCCCCTGTGGCCAGAATCGAGCATACCCTCATGAAGCTGGAAATCTGGAATGTTAAATTGCCTCTGTGTCTCTCTATATATGTTGCATGTCTAATGGCATTGAATTTTTGCCATGTATATGTGCATTGTAATCCACCCTGAGTCCCCTGTGGGGTGGGAAGGGCAGAATATAAATACTGTAAATAAATAAATAAATATCAGGGCTCACACCCAGGGAACATCTAATTACAGATGCTATGCCACTGTGTTAGGGGGATTTCGAGAACTGAAGCTGATTCTTCTTTCATTTCTTTACAGAGTCACAGGTGGAGAATTGTTTGAAGACATTGTAGCCAGAGAATACTACAGTGAAGCAGATGCCAGGTAGGCATGGGAAGTGGTCAAAATGTCTTGGATAGATGGAGGAGTATGCAACTTCTACAGCTAAGAAATTGCGGGACTAGGAATCTTTCCTATATCACACATCATTTTGTTGTCTAATTTGCTTGCATTGTTTCATGCTCTGTTACATCCAGTTCTTGTGTTAGAATACAATGAGCTGTAACTTAAAAAGGGTTGCTTATTTACTTATTTAATCCAAGTCTTTCATTCAAACAAGAGGAAAAAATAATTTGTGCGATGTACTATTCATTTGCAAAGCAGATTTGAGGAAACATCTGCTTCTACTGCAGCCAAGATTGCAATTGCCCTGTAACAAAGCAAATGCATTATTGTCCTCTGTGTTTTAACTTGGATGGAAATGATACAAAATTGGATTGCAGTAAGTTCTGGGAAAGTGCACATGGGGTCGCTGCTTTAAAACCGAACAGTAAATTAAGAAGGCCTTGCATCAGACAATAAGTTTAATGTGTTTCTTAGCAAACAGCTTTTATTAAGTTGCCTGTGTGCCCAGAAAATTATAGCTGATTGCTTTATTGAAAACTACCTGCCCCAATGTAAACAAAACCATTTCATTGTGCTAACAGCTGTTTTGCCACCTGGGCTTTCATTTTCCCCTTGCCAAATGCCTGCAACACAGCATGTATGCTGCATCAAGATGATATGGTGGGATCTGCTATTATGGGAAAAGTGGTTTATGATCTTGTCATTCCAGCCCGTATTGCTTCTCCTGTAAAAACCTGAGCAGGTTGTTTTCACTCATTGCCTTTGGCAACCAAGTGAGCCCATAAAGCAGTTGTTCTTTTTCTCACAGGAGAGAGCCTGGATGACTAGTTCAGTGTCAATAGCTATTAGGATTATTTCATATTGCTGTGCAAATTGTGTTTTGTGGAGAAGGGGAATTCTCCATGGTGGTTCAAAAAGGATTGGGCAGAGAAGAACCGATGAATGAATTGAATGCTGGAAAACTCTGCCTCAAATGATCTTCAATAATGTGGGATTCCTAGCACTGTGGAATGCACTCCCATAGGGAGCCAAGAGTCAGCTCTTTTATCTCTTTTTACTGATAAGGAAAGACATTTTATTCAAACAGGCCTTTCATCTTTAACTGTGTGTGGTAGATGGGTCTTTTAATGGCATGTATTGTATATTTGTCTTATGTTTTATGTGCATGTTAAATGCTTTGAAATATTTTAATATAATTGTTTATTCCATGATTTTAGGTTTTGTACCATATCTCCTGTTAATTAATTTTAATCCAATCCTATGAACTGTTTTGGGTTCTGTGTTGGGAGGAAATTGGGTTTAATTAATTAAAGTCACTTTTGTGCTTTGTCTCTCTAGCCACTGCATCCAGCAGATCCTGGAAGCAGTCTTACATTGTCACCAGATGGGTGTGGTGCACCGGGATTTAAAGGTAAAAGATTTATATTGTTGGTTAAGATCCAAAAGACTTGTATTGTCAAAGGCTTCCATGGCTGCAATCACTGGATTGTTGTAGGCTTTTTGGGCTATATGGTCATGTATACATGTATACACATGTATACACATGGCTATATGGCCATGTATACACCAGGATTGTGGCGCAGCTGGCTGAGTGTCAGCTGCATTAAGATCACTCTGACCAAAAGGTCATGCGTTCGAAGCCAGCCCGGGCTGGAGTGGGTGTCCAGCCATTGTGTAGCCCGTTGTCGACCTTTGCAACCCGAAAGACAGTTGCATCTGTCAAGTAGGAAAATAAGGTACCACCTTGTGTGGGAGGCTAAATTTAACTAATTTATGAGGCCATAAAGAAAAAAGACTCCGGGGAATGCGGAAGAACTTCATCGGTGTCGTTGATGGATGATGGAAAGCAGCAGCTCCCCCGGCGGCCAGAAAAAACTTAAATAGCCTTGGTGTATTTGTGTGTTAAACGTGGTTTGTCAAACTGGCATTGAATGTTTGCCATATATGTGTTGACTGTAATCTGCCCTGAGTCCCCTGCGGGGTGAGAAGGGCGGAATATAAGAACTGTAAATAAATAAATAAATAAAATGTTCTAGAAGCATTCCCTCCTGATGTATGGCTGGCATCCTAAGAGGTTGTGCGATCCTCACAACCTCCGAGGACGCTTGCCATAGATGCAGGTGAAACGTCAGGAGGGAATGCTTCTAGAACATGGCCATATAGCCCGAAAAACCTACAACATTAAAAAAGACTTATTGCATCTGGCTATAGTCTTCTACAGGAACTCTGTAGCGCAGGCATGGGCAAACTTCAGCCATCCAGGTGTTTTGGACTTCAACTTCCACAATTCCTAACAGCTGTAAGCTGACTGGAATTTCTGGGAGTTAAAGTCCAAAACTCCTGGAGGACCGAAGTTTGCCCATGCCTGCTGCAGTATCTGCTTTACCCAACAAAAAACCATACAGCCCCCCCCCCCCCCAGTTTTTGTTGGACTGCAAGTCCCCACAAACCATGCCAACATGTCCAATAGTGGGGAGTGCTAGAAGTGACAAACAATATTGAGAGTGGGGGAATGATCCCCATCTTTGATTTACTGCATGACTATTGTAGGTATAGAATCACCGAATCACTTCACCTTATGTTTAAAATTCTTTCAGTCAGCAACTTCCAAACTCCAGGTATTTTGGACTTCCAGAATCTCATTGACCAAAGTGTCTTAGGATCCTTCCACACAGCCCTATATCCCAGAATATCAAGGCAGAATATCCCACATTATCTGAGTGTGGACTCAGATAACAAGGGGCACACCCAGACAGCCCCTTTATTGTGGTAGCTTCTGCAATAAAGAAGGGGCTGTCCAGATGACGTCCTGGACAATCCTGAATTAATTTGCTACAAACCAGGAAAATCTTGGTTTGTAGTGAATTAATTAGATAGTGGATTTATTCTGCGCCTCTTAGAAGGCACGGGATGAACCCACTACTTCCGGTGTCCTTCTAGACTGAACTAGATATCTAATGTCATACAGTTCCACTGAATGAATCGAATTTGCATTTAACCATCCATGGATTGAAAATATTCACACACACACTATTCCAAAAAGACAACCTTGTCTATGGCATTTTGAAGGAGAATCATTAACTATGTCATTATAATGGAATAAGCATCCACAGATGTTGGTATCCATGGGCAATCTTGGATTTGGACTCACTGTGTTTGGATTGGGAAGTAGTCAGAAGGGATAAGTGGATATGATATGGTGACTACTTTATATAATGATGTTTTGAAGGGAGGAATTTCAGATAATAAATGTGCATTATATTCATCCTTACCTTTGGGCTGCAGTAATGGAAATGGCAATCCCAATACAATATACCCCAGTCCCACTCTTTGCAATATAGTTATAATAGACCATATTAGCACTGCTGTTTGCCATGCAATTCAAAGCTCTTTTACAAAAAACATACACATTTTCCACATGATGTAAGATGAGTTAGGAAGAACATGAATTTCTGTCTTTGCTGTTTCTTTTTGTCTTGATAGGAATACACGGCTGCCCAGTTACCATCACATGAAACGTCAGGATTTTTATATTGTTTTTGATTACTTTTCCCCACATAAATGTCCCTGACATCCAAGATCATTGGAGGAGGTCCTTCACTCGATCTCACCACCTTATCTGGCATATTCTCTGTATTCTCGATTTACTTCTGAGATGCTAAATAAAACTGGTGTATGGTGTAGACTGTTCCAGTGCTTAATGCCATTTTAATATCCTGAAACAGCCAATAGGGGATGTAAACAGATTGAGTCACAGACACACATGTGGCTAAATGGAAGCAAGAGAGGAAAACAATTCCCATGAGAAATCTCCGCAACCATTTCTTGTTCTCATATTTCTGAAAGGAAACACAGCTTGAATTTACAGATTTAGGACTCTATCCCAGGCAGGCCCGTAGCCAGGATTTTAACCCGGGGGGGGGGGGGGGGCTGAGTCTGAGTGAAAGAGGGTCTACCCTAGCAAACCTTTTGTATGGTTACCCCAATACCCCCATGCATATGGGATCTATTGAATATGGTGATCAGACCATACTCCCCTCCATTTAAAACATAATAATAAAACTCTGGGGGAGAGGGCTTCGGAAATATCCGTTTTCCCAACCTCTGGGCCTGCTGTTCTGTAGTAGAATGGAGGCACTGATTTAAAGAGACAGAACTCCATTGCAGAAGTCCATTGCAGAAGCTAGCGGTGCAGACAGGAAAAACAAAGATATTTTGAAATGTCGGTATTTTGAATGAGTACATTAATTAAAAAAAATTACCATGCCAGGCCCATGAAGCAGGATTTGGAGGGAGAAATGTTAATGCCTGGCCCACAGGAACACCCTTTATTCCCAGTCATTGAAGTGATTCAGTGTGAGCAAATTTGACATTTTTGGGGGGTGTTTTCTTCAGTTATGTCCCAGTTCCTGAGTCCAGAAGATTGTCTTATACTATCTTTTCCTCCCTTTCTTTTTTGGATTCTCAATTGTTTAGAAACTGACTTTGGGGGGGGGGGGAGAGTGTGGGTCCTAAGTGGCTGTTTGGAAGGGCCTTCAGATTTCTGGAACTGGAAGGCTGGCTTCCTCTTTACTGTGTCTTTGTTACTGGTGAAGACCTTTTTATCCCAGCACACTTTGGGGAACATCAACTTTTTATTGTGTTGTGCTGTTTTTATTCTCATATTAAAGTAATATTTAAAATTATTTTGATGTAATTGATAGCTTGTTATAAGAGTGGGTTTTAATTACATTTAATTACATTTGTCTCTGTTTTGTAAAGCATCTTGAGTTACAGTTTAGGAAAAAGGAGGGGTATAAAATAAAGTGATAGATTGTGTTATTCTCATTTTTGCCCTAGAGAAAAAAAGCAGAAAAGCTTAGAAGGAAATCAGAAGTTCTCACAAAAGAACTGGGTAGAATATTACTTTACTTGAACATTTTGTCTCATATTCCTGAATCCATTAATGATGATAGAAAAACAGGCTTTCCAAATGTTGTTGGACTATAACTTCCACCATTCATCACTATTGCTATAATGGCTTTAGTTTATGAGATTGAAGTCCAACAATCTTTGAAGTGCCGAGAGTTATTCACATCTGAGCTAGAGATCTCCTTTAGAAGAAGAACCTTGAATCTGAGCTGTTTAATGAGCTAAATAGGTACCGTGTGTTCTTTCCAGAACATGGCAGTCCTATTATGACATCTCGGTCTCTTTGTGGTTCCTTCTCCTTTGGATTGAGGCAGGAGGATTCAGAACAGTCACAGGCTGGTTCTGCTTTTGTTTGTCTCACTGGAATAACTATAAGTAGCTTGTACCTGGCTGGGGATCAATATGGGCTGTCACCAATATGTTGTCTTGCAGTTTGTCTTGGAATTATTGACCCAGCCAACTGTGTCTGTGCTGGTTACTGCCACTGAAAGATACAACTCAACTCTAACGGTTTTACTAATAAAATGTCTAGTGGATGAGATTTTAGGATCCAGCAAATCAGTGTGGAATCAGCGTGACCCAATTTTCTCCCGTCAGTGCTGTAGGCAATCACAGATCCTCATGTGCTACTGACAAGCTTTCAAGTACTTTACTGGATGTCAAAACACATATCCAAACTTTTCACCAAACCAGTTGTTACACTTCTTGCAGTACCTGAAAATGACATCTCCAAATACTTGCTCTTGAAATGCATAACCCTCCCATTCTATTGTTTAACGTATTCCAGTTTTCCGGAGCAATTGCCATTAAATATTCTATGGGTCCTAGCTTAAAGGACACGTACAACACAATTATGTATTTAGAAGTAAGTCTGTCTTGTGGGCTTTGATGGAGGTTTCATCATCTGACAGGTACTGGACAGTAGGTTATGTTGAACACTATGGAAAGTATGACTGAATAAACATGACTAGTCCTGTGTTGCAAATGTTTTAAAGGTGAAAAAAGTTTCCAACACTGTAAAATTGATTTAGTACATTGCTGTGCACAACAAGAGGATGACATTGCTTTGTACTATTAAAATGTACATGCAGAACATCTTAAATTATTTTTGTAAGGTTTTCCATATCTCCTTAGAGATGCATTCTGGAATTGTTCTGTCTCTGAAATGTCCTATTTTCTGAATAAGCAGAGTGGTAGTGTAGTGTTTGGCTTTCGGTACTCAGTATGTCTCAAATGATTGGTCAAACTGAAATATTTCATGCTGATATCTTGTGCCTGTATTTGGAGTGTGCAAAATGACACAGAATTCCATTCTTTTTCATTCTGTTTTTGTCCCCCCCCCCCCCCCACTACTTCTGTTTTTGGGAAGACTCTTCCAGAAATTGAAACAGATCTGAGGGTTCTGAATTACAAATTCAAACAGCCCCCCTCTAAGGAGTCCCCTTGAGCCCATCAGATGACACAGGGTAACTTCTGCCAAAGCTCCATTGGACTTTGTGCTGGTAGTACAGAGAAGCAGAGCCCAGAGGAGTCAGGTGTACATATGACTCCACATAGAAGAAGCTGGGGAGGAAGTGGGGCATAGCGGGGAAACGTTGTGGGAAGAGATTCCACAATGGTAAGGGAACGGGCGCTATGCTGGCCCACAGTTCCCTCCACTGTACCCCAGCTTTTCAACCTTCATGTGATGAAGTCCTTATTGTGATCCCATGAATATCACAGTTTTTCTTAGGCACAGAATACTCAGAGATGGATTTGCCAGTATGTTACTTTGTGATAAAAGCACGAATTGCCACTCTAAGTCCTCTTTGGGGTGAGAAGGGTGGCACATAAATATTGTAAATACATAAATAATAAAATTTGGGCAAACTCATAGGCTGCAATCTATCTAATCCTCCCTGCATGCAAGCCACTCTACTTTCATCCTACAGATAATGACTTATTATTTTACTTGGTAATGACTGTAAGAAACCACAGTCTAGATTTCTATTATTTTATACACACACACACACACACTAACTGTACCTGCCACGCGTTGCTGTGGCCAGCCTTCCCTCCCTCCCTCCCCCCCTCTCTCTCTTTCTTTCTTTCTCTCCTTCGCTCCCTCTTTCCTTCCTTCCTTGATTCCTTCCTTCCCTTATTTTCTTTCCTTCTCTCCTTCTTTCCTTCTCTACCTCGTTCCTCTCTTCCTCCCTTTTTGTTTTCCTTCTCCTTTCTCTCCTTCCTTCCTTTGCTTTTTGCTTCCATCCTTCCTTCTCTCTTTACTTCCTTCTCTACCTCTTTCCTCTCTCCCTCCATTTTTCTTTTCCTTCCTCTTTTTCACCTTTTTTCCTTCTCTACCTCCTTCCTTCCTTCCTTCCTTCCTTCCTTCCTTCCTTCTCTTTTACCTTCTTTCTTTCTTTCCCTCCCTCTTACTCTCTGTCTTTCTTTCTCCTCTTCCTCACCTCCCTCTTTCTTCCCTTTTTATGTATCATCATTTAGCTTTTCTGGGTTTTTAAAGTCCTTTCAGCTGTGTTTTTAAGGGTTTTTATGAGTGATGGTCACTCGTTGCCCTGATGATAGGTGTATTGTGTCCAAATTTGGTGTCAATTCGTCCAGTGGTTTTTGAATTATGTTAATCCCACAAACAAACTAGATATATATAATATAATATAATAATAATAGTCATAATTTTGACTATTGCACTGCAACTTTACTCACCAGTTATATGTGAAAAGTTCACAAATGACAATTTTCCAGCTAAAGTGAATTGGAGGGAAGAGAACTGCATAGTATAGATGGACATTGGAAAAACTCTGCTGGCTTTTGCCTATGGCAGTGCAGCTTTTCTCACCATTATTTTATATGTGAAAAGTCCACAAATGACAATGTTCCAGCTAAAGGGTGTTGGAGGGAAGATAACTGAATGGTATAGATGAACACTGGATAAACTCTGCTGGATAAAGACATATGACTGATATCCAAATCTCACATCCTGTTCTCTGCAGAGCCCATCCAAATGCATCAGATCATGAGAGCAAAAGCCTTCTATCACTATTCTTTATCAGCTGGAATTCATAAACCTATTGTCAACAAACCTGGGGCAGAATATATGCACTACTTGTAGTAGCATTGATATGCTGTCCTCTGTGAATTTGTCCTCATCCCATTAAAGCTCTCTGGCCATATTACCACATTTTGGTAGTACGTGCATAGGCTTACAGTGGGCAGTGTAAATAAACACTTTCCCAAATTAAACATAATATTAACTTTTCTTTAATATCAAACATCCCCAATAATTACACACACACACATAGCAAAGATTTTTAAAACACTGTAACATTTTTCACAGTAGAGTTGGGGTTGGCTGGTTTTTATGACCCTTCTCCTGGTTCTTCATTAGTATTGATATGAACTGACCATTGCTCTACATGGTTTTTCAAGCTCAGAGGCACCTTAAATGTAATAAACTACAATATGGATAGATTAGTTTTTGCATCCTTTCATAATTATTTCTACCACTAAACTTGCCCTTTTCGCAGCTGGCGCACAGTGGTTCATCATTTCCATTTGGAGGGCTTCCCAAAACCCAACACTCTCTTCCTTAATTAGTTATGAGACTCATGGGGCTTCTGCAAAGTTCTTTTTTGCTCTAGTAGCTGATGTGAGGACATGTATACAAGTATTTATCCATCATTTACACTGAATCTTATTTACCATTTCACTGGAAATGCTCAAAGATCCAGGTATTCCATTTTTGCTTTCAGAAAAGGTGAGAGAGCAGATTTTCTGAGACAGCAGAAATTTGAATTCATATTCTTAGAGATACAGAAGTGTTCTGCAGCCCCTTCATTTCAGTCAGACTCTGTTGTCTGGATGTTGGGATGTTTCCTCTGTCCATTTCCTTGATTGATTGCTTTGTTTTCTTCCCTTTTCTTTTGCAAGCCTGAGAACCTTCTTCTGGCATCTAAACTGAAGGGAGCTGCTGTTAAATTGGCTGACTTTGGCCTTGCCATTGAAGTGGAAGGGGAGCAGCAAGCTTGGTTTGGTAAGTGGGAGAAATGCTGAGCTTTGAAGAATGGTACAACTCCATCATCCCATTTTTGCTCATGTGTCAACAATGAATAAGAGTGTTTTGATTTTTCTGTAACTGTCAGGTGTATTAATGACATACAGTCACTGCTTTCCCCAGTTTGCCAACCTGCAAAGCTCTAGGACTACAACTCTCCTTTCCCCCAATTTTTAGTGAGTTTTCAAAAACATACAACTTTAAAAAACCCAAATAAAATAGAATAAGACAATGGGAAAAATACTAAAACACTCCCCAAGTTCTTCCTCCTCACAACTTCCCCCACCCTTGTAACCCTACCATTTAAAAATATGAAAAAAAAGAAAAGAAAGAAAGATAGAAGTAATTAAAAGCACAGTTAACTTCTCCCCTTCCCCCTCAAGTCATGGTATCTATTAGAATGCTATAATGTACTTATATTCTAATTGCTTCAATATCTACTAAATATAAACAGAGTTAAAATGAATACCTGCCCGCAAGTGATATTAATACAATTTAAACATTTTTTTAACTGAAATTCAGTTTTTGTAATTTCATCTTTTATTTCCCATCTCACTATCTCCCTGGATTTTTTTCCTTTTAATCTAGATTAATTTTACTGTATTCCAACATTTTAAACATAATACTTGTAGTATTTTGCCCTTCATTTGAAATGTTCTTATTTATCAATCCACCCACATTAAAAAAATCAAAATTCTATTTTAATTCTTCCAGAGTTCTGTTTGTTTATCCATGTCCCTTCCCAATGTTTTCTTGTGTAGCAGACTATCCCACTTACCCACTAAAATCTTTATACTAACAGTTTGGATATTTTAACTGTAGTTCAATATCTTTTATATTTTATCTCAAAATCCCCTCCCCATTTTTTCCCTTTCAATCAGGATGACTCTTACTATATTTCAACAATTTTCTATAGATCACCTTACAATATTTTCCCCTTCGTTCTCACTGTGCTTATTTCATCAATCCACCCCTCTCATAAAAAAGGAAGCCATTGTGTTGTCGAAAAACAGCCCGGAAAACTCACAGCAACCCAAGGAAGCCATTGTTTTCTTTTGATTCATCCAGAGTTTTACATTTTCTCTTTGAACAACAGACCATCCTTAAATTAACAATTTGACAATTTAATTTTAACACCTTAATCAAACCAAGATCCCATACCGTTTAAGCAGTTTGTCTGTTTGAGCAAAACTTGAAATCTTAAACATTTCACTCCCTGTGGTTCTGTATGGAATTCTTTGCTTTTCTTCAGTTTGAAGACAATTCTACATCCATTTTTCTTCTTTGTTGGAATTTGTCAATTTCACTCCTTCTGGTTCATTTGTTACCTCCTTTCAAGCTGACAATTCTTGATCAGTGTGATGTGCTCAAATTTTTCTTCCTTCTCTCTCTTTTTGTTATATTTCTTGCTTTTTTCTGTAATTTGTTTTGTGACTCTAAAGATTTGTTTATTTTCAGTTATTACATCTTTAAGCTTCTACTTAATGCTAGCTTCTGTTTAAAAAAGCTCTTTTTAAAGCTCCCAATAGTATTTACAAAATCTGTATTTGTGACATCGTCCAGTGTTCTTCATACATAACAGAAGCAGAGACTGGAAGGAGTTAATTACATACTTACTACTCACCAACAGAGGACATACATTAGTTGCTGTTGAAATGTCCTTATCTTTGCTTGGAATGTGAACTGTTTATTCCCATAGAAATTTTCTAGTCTTTATAATCCCGAATACTTCCACTTTATCTTTTATCTTCTTTAGTCTTATACAAATATTGAGACAATGTTTCTACACCTGTGGAATGATTTATTTTTCTATAATAAGAACTAAAGACCTCATCACATTAAGAGTCCTAATGCAGGCAACAATGGGGGGATTTGCATTGTGGCAAACCCATGGGTCATTGGGGAATCCATCACCCTGTGCCCTGCAGCACCCGCAGTGCTTTCCTCATCACATGGGGAAGGTGCTACTGCTTGGCTTCTTCCTGCGCTGTCTCAGTTGCCAGCAATGAGAACATGGGAAGCCTCTTGTGCCCTCTTTGCTCCATTGTAGGATGCTCCAGCATAGTTCAGGGATGGAGTCCCGCCGGAAGTATCTTTGTGTCATTCGATGTGATCCGGCGGGCTCTGTCCCTGAGTTGTGCTTGAAGCATCCTATGATGAGTAAGAAAGCCCATGTGATAAAGTGGTAAGAGGCATTAGTTTTTGACAACATGAAAATTGTTGTTACCTCAAGGACTCATAGAGGCGCCAGTCAAATTTAGTTAGAGTTATTTTAAGAAGTAAAACAAAAGCACTTGCTTCAATTTAAGGAGGTTCCCAATCTGTATTCTTTTATGTTGATTTGTGAAGCCAATGGAAAGCGGGAGCGGGGGGGGGGGGGGGGTTAGAGCTTGAGCAGCATAAATGATGGGGTAGATTTTCAGATAGGCAAGATGGCAATGTGATCCCCTTGTCTTTTCTGTGTCCACTACTCCCTGTTGGATTTCTTGGGGGCATTAAAAGAAATATTGACAGGTAGACAATCAATTAACTTTCTTCTATTCCTAGAATAGCTTTTTGGATCTCAAAACCCACCTTTTTTCTGTAGACTACGTCTCTCCCACTTTGAACTAAAGTGAGAGAGAACTTTCAATCTTTAAAACCTCCACAGCTCCCCATTTTTATAGCTGAAAACTGCTGGAAGGTATTGATTTGGGGAAGGCTTTTCCCAAGCACAGTCTAAAGTCTGTCTTGAGGAACTGGCAAAGACTTTGAACAGGTCTTTGCCAGTGAGGTGGCCATTGACTCTGAGGGTGTTCACCTGCAATTATAGAAGTGGCTCATTGTGCATGAGGCAGACAACACAATATTCTACAATGACCAAAAAAGGAAGTTAGGATGGTATAAGTCTGGTTTAAGCTATCATAATTCATCAAGAGTTGTATCTCCCCCCCCCCCCCCCACTCCAAAAATGAAAAAGGTTTAGAGCCTTAGATTATATCTGCTTTTTGTTTCTTTGTGGGTTACTTGCACCATTTTCCATCCAGCCTGAGAGGTTGTATAGTGGCAATTAGGTTCATGTGCTCCTCCAGATATTGTTAGATGATGGTTCCCGTGTTCACTTACCATTGGCTGTGCTGTCTACGGAAGCTGCAGTCCAATGTCTGGAAAGCCTAAATATTCTTCATCTTATTAAATAGATAGTGCTGCCCCGCTGTAAATCAATATTAATTTTATTATTTCATTTTCCTTGTTCCTCCCTTGAATCACACATGCGCACACATACACACCATCACCATACCTCAGAACATGTCATTCAGAACATAGGATTTCCATTCTTTCTTTAAAAATATTTCTGTTTTGGATATTTGCATGCTCTTCCTAATGTTCTAGATGAAACCTGATGTTGCACACCAAAGCTGGAGATGCACCTTTGAACCCAAAACCACACCAGAGTTCTTATAAGCAAAACAGTTTATTGAAGATTAATATAGCTTTAGCCAAAAGGATAAAATACTTCTTAAAAAAGTAATAGTAAAATGTCCATAAAAACAGTCAGTTGAACAAGGTAAGTAATCCAGTCAGCATGAAAGTCAGGAAGCAGGAAGACCCCAAGTCCAGTACACAAATCCATAGAAACCAGAGACTGTAAGTCCAAAGTAGTCCAAGAAATCAAAGTCCCACAAAGATACAGGATCAAACTTGAGCAATTAAATCCAAAGACATGAACATGGATCCAAGGCAGGAAACATACAGGAATCTCAGCATGAACATGAAGGCATGAATACCAGGCATGGAGCACAGTTGCACTTCAAATCCAAACATTGGTCTCACTAAAGATTAGAGTTTCATAGGCCCTATATTTATTCACAAAACCACGGCAAAACCATTCCATTTCCCTTGGGAAACCTCTCCCTGACCCCTCTTCTCTCTCAATCTTTTGGATCCTCTCCTCACTATTTCCAGGTGGCAATGTTGATATATCTGACTCCTTCTGTCAAAGACTATCTCCCTCAGTTTGCCACTTACTGTATTCCTTTCTCATTCTGACCTTGACTGCTCAACATTTCCCTCAACCTCCTTGTCTGCCTGCACAAAAGCATATTTCGCCTGCTGGCTAACTATCCCAGAATCCTTAGTTTCACTCTTGCTAACAGCACTCTCTTGACCAACATGCCCATTTCCAAACCCCTGAGAGTCAGCAAGAACTTGATCATGTAACTCAGACATTGAAACCTCTGCAGGTTTCAGGCAAGGAATCCTCTCCAGAACCTTGATCATTTTCCTCAGGAGCCTGAGGCAAAGAAACAATTACAGGCTGAACCCCTACACCTGACAATATCTGTAGTGGGAAACAATGTAGAAAATTTTGAAGAGTGAGAAATATCAGTGAGCACATCTGCATACCCAGAGAGGTTAAGAGTGATCAACCTAGCTACTTGAATAAAATAACAAAATAGCAGGAATTCTGTTTGTTAGTTCCAGCTTGAATGGAAACCCATTAAACCAATTTCTAAATAGTGAGTCAATACATAGGTAAATCCACATGATTCAATGGTTCTATTCTAATCAGGGCTAACATTAGATTTAGATCTTGATGGAATAATGCACCATATTAATGCAATATTAGACAAAAATGTGATAAGCTGCAGGGGAATTTCTAGATATAAAATATGTACAGTATAACCTCTTTGTCCTTGTGATCAGTGTCTGTGGTTTCATGTATTCATATCCAACAAAATCTGTTCTCTCTAGTCATCTTTTAGGTCCTCCAATGCAATGTTATGTTTTTCTTGAATCAAAAGTCCTTTATTTCAATAGGGTTTGCTATTATCTATGATTTCATGTATCCACATGAAATCCAGGAACATAACCCCCATGAATACAGGATCATGCTGTAGTAGGAAAAGGTAAAGGTTTTCCCCTGACATTAAGTCCAGTTGTGTCCAACTCTGGGGTACAGTGCTCATCTCCTTTTTTACGCCAAAGAGCCGGCGTTGTCCGTAGACACCTCCTAGGTCATGTGGCTGGTATATGAGCTATATTTGAAGCACAGGAAAACACAGAGGAGGATGCATTACTTGAGAGTGGAGTTATAAGTGAGAAGAAATTGGATTTGGGGATGAAATGCAATATAGAATATTTTAAATTTAATAATATGTTACTTATTCCTGTATTTATATTCCTGAAATATAATCCTGTACATGTCTACTCAGAAGCAAACTTCATGAGCGAGGTAACAGTGTACAAAACTGCATCCTCAAAGTAGCAATGGCTTGGCTCAAAAGTGAATAACTTGAATTAGAGATAGTTGTCTTATTCTGAACTCCTATATAGCCCATAGGCTTGGATAATTATTTTTAGTAATTCTTTGGTGGTTTCATAAATAAGTTGTTGCAAACCTTATAATCAAAAAGCAGATCCATAAGGCAAAGGTTATTTTTTAAAGCTTGTCTAATTATTTCTTAAGGGGCTGAACAAATACATCATTGAAACTAATGCAGTGTATCCACCATCTGTGTTTTCTCGGCATTTATGTAAAGGATGTGGGGGTTGTGTATAGCTGAATTTTAGGGCATTTCAAATCTTAGTATTTTAACATAGCCTTCATTTCTGAAAAATGCACCCACCCTGATTTACAATTAATTGAGCCCCCTGATTTCACTCATTCCTTGTAGCCAATATGTTTAGTTAAGTCCCCCTCTGTTTTGTAGTGGCCAACACTTGCAAATAAAATATGAAATGAATAAAGTACTTGGGTTTCTCTTACTTAGTTAATGACATTTATTTAATTATTTTATTACAGTTTTTCTTGAAAACAGTGATTGAATCCTGAATGTGGTTTAAATAACTCATGGTAACTTGAAGTTATAAATGCAATATAATTAGATCATCACATTTCTGCAGTATGAGCAGTAGACACAGGGAGTTAAAGTAGCACATGCCTTAAATACATTTTGCAGATATATGTTGTTAGAGGAATGGTCATAGCTCTGCAATACAGTACATGCCTTTCCATACAGAAAGTTCTCAAAGGATCTTTAGTAACAAGGCTAGAAAGCATATTGGTCACAATTCCTTATCAGGAGATGTGCTACATGATAATATTATGATGGCATCCCATTTAACTCCCCAACCCATCTTTTCTCAGTTGCTGCCTCCCAACATTTATTATTTATTTATTTCGAGTACTTCTACCCTGCCCTTCTCAACCCCCGGGGGGGGGGGGGGACTCAGGGCGGCTTACAAAAAGGCACAATTCGATGCCTACACAAAATACACATACGTATAAAATAGCAGTTAAAACAAGTATCACAGTTAAAACAATCGGTACATAACACAATCAATAGCCATTTCCCAATCAGTGGAGTGTGAAGGGAGCACTAATCAAGCATCTAGTCCATTTCAAGGGCCCTCCAGAGTAGCCCCAAAGGTCCCTGCAAATGCTTATCAAAATATGTTTAGTAACAGGAAAACAGCTGGACATTTATCTGCTGCCCCCCCCCCTGCTCTCCAACAACCAAAATATAGCTGATTTCTGGGGAGGGGAATGCAGTTGAGAACAGGTGGGTTTGGTTGGGGTGGTTCATACAGTAGGTAATTCCACATCAACCTAAAATTAAGTTGTGGTGGTTTTGGCATGATTTTTGTCATCATAGTTCACCAACAGAATAATAATCATCATCCTTGTTCTTTCTTTATACCCTTCCTCCCCCCAAAGTAGTACAATATAGTTAAAATATACAAAAAGTCAGCATTAAATTAAACTAGTAATATGAAAACAATTTAATACATATAAACTATTTGAAATTAGTAAAAAAAAAAAACCAAAAACAACCCCAGTATAGTTGTAACAACACCACACCCTCCTAGAATCTTCTTTTTTTTAAAAAAAAAAGTTCTAAAAGTCTGTTAGGATACAAACCATAGTCTTGGCAGAAGAGGTGCCATATTCAGATAAATCCAAATGCACGCAGCTGGAGAAGGCTGACCAAGGCCATTTTTTTCAGAGTGGAATGGAGAGGTGGCAAAATAGCTTATTACAGTTCAGATGTGGCTTTTCTTCCATTTTGATACCACTCAGCAGAACCATATTATTGCTTTGAAAATCACAGGCATGATGCCAAGGATGCCTTTTCTTTCCATATAAAGGCAGTCCCCAAGTTACAAACAAGATAGGTTCTGTAGGTTTGTTCTTAAGTTGAATTTGTTTGTAAGTTGGAACAGGGACATTTTAAAAGTGTAACTCCATCTCCAGATTCATCTCCCCCCCCCCGCCCCCCTCTCTCTATGGATCTCATAGAATACGATTAACATGCTTGTGGTGTTTGTTTTGCTGCATGGATCCCTGTTCAGAAGATTTCACTTCACTTTCTGTTCCTGTTGTCCTACCTCTGTTCTTATCTATGAGTTTTTGTAAGTCAGTTGTTTGTAACTCAGGGACTGCCTGTAAATAATTGTCTGAACGGCTGCTGCCAGCTCCATGTGAGCCCTTAACTATGAACCTGTTTGCCCTTATAGAGCTAAGTTGAGGGAATGCTTGGGATCTGAATACCTCACTTTTCACAGATATTCTATACTATCTATTTAATATATTTTTATCAATAAAATTATATTTTTAAAAGTTTTCACAGATATTCAGAGCTGCCTTAGAAATCCTTGAAACCATCCACTCTGAGCAATCTCCACCCACACTCCCCTTCTCTTCCATTGCTCCCTGCTCCTTAACTCTCTTCTTTTCCTGTCTTACCTGACAAATTGACTCCTGGCCAAATTCCTCTCTATCGCCTGTTGATAATAGAATCATCCCTCCATATCCACAGATTCAGAATCTGCAGTTTGAAAATATTTTTAAAACACCCAAAAGCAAGCCTTGATTTTCCATTTTATATTATGAGCATCATTTTTCTATACTATTCTATATAATGGGATGGGCATCCACAGATAGATAATCTACGGAAGGTCCTGGAACCAAATGCTAGTGAATACCAAAGGCCCACTGTATTCCCTTCCAAGTCCTGATTAACACCTCTACATCTGATAAGCATGCTTTCAGGATACAACTTGATCAGCCTTAATAAAGGGATGAGTAACTTCTGGTAGTTTGTTGAAGTGCAAATGACCAGAGGCTCTAATTTGCATGGGCAATGTTAAGAATGATAGGAGTTGCAATCCAGCGATATCTGGAGCACTTCACAAGTTGCCTTCCACTGTCTTAAATTAAAGTTAAGATTAATGGCAAGATGAATTGAATCAATATCCATTATTTCATTCGTTGTCTTTTTACATGGAAATGTAGTATACCCATGGCCTTATTTTCATTTGATTCAGCACACAAATTATTTTCACATAGGAAAGGAAGAGGATAATTATGAAACACTCTTTCCTCGCCTTAAATGGGATGCAGAGAACTGCTTATAGTCATTTAGTATGGGACCTCCTTATAGAAAATCTGATCCCAGAGAAAACAGAATACACAATGCTTTTAACTTTATTTTATTTTTTCCCAGCTGTTGTCTGTCAAGTTGCTCACAAGAAGAAAATATATAAAAATGCAAGTTGAGCTTCCTTAAATATGTGTGAAAGCATGACATTTACAGCTGTACATTAATTTTAAAAATAGAAGACTAATCAGATGACAAAAGCCGAATCATTTCTGTGAATTCCTCGACAGACTAACCGTCTCAGAATAACCCAAATCAGCATTCACTTGTCATACAGGGGCAGTGGAAAGCTCAGCTGATGACATACCAGAGCAGTAAATATCCAACCCTTCAGGGGCTAAACTTCTAGCATGGACGCCAACTGCTTTAGGGTTTTCTATGGTTAATATTTTTTCCTTTGCCTTTTCATTATCTGCAAATAACCTTGGACTTTTAAAATGTCTATCTGTCTAAAGCGCCACCATAACAGATGGAGTTAAATTAGATTTTCTGCCATGGCAAAACAGAATTGGTCCCAGATAACATGCATTCTCTACAAAAGAAACCAGAGGTGCAGTGTATACAACATGGCCATTCTCTTTGCGGCTGCTAGTCTCAGTATCTCAGTTAAGTCCTAATAGCCTTCATAATAAGGAAATACATACACAATTCAACTCAGTCTTCCTTAGAATCTTGTCAATCATGACATGCACAGTTCCCAAACTCCTTTTCAGGATACAAAACAATCTTCCCCCTGACATTAAGTCCAGTCATGTCTGACTCTGGAGTGTGGTGCTCATCTCCATTTCTAAGCCGAAGAGCCAGCGTTGTCTGTAGACACCTCCAAGGTCATGTGGCCGGCATGACTGCATGGAGCGCCGTTACCTTCCCGCCGGAGTGGTACCTATTGATCTACTCACATTTGCATGTTTTCGAACTGCTAGGTTGGCAGAAGCTAGGGCTGACAGCGGAAGCTCACGCCGCTCCCCGGAATCGAACCTGCGACCTTTTGATCAACAAGCTCAGCAGCTCAGTGCTTTAACCCACTGCACCACCGGGGGCTCCACAAAACAATCTTACTCTCAGTTAAATCCCCGGGTAGAACATTCTTCTGTTCTGTGAACTATGTTCTGTGACAGGAGCAATGGTGTCACTTGTTGAATGGGATGTTTGTCTTACCAGGTTTTGCGGGCACCCCAGGTTATCTTTCCCCCGAAGTACTCCGAAAGGACCCCTATGGCAAAGCTGTGGATTTGTGGGCATGTGGTAAGTAACATAATGTTTCCAAAATAGTTCTACAAATGGAGATTGACTGTGGTGGATGAAGAAGGCATCCATTACCAGGCTCTGTGTTATTGGCAGACTTTGCCTGGCACACAAAGCTAATTATATCTAAGGTGTGTTTAGCAGAGTCACGAGGTATATCTGTACTGCAGAAATACGGCAATTCAACAGCTCATTAATTGCCATGGCTCAATGCTATGGAAACTGGGATTTATAGTTTTGTGGGATATTTACCCTTCTTGGTCAGATAGCACTGATTCCACAAAAATCTACAAATTCCAGGATTCCATAGAATTGAGCTGTAGTAGTTAAAGTGGTATCAAACTGCTATAATTCTGCAATGTGGGTGGTTTCACAGTCAGTGTCAGTGTTGTTCTGAGAACTGATCATCCACAGGCACAACAGCAGCAACATATTACATATTACAGTTTACAAGGGGAAATAACCTGACCGGACTCCACTTCAGTCTCTCAAATGAAGATAGTATGCTTTGTATTTCTTTTACATCTTTTGGAAACTTGTAACATGTTCAGTATGTGAAGGTTGCCTTTTAGGCCTTGGGAAAGTCGCTGACAACCTACTCCCTTAAATGATCTCTCAGACGGATGAGTAGCAGCTTGTAACAAAAGTAGCAAACCCATTCTGCCTCATATCAATATCGTTATGGCATGGGTAGCATAACAGATTTGTCTGTATGCTGTGGTTCTCTAATTGTTTTATTAAAATAGTTTTGTTACGCACAGTCTAGAAATTATACAGCAAAAATCCTATCCCTTGGTCCAGTGGGAGAAACAACTATTAGGTGAATTGTTTTTAGCTGACAAAAAGCTTTATAGATTTATGGTCTTATGAGTCAATTAGTGCTCAGCAATACTTCAAGAGTTATTAACAGGAACCGTTTGGAGATTAAATATTGCATTTCAGGATATTGTTACTTTGAGAGTCCATTATATCCTTCACTACTATAGCATCAAAGAGCCTCTCATTCATTAATCTATTTATCCTCGTAATTCCTTTGAGACTCAGGAAGAGCTCTTATCCTTATTGTACAAATGGAAAAAGGGAGCTTAGTACAGTTAATTCATGGGTACAGCCCAAACAAGTAGTTGTGACAGAGCACAAAGTGAATGCAGGTGCCCTGAATTACAATATATGAATGGATGCTATTATTGGTACGCATGTTGTTCTATAGCAATGTCTGGCCAGCTTCTTATGGCATGCTTTTGTATTGAATGTGAAGAATGCATTGAAAAGGACTTCTGAATGACAGGGACTGAAACAGTTGGTGTCATTGCAGGATCACTTGATATACTGTCATTTCTGGAGTAGGGTTGTTTCAAAGCTTCCAGTAGAGTTTCTCTACAAAAGAGTCTGTTTTCACAGTAATATCCCTCTCTGTCATTTTTTTTAATAAAATGGAAATAAAAAGCATATTCTATAAGACCCACTCTCTACAGAAGACAACATTTTTTCTCTTTTTTACTTATTTGGCATATTGATACATTGGTAACTCACTTAATCATACCCTTTTATATTTAGCTTGGTTTTCACACCATATCCGTGAGGAGGCAATTTTTTTCTGTGTCAGATTCTAGAGCACATTGCATTAAGCAGATTTAGTGTATATGTTTCCAATTCATTGTATTTTCCTGTTGAAAAATTCTTCAGTCTTAGGAAATGCATTTGTACATTGCATTGTTGTTGCCAGCCTGTTTGGTGGGCCAGGCTTTGCTGATACCTGCATGAGACTATTACAATGTAGGGAGACTTCTTGGGCAGCACAATAGTCTTGGGAGACCTAATGAAAGGGTCAATAGAATTGCTACTTTCCTTTTGAGAATCCAATACTGCAGGCTGTAATTCACAAAAACCTATGCCAAATATAATTGATAGCCTCTACAGTATCATAGAGTCTTTGTTTTGTGGAGAATATTTTCCTAAATGTATATCTTACAGAGAAATCTCTTGTCATATCTCTCAGGTCAGAAATGAGGGACTAATAGGGTGTAAGAAACAGGCAGGAGATAGACAATTAAGAGGGGTAAGAGGATTCCTGTCTAGCCTAACCCAACTGCTAAAAGTCTATTTGATAAGGAGGAAATGATGGACAAGATTTCACAGTAAACTATAATATACTTTATTGTTCTTGAATATTCTTTTGTGTCCAATATGATGTTTGCTCTGTACATCAGAGAAGACAACTGATTCCTGCTCTCCACAGTTCTAGCTGAATCCCTAGTTTACCCAATGCCAAGGTTAGTTAAAGCTGATGTGGGATGAAATGCCATCACCTCAGCCACCCACCTCTTCAGCTGCCATGTTTCCATGACTAGAACTGGACAGCTCTGCATACCTCAGTTGCAAGAGCACAACTAGAACTGCATTGCCTTAAGAAAGGAATGAATGAATCAGGAGCACAAAGTCATTGCTCTCTTATAGTGTCTAGTTCAGAAGCTCAACTCTGTCTCAATTAACAGGGTAATGTGCACAAGTCATAGTTTTGTTCACAAGTCTTGAATAGGACCTTGAGGCAACTGCATCCCTGTTGTAAAATCATGAAGAGGGTGTTGATGTCTTTTTGAGCTTTGGGAATCCTAGACAACAGCTAGAAGAAGGTTTCTGACTTCTGCAGTGTGCAGATTATATATGCCTAGCTATCCCATGGCCGGTGGTAATTTGGTTTACCCAGCCTTATCATTACCTGTGTTTGTTCAGCTATTGGCATGAGACATATAACCTGACAGAGATGACCTTTCACATTTTATTAACATTAGTTTTTCTTTCAGACAATGTTAATTAATAATATAGCCTGAATGATAAACTATCTCCATACTTAAGGGTGAGTTCTGGGCGATTCAGACAAAAAGTTATTGTGTCTATTGTGTTGATCCAAAACTGGATCTTTAGGAAGATCCACTCGGCTTTGCACATTGATAACATAGGCTTGCTCCTGTTTTCTCAGTCAGTGAGCTAACCTCTTTACCCTCCCCCCCCCCCAATTGGTAGAACTTATAAAAGAATGTTTGCCTCTCCCTCTTTGCTCACAGGAGTCATTCTATATATTTTGTTGGTTGGGTACCCTCCTTTCTGGGATGAAGATCAGCACCGACTCTACCAACAGATCAAAGCTGGAGCCTATGATGTAAGTGGCTTAGTTCCTCTCTCATTTCTGCTGACTCCAGGCCCATAGCCAGGATTTTGTTTCGGGGGGGGGGGGGGGCTGAGTTTGGTTCGGGGGGGGGGGGGGGGGCTGAGTCTGAGTGAAAGAGGGTCTACCCTAGCAAACCTTTTGTATCGTTACCCCAATACCCCCATGCATAGGGGATATATTGAGCATGGTGATCAGATCATGATATGGATAACATAACAGTTTAAATAATGTACCAGTAAGGCCTTCTTGCGGACCACCATGAGAATTTCGGGGGGGGGGGGGCTGAAGCCCCCCAAGCCGCCCCCCGGCTACATGCCTGGCTGCCTCCTCTCTCATTTACTGTCATTTCTTTTAAAACTGTTTCTTTTGTTTCTCTTTCTCTCTGTGCTTTTGACTGGGTTTGAAGATTAACTGAAAACTACTCTAGAGATGCAATTAATCTGCAGGATGATAAGGCACATCCAGGTTCAAATTGTAATGATCTGTGATTGACTTGGATCAGTCCCTGCTTGTCAACCTAAGTGTGCCTTACATACCTGGCATTGCAATAAAATAGTATGAAAACCATGAATCATGGGTGAAGTAAAATTATATAGAAATCGTTTCATAGCTATGGTATTTTTAATTTGAAATTATAGCCAATGGTGGTTTAACTAATAGTTCATCTGTTTTCCTGCCTCTACATATCATGTGATGGTCAGATCTATGGGACATAATGGAGAATCCAGTGGGAAGTGGGATTTGCCTGAAGTTGAGCAGAGGATTTTGATTGTTTAATCTTGCTTTAACTTTTGTATCTTGGTGATTTTAAAGATTTTAAGCTAACTGTTGCAAGTGGTTTTGAAGATAATACTTGTACTAGCTGAGCTCCTTCCACTTGCATAACCATTGGATGCAACCTGTATCAATTTGTTTGTATATTACCCAGCCTGCTAGTAAACAATAACATAAGCAACAACAAAATCAGAGTGAAACAAGTGGAAATTATGCAGCCAGCAAATTAAAAGCGGGAATTTAAACTGGTTAAATGCAAAATAAGGCTTTACTTGCTACTGTAGGCCTTCCACTCTTGTGAGGCTTAGAGGCAGGACCCAAAGGTGGAAAACCCACCAATAAAAAACTTACATTTTTTTAAAAATCTATTAGAATATCTCTATAGGTGTCTCTAAATTCTCCAGGGTGAGTATAGAATTGTGATGGAGGATTTACACATGCCTAGAGAAATCTTCTTGCCAGGAATCTCTAGGTCCTCCAGCGTGCCACAAGTTGACCACAGAATTCCACAGAATGACACAGAGATTTTTTAGAAAGACCATATTAGTCAAATACATAAATAATTAAATCTGCAAAAGTTAAGCCCACAGTTATGGAGGGCTGACCGTAACTCCTAATGTCTGCCAGCTCTGAGGGGATTAGAATTAGTATATCTTTATTCACCCAAGTGTTGATTCAACTAATCACTGGTCTTTTTTGATCTGTCAGTATTTCACATAAATCAGGATCCATCCGTCCTGCACTTTTCTAGGGGGAAATAATCCCTCTTTGTCATCTCAAATTCCTGTTCATATAGTAGTATGAGAAAGATCCACAAAAATGCCAAACCGTGGAAATTATTAAAAGTGTTTCTGACTTTATGGTTAGAAGAACTTTTTTCTTGCAGTTTCCCTCCCCTGAGTGGGATACGGTCACTCCAGAAGCAAAAGACCTCATCAATAAAATGTTGACCATCAACCCATCCAAACGTATCACAGCAGCAGAGGCTCTGAAGCACCCATGGATATCAGTAAGTACCTGTCTTGGAAACAACTCAGATTCTGAGGATTGTCCTCTGATAATAAATAATGCTTGCATTTATTTTTTAAAAGTGGCTGAAGGTGGAAGTAAGATAGATTTGTACTGTAGGATATGAAAAATTGCATGCAGAGCTTATACAAAGTGTATACCACAGGGATAGGAGGTGTACAGATTTGTGGTCCACTGGTAATATAGATGAAAGTGAGCCATTTGCTGTAGGTGACCCCAACTGTTTATGCAGGTTATGTGCAATCTCACTTAAAATGGGTTGCCAACAGCATAACCAGTTGAGGAGAAAAACTGGTATCGAAATTAAATATATTTCTCTTTTTATCAAAGCATTTTAATACATTGCAAACAAGGCAGTCTACGTTGTTGTTTAGCTATGATCATTGCTGAGCTCCATTCCCAGAATTCAAATGTTGCAAAGGATTGTAACGGGTCTTTTTAATAACCCTTTCTGAATCAGAATTGGAGAGCTTGAAAGATGAACATGTACAGGGATGATCCCCGAGGCACAGTTGCTTAATTATTATTAGAAGAAAAACCTTGTTTATCTCCTGGGTACATTTGTCGCTTGTGTTGTTGGCTTCTCCCCCCCCCCTTCTAGATCTAGGTGTGGTTGCCATGACAATATACACACATTGCTAAAACATTTATTTTGGGCTATAGTGGCTTGGCCCCATAAGCAATGTCTTCCTTAGGGTCACAACATTTTTATTCAGGGCCCTGCCTTGAATAACCCATGCCCTAGAAAAGCACCGTTAGCCCAAACCAACAAAGCATAAAAGAATTGGCTAATGGAGGATTTGCTAAACTGTGAGCAACTTAATGAGCCATCACTGGAGTTTCTGGTGTGGCAGAACAAGGAACAAATGAACAAGCAGGGAAAACTAGTTTGCACAACCCATTAAAGTTTCATTTGCTGCAGCCTGGAGAATTCAAACACATGGGTTTGCAGGACTATGCATGTACATTTAAAGGACAGAGAAATAGTGCAGTTAAAGTGTGTGTTTGTAGAAAATGTTGTACCTAGTTCTGCATTAAACAATGAGGCTGTAAGAAGCTGAAAGCCATCTAGACTAATTTAATGCAAAAAAGCTGCAGTCTCAAAGCTATAGTCTTCTGAATAGATTTTATGGATTTTCTGTAACTGCTATGTTCTGATAGGAACCAGCCAATAGTCAAAATTACTATAGCATGATAGTCTCCAGAATTTAATTTAATTGACAGAACGGTTGCTTTTTATCCTCTGTATAGATGCAATGGTTTTAATATTTTCTCAAAACAGTGCACCCATTTTTGTAAAATATCTTTATATAAAGCTTCTAAAAAAAATTCAATATTTTATACAAAATTGTTTGTATACTTCTTGACTGATGGAAGGATATATGTCAGTATTTAAATGTGGATGAATAAAGACAGTCTGGGTGAAAAAAAATTACTATAGCTTGCAGATCCAGAAATGAGCTATTTAAACAATAGCAGTTTGTAAAACAAATGGTTTCTGTTTCTCTCCATATCTGAGCAGACTTTCTTTCTCTTTTCTAGCATCGTTCCACTGTTGCATCTTGTATGCACAGACAGGAGACTGTGGATTGCTTGAAGAAGTTCAATGCCAGAAGGAAGCTCAAGGTAAACCATATCCCTTTTCTGATTCCCATGTTCTTCTAGGAAAAGGGTATCCTTCACTGACATGTTTCCCCTTTCAAATGTTTTTCCATGTTCCTGGTGGTGTAGCTTTGGTCTTCTAAAGCATCTGACTTTCACATTTCTAAGAAAGTAAATAATCTCCTCACTAGATGTCTCTAAGTCTTTGGATCACTGAATTCTAGAGTCCAAAGGAAAGTTATGCTCTGTCTCCTATTCTTCTATAAAGAGATTTCTTAGTCCCTGGGAGGGAACAGTCTTTCACAAGTTCAATCCAGCAATGCTGGTGCAACAATGCATCTCTTCCTGTTCAGAGAGAAAATATTTGGAGTTTCATAGCACGTCAAGAAAGAACTGTGGTCATAGGGCTATTCCAAATTAAGTTCTTCTTCCTTCAAGATAACTTATGTCAAAGTAAGTGAGTTTGGAATTAGTGTCCAGGTTCACTATTTTTGAATAATTTTGAACCCAATTCTGTGTTGCTGCTGGTGGGCTATTCAGAAGCTTACAGCGCCACTATCATGAACTCTTGCCTGCAATGCCTTTGGACAGTTGCCATAGGCTGCATCTTCAGATTTTGAGCACTGTGCAGAGTCCCAGCCTTCAGAATAGAGGCTAATAAGATTACTGAGCAAGATAACAGGGACATTAGTGTTTATTTGTCATCTAGTAATCTGTTACTGGTTCAATTATGTCATTTTAATACAATTTTCCTATGTTGCCTCCAACTCATGAAGTGGATTAGAATAATATGAAAGATAGAGCGGAAGAAGGAATGAGATTGAGAGTAACTAAAAATATATCACTTGGTTTTTTTTATACACAGACTCTCATTTGTGGAAAATAAAATTTAAATGTTTGCATTTCCAGTATTTCAAATAATAATAAATGATATGGCTCATCAGACCGATGTAGCATTTTTACCCAAGAGCAGTCTGTGCAGTTAAATGTTGTTATCATTCAACAAGTGCAGTAATACCTAAATACTCTAAGGGTACCAGATCTCATCTGATCTGAGAAGCTATGCAGGATCAGGTCTGGTTAGTATTAGTACCAGGTGCTGTAGGCTATATTTCAGATGAAGAAATTGGTGAGTTTTTTCTTGACTAAGGCTACAGCTGGTAGCATAAGGTTGAAGTTCCTCACCCATAAACAGAAGGGCTTACTATCACACAATGTCATTGTAGAGCAGTGATTCTCACCCTGTGGGTTCCCAGGTGTTTTGGCTGACAACTCCCAGAAATCCCAGCCAGTTTACCAGCTGTTAGGATTTCTGGGAGTTGAAGGCCAAAACATCTGGGGACCCACAGGTTGAGAACCAATGTTGTAGAGTCATTCCAAATAATTCTTCAACTTCTGTGCTTCTGTAGCAAAATTTGGGGTCTGTAATATGCTATTGTGGGTATTTTGAGGATGTTTCTTTGAACTGTTCACTTCCTCATGGCCATAGTGCTAGTCATTTAACGTCTGGGGAACATGAGAGAATCTCTGGCTACAAAGCCTGTAATTTTGCTCTTTCAGCCCTTTTGCTTCTTTTTTCTTTAAAAAAATGCATGGGGTCATGCAGTCTAAACACTGATAAGGATTTTTTTTCTTGATTAGACATTTCTGTATTATGTTCTAACCTTCTTTTTCTTTTGAATATTCCTGCAAATTGTTGTAAGGTAATTGAGACATAGACCTCCGCCTTGCAGAATACACAAAAGAGGAAAAGGCTAGTAACTGGAAAATGAATTAGTCATATTTTAATTAATATTTAAAACATTTAAAGGGAGAGTGCTTGTGAACTTATGGAAGTACTTATGGACTTTTTGTCTCACAAGATTTTAAATTCATCAAGTTGTGCAGTTCTTCCAGGAAAATAAATCAAAGGGGACATGAATAAAGAGGAGCAATGTACTGATTGAGAGAAGTTACTTCCCAGCAACTGTGATAACCTAAAAATGCTTGCAGCTTTCTTCAAGCACTTGAGGATCAAATTGGTGCAATAAGAAGAGTGGCTATCTTGGCATGTTCCTGCTCAAAGCAAGATGGGTTTGCAATGCTAATCCTATTTTTAGACTTGTGTAGTAATGTCCTATATAACCTTATGAAATGTATGTGTTTGTCATAAGTTGTCAGGAAACTTGAAGGCACACGCATACTATATCCATGCATAAGTGGGGTATTTTAATTCTTGTATAAGCAGACAGGAAATCCTAATAATGATGGAGCTAGTTAATTTACATCTAAGGAGGACAAGGATCTCAGGAACAGCACAGAAACTGGCCTGCTCATCAACATCCATGGAATAATATGCTCTGTAAGAAATATGTTAGTAATAATATTCGTGGTAAATCTTGTTATCAGTTGCTAAGTTAAATAAATGATACATATGAGTCTGACTTAGCATGTCCGTTTCCTCTTTAATTTTACCACATAGCAAATTTTACATTAGCCACAAACACTTTTTGACAGGAAAAGAGGCTTTCCCCCTCCCCCTTGCACTTATGATGTTTCAGGATAGTTTCTCTGCTTACTACTGCAGGATCTCAAGCATAGATGTGCGGGTTTACCTGAGACACATAAGGAAACATTCTTTAATAACAAGAAACCTGTTGTTCTGGTCTCATAAGAACCAGAACTCCTGTTCCTTTGCTGGAGAATGAAATATCATTAACATTGGAAGTAACGATATTTACTTTCTTGGTTATAAGAAACCCTACTATCACCATTCAGAAACTTGCAGAGTAGTTAAAAAATCCCTGAGCCACTATCCAATGACTTGTTTTCTGCAAACTGTATGCTGTATCTATTAATATCATCTGTACCATATTCATCATGCTCTTGGAATGGTGCCAAAGATACATCCTTCTTCCAGCCTTGGACAGCTCCATTTTCCACCAGAGGTCTTTAAGAGGAAAAAAAGAAGGTGGGGGAAGGGATGGGCCTGATTCTGAATCCTATTTTTCCTCCTTTTTTGTGTTTTGTGTCTCTCAGGGTGCAATCCTTACTACGATGCTAGCAACCCGGAATTTTTCTGGTAGGTAATACATCTTTCTTTTTGCTCCACATTTGTCCCTTTATTTATTTGATGCTAGCCATAAAAGGCAAATTCAAGCAGACAAGGTTACAGGCCTCTCCAGCCATGTATCTGAACAGAACATAGATTGAAATACTTTGGTCATATATTGCATTTTCATGCATCAGTCTCAGAGCACTCCAGAGCTCTTCGTTCATGATATATAGGCATGTTCGAGTGAAGATGCAGGAAGAGAAAAATCCCACAAGAGAGACATTTTAAACATGTACAGTCCAGGTCATAAAGGTTAGTTTTGCACTTACTGGATATTCTATAGACAATGGATACATCTCATACAGTCTTGAATTTCTTCCATTAATAGGACCAGTAAATGAATGTTTAGTATGTTTAACAAAATTATTCCTTGACTAAGAAGTCCCTATGAAATTCATAAGTTGATCAATGACTTGAAAACACATGCTCGTACATAAAAACACACATGTTAATATTTCATGTAGATGGGGGTTTAAAAGGCTCTGTTTATTTAATTTATAGCCACTAGTCTTGTGCATTTGTATAGAATTGCTATCCATTCTGTTTCATTTATAAGGCCCTCTTTCCATATTTGGGTGCCTCTCCCCAAAACAGGCACCTTTCTGAATGAGGTTTTTTTGTTCCGGGTCCGAAAGGATAAAGATTTTCAGACCACTGGCCAACATGGGTGGCCTTCCCAGGCTACCCTTACCCTCAGTTTTAGGGATAGAGGGTGGTGGTGTGTGTGTGTGTGGGGTGTGTGTGTGTGTGGAATTTCCACACATGGAGGGCACATCTACCACTCTTAGCCCACCGAGTTTTATAACATTTGGGTCATCTTCTGATTTTTAGGGATTTTTTTCTTTATATAAATAAAATCTCCCCGCTGGCCCAGCAAGGAGAAGAAATGGAAGAAGTGAAAACTACCAGAATGGATGCCCAAAGAACTTTTAACTGAGCTGAGATTTAAAAGAGACATGCACAAGAAATGGAAAAGGGGGGAAATCACCAAAGAGGAATTCAAACAAATAGCCAACATATGTAGGAAAAAACTTCATAAGGCTAAGGCACAAAATGAGCTCAAGCTTGCCAGAGAGATTTAAAACAATAAAAATGGATTCTTTGTTTATATCAGTAGAAAAAGGATAAAAAAGTAAATCATAAAACCTCTGTGAGGAGAAGGTAGTGAAATGCTAACAGGGGATAGGGAAAAGGCAGAGCTGCTCAACACCTTCTTTGCCTCAGTCTTCTCCCAAAAGGAGTTTGGGATTCAACCTGAGCAATATGGAGTGGATGAGGTAATAGGGGAAATGCAACCCAAAATAAGTAAAGTAGTAGTCCAGGAATACCTGTGACCTCTAAATGAATTCAAGTCTCCAGGGCCAGATGAACTACATCAAAGAGTATTGAAGGAACTAGCAGAAGTGATTTCAGAACCACTGGTAATAATATTTGAGAATTCTTGAAGAACAGGAGAAGTCCCAGGAGACTGGAGGGGAGCAAATGTTGTCCCTGTCTTCAAGAAGGGAAAAAAATAGGACCCAAACAATTATCCTTCCAGTCAGCCTGACATCAATATCAGGAAAGATTCTGGAGCAGATCATTAAGCAGACAATCTGCAATCACTTAGAAAGAAAAGCTGTGATCACTTAAAAGTCAACATGGATTTATCAAGCTTGGTAGATGCAGGGAATGCTGTGGATGTACCATATCTTAATTTCAGTAAGGCCTTCAACAAGGTCTCCCATAACCTTCTTGTAAGCAAACTAGTCAAATGTGGGCTAGGAAATACTACTATTCGGTGGGTCTGCAATTGGTTAAGCGACTGAACCCAAAGGGTGCTCACCAATGGTTCCTCTTCATCCTGGAAAGAAGTGACCAGTGGAGTGCCACATGTTTTGGTCCTGGGCCCGATTCTTTTCAACATCTTTATTAATGACTTAGATGAAAGTTTAGAAGGCGAACTTATCAATTTGCAGATGACGCCAAATTAGGAGTGATAGGTAATACTCCAGAGTACAGGATCAGAATTCAAAATGACCTCAATAGGTTAGAGAGCTGGGCCAAAACTAACAAAATGAATTTCAACAAGGACAACTGTTAGATACTACATTTAAGCAGACAAAATGAAATGCAAAGATACAGGATGGGTGATGCCTGGCTCGACAACAGTACATTTGAAAAAGATCTTGGAGTCTTTGTGGACAACATGTTGAACATGAGCCAACAGTGTGATGCAGCAGCTAAAAAAAGCCAATGGGATTTTGGGGTACATCAAAATATGTATACTGTCTAGACTGAGGGAAGTCATGGTACCCCTCTATTGTGCATTGGTCAGACATCACCTGGAATACTGTGTCCAATTCTGGGCACCACAGTTTAAAAGAGATATTGACAAGTTGGAAGGTGACTAAAATGATCAAGGGTCTGTAGCTCATATCCTATGAGGAGCATCGTAAAGAACTGGGTATGCTTAACAGGCAGAAGAGAAGGTTGAGAGGAGACATGATAGCCATGTATAAATATGTGAAAGGGTGTTATAAGGAAGAGGGAGCAGACTTGTTTTCTGGTGCCCTTGAAACTAGGACTAGGAGCAATGGGTTCAAATAACAGAAAAGGAGATTCCACTTAAATATTAGGAAGAACCTCCTGACCATATGAGCTGTTCAACAGTGGAATTCTCTGCCTCTGAGGGTGGTGGAAGCTCCTTCCTTGTAAACTTTTAATCAGAGGCTGGATGGCCATCTGTCAGGGTTACTTTGATTGTGGTTTTCCTCCATGGCAGGGGGTTGGACTAGATGGCCCATGTGGTCTCTTCCAATTCTATTATTCTATAATTCTAAGATTCTATGAATGGAGCTGTCTACATTTTAGTATGGTAGGAACATGAAAAAGTCATATTTGACAAATAGCTGAAACTATTGAATTGCCAGGACTCTGCCCGTAATCCTGCAGTCAATTCTGCAGGTGAAATGCCACGAATTTCAGTAGAAGTTCAGATGATGATGATAATGATGATGATGATAATAATGATAATAATAATAATAATAATAATACTTTACTTGTATTCCACCCTATTTCTCTGAGACTGCATAACTAACAGTGTGATCTTACACATATTTAATTAGAAGTAAGCCCCATGGTGTTTAATAGTGCTTGCTCCAGGTAAATTCAAATTAAATCTGATGCAGTTAAAACACACACACACCCCTTAGCTGAGAAGAATAAAAATAATATATTAATTCATATTTTTTTAAAAAATTACCTATGCCTTTATTTAACATGCAGTTCCATTGTGTTAGAAATGACATCCACATGTTATTGCTGCACGTGTCTGTAATAATACAGCATGTTATTTACAATGTGTTTTTTTTAATTCTTGGTTTTTTCTACTGCATCTGTTTTAAAGCGTTTTATTCTGTGTATTGTTTAACTGTGCTTAATAATAATGTTGTATAAGCTTTTCCTTTCCTTTTGTAATTCTTTTTCACTGTATTTGTCTTTCTTTTTGTAAATTGTCAGATTTCAAAACAAGGAAAAAGGGGACATAAATGAATAAATAGCAATGACAATGGCAGCCACCCAACAGTCATCTGGGTGGCTGTCATTGTCATTGTTTCATTTAATTTCAAGCTTCACAGAGCCCCCAGTGGTGCAGAGATTAAACCCTTGTGCTGGCAGGACTACTAACCTACAGCTCAGCTGTTTGAAGCTGGGGAGAGCTGGTTGAGTTCCTTCTGTCAGCTCCAGCACCCCATGTGAGGGCATGAGAGAAGCCTTCCACAAGGATGGTAAAACATCAAACATCTAGGCGTCCTCTGGGCAATGTCCTTGCAGGCAGCCAATTCTCTCACACCAGAAGTGACTTGCAGTTTCTCAAGTTGCTACTGACATGAAAAAAAATCTAACTCAGTGAAGCTTTCCTTGCTATGCTGGACTGTGGAGAATGAAGCAATGAAGGTGTCACAATGTCACAACGTGTGGGTGGGCAAAGGACATCTCCCAATCATTATGTTACTTGGTCATGGTGGGTTCTTCAAATACCTTGTGTCCAATTCTTAACCACGCTGTCTTTTTTCCAAATGTTATAAAACAAGCCACTTGTTGAAGAAAGAACCATTGTCAAGGATGCTAGAGGCTGGCAAGAATTAACGACCTGATGTAACACTATAACACATGGATTCTGTATTTTTAGAGGAGGTGTTGAGCTAGACTTGTTTTTAAAAATGAATCTTTTGACATTGGAAGAAAGTGCTACCCTCATGAACAAGGACCCGTTCTGTAGTTTAGCTGTTTCTCAGCATTATCCAATACATTTCCCCTCTGTCTTTTTTTCGTTCCCCCAAAAAGATTTAAAGCTATAACACTGCGGTTATAACACTATCATTTCACTTTAATGGTCATAGTTGCACCCCATGAAATGTTAGGGTCTGTCATTTAGTTAGGCTAAATCTCAGGACCTCATAGAACAGAATATGACAGTTAAAGTGGAATAATAGTGCTTTAACGCTGTCATGTGATAAAAGGCTTAAGCTAACTCTGTGCTAGATTATGGAATGCTTTAGTGCTGTGTTTCTCAACCGGTGGGTTCCCAGATGTTTTGACCGTCAACTCCCAGAAATCCTAACAGCTGGTAAAGTAGTTGGCATTTCTGGGAGTTGTAGTCCAAAACACCTGGGGACCCACAGGTTGAGAACCACTGCTTTAGTGCATCAGAAAGGCAATGTAAATCTGTAACTCAGAGATTGAGTTTCACCCAGTTGTCTTTTAGCTTGTCATATGTACTCATAATTCTTCTATGGACAAAGTGACAAAGCACAATTAATCATTGCTAAAACGCTTTGTCGCACACTGGCGGAAGGGCTGCTTGCCATGGATAAGTGCAGCTGTCACTTCTCTCTCCCTCCCACAAGTGGCAAAGCGCTCACACCAGACTCCTTTATTAGATTAGATGACACTAGCTTTAAACTACTTATGACAGAGATAAGTTTTCTTCTGGAGAAAGACCATTCATAGGCTATGTTAGTGCAGCTCAAATATATACTAGAGGAAATCAAAGATTTTTAGCAGACTCATATAATCCAGTTCAAAGCAGAAAACCTGGGATCACATCCTGGGATATTGGGCCTGTCTGGAAGGGCCTTTTGATTCTGGAGACCAGGCTTTGACCCTCCCCTTGGCCATGGAAAACCACTAGATGACCTGGCCAAGACATTCTCTCAGCATAAGAAGAAGGTAAAAGCAAGCCACCTCTTAATAAATGACACCTTTTCATATGTCCATTTTAGGATCTCCTTAAGTCAGAAATGACTTGAAGGCATATAACAGGGGTCCACAAACATTTTAAACAGAGGGCCAGGTCACAGTCCCTCAAACTGTTGGAGGGCCAGATTATAATTTGGAAAAAAACCCATGAAGGAATTCCTATGCACACTGCACATATCTTATTTGTAGTGCAAAAAAAAAAAACACTCTAAAACAATACAATAATTAAAATGAGGAACAATGTTAACAAGTGAAGGGACCCCATTTGAGGTCTGGCCCACAGTTTAAGAGACAGTGAGCTAGAATAAACATTGCTTATGCAAATCTCATTATAATGTAATGGCTTTATCTAGTTAGGACTAACAGTGTGATTTAGGTGGATGTTTGAACCAGGAAGAGGATTAGTTTGTCTTCAATCCCTGTTTGTGAGCTTTTCAACATTATCTAGTTGAAATAATCTAACTGCTTACTGTAAGCATCCAGACCAAGTATAGATGCTGTGACTTGATTGACTTGGGCTGAAGCCCTTTTTCTGTTGTTTGATATAATATTATGAAACTTAAAACCATTTAATTTGTTGCTTCCCCCTTAAACGGAAAGGAATTCCAGGTAATGACATGCAATCTACTTGTGCATCATCAAAGCAGAGAATGGTGTCTATGTGTTTCACTATGATATCTGACTAATGAAATATCACAATTGTCTGTGATTTCCCACTGTGTGCCCACACAATAATGCATAGCATACACTCATGTATGACATGAGCTGCATGCTATACATTTGCAGCTGTGCATGAGCTGCACACTATAAACTTTATCATACCCACTTTGAGCTCTTTGATGGAGTGGCAACTGGAGTGTAGAACTTCTAAAAAATAAAGCAAATATCAAAATGTTGAACAGGGTAATGTGTAAGAAGTTAGATAATTACAGCATAGTTGTTTATAAATAAAAAAAAATAACTCCAGGTTTGTATTACTTTTTTTTGGGAAAAATAGAAAATCAAGGTAAATATATAATGTAATCATAGGAAGTTTGTGTTTTTAAAGACTGGCTGTGGAAGTAAAGAATAAATCAGCCAGAAGTGTTAAATGTTAATATTTATTTTAGTTTTTACCTTTGTCATTTAAGTATATAAATGTCAAATACTGTTTTAGTTATCACATCCAATACTGTTTTTAAACTCCTAATCCCTAAATGCATGTCATGTTCCTATATTGATATTTGTTCTTTTTTTGGTGTGTGTGTGTGTGTATGTAATGTTAAGGGGTTATCAAAAAGATCGTGAAACTCACTTATCCTGTAGTCAGTTTCTACCTTCCTATTTTTTTGAGCAGGTCAGATACTTCTCACATCCAGAGCAATGATTACTCCTGACAATTAAGTTATCTGGTTTTCTTTTCCAGCCCAGGAACTGAACTCAGGCCAAGTGCACTTGTGTGCTCTGTGTATATGCTCTCTGTGTGTTAGCATTCAGAATCTATTTGAAGGCAGCCGCGAGAAGAGGGAGGGATTAAGTGTGGGCTGGAGTCCCAGGAGACGAGCTGTGAGAGCAATGGGGGGGAGGCATAGGGGTAGGTATCTGCTTTTCATCATTGTCAATATGTGGGCTGCAGCTGTCAGGTTGTCATAATTGTAGCACATGACCCCCGCCAGCATGGGGGGCTAAAATTAGCGAGGGAGGCAGAGTGAGAAAGGCAGGCAAGCAAGTGCACACTGTTCTTATCTGCAGTTGAACCTTTAGGGTTCAGCTCGAATGCCACACAGGAGAGCAAGTAAGCCTCGAAAGCAAGGTGGTGGTGGCACAGGCCAGGGTTGAATCCCTACAGCTATGTAGTAGGAAGTTCCTTGAGTTCTCTAAGGAAGAAAGAGACAAAACAGAGAAGACAACTGTCAGAGAATGCTTCTTCAGCTCCCTTCTCTTTCCATTGCTGGCCACTGTTTTGGTTTCTGCAAAGACTTAGGAATATCAGAGTATAAGTGGCTGTGGATTTTCTCATTCCCACTGAAGGACTTCAGTAATGCATCTTGTGAGCTTCACAGTTTTCTGAGAGAGGATTCACATAAAACTCTGGATTGTTGTGAAGTGAGCTCAACACTAACGGAAGAGGCAGGAGCACTGACTTTGTGATCTTCAGTTCTTGAGTTTGCCGCTCTCACCCAACTTCCCTCATGTTGCTGGTTCTCAGTGTACTGATTTTGATACCATGTGTGTTCATTTTTACATGGTACTTTTTCTCCGCAGGAGGAAAAGGTGGCAACAAAAAGAACGATGGCGTGAAGGTAAGTCCCTCATAATTCCTGGCTCATACAGTCACTAGCCTATCTCTCCCCAGGGTGACAGAAATGGTTGGATTGATCTCTACAGTGTTGGCACTTTGCATTAAAGTGATAGCTTGGTTGGGTCTCTTGGTTCATTTTTTCCACTGTGAAGAGACATTTTCACATTGTCTGCATTTCCTACAAGAAAGCAAAATGGAAGAAGAAAAACACTGTTTTTATCTAAATTGCAGCTTGTGATGCTTAAATGAAATAATGGATGCCTTGGCTCATGCTTGATTTGCTGTATTGTTTCCAGCTCTGGAATAGAAGACAAATGGAGAGAAATTAGGCAATCAGAGAGAAAAATTCCATCAAAACTAAGCAAGATTTTGGCCTGATCTTTGAGATTGAGGGGTATAGCCTAAGAATTCTCTCTGTACTCCCACTCATTTCCCAGTAAAATGACAACTTTTCTCCTGTTTCTCAAGAATATTACCCAGAGAAATCACTACAGATAAATACTCTTGAATCTAAACTAATCAAATTCAAACATTTTGAAGTTATGATGACAGCCTTCCTATAGGACTGTAACTGAGAAAGTCCTGCAATCCTTTTTTGGGCCCTCTGTATCTGCTGGAGTTTGGTTTCAGGGCCCCTTGTGAATACCAAAATCCATGAATGCTCAATGGTGTAGTAAAATGGTTCTCTTATATAAAATTATAAAATCAAAGTTTGCTTTTTAAAATTAAAAATGTTTTGAGACATGGTTGGTTGAATCTGTGGGTGAAGAATCCATGGATACAGAGAGTCAACGGTATTATAGTCCCACAATCCTTTTGATGGATGGGTGGGTGGGTGTTGTTTCAGAGTACAACTTATAACTCATATTCTGGATGGATTATCATTCTGCAAGAAAGAGGGTTTAGATGTTGGAATACTTTCTCACAAATAAACCAGAGCACTCTCTTCTGTGTGTTATGAAGTGCTTTGCATCTGAAACAACAGGCCCTCTGGTCGTGTAAATTAGGCATTTCTATTTTTGTGCAAGGGGCTGTGCCAGGTAAGACAAACTGAAAGACACTTCATATGTAAGAGAGGGAGATGGGATGGGAAGTGAGAGAAAAGAGGACCCTTGGTTTGTTGCTTCATGAGACTGTTGGCTTACATTTCTGACCAATAGCGAGAAACCCAACTGTCTCTCTTCCTTGCTAATACTTCCTAGGAGTTTTATCTGCTGTATTGGCATGGCAAACCGTCATTTGAACTATCAACAACCTGGCAAGGATGGGAGAAATAAAAAAAAGAAGGGAAACTGGCCTCAAGATCAAAACTAAGGGCACAAGTCCATCCCCCGTCTCCCCCCCCCCCCACATGTGCATCCAGGTTTCTAGTTTTGCCTCAGTCACTGTGGTTTGTAACTCTTGTGTTGTGAAACCTTTGGCGTTGACTTGATGAGTTACGAGTTACGAATTAAAGAGTAAACAGGTTTTTTTATTCAAGAATCATTACTCCTTCTATTAGCTGGAATATATTTTGCAAGATTTTAACAAGTTATTGAATAATTTTGCAGTGACGTTTTTAATCATTTTCTTTTCTGGAAGTCCAGTTGGAAACTTCTGACAAGCCATGAGGCAATTGTTTGACAAATTCAAACTGTGACAGTGTATGTTTGAAGGTGTGGCAAAGGAATGAAATCCCTCAAAAATAACCTTGTCCCTTTATGAAAAATCTTTGTATATTTATTAACATGTCACCACCTAACTCACAAGAGCCCCCAAGGAGATATTTTGGGTGCCTACTGAAAGTTTAAAGGAGATGGAGCCAGCTTAACTTCCTTGGGTAGGGAGTTCCATAGTTGAGGTAATGCTTCAGAAAAAGTGCTGTGACATGTACCCACCGATCTAACTTCACAAGACATTGGGACATAAGGCAGCAGCTCCTCAGAAGATCTCAAATTTTCGAAAGGCTCCTACTGAATGATGCAGTCTTTCACATGTCTTGGCCCCAAGTCATTTAGGGCTTTGTAGGTCAATGTTGGCACCTTGAATTGAGCTAAGACGCAAATTTGAAGCCAATATAGTTTTTGCAGGATTGGTGTTTGATTTGACATACACCCGATACCAGAGTGTCTCCTGCACTTTGTACTAGCTGCAATTTCCAAATACTTTTGAATGACAGTTCCATGTAAAGGGCATTACAATAGTCTGATCAAAAGGTAAGTAAGGCATGAACCACTGTGGCCAGATCTGCCTTCCCCCAGAAAGGGCACAGCTGGCACACCTGGCACACCAACTGAAACTGGGCAATAGTGCACCCCCAAGCTACAAACCTGATCTTTTAGAGGAAGGGCAACAATCCAGAACAGACTCTGATCTCAGTCTTAGGTTGGTTTTCCTACAGACCAGCAGCCCTTCCAACTTGTCTAGATTAAACTCCAGTTTATTGATCCAAATCCAGTCTTTTCCTGCTTCCAACCAAATGGGTCAGTGCTACCACTGCCTTCCTGGCATGAGTTTGTAAAAGAGAAATAGAGCTGGATACAACCAGCATACTGATGACATCCCAACAACATGGTTGCCTGACCGAGGTATTATTTCGACTTGTCCAGGTGGTCATTCCCTGTGTTAACTGGTTTTTCTGGAATAGTAATCTCATTGCCATTTCCTCTCAGAAACTCCTGAAGAGGATCAGCCTCCACACTATTAGCCTCAAAGATGGGATTTGTTGCGTGGCTTGTTGAAATAACTTGCCTGTTGAATTTTCCTTATTTTTCTTGCTTGGTTTCATTGAGGAAGGTGGCTGTTCTTTTTATGTATGTTATAGGTCTTGAGGCCTAGTTCATGATTAGTGTGTCTTTCTGATTAAATTTGCTGATTTAACCACCTTGTGGCAACAGACCAGTATTAAATACCTTCTAATTTGTGAGAAATAATTAACTGTCCAATTGTGGAAAGCACGTTGTTTGCATTTCTGCTATCTCTTTCTGTGGTGGGGCAGAATTTTATATGAATTTTGTGTAGAGTTGGAAACTTGTTATCCAGGGAGAGCAGAAGGAATGGGGAATTCTTTTCACCAGCATGCTCCCATGTTTTATTAACAGAAGAGGCTTCCCCTTCCCCCTTTCAACAGTGGGTATATAGTAACTTTCACTGCCTTGTTTGGTGTCACATCATGTTACGTTGTAAATTAATACAATCACTGCCCATGTCACATCCTGTTGTGTCCTAATCTGATAAATTCACTTCCCTGTGTTGCATCCTTTTAATGTGTATGTTATGTCCCACTTTAATGAGGTCACTACTTTTCTGTTGCATCATGTTGCATCCAATCGCTTCTATAATTACTGGCCAGAAAGATTTCTTAGACACTTAATTCTCACATTTTGTGAGGTTTTCAGTGGAGCCACCATTCAACTGAGGATAGCTGGCTCCCTCATACCAAATTTAAGAATAACGGGCAAGTATTGCCTGCCTTTTGTTGTCTTTGAAGAAAAAAACTGTGTAAGGATAGATGAGGTTACCATTTAGTGTAGCAAGCAGAATGTATGAGGTTGTGAGGATAATCGAGTGCCAGTGAGCATGAATTGTTCTTTCCACCATAGGTCTATGAAGATAGCTTTTGATCCTATGATACCTGTTTGAAATTAATATGGAGGGAGGCTAATATGAAGGTACATGTCCATCTTGATTATTATGCTTTCAGCCTGCTTAGGTTTTGCTTTTCCCGGGTTCTTGTTGAACAATTTCTATCACTGCAGGGAATTTAACAACAAGAAGGCTCTTTCCATGTAGTTTGGTTATAAAATCTGGAGATGAAAAGAGAATATAATAATGAGAGGCCCTCAAATCAATGTGAAAAGGGCAAAGAGAACCAGAGTGCAGAAATAAAGAGGAAACAAAAATGTATTGGGGGTTAGGTAGTAAGGAACTTCTATAATTGTTTGAGTGATTGTTCAAGATCAGACATGAGATCCCTCTCCTTCAATGTACGTTAAAGCACTGCATGGAGAACAACTCATCACAAATCAAAGGGCAAAATTTTAAATCTTGGATAATTTCCAGGATTTTTTCCCCATGTAGTTCATTCCTTCTTTGAGACATGGAATGAGTTTCTTAGGTCATGCCTGCAATGAAAACAAACAAAACAAAGCTTCCATAATGGTGTTGATTTATCTTCTGTGCTATGATTCTGGATTGATATGAATCATGCTTTCTGCTCCTGAAAAAAAATGTAATTTCTGGTCCTTTTTTAGTTTCAGTCATCCACTTAGACCTCAGCCCTCTTTTTAATAAATTGCTTGGTGGAATTTCCTGTTTGCTCTTCCATTTGCTTTCATATAGATTACTGTTTCTGCATTTGCCAAAAAATAAAAATAAATAAATAACAAGTGATTTGCCACAAAGTGCATTTGCAGCTACTTCCTTCCTAATTTAATTTTTTCAACTAGAAAGTGAGGGCACTACATCTGATTTCATATTTAAATTTAACCTAAATAACTTCAATTTTGGAAACTTTTCTTCTAAGCAAAATATTTCCTTTTCTATATAGGAGCAATGCACTCTCATATAATTGTGTTCTACACCAAGCGTTCATTGATATCATCTGGAAAAACATGACAGAGCAAAGTACAACCCATGAGGTCTTTGTGATGCCAGGGCTCTGTTGTGGGTCCTGATCTCCTCTTGAGTAAAAAAAAAAACCCAAGTTACTAGTTGCAGTTTCTAAGCAACCATCAAGGTTCTGCGAAGGTCTGTGAAGGTCCCTGGACCACTGGAAACTGTTCACTTTTTAGTAAACAGTGCAGATTAAGAGGCTTGCAGAGTTGTGCAGGCATGACCATAGAAGAGCAAATCTACTGAGTTTAGAATGAAAAGCCATGGATTTCATTTGCTACAAGGATGGATATGTGGATTGGAAATGCTAATTCAGTGACCTATGGATGTTTAGAAGTCTTCTTCCTTGGCAGTTTTCAAAAGATGCTTTAGTATAAGATGTCTTGTCTTTTGGAGCTGGAATCTTTTAGAGTAATTCTGGTAGCATTGTTCTCTGACATCAAATGAGTCATTCCAGTGAATTCCACTAGAAGAATGATGAGCAGTCTGTATTCAAACATGGTTTTGTCCAGAAGTGATATTAGCATGGTGATTACAGGTTGATGCAGTGAATATTTATTGGGATCAGAAAACATGACTGGCCTGCTTGGAAATATTGTCTTGGCTTGGATTAGAAGTAGGAGGGATGGTGAAGGAGACGCTGAAGCTGAGCTCTGTGCTGTGTTAGGATATCTGGATTCACAGGATGCAAAAAGGAGTAGGATGAAACCTAGAAGCATGAAAACTGGACAAGGGTGATTGGATTGCTGATTGCTAAAGAGGTAGAATAGCATGGTTTGTAATGTGGCTGTTTTGCTCTTGCCAAAGATGTTGGATTCTTGGCAGTAAGCATTTAGCTTGTCCTCAAATTTGTCAGCTTTCTAGATAGATAGCAAAGAGAGCCCCAGGGCCCACTGCATCCCTTCCTCTCTTCCTTCTTTCTCACTCTGTGTCTCTTCTTGTCCCATCTCTTCTCCTTGTTTTTCCAGAAAAGAAAGTCCAGTTCCAGCGTTCAGTTAATGGTGAGTGTCCTTTGTCTTCCTCAATGCTGATAATGTTGGGCCTCTCAGCATGTCCCAGCCTTTCCTGTTGTGGGGAATAGACATTTATGGGAAATGAGGCTGAAGTTAGCCTCTTGGAATAGCATCTCCCCTGCTTATTACCCTATCAACAAGAAAGGCTGGTACAGAAGGACAGTTGAAGCCCAAGAGCGCTGAGAACCTAATTCCAATTGCTAGTGAAAGGTTCTCAATGGAACTTCTCCTTTAGCAGGTCTTCAAGCTGCCTCAGTCCAAGGAGCCATGAAGGAAAAGGACGTCTTATATGGCTCTGCTGGAACTGAATAGCCACAGGAGAGCAGACAGTTCACGCAGCCTTTGTCAACCTGCCGTTTGAGATTGTGTGAAACATGTAAATAAGCCTCTGGTGGGTCTAGTCCAGCTACCAGAATCGCCGTGTTGAGAAATGTGGAGAGTAAATGGCTCCCTTTCTCTGGGTTAATTTGTGTACCAGTTGGCTGTTTATGGAAGGGAGTGTGTGTCAGCCTTTGACAGTCCATGTGGCTCTTGGAAGCCCTTTATGTTTAACTGTACATTTCTTTCTTTCTTATGCGGTCAATGTGGTCTCTTTCACTCCTGCACAATCTCCCTCACTGTCATCCTAGCTCCCTCTCTTTGTTAATTTGTACGTTCCTCTCCTGATTGTATAGTCAACATGGTGTCTTTCACTCCTACACAGCCCCTCCTGCCCCTTCTATAGTTGTAGTGGTAGCAAGCGTCAATCCTCATTCCTGCTAAACCTCTCTTTGTATATGAGTGCGGTAGATTATTTTAAGGAAGGTGAATCCATCTCTGCAAGTTTTTTTTTTCCACACTCAGGCCTTCTGCTCTCGTGGTTTTAAGATTTAAGGGAAGGCAAGCATTAAAGCAAGAACTGTGGTTACTGACTAGTGTTTTTATCTGATGCTTACCTGGCTTTTCTCCTTTTGCAGAGTTTGGTGCTTTGGGGTTAGAATCTGAGTGATAGGTTATCAAATGGCCAGGATCTTTCTGAGGGAGGAAATTGAGGTGAGGCTTATTTTGCTTCTTTCCTCTCCAGGAATCTTCAGAGAGTACAAACACTACCATTGAAGATGAAGACACCAAAGGTAAAGTATAAGACTGTAGTTAAACAGTAACAAAATTGTGTCTGAGGCATAACCTGTTTCAATTAATGAACTTTTATGAGAGTGAATACAGACTTTGCCAATAGGTTATCAAGACCAGGAATCCCTGCTGCTGTAGTCATGTGCAGAAAGATTATTTCCTGGTGCTTCAGTATTTGCTTGTCTAAAAGTCCCAATAAAAAGGTTTCTGGTTTCAGTGGGTTTTTTTTATTATGCTTCCAATATCCATGTGTACTTTTATCCATAAGGCTTTAGTTTACATACTATACTTACATACTATATTCTATGATGTTTCACATCTTTCTCTTCTTTTTTCCATTTTTAATAGTTTTTGAGTTAATTTTTTTGCTCTTTTTCTGAAAACAAAATAAAAAACTTATTTGCACTTTAAGAAAAAAAGACTAGGAATTCCTACACAACTTTCCAGTGAATACAACAATTGGTTGGGAAAAAAATCTAATACGAAGGGTTTTTTTTACTGCCATTAACTGATAGAAAACTTCCACCATGCTCTATAGCAGGGGTCCTCAAACTTCTTAAACAGAGGGCCAGGTCATAGTCTTTCAAACTGTTGGAGGGCTGGATTATAATTTGAAAAAACAAAAAACAAACATGAATGTACTCCTATGCACACTGCACATATCTTATTTGTAGTGCAAAAAAACACTTAAAATAATTAAAATGAAGAACAATTTCAACAAATATAAAATTATTAGTATTTCAATGGGAAGTGTGGGCCTTCTTTTGGCTGATGAGATAGGATTGTTGTTATTGTTGTGTGCTTTCAAGTTGTTTCAGACTTAGGTTGACCCTGAGCGAGGGCCGGGTAAATGACCTTGGAGGGCCGCATCCGGCCCCCGGGCCTTAGTTTGAAGACCCCTGCTCTATAGCCTGCTCACCAGAAAAAGTCAATAAAATCATGTTACTGGACACCATAATCTTAAACTGACAATACTAGTTGAAACCTGAGAATTCAGTGATTAAAATTGGAATGAGACCTTTTTTAAAAAATATATATGAAAAGTTAGTGTTTTCTTTCTCTTCTTATTCTTATTTTTGAAGTAGAAAAGCTTTTTTTTTTAAAAAAAAAAGGGACAGGTAAAGGCTACCACAGCAAGTTATTGTTGAATCTGAAAGCTTTTGTGAAGTTAAAAGACTTATAGGTTCCACATTCAAACATTTCCCATATATACTTGAGTATAAGCCGACCGAAATATAAGCCAAGGCACCTAATTTTACCACAAAAAACTGAGAAGACTTATTGACTCGAGTATAAGCCGAGGGTGGGAAATATAGCAGCTACAGGTAAATTTCAAAATAAAAATAGATACCAATAAAATTACATTAATTGAGGCATCAGTAGGTTAAATGTTTTTGAATATTTACATAAAACTGTAATTTTAGATAAGATTGTCCAACTCTGATTAAATCATTATTCTAACCTTCTTCAATGTAAATCTGCTTACGTATCCTTCTTATAATCACCATTACTTATTTTAATTGTAAATTTTGGGGAAAATGCTGTGTGTATATGAATAAGGAAAAGTGGGAAAGACTGAGGCCAAGAGAGGAGGAGAGGAAGGCGCGCCCTGCACTGAGAGAGGAGGAGAGGAAGGAGAGCTGGGTTGCTATGCAGAGAGGCGAGGATCCTGGTAGGAAGGCGTGGGGCTGAAAGAAGCCCTTCTTTCAGCCCCATGCCTTCCCACCCAGATCTTCACCTGAGTATAAGCTGAGGGGAACTTTTTCAGCCTAAAAAAAGGGCTGAAAATCAAGGCTTGTACTCAAGTATATACAGTATTTCCCTTACCTTCAAACATTTATCCCATATTTTCTAAGAGGAAATTGTGGCTGCAATGGGTTGATCTCCAGAAACAGAAATGTCATTATAAGTGGCCTTGTATCAAACTGTCTGTAATACAGAAAATCATTTTTGAGGAACAAAATTACTACAATGGGCCTTTATCCCATGCAGACATCATGAAGTCCTGGTGGTTTTAATGAGTTTAAGCATGCATGATTCAGAATTGGATGTAGGATCAATATTTACCATTTCTAAACCAGCAAAGCATTTTATGAATGCACCACATATACTTGTATATATGTTGACCTCATGTATACATTGAGGGAAGATTTTGGGGCCAGAATTATGGATTTTAATATAATCTATGGATAAGTGAGGGATTATTCTGTGTTGGGAAGCACCAGCACCGCTTTCAGGGGCCAACCACCCCAGGCCATATTCCTCCATACACATTCAAAAAGGCCAGAAGGAGCACTGCGATGGAGAAAGTAGAACATGTTGATGCTTCTTTTAGATTCTCTTGCAGCACACTAAGCTCTCATATTTCTCCATTCAAAGAAGGGGATGGTTCTTTTTTTTTTTTAAATAAGCTTTAAGATACAGTTCCCAGATACACCCATGGATAAGCTGACACAGGTATTTTGAGTCAGCTTCTAGATTTAGACATGAGTATGTAAGTGTGTGTGTACATATGCTACTGTTTTCCTACCTAACTACCATCTCCCCTTGGTAGGATCCCTTTAAAGCAATTTCAAAATTGAAAACATAAATGATTAAAAAGACAAAATCCAAAAAATATATAAAAACACAAAATATTCAGTTCCGGCATCTTCGACTACATACCAGCATCACTTCATCAGTTAAAGCAGACTGGAATTATCTGGCAAGAATCATCGTTCCCCGCCACACACACACACACCTATCACCAACCTTCAATCACACCTACATGTGCTGATCTGTATAATTATGTTTCCAAGGCAACATCTCCTACTAGGAAATGTGGGGCTGATGAACTATGTGATAACCTCACCCTCTGTTAGAACACGGTTGCCATAGTTGTTTTTGCTAGTATTTCACCTGCTCTGTGCATCCAGCATATTCCTGGCTGTACATATTGCCACATGAAGGTGAGGACGTGCTGCAGTATAAATCAAATACTTTAGCTTCATCAAACAGGACTGTGACCGAGAATAAACTGCTGGTGTACCTGAGAAAGAATAATTGGGTTTTTCTGTGCATCTTTATTCCTAGCAACTTTTTTGAGTTGTCTTCTAAACATGAGTCGTAACAGTTCTTGCCTTCCTCTGAAGCAAGTGTGCAAGTTCTGTACTGGAGGGGAAAACATAAGGATGAGCAAAAAAGAGACAGGCAGACAAGGATGATAACTTTGAGTGGCTGCAAGAAGGAACAAGAAGGCCAAGAGATTACTTTGAGAAGAGATGCTTCTAACCTGATCTGAAGGGAGGCTCCCAATTGTAGAAGGACCTTAAAGAAATGAAGAAAAGAACAGAGCAAACCAGATAAAAGACAAAAATGGATACAGGAGGGAAATGGTGACTGGGTCATCAGTGGCCATAATGGCTGGAAACTATGGGGTTGTAATTCAACATGTAATTCACAATGGTCTAGACCAGTGGTTCTCAACCTGTGGGTCCCCAGGTGTTTTGGCCTACAACTCCCAGCTGTTAGGATTTCTGCACTGGAACTGTGGCACAGCTGGCTGGGAGTCACCTGCATTAGATCACTACTGACCGAAAGGTCATGAGTTCGAAGCCAGCCTGGGTCGGAGTGGGCTTCCGACCATTGTGTATCTCACTGTTAACCTTTGCAGCCTGAAAGACAGTTGCATCTGTCAAGTAGGAAATTTAGGTACCGCTTATGCGGGGAGGCTAATTTAACTAATTTACAACACCATAAAATCTCCAGCAAGTAAGCAAGCAAAGAATGAGGAAGTACTCCATCAATGTCTCAAATGGACGGTGAAGCGACAGCTCCCCCAGTGGCCAGAATACGCTCATAAAAGCTGGAAAGTTAAATAGCCTCTGTGTGTCTGTCTATATATGTTGTGTGTCTATGGCATTAAATGTTTGCCATGTATATGTACATTGTAATCCATCCTGAGTCCCCTGCAGGGTGAGAAGGGTGGAATATAAATAATACTGTAAATAAAAAAAAACATACATACATCTGGGGACCCACAGGTTGAGAACCATTGGCCTAGATTCTAAATATTAATTTTCCTCCCATACTCATCCCTCATCTTGAAGGATCCTCCTTCTCCCTCTTTTCTGCCTTCTTGAGCCATAGTTTACTTGGAATTCTCTGGATCTCGTGTTCCCTCAGATGTTAATTAACCTTTTCTTTCAATATATCAATTGCACAACCTCCCATATTCTCAATAATTTAAGTCACCCTTTGAGGTTACTTAAACTCAAATAAGTCCTGGATTCTTCCTGGTACTTGACAGAGCCACTGTCCCAGTAACAGCTTGGGAAATAATTTCTCAGTGTTAATGTGTAAAGTCTTCCCAAATGAGAAGAACACATCTGCTATGGAGATAGACTGGCTCAGAATCAAAGTTAATTGAAAATTTGCTTCTCTGGGAGTACCTCATGAAGGAAAGACAGAAGTGTGGAACATATGTGTGATTGTCTCATGCAAATCCATAGCTAAAATAACAATTGTATTTGAAGAAAGGCTTCCTAGGTCGGCACGTTTTATTATTAACTTTTTTTTATCTCTATAGTGATATAGATCCAACAACAATACATTTTTTTTAAAAAAAAACCTTATTACACCACACAATATTTTTTTAAAAGCCAGTTCACAGAATTTATTATTGGAATGCTGGAAAGTAGCCACTGTAGATCTGGAAAAACAAACAGGCGAATGAGAACAAAGGACAGAGGGGACTCTACTTGATTTTTTTCCTGCCTAAGTATATTGGTAAGAGGGAAAGAGGCCCATGCTGTTGTTGGTGATGATGTTGTTCAAAACTTAAAAGGGTTCTTCCTTTTAAAGGCAAGTGAAATTAACGTGAGGAGCCTGACTTCACGTTCCCCCACTCCTTTGTCTGAGGAGGAAAAGGGACAAACAAGCTGTTCATGTTTTGTTGCAACTGAAAGAATATGACATCCCACACCTGCTGTTTCATACCTGCATTGTAGCCTCCAGTAATAATGACAGTCTAGAAATCCTGGAGTGGCAGTAATTATTCACAAAGGTTTTGGGTTAACATGTTACATTTAAGTGCAGTTTAATAAGCCCCAATATTGTGTGTTTGTTTCTAGTTGGTTCACATAAAAGTGGTTTGCTTTGAACAATCCAATTATGGATGCAAGGGAGAGCAGTCTTGCAATTGAGAGCCCTTGAAGTGTAGTGGTTCAGGTTTGAACTAGAATACCTGGAGACGAAGGTTTGAATCCTCGCTCAGCCATGGAAACCCAGTTGGTGACTTTAGATAAGTCACATGCTCTCAACCTCAGAGGTAAACAGAGGCAAAGCCCTCTAAACAAATCTTGCCAAGAAAACCCCACGATAGGGTCACCTTAGGGTTGCCATAAATCAGAAACCACTTAAAGGTGCATGATCGGAACAGTGTTGTACCCAAACCTTATTATGAGCATCTGGCAGTCCCCATTCCTTCGAGGAGGAGGCCCGGACGAATGTACGAGGCATAGGCTAAAGACTTCCAGCACCCTATGGACTTAATAACCTCCACCGGGACTACGTCTGTAGCCACTGTGGTGGCTGCCCTGATTCTGAAAGAATGCCCCCCAAACTCAGCACACAGGAGGCCCAAGTCCACAAGGAATCTGTGGAAGATGGTCATGAACTGGTACCTGGTAAGAGGGCTCCCATCTCGGTAAACGAACAGGAGGCCTGGGGCTGGGCCTAATGAGTGCACAAACCTGGCCAGAGCCCGGACTGGGCACAGCTGCCCCGACCTCATCAATCAGGGCCAGCTAATCACCCCCCAACAAAGGATTCCCACAGGCAGTAAGAAGCCAGAGTTTGCAACTGCTAGGCATTAAATGCTGATCAAGGTGGCCAATTGAAACATTTACACCTACCTCAAACAGACAAGAGTTCTTTCTCCCACTCTGGACATTCACAGATACATAAAGCCCATTTTCTTAGTTTCCGACAGACCTCACAACCTCTGAGGAGGTCTGCCATAGATGTGAGTGAAACATCAGGAGAGAATGCCTCAGGAACATGGCCATACAGCCCGGAAAACTCACAACAACCTATTCTAGTCACCTATTTTGGCTCAATGTTAGCTTTATTGTCATACCATGCATTCAAAGCTAGAAATTTTAAAAATTAATTTTCATAAATTTTCCAAAACTTATTCTATGAATCTTAGGAATCTTACTTCACTCCTTGACAGATATGGGATGGGGAAATACTTGGTTTTTCAATAAAATATGTGAAGTGGACCTTGGGATTATTGTTGACCATAAATTGAACATGACACAGCAGTGTGATGCTGCAGCAAAGTAGGCAAATACTATTTTAGTCTGCATTAATAGAGCCATAGTTTTCCAAGTAAGGGAAGTAATAGTTCCATTATATTCTGATCAGCCTTTATCTGGAGCATTGTGTTTAGTCCTGGGCCCCTCATTATAAGAAGGATATAGACAAGTTGGAGCAGAATCAGAAAAAGAGCAACAAGGACGATAAGTGGTATGAAGAACTAAACATATGAGGAAAGGTTGAAGGAGCTGGGCATGATTGCACTCTTTAAATACCTCAAAGGCTGTCATAGAGAGGAGGGTATTGTTTTGAGTGGAACCAAGAATAAAGATTTTATGTTACAGGAGGGCAAATGTTGATTGACCATTAGACGGAACTTGACAGTGGTTCAGCAATGGAATTAATTGCCCAGAGAGGAGATAGGGTGGTTGGTTGTTTCTCTGCACGTCTCAGGAAACAACTAAGCAACTATCTGCTCAGGATGCTTTAGCCGGAGATTTTGTATTGAGCAGGGGATTGGTCACAATGACACAGGGGATTCCCTTCAATTCTATTATTCTTTGATTCAACACAGTGCTGAATATGCAGATGCTATGATACTTAGGGTGAACTGGAGGCCAGATTTCAAATAGAATTCCTTTAATGGGAAGCACATATTCAAATGTTGCCTCCTAATTTAGAGTTATTTGAAAACTCATCAAAACTTCTGCTGAAAAAAAACAGACATTATTTCACAAAATATCCCAGTGTCACTTAAGAACAAGTCTTTCTTAAATCTACAACTTTGCCTGGCAGGAAACAATTGGCCACGCCATTCTTCTTTCTTATTTTCATGAAGGGATTCCCAGCATCAATAGTCTTTTTTTGCCTTACACATTCCATGCCTATGTATGGCTCGTGTTACACCAAATCACCTCACTTCAGATATGGATTGGGAGCCTGGCAGCTTCTCAGACAAGTACATTTAAGCTCCTGTATAGCAAATTCTTTTTGAATGGGTTGTTGTAGGTTTTTTCAGGCTATATGGCCATGTTCTAGAGGCATTCTCTCCTGACGTTTCGCTTGCATATATGGCAAGCATCCAAATGATCTCTTTGAATGAATGCATGGTGGAAACTGATGACAGGCTGCTGTACAGAATTGCTGCTAGAAAAGTAACCACTCTCCTTCATGTCCATTTTGCCTTGGGAATGGAAAAAAGCACTAGTCATGCACATTTCTGGTGTAGAAAGTACCCCCTCAAACTGAGCAGCTAAAATAAGACTTACATGACTACAGTGTTATTTGTTCTGAATTTTTCAAACATAACATTTGCTAACATAAAGCAAGATAGCTGGTATGTTCCCTTATGCAATGGCCAGGCCCATAGCCAGGATTTTGATTCGTGGGGGGGGGGGGGCTGAGTTTGATTTTTGGGAGGGGGGGCTGAGTCTGAATGAAAGAGGGTCTACCCTAGCAAACCTTTTGTATTGTTACCCCAATACCCCCATGCATATGGGATATATTGAGTATGGTGATCAGATCATGATATGAATAAACATAACAGTTTAAATAATGCACCAGTAAGGCCTTCAGTAAGAACTGACCACGGAACAACAGACTGGTTCAAGATTGGGAAAGGCGTACGGCAAGGCTGCATACTTGCACCCAACCTTTTAAACTTGTATGCAGAACACATCATGCGATGTGTGGGGCTTGATGAATGCAAAGCTGGGATGAAAATTGCTGGAAGAAACATTAACAACCTCAGATATGCAGATGACACCACTCTGATGGCCCAAAGCGAGGAGGAGCTGAGGAGCCTTCTAATCAAGGTGAAAGAAGAAAGCAAAAACCGGGTTGCAGCTAAACATAAAAAAAACCAAGATTATGGCAACAAGAATGATTGACAACTGGAAATTAGAGGGGAAAAATGTGGAGGCCGTGACAGACTTTGTATTTCTAGGTGCAAAGATTACTGCAGATGCAGACTGTGGCCAGGAAATCAGAAGACACTTACTTCTTGGGAAGAGAGCAATGTCCAATCTCGATGAAATAGTAAAGAGTAGAAACATCAGACTGGCAACAAAGATCCGCCTAGTCAAAGCCATGGAATTCCCTGTAGTAACCTACGGATGTGAGAGCTGGACCTTAGGGAAGGCTGAGCGAAGGAAGATCGATGCTTTTGAGCTGTGGTGCTGGAGGAAAGTTCTGAGAGTGCCTTGGACTGCGACAAGATCCAACCAGTCCATCCTCCAGGAAATAAAGCCCGACTGCTCATTGGAGGGAAGGATACTAGAGACAAAGCTGAAGTACTTTGGCCACATCATGAGGAGACAGCAAAGCCTAGAGAAGACAATTACGCTGGGGAAAGTAGAAGCTAAAAGGAAGAGGGGCCGACCAAGGGCAAGATGGATGGATGGCATCCTTGAAGTGAATGGACTGGCCTTGAAGGAGCTGGGGGTGGTGACGGCTGACAGGGAGCTCTGGTGTGGGCTGGTCCATGAGGTCACGAAGAGTTGGAGACGACTGAACGAGTGAACAACAAAGGCCTTCTCATGGACCACCATGAGAATTTCGAGGGGGGGGGGGCTGAAGCCCCTCAAGCCCCCCCCCCCCCCCCATGCCTGGCAATGGCATATATGTGCAAAGGGAGAATACCACTATACTTACTTTAATAGAGAAGAAGTATTTTTACTTTTTGGACTATAACTCCCAGTATGCTTAGCCACCATGGGAACTGATGGTGCTGGTTGGGAAACTCTGGGAGCTGTAGTCCAAAAAGTAATTTCATAATATTCATAAAATACTAGGAGACAGCTAGGTATATAAAGTTTTAAAAAATAATAATAATGAAGGTCATATTGATTAGTGCCCAGCAGGAAGCACCACCAAAATAACATGTGTATTCAAGAGGCTATCAGCAGTATACATCTTCTAGAAAAAAAGGGGGACTTTCTACTCTTGATGCTCATTTGGTCTTAAATGCATTTGTTCTTCTTGGCCACCTCTTATTCCCCCCTCCCCAAACCAAATCTTGCTTTGCTTCATGTGTTTGTTCATGATGCTTCCTCACAAAGCAAAGCCTTTTGGTTCTGGTGTTGCTTGGATGTGTTTCATCTTCAGCAGCAGTTACAGAGGCACATGGGAAAGCACAAGGCATGTCTATCATCAAAGGCTGATAGTCAGAAATGTAGAGGTTATAGTCTGCTTTCCTGTTACCTGTCAAGCATAATTACAGCTCAAACACTTATATATACTTTAAGGGTAAGGTTTTCCAATAGTGGAGCCTTATTTGAAGGTTACTACATGCTAAACTCCATCCATGAATTCAAATCCGTGAGACGGGATGAGCTCCCATTTGTGAGTCCCAGCTTCCCATGCGGGGATGTGAGAGAAGCCTCCCACAGGATGGTAACACATTCAGACATCCCCTGGGCAACGACCTTGCAGAAGGACAATTCTCTCATACCAGAAGCCACTTGCAGTATATTCTCCAGTTGCTTCTGACATGGAAAGAAAATCCTGGTTTTGATAGTTATGGAAGAAGCTCTGTTCCAAACTACTGAAAATCTCATTCAGCCTCATTTTTGACTGCTGAAAATAGTAAACCCAGAAGACTTTCAAAGATAGCTATATCATTAAAGATTCTAGTCTAAGGAGACTTGAAAATGTCACTTTTTAAAAGAAGATAAATTCTATGGCCAACCTTCATGTTCTCTGTTTCTTCTGTGTTTCACAGAACCATGGAGCAAACATAGTCTTAGAAATGTTGTTTCCTCACTGTCTGTTTGCTTGAAATATTTTCTCTGTTAATCTTTTGTTTGTTTGTTTTAACCCAACAGTACGGAAACAGGAAATCATTAAAGTGACAGAACAGCTGATTGAAGCAATAAGCAATGGTGACTTTGAGTCCTACACGTGAGTTTGTCAAATGGATTGTAGATTTCACAGGAATATGTTGGTATGATATACTAGTATGGTAGCCTAATGCATAGTAGCATAGTTAGCAGTAAATGTTCCAGATGATTTTAGCTTAAAAAACAAAAACAATAAATCAGATCTCTAAGCCGAACATGCAGTTCCAAGCCTTTCAGCTTCTGTCATCCACTTTGCTATCTTTTCCCTCAAAATGCATCCCTGGATCTGGTACCTAGGCCCCTCGACGACCCCTATATACAAAAATGGATGGGTTGTTCTGTGAGTTCACTATAGTAAATGAGACCAGACTTCTGTCAAAACTTAACAGGAACAGCCAGGCACAGTTGTTAAAAAGAGTAAACATAGATATGTTTATTATTACACAATTTAATCAAACATTAATCCATGAACTATTTAATCATTCACAGGTCTCCATTTTTTTTTCTTCCTGGCTGATTATCCTATCTCTATTACAGCTTTTCCTTGTTTACTGTCTGTCACAGATGAGCTTTAGTCTGGTATACTTTCTCCCTCATAGGTCCCCATTCATAGCATTCACTGAACTGTGACTGGCTGGCACCAAATAAGCTTGTCTAACTTCTTTCTTCACACATGGTGAGGTTACTTTGAAAGCCAGCGAACTGGTGGTTTTCTTGTATGGGTATACAATGCACTTAAACCACCATGCCATCCCAAGCCACTGTCCTTATTATCTCTCTTCATAATTGAACAATTATTAATTAAAACAGGTGAATCTCCTTTGCAGCCTGGGAAAGATAAATCATAAGTACTTTTCTATCATGTTGGGATTGCAAAGAAAGAGACTATGCTAATGGCAGTAGTGCTGCTGGTAGCATCTCTCATGTTAGGCCAGCTTTTGTGGAGGAGCTAGACTAAATGTGATAAACAGCTACTGTGGGGCGTGGGGGGGGGGGAGTGACAGGAGTAGAAGATTTTGAACAACAACAGTAGCACTGTTGCTTACACTTGCTGTGAAGAAGGAAGAATGGTAAAGACTTATTAGACAAGAAAGGGGATGTATAAGCATTGCTATTGAAACTGAAAGCTTCTATGCTGGAGTCCTGGCAGAGATTGTATACCAAAACAGGACTTGCTGTCAATCTGAAGTTGTTTGAAAGCAGAAGGCATAAACAGGGCAGAATCAAAAATTGCAGGAAAATTTGATTTAGGATCAACAAATGAAGCAGGAGAGCAACTGATGGAATTTTACAAGGCCAAACATTTGTCCCATGCAAATAAAGTTTTCAAGCAACCAAACAGATGACTGTATACATGGACCAATACAGAAATAATATAGATAGCGTTATTGGAAAAAGAAGAAGATTGAGAGACTCCGTTCTCTCTGCAAAAACAGGTCCAGGACCAGAGTATTGATCAGACCACGAACTGCTGCCATTAAAAACTATTGAGATGTCCAGCAAAACCACAGGGACACACTCCCCCTGTCCATTTCCATATGTAGGTGACTAAAGGTGTTTCATCTTGTAATCATCTTGTAGATCTAGATAAACTGTCTCAAGCAGAAATCCATGGAGATGGGAGGCTACCGTATGCTCCAGGGCCTTGCCCCAAAATTGAATGTGAAAGACTTCCTGATTATTCAGAATGGCGGAATCCAAGGAGATCTTTTTTAGTGATGGCTTCACCATTCTTACAGCCTGCTTTAGACAATGAGAAACTTCTCCTTGCCACTCATGCTTTTTCACTGCTTCTTTTTATTTTCCTTACTATAGAAAAAAATCCATTAGGGAAGGAAAGAAGAAATACCATAGTTTTACTGTCTTTTGAGTGGTAGTGCTAGGGACAGTCTATCTAGAAGCATTGTGCCTATATTCCCCCTGCCAGCTACAAAGTATTCCAACATTTACAGGATTATCTCTGTTGGGTATGATTATGACACAAACAATTTGTTCCTTTAACTTAGGGACCTTGACAACAAAATCTTACTATTATTGGATTTCACTTCACTATTTACCAATGATCTACTGTTCCCAGCACTGATGCTACCATCCTGAAATCTGATTAGTTGTCTTCTAAGCCAACACACAAGAATTACTGCATATAGTGGCAATGTTTTAGTTATCTGTTTATTTTCTTTACAGAGATGTGTTAACCCAAATATAGCTTCATGAAAACCTCAAGCCATCAATAACACTGTAAAAGAAAACAAACAACATTTCTTCCCCAAAACACCAGGTTTAAAGCATAGCCAGAAAGACATGTCTGATAGATTTATAAAACATAAAAATACATGCTGGCTTGCGCAGTCAGCAATATCTCTCCTCATTGCCCCAAAGGCACAATGGAATCGAAGGTTTTTAAACACTAACTTGGTAAAATAAGAAGTGAGCTGACAAGTTAGCTGTTTTGGGAAAGGGAGTTCTACCACAGTGGTGCTATTGCGAAAGGTTTATTGTTATGGGTCTGGTGTCTTACTAAATCAGATTCAAAGCATGGGCCACCTAAATATCAATATATTAGCAGATGGCCTCATAGTTGAGGATATTTTTGAGGTGAACTGGAAGCATTAAACTGAGTTTTAGCACTTCAATCTCATTTTTTGAACAGTGCTGGGAGCAATTTCGGAACCAACAGTGCTTTTTGCACAAGTGTTAGTAACACTTCATCCATTCATTCCCAATAACTAGTGAACTGTCACATTTCCCATCAAAATGATTATAGCAATTGTAATAGTAAACAAAGTTGATAGAAATGGAGAGTGAGAGACACCTGTTGAATATCCATTACAAACATACCTCGGTGTGACTTTCCTAGACCAGGCTTCTCGGTATTCTGAGACTACCAGTGGGGAAGGCATCAAGCAACATGAAAAGAAACATGAATAAAAGGTTGGGAGTTGAGATGCTACAAGTCAACATTCCCTGGAAAATTAAAACAACAACAATTATTGATTTGTATCATGCTGGACCACCACCACCCCGCACATGTATATGTGTGTGTGCGCGCACAAACACACACACCTACCTTTAATTGTACAGAAAGGACATTCTCTATATTCCTGATTAAGTGACTTTCTGAACTTCATATCAATGTAGTGTCACCTAAAATAAATTGGATGGTGTTTCAGCAGCATGAAGCTGTCTTTGGTCTGAGAAGCATGAGATAGCTCTTGAAAGAATGTGCCTTCCATAATTTCACAGTTGAAAACTGGACCATGCATGGCCAAGCAACACTAGAATGTGAGTTGAGATGGCAAAAGTTATTGAGGAATAACACACAAGCCAGGAGAGGCCGCAGCAATTTGCTTTTGCCTAAGTCTACTAAGAATTGCAAGATTTTTTTCCACCTGCATTTCCTCTCCTTTCCCCCTGAAGGTTTAACTGGGTGCAGACTACTTTTGCACTTTGAACTGAGATTGCAGAAGTTGGTTTACTACATGGTGGATAAAGTGGGAAAGGAGAGAGAAACCAGGACATTTTAAAGCAACTGATAAAGTGGGACAGCAGAGGATTAATCAGGACTGTCCCTGCTAGATCAGGAGTGCTGGAGGTATGGAAAGATATATAGAGCACGTGTGGTAATGCTAAAAAGATTCAAGTCAGCAAAGACCATTGGCAGTGCCATGGGTGTAATCCTAACATACTTATTGTGCAATAAATTCTCCATAATAATATGCTTAAGACAGTACTGTTTAACTACCAATTCTTTCCAATGCCAGACAGTAAGTTCTGTAAAAAGCTAGTTGTTTCCTAATCATGCTCTTTAAGGTGCCACCAAAATCACCTCTTCTGCAACCCATTAAAACTCATGTGAGCTTCTTGCTCCCTCAGACCCAGAGGTTATACAGATAAATGTAGCTTTTACAGTCACAGGACAAGAAATGGACAAGATAAATTAAGTGTGCTAGAGCTCAGTGGTATGTGGAAAAACTAAAAAGAACATGAAAGCATTTTTAAAAAATAAGTTAAATGAAACAACATACTTTAATTTAATCATGCTTAATTAAAATTCATAAGGATTAAAATGTTATTAAATAAAGGCAATTGGGTAATTATAGTTCTTTCTTTCATAACTTCTGTCTTTCATGGACTTCTCCAGAAAAATGTGTGACCCTGGGATGACTGCCTTTGAACCAGAAGCTCTGGGGAACCTGGTAGAAGGGCTGGATTTCCATCGATTCTACTTTGAAAATTGTAAGCACCCTCTACCTTCGTAAAAGGTCATTTGATTCTGCTATGAGAACCTTAAGATTTGCATATCAACACACTTTATTAGTCTGATCTCATGCAGCTACGTCTAGTATAAATGTTTTGTAGTAAACTCTGTTGAGTCCTGAAAATGTAGATGCAAAAATGCTATAGGGCAGTGGTGGCTTGCTCCCTGGCTCACCCCCCCCCCCCCCCGCTTGTCCCACACTCCCCTGCCCCTCCCCACTCGCTTGCCTCACCTGATTGTCCCCAAGCCACCCACTCCCCATAGTCTACACACCTGCTTGCTCACCTGCCCCCACCCTGTGCACTCCCCATCCCCATTTGGATAATCAGTCTCTAAGGGTTCACCATCACTCCTATAGCATCAATTGCCCCAAGCTTAACATATGAGGGAATGTTTGCACATGGAAAGAGTCACATCAACACATATTTCTACATTATTGCCAACTCAGTTCTTCCATAACTTGAGCTTTATAAATTTAATGGTAAGACAATCACAAAATCACTTCCCACTCTTAATGGAGGGAAAACAAAACCACAAAATCACTGGCCTTTTCTTGATGGCATCATGAACAGTTGCAAGCTCAGTCCATCTCAACCATATTCAACCCTATTGTTGTTAATATATCTATATTCCTCTATTTATCCACTAAGGAGATTTTGATACTCCTCTTACTTTCCATCTTATCCTTACAAGAATTCAGCAAGTAATGTATTGCTAGGCTGAGAGTGATTGACCAAAAAGTTGCTTCAGTAGATCTTCATGGCTGATTAGAAAGCAGAAATTGGCTTTCCTGGGACTCAGTCCAACACTCCAATTAATATATTACACTGATCCCAGAAAGCGGGGCTCAAAGATATATTCCACCCAGGGCTTCACAATATACTTAAAAATACCCTATGTAGAAGGTGTCCTCTATGGTAATGAAAAGCTTCTTGACCAAGCAATGATAATCACAGCCCATTTCGCTAACATTTGTTGGGTCCTACCTGAATGACATTTGTCTTATCCCTTTTTGAAGAGAAGATTAGCTAAGCTGGACTTGTACTGATATTGCTTGTATAATGTCAATGCTTTAATTGCTGACATTTCCTCAAAATGAGGATCTCATTATCCATCGGAGAAAGAAATGAGCTTGAGGCTCTGGAAAACCACTGTTAGTCAGAATAGATCGTGCTGAGCAGGGGAAGATCTATGGACCAAGTCAGTATAAATTGGCTTTATAGTTTATATGTTCATAAAAACTAATAGTTCTCTTTTCATAAATGATTATCATAAATGTCTGTATGTAGTGTGAATATTTTGATTCTAGTAAATGAGCTGGATACTTTATTATCAAGTTCAATATGTACTAGCAGTGTTTATATGTGTCTTCAAGTTATCTGTTGACTTATAGCAAACACATGGATTTCAAAAGGTTTTCATAGGCAAGGAGTGCTCTGACGTGGTTTTGCCAGTTCCTTTCTCTAAACCAGTGGTTCTCAACCTTCCTAATGTGTGACCCCTTAATACAGTTCCTCATGTTGTGGTGACCCCCAACCCCAAAATTATTTTCATTTCTACTTCATAACTGTAATTTTATTTATTTATTTATTTATTTGCTATATTTATATACCGCCGTTTCTCAGCCTAGCCGGCGACTCAACGCGGTTTACAACATAATATAACAATCAACAGTATACAGTTAAAAGCATAAAAAACATAAAAAACATAAAAGCACAATTCATACATCAATACCAATCCAGTTCGACTCTTAACTAAAAACGTGATCCAGTTCGTCATCCATGTTGCCAGTCTTTTAGTCAATTTTACTATTGTTATTAATTGTAATGTAAATATCAGATATGCAGGATGTATTTTCATTCACTGGACCAAATTGGCACAAATAACTGATATGCCTAAATTAGAATACTGGTGAGGGTGGAGGGATTGATTTTCTCATTTGGGAGTTGTAGTTGCTGGGATTTATAGTTAACCTACAATCAAAGAGCATCCAGAACTCCACCAACAATGGAATTGAACCAAACGTGGTACATAGAACTCCCATGACCAACAGAAAATACTAAAAGGGTTTGGTGGGCAATTATCTTGAGTTTTGGAGTTGTAGTTCACCTACATCCAGAGAGCACTGTGGACTCAAACAATGATGGATCTGGACCAAACTTGGCATGAATCCTCAATATGCCCAAATCTGAACACTGGTGGAGTTTGAGGAAAACAGACCTTGACATTTGGGAGTTGCAGTTGCTGGGATTTATAGTTCACCTACAATACAGAGAGCATTCTGAACCCCACAAATGATAGAATTGGGCCAAACTTCCCACACAGAACCCTCATGACCAACAGAAAATGCTGTGTTTCCTTATGGTCTTTGGCAACCCCTCTGACACTCCCCCCTCGCAACCCTCCCAGGGGTCCCAACCCCCAGGTTGAGAAATGCCGCTCTAAATTATAGCCTACAGCACCTGGCATTTGTTGGTAGTTTCCCAGGGCTTGACTTTGCTTTCTTTCCAAGATCTGAAAGTATCTAGTGCAGGCATGGGCAAATTTGGGCCCTCCAGGCATTTTGGACTTCAACTCCCACAATTCCTAGAATGCTTTAAAAGAGGATCTCATCCCATCTTCAACCTGGTTGGAACATAAAGCAAAGCAAGTCAAAAAATGTTTTGCATACTTCTGTTTCTTTGTTGCCACAATGATTTTTCTGAAGACTAGATGAGAGACATTCATGTTAAAGTGAAGAAGTGAGGAGCAGACTACACTGATTTCCCTGATTTTTTCCCCCCACTCCATGTGCTTTCCACCCTTAGTATGGTCCAGGAACAGCAAGCCAGTGCACACGACCATTCTGAACCCACATATCCACTTAATGGGAGATGAGTCTGCCTGTATTGCTTACATTCGCATTACACAGTATGTTGATACAAGTGGGATCCCTCGCACTGCACAATCTGAGGAGACCCGAATCTGGCACCGCCGGGATGGCAAATGGCAAATTGTTCACTTCCACAGATCTGGAGCACCTTCTGTTCTACCGCAGTAAGTAAACTCCAAGTCTCTGTGATCTCCCTCAGCTCCTCTTTTGGTATACCAGTATGGAAAGAGTATTTCATTTATTCAATGTATTAGTAAATATGGTTGGTAAGTGTTTAATGAAGAAATAAATATAAACACGACAATAGTTGAGCAGCATTAAGATCAAATCTTGTGTCTGATCACAATTTGATTGATTTAAAAATGGATTTATTATATTATAAACAGGTCAAAGTCTGTTTGAGAAGACATTTGGAGAAATGTCTTTGAAAACTAAGGATTATTCATTAGGGCTGTAGATGTAGTCATCCAGTTGCTACTCCCAAAACAATTGCTAAATAGTAAATTTTTAGTTTCAATGGCTCTACCAGTAATTGGATTTTGGCCATATATGATTTTTTTTGTTTATGAAAATAGAGTTTCTGGGCATGTAGTTTGATCTCCCATCTGTTAAAGATGCCTGTTTCATCATTTGTTGGGATTCACTTGCAACCTGCCAAAATATTGAAGTCCTCTGTTATGCCATAGGGTCAGATGTTATCAGAAAGATATCACTCAAAAAGGATGCTTGCAACATTCATGGAATAGTAGTGTCTAGTAAGTAGACACTTTTGACAGCTCCACATCATATATTATCTTTCAACATGACAATATGGCTATGAAGAAATGTCACAATATCAAATTCCTGGTGAAGAGTGTGTTTCAATGTGTTCTCAGGATAAAAAGTGATATTAATTGAGACAAAACCACAAATAAAGTCAAACAAATGTAACACTATCACAAGGCCTCAATGTCTGGCTTACATATAATCTTTAATGATGCCATTTGAGGTTTCAATACCCACAGTCACCTTCCTATTCTTTCTATTCTTTCCCTATGATCTTATGGTTGCTTTGGTTGTTTTCTGTCTCTGCACCATTGTATTCCATATCAAAGAATCTGTGACCAGATCATGGAAGTGATTTAGAAGGTCCTTATTCATATTTTAAGCCTGAAAGAACGCATCAATTGTGGTGGGTACCAATTCCCCCAAAACTGAAAAATGAGTTATAGGTTGACTAGGAACAGATTTATTCCATACAGATCACAACTATCAAAATGTATCAAATCACTCCAGTACAGACAGGGATTGGAAAATTGCATTTTATAGAAAAAGAATGCATGTTCTCAGTACTTTTTTTGATTCCTGCAAAATTTGTTCAGGTAAATTTGGTACTTTTTGGAAACAAACATCTCAATTGTGAAATTGTACTTAAAGAAAGTTATAGACATATACTGTTTTTTTTAATAGACTGATGAATTCACACTTGCAGCTCCCTCATCTGCACTTTGGAATAGTTCAGTTTGGTATGACTTCAAGCTGTGCCTCAGTAACAGACGTAATAGTCATTAGCAGCCATTCTGCTGAAAACTGCTATTGAATTTAGGCATGATTCATTCCTTCATCCCTCTTAAGTGACATTCAAGAAGGAAACTAGCCATGAAAGCCTATGCATGACTACTTGGCATTAAGAACTACTGAACTGAAGGACCATATATATAACTGGAGTTCAATGTTTTTTTGTTTATTATAAGCCCTAAAGTTACTGAAATTCTCAGCTTTGATTATGGAGAATCCAGGCAATATTGTCAGATTCTTTTATTCCAGAGTTTTCTATGTCATCTTGCTATACACACACACACACACACACACACACACACATATCAGTCTTGATTTCTAGCAAAAAATAAATAAATTGTGATTTTGAATGGTGCAAGCCAGAAAAACTAGAAAGAGAAACCACCGAGGACTGGAAACATCCAAAAGAAAAGATGTAGAGCAGAGCCTTAGGGTGCATCTTGACAGGACAGAAGAGGCAATGCTGATCTGGAATGGGTTACTTCACTTCAGCATTGCAGGATGCTACACTCCCCACCCCCAAACTGTCCTGTTTCGTGCAGCTCAATTGCATCCCTGACCTTGCCTTCCTCGATCTGCTGTTTGTGATGCTTACCGAGCAGTAAAGAGTGCTGTCCGTCTCTTGGCACCTGTAGTGATGATATCCAGAGCAATGAATGCAAGAGAGGGGAAGGAGGAATGAGGAATTGCTTACTCCCCCCCCTCCCCCACCACCGATTGCTATGGATATTGTCACTCCAGGTGCCAAGTGACAAACAGTGCTATTTGTGTGCCCAGTGGGCATTGTAAATGGTAGATTGAGGGGACAAGGTAGGTGCTATCCCCTATCCACAGGCTGCCCAAGCCCAGGGAAAGCAGATCCTAAATAGAAAATGCCATAGTTGATTACACTTGCCTGTGACTGTGGGTTATGCCGGAGTTTTGGAAATCCCAAGACTTCTGAACATAGTTCAAGGCCATGTCAAGTCGAATCAACTTTATGCACCTTGCAATCACCACAGAGCTGATTGCCCCCCCCCCCCCCCATCTGCTTATGCTTAAATGCCGGTGGAGATGCACTCAAAGTCTCAAGGTATTGAAAAACAGGATTTTATTTTTCCAGTTAGCTAGATGGAAAAGTTAGCCTGTTCAGTGTAGACTGGCAAAGCACTGCTGATTCACCTGACAAGTCCTTCCACCCATCTGTAGCCAATGTAACTTTATTGGGGAAGTATTTTTTTGCAGTTTCCTGGGGTGCAGTAAAAATTTACAGGTTGTTATTGCACTTCTCTGAATTTCAAGCCAGAGAAGGGCAAGGCAGTATCTCAGTTTACGTGAAGTCTCTCTGAAACTCAGTGCAAGGAATGGGATTTCCTCTTACATCTTCTGACTTATCTTCAATCGTGCGATTTGAAATTCTTAAGAATGAAGCAACAGAAATAAATATAAATACTTGCACTTTTGCTTGGTAAGAAAAACCCATTTTCAATGTATAATGAACAAACAACTGGTTCTCCCTTTTCCCTTTGACCTTGTTCCTAGAGATGCCCTGTCCCAAATGCCTCTTTCTCTACAAGTCCAGGGAGTGTTTAAGATATATGTTGGTATGCTAGAGTGAAATTGCATTTCCCCATTGAATGGCAGGTGGTCCTTTCCCTCATTGTTTTCCAATAGATGCCATGTCTTCCCTGTCCCACCATCCGGTCCCACGGGCATTGCAGATTGATGGAGTTCTGTGTTATGCCCATATAGGTTATGTGAGGTATGTATGTGACTTCAAGTTGCCTCTCTACTTATTGTAACCCCATGAATTTCATAGGCTTTTCTTAGGCAAGGAACACAAGGTGGTTTTGCCATTTCCTTCCTCTGAAGCCTAACCTACAGCATCTGGTGTTCCTTGGTGGTTTTTCATCCAAGTACTAAATCAGGACTGACCATGTTGATCATCCAAGATTAGACAAGATCTGATGCTTTTACAATATTATAACAGGATAGCAGTCCTCAGCAGCATTCAGAAATTGTGGGGCAACCCATGTTTCACAGGCCGGTGACAGCTTAAATATATAGTTTCTGTTAGACTTGGGATCAAATCACTGTTGTAGTTTTCGGAGGGCCATTTTCATTTAATATCTGAAAACAGAAAGGGGAATGGAAAGATGAAAAGACGAGCAAAAAGGATTCAGAGAGTCAATATTTTTGGAAAGAGTTAAGTCCACAAAATACGTGAGGCAGGGGGATCTGCTGTGTCTTTTTCTCTCCCCGGCAGAAGAAGCCTCCTCCATTTTTTTTCTTGGCAAATTACCTCCTCCAGAGAGGGCCCTGGGAACTCTCTTTTCCAGTGACGCTAGCATCGAATCTGGGGAGAGGCGGATGAGCTTGCTCTATCAGCTCCAGCTCCTCTTGCGGGGACATGAGAGAAGCCTCCCACAAGGATGATAAAAACATCAAATCATCCAGGCGTCCCCTGGGCAACATCCTTGCAGACGGCCAATTCTCTCACACCAGAAGCGACTTGCAGTTTCTCAAGTCACTCCTGACATGACCAAAAAAAGAAAAAGAAAAAAGAAGCATAGAGTGGCCATTGAAAGTTCCTCTTGGAACATGATGGGGATTGAAGTTTTTCTCTCTGTGTGTCTCTCAACCAATAAAAAGCCTGGTGGTATCCATGCTCTGATTGACTGAGAATGGACACAATCAGCGACTACAATTCCCAAAATTATTTTAAAACTTTAAATAATTCTAAAAAATCAGTAGATTGGTAAATTGTTTTGAAACTTGGCAGGCTTGCAGTTGTAAATGGGGTTTACAACTGAAATAGGTTTCATGAAGATAGGCCTTTAAACGGCTGAGGATTGAGCCTTTAAAATTTCCCATTGTAGCCAATGGGCCGAATCTTTGTCGAATGAAACAAAATACACCCCTCCTTTTTGGCTAACTTTCTGGTAAACAAAATGAGGGGTCAGATGAAAACAGACCCAAAAACGGCATTCATTTGGCCTGAATGCATATGCCTATTTCCTGTGGTAGTCTATCTTGTCTCCCCTCTCACAGAGAGAAAATGGTTCTTAAGAAATCTTTAGCAAATGGGAGGCCCCTTCAGTTTGTTGTCCCAGAGGCTGATGAGCAGTTTTCAGCAGGGTGTTATCCCCCACCTCCAAAATCCTGAGGATAGGGGTGACCAGTTGACCGCTGCCAGTATTCCAGCTGCTCTGGGTTGTACAGAAGCTCTGCTGGTGCCAGATTCTGATTGGAAGGAGCCTGGTACTGGCAGAGATCCTGTTCAGCTTGGAGTAGATGTTGCAGTAAAACCAGCTCTTCAGTCCTGTGTCCCTAATCTTGAAAGGTGGGTGTTGATAGGGAATATAGGTCCATGTGTCAGATGCTGTGTAGAATAGTCACAACCCTTCACAGAGATGGCAAGAATAATTTTAAAGGGCTTTTAAAATTGCTTTTAGGTGGTTTGATTATTGTGGTGATTTTAATGGTTGAATACTATGATTTAGTCTCATCTGTTTTTACATTTAGTTATATTAGCTACCTTGAGTGTTGCTTTTAGTAGGAAAGTGGGGTGGAAATGTAAGAGTTAAATGGGCTGGGGTGAATCAAAGCATCCTTTTGGTGGAATAAAATGGCAATTTCTTTTTATGTTTTTCAGTTGAAACACCAACCACTCACAGGCCAGGTTTCTCACTGCCTCACTTCAAAAGGAAGATCCTTGATATTCTTTATCTAGGGAACTTGGCTGCTGACTCTACTACTTGGTTCTTGCTGGAATTTCTTTCACACACAGAGCTCCTCACCAAAACAAACCAAGAATTTAATAGACTTTTCTCCTTCTTTTTCGCACGCTCCATGTTGCCACTTTTGTGCCATTCTAGTAGAATAGGGCATGCACTAGGGCCCTACTGCATGAAACAGCTTTTTGTGTAAGAGGAGCAACCCATGAGCAATAGGCTGAGAAGGAGACCTTAAACCCGTACTGGTTTCACTCCTGCTAAATGTTCTCAAAATTGACCATTTTTCTTACAGAGACAGGTTCTCCTTCAGTCTTTGTGATTTGTACTAAGTCTTAAGAAGGGTTAGTAGAAAAGGGAGAATTTAAATGGCCAGCTGCCCCTACAGGTAGATTGATGTCCACACAATGATCTTACTGCATCATGATCTAAATCAAATTATTTATTTAAAAATATTAATATTCCACCCTCCATTATGTAAAATCCAACCAGTTCACAGTACCTCTACTAGGTTGAGTGTCTTATTCAGGGACCTCCCCCTGCCCCAACAACAATATTAACTTACCTTCTTGGAAAGGTACCCTTTGCAATTGGGTCAACTGATGATAGCAATGTTGATTTTAGAGGTTCACCTTTGGAGCCTGAGTGAAAGGAAACAGTTTACACTTCCTACCATGATAAGGTGTCTGAAATGGTCTAAAAGTCCAGTATGATGGTTAGACATCCCCTCCCTCTTTTAATGAGTGACAGCTTTCTAGCATCAGAAAATTTTCACTTCAATCTAATACAATATACGAACGTTCTTTATTCATGGTCAGCTTAGAAATAGCATTTTATATACATATAAGAAGGTTTCACCTGGCATTGAATTTGACTTCATTTTATGACTGCAATTTCTCAATCATTCTGAATCATTCTTTTCCTTGCCTTCTCCAAGACTTAGTTTCATAAAAATGCCAAATAGAAGACATGACAGTATTGTAGCTCCCCCTGGTAATGTAAAATACATTTTGAGGCCAAACGCTTTCCAGCAAAGACAGAGAATGCAAGCTTTTTAGTAAACACTTTTGAGGCATTTGGGTTACGCTTTTAACAAACACAATGAAACCTTTCGCTATCTCTTGTACTTTGAGCGCATGCCTTTTTATAGGAAAAAAAAGAAAAAGAAAATTCTTCCGTGTTATTTCGTAAATGGATTTTGAGTATTTGCTGAAATTGATCTTTATGTAATATCTAGAAATATCAACTGTTTGGGTTTGTGGCTGATTTTTAATGAGGTTGGGGATGGGGTGGGGCTTAATATGTTATTGTTTACATTTGGAACTGACTTTGTGTCAAATTGTTATTGAAAGTGCAAGAGGGTACAAGATGTGAGAAGCAAAGGCATGATTTCTGATGTGGGTTTCTGGTAAATCTCATGGAAAGTTGGATATCTTGTGGTGCCCTTTCTGTGGAAAGGTTGGAAAGCCAAATGGTGCATTCTAATGAATCCCAGTGGAGATGGAGGAAACTTCTGAACCGGGTTCAAAGGACAGCGTGTGAATGTCAGAGTCAACTTGGACAAAATGCTGGAATGGATCCTTCCCAAGGCCTGGAAATCTTTTGGAACAATGAATGGATAGTCAGGATGTTTCCCTGAGATCAGGGCTGTGTCATTTTGATGGACATGGAGGGCTGAAAGACTTCTATTTTTGGCATCACCTTCTTGCCTTCCAGTATAGGTTTGGGAAGTGTGATGGTTGTTACTTTTTGGTAGTCTTTTAATTTCTTGTCCCCTTTTATTTCCTCCCTTTCAACTTTAAATGTCTTTACTCTTCGATGTGAGATGGACTTCCGTGCACTTCTACGACCAGAACTTATAAATGGCACTTTCTTCATTTGCATGACATTTAACTTTATAAGCAGCGATGTATACTTCAGAGCAAACAAAATGCTTGTTTGGGGTCAATAACAACAAAAGTGGGGTAAGAATCTTTGTATAAATTGTGAATGGTGTAATTTTGCCTTTTCTGTGCTTTGAAATGCTTAGCTTTCCATCTTGTAAGGCAGGGTGGATGTCTGCCATTATTAAACCATGTTTGCAAATTGCAAGAATTAAGTTCCCATTGGAGCTGAGGGAGAGAAGAGGTGGGAAGCCCATTTGACAGAATTTGATTGTTTTAAAGAGGGGTTTACGTGTGACTTGGGTTGAGATGAGGTGTAAATGTACACAATACGATCATCAAAGTCATGTTGACACTCAATGGAATTACAAATAATTATGCTGAAATGACACATTGAGTTAAAAGGGGTTTTCATACAAATTAAGATTTTGATATCTTCCATGGCTGCAAATGGGTTGATTTTAAGTAAAAGTATTTGCTACTTGATCCACTACAACCAGCAGCATTTAAAATCACTATGGGAACATATTTTCCATTTATTGTTATGAGATATACACTACAAGGGACATTTGTGATCTGCCGGGGCCTACTCTTTTTAACCTTTCTTCTGAGCAAACCTGCTGGATGGGTTAAGGTTCTTTGGGACTCTAACAAAAATGTGAATCTCCTTTTGCATGTGAATTCCATTCTAAGTTTGTTACTAAACATTACTGGCCACTGAACTATTTACGTGGCCTTCACCATAGAAATGCTTGAGGTGGTAGATCTGGAATATTTGTTGCTGATGCTTACCTCGATAGGCTAGCTGGTCTGGGTTGTATCCCATCACGTGAGAGCTTTGCACCTAGAATATTATGTATGACTGGTCTTTCAGAAGCAAAAGACATCTTCCTCCCCGTGTTTACTATCTAGCATTACATTGTTAATTCAGGCCATGGTAACACTGCACATCATATAATGAGTTATTATTTTGTAGCTTCCAGTGTTATTTCTGAAGGCAAGCTCCCTCAGTACTTCAGAGTCCAGAGAAGCAGGGTTCTAGCAGAGCCTGAGCATTCTTTAAGTCTTCCAGTAAAGAAGGGACTCTGATAGGTAAAAAAGTATCCAGCCTCTTTACATTGAAATTGGACTTAAGCACCTGCACTTTATGGAGGGCCTTCCTATACCATGGATTGCATTTCAATGCCCTCTTGTGCATCCTTCATCTTGAGTTGCCACCAATGCATCTAAAGCCCATTTTTAATAATAAAATCTTCAACACCTCAATTTTTCTCTTATCTATCTACTTATCCTTGGAAATCCCCACTTGCCATTTTACCCTTTCCAATCACATCAGGTCACCTTTCCATGCAAAGGCACTTTCAATTGACTATCATGAAAACCAATTTTCCTCTAAAACTTTCAACAGAGCCTACAGGCATGACAGCTTTTCCCTCTTCATTGTGGCTGCCTCAGCTGAAGGAGCCAGTAATTTGATTCTTTTCTAAAAGCTGAGCTCTGTTTCACATAAATATGTGTGCATCAAGTCTACATCAGGTATCTGCCCTGCCATACTCTGCAACTGTCCCCATTTGGCAGAGACAATTCCAATCATCCTCTGTTACCCCGCATGTTGAGATGCTTTGTCTCAGTTTCTCTCTCCTCCTCTCAATTCCCCTCTTTTATTCTCACCTTACTGAAGTTGTTACCGACTGGGTTCCAAGTGCAAGAGTGGTTTGAGCTCCCTCAAATCAGCAGTAGTGAGAAGGGAAAGTTTTGCTCTTTCGAGTAGTCTAAGATAGAAGCCAACTGCTGCCCATTCTTTATGCTGGGTTGTAAGGGTGCTGCCTGATTTGGTCATGGCTCTGTATTAGCCTGATGAGTGCAACACCTAAATTAAGTAAGAGGAAATGCTATTGGGTGACAAACTACTAGGATTTTCATGGCTGCTAAGCCAAATCTGCAATAACCACTTGCCTTTGAGAAAAAAATAGATCACAAACTGCAGCTTTCTCAGTTTGACAGGAGTAGTCCCTCCCAGGAACCTTTTCCAGGCTCTTCTAGTTTATATGTGGTTCTTCATTAATAACTTTTACCATCTTGCTCACACTCTGATGATGCTCCAAACATTTCCACCTGTGAAATGTTCGGAGGGAATGATAGCTATGACTGGAGAAAAAAGCCTCTATTTTAAAATCAGCCTATTACACAGTTTATATATCTATAACACAGCACATCTGTTTTGTTTGGGTTCATTGTTTTGGTATGCACCCCCATGCTAGCCTCTCCCAGCACATCCTTGCCCTTGCTTGAAATGGACAAAATGGCTTCTGCTGGCCCAACAGAGCCTGAGTTCCTTCGCCATTCCCCGCCTCCATTTTGTAAACTGTATCAAAGTGACTGTATTGAAAGGCAACACATTTGCATTTGTATGCATATAATTTTATCAAGAAATGGAGGGAAATGACCTTAGTCAATGACCCTGAACAATACGAATCATGTATGCATAACAAAGCAGCAATGAGCAATAAAGATGCAATATTGATAGAGGAGAGGGATAAGGAAGGACATACTAATCCAAAACGCCATCTAACAAAGTGTGAGGAGATTTGATTGGGACCTTATTCCTCATTAGAATCTGGAAACCAGGGTCAAGGTGCCTATCTACCTGTCCTTTGTCTAACTCAGTGGTTCTCAGCCTGTGAGTCCCCAAGTGTTTTGGCCTACAACTCTCCAAAATCCCAACCAGTTTACCAGCTGTTAGGATTTCTGAGAGTTAAAGGCAAACACATCTGGAGACCCACAGGTTGAGAAGCACTGGTTTAACTCTATATGGAATAACCCCCCCTCCCCAATAAAAACAAAATCTAGATTGCTTAATTCAGGGACAACTAATATCTGGCAAAATGAGCAATACAGAAAGAACTCTGACGATCTCATGTAGTTTATTCTACAAAGGTTGCTCTTTCTAGGAATTCACCCAAATTCCTTTGACCAGAACCCAGCATAATTGGACGAATGTAAATTCATTGCTTTCAAAATAGTTTAAGCACTCTTAGTTTTATTGTTGGAGTTAGGCCCTATTGTTGGAGTTAGCAGATATTAGTTTCCTGCTACAGATGAGGGAGGGAGAGAGGGAGGATGCTATACCAGAATAATCCCTAGCAAATTCTTTTTGTTATAAATTTTAATTGAAACTATACCGATGGAACAGAAAAAAATCATCAAATGCTTTTCTAGTTATGGGGAATCTAAAGCCAAGCAAAAGATCCTACGCTCTTCCCTGGTTTCCCACCTACCTGGGGTGTAGGTTGTCTTTCCTCCTTCGATTTTCCTGTATGGTATTGCCTTTTTAAAGGACAAGATGCACTCCTTCTCCTCAGTTCTTGCATGGCTGCAAACTAACCACCTTTTGTCCTTTTTTGTTTTTTGTATGGTAAAATCTATGAGAAGGCAGGGTTTGGGATTATTTTTTTCTAACTGTTGCACAATTTTATGGCTTTTGTAACATTTTGGGGGGACAAGCAGGAAACATTAAGTGGTTAAAAATGAAACTATAAATGTATATACAAATATATATATTATACATATCAAATCTCTATGGAAATATTTATTTCACATAAATGCAAAAAAAAAGGGAAGGGGAATAGAAAAAGCAGCTTTGTAATGTAAAGAAATAAACTCCCGAGAGTGTCCCTCTCATGTTTGTTCACTTGATGTGACTAGAATATTTCAAAATTCTGCAGTATCTTTTGTAAGTGAATCAGAAGTGTAAAGCAGTGTGACTGTGTTGGATTCTTTGTTCCAGTTTTTTGAAGCTGTGGCTGTGAACAAAATGATCACTGCTAAAAAAATATATGCTACTTTTGGGGGGAGGGATGGGCTGGACAAGACGGGGATTGTCAGTTTTATTCTTGGTGTTTCAAGTGCAATAAAATAGCTACAAACTCCTCTCCTGAGTGTGAAAAACACTGGTTCTCACTAAATGACTCCCACTGTGTCTGGCTCTCATTTCTTTGTGGTGCTCCTATCGCTGCAATAATATATCTAGAATAGAGGTTGGGTAAGTGACCTTATCACACTCAAAATGGGAAACACCTTTCCTGTAAGTAATCTAGGGCTTCCAAGGACTGAATACATGCAAACCAGATCATACTCATAGTTGCCTCCTTCTTGTATCTATTGAAATTTCATGCTTTGTCTGATTATGAAGTAGAGGAATGACTCCGTCCAATCCATCCAATGTTCCCTTATGTTACAGCTTCTGAGTCAGGACTCCAAATTGTCTTCCACACCTCCTCTCCTGAGTGCATGCCTGTCTCCTTGCTGTACTGTTTGTGCAGTTACACAAGATCTGTTTGGCAGATCTTGTGTAACTGCACAAACATGTAAACTCCACCCTAATGGGGAAACGGGAAAACATACTGAGTTGTGTACTTCCAAGATATAAAATAAATAAATCAATAAATTTTTTAAAAGGAAGCAATAATGTGAAAAGAAAACATGAATGGCTTTACTCAGGGCCTTCCTCTACTTGTCGATGGAAGTGTATTGCTGATTGATTTAACAAAGAAAATTTGATCGGTAGGAAAACACTGTCCCCAAAACATGCCTCAATGAACACATCACTGGCTTCACTTACTTCACTTAGGCAATCCCTTGTAGCCCGAGGATGATGGTCCTCCAAGTCTAGTTTCTTAGTGGTGGGTTTGTAGGTAGTTGTGGAGTCCTATTCTTGATCTGCATGTTCTCCCACAGTGAGGACATCGGTTTCCAGGTGAAAGATGGTCCTGGTCAGGGTTGGCTTGAAGCACCTTCCTCTTGGTACATTTCTCCCTTTTGCCCTCCATTCATGCCTTTTTGAATTCTGCAGCAGCTGACCTTAAGTTAGAGCACTCAAGGGCCCTTGAACATCACCAGCACAGCTGACAAGATGCATGCAAGAGAACAGTCATACTTGGAAAGTCGTTCCTCCAACACGCATAGAGAAAACAGCTATAGGTGAAGACAAATGTCAATCTGTTTTACAAAAGCTACTGGCTGCATTACCTTTCATGTGAGTCCCTGTGGATTACAGATGAAATGGGCAGTGCATCATGTGATCATATCAGTAGGGCCTATGCAAAGGGTGTCTGTCCGAGATGGGTTACTTCCCTATATGATAAGCTCTTTTTTGTTTTCTTTCTCTTTTGTATTTCAGCACTGGATCCTGTTAATTTTGTTTCCCCTGATTAAAGTATTAGATTATGTCTTGAGTCCCATTTACGTGTCGTGCATGCACTTACCTCCTTCATTTTATATATGGAGTCAATACATATAATTGCTAGATTGTTGTGTAAAGGAAGAGCTCTTGATCCATGAGTCAATAATGAGGTGACTAATTTTGCTGAAAACACTCAATCATCTTGGTTGTTGAGAACAAAAAAATGATATGTGACAAATCCAAAAGGAAGTTTGTGAGATTAGGGAATATAACGGCAGTCACAAGAATAAAGTAATGAATACTGGAACAAATACCCAACTTCACCTATGTGGACATGGGGGCTGAGCAATTGTAGAGGTGGCAAATATCAGCACATTGGTCTGCTGCCGACAAATAGATAGATTCCATATTGGTCCTAATTAGAAAGGAAATTGAAAATGAAATGCCAACATCATACTGACTTTATAAAAATTCATCATGCCACAATTTCTAGAATACAGTGTATATGTCTGGTCACTACACCCAAAATAAATGTTAATGCAAGAAGTGTTGCCAGGCAGGGGGAGATATTTAAAAAATAATAATCAAAGGACAGGGGAATTTTTCTGTTTATGTGTAGGGGATTCTGCCACTTCCTAATACCCAGATATTTTAAACCCAGGAGAGGCCATTTTTCTTACAGGAAGAGATAAGAATGTGCAGTCACTTCCCATTAAAAAGGAGATCTTTCCTGTGCCTAAAACAGCCCAGTGGACCCAAACACAAGACGAAATTACCCCTAAGATGTTTGAGGGGCCCAGTGGCACAGTGGGTTAAACCACTGAGCTGCTGAGCTTGTTGACTGAAAGGTTGCAGGTTCGAATCCAGGGAGCGGCATGAGCTTCTGCTGTCAGCCCCAGCTTCTGCCAACCTAGCAGTTCGAAAACATGTAAACGTGAGTAGATCAATAGGTACCACTCTGGTGGGACAGTAACGGTGCTCCATGCAGTCATGCTGTCCACATGACCTTGGAGGTGTCTACAGACAACACCAGCTCTTCAGCTTAGAAATGGAGATGAGCACCGACCCCCAGAGTTGGACATGACTGGACTTAATGTCAGGGGACAACCTTTACCTTTACCTTTAACATTTGGGGGGACTTGAGTGCAATTCTGTTGCAAACATTATCTCTCTCTCTCTCTCTCTCTCTCTATCTATCTGTCTGTCTGTCTGTCTGTCTGTCTATCTAAAATTTCACCAGAATGCACCAAGCACTCCTCTGCCCCCTGGAAAGCCATCTTAACTCTATATCTGTGCATTTTTCAGAACATGGGTCATAAAGACTATAAATGAATTGAGTGCAATGGAATTGGCAGCTGTGGGACTGGCAAACACACATGCAGCCCTAAGCAGGTCTTCGATACAATCAATTTTGTAGGGGAAGATAGAAAAATAGGAAAGACCAGTGATCAAAGTTAAGGAAGAAAATACAAAAAACTGGGTTACAGCTAAAGACTAAGACGGCAAAAATAACAGTCACAGTGAATTTAAATAACTGTTTATTTATTATTTATTTATTTACATTATTTCTATCCTGCCCATATGAGCCCGGAGGTGACTCAGGGTGGTATACACAGTCGGCACAATTCAATGCCATAAAAATACATACATTAATAAAGCAAAAACATTAAAGTGAATTTAAACATAAAGACAGTGCATAATAACAATTTAAAAAGAACTAGGTCCTGTTACAAAATTGTTAACGATTTTCTGTACCTTGGCTTAGTCATGCAAAGGAGACTGCAGTCAAGAAATTAGAAAACCAAACGCAGCTACAAAGGAACTAAATAAGACCATCAGATATATCAATGAATACTAAAATTCTCAACAGAAAACAAAATGACTAAACTGAAGCTCATGTATTTGGACACGTGAGATAACACGGCTCAATAAAAAAGACAATAATGGTCTGTATTGTTGAAAGCAATAGGAAAAGACAAGCTGCTACAGGTGTATTGACTCATAGAGAACAGTGTTTGGCAGAGGGTTTATTGGAGATGTGTCATTCATAGCACCAGCATAAATTGTAGCTTATTCAATGACTTCTAATGACAACAATGGTGAAAAACTTAGTTACATTGATGGTCTCTGACGTGAAAAATATTTCAATCACAATTATTAGTGAAAATGTTGATTTAATTATTAGTTAACAACATTGAATAGAAGTGTTTGAAACTATTTTTAGAAAACAGATTCTCTCCTTCCTCACCTCATTGTCAGTCTAATTTTGTGTTCCTCCGCCCAGTTAAATGAGTCTAACAAAACAATTTATTGGATCTTGGAGAATTTCAAGAGATTTAATATGTTGTGCAAATTATTCTGTACAAGCTGTACATTCACTAACCTCCACAACTTTCAAAACTTCTATTTACCTTTGGAAGAGCCCAAATAGATCACAGTGCAGTTCTGAAAATATGCCTACTCAGGACAGGCTGTCTCTACACTCTACAGTGCTGCTTAATCTGGGGCCAGGCATGCAGCCGGGGGGGGGGGGGGGGGGGCTTGAGGGGCTTCAACCCCCCCCCCCCGAAATTCTCATGGTGGTTCGCGAAAAGGCCTTACTGGTGCATTATTTAAACTGTTATGTTTATTTATATCATGATCTGATCACCCTACTCAATATATCCCATATGCATGGGGGTATTGGGGTAATGATACAAAGGGTTTGCTAGGCTAGACCCTCTTTCACTCAGACTCACACCCCCCCCCCGAAACTCAGCCCCCCCGAAAGTATTGAAGGAACTAGCGGAAGTCATTTCGGAACCATTGGCAACCATCTTTGAGAGTTCTTGGAGAATGGGAGAAGTTCCAGCAGATTGGAGGAGGGCCAATGTGGTCCCAATCTTCAAGAAGGGAAAAAAGGATGACCCAAACAACTACCGTCCGGTCAGCCTCACGTCGATACCGGGCAAGATTCTGGAAAAGATTGTTAAGGAAGCGGTCTGCAAACACTTAGAAACAAATGCAGTCATCGCTAATAGTCAACATGGATTTATCAAAAACAAGTCATGCCAGACTAATCTGATCTCTTTCTTCGATAGAGCTACAAGCTGGGTAGATGCGGGGAATGCCATGGATGTAGCGTACCTGGATTTCAGTAAGGCCTTCGACAAGGTCCCCCATGACCTTCTGGCAAGGAAACTAGTCCAATGTGGGCTAGGCAAAACTACGGTGAGGTGGATCTGTAATTGGTTAAGTGGACGAACACAGAGAGTGCTCACTAATGCTTCCTCTTCATCTTGGAAAGAAGTGACGAGCGGAGTGCCGCAGGGTTCCGTCCTGGGCCCGGTCCTGTTCAACATCTTTATTAACGACTTAGATGAAGGGCTAGAAGGCATGATCATCAAGTTTGCAGACGACACCAAATTGGGAGGGATAGCCAATAGTCCAGAGGACAGGAGCAGAATTCAAAACGATCTTGACAGATTACAGAGATGGGCCAAAACTAACAAAATGAAGTTCAACAGTGACAAATGCAAGATACTCCACTTTGGCAGAAAAAATGAAATGCAAAGATACAGAATGGGGGATGCCTGGCTCGAGAGCAGTACGTGTGAAAAAGATCTTGGAGTCCTCGTGGACAACAAGTTAAACATGAGCCAACAATGTGATGTGGCGGCAAAAAAAGCCAATGGGATCTTGGCCTGCATCAAGAGGAGCATAGTGTCTAGATCTAAGGAAGTAATGCTACCCCTCTATTCTGCTTTGGTTAGACCACATCTGGAATATTGTGTCCAATTCTGGGCACCACAATTCAAGAGAGATATTGACAAGCTGGAATGTGTCCAGAGGAGGGCGACTAAAATGATCAAGGGTCTGGAGAACAAGCCCTATGAGGAGCGGCTTAGGGAACTGGGCATGTTTAGCCTGAAGAAGAGAAGGCTGAGAGGAGATATGATAGCCATGTATAAATATGTGAGAGGAAGCCACAGGGAGGAGGGAGCAAGCTTGTTTTCTGCTTCCTTGGAGACTAGGACGCGGAACAATGGCTTCAAACTACAAGAGAGGAGATTCCATCTGAACATTAGGAAGAACTTCCTGACTGTGAGAGCCGTTCAGCAGTGGAACTCTCTGCCCCGGAGTGTGGTGGAGGCTCCTTCTTTGGAAGCTTTTAAGCAGAGGCTGGATGGCCATTTGTCAGGGGTGATTTGAATGCAATATTCCTGCTTCTTGGCAGGGGGTTGGACTGGATGGCCCATGAGGTCTCTTCCAACTCTTTGATTCTATGATTCTATGATTCTATGATTCTATGAAACCCCCCTGAAAAAAAATTACCCCCCCCCCCCCCCCCCCGAAATGAAATCCTGGCTACGGACCTGTCTGGGGCTGATCTGGATTGGCCCTGGAGCAACTGTGGTAGTGGCCACACACATCAGGCAAACCCTTGAGTCCTTCTATCAGGAGAAAGGCAGGATAAAAACAGAGTAAATAAATAAATGCCCTCTGCAGTGCCATGGTGCTGTCTAGACAGTCCAGCCAAGCTGAGGTTGCATTAGCCGCATTGGACTGTCCTTTGTCCCCAGTGTCACCACTGCTACTCCATGCCAGTCACTGAGTTATCTGCAAGAAACTGGCTGTTGCAGCCACATCTGCACAACCAAAAAGGAGGGGGCAGAGGGAACCTCTCCTCCTTGCTGCTCACAGAGCAGAAGTCCAGATATTTACCAAAACTTCCTGAGTGCTGTGAAGATTGTTGACCTTGGGTTCCAGCCCTGGGATTCTGAAATTCATGGAGATTATTTTCTGTTTAGTATATTGATTGCACATTTACAGAAAGAATAACAACTACTACATTCAATGCAACACTGGAATAAAGTAAATGAACAATATTCCATCATAAGAATTATTTTTCCAGGTACATATATTTGTAAGGAGTCATAACAAGACTATAGAGAGAAAATTCAATGTTTGTTTTCCCACTATTAGCATGTAGTACTAGTGATCTATTTCCTGATTGGTCTAGACCAGGGGTCCTCAAACTTTTTAAACAGAGGGCCAGGTCACAGCCCCTCAAACTGTTGGAGGGCCGGATTATAATTTGAAAAAAGCATGAATGAATTCCTATGCATACTGCACAGAACTTATTTGTAGTGCAAAAATATTTAAAAATAATACAATAATTAAAATGAAGAACAATTTTAACAAATATAAATTTATTAGTATTTCAATGGGAAGTGTGGGCCTGCTTTTGGCTGATGAGATAGGATTGTTGTTGTTGTTGTTGTGTGCTTTCAAATCGTTTCAGACTTAGGTTGACCCTATGTGAGGGCCGGGTAAATGACCTTGGAGTGCGATATTTGGCCCTCGGGCCTTAGTTTGAGGACCCCTGGTCTAGACTAAGTATAATCTGTGCACAACTATTCCACTTGTAAATGCTGGATGCAGCTCATACTTTCAGCAGCTATCCATTTACAGGAATTGAAGGATGTGGATTGCTACACCCTCTGCTGTTATAGCCATTCAACTACATGCAGTGGAAGATCATTTAACTACTGCCCAACACTACTGGATCAGTGCCTTGCTTCCTACTAACTTGTTGAACAGATAGGACTTCCCAAATTGTCTGAATAACAGGTAAGGTCTTCAACAAGGTCTCCCGTGACCTTTTGACAAACAAACTAGTCAAATGTAGGCTAGGCAAAATTACAGTTAAGTGGATCTGTAATTGGTTAAGTGAACGAACCCAGAGGGAGCTCAAGGATGCTTCCTCTTCATCCTGAAAAGAAGTGACATGTGGAGTGCCATAAGCACTCCTGTTCAACATCTTTACTAATGAGTTAGATGAAGAGTTAGAAGGTATGATCATCACATTTGCAAATGACACCAAATTGGGAGGGATAGCTAATACCCCAGAAGACACAAGCAGAATTCAAAATGATCTTAACAGATTAGAGAGATGGGCTAAAAGTAAAATGAAGTTCAACAGTGACAAATGCATGATATTCCATTTATAATTATTAGGCAGAAAAAATGGAACATAAAGATACAGAATGGGGACGCCTGGTTCAACAGCAGTACATGTGAAAAACTTCTTGGAGTCCTTGTGGACAGCAAATAATATGAGGAGACATGATAGTCAAGGAGATTCTAAGTGTTAACTGGATCCTCTCCTAAAATGTATTTTAACTATTATTAACTTCCATTGTTTTTGTTGTGGGAGCAAATTATGGTTCTGTTTAGCATCTTTGGTGCCTGTACTCTGAGGGTACTATTGTGCGCGTGTGGTGCTTTTTGTCATGGCCTTGGGCCCGTACAATAAACTATTTTTGATTGATTGATTGATAGCCATGTATAGATACATGTAAGCGGGAGTCATAGGGAAGTGGGAGCAAGCTTGTTTCTCTGCTGCTCTGGAGACTAGGACGCAGAACAATGGCTTTAAACAACAGGAAAGGAAATTCCACCTGAACATTAGGAAGAACTTCCTAACTGTGAGAGTTGTTCAGCAGTGGAACTCTCTGCTCTGGTATGTGGTGGAGGCTCCTTCTTTGGAGGCTTTTAAACAGTGGCTGGATGGCCATTTGTCAAGGGTGCTCTGAACGTGATTTTCCTGCTTTATTCTAAGCAATTTTCACTACTGCACAAAAAGCTGCTACTAAGAAATTGATTGTTTCCAATCCATCAACAATACATCTTATTTTGCACAGTCATACAAGTTGCCACATATCTGCCAATATAGTGAAGTAGGGACTTTTGTGGCTGTGCATGGAGGTATTCCAGGAAACCCTGGTGTTAATAGTGTATGGAGCGATTCTTATAGCAATCCCTAAATTGCAGGATCCAAGAAACCTTGGTTTCTCTGGCCTCAAGGCTATGAGATTCTAGCATGTCTCTATTTTGCATAGCCACACAGAAGAATATATGGGGCTAGATTGCCAATGGAGAGGGAGGGCTTGATTGCATCAGCTTGTTCTCTAGTCAAAAACAGAAACAATGTTATCAGAACAATCACTTTCACACATTGCTGCAATTGAGCAATGTTGATGTAAAATCCTGTGATCAGTCTTCTGCACAGCCTCGCTTCCAAACCATGTTTGATCTACTTAGGGCATGTGCCCTATGCTTTTTCTATTCCCCCTTTTTTTGCCACAACTGTGCAGTCATGCAATGTTGGCATTCTCATGATACCCTCCTTCATTTTGCAATACTGGAACTGTGGCAGAAGCACATTATTACATAAAGAAGAGTGGTGGAAAAACAGAAATATTGATGAGTCTGTTTCATAAGTGAAAAGGGGGGGGGGTTGCTCCGGGCTCTCTAGGGGAAGAATTCCATATTATAGATGCAGCTGTCTTGTAGTCCCATCAGCCCTGACTGTTAAGGTGGTGGATTTGAGAGAAGGACCTCTCCAAATCTCAGGGCCCTCATGTCAGCAAATATGGACTGGAATTCATTATTACAATTATCGATGTATAGTCTAGAGTTATGCAAACCATAACTGATATGTACACATCATTCTTCTGTATCATGATTATGTCAGTATTGCCATCATTGTAAAAGTCTTCCAGTCCTGTTTTACCAAGCAGGAATCACTGCAAGTGATGGAGATCACTTGATCATGGTGCAACATGTTGACATTTACATGTCCTTCCTGCTACAAAAACTTTTGATATGAAACCTGCTTCAAATTATCAAAATTAAACAAGAGATTATGCAAGAAAATGAAACCATCAGGTCGAATGACACTAGTGCAGTGGTTCTCAACCTGTGGTTCCCCAGATGTTTTGGCTTTCAACTCCCAGAAATCCTAACAGCTGATAAACTGGCTGGGATTTCTTGGAGTTGTAGGCCAAAACACCTGGGGACCTACAGGTTGAGAACCACTGCACTAGAGGCAGGGAGTGGAAATATCAATTGAAAGAAGAAGATAAATAGCTTGCACCTTTTTTGTCATGTCAGGAGTGACTTGAGAAACTGCAAGGCTAGTATTTGTTGGCCATCTGCAAGGACGTTGCCCAGGGGACGTCCAGGTGATTTTGATGTTTTTATCATCCTTGTGGGAGGCTTCTCTCATGTCCTCGCATGAGGAACTGGAGCTGATAGAAGGAGCTCATCCGCCTTTCCCTGGATTCGAACCTGCGACCTATCGGTCTTCAGTCCTGCTGGCACAGGGGTTGAACCCACTGCCCCTCAAGCTTGCACCTGCTACAGGCAGAATATGTGATTGAGAGTCTTAGCCAGATAATCTTGACCTATATTTCATAATCAGCACTTTGGATTGTCCCCAGAAACCATCCAGAAGCTAGTGGAACGGTTGAAGCGAGATAATTGTAGTGTCCCTGTGATCAGTTCCAGTTAACCATCTGTCTGTAGCTCTTGTACCAGCAGAAATATATGAACACTCTTTAAAGTCAGGTCTGTTACAGCAGGAGTTCTGAGCATTGACTGACACCAAATCTAGTCCAGTGCCCCATTGGATGGCTACCCTTATAGTCCACCTCCTGTTCTTGTTCTATCTTGTATCCATTGCTGATCATTGTGGCTAGTGTTTGTTGCTTATCACCTGGAGTGACATTCGGCCGGGCACCAGAGTGATGCAGGAGAGAGGAGAGGAGGAATTGCCTGCTTTTCCCCCCTTCCCCTCTCTGATCACTCAGCACCCTGCATGACAACCTTCCAGGTGACAAGGAAGAGGCACTAACCATGTAGCACTTGGTGGCACCTACTATGATGAGAACAGGAGCAGGGTGATAAATGCCATCCCATGTTCCCGGACTACCTGGGTCAAGGGAATATAGGATGGCCATGTAAACAATCTTAGAACTAGCCCACCTGCTTACATGGGCACAAAGTCACAGTTTGTTTAGAATTCTCAGGTAAATTTTGGACCTGCAACTTTTTAAAATCTGGTTAACCCAAATCAGCTCCATGTGTCATGCAGCTGCCACTGAGCTGATTCAGCCCCACGTCAGGACAATGAGTCAGGGTAAATATGCCTTCAGTCCAACACTCAAACCACTACACTGTACTGGGTTTCTAGTGACCTCTTGTGAAAACCTGATCTATCTCTTCCATTAGCTGTATTTATTTGGTAAAGCTCACAAGATAACAGAACTAGTTGCTGGAGGAATAGAATAAGAATCAATTCTAATGTTAGTTCAATATGGTGTCCAAAGTCAGCATTTATTCCACTTGGTGTCAGAGTGGGGACTATCTGCAACTTCCACAGATAAGAATGGCAACTTCCACAGATAAGAAGAGCAGTCTACTCTGTTTCAGAATCCAGTCACAAAGCATTCTTTTCCCCAAACCAAAGAAATAAAAAGGATTTGCGCTGGAAAGAAAAGGTATTTGAAGGGAATGTGACCTGTGTTGTCAGTTTGTGCAGTTGTTATATTTCATGTGCTCACAGATAAAAAGGGTAAGGATAGAACGGAAGGCATTGCATGTAATTCCACTGCTACCCATAAGATGTCAGGAAAAGGCCAGGAAACCTGGTTACTGACCCAAAAAAGTGCACATTCACATTCATAGGAACTTTTACTAGAAGTCAAGCAAAGCCTGTCTGAATCCACTTTACTCTCCATTTCTTCTTTTTATACTTTTTTTTTAAAAGCAAAAACATGTATAAGGAAAAGTGCATATGGGGAAAAAGGAAGTTTGGAGATATGGATGGCAGTTTTTTAACATTCAGATTTAGTTCATCATGGGAATTCTGGAGTGGTAAAATTTTGAGTGACTCACACATTTGTGAAAATTGATGCAAGGAGGTGGGGGAGAGATGGATCTCAGAAGAACATATTTGCTCAATCTAAAATGAGTACCTGTATTAGAATATAACAGTCAAAATGATGTTGGAGTTACATATCTTTGTAACTGGACTTGAATAAGTAAGAATTAGAATTGTGTAGTTGCATAATATCCATATCCAGCAGAGGGCAGTTGTCACATTACTATGTAGCAGAACTAGTAAAGCATTCAATGAACATTAGTGCACAGATTACATCAGTCCTGCCCAGTTATTTTAGGCACTCTTACTGGTGTCTCATTGTGCATTTTTGCAATTCAATAAATATGTTTCTTGGCATCACTGCCACATTGTCAGGTATATGTAAAGTTAAATGACAGGCCATATAGGATTTTGGTAAACAATCCTATTAAATACAAACGACGTTTGCATCAAGTATGGTAATCTCCAGAATTTCTTAACCACACTTAGAAATGCAGTTTGTGGTACAAAAAATGTATTTGGGATCAGATTGTTAACTATCAATAAATGGAATCAGTGATCTGTGGCTTTTGGGGGGGATTCTTTGTGGGTAAAAAATGACAGGTATCAGTGGTAGCAATTTAACTTTTGGTATTTTTAAAAGGATTATTTTGCAAACAAAAGTAGAGTTATGAACTTTGGGTGTGGGAGGGAGAAAAAGGAAAGTCTCACTGTATCATAATGTACTCAGGCATAGTCATGTTGCCCATTCAGCAAAATATAACAAAATTCACAGAAGAGTGATACCTTTGTAGGGGAAACTTTCAAAGCCTCACTGGCATTTTTTTCCATTTTTAAAATGTTAAAAATCATAGGAGAAGAAAACTGACAGCATCTCATTTTGAGTGACTGTTCCCTCAAGGTGGAACATATAGGGGTTAATTCCCTGCCAGTTTTAGGTATTAAAGGGAATTTGGGGGGGGGGGGGGACACCAAAGTTCATTCATAATCATCAGACAGCAACCACCTTGGTACAATCAAAACTTGCACTGTACTTAACCCAATCTAGGTTTCAGCCAAGCTGGTGTGATGGTCAAGCTGCTGGACTAGGACTGGATTCAAATGTCCACTTGACCACAAAGTTGAATAGCTGGTGATTATGAGCCAGTTCAATGGCTTTAATACAAAGTCCTCGGGCCATCTAGCTCAGTACTGTCAAATCTGATAGCCAGTGTTTCTCCAGCATTTCAAGATAGAATTCTCCTAGTTCTATGTTGAAATCTCTGGTGGCCTGCCATCCCAACTAATCCTGACCAGACTTAACTTCTGAGATGTGGGTGTCCTGCCTCAGCCTGTCTCCTACCACACAGGGTTGTGAGGGTGGAACAATAAATATAAATACAGCTAAATAAATAACCTTTCTGCAGGTCCAGTCCTTGCCCACACTGGCACAGTGACCCATAGTACATAGCTATAGATGAGTATTCCCTGCATGGCCTGTTATCACAGAACGCCCTGCCCTGTCTTTATTATAGCTCTGTGTAGTGAGAGGCAAAGTCCATATTTGTTGCAGGTAGCTAAAGGTGAACATGCAGGTGCCACATAACTTTGCCACCTGCTCATCATCTATAGTGGCATATCCATGACTTTTTGAAAGGAGTACATTTTTTTTAAAGTTATTGTGTAACCTCTGTTATTTATGATTCATCTGCAGTCTTGTTTGGCTGCAGCCCTATAACACGCAACATTTTGGATTCAGTCTACTTAGAGTAGATCCACTAAAACTTTTTGGACTTAAATTAGAAAGTTTATGACTATGTCTGATCTCAACCAACTGTGTAGTGTGACATGTATAGGACAGTGTTGAACATGGGATTATATGGGTGTTCATTAAAACCAAAATGCATTTCAAATTTCGATGACTAATCCAAACCTGGAATAAACCAGACTGGCTGCCTATAGAAACATTATGCTCAAAAATGTACACAAGGGTTTCTTGAACTTGTGCAAAAATCCTTAATTTGCTTCAACAAAATCCAGGTTTTAAAATTATTATTATTATTATTATTATTATTATTATTATTATTACTTTATTTGTACCCGCTAGCATCTCCCAAAGGACTCGATGCGGCTTACATAGGCCAAGGCCTCAAAACACAACACAACAATACAACATCTAAAGCAAATTAAAAACAGTTAAGCAGTATAAACAACAAGCAATAAACAATACATCAAGACACTATAAAACTGGGCCGGGCCAGAGTAATGGGTACAAGATTAAAAGTGCTGATGTGGCAGGAGGTATGTAGGATTATAAAGTAAGTGCAGTGTGCAGTGTACAGCAATCTTAGTTCCACTAAAGTGCTTCTGGGACTTGGTATTGGAGATTCCTAATCTGGGAAGGCACATCGGAAGAGCCAGGTCTTCAAGTTCTTTCTGAAGACTGCCAGGGTAGGGGCCTGTCTAAGATCTTTTGGAAGGGTGTTCCAGAGTCGGGGGGCCACCACAGAAAAGGCCCTGTCTCGAGTCCCCACCAAGCGCGCTTGCGACGCAGGCGGAATCACGAGCAGGGCCTCTCCGGATGAGCGGAGTGAACGTGTGGGTTCATAGACGGAGATGCGGTCACGCAGGTAGGATGGTCCCAAACTGTTTAGGGCTTTGAAGGTAAGCACCTGCACCTTAAATTGGGCTCGGAAGATAAACGGCAGCCAGTGGAGCTCCTTGAACAGGAGGGTTGACCTCTCTCTGTAAGGAGCCCCGGTTAACATCCTGGCTGCTGCCCGTTGGACCAGTTGGAATTTACGAGCCATTTTCAAGGGCAGCCCCACGTAGGGCGCATTGCAGTAGTCCAATCTAGAGGTGACCAAGGCATGGACCACCCCGGCCAGATCAGCCTTCGCGAGGTACGGTTGCAGCTGGCGCACGAGTCTCAATTGTGCAAAAGCCCTCCCGGACACCGCCGACGCCTGAGCCTCAAGTGTGAGCGATGAATCCAAGAGGACTCCCAAACTGCGGACCTGTGGCTTCAGGGGGAGTGTAACCCCATCCAGCACAGGTTGCCACCCTATACCCCGATCCGGTTTGCGATCGACCAGGAGGCAGACAGACACAGCGGCCAGGCACTCGTCCAGCACCCGAGAGGCCTCCTTGGAATTAGGTGGAAAAGAGTAGTAGAGTTGTGTGTCATCTGCGTAGAGATGGCACCCAACTCCAAAACTCCGGATGACCTCTCCCAGTGATTTCATGTAGATGTTAAAAAGCATGGGAGACAGAATAGAGCCTTGCGGGACCCCACAGGTCAAAGGCCAGGGGTCCGAGCAGGCATCTCCCAGCTTCACCATCTGGGTTTGTCCCTCCAGGAAGGACCGGAGCCACGACAAAACCGTGCCCCCGAGACCCATCCCAGAGAGACGACCCAGAAGGATACCATGATCAATGGTATCGAAAGCCGCTGAGATGTCCAAGAGAACCAACAGAGTCACACTCCCCCTGTCCAGCTCTCTACGGAGGTCATCCACCAAGGCGACCAAGGCTGTCTCAGTGCCGTGGCCAGGCCTGAAACCAGACTGTGACTGATCTAGGTAGTTGCTGTCATCCAAAAAGCCCTGGAGCTGGGAGGCGACCACCCGCTCCAGCACCTTACCCAAAAAAGGGAGGTTGGAGATTGGTCTGTAATTGTTCAGCACTGTGGAGTCAAGGGAAGCCTTTTTGAGGAGTGGACGAACCACAGCCTGTTTCAAATTAGATGGAAAAATCCCTTGCTCCAACGATGCATTAATGATCAACACAAACCAATCAACCAACCCCTCCCTGGCCGATTTAATTAGCCAAGATGGGCAAGGGTCTAGAGCCGAAGTGGTCGCCCTCACAGCTCCAAGGACCTCCTCCACGGTCTCAGGAAGAACAAGCCTAAAAGAATCCCACAAAATTGGACAAGCAGATGCCTCAATCACCTCATCTGGTACTGTGATGAAATTGGAGTCGTGCTCAAGGCGTATCTGAGCAACTTTGCCTGCAAAATGGTGTGCGAACTCACAACACCGAGTTGCTGGGTCGTCAAAGGTCTCCTCCACCACAGGTGGGTGAAGGAGTTCCCCGACAACCCGAAACAGCTCCGATGATCTATTTGCTGCAGAGGCTATACGGGTGGTCGTGAAAGATTCCCTGGCCACCCGTATAGCCACGGAATATGCCTTAAGAGAGGCTTTAGCCCGTGCTTGGTCAGACACGTCCCGAGATCTCCTCCAAATGCGCTCTAGCCCCCTTCTCGTGTGCTTCATCACAGCCAGCTCCCCAGTGAACCAGGGAGACGGCCTGTCACGACGCAAGGTGATGGGGCATTCGGGAGCGATCGTATCTATCGCCCTGGACATCCCCCTATTGTAGAGATCCACCAAGGTGTCGACAGAATTGCCAGGCTCCATCTTCAAACAACGTTGTTTAAAACATCGTCAAACAACGGTAAACCATGTCCTATAGTTAGTCTTACCATTTTCTTTTCTACTCCATCTCTGCTTTAATTTCTCCCCTCACATATACGACTTCTACTTGAAATGCAGCTAATAAATGTTTGCAATAAATGCCTGTCTATCCCATACGAAACTGGAATTGCCTTAACACTGGTGTGTATGTCTACATATCATGGCTTTTTATTTATTTATTTTGTGTTAAAAGCATTGTATTAATAATATAAAACATATCATGGCTGGCACCCTGTTAGATGTGTCTGTGTGTGTGTGTGTCGACTGATGATCACTCCATGAGTTTCTTAGAATTTTCTTAGGCTAAGAATGCCCAGGAGTGGTTTTGCCAGTTTCTTTCTCTGAAACATACCCTGCAGTATTGGCGTTCATTGGTGGTCTCTCATCTCAAGTTGCTCCTGACACACCAAAAAAAAAATCCAGAATGGGTGCAAACATGAAATGTGCTATTACTTCTCTTTCAGAGAAGTACACCACAGAGTGCACAAAATATAGCATGCAAGCTTGAAAGCTCCACTGGCATCTTCATCAAGCCAAAGGGGTTTAAAAATAATACAAGAGAAGAAAAGTGACAATATATGAGTCACCAGCTAATATTTTGTCCTTGGGGTTGTTTCTGTTGTAGTTCAGTTGGTCTGAAAGGATCTCATTGCAGGCAATGGCAAATTCCCTCTTTGGAAAATCTTTTTAAAAGCTCTGGCCCCCTTAACTCTATGTGCCCTGAGGCCACTTCAAGCATTTTGGAATGAGAAATTAGCCATGGGCAGGCATTGTAGTTTTCCCTCTCTGCGGAATGACCCTCAATTTACGATGAGTTATATCAAAATCCATCATTTTGGCTCCAAACACTGACTGACTGCAACATGTTGTTGTTGTTTATTCATTAAGTTGCTTCCGACTCTTTGTGACCTCCTGGGTCAGCCCACGCCAGAACTCCCTGTCAGCCATCACCACCCCCAGCTCCTTCAGAGTCAAGCCAGTCACTTCAAGGATGCCATCCATCTATCTTGCCGTTGGTTGGCCCCTCTTCCCTTTTCCTTCCATTTTCCCCATATACATGAAGCCAATGTTTACATGAGTATATACAGTAACAAATGTAGCTTATTCACTTGCATTGACCAGTCATCAGGATCAATGTTTTAAAGGCATTGCTTCTTGCAATTAACATATGCAGCTAAATCATAAAATCAGCAATGAAACTTTTAAAATTAGCATGAAAATTACTACTGAGGCGGTGATTGTGGTGGTAAGGCTTTCCTCAAAATGGAAGTAGGAGAAAGGAGGAGGGTGAGTTGAGGCTGAGGTGACAAGGGGCTTTCCCTCTATGGAGCTCCATTGAGGATGAGTTATCCTGAGAAAAAAGCTCTGTTTCCCTGATAGCCACCAACACTTCCTTCCAGATGTACAGAAGTCCATAAACCATTTACAGAAGCAGGCGCCAGTGTCCAATAAATGCATCCAATATTGTATGCTGCAATTAGACTCTGGAGGAAAGGTAAAAAAAGAAACCAAGAGACAAAGGCCAATCCTGTCACTGAGCATACTATTCCTGTTTGTTTTATGGCTTCTGTTACCTATGGTATCAGTGCATGGGAACTTTTGGAGAAGAGTACTTTGACTATAATCCTGTATGGCTCAGTGTACCATTGTAGTTCCACATGTGAACCTCTGCTAGGCTGAGCCATATAAAAACCCACCTCCCACCAGCCTCTGAAGCCTCCGTGATGCCATGCTGCTTCCTGCCTCTTTCTCTTTCCTCCACCTGAGAAATGCAGGGAGATTAAAGTTTTGAGCTGCCAGATGCAGTAGCATCGTTTTAGGGCACAGACACTTCCCCCCGCCCTTTGCTGTCCAGACTCTTTTCCTTGCTAACCAAACCCTTTTCCCTATCTCCCTTACCACTCAGACTCTGGGACTCCTTCCTTCCTAATTTTAGAGCTATCCAGATGAAACTTGCTACAATGGTAGAACACATTTACCACTGTAACCCCTCTCCCAAGTTTCCAAAAGTTTCACATATCCACTGATTTTTAGGGAATTTTAAAAAGTTTTTATAAACAACATATTTTTGTGTTGCCAAAGGCTTTCGTGGCCAGAATCACTGGATTGCTATAAGTTTTCCAGGCTGTATGACCATGCTCTAGAAGCATTCTCTCCTGATGTTTCGCTTGCATCTATGGCAGCCATCCTTAGAGGCCATGTTTATGGCCATGTTTATAGAACATGGCCATAAAGCCCGAAAAACTTACAATAACGTAGACTCCCCCCGCCCCACTTTCTTTACTTCCAAAACCCTGTTCCCTCTCCCCTACAACCAACACACACTGCTCAGGGGGTGCTTTGATTGAGTTTTTCCTGCATGGCAGAAGGAGGTTAGACTGGATGGCCTCTGGGCTTTCTGAAATTGCTATTATTATTATTATTATTATTATTATTATTATTATTATTATTACAAAGGTTTGGTGGCCATTTATTGAGGGTGCTTTAATTGTGCTTTTCCTGCATGGCAGAACTGGATGGCCCCAGTTAAGTTTATGTTGGTTAAAACTGCGCTCCATTTTAAATATTGTATTGTTCTTTCTTTCCCTTTTTTGCACTGTGAATTGTTCACATAAAGACTCTCCATCCATCTGCAACTGGCCCAGCCCCCATGTCTGATATATATAACATACATACACACACACACATTATACATACATACACACACAATGTATACAATTGTATATTGTATATTGTGGCTTCTTGGGGATCCATAGCAGAAAAGGTTCTTCTTGGGGCTCCATGGCAGAAAACGTTTGATAATCCCTGTATTAGATGATAGGAACAGAATTTGACCTTGATAAACCAGAAAACTGGGCTGAAATTTATGAAATGTAATTCAATAAAGACAGATACAGAATTCTACATTTAGACCACAAACACCAAATGCAACAGGAGAGGGGTGTATAACTCAGCAGCTACTTCATACAAAACAAGACCTTGGGATTAATGTTGATCAGGAGTTTAACATGTACCAGAAGTATGATGTGGCAGCCAAGAAGGCAAATGCTATTTTAACCTGCAGTAATAGAAGCGTAGTATCAAAGTCAAGGGAAACAATTGCTGCCCTATATGCTATGCTGGTCAGGGGTCATCTGGAGTACTGCGTTCTCTGGATGGCTTCAAGAAGAGGCTGGACAGCTCCCTGCTGGGGATATGCTAGTTGGGGATCCAGCACTGAGCAGATGGTTGGACTCTATGGCACATGTGGCCTGTTTTTCCTTTCCCAGAAGAATGATACATTCACCACTGAACCACCTAGCCATTGCTGCTTCAGCAAGTGATTCTATTGGATGGGAATTACTCTCTCCAAAAACTAGAAGATTCTAGAAATTCTAGCTTAAGAAAGTGTCATCCTTGTATTCATTTCATTGTGGGGTCACAAGGGAGATTTTTATTCCAGACTGTGATTAGAGTACCAGAACTACTTTGACAAGGCAAGTCTTAAGACCTGCGTCTGTTTACTTGTGCACTTTTTCAGTCCTCCACTGTTAGAGCCGCCGCAAACTACAGGAAAGTGGGAGCGAGCTTGCGCTAGCGCTCGCTCCGAAGCCCCGCCTTTTCCCCCCCGAGGCTGCTCTCTCTCTTGCTAGCGTGCCTGTTTTCCCTTGCTAGGCCAGAGATACGAGTGTACTCTCGCTGTTGACAGAATTCAAGGGAAAACAGGCACGCTAGCAAGAGAGAGAGCAGCCTCGGGGGAAAAAAAGGCGGGGCTTCAGAGCTAGCGCAAGCGCAAGCTTGCTCCCGCTTTCCTGTAGTTTGCGGCGGCTCTCAGAATCACAATTTCCCTGATTATTTCTATTCTCTCCCCACCTTCAGAGGTTGTTCACATTCTCTCCAATGTAAATGGTAGTGGGAGGGCATTTGCTCATTGGCCCCAGGCATGTGGGAATACAATGGGGTCTGGAATACAATGGGGTCTGGAGACATTAATATGTTTATGCAATCTGAAAAATGCAGGCAACATCAAGAATCAAAATGGCTGTTGGATTCCCACAGCAACATTCTTCTTTAGACTTGAGTGGGTGACCATGAGTTTTATAAGTAATCATGGACCAAACATGATTTCAAAGACCAATTAGTCTCAACTCTGCTTGAAGACAAGATTCAACACACACCAAGCTCAACCAATTCAATCAATTCATCCACTCATACATGCATATATGCCTCATAGAGAAATCAGCATTAACTAGGTATTGTTCCATGCCATTCTGGAAAAAAAAAACCTTTGTGGAAATCAAGGAGGAGGTTGAGCACTGTCGTTTTAGAACACATTAAGCCAGTGGTTCTCAACCTATGGGTCCCCAGGTGTTTTGGCCTACAACTCCCAGAAATCCCAGCCAGTTTACCAGCTGTTAGGATTTTTGGCAGTCAAAGGCCAAAACATCTGGGGACCCACAGGTTGAGAACTACTGCATCAAGCAGTGTGTAAGATCTGGAACATGTGAGTTAAGCCTCATGCTGTAAAATCCAGAATTATGTGAATTATAAGGGGGTGGCTAAAAAACACATACACCCAATCCACATGGGAAAAGTCTGGAGAAAGTCTGAAAACAGCAATAAAATGCACTGCAGCTGATCAGTGTATGGACGCGAAGAGCAGGAATTCAGGGGAAACATGTGCAGCACTCGTGTAAAAAGCACCACCATTGGAAAATTTGGATGAAGGAACAAGATATGGCACTCTCAAGAAAGTAATCTAACATCTCTCCCCCACTCTCCTGCCACAAGGAAATTGTTTTTCCCCTCCTTTTTTGAGTTGAAAGTTGAACTCGACTGCTGATTCTCATTCAATGGGCTCCTTCAGTTCAGTGCATTTCACCCAATGGGGTAAAAAGTTTTGTACTATGTATTGTTGAAGGCTTTCACGGCAGAATCACTGGGTTGTTGTAGGTTTTCGGGCTATATGTCCATGTTCTAGGAGCACTATCTCCTCACGTTTTGCTTGTATCTATGACAGGCATCCTCAGTTGTTGTGACGGTCTGCAGTACCTTTCATGTTCCTTGATTCATGTTTGGGCAATGCTGAATTGTGTCATCCCTATGTAGACTTGTCCACATCTGCATGGTTTATGGTAGACTCCTGCAGAGGTGAGAGGATCCCTCTCATCCTTAGCTGAACGTAGCATTTGTTAGATTTTCTTAGCGGGTCTGTAGAAAGTTTGCAGGTTGTGTTTGTAGGTTGTGTTACTTCAACCAGAGAAGTCAGCCATAGCAGAGCACCTGATGAACCAACCTGGACATAGCATATTAATTGAGAACACAGAAATGCTGGACCATTCCAACAACTACCATGTCAGGTTACACAAAGAAGCCATTGAAATCCACAAGCATGTGAACAATTTCAACAGAAAGGAAGAAACCATGAAAACGAACAAAATCTGGCTACCAGTATTAAAAAAAACCTCTAAAACTATAACAGTAAATAAAAAACAACACTCAAACACAGGGGAACTCCAGACAGGAAACAATCAGGGACAGCTAATCTCCCCTCCACAAAGGATTTCCCCAGGCAGGAACAAGCCACACCTAAAACTGTTAGGCCATCAAATGCTAATCAAGGTGGCCAATTGAAACATTTACACCTAGCTCCAACAGACAAGAGTTCTTTCTCCCACCCTGGACATTCACAGATATTTCAACCCAATTTTCCTAGTTTCCAACAGACCTCACAACCTCTGAAGATGCTTGCCACAGATGCAGGCAAAAAGTCAGGAGAGATTGCTTTTAGAACATGGCCATACAGCCCGAAAAACCTACAACAAACCAAATGTTGTACTGTTGAATTGATTTTGCACAAGGGGAGCTTTTGGACACCACAGGAGCTTTTTTGTCATGGGGGGGGGGGTTGATATAGGGTGGAGACTTTCAGGAGTGGAAATTGATTTCTTTAATCCACATTCTGATTCAAATTATATGGCTGTGTAGAAGCAGTCTTAGTTGTAAGTGCCTGAATTGGAAGAATCATTTATATTTGTTGCGCACACGCCAGTGTCTCTCTTCCTCATGTTAATCTCTCAGTTTGCCACAAACTTAAAACATAAAGCAGACTGGAAACTCAGCCATTGAATTAGCACAATTCTTCCATACTACCAAACTGCTGTCATTGGGAAGCAATTCATATCTCCAATAGTAATTGGTTATCTTTGCACAAACTAAACTATTAGCCTTTTCCATGCTTCTCCCCCTAGAACCAATATGCTCTTGGGTTCCTCTGCTCTCACCCGATCAAAGACAATTTGGGCAATAAACTAGCTTCTCCTTAGGTAAATAGTGTCAAGGTTAGAGCAAGTCATTCATCGCAGCAATAAAACTTTATTGCAAATCCTTCTTCCCATCCCCCACCATAAACTAAACTTGTAATAAACTCTACGTTTATGACCACCTTTCTAATGATTAACATGATGCTTAGTAGCTTGCAAACTTGTTCAAGAGTTGTTGGGAGGTATGTGTTGTAGTTCTGGAAGCAGAAAAAAATTGGGGTGAAGGCATGTCTTCATTTTTTAGCAGGAAATAAGGGCTTATGCCTGTTTTCTTCATAAAACAAACCACTTGCTAACTAAGCTGATCCTAATCTTGAGAGTATGTGGGGAAAGCAATTAACCAAGCTAGACTCCATTTTGGTTAAATAATGTTGACGTGGCTTCTTTTATAAATCTGAGAAAGAGGAGATGCAGATTTTAGGAATGTTATGATTTTACTATCAAAAACGAGCTCTTATCGATTTCTGAATGGGTTATGTTTTTACTAAAAAGGAAGAGCCATGGAGAATAGAACAAAATGTGACAGCCTCCAGTTACAAAGTACATCTGTCTACTCAATGGCCAACAAAAATTGTCTATTACATGTGTTTTTTAAGCACAGCTAGTATAAAAAGCAATGTCCTGTTTTCTCTTTCAGGTACTTAGTTAGTAGGGCTGGGCGGTTTCGTTTCGTTAATTCGTAATTCGTTAATAATTCGTTAATTTTTCCAATTACAAAACGATAACGAACCATTCTGGAGCAATTTTTTTTAAAAAACGAATTTTTAAATAGTTTTGTAAATGCTTCGTATTTCGTTATTGTATTCGTTTCGTTATTGTTTTGAGGTCGTTTCGTTATTATTTCCGCATGTCTGGGGCAAGTTTTATGGTTGTTTTTTGTTTAATTAGTGAAAAAAATTATAATATCACACCAACAGTCAACAACAGAGGGAGAGGGAAGCTTCAGAAGTTTTTGGAGGTTTTTTAGCGTATTTAGCGGTCGCGTCCGCCATTAACGAATCGATTCGTTATTGTTTAGGAAATCGATTCGTTAATGTTTTGTAATTTTTTTCGCATTTACGAAATTTCGTAAATATCGAACTTTTTAAAAGGAAAATGTTGTAATTATTTTAAATAACGAAACGCAAAAAACCCCAAAAAACGAATCGATTTTAGAAACAAATTTTTCCGTTGTTACCCAGGCCTATTAGTTAGGTAACAGATATACTTAACTGAGTAACCTCTCCTGTACTGATCTGCCCGAACTTTATGGAAATGTTTCATTTATGCTCTAATCACTGCCACAATGAGCTTCCTTTTCCCCATGCAGCTGATGCTCAGTCAAGTAGGCTGGGGAGGGGGTTACAATCATAGCAATAGTCTCACAATCATCACTATAGAGCAAACATAAATCCAAAATTGTTGCCTAGATTTGTTCATCTGCAAATTTGCCAGCAGTGTGACAGATGGGCAGTAGAGGAAACCATCGCCCTACACCACCCGCTGCACCGCTTTCCCTATCACGAGGGGAAAAGTGTTGCCACTCGGCTTCTCCCAGTTCTTTTCAATGGGCGCACAGGAAGCCTCCTGTGTTCTCTGGGCAGCATCCTAGCATGCTTCCTTTACAGAGTCCTGCCAGAAGTCGCATACTTTCAGCACCAGAAAAGGGTTGCCTTATGCTAGAAATGGCTTGAAGGCACACATTGACAAACAAAAATAATGGTGTAATTAGAGAAAGTGAAGATCATGCACTGAAATGGGATTCTGGGATAATGGCATAAAGAAATTTGGGGTGTAGTGGACCAATGCTTTAGTTGGGATTGTCATTTAACATGGTTTGACTAGGACTCTGAGACACAAGCATTCAAATTTCTGCTCAGCCATGGAAACCCATCATGGGCAGCTTGGATTCTCTCAGGCTCAAAGCAAGCCAATGGCAAGCCCTCTCTGAATAAATATTGCCAAGAACCCCTTAGGATGGGGTTGCCAGAATTGGAATGGACATAAAGGCACACAACAACAACAACAACAACCTATTATAACCCTGTTCCAGAGAAAGTTCATTTGTCAAAAAGAAATAGTCTTCTCCTTAAAAATAAGATACCCTCTCATAACATACCCTCCCTTATGTCCTTCCGGAAGAGCCTGAAGACATGGCTATTCGAGAAGGCATTTAACTAAATGCTACAGTAACTGGAAATGACAACTGGAACGGAATATAGACTACGAGATTGGTTATGATTCTATGATAAGACGAAGCGGATTATTTTAGTGTAATTAGATGATAGTGTATTAGTGATATGTTGTTTTTTGTCGTTGTAGTTATTGTAAAATGTGTTTTTTATATGTTGTACACCGCCGTGAGTCACCCTAGGGCTGAGAGCGGCGGTTAACAAATGCAGCAAATAAATAAATAAATAAATAACAATCCATATGGAACAGAGATTATAGAAAACTGTTCTTCTGCTCTGCCTTTGTTTCATGCTTCTTTCACTGTAGTTCGATTTTACCTTTTGAGTGAATTGTGGCAGAGGCAATCTTCTAAGGATGTAGGCTGATGGCTCATAGAACTACCAATCAGGAGCCATTGTGCTTCTGACTTCCTCTTTCGAACAGATTTTTGGATGACCTTTGTAAAATGGTATGCACAAAGAAGGGTTACTGCACAAGAAATGCCTTGTTTGAGCTGGACAGTTACTAAAATAAACTCCTTTGCCCTTGGTGACCGTTTCTACTTACAGTGTGGTTGGACAAAAATAGAGAAACAGAGACTGGACTGATGACCAGCTTCACCTTGGAGTTTCAAATACCAATTCAATTTTTGGGTTGTTGTAGGTTTTTCAGGCTGCATGGCTATCTTCTAGAAGCAGTCTCTCCTGAAATTTGCCCTGCATCTATTGCAGGCATCCCCAGAGTCTATTGTGCATAGAGCATTAAACATGCATGTCAGAAGAAACTGATTTTAATATTGATGCCTCTGCTCCATGCAATCCAACATTTCACAGATGAAAGCTGAGATGTGTTTGGCCAACCAACCCAGTGGTGTCAAGTGTATAGTGTAGATGCAGCCAAATGGTTAAGAGAGGCTATAACAGTTTTCTTTGAAAAAACTCAGAAAAACAAATTCATGCCCCTTCTATGACCCCTCCCCCAAGTTGAGTGCAAACTACTTTTGCAGTTTGAGCTCAGTTTGCAGTAAATGAAAGAAGCTAAGAACAAATGAGGGAAATGGTAAAAGAGAGGAACTAGGGTGTTTAAAAAGCAGCTGAAATAGTGGGTCAGAATTAAGCAAAACTATTTCTGCCAAATCTGTTAGAGAGTTAAAGAATATGCTGCCACAGCTTTCTTGCAACTTGCAGCCATTTTATGCACTGAAAGGTAGCGACTCCATAAGAATAAGAAACCCAATGCGATCCATGTCTATAGAAGAGCAAATCTGTCTGAGTTCACTGAATATGATCCCAAATGATTGAATAAACCAGAAGCCCGAAAAACCTACAACAACCCAATCAGAAGCTCAGTTTGGCTTTATATTTGTTCTTTAAAGAGAAAGGTGCAATTTTTTCTGAACCTTAATGTGGTGTTTAACATTTTCCTCTTTTTGCCCATGGAAACAAGGCAAGCAGTGGTGTGTGGGAATTTACTGACATTATGAACTTACAGCTGGAGTCAATTATAAACTGCCAGGATTGTTGTCCCAAAGCACTGCTTGCCAAATGGAATGTCTGCCTCATGGGAAACCTTGACATTTTAGAGAATATTTCTGTTGCAGAGCTGGAAGGCCCAACTGTATAAATACTTACATATATGGACATACACATTCAACGCACATATATACACACTGCATAAATTTCAGGAAAGAAGAAATAAGGGAAGTTAGTGTTGATACCCAGATGAAAACCTTGCACGTTTTTAGTAAAAATGAGAAAACAAAAGAATGTGTGCGTTGAGGGCAAGGAAAGAGAGTTATTTGTTTTGATTTAAAATGTCTAAAGTAGAAAGCTTGGGCTTTCTTTTTGAAACAGAACTTGCATTTTGCTGGTATAGAACATCATTTTGCTTTTGTAGCAGAAACAATATTCCTTACACTGATAAAGAAAGGTGCCTATGTAGCCATCATCTCATAACCACTAATGCCACCAATTTGTAATTCAAACACATCACCTCTCTCTGCAAACCATTCCAATGAGTTACAAGCATCCGACTTACAAACAATTCATAGTTTAGAACAAGGGTGAGACAATAGTATTTGAGAGAAATCTACCCCTTGGAAGGGAAATTTACTCCTGAAAGAGTTATCATGGGGAAAAGGTGTCTCCACTGAAGCTGTATCTCCAATCCTTGTTTGCACAAAAACTCACATTTTTCAAAATCCAATTATCACAGGATGGAAAGTGAGGTGAAGTCTTCTGAACAGGGGCACAGTCAGCAAAACAAATACGGCAGAGGTGTTAATCATTCCCTATGCTGTACAAGGCCCCATCTATACTGCCATATAAAACCAGATTATCTTATTTAAACTGGATTATTTTATTCTATACTGCCATATAATCCAGTTCAAAGCAAATAATCTATATTTCATATGGCAGTGTAGAAGTGACCCTAATCTTAAGAATATTTTTTGGGCTGGAGTTACACTTAAAAATGCACCTGTTCCAATTTACATACAAATTCAACTTAAGAACAAATTTACAGAACCTATCTTGTTCGTAATTTGGGGACTGCCTGTACTGGATTTGATGTAGAGGATTGAGCATTGGACTCTGATTCTGGGTACCATGATTTCAGTTGAGACACAGAAATCCACTGGGCAATCTAGGGCAGGTCACACTCTCTCATCCTCAGAGGAAGGCAATGGCATCTCCCCTCTGAAACAAATCTGTCCAAGAAATCCCTGTGATTGATTTTCCTTAGGGTCGCCATAAGTTGGAAATGACTTGAAGGTACATAACTACAGCAAATGTTTAGGAAATTTTATCCAAGACCTTCATTTTCTCATAACTCATTACATTGTATGGTATCATTCTTTAGTGCCTGCATTATCACCCACCCTGCAAACGAGGTATTCAAGCAGGATGTTGCTTTTTCTGAGCTGTTTACATAACCTCTGTTCTATTTGTCACACAGTGAATTTGAATTATCCCCACAGCAGGCAAACTTCCTCAAATTTCTCAACATGGCTTACCTAAAATTTCAGCTTCCTGAAGAGGAGGAAATAAGAAAAACGTACTTAACATCCTTGGGGATGGGGAAAGTGAAGCCATATTAATCAATTTGGGTCATGAATCTGCATCTCATGATGATTAAGGAACACCTGCCTCAAGGTGGGAGGAGAAAGAGAGAGGGAAGGAATATTCTGCAATGTAGGGATGAGGACCCGAGAGCATCCACATTCAAATGGCCATGCACCTCACAACTAGCATTTCAAAGCTTCCCAGGCTCTGATGCCCCCCTTTCATAAAAACAGGGAGGAGAGAAATAGGCTTCAATTCAATGACCTTATGGGAAATCTTCTGGCCTTTTCCTCCCTCCTGTTTCAGCCTTCTTATCCATTTTAGAAAGCATTTTCAACAATGCTCTGCTGATTCAAAAGTTCAGAAACATTGATTGAAATGCTGAACCTGTTTATTATACTAGGATGCTAAGAATACAATTTCTCTTTCTTATAAATGCCTCAGCAATAAATCCTTGCATGCAGGCCTTGGAAGTAACCCATTGCTGATAATTAATTCTTCTTACAAACAACAAAAGTATCACTATGCTGCATGGCAATGATAAGAAGAAATAACTGCTCTGTGTAAATGTTGAAGCAACAATAAGGAAGATGGAATTGTTTTTCTGCCATGCGCCAACAGCAGAAAGTGAGGCGAAATTTTCTGAACGGGGAGATTCAGATGTTTTCAAAAAAAGGAAAGAAAATAAAGAGGAATTAAAAATGGATATTTTAATTATGTATGAAAAACAAAAGGCAAACTAGTACTTTTTAAATATTCCAACTATAATGATTACCATCTTTGCAGGGACTTTGGAACTATAACTGTAATCAATTACTTTTGTGAAGTAATTTTAAAATCCCTGCTCGAATGTGTGAACTAACAGCCGAAGCATCATAAATAACACAGCAACTGTGGTTTCTGCTTCAGTTATATTAGTGCCAACATTCTCCCCATAATCAGAAATATCTGACTTTCAGCTTGCTATCTCTATTTAGTCTGTTATAAGAAATGGTACATATATGTATGCTTAACATCCATAATGTTCATTTATTACAAAGTTTGTGAATCAGTGGGCCATATAAAGATGTATAACTATAGAAAATATTTTAATGTAATCTCACATCTTCTCCAATTAAACATTTTCCCAAAGGGTCAGTTTATCAGTTCATCCATAAATAATAAATTATTATAAGGTGCAGAGTCACCAAATGGTGAATACTGGGAATATTATTTCAGGACTATCCCAGGCCTGGAATTTTCTGGGCCTAAACATGAGACCTTAGTGATACTATTAGTGTTATACATTAAATATCAATCACAGTTGCTCACATATTGTCACATATACACACAGAGATTGAGAATCGTATTTCCCTGTTTAGAATTTAAGATGATATGGCAAGAGATGACCCATGAAAACTGGAGTGGCAGGGCAAGACACTCATAGTTGGAAGAGATATGGCACCCCTAATTGGGAAAGATCAAAAGCTTCCAAAATACTCATTAAATATATGGGATGGAGGGCTTTTTAACCTTTGTTATTTAGCTGCTATAAATATAGAAGACAATCCATTACTGGAAAACCCTTCTGTATTTCCACTATCAATTACTTATAATTTTAAAAAAAACAAAACCAGAAGTGTCTTTATAAATTTCTATGGCTCATATATGTATGAATGGAGAAGATGTTCAGAGCTCCTTTAAATGACCTTATGCATAAGAAAAAAGATGGTACAAACCTTTAAAAATGTGGAACAAGAAAATGAGTATAGGTATATTGCTTTCATAATGTTGGACCATAACTCAACAGACTGAGTCAGACACAGGCTCAGGTGGTAGATTGCTTCTTGGTTGGATGGTCATTCCTGGTTATTGGGAGCCAACAAGGTACTGACTCCAGTCCTGACAGGAGTCTAGCACCGGGGATCCCATACAACTTGAAGCAGCTACAGAAGAGTGGATTCACCGTCCCTGCAGCAATAGATTCACCACTCACTGCTGATTTTAATGGATTGGCCTACCCTAAAAGGTTAGTGTGTAAAAGGTTGGTGTAATAAGCAGAAGCCAGGCCCAGCTTGCTGAAGCTAAGCAGAGCTGAGGGGTGCAGTAATCAGGCAGTCTCTAAGGCAGGAGTGCAGTTTGATTGGCTGATAGAACTGGAGGGAAAAGCTCAGTAGCTGGAGGTGGGCAGAGCCTGAGGCAAAGGGAAGAAGAAAGCAGCCATTTTAAGTGGAGTTAGGAGATTGGTGGGGAAGAAGAAGGACCAGAAGTTTTGAAGGGAGAAAGGAAGGAGGAAGGAAATGTATTGGGAACTGTTTTGTTATATGAAAGAAAGCTCTTTGAGAAATAATAATGAATAGGCCTCTATAGTGTTTAGAGTGCTGATGGAGGAAAGGGAGATTTCAAAAGATTTTAAAAGATTCCTGTTTGAATTTCTATGTGTGGAACTGTGTTTTAAAGAAACTCAAGATATAAATACCATTCTCTGTAGCTAGAAAAGTCTGACAAGTTATCTGCAACCATTATGCTTATTGGCTGTTCAAAATAAACAATTTCCTGTTTTATTCCAATTGAAATCTCCGTGTGGCTTTTAAACATTTCAATAAAGGAGGTGACGTGTAAAAATAATTAATTGGTGGCAGCAAAAGTAATCTTCAATAAATAATTGGAGGTAGCAAAGGCAAAATATACAGTGGTGGCTTCCCGCTGTCTGGCTCTCTGTGAGCAAGGGTGTGCATGTGCTCTGATTTCCTTCATGGCCTCACCTTGGGCCAAGCCTTGTTGTTTGCCTTCTGACCTCCATCTTGTGTGTGTAGTGTGCCTGAGACAGATTTTGCTGATTGTCCCTCCATTGTTTGGTATGATTGGTGAGGTGATTTGTTACAATTAGTGGCAGTCTGCTATAATTGGTGGCACCTGGTAGGAATATGGCATATGGGACCTTTTTATTACATTTGCAAAAGATAACCTGTATATATTCATCCAGCTCAACAACTATCTCCATGGAAAGATAAAATAGGGTGATTGACACTGTATTATTATGTTAAAGGCCTCTGCATGAGTTAGCATTGTTGCCCTCAAAAGTTGTGCTTTCTGCTGTTTTATGATGTAGACTACCAAAAAGACAAATAAATTGGTCCAAAAACAAACCAGGCCTGAACTCTCTCTAGAAGCCAAGATGATTAAACTGAGACTATCATACTTTAGACATATCATGAGAAGACATGACTCTCTACAAAATACAATAATGCTTGTAAAGCAGAAGGCAGTAGCAAAAGAGAAGGGCCATACTCTAGATGCATACATTCAATAGTGGAAGCCACAACTGCCTTGAGTCAAGTCCTCAGCAGGACTGTTAATGGCAGGGTGACTTGGGAGATCCTTCATTCATAGGGTTGCCAAAAGTCAAAGCTGTCTTGAAAGCAGTTAACAACAAATGTTCAGAAAATATTCTGAAAATAAAGGTGTTTTGAGTTGGAAAACATGCTGTCCAGTGTAGCTGAGTGTTGGGATTGCTCCTTAAATAGATTGGTCATCCATTACAAAAAACAAAATTCTGCCCCCCCCCCACACACACACACACATACAAGAATGCTGTTTTTCAAATAAAGTGATAGACAAATTTATCCTTTCATTGCAAGATCAAGGGAACCATAACTCCTGACCTTTTGCTATACTAACTGGGACTGATGGCACTTTCAGTCTGAAACATCTGGATGATGCCAAGTTGTCTTCTTTTTTAAAAGATTATTTACATTTTAAGTAAATAAATGTTTCTCAGGAAATGTTAGTGTGTAGGAGTTCTCTCACGGCTGAATTCTCTGGTGGTTTGCATTGGGGCTCGAAACATTCCCAGTTACAGATATTTGGTTTCTAGAATCAGATGAGAAGAGTCTACGTGGGACGTGTGTTTGTCTGACCTAGAAGTTATCCGAAGGCCCCCTGCAAACAACACATATATCTATGCCAGAAATTACTTTCCCATTTCCCCCTGGCAATTATTTTTAATAAAATCTTAAAATATTGCTCACAAATGTTTTCCCCTCTGAGTTGTAACATCAGTGGTCTTTGCATAGAAGAATACTGTGTACTGTAACACAGAAGAACACAATGTATTTGTACTGGGAAACACTAACCACAGTTACACTTGACAGATCGGTAGCCAAGTCTTAGATGTTTTATCTTCAGTGTCCCAGATACAGCTATGTAAGTCCTGAACCTGAAATACTAGAAAATTACTCCAAACCTGGAACTGGTGTAAAACACAGCTGGGGAATTTTGCCCATCCAAATGTTGTTGGGCAGCACTTCCCATCATCTCTAGCCAATATAACCAATGGCAAATGATGCGAGAGATATGAGAGTTGGTCCATTAAAATCTGGAGAACCATAAATTGGCTACTTGTTGGTAGAGTCTATATCCTGTGGACAGGAAAATGGTTGCAGTGAGGCTCACTCTAGAGAAAGCATACATAAACTTAACAAGTGTTAAGTGAGAAAGCAAGCGTAAACGTCTACACTGATGGAAAATCATATCTAAATTGCAAAGCATTACATTAATTCTATTCACTTGAGATTGGGCCTTGCCTCCTCTATCCTTGGCATCAACCCATTCCCAAAGTCCTGCCTGCAATGCATCTGTGATGCTTCCCAAATTGAAAGTCAGCATTCAGGTGGAAAAAGCACCCCACCCCAATTAGACAATTCTTATGCTATGATACATATGGGAAGGGCTGTTGTCCAGTCCCAGAATCTCTGTTCTGCCTACACAATATCCCAGGCTCTGCTTTTGGCACCTCTAGTAAGCCCCTGCCAGACAGAGTGGGCAGTACTGAGCTAAATCAAACACTAATCTGTGCCATTGTATGACAGATATTCCTATTACTGCATTTGCATATATGTACAGTGTATGTTCAACAAACTGTGTGTTAACATGTACCTTCATGTGCATGACAAGGTTGACCCTGAGACCTTTTTTTCTGCTACCCAGAAGATATTAATGGGATACTGACTCTAAATAAAAAAAGAATTTTATTAATTGATAGATGTGGTGCTGAGACAGCTCACAAATAATTCTAGAGAATATTAATTTTTTGCAACGTATCTCCAAGAACACTGTCATATAGTCAATTTTAAAATATATCTAATGTGGATATCATTTCTTTTTTTTCTTTTCTTCCACCTACATACACAGATACATGGAGAAAAGAGGAATTCATTTTTTTCCTGAGTGAAAGAAGTTCATCCGACCTATAATATGATTAAAGCTCCCTTCATTCATAATCAGTCTCTCTATGAATTTTGATTTGACTTTAAAATTAGCAATCAAAATTGGTGATTTGTTATTATAGAATTCTTGAAGAGTTTTTCTTCTTATTCAAAAAATATCTTAACTTTATCTTCTGAATATGTGAGAACTGATATGTTCCACAGAATCATTTCAAACTATTTAGGCACTTACAAAGTTACCACTTACTGAACTGCAGAGAGAAGAGGAATAGCATTGGCAGCACTGAGAGAGTAGGTTCATTCCCCCCCCCCCCCCCAAAGGATGTATTGTCTCACTGACTTGGACAAGAATGTTTGTACGCTAAAATGGACAAGCAATTCTTTTGGCAAATACCAAGTAGAAAGCTAAAGGTTGCATATCCCTTATTCAGAATTACAAAAGCTGAAATACTCTGAAATACAAAATTAGCCATGTGGGTGGCTAAGATATGACATACTTGCTTTCTATTGATTCAGTGTACACAGACCTTGTCTCATATACAGAACTATTAAAATATTGCATAAAATTACCTTTAGGCTATGTGTAACAGGTATATATGAAACAGAAACACATGGTGTGTTTAGATTTGGGTCCCATCTCCAAGTTATCTCATCATATACATGTATATAAAGTCAAATATTCCAAAACCTGAAATACAAAACACTTCTTGTTCCCAACATTTTGGATAAGAGATAATCAACCTGTATATGGGATCTGTATATAATATTGTATATGGGATACTGAGGAATCCATACATTTATGTATAGAGCCAGGACATGCCTCAACAAAAGGGCAAATGTGTTCCTGCATGTCAGAGGATTGGACTGATAGTCCTTGTGATCTCTTCCAACTCTATTATTCTATTATGTGCAGAGACAATTATGTTTTCTGTCATCCATCACAGGCTTCATTTTTCTCTCTAAATGAAACTCTAACCCACATAGTAACTGGGGTGCAGGCATCATTTTCTTTCTAGCAACAATACATTCTTGTGAGCTTTCTAATACAAAGAAATTTGTGGTAGTTTGGCTTTGAATGACACATTAAAACCCATTAGCTTTTATTGGCATGGAGGTGGAGGCAGGGGCGGGCAGGAGATAAAACTGTTGGAATGGATTTGTTAAAATAGATCACCTCAGCTGCTCATATTTTTGGACTCCTGGGACACAGCTATGGAAGCTATCATGGTGAGCACCTGCACTTCAAAATTTACCACTATGTCACAGAAACCATAACTGGGGAGAGGAAAGGACAATACGAATCCCTGGCCTGTACCAGGTACAACTAGAGCACTGAGACACAGGTTCATTGCACATCTCTCCACATAGAACAAAAAACTCAACAACACTGGGATTCTCAGCAGAATTCACTGCTGTGAGATGCTAAACAGTCAGCAGCTTTTGGATGAGCCTGGAAAAAGGCTCCCAAATGGCCTTAAGTGTGCCAACCAAGGTGCAACTTTGCGCAAAAAAATCAGGAGTTTCCTCCTTGCATTTTTCTTCCACATCTAGTTTGATGGGCTGAGCAGGGAAGACTGTCTCATCACATCATGGACTCCTCTTCCTCTTCTTCAATCTCTTTATCTATCTGAAACGCTATGTTCTCATAGCTGGTCATCCCTCCGTATTTTCTCATATGGACCATCAGAGGTTTAGGCGACTGGCTTCCTGCCAGAGTGGCCACATACATTCCAGTTCTGTTCTCCTCCAGGGAAGGACCCCAATCCATGGCTGGTCTGCTAGCTTGCTGGATTCTCTATTAGCAGAGAAATAAAACAATTTATAAGAAGAGTGGTGATGGACAATCTAATAACAATGAAGTCACTGGAGATCGAACTAACTCCCCAAATAAGTCCTTCATGCTGCATGAGTGCACCCAAGACAAAAAATAGCCTTGAGGGTCTTCATGCAGCCCATAAGGACTGGCTTCCAAACAGGTCTAAAAAACATCAGAGTGTACAGGTGTTATTGAATCTTTTGAAGCACTGGAAGAGGAAGAGCAATTCCGTTTCCTCAGTAACCCATTTACCCAGTGTTTACATCATTGCTTCCAGTATTTCATAGATGAAAATCTGGAAACTTGTGGACAAGCAATATTAGAAGGAGGTCAAGATGGCAAGAAGTACCTATTTTTATTTGTACCTATTGTGAATCATTTTGAGTAGTTGGAGAAAATCATAATAAAAATTTAAAAATCAGCATTTGACAATTGAATAACTGTTAATTGCTAGGTTATGATGCAAAAGCCCTCTCCAAAGTTCTCAGTGCACAACCAGTGAAGGGAATCTACAAGGGAAACATATTGGCATAACATAAAAAAACCTGGGTGGGCATGTTATTGGGTCATAGGTGACACCAACTATTTTGATTCTAACATAATTATCAGCAGCAGCAGAGATCTGTTAATGTCACAAAGGGTGCATCTACACCATAGTATGAGTGCACTTTCATAGCACTTTAACTGCAATGGCTCAATGCTATGGAATCATGGGATTTGAAGTTTGGTAAGGCACCCACACTCTTTGGCAGAAAAGGCGAATGACCTTGTAGAACTATAGCTCCCATGATTCCACAGCATTGAGTCATGGCAGTTAAAGAGGTGCCAAACTGCATTAATTCTGAGAAGTGAGAAATGCAATGAACAATCCCTCTGACTATGTGGCACCTATATATTGTTCAAAAGATGTACACAGTTTGGATTCCAAATATTTTTGAAATGAGAAATATTGTATGTTACAATAATGCAAAACAAAAGCGACAAATTTCACTATTTTTCTCCATATAATGATTTTGATTTAGATATGAAATTAATTCAAGTCTATGCAATGTACATATATACCACTAGAGGACACCTTCTGCCACAAAATAACAGTCTGAAATGTGATATTGATTTAACAGAATGCATGGCTATGGTTCCTGGGATGACAATAAGATCTGATCTCATGTACCTTTCTTGCTTCTTGAGGTATTGCTAGAGCATTTCTTCCCATCCCACCCCAAACCCCAATGTTAGAAAGAGAGAAAGAAATTGAGTGGGTGAGGTGGGGATCAGGTAGGGAAGGCTCAAGATTCACAGTATCTGAAAAACCTTTCCGACCTTCTCAAAGAAGGAGCAAGATTCAGATCAACCCTGGACTGGTGTAAATGTTTTTCTCTGGTTACTCATATAGGAGGGAAATGCAAAAACTGCAGCAAATTTCACTCTAGCATACCTATTAATTAGGCAATGTTGGACCATCTCAATTTCTGTTTTTTTTAAAATAATTTTAATTCAAAGTTTCCATAAAATGAAATAAACTTCAGACAACACACAAGACAACACAACGCAACTCATAATCTACACACTACTTAAGCATCCATCATTAACATCACCCTAATAAACAAAGAAAAAGAGAGAAAAAGAAGAAAAACCATCCCAACTTCAAAGAATTCTCACTTAGACATAGGACTGCTCTGCCAAAGTCAATTTATTGAATGAATGTGGGGAAGATAAATTTGTCAGTTTAGAATACCTTTCAAAGGACCATACCACCTTTTATGAGCTCCTTAGGCTCCTAAAGTTGCCTGGAGAGGCCTTTTTTTATGTCCCAGGTTTGGCTGTGGGAACAAAGTGTGAGGGTCTTCTCAGTGGCTGCTCCCAGACTTTGGAACTATATTCTTAGGCCCCTTCTACATGACCAAATAAAATCCAGATTGTTTGCTTTGAACTGGATTATACGGCAGTGTAGACTCATATGGTCCAGTTCAAAGCAGACAATGTGGATTATGTGCTTTGAAAATCTAGTGTAAAAGGGTGCCCCTGCCCTTGCTCTCCTTTTGTGCCATCAGGCTTTTACAAACTGAATAGGATTGGGCTGTTAATACTGTGTGAGGCTTTTTAAAAGTTTTGTTCAAAAGAGTTTATATTTGTACAGATTTTAAAATGCATTTTAATAAGTGCTGCTGAGTTACCCATTTGTTACTTACCTGCCAGAGTGTCCCTTCCTCTTTGAGCACAGCAAAAACCATCCCTATGGGGATCATCAGGCAGGAGAAAAGTCCCATCAAGATGCCCAGGGCCTCAGCCCAAAAGGGAAAACGATAGGTGCCATTATATTCTGAAGGTTCATACTTGATTATACTGTACACCAGCAAAGCCTGAAATAGAGCATCACACATCTGATATCAAGTCAAAACCAAGGATTTTTCAATAGTTTTGAGTTTAAGTGCAATTCAACTTGGTGGCATGCTGTATTACCCATGCAGTTTAAGCCTCACAGAGGTTAGAATAAGAAACTCTTGCCAGAAGACAAGGAGAGAACACAGCCCTGGAGAAAACTGATCAGAACAAACATAGTTACCATCATTGTTACTGGGGACAGGAACAACCAACAGGCTTTGAAGTATATCCCTGGTTTAAAACCCAGCATCATGTGAATATCACGGCAAAATCTCTTCATGCCTAAAGATAACATCAAAAAGAACAGGTCAATGTCTCAAGTGTTTGGAATGGGATTCATTAATGGTATAATCCAATGCATGTTCACTTTGTAGTATATGTTCAACGGGGCTTAACTAAAGGATATGTGCATCTAGTTGCAGTCTAGAGTTAATCCCATGAAACACAGTGGAAAGTACTTCCAGGTAACTATCCATAAGATTATGCTCCACAACTTTTTTTTTTACTCCAGGAACTAAGGAAGTGCAAAGGTATTAAGTGGAATGCATGTTCCAGGCAATTATCCTGTTTTCCTCCTATAATTGGATTGCACTCAAAGATAAGTGTCTAAAACTTGCATATTAAGCCTTTGTTTACCTACTAGTAACCAGTCATCAGTTACAGAGAATGATCTTATAGGCCCAGTATTTCTCCCAAGTCCTAGACACTATGTCTTTCATCTCACTTTTAATGAATGGGCCTTCTATACAAAATACTCAAGCATTCAACTACCAGTATAACCCAAGCCTCTTACCATATACACGAGTGACCGCCAGGCAGGTGGTAATGACAACCACCATGAGTCCAAAGCCAGCACTGTAGTCATCCAGCAGCACCAACCAATACATTCCACCCTAGAGAGAAGAAGCAAGGCATGGCCAAAGCATGTTCCCAAGGTACAATATTGCCAAATCACAGTTAAACAATTAAAGCCAGCAATAACCCTTAACTAAACTCTACTCGCCTTTCTAAATAAATTTACTTTGGCAATTACCAGAAGTAACCCATCCTACTCTTGGCTGAGTTTAATAATCTAAATATACAGAAAATGTAGACACTATAGTCATCGCAGGACTTTTAATCAAGTTCTTCTGTCAGTGCACAAAAACCCAAAGAATACAATTTTTACCAGTTCTACACTGTTTCACTTGTATTCTTTTTGTCAATTCCTGTTTCATATAGCCAGCTGGATAAGCGATAAAAAACAAACCATAATTCTAATTCAGACCTAAAATCAGACCATGCTAAAAAGAGTTACTAATGAAACAAGAAACTATGGTTTGTATTTGTGCTTGGTTAACTGCAAGAAAGAATGCAACAACATCAAAATTTGATATATATGAACCTAACCAATGTAATTTATCTGCTAAGTAATAGATCATATTTTGAATAAGCAGAACAAATTATTGTTAAAAAGAAGCCAATTATGTTACAGGAAATTGTAGCAGAATCAAGTGTGTGTTAAAGAAAAACCTTATGATGTTAATTATTATGTGCAGCTGGTAATGTAGGTCAGCTAGTATGTTTGGGCCACACCCGGTGGGGTATAACTGTATGGATTTTAGAATACAGTTTGGAGAAGCAAACTGTATAATAATAATAATAATAATAATAATAATTATTATTATTATTATTATTATGCTACTCTGAGGAGGAGAAGCAATATGCTGTAATGCTGCTATGCTCTAACAGCGATGCTCTTTACTATGGTGGAATAGCTATTTACTCAAGGTTTATGTTTTGCTCTCTCATTTGAATGAAGATGAAGAAGCTTTATTCTATGTAACTTAAAAGGACTATGTAAGTTTGCTGCACTGTTTGATTTTGTATGCAACACTGCAAGTTTATGCCTCTGCTGATAAGAGTAAAGTTTTTCTGTTCCTTTTTTTCTCTGGCCTGTGTGTCTTTTGCATGGGACTTGGCTTAAACACACTCTGCGCAACAAATTATATGGGGCTAGTATGTCTGGTATCTGCTGTGCCCTGCTCACAATCACTTGTACTGCTCAACATAGATAAGGTAGAGACTTTCCCCCTTTTAACTTTTTACTCTAACACCACTTTGTCTTTGTCCAATTTGCTTACCTCTGTTGTGAGAATGAGTCCCATCAGGAACATTGTGACACAAATAACCCCTGAGAAAAAAGCCTTCTTTGGACGCAAGTAGTAGGGGAACTCATCAGTCACAGCAGTGACTATGGTCTCCAGAAAGGCAAACTGCGCGCAAACAAAAATACATCCTCTTGTAAATCCAAAAGAACCAAGCACTTGAACATACCCATAAAGGATTCCCTCAGAACAAATGACAACCTTACCTGACTGTCCAAACCAAGAGTTAACAGCATGAAGAAAAAAAGGAAAGACCAGAAAGGAGAAAGAGGAAGCATTGTCATGGCTTGTGGGTAGACCACAAAAGCCAACCCTGGACCTGGAAGACAGGCAAAGAATGAGAAGAACCACAGCTGGGATTATGTAACTGCAATCAAGAAGAGACTGGATTCATGGATGTAGATAAGTGAAGCCATAAGAAGAGAGATTTCACCAAAACAGTCTGGAACTGTTATGCAAGGTTAAAATATAAAGATTAGAGCCCCACATTGGAAAAAGACACATTGTCCAGCTGAAATACAGGAAAGGAGTTTACATAGAGCCTCCTCTGAACCAAGCATTTAAATCTAAGTCATTCTGTGGACAGCAATGCTGCCTGCTTTGTGCATGGTGCCTCATAGACAGCGAACAATAACATCCAGGGATTAGATGAGTCTTCAGCCTTAGATGTCAAGAGATCTTGGGCGGCCGTTGATTAACAAATCTTTTCCAAAATCATCAGTAATATTAATACTATGCTAGTTGTGACAGGGAATCTTGGGACTGCACATAGGAAAGCAAATTGCAGTTTTACCTAGAATTTAAATGATTGTTGATAATCATTTCACTCACCAGTGTATATTATTACTTAACAATTACAGGGTGTGATATTGACAATTGTTATTAGTTTGGCTTTCTATTTTCTTTTTTTCCACAATACCAGAGAAGATCCACTGTCAGACTGCTTTTTGAATATCTATTCCATTGTACCTCATCTCCTCCAAAAGTTACACTGGAAGAAAGGGGACTTATCATTCAGCAGTTGCTTCAGTTGGTCTATTCTAATTAGGACTAGCAACTGGATTTAGGTCTTTATCATCACCATGGTAATTAGCTGTAAAAGTAATGGGTTTTCATTGCTCATTCAAGACCAAGCTACCCCCAAATACTTACCATAACAATGGGGATAGTTGCCAACAATACACTATTGCTTTGAAAATCAATATTATATTGCAAATACTATGAGGCTTGCTGCTAAATTCAGGGTAATGGGTGTAAGAAGAAATCATTTTCATTGGTAACCAAGAAGTCCATGTTTTTTCCTCTATAGGGTCTGGCTTCTCTACAATGATGTTTGCAAGCCATTCTCATGTTGTATTAATATTAACATTTGGGTAATATAATACATACAAAGGCACTCACATGTTCCCTAAACATTTAATGAAGGAATTTTTAGGCCTTACCAGCTTTGGCCACTTCTTGAACAGGGACATCAAGTTCTTGGGACATGTAGCCCAAAACAGAGAAGATGGCAAAGCCAGCTAAGATACTGGTGATGGCATTGCCCACTGTGACTATAAATGTATCCCTGCAAAATAACAACAGCAGCAGCAGCAAAATTAGGAGCCATGGAATGCAAAAAAAGGTACTTGCTATTTCAGAAACTGTAGAATGCACAACAGAGAAAATTCAGGGAGGTGTGAAATAACATTGAATGATGCCACCCATCTCTTAAAATTAAATTTCTATACCAGTTAAAGGTAGAGTGAAAGTTAAGTTTCTCTAAGCAAAATACATTTTATTTAGTGACAGTGTAGAATGTTAGTTAGGCTACCAGCATTTGACACTGTTATTTATCACTTTTAGGCAAAATGTAGAGCTCTTCCAGATTGGTCCAATAAAGAATGAATTGTTTTTCTACAGCTTCTAGGTTTTTGCTGGATTTTACTAGTTGTTGGCACTCCCATGTCCTCTCAGAGGGTAGGGGCTGTTTTTAGCAGTTTATTGGGTTTTCAAAAATAAACAATCTAGATTGACTGTAAAGGCACAGATTTTGTTTCGTTTCTTTCTGGTTTTATACTAGATCAAAATAAACCAATCTGAAGAGTTGGTATTGAAAAATTCTGACCACACCAAGAGTTCACAGAACATATTCTGGGGTAAACAAAACATGCATGGTTCTTCAGAACAATATCGGAAAGAACAAGACCAAATCTGGCATTTTCCAGTCTTTAATTAGCGAATATATGCCCCTAGTTTGGAGGGCAAATTTTCATTTCTCTGAATTTTATTTCTTTTTAAAGTTTTGAATGCAAATTTTCCATTTTACCAATTCACTATACCACTAATAGCTCCAACAAAAATTAAAAGAAAGGAGAAAAGAAGGAAATATATCTTGAAGTTAAAAAGAAATCTACTTGAGAATGAGAAAATTTGTTTGCAGCTGGTGCCAGAAATTGCTAGAAAATAGTGCAGGATAACAGAAATGTCATTTAGATTAAAAAAAAAAAGCTCCTTGAAAACTACAGCTACAAATACTGTAATTAAATCCAATAAAAACTCTTTTAACACATTCACCTATCAAGAGGAGCCCACACTCTTCTAAAAATAGCTACTTTCTTGTCATTCAACCGACACTCCAAAAAAAGGATTAGACTGTAGAGAAAGTATTGTGGAGGGTAAATCTACATTAGCTGCTAAATCTTACATAGATATACATGGCTGAGTCTGTAGTGATGCTGGCATGATGTCCACATGGTACCATCAGGCCAAAAACACATCAGCCTCACATCAGCCTCAAATTTAATTTCACTGACCCTGTTCCCAGTCAGACACAGAGTTCTGTGCAAATACAGTAGGATCTGATTTAGCTGTCTAATGGCCCTGAAGCTGTGGGATCCTCTGCAGCACCCCTCATGTTGTCTGCAATGGGGGGAAACCCGGGAAAACTCATGCTATGCAACAGAAGTACTTGAGGACAGCCAGGAGCCAATTCAGGGTGAGTCTGAGGACCTCATCACATTAAGTCACGCAATGTGGGTGACAGCGGGAGGGTTCACCAAGCAATGTAGCAAATCTGTCAGGCAGTGGGGAAATCCCTACAGTGCCCGCAGCGCTGCCTTTCCCATCACACAGGGGAAAACACCACTGCTTCTCCCCGCACTTGCCCCATTGCTGGCAACAAGAACAGAGGAAGCTTCACATGTTCTCATTCTTTTGTCATACGATGCTTTCAGCACAGTTCAGGAACAGAGCCCACCACAAGCAGCTCTACATTGTTTGATGGGATCTGGTGGGCTCCATCCTTGAACTGTGCTGAAAGCATAGTGCAATGGGTAAATTTCCCCGTGTGATGAAGTCCTTAGTCTTTTTGCCCATAACTGTGGATTAGTATTGATTTTACAATCTTGTTTAAAACTCCTAGCTCCTCTCTCTGCCTGCTTACCTTCCATTATTACTAAATAAATATTCTTTATTTCACAAAATCTACATACCTATTTGTTTTTTACTTCTACTTTAGGTTACCACATCCATGATTCTATCTTTTAAATTGTCAAAATTAATATTCACCCACATTCCCAGAACAGTATATTCTGTTCAGGGAAAGGAGGAAGCTCCAAGAATGTAGAAAGTAGACAGATATTAATAGCTGCACCCTTCTATGTGTTTTAGCTTCATGAGACATTACAATGAAAAAACGTACCTGTAAATATTCTGGTGAAAGGTGTTGTATGATGCAAACGTAAGAAGTCCCCCAAATCCCACCCCAAGAGAGTAGAAGATCTGCAAAGCTGCTTCAATCCACACCTGAAAAGGAAAAAACGAAGAGAGAAGGGGTAAGAAAAACAAACATAGTGGGGGAAAATGAAACAAAATTGTTAATCAACATGCTGAAAGGTTCAGAGTCTGCTTTGAAAATAAAATAGATCCAAGCTTTTTTGACAAATACATTACATGAAAACACTGACTTGAGCTAGGTATAAGAAGAACATTATAGCTACAAGTTAAATATACCTTATCCAACCAGATTTTTTTTTAAGATTGTGGATTTTGTTCTGATTTTGAAATACCTTCATTTGCACATACTTACATAATGAGATATCTTGGAGATGCAACCCAAGTCTAAACATTAATTTTTTATGTTTCATATACATATACATACATACATACATACATACATATATATATATATATATTACAGACACTCTGTAGCTTGAAGGTAATTTTATTTTATGTAAAGTATTTTTAAATACTTTTGTACATGAAACAAGGATTATGTACACTGAACCATTCAAATGCAAATAGGGTCACAATCTGAAGACTTGTCCACGCTAGCCATATACCCTGAAGTGGGCCAGGGAATTTTGGGGAGCAAACTGCCACATTTATTGGTGGTTTGGGAACTTTTAGCTAGTATGAGGCAAAAAGAAATTCCAGAAGAACATTGAGAGAGCTGAGATTTTGGGAGGCTTCAGAAGCCACACTTAAGTGTCCAAAGGCTGCATTCACTCATGGACCACATTTTGTTTACCTTTGCTTTAGGTAGTATAAGTTTGCCGTGTATAGTTTTAATAGCAAAAATGTGGCTATTAGTACAGTATATGTTACAAGGATGGTTCAAAAATCCTTTTCTTGAATCAATCTTTAAAAATCTACCTGCATTTTTGCAAGGAGTGCTCTAGCAGTATGAACAGTAGGGGAGCCAATTAAAACCTGTTTGACCTATAACCATTCCTACAGAACAGATTTTTTTCTTATGCACAATTTGAGGAGTCTCCTGCTGCCCACACCTGCTTCAAATGGGATGCTCTCTCACGTGCAGCACTCAAAATAAGTGTGCGTCATTACCATCCTCCTTCAGTAAAAGGATGCAAAACAGCTCTCACCTTGGGAGACAGCAGCAGGTCAAACTGGGGTGTAAGATAGAATTTGATTCCTAACCAGGCTCCTTCCAGGGTCACACCACGAATCAGGAGCATAATCAGGATGAGGTAAGGAAAAGTGGCAGTGAAATACACAACCTGCAAGAGGGCAGAAGAATATGACTAAACTGAGCTATTATTTTTCGTATTCATAAAAAATATGAGCAAGGTTGCTGTATCAAAGCTGCAAACATTCAAGATAATGTACTTTGTGGTAAGTTAAGCTTGTGAAATCTAGTCCTGTATGGGGCAGTGGTGGTTGCAAGAAAAAATTATTTGCTTTCCTCTGTATGATAGTAACAGATATTCAGGCATATTGATAGTCCTGTCATGTCACACCTTGGCCTGCTCCTCTTCAGGTTAAACATAGCCTCTTCTTTCAACCTTTCCTCACATAGGTTGGCTGACATACCACCAACTGCCCACCTGTAAATGGACTTTTCTTTTGCAAAGTGCAGTGTCCATAAGTATGCAGTTTTGCCAAAATCCTGAGAATCTTGAGTTTGTGGTTTTTTAAGTATTTAAAGGAATGCTTTTAACTTTTATGTCTACAAAAAACCAAAACAAATATGTGTCTGCTAAAGACTTCAAACCAGTTGAGAGAGTGTGCTCTATCTATCTATCTATCTATCTATCTATCTATCTTCCAGTCACACCAAATACACTGCCAATGAATCCTACAGGGCTTTCCCCTTTCTCTGTACCACCCCAAACAAAAGTAGATGTGATTCTATTAGGCAAATCTGTACAATTAATTTTGAAGGGAGAGTTTAGTTACTAGTCACTGAATCTGAATTTAATAGCCAAAGGTTAACTAAAATGTTGCCATGACACAGTGTTTTTTATAATATCCTATAATATAGTGTTAAGTTTCCTTCAGATTCTACATCATCGTAGCTGGCTCATATTATCTGCACCAGCAGATAAATGAGTCTAGTTGTTTATTCCAAAACAAACACATTCTGTGTCTTTCCACATCTTACCTTGCCAGAGGATTTTACTCCCTTTAGAATGCAGAGGTACACAATAACCCAGGCGAGGAGGAGACATAGACACAGATTCCAGCGAATTGCCCCAGGATCCCCAATCCCTGAGCTCTCTTGGATGTGCAGGACATAGCGACTAGGTCAAAAGGAAAACCATCAATAAACAGCAGCACTACCCCTCTAACAACACAAGGCTATTCTAGCTCAAATTCACTGAAGCTATGGTAAGGCAACTAAGGATAGCTTCAGATATGATGAGTATCCTACACATAGAGAAAATTATTTTACATTGCCTTTCATGACACCAATGCATAACCATAATTGTCACAGTGCACATGCATTTGATCCACACACATACTGTAAGGCAACAGCAAAGCACTGTTTCCAAGTATGTGAACATTTAGTGAAACTGATGCACCTGTTTGGATCTATCACTTATCTGGATCTATAAAAAAAATTGTTTTTATCTGCAAGGTTTTAGATAATCAATGGCAAGCAAACTCTTCTTTGAGAGCCAATGTGGTGTAGTAGTTTGAGTGTTGAGGTACGATATTAGGGTTCAAATCCCCATTTGGCCATGTAAATCCTCTGGGTGACTTTGGACAAGTCAAACCTCTCTGAACCTTGGAGGGCAACAAGGGCAAATCTCTGACACAAATTTATGTCATAGGAAGCAGACTTTAAGCTTTCAGCATGAAGTACACTAGCTGACAAAAATAAAATCAATAATACCTGATCATGTTGATAACAAAATGATTAATGCCTTGAAATTATAATAGGCTGAATAAGGTCCTGTTCTCACTTCCTCTCACCTAGGATATTTTAATGATATATGGATTCTAAGGTGATTCAGTCTGGCTCTCATAATCCACAATTTCCATGATGAATACCAAAGAAAGAGAGAATTATGACATATGGACCTCATCACACTTACTAAAAAAAAGTGTCCTAGGACATTTTGAGCCTTCTTTGGGGACAGAGCCCCACGCCAGCTATCACACAATGGTGTGCGATGTCTGGCAGAGGCCCTGCCACCAACCAAGGTGGAAACATCCTTGGACACTTCCCCCAAACACGGGAGCCTTCCTGTGTTGTGCTGGCTTCAATGGAACCAAAATGCTTCTGCCCTGGTTTCTGGAGAAATGGCAACAGCACTCACCTCCAGTACTCCTCACTTGGGCTGACAGTGTTAGAGAGGTTGAGAGGGACAACACCATTCCCAGTGCGCATGACATGGTGGTCCAAGCACAGGTCTGTGTTCCACCAGTTGCCACAGTACTGCCAGGGCAAGTTATTTGTCAGTGAGGCAAAGAGGTAGAAGAGAACATAAGCAATGATCATGTTGTAGTAAATGGCCACTAAAGAGACAATCAGGATTGTGGCCATGCCAACACCTAATGGAAAGCAGAAACAAGGGAGATAAGTATAACAGCAGCAGTCTTAGGCGCACTGCCAATGCATTTCATGTGCCTTGGGGGAAATTTCAGTGCCATCAAACCTGAGACAGCTACATATGCTCATATATATATATATATATCCCCTGAAATACATCTTTCAGCACTTGATATTCATTGGAGCAGAAAGATTTACAGTCGACTCTCCATATTTACGAGGTTAATTTTTGTGCATTTTATTATACATGGATTTGAATAATACGTTTCTCTAAGAAAGCCCTTCAGTATGTCATCTGATGAAAATAGCACTGGAGAACCCAGAGATTCCTAAAAAGGTGTTCTCTCAGTTTAAAAAATATTCACAGTTTTTCCACTTTCATAGGGTTCTGCATCCCTAAACCCCACAAGAGCAAAGGGCCTACTGTAGTTGTTTTAGCTGCATGGTCAATTTATAACCATTTGATCAGAATCTTTACAGTCTCCCAAATTCTTCTAGTCTAGTCTATTTTACCATTATTTACCACACTTATATCTTGCCCTTCTCAACCCTGAAGGGGACTCAGGGCTGCCTTACAAAGGCAACAATGTGATGCCGCATGTACATAGAAACTAATTTAAAATCAAGTCAGTTATATGAAAAATGCAGCCATACCAAAGGTTTCTAGATATCTCAGGCCCTGTCTACACTGTCTTTATATCCCAAGATCTGATCCTATCTGTTTATCCTAGATTATATGGCAGTGGAGACTCAGTTCAAAGCAGGTAACCTGGGATCATATCCTGGGATATAAGGACAGTGTGGAAGGGGCCTAAGCCAAAATAGAGTTTATGTCTCTGAAACTACATGGAAAACCACAGGCACAAGTAATTAAAAGTACCAATTTTAATTGTCCTCAAGATGCATTGAAACACAGAATTACTTTGAAAAGTTTATAAGTAACTAAAATTGGGGAGGAGCGCCACAGACTTATTGCAGTGATTAATTATTTTCACAAACTAACTTCTGCAACCATACTATTTCTCTCATTAATTCCTTTGCTTATGCTGCCAAGGAATGCATCATCTATCCTGGTTTCATATTGCATGAACAGTAACAATGATGGCTGGGTGCTTTTGCACAGCCAGTCCTGAGTTTCTACACCTCAGAAGATCAAAAGGAAATGGAGGATATACCCAGAAATCAAGCAGAGCACTGTATCATGAGCACACACCTTTAAAGAGTGGGCTTATCTTCCAAACAGCAAGAGGACCCAGGCTTGAGAACTGGCCCAGTGACAACTCCATGAAGAAGATGGGAATCCCACATATAGCCAACATGATAAAATAGGGAACAAGGAATGCTCCTGTAGAATATAAACACAAGACACATGGGACAGTGGCCTTGATCAGAAACTGGGGAAACATTGAAAAAGGATATAATTAATATATATGCAGAACTTTTAACACAGATGGATATTCTATTTACAGACTTACTTTATCCCCATTACTTGGGTTATGGGGCTGCAATATAGAGATATGATCTGTAGTTTTAAAACCAACACTGTATCAGGGAATGAAATGTAGCTTCTCCTACTCATTTATCTTCTCACAACACCCCTATTGAAGCAGCTCCAGTGGCTGCCAATTTGTTTTCAGTCTCAATTCAAGGTGCAGGTTATGACCTACAAAGCCCTAAACGGTTCGGGCCCTGCCTATCTTCATGGTCACATCTTCCTCTATGAACTGGCATGGGCTCTAAGATCTGCCAGGGAGGCCCTCCTCTCACTTCCACCACGTCACAGGAATGGCGGGTGGGGACAAGGGAGAGGACCTTCTTAGTGGTGGCCCCTCGACTTTGGAACATCCTCCCCAGGAAAATTAGGCAAGCCCCCATCAAGTCCTCCTTCCATAGGGATCTGTAAACCTAGATGTCCCAGTAAGTATTTGAGAACGACTAGTCCCTAGTACAAATGCCCAGTCCATAGGTCACTAAACAGTACTGTTTTCTGCACCCCATCTAATTCCCCTGCCCTATAGCTTGTTGTTTTGCACTATCCCATGGCCGACCCTTTTATAGCCCATCATGCCCATTTTAGTAATTCTTGTTATTGGCTTTTGTTGAGCATTGTCTGATAGAAATTTAATGCTGCTGTTTTATTCTCTTATGTCTAACTGTGTTTTATCTGGACTGTTGTATTTTACGATGCTCCTGTTTTAGTGGTGGTTTTGTTTAATGGATTGCTTTGCTTTTTTCTGTTGGACTTTCTGTCCCATATGTATGCTGCTCTGAGTCACTTTGGAGGGATGGTGGTGGGGTATAAGAATAAAGTTATTATTAAAGCTATGTCGCATGTTCTGTGTTTTGCCTGCCTGCCTACTCTAGTTGTGCAGCAGGTAAGGGAGGGGTTGGAAAGGAAAGAGCCAAAGACAACATGATGTACTCTGACAGTTGGAGTAGGGTCATACTGTGTCAGTCCACTAACAGATTGCGTCCATCAGCCTTTGCATCACTAGGGCTATTGTCACTCAGTGCAGTAACTCATGGAGTCACCCCCATGGACTTCCTCCCATTCCAGACTATACCACAGTATAGCATGACCCCCTTATTTACAGATCTGATAGTCATAGTTTCCCATATCTATGCTGCAGAAACATTCCTCCCTTCAAAATGTTTATGGGCCTTTTGATGTCTTCCAGCGTGGTTCTATGGTATGCATCTGATGCAAGAATAGTCAAAATATAGGGCACATTATAATCAATGGTTTCAGGTAATCATGTGTGAGGTGTGCATCTTGAATGTATCCCCCGTAGATATAGGAGCCATAGTGTATTGCAGTTAAAATACCAGAAAACTTGACAAACTCAGCAGCTATTTAAAAAAAACCCTAAAAATAACAGCGTGATCTTATTGTGTGTGCTGACAAAAAGCATCCTTGTAACTGGATAATAGTTAACACCTCTGACCAGAGTGCATGAACATGAGAAGTTACAAAAAGTAAATTAGCATAGAGATTTAACCTTGTAGGTATAAAGATACTTTACATGTAAACTAGACTGAAGAAAAATGTCTTTGTGGTTAGTTACGTCTAACCACAAGGGTACAGTTTTTACAAAGCAATACATTTCTGCTGAAACACCACACACATTTTTTAAAATAGATGGCCATTTTTATGTCACTCCCTCTGATAGTATCATTCAGTGTAATTCTGACTTCCTGTTGGGTACTACATTTTTCTTCAGTCCAAGGGATGCCATTGTCCATTAGCAGAAATGAAAGAGGTAAGGGAATTGCAAATCTGCTGATTAACTGCATGGCAGAGCCTGCTCTGGTAGAAGGTTAGAACAAGGACTAAAAGTGGGGAGAAGATCTTCCTGAGTGACTAACAGACACCTTCTAACACTCCGTCGGATTCAAAGCATGAAATTGAAATTCCAAGTTGCCTCAAAGAATCTGTGAGTGGTAGTTCAACCAAGTAACTTTCCCAAACTCTGCTCCGATTTAAAACTTGGTTTCTTATTATTCTAAATATGCAGTATAAAAATCTTAATTGTTGCCTGTCAGATCTTCCACTTTTGCCCTAGCACTGAATCACATTATATAAACATCCATATTGCCATACTCATAATATGCTTATCAGATGCCCTAGTTCAGGTGCAAAGCATATTTTGTCAAGCAGAAGATCTCAGAATAGACCCTTTAACATGTCTAGTTAAAAGAATAGGTGGCAAATAACAGAAAATATTTTTCTGTTCCTGTGACGCTGGCTTGCTGCTGCCAATTAGACTATATAACTATGGGTTAGATGGAATAAATAGCCTGACCTATCAGCTTCCCAATGTAAATGGTAAATATTTTTATTACCTTTGACAGGCAGGAACTAAAAGAATATTTCCAGAGGGCAGCCTTCTAGCACTCTCAGTCAAAAGTCACTGCATAGCTATTCCCAATTTATCCTCCTTAGCATATTTTTTGAAAGAATGAGCTAAGGGAAGAAATGTGGTGTCACAATGGATTACAACATTATCTAGTTCTGCTCCTTGCCTGATGAAATTCCAGGAAAGTTTTCAGGAAGGATTTCAATGTGAAAATACTGCAAGATTTTCAGTGTAAGTTTGAATCCCCCAAATCAGGGACAGATAGATCACTATCACACTTTTCTGAAAAAGTGCTGCTTTGGTGACGTTTGGTCTCAAAAGCACTCCTCTACACTGTTGCACTGCCTTGCTACCCCTGCCAATATATATCCTATTTTTGCTGCAAATCCGTAATTATAGCAAAACAATAACATTTAAAAATTAAAAGAAAATTTTATTAAATGCAACCTCAATCTATTTGGGAATAGTGGGGGGAAGAGGAAGAGAACATACCTACTTATGCCATGTGATTGCCAGAATATTGCAACTACAGTGAAATGGACAGATCACAACAGTGGCAATATTGGAACAGCAGTGACATTGTCAGTCTTTGGCAGGTTTCCTATCAATGAAAAATGCCCTTTACTATAATGATAAAAAGATAGAGATGGAGGAGGAGGAGGAGGAGCAGGAGAACAGAAGGAGAGGGAGAAGGAGAAGTAAAATGCAGAGCCACAAGAAAAGAGACACGACATCATGTGGCAAAATGGTATTATTCTCTTATTATGGTTTTCCAACAACATGTGATAAAGATCTCAGTTTAGCAATATAATCCAGGACATATATGAATCTATTATTGATTTTTTTGTTAAACGTGTTGGCTTCAGAACTTTTTGCCAACTTTCTGCATTTCACCCAAAGGTCTACCATAAGATGTAAACCTACCCTCAGTAATTTGCCCTCAGTAATTTGAGAAGTTTACCAATGTGTTTGTGATATAAATAAGAATGTGTTTTATGTCCCAATTTAGCATTCTGGCTGCTGTATTTTTAAATGACATTTTCCATTATTTTTCAAATATGGGATTTTGGTGGTGTTTTCTATGACTATGTGGTAATGCAAGGGGCTCAACTTCTCCTATAATAAACAAGCATCTTCCTTTGTCAAAAACAAGCTTCCCACTCCCCATTTTTTAAATCAATGGAAAGAGAAGCTTTATAAGCTATTTGAAAAACTAAATTCTGTAAGGAAATCATACCTTATTGTATTAGCAAAACATTCCTGAAGGTTTAAAGTGAGTAAATGGTTAAAATCTTGTTGTTGACAATTTTGTCCAGGATGGCATCTCCAGGAGGTGCTGCCCTTTTACATCCTGTATTCCTGCAAGCTGTATAATATAATGACTCAAGAGGATGCTTGCCACCTACTGATTCACCAGCATTGCTCTTGGAAACATACAAGGCACTTGGCAGCAGTGTCAAGCATCAAACTGGAGCCTGCTCAAGAGTAAATAGTTCACCTTTTACAAAAACAAAATGCCTCCATGCTTCTATAGGCCTCATCAGAAGACCCTTGCAAAGCTGGGGAACAGCAGAGGAAATCATGGAGCAGTGTCATGTTGCATTCCCTACCTGTTGAAGATTGTCAGAAGTTATGATATCCCTTCCCATGGTGTTTCACTACTGTCCCTGCTTCCTCTTCACCCCCTTTAGCTTTCTTGTATGTTTCTCTGTGCTGCCGAAAGTAGTCCTGTGTCATTTGATGGGCTCTAGGGGACTCTGTGACAGCAGCATGCCAGTAGCACAGAGAAGCGGGGAGAAGATGCTTCTTGGCCTCAATGTGATGAGGACCTTAGTCCTATAATTCCCCACAAAACAATCTCATGGCATTCTCAACTTCGGTGATCAAAAGGAACCCCCAACATTTTCACTTCCATAACCACAGTGGAAATTTTCAAATCTGTTGTGATAATTACAAAATGGATGTAGTAGACTATTGGATATAGAATGGATGACTATTCACAAAATTTTGGAAGCACCTATTCCTTGCCATGTGTAGCATCATGTGTGAAAGGGAGGAGAATAAGGGAGAGAGGGAAGATCCAGTTAAAGCACAACATTAACAAACGTATTTACATAACACTGAGCTTGCCAGGTGTCTCTTACTATCTGGGTTTTCCCTTGTATGAAGGCCAGTAAGATTGTCCCTTACAGGACTGGAAGGTGTTTCTTATTATGTCTCTCTATTTGGGGGATGGAAAGCTTTTCCTTTTATACAGATGCCAAAAAAACCCCAACAGATAGCATCTCTCTAGCCCTCTCTAGGAATTTTCACAGTCCTCCAGGTGATGTTTTGCTTCCACCCAAAACTACTATAGGGTTACACAGGCAAATTTCTAGAGATGATATCTCCATAGGAACTTCTTAGGTCCTACAGTGCAACTCTTTGGTAACCTCTGGTGGAGGCAAATCATAAAATGCCATAGAAAATTCCTTATCTTGTATGCTTCTTTCAATACAATACATTGGCATCATTATTAACACACACACCCATGCATGTTTTCTGGGCAGCATCCTAGCATGCTGCCAGGGTGCTTCCTTTATGGAGCTCTGCCAGAAGTAGCCTTGTATCGTATGATGGACTCCAACAGGCTCCACCAAGAGAGCATCCTGGAAGCTTCCCGAAGTCCATGTGATGAGGTGGTAAGTCACAAAGAATTCACTGATGCCACACTGCTCCCTTTAGGGGAACTTGTTTTAATACCTACTTCTTGTGTTAAAGGGGAAGGCACTCAATGTTCCCTACTTATCAGGGCCAGCTCTATCATTAGAGTGGCACAGAATCCTCAGGCAGTGGCTTTTCAGTATGATGAAAAGGTAGCAAATTATTGGTTATAATAACTAGTTGTTGCCCAAAGAGTCACCTTTAACCAGGTGACAGAGAGGTTGTTTACTCAGGCAAAAAAACATTTCTTGAACCAGTCCTTCAATGTAACTATTTCTATGGTTAGTTTGCAACATGGCTATAAAACTTGTAAACATGAACAATCAAAGAAATGATAGTATTCCATAAGTATGTGTTGTCCAATACTTACCTCCCCCATTGGTATAAGCACGGTATGGAAATCTCCAGACGTTCCCCAGTCCAACACAGTAGCCAATGCAGGACAGAAGGAAGTCTAGCTTGCCCGTCCAATTCCCTCTGTCTTCAGGGAATTCAGTCTGTAGGTCACCGTCCCCTTGATCACTTGGAGTCATTAACAGGTCTGGAATTGGCTGGAAAAGGGAAAATGAAGATACAAAAAGGAAATGAAGGGCAGATGTGAAAAAAGGACAAATTTCAGAGAGCAAAGGAGAAAGTCTTGGGAAAGCTAGTGTGCAGTGTACAAATCAAGGCTAGTTTTTAGCTATCTAATTGGATTACTCAAATCACTACACCATGCTGGCTTGGTAAATTAAATAACTTACCCTTTCTTCCATTTCTATGTCATACTATATCTGCTGCCTGGGGTTGCTGCCTTATTCTCCCTAATGATAGTGTTGGCTGACCCTGTGTGCTATTTCAGACATAGCCCTTTCCTAGCCAGCAGATGCCAAGATCATGGGACGTTCTCCACCCAAACACGGGCTTGACTACATATACTTTTCCCATATGCAGTCCTTTTCCTCTCCATCATATGAATCTCGACAGAGATGTGAAGCTGGGTTTATTTCCAAAGTGAGAATCATATTGTTAGACCAGTATTCAATGTACGTATTCAACTTATATGCTGCCTTTTTCCAGAATGGGACCAATTGTGGTTTCCAAAAACAGTAAGTTAGGCAAGAACTACACGGCTGTATAATGCAGATTGAACTGCATTATATGAACCTACACTAATATATAATCCAGTTCAATCTGCATTATACTGGCAGTGTAAATGGGGCCTTAGAAACATGCACCACACAGTCTAAATCAATCTGATTTCAAGCCTGGCCCTGGGACAGAGATGACACTGGTTGCCTTGGTGGATGATCTACAAAGAGAACTAGACAGGGAGAGTGTAACCCTGCTAGTTCTCCTGGACTTCTCAGCGGCGTTTGATACCATCAACCATGGTATCCTTCTGGGCCCTCTCTCCAGGATGGGGCTTGGGGACACTGTTTTGCAGTGGCTCCATTCCTTTCTGGAGGGATGGACCCAGATGGTGGTACTGGAGAACTCCTGTTTGACCCCCTGGCCGGTGGCCTGAGGAGTCCCTCAGAGTTCAGTTCTGTCCCCCATGCTGATTAACATTTACATGAAATCTCTGGGAGAGATCATCCAAAGTTTTGGAGTTTGGTGTTAAGTTTATGCTGATGGCACCCAACTCTATTACTCCTTTCCACCAAAAGCCAAGGATGCCATCCTGTCCCTAAACCAGTGCCTGTCATCCGTGATGGACTGGATGAGGGCTAATAAATTGAAAGTAAATCCAGACAAAACAGAGGTACTCCTGATCAGTCAGAAGGTGGGTCAGGGTGTGGGATTACAGCCTGTGTTGGAGGGTGTCAGACTCCCCCTGAAGATACAGGTTTGCAGTCTGAGGGTGATCCTAGACTCATAGCTGACCCTGGAACCCCAGGGGTCAGTAGTGGCTATGAGCACCTTCGCACAATTAAAACTTGTGCGCCAGCTGTGCCTGTACCTAGAGAAACCAGATCTGGCCATGTTACTCCACACCTTAGTAACATTCCAGCTGGACTACTGCATCACTCTCTATGTAGGGCTGCCTTTGAAGATTGTTCGGAAGCTGCAACTGGTTCAGAGATTGGCAGCCATGTTACTAACTGGAGCGCTGTACAGGGAAAGAACCACCCCATGTTACAGCAGCTCCCCTGGCTGCCAGTCCACTTCCAGGCTAAATACAAAGTGGTTATTACCTATAAAGGCATAAATGGTTCAAGCACAGAATATTTGAAAAACCACATCTCTGTAACAAGTGCTGTGATCTACAGATGAGGCTCTGCTCTTGGTCCCACTCCCATCTCAAGCACAGTTGGTGGGAATGAGAGAGGGGGTCTTCTCCGTGATCACTCCCTGCCTCTGGAATTCCCTCCCTAAAGAATTAAAAATGCCCTCCTCTCTCCTCACTTTTAAAAAGCTATTAAAACTTGTTTGTGCACCTTAGCTTATGGAGGGGAGGAAGATTAGCAAATCTCCAAACAGACCCTCCCCTAGATACTGGAAACTTAGCTCAGCCCGTTGGAAGCTGTAAACCATTTCATGTTTTAATGCCTTTTCAGTCTAACTTATAAGATTTTATCATGTGGTTAAATGTGTTTGATATGTTATATTATGTTTATCTATGTTTTAACTTTGTTATTCTTTGGTCAGTCTTATATAGTCTTAGGTTGTTTTATTGTATTTGATTTATTTAATATTTGTTTGTTTTGGCACTGAATGTTTGCCAATTTGTCACGTTACTGGAAACTGCCCTGAGTTTCCTCAGGGAGAGAAGGTGGGTTATAAATAAAGTATTATTATTATTATTATTATTATTATTATTATTATTAACAAATAAAATTATAATACATTTTAAAACCAATTTCAAAACTTGTAAAAGTTAAAATGTGCCTAATCAAAAGCCACCCCTGATTATATATTTTAAAATTGCTTAAATAAAAATGTCTTTCACTTGCTGGCAAAAGGCAGGTTGTCTCCTCTAAGTTAAAGAGACAGCAAGGACAGTAATCGCATCAGCTGCTATTGACCTGCTTAATGACTGTCTAGCTAGGAAGACAGTGTTGTGAAATGGAAGGAGACCCTATGCTGGAAGCAATTCTCACTTGACATAGCCTCCAAATGTATCTTCCTAACAGTCTGATTTTTGGTACTTAATTTGATTAAAAGCAGAATCATGGGGTGGGAGTGTAAATCACACATTCAGAAAGGCTTTCTTAAGAGGGTCTTACCACTTAGTGATAAGAGTCTCAAAGCTGAGTAATACTTTAATTTTGAGTATGTGCTTATCTTTTTCCTTGAAAATGGTTCCAGGATGGGTTCTGGTGAGTGCCTGGCCCAAATGAAGCACTGGCCCAAATTTCATTTTTCATCAACCTCAGCAGGCTACCACTATAAAGACAGTGTTCCTCTCATTCAGTTTCCATGGAGACAAGAGAAAGCGTAACTGAGGAAACTGGCCTAATAGTGAAGCACAGATTTGCCTTCCATATGTTTACATGCTGTTAGGAGCATATGTACAAATCCCTGTGCACAGGAGCAGGCACACAAACACACTTTGTGTACCTGGTCAAGTTAATCTTACATGGGCATATAGATGTATATGCAAGTATTCAGCAGGCATATATGGATGTATAGATGGGCATCCAGGTCTACCAACAACAGATTAATACATAGGCACACATGCCCAAAACTTATAAACATGCACTTATCATATAGTCAATAATATAATGGATGTAAAGTGATCATAGCTCCTATATACAGATACAATCGCATTGCATTCATGTACAAGGCAATGTATCCTCTTGTACAGGAACACACAAGACATATATGGGCAAGATATTGAAATGGATATCTTTGTAAGTGAATTCATCTTGTAAAAAGTAATTCAGAAAATAGTACTGAGAAGCCGTCTTGTGGCACACCACCGCAGTTTACTTGTGTTAAAACCACCAATTTAAACATCTGAATCATATTAAACAGTCAGAAGAGAATATTTATTCAGGTCCAAAATCTTTTTAAACAAGCTGTGTTTTTGCTCCCTACTTATAGACAAGCAGCAAGGATGGTCACCATGTGAGTCATTCCAGAGTCACCTGATCTTGCCATCTACTAAATCATAGGCATTGGAAAGACAATCACCAGTAGACCATCATTTTTGTAGCAGAGCATCTGAGTAGCCTTATAAGAAATGAGGTGATCTCTGTGTTTGTATGTCCTTTCAAGTCACCTGTCAACTTATGGAGGCCCTATGAATTTCATTAAGTTTTCTTATACAAAGAATATGCAATGTGGTTTTGTCAGTTTCTTGCTCTGCAATTTAGCTTGCAGCAGCATGCATATGCTGACGAGCTCCCATCCAAGTATTAAGCAGTAGAAGTATGCCATTCAGACAAAAGGCATGCCATTTTCAAGTCCATTCAACAACAGCAGCAGCAGCAAAACTTTATTTATATACTGCTCTATCTCCCCAAGGGAGCTGGACCCTCATTCTGTTTACCATAAAGTTACTCAAATGGGAAGGAATGTTATCATTTTCATTCAGCAAAGATTCAGCCCATTGGCTACAATGGGAAACTTTTAAGGTTTAATCCTCAGTCATTTTAAGGCCTATCTGCATGAAAAGTACCTCAGTTTTAGGCCCCATTAGTAATTGAAGGCCTGCCAAGTTTCAAAACAATTCCCCAATCTACTGTTTTTTTTAGAATTATTTTAAATTTTAACCATAACATATTTTAAAATAAGACAAACTGCAAGAGTGGGTTCTGGAAATTGTAGTTGCCGGTTGTGTCTATTCTCTGCCAATCAGAGCACGGACACATTTTTATAGGCTAAGAAACAGAGAGAGAAACTTCAACTCCTGTCATGCTCCGAGAGGAACTCAGAGCCTTTTCAATGCCTACTCTATGCAAGTGCTGCTGGGAAAGCAAGTTCCAAGCAGGGCCCTCTCTGGAGAAGGAGCCTAGAAAACTTTCCAAAAGGACATGGATTGACACTGCTTCTGCCAGGGAGGGAGAAAAGACGCAGAAGTTCCCTGCCTCAGGTATATTGCAGACTTAACTCCTTCCTCTCCAGGAACTGATAAAATCCTGCTCCCTTAATCCATTTTGCCGGGCTTTGCAGCTCCCTCATTCCCATTCTGTTTTATATAAAATAGACCATCAAATATTATAAATCATTTTCATTTATTCTTATTTGGGCCCAAGCCTATTAGGCAGACCCTGCTTGTCAGACAAGATCTGATACTTTTAGGCTATTTAGGCCTCTTGGGGGTAAGCCAGACCTTTGGAAAGCAGTTCTTTGGGGCTACAACTCCTTAAATCCTTTAACCCTGGCCTGGGCATGTGGGTACATGTGGGTACATGTGGGTACGAGGAATGATAAAATATACAGAGCCTCACAGAAAAGCAGTTGAGAGAATCTAAAATAAAATGGTTTGCATATTACCACAAAGCATAGCCCAAATCACTCATTTGTACATCTGCTCAAAAGTAAATGTGGGAAGCAGCACAGTACAAAAGTTCTATTTATGCATATTTCTTCAGAGAACATTTTCAAAACAGAAATAAAGGACAGTTGAAATGCACGAGGCACAGAGCTGACAAACATGAGGGAGTTATTAACTAGTTTGTATTCTACCTAAATATCAAATGAAATATCACTTTCACAGAAATTAAAGACCACAGGAAATCTGCAAATTAAAAAAATTGTTTTTCTTACCTGAGTGAATACCTCTGTATGAATTTCTAGATTCTACAGCATGACTTTATGATCAACTTTGGCTGGAGGTTAGCCATAAAGTTGTGCTGGAGGACCTACAAATGCCTACAGAGAACATATAAATCAAATTTGTGAAAACTCAAACCTGCAAACACTAAATGTGCAAATGTGGAGGGGCAACTGTATTGATTTCATTTCAGCTAGTATGCATTTTTCTATAAATTAATACATTATCCACATTCATGAATTACACAATGCATTCATTTCTGCCTTTATGAAGACCCCATAGCAATTTCTGGCATGTCATATAGGAGTTTTTGACATCTCATTCAGTCTCCCTAAAAGGAAAAGCTTTCAACCTTTTAAATAAAGGGCATCCTTTATAATAAGGCAAGTCATGTAAGGGGCAACTTTTCTAGCTCTCCTAAGAAATAGGAGACACCTGGAAAATCTCATTTGGTGAGGACTACATTACTTAGCTTAGCATATTCAGAAAACTCAGGGGAAACTAGAGGTCATTGGGTTAGTGGTGAATCGTCATTGACTATTTTATGGGAAGTGGCCCAAAAAGTGATTTAGGAGGAAGCTGCTGTAATTTGGAGGGCTGCTAAACCACAAAAACCATTGAGTTGAATGAAATTTGTGGGCCATGCTTCTCATACTACCATTTAAAATGAAGTTTTTAACGTTGTAATACTTTTAAAAGTTATTGAAGCTGCTGTGCTAAAAATGGGTTTACGTATTAAGACTTTTGTGCTGCTGTCCATGGTACTATATATTTTGTTTGTTCTTTATGCATGCATTCATTTTACTTCCAATGACAGCACTTATAGAATAGTTTACACAAGAGTATAAAAATACATTGTTTTTAGACTAGCCAGTTTACGCTTGGCAAGATCACACCCTGGGATTTGGATTCTGAACCAATGGAACACATTAGGGAGCCAGATGGAAAACGCATTGCTATATTCCAGACATAACTGCAAACATCTCTGATTTCACCAAGGATCCATTCACACTATACAATTGCAGCACATTTACTGCCATGGCTATATCCTATGGAATTCAGGATTTGCAATTTGGTCAGAAGCCCTAATCTTTAGCTGGAATTTGTAGAAGTCCCTGACCTCATCTGCTTACCTTAGGGTTTAAATTTATTGCTTGTGAGATGCCTTGAGTCCAACAATGGAATAGAAGTGGCACATAAATGTAAAAAACAAAACAAAAACCAAAAAAACAACGAATATAAAACTGAAGGTCTAATTATTCAATGATTTAAGTATAGCTTAAACTGAATCCATCTCAAAAATATTTCAATGTGAGTAAAGTCAATGAAATTTTTTTAAAAACATTTCCTGTCCTTAAGTGAAAACCCTTTCCATTTCCTATCTGCTACATACCTGGCACTAAATTAGTTTTGACAGGTAATCATTGCAATGTAAGTACAAACAATTTCTTTGAAATTCCATTTAGAGATGGTGTAATGGGCTGAGCTATTTATTTTGATGGTTTAATCATCTTATCTTCAGAAATCCATCTTGAATTGCTCTCCCCTCTTTTTGTGATGTCCACCAAAACAACTTTATCTACAAGAACAGTTTGCATGACAGATTATTCTAAGCATGGTGCAGGAAACAATATAGCCTTTGCAAATCGGGCTTCCATCTAACTGGGTGATGAGAGTTGAAGTCCACCAGGTGTGAAAGATGCCGGGTTGGGGAAAGCTGTAAAACATGGAGTTTCCAAAAGTCATTCCAAACACTCAGCCCAGATGATGGTTAAAGGTACATTTGTCCCCATTCCTAGCACTTTGCTTTGCAAATGAAGCAGCAGAAGAAAAATATTCTGATCTTCAGTTCAACAAAGTCATTCCTATATACATTAATTCCATTTTCACTGGTCAGTGCTATCAGATCTGGTCACTGGTATGCTATGCAGCAAATGGGATTTTATGTGAATACCTGTGCTTTTATTTAAAAACCTCATTAGAAATCTTTGTTTTAACTTTTCATGCTGTTGATTTTGAGTGCCTTCAAACTGTTTTTGACTTAGGGCAACTATAAAGTGATTCCATAGATGTTGCCATGACAGCCAAGGTGGAATCATAGCACTATACTTGCATAATGTGAAAAAGTATCTGGAGATTTTTGATATTCCCTCCTGATAATCCTTTGTCCAAGTGCTAAGAGGCCCGCTTAGCTATCAAAAAATAATGGGATCAAAAGTATTCTGTGTAACATAATAATAGAGCATCTGGAAGACTGCATTTTGCCCATATGTGGACCATATGAAGTAGTGGATAACTGGAGTTATAATACATATGAAAAGGAAACATGTTTATCAGGTACAACTGGCCTACCTCATTTGTGGGTTCAACCTTCAAGGATTTTATTTTTTGCGGATTTTATATGTTCTCTCTAGAAATTGCTAGGTTTTCTGATGTGACTCTATGGTCAATATTGATCATAGATTTGTACTGGAAAATGTAAAGATTCCTAGATGGTGTTCCTTCAAATAATAAAAATAGTGTATTTTCTACACTTTCCCTCCATTTCCACAGTGACCCTGAAGCTGTAACCACTGTGAAACATGGGGAACTATTGTAATGCAAAGTATCTACTGGACATACTGTCAGTGGCATTTATGATTGGTATAAAGGGCTGTGGTTATCTCCCTGCTGTGCCGTTAAGTCACACCTCAATCAAGTTTTTTTAAAAAAAACATTGACCCTCTACTGATTAAGAAGGCAATTATGCTTTTCCAAAATAATATGCAAATCTGACAACCACCTGTCTCTCCATATGTTAGTTGCCATGAGAAAGGAAATACTAGTTTTTAATAATCTTTTTTTTAATCATCATCTTCTAAAAGGAAGAGGAAGTGAAATGGAAACATAAAACTTCAAAACAATCAAGTTTTCAAGGCCCAACAAGTCAAACATTCATTGGGTAAATAATCTAACAACTGGGTGCTTTCAAGCAAGGCTTTAACTGTACAATTATTTGCTTCAAACCTTGATTATTTTCATTCCATCCACTGACTGTCATTGACTTCTCTACATTATCCTCCCATAGTTTTTGCCTTTTTTTGTTATGAGAAGAAATCAATTGAGAAAGGGAAAGTAAGATAACTGTGAAGTCTTTCAACAGATAAAATTTGGAGGTGCCCACCTGGAAGCACTTGGGGCTGCATTGTGATAATGGTGTTTTCAAGTCAAAAGTTTATAGCCTCAGCTTTTTCCTATTGTCAAAATGCTTGCATGTATTGTTTTCACAGTATCAACTACATATTATGTTTCAAAGATCAATGTCCTCTGAGTCTATTTCGGCCAATTTGACGAACGGCTCTAATACAGGAGACTAGTCTAAAAAGTAGAAAAATGGATGGTTAGATATTCCCACATCAAGTCTTATAAATGTATTATTAATAAGCACCAGATGGCTATGATGAATTGCTCTGTGTGTGTGTGTAAACCCTGATAAAGTGTTCTTTTCTGATTATGATGGTCAATTTTGTTCTATGTTGACAGTGCACAGAACTCCAATGAATGAAGCAATTCCAGATATTCATTCAAACTTTAAATTAGTTGTTTATGATGTTGGGCCTGGAATGAATTCACGATCCCAGCAACAAGAAAGCTACCATGAACTCAGGCTCCTGAGTAAATCTAGCAATCATAAAATAAAAAGGGAAGTTTCCTGAGTATTGGAAATTGGTTAAAACTTCTTGGGCCCCATCTACATGGCCATGTAATCCAATTGAACTACATTACAATGGTCAGTGTAGACTCATAATGCAGATTGAACTATACTAAGCTGAATTATATGAACCTCTATACTGCTATATGATCCAGTTCAATGCAGTTAATCTGCATTCTGAAACTGGATTGTATGGCAGTGTAGATGAGGCCTCAGACTGATGTTGGGTGGGGTGTATATGTGTGGAAGATTTTCTCACTAATGTATAATTTTCCTGTTATTAAACTCCAAATCCACACTATTGTGCTCAGATTTGGTGATGAGAGACCAAGAAAGACCATTAGTTGAAGTTGAAAGCTCAATAAAAAGGCACCCAATGAGCAGCTGCTGTTAAAAAGGGCAAATTCTAAGTTGGACGTATTGGAATAGGACCTGAACAGTATCATAGTGCCTTTATAAAAAATCTATGCTGTGATCACATTTCAAATACTGTCTGATCACTGTGTCTGAAAAATGTTACTGCTGAGCCGGAAAAGCTGCGGAAAAAAGGAAAATATAATTATAGAAGGGTTGGAAGACTCATATATGGGGGGAAATTGCAATGTTTGTGATATTTAACTTAAGACAAAGGGAAAACATAATAGAAGCATCCATTATTAATGTGTGGGCCTTTCTCATAATAGTAAAACCGAAGATTATCAATTGTAACTGAATGTTAGCAGATTCAGAACAAATAAGAGGAAAGGCTTTTTCACATGTCACATCATTTAATTATGTCTTCCTTTGAAAGGGGACTAAAGACACCCACAAAGGCTGGAGCTGTCAATGATCAGTATATTGGCCATAGAATACCTCTAGGATCAAATACAGCATAGGCTTGGGCCAAGATCAGTTTGACTGAAAGTGATTTGTAATATTCGGTGGTTCATTTTATATAATCCCCAAAAACAGAATGGGAAGGAGAGAACTGGAAAGCCAGCCAAAATGGATCACAACAGTCAGATTTATTGGCTACTAGAGAGGATGGGTTTTTAGTGATTTTTTTGTTATGTTTTATGTGGTTTGTATAATGAGGCATTGAATTTTTGCCTAGATGTATGTTGTACACTGCTTTGAGTCCCCTAAGGGGTGAGAAGTAGAACTGAAGTAAATAAAGAAATGGAATTAAGTCTGCAATATACCTGAGGCAGGGGTCTGCCGTGGGGACACCTGGAGAAGATGGGATTAACTATAGCATCTTTTCTCCATCCCCAGCAGTGGAAAAGTTCCCTAGATTCCTCCTCCAGAGAGGGCCCCGCTGGGAACTCACTTTCCCAGCAGCACGTGTATGGTGTGGGCATTGAAAAGTCTCTGAGTTTCTTTTGGAGCATGATGGGAATTGAAGTTTTCTCTCTGTCTCTCAGCCAAGAAAAGGCCTGGTTGTGTCCATGCTCTGATTGGCTGAGAATAAACACAAATAGTGATTACAATTCTCAGAACCCTCTCTCATGGTTTGTCTTATTTTTAAAAATGTTATGGTAAAAACTTAAAATAATTCTAAAAATCAGTAGATTGGCTGATTTTCTGAAACTTGGCAGGCCTGCAGTTATAAATGGGGCCTAAAACTGAGGTAGGTTTCATGCAGATAGGCCTTAAAATGGCTGAATATTGAGCCTTTAAAGTTTCTCACTGTAACCAATGGTCCAAATCTTTGCCAAATGAAAATGGCAACACTCTTTCCAATTTGAATAACTTCCCGGTAAACAGTTCGCTGAAAACGAACCCCGAAACAGCATGCCTTTTGGCCGAATTGCTCAAGTCTAATACAGCATGTCACTCAACACACGTTGATGAGAAACACACATTTGTATTATATTCCCAGTAGTTTTTGAGCTACCTTGGGAACTGGATAAACTTAATGGGAGGTTCTGTGAGCTGTAGACAAAAATGTAGCTTTCCTAATCTCTGGCTGACAACAGCGAACAAGAAAATTACTACAAAGGATGACAGCACTGACTGACTGCTTTATCAAATCTGAGTAAGGCCTCTCTTGTTTCATCTATCAACTGCATGAGAGCAACTTTAGATTATTCATTCATCAAAGACAACCATCGAGCAGCAATCAGCACAGCTATTATTAGGGAAGTATACCTTAATATTATTTTGTTCCTAGAAGCAAGAATGTGTAATATTATTAGTGTTCTCCTCACTGTGAGAAAATCATAAAACATTACACAGTTTTCAAAGAGTATTTCAAGTTAGAAACGCCATGCAAAAATGCACAAGGGTTTTTGTTTTTTTGATTGCTCACACACACAAAAACTAGCATCTTACGTGGTATTTTCTGTTTAGAAAAAGTATTTTCAAGTGCCAAACTAACTTGATTGAACATTATTAATCTACACCTCCAGTTGTGGGGAATACACAAGATTACCTTTACTGCTCTAACCTAGGTGGAAAGATTCTGTGCACTGGCTCAGGTAGAGTCAGAAGTTTAGAAAGAGGAGAAGGGAGATAGAGATGGATATGATGGAGAAGAAGGATGGAACACAGGAATCTATCAAATCAGATCATTGGTCCATCTACCACAGTGGTTCCCAACCTGTGGTCCGTGGACTACCAGTGGTCTGCAAAAGCTAAAGTATGATCTGCAGCCTCACCATTACTACACTGTTGCAACTAAAGTGACTGGTCTCGTGAAACTTCTTATAGGGCTGAGGCTTATTAAATATAGTTTTCTCTGGATGAGCAGATGGCAATTAATGGATGGCATATGTTCTATATCAGAAACTAGAGCTGATGTGGTCTATCCAATGCACTTCACCCCAAATAACCAAACTAAATCTAAAGTTGACCAAAAACTGATTCGTAACCCTTTTGGTACTAATGTTGGAGAGTGGTCCCTGGTCAAAGTGATCCCTGTTCAAGTGGTCCCAGGTCAACTGGTACCTGGACAAAAAAGGTTGGGAACCACTGACCTTCCAGTACTGGCAGCTATGGAGGGCATAAATGACTCCCTGTGTTTTGAGGTGGGATTCATTCCTAGCCCTATCTCAGGAGCCTTGGACTTCATCAATAGTCACACATCCAAATATTGAGCAGACCTGATCCTACTTTGCTTCTAAAATCACAAGACAAGGCTTGAAGTCAAGAAAATTAAGAGTGGGTGGTGAAAGGAAAATCAATATCAGAAGAATTGTAGGGGGAAGTAGAGGGAGGGAGCTGATAAAATCCTAGATTGAGTGTATATCAACAGACTCAGCAAACCTGGTCCTATTTCTTGCCCTAGTCATTCCCAGTGTACCGTAACAGTGCAGATCACCTCATGGCTTATGATAAAAGACATGCTGCATATTATTGAGTATCCCCCAATATATCTCTTTCATTTCATGCCTCAGTGTATCTCTCCCATTATTCCAGCACCTGTTACACTTCAGATGCAGATGTTGAGAAAATCAATGCAAACACAACAAGGAACAGACCCCCCCCCCCCACACACACACACGCACACACACGTGTATGCCATCCCATCTCAAGTCCACCTTTACAACATGAATCCTCCTGGAAGAAACACTTGCCACCCAGAAGGGGAGAAAGGCAACTGCATCAATAGACTGGGTGGCAACAGCACATCACTCTGGCAACCTGTTCATGGCTATTGAACCTGCTCATTAAAAAAACATGCAACAACTAGAACAGCCTCAAAAAGAGTTTGTTTTGAAATGACAGCTGTCTGCCTTGCTTGAACCTGCCCTGCTTGCATGAGGCAAAATGCTACTGAAAGTCCCTGAAAAGCAAAGCATAGCTGAGGCTGTGCTCTTCTCTCTCACCCAGGTTTGTTAAGCTTCCCCGCTTTTACATGGAAAAAAGTAGTGCATACTTCAGCTTTCCTCCTCCTCCCTGGCTTGTGGCATCTTATGAGGTGTTTCTATTACAAATTGCTGCCTCTCTTACCTTCTGAGAATGGTGTTCCTGGCTCTTCTTCATTGTGGAGTTGTGTTGCTATGCACTCCCTTCTTGCATTCACATAGACACACTCTTTTCTCCACTTGTTCAGGAGATCTGCTCCCTCTCCCTCTCTGCGCTCACCACAATGGGGAAGACAGGAGGAGCATCTGAAAAACATGAGCAGAACAACCGTTGTCCTCCTGCCTGACTCTCTGAATCACTCCTTCTTGGCTGAGTCTTGAGTCTTTCTAGCACAGGAAAAAAGAGATGTAAGAACTAGAATAAATCAGTAAGAGAGAGGGAGACAAATAGTAGGGAGGGCTAAGAGCATTGCAGGCTAGCTGATCTACTGGTTTGCTTGGAGTAAGAAGAAAAATTGTAGCCTGCCAAACAGCAAGTGATGAGCAGGCAAATGCCCATGTTCGCAAGGGATATGCATCTGGGTGCATGGAAGAATTGGTGGTGATTTGCCAGGATTACTACATGATCCTTTCATAGTGTGATTCTTCTCTAGGGAAATGAACGGTAGGAGGACTGTTGTCTCCACATTCTGCTTTTGCTCCTTCCTGAGTTGTCTACTTCAAAGAAGAAAACATAATGCCAAACTATACAAATGGAGCTTAGTCCAATCCAGGATGGTTCTTGCTATGCTTTTGCTGTAATTTTTCTCCTACAGGTACAGCGGTCAAGAGACCCCTTGCTCTTCAACACTACAAAGAAAAAGGTCAGGAAGAGTGAGTTAGGTGAGTGAATCTTTAAAAATGCTTGAAAATTGGAGTTTTGTTTGTTTGTTTATTAAAGTATTATTATCTTATCCCATGTCACAATTTAAGGCATTTAAAGAAAATCAATTTAAGGTGATACAAATTTGGTCTGCTATCAGAGCTTGAAACAGATGGTCTACACTCTCCAGAATCCACCAGCCAGCAGTAAGTTTTCAAGTCCTGCATTTTTAACTAACTGACCTCATACACAATTGGGTGAATAGGTGGATTGTCCAAAGTTTGTTCTTGGCTGTAAAAATACATGCCGAATATGTATTATACTCATTCTGGAGGGCTATGTGCATTTTAGAGGAAAACAAATATAATCGCAATGTAAATTTACAACCAGCCTTTTAAAGATTCCAAATCATAGGACACATATTATGATTGTTTACATGCAAAACTGACATGGACTGTAAAAAGGCTGAACTGTCCATCAATGTTTAGCAGATGTAATCAGCAAGTAGAATACTGGAGGGTCTAGGAAACATATTGAAGAGTTCGCACAACCAAGTCAATGAATTATGTGACTATGCACATTTTCAAATGCACAAATTGTCCCTTTACGTGTGAAATTCAATCAAAATTCTAATACTTCAATGATAAACATATATTTTGTTGAAGTATATATTTTAATAGAATCAGTGTGGGTGCTATTAGCAACCTGAACTGCTGTTGTCCTCATCTCAACCCAAAGAGGTATTGTTACCATGGTTATCTATTGGTTCCCTACTCCTGTTTTCCTCCCCCTCCCCATATGTGACTGTGTAAGCTAAGACAGTTGATATCAGGTTTGTTTGTCATCCTTCATGTTCTGTGTGAATATATCATATATATGTTGGTATTTATTATGCAGCCACAGAATATTAAAATGTAATATAATTATTATATAATACTGCTGTGAGAATGTGTATAAAGCAGGCAGAAAAAAAGTAACAACTCTATGATGTATTATACATACTCTCAAGTAGCTGGGATTTTTGATATATCTTTGCTGAAGAAACAATGCAATCCCAATGTAAACAACAGCCCCAAATCCAAGTAAACCAGAAAAGGGTTCATTTTCATCACAATGAAGAAATCACTTCGAAATGTTTTTATGTGCTATTGTCATCATGAACTACACTGACCAAATTTTGAACATATGGTAATCAAGAATATGGACATTACTCTGGCCTCAGTTCCTAATTCTTATGGTACATTTGTGTTACTCAGGTTGCATCCAAATTGGCTCTTAATACAAAAAGCCAAAGGGAGATGGAGTATAAAAGAAACAACATTAAATAAACCTGTCCATGCACAGAAACAGCCATTCTGTTTGTTTCTATGGGTTTTTTCTTTTTGGATAATTATGGGAAGCTCTGGCATGACTGAGTTGTTGATCATATATCAACCACAGGATGTGTTTGGGAGCATTTTACTAGATCTAAAGACCTTGTAGGGCTTTAAAAGCCACTTCCTAAAACACATAGAATGGTGGGTGGAATGGCTTTGTTGGATTTCAGGGCTGGAGAACCACTTAGGCATTATTGGGTTCCATCAACCTTAGCCAGCATAAATCCCTGGTATGATGGATATCCTAGTTTAACAGCATATGAAGACCTTTGAATTTCCCAGACCTCTTTTATTGGCATTGCATGGTTTGAGAGTGGAACATGAAGAGACATGATTACCAGGTATAAGTATGTGAGAGGAAATCTAAGGGAGGAGGGAGCAAGTTTGTTTTCTGCTGTCCTGGAGACTAGGACGTGGAACGATGGCTTCAAACTACAAGAAAGGAGATTCCATCTGAACATTAGGAAGAACTTCCTGACTGTGAGAGCTGTTCAGCAGTGGAACCCTCTGCCCCGAGGTGTGGTGGAGGCTCCTTCTTTGGAGGCTTTTAAGCAGAAGCTGGATAGTCATCTGTCAGGGTTGCTTTGAATGTGATTTTCCTGCTTCTTGGCAGGGGGTTGGACTAGATGGCCCATGAGGTCTATTTCAGTCTATGATTCTATGATTCTAAGTGCAAAAGCAGATTGAATGCCTATGTTTCTGTTCTAGTTACATCATTATAAAGTGTGGTTTTTAGCTTGGCTGTCAGCCCCTTTCACATTGTGCTTTCGACTTTAATCATCAATGCTCTTCAGTGGCGAATGTGAGGATTGTAATGGATTTTCACTCTGTTGGAGACATCACACGTTTCCTGTATGTTCATGCAACTACATTGTGTGCACACTAAGGATTGTGACATGAACTTGGAGAAGCCACTCTTGGAGCAACTACTTCCAGAATAATCTAGCCAGCATAGGGTGGTGCAGCTAATTTTTTACCCCAAGCTGTGGGCATAGTTCAATCAAGAGGAAAGACTCCTTCATCCACGAAGTTCAGAACACAGACACATTTACTGGTAAAACAAGCACACATTTCCTATAAACATTGTGATGGGTAACATTTTATTTCATACTAGCTGTACACACCACGTGTTGCTGTGGCCAACCTTCCCTCCCTTTAAATCTCCTTTCTTTCTTTCTTTCTTTCTTTCTTTCTTTCTTTCTCTCTTTCTTTCTCTCCTTCTTTCCCTCCTTCCTTCCTTCCTTCCTTCCTTCCTTCCTTCCTTCCTTCCTTCCTTCCTTCCTTCCTTCTTTACCTCTTTCCTTCCCTCTGCTCCCCTTTTCTTTCCCTTTTACTTTTTTTTCTTTTTTCCTTTTCTGTCTATCTATCTTATCTATCTGGAGCATTACTGGGAGTTGCAGTCCAGGAACAGGAAACAGGAAATATGCACGGATTGGGATGTTCTCAAAGAAATCCAAGGAGAAGCAAGCTTGCAGCTTTGAAGCAGTGCATTTGGAACATTCTCCTCGCCTAAAGGGCCTCGTCTAGGGGATGCTGGGAGCTGTGACTTTCATGCACGCACTGAGTTTTGGGGGTTTTAAAGTCCTTTCCACTGGTTTTTTTAGGGGGTTATGAGTGATGGTCGCTTGTTGGTCTGTTAGGAATGTAGTGTCCAAATTTTGTATCAATTCATCCAGTGGTTTTTGAGTTATGTTAATCCCACAAATGAACATTACATTTTTATTTATATAGATAAACAAAAGATGTAGAAGTAATCCATCATCATCCCCTGCTGCTGCTTTTCTGTCCCAATCCTTTACTAGTTGAAAAGCAGCCTTTTTGAAGACTGGGCCTTTTTGCAAAGACCACCCAATTTTCTCTCCTTACTGCTTTATAATGACAAGTAACCAATTTCTATTTATTTATTTATTTATTTATTTATTTTGATGCATTTATTAACCGCCATTCTCAGCCCATTAGGGCGACTCATGGCGGTGTACAATACATATAAAGACACTTACAAAAGGCTAATTACAACAACATATAAACTATACGACAATTACAGACTACACTAAAAATCCGCTTCGTCTCATAGTGGAATCATAACCAGTCTCATATTCCTTGTTCCATTCCAGTCATCTTTACCACATTGTATAGCACTTAATTAAATGCCTTCTCGAACAGCCACGTCTTGAGGCTTTTTCGGAAGGACATGAGGGAGGGCGCCTGTCTGATGTCTGCAGGGAGAGCGTTCCACAGCCGGGGTGCCACCACCGAGAAGGCCCTCTCTCTCGTCCCCGCCAGACGTGCCTGTGAGGCAGGCGGGATCGAGAGAAGGGCCTCCCCAGACGATCTCAAGGTCCTCGTGGGCTCGTAGGCCAAGATGCGGTCCGAAAGGTATTTTGGGCCGGAACCGTTTAGGGCTTTGTAGGCCAAAACCAGCACCTTGAATTGGGTCCGGTAGCAAATCGGCAGCCAGTGGAGCTGGGACAACAAGGGCGTTGTGTGCTCCCTGCCACCCGCTCCAGTTAGTAACATGGCTGCCGCGCGCTGAACCAGCTGAAGCTTCCGGGCCGTCTTCAAGGGCAGCCCCACGTAGAGAGCGTTGCAGTAGTCAAGGCGGGATGTGACCAGAGCGTGTACCACCGTTGCCTACTTCTTGGTTAGAATGGCCACATGAAAAAGATGACAAGGCTCCTGTGCCATTATTGTTATTCGTTCTTACTGATATTGATCTCTTGATATTTATATTTCCTCCGAATTTGAGACTCAAGGCAGCTTTCTATTTAAAGTTAAATTGTAAAACACCCCCAAAATACAAACAAAATGTACTCCCCTTCAAAATAAAAAATTAAAAAAATATTTCAATTTATTTCAAACATTTGTACCCCACCCTTCGCAACTCTCACAGGGGGACTCAGGGGGGCCAAAGTCAAGATTGAAATTACATAGCTCACTAAAAGAGGGAATTTTGGCTAGCAAGGCTCCCATGCTATGCCCCTTTAAAGGTAGAGAGAATGCCTGTCCCCTTTTTCATGTGGCCACCCTGCTTGTCCTCCACCTAGTGCATCTTGCTGATGTCTATGTGGTGACCAAGCTCAGACCAAGTGGGGGATCATGGGAGCTACAGTCCAAACAATCAATTATAGAGTGATTTATATTATTGATCATGTGCTTGCTGTATGCATCTTGATGTACTAATGCTTTCAATAGAGATTAATTGAGATCAAACAGACCCTTGCTTTGATCTAATTTATTGTGGAAGCGGTGGCTGATTATATGCCTTTCTTTCATCTTCCTCCTTCCTTCCTTTCTGCTGTTTTCCCCAATCTGCTTGAGCTTCCTTGAACTCTGCATTTCTCCTCTCTTCAGTTTCTAAACAGTTTCACATTGTGCTGTTCCCAAGAAATTTAAACTTGCATTCTGGTGGCTTAGGGAACAACACGAACACTTGATGCACAACCTGCCCCCCCCCCCCTTTTTTTTTTTAGCCCATGCCTGTAACCTAATATCTTTGCTCCCTCTGCTGGCCAAATAATGTTCATATAGACATACATTATGTTTATTTCTAAACCTTGTATCTCTATCTCACTATCTCTTATTTCAAAGGAAGTTGTATTTATTGACAAGGCTGCATGTTTAGCAGAAATAAAAGTATGCGAACTAGTATACGCAGAACTTTGAAATTCTGCGTATCTTAATTTAAATTCTGCAGATCTTAATTTTTAAAATAATAGTAAAATGGGGAAGAAGGGGGAGATCTATCAGCACCTTTGAGACTGACTTATTTCAGCATATGCAGAAATTCAGCCCATATCTTCAGTTGCAATGTCTCCTTAAAAATGACTGATATCATGGTGTTTGTCCCTTCCCTAAATGCATATTGTTGTTGTTGTTGATGATGATGATGATATTATTATTATATTTCTTACCCGCCTCTCCTTGTAGCTTGAGGTGGGTTACAGAATAATTAAAACACATATAAACATTGTAAAAATGTCACACATACACATATTAAAGTGTATTCTATTAAAGATACATATTAAAACATATTTCTATAAAATGCAAATTAGAATACACAAAACAGATATTAAACAAAGGACACATGTCATAGTCAGCATTCTCTACCTAAACCCACAGATTGGTTTAGTTGCCAGATCTCATGGCCTAAACATGTATTTCCAGTTTTTTCTGTGTCATCTCTGGATGGGAGACAAGGACACAGATTCTTCATCTCATCTCACGTGCAAATATCTAACTCAACTAGAAAAGTAGCAGCTTGCTACAACAATTTCCAATGTTTAACGGATTTGTTGCTGCAATTTACAGAGTCTCCAGGTCAGCTTCCTCCTTCCCTTCTCGTTGCTGTGGGGCCAGGGTTCAACCTCAACTCTGCTCTGCAGCCAGAAATACAAAGGCTAGATCAAACGGCCCTTATCCTAGCTCCATCATTAAAGGATGAAGAATCTCCTCTCATTTCATCTTGATTTAGGAACAGCCCCTTAATTTAATTTAATTTAATTTGGTATTAATGACATCACCAGGGGCTACTCCTAGGTTTGGGCTTTAAAAAACTCAACATCTAGGATGACCCTGAATTTATACTTGGCTATGGAGGTATTAAAAGTACTCTGCACATGCTCACTTGCATTACTGGATATAAGTGGGTGAAACAACTCTAGCAACTATATCAGATGAGAGATGGGAACTTTACTGCCCAGTATGTTGGCTGTTGGCATTGGATCCAACTCCAGTGGGTCTGCTGTATGATTTTTAACATCTTTATCTGATGAAAAAGCCAGTGGAGCTTTAAAAGCTTGCATAAATTATTTCCCACTTTGAAGTAGACAAAATAAAGTTATTGCTACTTTTTGTGTTTTTTATTGTATCTCCTTAGAAAAGTTTCTTTACCCTCTGGAATTTAAAGGCAAACAAATGTGGCACAAATTTATAACACATGACTATACTGACATCATAATCCCATACATACAATTCTATGAACTATGAAAATAATAATTTTAATTTTGCTTTTACTGTTACATATTCTACATTTCTGACAGCATCTGCTTTTTTAATTTAATAATTGGACTACAATTGGAAATTTTCTGCTTTTTAATTGTTTTGGTTATTAATAAATGTATTTATGTTATATATATTTTAAAATGTGTATCATCCATCAGGCCATACTTGTGTGAATAAAATCATTGCAATAAAAAAACACTTCTTGAAAATAATTCAGAGTCACAGTTTATCCTGTCAATTGTTTTTAATTCTAATCGATCAATGCAAACAAACCAAGTAAATTTAAAGCTTTACTTTTCTTGTATTTCTCATAACAAAATTACTAACTAGTTCCCAAGAGTCATTTTAATTTGCCATCTCAGGTTCAGTGGAAGATAGTTTAACCATTCTTGCCCCGATGTAGAATGCTTGTAGTGTTTGATGGCTGCTAGTTTTCTGAAAGTTCACCTGGTTCAGCCTCAGTCACTAGTTCTGTTAGAAATAAAGCTATGCATAAGAGATCATAAAAGTTGTTACTCTCATAGAATCATATAGTTGGAAGAGACCTCGTCAGCCATCCAGTCCAACCCTCTGCCAAGAAGCAGGAAAATTGCATTCAATGCACCCCCAACAGATGGCCATCCAGCCTTGTATTCTGCTCTTCCTTGTTTGAAAGCATCCATTGCTCAGTGGTAAAGAACATGTTCTTATTGTAATTGATTCCAAGTTCAATTCCTAACATTTTCGGGGGGGGGGGGGCGGCTTCCAGACAGGCCCTATATCCCAGGATCCGATCCCAGGTTTTCTGCTTTAAACTAGATTATAGGGCTTGTCTGGAAGGGGTCTGGGTTTTTTTAAAATACCGACACAACATCAATGGTGAGGAAGGTCCATCTTCAAGACCCAAAAGATTCAGTTGCATAGATCATTAATCAGCATATGAATTCTTCTTCTTCTTCTTTACTGATTCATCAAATATGAGTGCAAGACTTAAAAAATGCCACGAAGGTATGCAGGGAGAATAATGTCCCGTGGAATTGTAAAGCAGCAATAACAACAAACAAGAGCTTGGTACTTTTGGCTGATAACTCCAAATTCAGGGCAGGGGGAAAACAGCCATGTGTTCATCCTTTGGGATCAGTGCTGAAGTTACGGTGTTGGGTGCTATCCATGGATCTTCCCTCCATTCTTTGAAGTGGGAGAAAGAGCGCATGCAGAAAATGGCACCAATAAATAGCTTGCAAAACTAAATGGCACCCTCATGTGTGCATATTTGAACTCATTGCTGGTTCAGGACAAAGGGGAACATCTCATCTAAGCTCCAGAAAGTGCATGCATGTCTCACGGGAAGATGATTGTGTGCAAAAACATTGGCGCCCGTGTCATGTCTTACCAGAGAAGGGTGGGGACAGATGGAGGGCACATTTATGACTACTTCTCGTCATCTCCTGCTCAATCTGCACATATGCTTTGCGGGAACTGTGAAGACCAACCTACAACTCCCTGGACTTTTACCCTGCTGTGCAAACAAGCAGGGGGCTGGCCAGGTTTCGATGGGAAGTTCATTTTCTCAGTATATGACAGGAGCTCAATCGCTTTGTGAGCTACCTTCACTTGTTCAAGTTTCCCCTTTCATGTCACTTAATTGTTGGTGTTGTGGTTTCCTATGTTGAAACACATAATGTTGGTGACCTCCTTGCTGTTCTTGTTATCAGAGTTATCTTTATACCACCAAGGACCTAGTGAAATGTGGTGCTAGTATTGCTGGGCTGTAATTCCTAGCGGCCATAGACAATAGTGAAGAATTCTGAGAGGAGTCCAAAACATATGGATGGCTGCATCTTATGTGTTGATGCATGAGAAAGAGAGATAAAGTATTACTTTCCATCCCCCTTATGGGCTCTTGCATGCACATATATTATCTCATATAGGCAGGTATTTTTATTTTTTAAATGTACAGAAATGTTTTACTTAATAACTTAAACAAAGCTATGCAATGATGCATTTTTGTGATAATAACTCATTAGCATACCTAACTGTCTCCACGGGAAGAAAGATTAAAAAATAGATCATATACACAAAGGAGCCATGACTGACAAAGAAACCTATCAGCAAGCATCACCCCTGTTCTTAAAGCCTTCTCTGAAATGTGCAGTGCTGAAATGTATATGGGAAAATGTGCATATTAGGGAAAAATACACAGATGTGGGAAACTTACTTCTTCTGGAAAACTGTATTTTGTATGGCTAAAAAGATATTATAGCTGTTTTGAGTCTCTAGTTTGAAAAAAAGTTGACATGTAAACATAGATGATGATGATGATAATGATAATGATGAATGCAGAAACTGGATAACATGACTGAAGGTTTACCTGTCCCACATCAGCAATGTGAAGGGCAAGACAATGCTGAGTTTTCATCTAATACAGCTGCTCCTCAAGAGCCAGCGTGGGATAGTTATTTTAGCATTTGACTACAACTCTGGAGACCAAGGTCCAGTTTCCAACTTTGCCATGAGATTTCACTGGATAACTTCATCCTCAGAGAACCCTGATATGCCATAAGTTGGAAATGACTTGAAAGCACATAGCAGTAACAGCAGCAGCAACAACAACAACACAGATAAGCCCAAACACAAGCAATGGTGATGTTACTATGATGCAAAAGAAAGCCTGTTTTTCTTTCCTTCAGCAGACAGTGTACATGTGTATAGAAAAAGTACTTTCCTTCTATATCAGCTTGCGTGGATCACTGAAACTACCAAGGTTGGACTTCTAGAACTAACTCACTTAAAAATATGGCTCCTGCTGTTAAAAATTAGTTGCTGACCAGGGTCACATAGCCTTTGAAGACATTGTTTGTGAGTGAGAGAGACTGAGACCGAAAGAGAGATAGGCTCTTGCTTGTATAGCTCAGCTGATATGTTTGTCAACCAGACAGCATCACAGCACTGGTTTGCTGCACCCAAGTTTTGAAAGAGCAGGAGAGGGAGAACAGGACATGGCCTTTGACATCAGCATAAGAGAATACTTTACATACAATCCAAAGCTTGGTACTAATTGGGGCTTTAACTCCTCTAATATTTCTCTCAGAAATGTTGTTGCACTTGCCACAGGAAAGATAGGGATTTGAAGGAACAAGAGGGGATCAAGGAAAATTCCATCTGGTCAAAGGGCATGTTATGTTCATCATAGGTAAATATCTGTTGTACATAGCTTATTTCTTTTTTTAAAAGAAGCTGCCAATGTGTGTGCTTTGCTTAACCCCTTGCTTCTTCACAGACCTTCACAACTGCTGGTGGACCTGGGAGAGAAACTGCTATTGAAACAGAAGGCAGAGCTTGGCAAAGTTGCTTCCAACAACAAACTTCTAGAGTTGCAGCCAGGGTCTATAATGCTAGGACTTTTAGTTCAAAAAGCAGCCATGGCAAGTTCTGGAGAATAATCATACAGCATGTATACTTTTGCATAGTAGAGAGAGCAAGAGGTACTGATCAGTTGTTGCCAGGACATTGGCTCTGGCTGGATAGACTGAATGGCAACGGAAGAAAAAGGGAACATTGGATCGGTTCATGCACTTACTTTTTCTCCATCCAAGAATTACAACCATTTCCTATTCTCTCTGAGATGCTGTGATTATGACTATCCAACAAAAGTGAGCGTTTGTCATCCAGAATATGTTTTGCTTTAGATAGTGTAACACTGCTGTAAGTCTCCAAGAGGATTCCAGATCATGGTTCTACCTGCCACCTTCAAAGTGACTTTTGCAAGTCAAAAAGCGACTAAGCAGATAAATATGCCCTGTTCTCTTTCTCCAAGTTATTTCCTAAGCAGTTCCAAAAGTACCACCAGCAGCCGTCCACGTACTATTGCATGTCTTGCTTCTGTGTTTGTTGTTCTTGGATGGGAGGTTTGTCAGCCTACGGACAGCCATAAACCAAGATTAGAAGCTCCGCGTAACTGATAGTTTATAGCTTGCTGGCCTTGGTCTTTGGCCTAGGAAAGCAAGCCCCTCCCAACCCTTGCTTCCCTCAGCTGCCCCCAGCATTAAGATTATATATTTACAATAGCCCAGAAGAGCTCCCTGTAGGAAGCCCCAAGGCAAAGGGAACTGGCTTACAAATACATGAAGGGCACATCTTCAAGGCATGCCAGTGAATGACAATTCTTTTCCAGATTTAGCATCCAGTGAAATTCATAGGAAACTACATTGCAAATGCAATACTATAACTTTAAACACAATATGAAATGATGCTGTGCAACTTATTTCTACATGAGGTTGAGTGGAACTTGTGATTTACCTTAAAAATAGATTTCATAAAATTATAAGAAATTGCCTTATTAATCATCACTCATGACAAATATTATTAAGTCCATTCTTAGGTAGATCTGTCTTTGATTCCAGAATATGAGTAATAAAGGAATAAGCATTCCAACCACCTTCATTTTCTCTAAAGCAGGTGCTTTTTCTTAGCTATGAAGGTACTATTCTGGGCTAGATGATCTACCTCTCTAGCCCAACATAAGGGTGTTGTGTTCATAGGATGATATCATATTAGAGTTCTAAAGTGCAGGTCTATGTTTTCCTATTGCCCGGTTTGTTCCTGCAGAATTCTGGGAAATGTAGTTTAAGGAAGCTAAGGTCTTCTCTGGCTGAGAATTCCAAAGGCTCTGCCCTAAACTACATTTCCCAGAATTCTGAAGGAACAAACCAGGTGATAGGGAAACATGGACCTGAACTTTAGAACTCTAATGTGATATTCTCCATAGAATCAGAGGATTAGGAAAGGGCTGGTGTAATGTTAAAAGAGGATCCTTGGTGTGACTGTATGGGAAATAGACAGTATCATAGGCAAGATATTGCCTGCAAATTCCTGGAAGTCTCCTTCCCATTTTTTCAGCCACCAGCCCACTCCTGGAACAACAGCTGTCCTCTAAAACAAGACATTGTGCCTTGCTTTGCAAAGGAAGTTTTGGTTGTTCCATCATTGTCCAATTGGACTTCCACTTTTCCAGTTTAGAGAGTGAATGAGCAAATAAATTTCTCACAGTAGTGTGCATCCACAAGCCAAATTTTACTCCAAAACCCATCTCTGCTCTACTTCATGCTGATTCCATCCTGAATCCACCCTATGTCAAAGCTGGAATTTTACAGAGGGTCCAGATTATATTTTCTTCCATTTGTAACCCTTCCATGTTTTCCCACTGGTGCATCTGTCTTTCTTCTTGCAAAAAAAGAAAAAAGAAAAAGCTTTGGAGGGGAAATTGACCAAGAGTGCAATGTTTTTTTGATTGGTAGCACTGTGGTAGACTTTCATCTAGAAGCATCCATCGCCCAGGAGACATGGCTTCAGACCAAGATTATTTATTTATTTATTTATTTATTTATTGCATTTATTGACCGCCCCTCTCAGCCCGAGGGCGACTCGGGGCGGTGAACAACAACAGAAAAGGACAATGTACAATAAATCAAGACAATACAAACCAGACAATACAACATGACATATACTTATACTAAAAATCCGCTTCGTCAAGTCCTGGGGTCATATCCAAAATTCATAGTCCTAGTCCATTCCAGTGTCGCTTCAAGATACTCTCAGTTGAAGGCCTGCTCGAAGAGCCATGTTTTCAGGCCCCTACGAAAGGCCATCAAGGAGGGCGCCTGTCTAACTTCAACAGGGAGGGTGTTCCACAGCCGGGGGGCCACCACCGAGAAGGCCCGCTCTCTCGTCCCCGCCAGACGTGCCTGTGAGGCAGGCGGGACCGAGAGAAGGGCCTCCCCGGATGATCTCAAGGCCCTCGTGGGCTCATAGGCCGAGATGCGGTCTGCAAGGTATTTTGGGCCGGAACCGTTCAGGGCTTTGTAGGATAACACCAGCACCTTAAATTGGGCCCGGTAGCGAATCGGCAGCCAGTGGAGCTGGGACAGCAGGGGCGTTGTATGCTCTCTGCGTCCTGCTCCCGTTAACAACATGGCTGCCGCGCGTTGGACTAGCTGAAGCTTCCGGGCCGTCTTCAAGGGCAGCCCCACGTAGAGAGCGTTGCAGTAGTCGAGGCGGGATGTGACCAAAGCGTGTACCACCGTGGCCAAGTCAGACTTCCCAAGATACGGGCGCAGCTGGCGCACGAGCCTAAGCTGTGCAAATGCTCCCCTGGTCACCGCTGAAACCTGGGGCTCCAGGCTCAGCGATGAGTCCAGGGTCACACCCAAGCTGCGAACCTGCGCCTTCAAGGGGAGTGCGACCCCGTCCAGCACAGGCTGTAACCCTATACCCTGTTCGGCCTTGCGACTGACCAGGAGTACCTCTGTCTTGTCTGGATTTAGTTTCAGTTTGTTCGCCCTCATCCAGACCATTACAGCGGCCAGGCATCGGTTCAGGACTTCGACGGCCTCCTTAGTAGCAGGTGGGAAGGAGTGACAGAGTTGGACATCATCTGCGTACAGGTGACACCGCACCCCGAAACTCCGGATGATCTTACCCAGCGGCTTCATGTAGATGTTAAACAGCAAGGGGGACAAGATGGAACCCTGAGGTTTAGCATCAGAATTCCAACAAGTCAGATAAATGATACACAGTGAGATTAAGACCCAGCCCTTCTCTAGTTTAACAGCTGTGGTTATGTTTAGCATGAAGCAACACTCTCCCATCAACACTCAAGAAACCATCACCACTCTCCATGCAGATCTGGAGAAATACATCTTTCCAACTTCTAACATCAGTCAAATTCAGTTCTGAGAGGCAACAGAAAATCAAAGCCGTGAAGGGAGAAAAAAAGTTTATAATTTTAAAAGGCTATAAATGAGACAGCAGATTTTTTTTTGTTGTGTCAGGAGCGATTTGAGAAACTGGAAGCCGCTTCTGGTATGAGAGAATTGGCCATCTGCAAGGACGTTGCCCAGGGGACACCCGGATGAATTGATGTTTTATCATCCTTGTGGGTGGCTTCTCTCATGTCCCCATATGAGGAGCTGGAGCTGATAGAGGGAGCTCATCCGCCTCTCCCCAGATTCGAACCTGCGACCTATTGGTCTTCAGTCCTGCCGGCACAGTGGTTTAACCCACTGCGCCACCGGGGGCTCCCTAGACAGCAGATCAAAGACTATAGTAGCAACAAACCAACATACCAAATCCCTTTATAGTGCTATTTGCATAAAGCTCTGTTGACTAGAGCTGAACAACTAGAAAAGGATTGTACTAATTGAGTTTATACTGAATTAACAGGTTAGGTAACCACAAACTTTTAACATTTAAATTATCACACTGGAATCAACCATTTCAAAAAGACTCAAGCTGGACAGGAGAACACTGTGCAAAGGAACACCAGCTTCTAGTTAGAATTGTGAGAGTGAGGCTACTGAAGGGTCAAACCTGGCTAAAAATATCTCCCCCCTTCCCTTGGTCCATCCCTTGGCCAGGTAGGAATATGGAGGGGATGCTTTTGTGCAAAGGAATTTTGAAGCACCAAGTACAGTAGTAGTTTCAACATCACAGATTCATGGAGATGCGATGTGGGTATAATGAACTAGGACAACCTCAAATTTGAGTCCAGGACAAGTTCCCTTTGGGGGACTACAACTCCTACAATTAACCCAGTTCCCAATCCAAGTACTAACCAGTGCTGATCCTGCTTAGCTTCCAAGTTCAGACAGGATTTGGTTCCTTGCATTCAAAATATCTTGCATTTTTAAGTTGTCCAAATAAAGGTATCACTGTTCTATGGATTTCATTGTACATGGAAGACTAATCTTTTTTGTCGGTTGTCTGCCCTCCAAATAATTCATACTGTGGAAATCACAAACCTTTGACATTTTAAGAACAGATGAAAGAATAATTAATATATCAAAACAATTTTCAAGGGGGCTTAAAATATTAGTTTTAAAAATATCCCAAGTCATTAATAATTGCAAACATCAATATTTTGGCCCTAAGTACCATAGGTGGTAGTGTCAGGAAAAATAAATATCTTTTTAGAGGGAGTAGAAAGCCAAATGTGCATCAGAGGTGTGGGCTGGAAGTATCAAGATTTGATGCTCAGCCACATGGTTAAGGTCTTCAACAAGAGAGAAATAAACTTCAGCCCTCTCTCCCTGCTTTGGCCTTCTAGATTGACAGATCACATTTGACACCAAATCATGCAGACTGAATGGCTTATTTTCAAATGGGGAAAGGTTCATTAGTTTTGTGGCAAGTCAAAGGAAGAAACATAGTCAACATGAAAAGGGAAAATTTCAGTTTCCCTTGAATGATTTTATTTGCTTCTGTTAGTGCCAAAAATACAAGACATGTGTGCTCCAAATTCCCACTTCAGTCCCTTCCAGTTATGAGTAATGCTTTTTTAAAAAAAGGTCACTCACTTCATTTATGTGTTGATGATTCCTTCCCATTTTCAACCATTTAGGTGCAGAAGTCCGAAGCTACTGAATAGCCACTAACCACCTCTTTGTGAACATTTCAGCTAAACTCAGAGAGAATACAAAAGTCTAAAAAGGTGTGGGGCAATAGGCAACATTTGGCAGTGTCCTAGAAAGTCCTGACTCCATTACAGCAGTGTGCAGAAAAGACATTGGTAGCTCAATGGTAAAACATATTTTTATATGCCAAATAACCCAGGTTTGGCCCAGGCATGTCTAGTTAAAAACATGAGATAATAGGTAATAGAAAGAATTATTTCTGTCTCAGATCCCTGGAAGCTGCTGCAAGCCAGGGGGTGGGTAAAAGGCACATGTAGTGTGATCTATGTTCCCAGTATCAGTTATATGCTATGGTGCACATAAGTGTATTTCTAGTTTGTTTGTACGGTTGACACAATAAGTGCATTGCTAACCATGCACTTAATGGCTGTGTGCAGGAAGCCCTTGTAAGCATTTTTAATGTTTCTAGCCCGCCCACCCACTCACCCCAGGTAGGAGTTGTCAGCCTTTGGTCCTTCAGATGTTTGGGACTTCAGTTCCTAGAATCATGGCACATTGGTCGTGCTGGAAAATTATCATTGCTCATCTGAATTATTTGAAAGCAAGCCTATATATCAAAATGCAAGTATAGACCCATAGAATAAATCAGGATGGGACTTGTTGGGTTGGAATCTCCTCAGTATATTAAGCATCCTGGAAGAGCCATGATACTAACAAAAAGGGTGAACAGAAGCCTGTGAATGACTAGGTAGTTGTCCTAAGTTCTAGTGTTCCACCTCTAGGAACCAGTTTGAAATTGTCATGCTGTGGCTAGATGACATTCTGGAAGCAATAGTTGAATAAGTAACATTTCCAAACTCTTACAGAAAGTGATCCATGTTTGTACTTGAGACTGCTAAAACACTATTCAATGTGTCATATATGGACTATTAAACATTCTTAATTTTCACTTTAAAAAAAACCATGCTGCATGTCAGCCTGCTTTGTAGTCTGATTCAGGACTACTTCTCTCTCCTCATACCTTGCATATAGTCAGGTTTTAACCCTCTCTGATGTGTTTTGCTCTTACCTACTCATTTTACTGACTTTAGCTCCTAACATACAAATACCAGAACAACTCAAGCTTGGGCTCTTGTGTGATCCAGCCAAGTTTCCTTTATGGATGGAACTTTGTTGGGGAGGGTTTTCTTCACAAACTCAACCCTGGCTCTTCCTTTATGACCCAGGTCTGAACGCTGACTATCGTCCAGGCTTGACATGATGCTGGAACAATTCTTGTAAGACCTGGTTTTCTATTTCTTCCCGTTTCCTCTCATGGCCAACTATTCAAGCACGTCCCTTCTTTAAGTAAAATAAAATTTCATCCTTAGGAATGAGTTAATGATAATATTTTCCCAGTGGTATTGTACCAAATAACACACTAGGTGTAAAGGAAATGATTTCATTGGTTTAGCAATGACCACAATCTTGCTGAGTCTCAAAACCTGCCAACTTGTTTGGTTCTCAGGATCAATCCATACTTTTTTTCTACGTAAGTTTATCTGCAGGTCAAACTGAAGGGCTCAATTTAAGGCAGAAATTCTTCCTTGATAGTCATTGGAGATGAGGAAACTAGGTTGGTGGTACTGCTGCAGATGCCTCCAATTGGGCCTGGTGTGCCAACGGCTGGTGGGGTGGGAGTGGTTGTACTGGCAGGCTGAGTCTGCTGCTGCATCTTCTTCTTGTTCACTTTCCTCTCCTTTGCTCTCCGATTCTGGAACCATATCTTCACCTGCAGAAACAAAGGCAGGAGAAACCAAGCAGAAGTAAAATAAGCATGAACAAGATGGTGATAGGGAGTCAGAGAGACAAGATGAGGCTGTTCAGGTAGAAAAAGTTGAGAGTGATGAAGCATATAGTGACCAAGAAATGTACGGATGAGAAGGAATTGGAAGAAGGAAGAAGGAAGGCAAGATTCAACATATTAGCGAGTGGGTTTGTCAAAGACAGGGCAGGGGAAAAAAACAAACTAAATACAGCAACTGTTGCATTGTATTTGCAGCACCAACCTGTCGCTCAGTGAGTCCTAGCGTTGCTGCCAGCTCTGCTTTCCGCCGGATAGTGATGTAGCGGCTATAGTGAAATTCCTTCTCTAGTTCCAAACGTTGATGATCTGTGTACACAACACGATACTTGTCTTTTGTTCTGGTCTTGCCTAAACAGTAAATAGTAAGGGACTGAATTAAGTGCCTGAGTGTGAAATATCAGGAACATGTTGCATGATGGATTGTCATAGGTACACAGAGGAATAGATGGATAGGAAAATGAAGGATATTGGTGGGAGAGGGGCTACTATTGGTATATGCTACTGTATAATATCGTATTATTTATTTAACTTTTTAAAATTAATTCTTTCCATAGTTATGGCAAGCTCATTCTCACATGTATATATTTTTAAATTTGCATTAAGACAGCATATCCATTTATTCATTGGTACAACCCTGGTAGCACAGCTTACTTAGTGTGAGATTTAAACCTCATTACACAGATTTAAACTGCATTACACAGTTTACTATTGACATTTACTTTTGACAAAGGACCTTCAAAGATGATTCCCACATAATTTGTGCGATACACAATTTCCTTCGTCATGCTGACAGGACATGCTTGAGATAGCAAACTTCTCTGACTACCACATATTTCCACTGCTCCATGTCCTTATTTCTCATGCATAGATTTGGGGTCTTCTATACTGTTCAATGATATGTACCCCAACTGCATGTTGTCTCTTTTGGGATACTCTTGAAAGTCTAATTCTGTGGTGATGGGGGTATGGTTATTTGAAAGACCATATCTCTTTCTACGAACATGTTAGAAATTTACATTCATATGGAGTGGGCCTTCTCTTTGTCCCACCATCAAGTGCATTTGGTGGGAACAAGGGAGAGGGCCCTTTTGGTAACTACTCCCAAACTTTGGCATTCCCTCCCAAGAAAGACCAGGAGGGCCCCATCCCTGCTTGCCTTCTGCAAGCAGAAAAAGGCCTTTCTGTGCCAGCAGGCATTTGGAGAAGAATGAGAGGCACAATGCTGGAGATGTTATGGGTGGGATGTTGAACTTTCAATGGTATCTCTTGTATTTTAACTGTATTTTACCTTTTGTGCCCACCCATAAATGTTGACTTTTTATTTTTGTATCTGTTATTTTAAATTTTATTTTTCTTCTTCTTAGCTGCTTTGAGTCCCTGTGGGAAGAAAGGTGGGATAGAAATAAAGTGGAGGAGAAGAAGCAGTCATTGTTGTTAGACTCAAGAGGAAGACAGCACTGAATTATTGTAAGAGCACAATAAGAGAGGATGTTTGCTTTTAAAAGTCTGCATGGGATTGTGCTATCTTTTATAGGAATATGGTGTGCTTAGCATGGTTTTGTGTGCCTTCAAGTCATTTCTGATTTATGGTGACCCTAAGGATACTATATAACCAGGTTATAACCAACCTGCTGGTATTCTCTCTTCTATACTACCATTAAAATGTATGTGCCCACTTTGAAAACCCATATGGATCCAGAATAGATCTTAACAGTCACTTATGGACCCACTGCAAAGACTCTACCCTTGGAAGACAATCATACTCAGCCACGAGTGATAACCTATGAAGCTAATAAACCCTCTTTAGTTTTCACTTAGGCAACCTTATTTTAAAGACACTTCAAAACAATTCCAAAATTCACTCCCATACAACTAGAATGGTGGAACATGAAACCAGTTTGTCACCCATTGAATCCCCACCACCTCTAATGGGGAAACATAGGCAATTCCATTTCAATCAATAAGATCTAAAATGCCTTGACTTTAGCTATGGTGTTTAATTATGAGTATCGTGTTAAGAACACCCCTGAAGACCTGAATTCATGCAGGCACATTATCTCATTTTTTTTTTCCTGAGATAGATTATTGATTCTTGATTCTGAGACATTATGCTTCTAAATTAGGAAGGGCGGGACGTGGGAGGGAGGGAGAGTGGGAAGGGAAAAAAGACAAGCTGAACATGATGCCATCTGTGTTGAATTATCTCACAACACTTTCCATTTCCTATTTCTGTCCTGAATTCTGTTTACAGATACATACTAGATGGGTTCTAAGAAAAGCTTTCCTATCACAACAGCCACATAGGCCTGTATTGTCCTTTTTGTCATTGGTATAACTGTCTTACAGATGTACAATAACCCAATTGTTATATGATGTTTCCATAGTCATTAAAATGGAATAATAGTGCTATAGCAATGTGGTGTGATTGGACCCTAAAACAGACTAAGGTGTCTCCCCTGTTGGATGTGTTATCATTTAAGACAAATTGATTTTAAATCCCACCAAAATTAGTTGAAAAAAGCTCTATGTGCAATCTTACACAAACTGGGTTTCAGTATGCTACTTGTGAGCCGTGCACAAGACAAATCTTTGTTGACAGTTGGGTAGAGAACAACATACAAATGAAGTAGTATTTTATTTTTTTTGCAGCCACCCTTATATCTAGCTTTGAAGTAAGGTAATTTCCAATATTATGGTTGCACTGTTTCATTCAAAAGACTCTGAACCCACATGAAGCAAATAAGGGTTTATGGATTGCTACTATGAGTTTTCAAGTGCTTTCTGACTTATGGCGACCCAAGGTGACCCTCATCACAGAATTTTCTTGGAAAGGTTTGCTCAAAGGGAGTTTCTCTTTAAATCTGAGAGAGTGTGTCTTATTTAAGATTGCCCAGTGAATTTCCATGTCCAAGGCCCCTTCCACACTGCCATATAAAATCCAGATTATCTGCTTTGAACTGTAAAACCCAGTACCTTGGTGTGGGTTTTCCTTAAACTTTGTTTAGGAGATTGGAACACAATGCATTCAACTGATTTATTTTAAGTCTGAAAAGTTATCAGTGCAAATTTAGTTTGAACATATAGCTACCAATCTCCCACAGATAGTAGAACACCAGAAAGTACCAGGTATTTTGCTCCTGGAGCTATTAAAACATAATACAATAGGGAAAGCACACCAAATTCCATTCTTCATATAAATATTAAGAAAAACAATCAGGACTACACATTTCTAGGTTCAACATTTGTGAATTGGATTATTTGCAGATTTTATTTAAAAAATTTCTCTAGAAATCTCTAGGTCTCTAGTGCAATTTGATGACGAATCTCCATAGGTTGATCTTAGAGTCATGCTGGAGGACTAGGTACCTCATAACATGGGGAAAATCCCCAATCATAGAACACTTTGCCCACGCAGACAGGACGGAACCTGTTGGATCTCATCACATGATGCACAGCTAATTCCAGTGGGCTCTGTGATGTCTGCATTGGCAAAGAGGGAATTCTGAACATGAGAGACTATCCGTACTCAGATAGGAAATCATGAGGACAGCACAGGATCATGCCAGAAAGGTGCACTAAGGTAAAATTCCTGTATGTTGAAGGACTTTTATACAGAGTAGGGGTTAAGTGCTTATATTAAAAATGTGATCTATACAAATAAAAATGTAATGTTCGTTTGTGGGATTAACAGAACTCAAAAACCACTGGACAAATTGGCACCAAATTTGGACACAATATACCTAAACAACCCAATTATGTCCTTTACTAAAAAAAAATTGACTTTGTCATTTGGGAGTTGTAGTTGCTGGGATTTATAGTTCACCTACAATCAAAAAGCATTCTGAACCCCACCAACGATGGAATTGAACCAAACATGGCATGCAGAACTCTCATGACCAACAGAAACTACTGGAAGGGTTTGGTGGGCCATGTCCTTTGGTTTTGGAGTTGCAGTTCACCTACATCCCAAGATCACTGTGGACTTAAACAATGATGGATCTGGACCAAACCCTACACGAATACTCAATATGTCCAAATATGAACACTGGTAGAGTTTGAGAAAAATAGAAACTTGACATTCGGGAGTTGTATTTGCTGGGATTTATAGTTCACCTACAATCACAGAGCATTCTGAATCCCACCAACGATAAAATTGGACCAAACCTCCTACACAGAACCCCCATGTGGGCCACAGCAACGCGTGGCAGGGGATGGCTAGTTTTAAATCTATTTTAAAATATATTTTAACTTTTGTATGTTTTTAATGTGTAAGCTGCCTTGGGTCCACTGTGGAGAAAGGCGAGATTAAAATATCGTAAATAAAATAATCTTTTCGGCATGTGATGGACAAGCGGGAGATGCAAGCAATACAGAGTGCTGGGTGACCGATTCACCTCATTGCCCCACCATTTGCTCTGCTACCCTAAGGATTCCCCCACTGCCCACCTTCATGTGATGAGGTCCCTAGAGATTCTTAGGCTGGGCCTACATTACTATATAATCCAGTTTCTGATTTCATATTATGTATTGAACTGGATTATATGAATCTACACTGCCATATAATTCGACTCAAAGCAGATAATCTGGATTCAGAAATTGGATTATATGACAGTGGAGACTGGCCTCAGGTGTTGTCTTGGGTTTTTAAAAGTTGGTTTTTTGTTCACATTTTCCCCACTTTCATGTGGGTCGTGTATGTGTAATAACCACAGAAGTGGAAAGCCTAGTGGATTTCTGATTTGAAATCAAGGAAGTATGTTATGAAGTTATTACCCTAAGAATCATAATGTGGCATTGTAGTGTTTTGTAAGTTTAAAAGTTTGTTTTTAAAAATAGACTGTTTCTCATCTTAACAAGTAGAAAACCTGAAGGAGCCTTGGAGAGCTGGAGAACTAAAGCTATGCAAGTTGGGCCTTTTAAGTCCTTTGAATCAGAAACCACCATCGGGACCATATTCAAATGTCTCTAATCTCTTGAAAGAAGAACAGGTTATATGTCAAATAAACAGAATGGAAGAATTATAGGTCTCTTCATAGAATGCTTTCCCTGCAATTTTATTTCTGCTCTATTATTCAAGTTGACCTTCATGGCATTCTTACCATGCTGTTATGCTCCCTAGCAGGAAAGCTATCTCTACTACACCTAAAGGATAGTTTGCAGAAGCACATCCTCAAGCCTCGCCCTAAGATACCAGGATTGTGCAGAGAAAGAATACTCCAAGCATGCACTCGCCATGGGCGTACACCCCTCCTGTGATGGCTGAAATCACAGCAAGACGTTTTTCATGAAAACCCTCTTTATGTCAAGCCTGTTATTTGGTGGAATTCAAGACTGTTACTTGAATGCAGTGGTGAGACTACTACTGCTATACTGGTCTCCACAACTCTAAGCTGTGTGCAGGCAGTTCATAAATTGGCCAAGTGCATTTCTTCTTTGTATTTCTAACAGCTAACATGAATATTAAGAGGATTTTAAATGAGGCAGAAGAAGTTAAAAGGTTGAAATATAGACTTTGTCCCTAGTTAGTATCTCTAGGTTAGTGGTTCTTAACCTGTGGGCCGCGGACCACCAGTGGGCCGTGAGGATCAAAATCTGGTCTGCAAGCCTCCTTCCTCTTTATTTATTTATTTTATTTCTGCTCCTTTCGCTCCACCTGCCACTCCTTCCCTGTCGCTCTCCATGGTATATGTTCTGTATCAGAAACTAGAGCTGACGTGGTCTTCCTAATGCAATTTTCTGAATCAGCACCCTAAACTGAATCTAAAGTTGACCATTTGTAACCCTTTTGGTACTAATGTTGGAGAGTGGTCCCTGGTCAAAGGGGTCCCTGGTCAAGTTGTCCCTGGTCAAAGTGGTTCCTGGTCAAGTGATCCCTGGTCAAAAAAGGTTGGGAACCACTGCTCTAGATTGAGGGAAATAATAGTCCTGCTTCATTCTGCTTTGGTCAGACCTCCCCTGGAATACTGTGTCCAGTTCCAAGAAGGATATTGACAAGTTGGAACATGTCCTGAGGAGGGCAACCAAAATAGTAGCAAGTCTAGAAACCATTACCTATGAGGAGTGGCCTGGGAAGCTGATTAGGTTTGCCCTGAAGAAAAGAAGATTCCAAGTGACAACAACTATGTTTAAATATGTGAAAGAATGTCACATTGAAGAGGGAGCTAGCTTGTGTTCTACTGCTCCAAAAATGAGGACATGGAGCAATGAATTAAACCTACAAGGAGTTTCCAGCTAAACATTAGGAAGAACACACGTTTATGCACATACAGAGAAAAGGTTGTTCAAAATCACTTTGTTGTCACATTTCTTTAATATTTGCCTTCTTCAACCATTTTTCCAGGGTACTTTCTTAAAAGTATAAAGCACTATAGTTTCACAAAATATAGTTCGGTGTTTAAATTACTGAATAGTTAGATAAAATACTGGTGAAAGCAACAATTAAATGAGTAAAATGAAAGCATAAAAGACCTAGAAAAATAAGAAAAATGTTGTATTCTTCCAGATACAGACCTGGAAGGATAACAGTAGCCAATGTAGATAAGTATTGTCAAAGGCTTTCACGACTAGAGTCACTGTGGTGCTCTGTGGTTTCCGGGTTGTATGGCCATGTTCTAGCAGCATTTAATCCTGAAAATGCTGCTAGAACATGGCCATACAACCCAGAAATCACACAGCACCCTAATGTGGATAAGATTGCCTTTTTCCTATGTATGCGGCCCCTCCAATCCTTCCCCCATTCTTCTTCATTCCTTGGCTTCTTTGAAGCCTGTTCCTTCTTCATCATCAGTACCAGTGAGGATGCAGGCCATTCCAAGAAAAAGCTTTATTTCGAACACTCATATCTCCAAATCACATAGGCTCAAAAGGGAAGACTCAGAAGGCCGAAATAAGGTACCAGATCCTGTCTTCACTTGGAAGATAAGCAGGGTCAGCAATGGTTAGTACTTGGATAAGATAGCATTGACCAGATGCTGTATGCCACTGGTTCTCAACCTGGGGTTCCCCGATATTTTTGGCCTTCAACTCCCAGAAATCCTAACAGCTGGTAAACTGGCCTACAACTCCCAGAAATCCCTGCCAGTTTACCAGCTGTTAGGATTTCTGGGAGTTGTAGGACAAAAACATCTGGGTACCCCAGGTTGAGAACCACTGCTGATATTTCAGAGGATGGAACAGGCAAAGCCACCTGTGAGTATTTCCTTTCCAAAGAGAACACTACAAAATTCATGAGGCTGCTATAAGTCGAGAGGTGACCTGAAAGCAAAAAGAAACCAGAAGCCACAAAATCTCCTTGAACATCAGTGAAGTATGTTCCCAGCACTGAGCTGTTAGTATCTTAGCAACCACAGTTTCACTGGGCATGAACTATCTCTTTATCCAGTGACCAGTTAATCCACAAACCTGGTGGAAGGTGCTCCATACCTCAAGATAACGTGGCTCTTTCATGAAACGGCACATCTCCAGATTGTGAACCTGATCCTTTTGAAGGGGTTTAGCCCCATCTAGAACAGGTTAAATGGTATCACCTTGAGAAAGATAAAGTATCTACTCAGTATCAGGAAACTTACATATTTGGATTACAACTTCAAAAATTCTTCAGCTAACCTACATATAGTCCAAAAAAGTATTCTTTTCGAGATCTATTGCTTCTTACAAAAGCTCTTTCATCTCAAGCCTGAAGTTCAATTTACTGACCCTTATTCTATGTGCATTGAGCACAGAAGATCCCAGTTGTAATCCCCAGCATTTCAAGTCAAAAAGATCAGATAGCAGAAGATGGGGACAGTCCCTGCATGAGACCTTAAAGCAGCATTACCAGTCACAGCACATGTCAATGAAGTATATATGGGACCAATCATCTGACTAAAAACAACCAACTTTTTTAAAGGATCGTACCTATTTTAAATATGCCAACTGCTAGAAACATAACTCACAATGAATCAACCTAGCAAAGACTTGAGAGGCAAAAAGGGGCTTGTGTTCTAAATTCCAGGGCAAGAAGGAAAACCAAACATTATCTTATTGCTAGGAAAGTTTAGGGCATTTGACTATCAAAGTTCCTAATATGCTGTTTCATGCAAAATATTTTGTGTAACGTATGTGGTAATGTAGGAATAACTCACAATCTTATTTGAGTCACCTGAAAGGTGAGCAGAGGAGTTGCAATTGAGCTTGTGTGGCTTCAGGCATCTCCCAGAATTACTAAGTTAAAAAGTGTATCCATGAGTTTTCAGAGCTGACAGTCTTGGACTTTCCCAGCATTTTAGGTTGCAATCCTATAACCATTATTCTGCAAGTAAGCTCGCTAAAATTTAAAAGAGTTGGTCATGCAAATACAGTACGCATTATACATGTATGAAATTGAACTTAGATTCCTAGACTCAAGCTGAGCCACCACCGCCCCCCCCCCCAAAAAAAAAAAGAACCAGGGCCAGGATTGGTAGGGGCTATGAAAGAGAGCAACCAATCCATCTGATGCCCTGTGAACTCTCTCCAGTTAGGACAGAAGGAGTGTATGTGTGTGTGTTTACATACAAATACACACTCCCCTGCATATGTGTATGTATGTACACATGTGCACACAGGGAGTTCTAGTCTGGCTTACAGGTACCTGGTCTGAACCAAGCTCCTATTATAAATTGCTTTGGCTCCAATGGATCCAGTGCCAGTTCCAGTTCCAGTTTCAACTTGAAACAACTGAGGTATGCATTCCTGCTAAATGACTTCTGCATTTCTATGATTCTATGCAAAACTGAATTTTCATCAACAGCATGATCCCAACAAAACAAAATGATGCCCTGTTCTGTTTTCCAGGTGCTTTAGATGGAATTCAGTTTTTTCAGGATAGCAGGGGCACTAAAACCTCCTGATTACCACTCACAGCGGTTGCAATTGTCCTTTCACACTACACAGTTATATTTATCATGCCAGAAGCAAGTTGAAGATACAGTTATAATGTATTTAAAAATACAAAGTTTAAAAACTTGGCATTATACTAGATTTGCTTAGACCAGAAGCTAGCCATTTGGAGCGCCTCTGGTGTCACTGTGAGAAGGTCCTCCATTGTGCATGTGGCAGGGCTCAGGTTGCATTGTAATAAGTGGTCTGTGGTTTGCTTTTCTCCACACTTGCATGCCATGGACTCCACTTTGTGAACCCATTTCTGAAGGTTGGCTCTGCATCCCGTGGTACCAGAGCACAGTCTGTTCAGCGCCTTCTGTCGGGGGTGCTTTGAATGCAATTTTCCTGCTTCTTGGCAGGGGGTTGGACTGAATGGCCCATAAGGACTCTTCCAACTCTATGATGCTATGATTCTGTGATTCTGTTCCAAGCCGCCCAGTCTTCTGTGTGCCCAGAGGGAAGTTTCTCATTTGATATCCATCATGGATTGAGGTTCCGGGTTTTAGCCTGCCACTTTTGGACTCTTGCTTGCTGAGGTATTCCTGCAAGTATCTCTGTGTATCTTACATAGTTATAACACTGTGATTCCATCTTAACTGTAATGACTGCATCCCATGGAATCAGAGTTTGTCAAAAGATCCTTCCTAAAATAAAATTTCAAGACTCCATAGGATGGAGACATGGGAATTAAAATAGAATTGAAGTGCTATATTTATGTGGTGTAAGAGGATGGCAACAACCCTCACCCCTCTACAAAGGACCAAAGCCACCTTAAAAGAAATGCTTCAGTGCACTCCAAATGTATAGGAATTTAATGAAAAATCCCATTTAGCTTTGAGCTTTGTACACTAAAACCCAGTGCCTTTCTGCAACTCTTCTGGATTCTATTGACAGTATACTATACATAGAGATTGTATAGAAGTTTTGTTTGTCTCCATCCTCCAAGCTCTATAAGATGATAGCTTGTACTATAAAGGAGAAGGCTATTTTTTCTATATTTTTAGACAGTATTTAAAAAGCAAAGAATAAACAAGGGAGGGGTATTATTAAACACAAGCATGTTAGTGAGCCAGCTTTTTGTGCTGGCTTGTGCCTTGGTACCAAACGGACTAGAAGACTGTGTGCCTACAAGAGAGATGAGACAGGTTGCCACACTGAACAATTTATGATTAACCTATTGGTGATAAAAAACCTCAGCAATAACAGGTGGCAGGTGAAAAGGCCCAGGTTACTTTCTAGTTGACAGCCAAGCCCATAAGCCCAGATTCATACTTTTGCTTCTCATCAATGAATGTGTACATGTAAAATCACAAGTTGTGATATTTATGTATGCATATGTGTCTGCTATATGTATTGCGCATGTGGCATAAAATATAATATATCACCAAGACATGGGTGTGTTGGATTGGGGATTTATCTCAAGATACAAAAGTTACAGTTCTTTGATTTGACTAGATAATTCATACTGGAAAATTTAAACACACATTTCAATAAATGCTCTATTTCTATATACACACACATACAATCTGTACATATGAACGTTAGCTTATTTCAGAGTAAGCTCTACTGATCAACAGAACCTAATCCTAAGCAGAGATGAATGTTCTCAATGTGTAGCTGTGTTAGCCTTCTGCAGTAAAATAAACAACGCAGCAACTTAGAGATTCAATAGAAGTTTTCATGAACTGTATCTAATGCAGAATGTTGTGCACAAAAGCATACTTATTTGTGCCAAAGAACAACTAATTAATCATTTAGTGTTGTAAGACATAATGTATAGGCAAAATCTCATCCATCCCTTGTTCCTCATCAGTCTCATCTCCATTTTGAAAGCTGAAATGGGATTGATCTTTGGGGCAGTCAATTAATTTCTCACTCTCGCATGGGTGTTATAAGGGGAAAGAGTTGCACACAAAAGCTGTACACAAAGTATTCCCCTGCCTTCAGATGACTTGTTATCTGACAACTCGCCCTTTCAATGCTTGCAAATTACAGACAAATCCCATTAATGGGACAAGGAGTCTGCTCTTTCATGAGTTCTTGCCTATGGGACTTGCTTGGGACCACTTGCACCCTCACTACACAATATACTGCAGTATGTTGTTTACCGTGTTAGATAAGTGGGGTTTTCTTGCATATATCAATTCAGCCTCATTCAAAGAAAGGCAGATAATCAATAAAAATATATCAATTATAAGGGTTGCTGTGAGTTTTCTGGGCTGTATGACCATGTTCCAAAAGCATTCTCTCCTGACATTTCATCCACATCTATAGAAGGTATCCTCAGAGGTTGTGAGGTCTGTTGGAAACTAGGCAAGTGAGGTTTATATATCTGTGGAATGTCCAGGGTGGGGGAAAGAACTCTTGTCTGCTTGAGGCAAGTGTGAATGTTGAACTGGCAACCTTGATTAGCATTGAATGGCCTTGCAGCTTCAAAGCCTGGCTGCTTCCTGCCTGGGGGAATCCTTTGTTGGGAGGTGTTGGCTGACTCTGATTGTTTCCTGTCTGGAATTAATTATGTCAATTATACTTCTTCATTATAAATTTGCTGCTGCTGAACCCTGGCTCCTTTTATAAAATGTGACTGGTGATCAAGTTGAGCCCATTTAGCAAAACCATTTCCAGTTCCCATGGGAAAGACCTTTCCCTCCCTGGAAAAGAGGAAGAACTTGTATGTGTTAGAATGGCATAGTAAGTCCAAAGAATTGGACTGATTAACAGTCAGCAATGAACAACTGAAAGGTTTCCACTTTCATACTGAAACAGTTCAGCAACTGACATGGATTTTGGACCGGGTTGGACCAAAATACCCTAAAGACACCAGCTTGGAAGCTAAGCATGGTCAAACTTGATTAGTAATTGGATGAGAGATAGGCCATAAATACGAGGTGCTTTAGTCTGCATTTCAGAGGAAGGAACTGTCAAAACCACCGCTGAGTATTCCCAGCTTAAGAGAAGCCTTAAATTAATGGACTCAACATATTTTAATAGGCAACTTTAAGGCACGGACACACATACACATGCAAAGATACATTCTGTTATTCCCAGTGCATATTTTTTATGTTTGTTTCAGCTTTTCATGCAATTGTTTACAAAATTTCATAAAATTAAGGGAGAAAGCAACACCTGTGGTATTTCTGCATGGCCAACAGAAATAAAGTCATGCTGCAGGAAGCACAATAAAAGAAAGGAGTCAAAACTTTAACTCCAAACCAGGAAAACATTACACAGTCACCTGCTCTCTCAAATACAGTCTATATGGATATGTTTTGGAAAATATTCTCTTCCCATTTAAGGGGTTTTCTCACTAACACATTTCTAGATGAACAAATCAATAAACCTAGAAGGGGAATAATTGTGTATATGATTTCAGCAGCAAGGATAGTATTGGCAAAAAAGTGAAACATAACTAAAGTACCCTCCATCTTTGATTGACAACTGAAATTAAGAGAAGCCACAGAAAAGGACAAAATAACTAGAATAATGAAGGGGAGCTCCCTAAGCAAGGTGCAGAAAGAATGGGAGAAAACAGAGAAATATTTGAAGGAATAAGTAGTCTCTGTAAACAGGAAAAAAAGATTGGATATTTAAGCTTCTCTTTTTACCAAATGGAACGCGAGAAGACTTAGGAAGATTCTCTACCTCAAAGGAAGGGAAGGAAGTTATATCTTTGTATTTATTGTTTAATTGGATTGTGTTATGTTTGCTTGGTTTGTTTGAGTCTTCTCCTTTGGTGTTGTATTTTCCCCCCTTTTTTTCTAAAAATCAGTAAAAAAAAATTACACCTAAAAAGGAAATGTCTATGGTGTCATTTCATGCTTTTTGAAAAAAATAATAATAGAAATGATCAAATTGAAATGATGGACATTTAAAAATATATGGCTTCTCTGAATACAAGATTTTATGTAGTCACTTCTTCTTGTGATGAAGCAGATATACGCCATAAATCTGCTTTAAATCATTTCTATGGGGTCATCATCTAAACACAGTTCCACTGATCACAATGACATGTTTGGGACTTAACCAATACTGTGCCACAATTTTACTACTGATTTTCCCTGTCTTTAGATGTCTGAAATGCCATCAGAATTAAATCACTTTCCCATCACTTTTAACAAAATGAGCCTGCCAATTCAAGTCGAAATTCATATCTTGATGGTTAAAAGTATAAACTATCTTGTTTTCACTGACTTCAAAGACAATCTCCTGCTATATTTGCTTTCCAATTAAATACTATTCTTTATCAATTAAACCACTCTTTCCTGAAAGCAGGTCTTGAGGCTAATTGCCATTTTTAACATATTTGAAAAGTTTATTGCCAGCACCTGACTATCTTTCGATAAGCCAGGCTCACTTATTTTGATCCCCCTCCTCTCTCGAGTCTTGCCACACACATATGAGGTAAATGACCCCCTTGATCCACCCAAATAAACCCAAGCATGAGGCCAGAAGCAAGGAGTTCAAAATGGGGAATAATGCCTCCATGAACAGACGCTATCACTGACTTTGTTAATGAGTAACCCTAATTAGTGCTCAACTTAGCTATCATTAGATAAGGAAGCTGCTTTAATATGCTGAATGAACTATAAAAGGAATCACCCCAGAGTATATGTGGTGGTACGGGCACACACTGGTACTCATTCAAATTCTTTTACCTATGGCAATTCATGACAAAGTATTGATATTTGTCAAGGTCAAAGGTATATTCTATTGTTCTGAGACCATGACTTATTCCGGTTAACTGATATGAAATAAATTACCCTTTGCTATCTCTTCATGCCTAAAAAACAAAACAGATCAAATGTGTGGCTGTTTGATGACACATCAGGGTATAAATCAATCATAGCGAAACTGAAATAGATCATGGAAGTCCAAAAAAACCTAACTTTACAACTGTTCTGGTCCACATACTTTCACCCTAGTGAAATGTTTGTGTTGTTGTTGTGTGCCTTCAAGTCATTTTCAGGTTACAGTGACCCCAAAACAAACCTGGGCAACAATTGAAAGGAGATGTTGACAAGCTGGAATGTGTCCAGAGCAGGGCAACTAAAATGATCAAGGGTCTCGAGCAGGGGTCCACAAACTTTTTAAACAGAGGGCCAGGTCATAGTCCCTCAAACTGTTGGAGGGCTGGATTATTTTAATCCCCTACTGCATATATTTTTCCTTTTAAGCAGCTGAAAGATCTTTAAATCTTCTCCTTCCTCACTGTTTCAAAAGTCATCTGCCACGTGGCCTGGAACTAAGCAGACCGATAAGGAGTCCTTTTACTTCTCAATTTGTTACTCATCGTTCTGGGTAGTAAGAGAAACAGTGTCACATGCATGTGAGTTCACCATCTCTGACACACACATATAAATACAAACAAGCCCACATTTATTTACACACACAAGTAAAAAAAACTGATGCATCAAAGAGAGTGCCTCACTATGTTTTTCAGTAGGATTTCCTCATGAAGTGAGAAGATCATTGCAAAGCTCTTTGTATAAGTGAGATCACAGAAACCAATCATGTCATTCATTGTATTGTGGCCCTTCTTGAAGGAAGTGCTGCCGCAGCCTGCTCAGCTTGGTGGTTTTGATTATATCTCCCATGAGCCCCAGAGAACTGAGCCAAAGGTTTGAAAAAAAAGGGAAATGCATGGGATGTATCAAAACAGAAATTTCCTAATGCTAATTTATTCTCATGAAGGCAGTAAACACACCTGTTTACCTATTGAAAAGTACTTTGACCACAATCTGTATACACTGTGCTGTAAAACCCGTCTGAGATTATTACCAACTAAAAACAGTGGTTTTGCTTCCAAATGAAGTTTAAGTATCCAAAATAAATCAGAAATGAATTCAAAATTTAAAGAAAATAAATTCCTAAGTGGAAAGTAAGGGCCCTTCCAGACAGGCCCTATATCCCAGGATGTGATCCCAGGTTTTCTCTTTAAACTGGATTATATGAGTCCACACTGCCAGATAATCTGGGATAAACAGAAAACCTGGGATCACATCCTGGGATATAGGGCCTGACTGGAAGGGCTCTAAGTTAATCTGATCTCTGAAATGAATGTTAAGGTACAAACACGGGGGGGGGGGGGGGGGGGTTGAACACTGAGGATGATGAAGAACAGACTCTTGGGCAGAATAGTCATCACTATGCAGAATATTCAACCAAAGGGATGGCACTGCAGAAAATGGGGAAACTGAACAGGAACAAGCAACATAGGATCACTGACAGGTACTACAATTCCCTGACAATTATGTCTGTTCCCTGTGCCTTTGAAACACCTTTTGGCTCCAACCGTGCCGAACACATTTTCAACATTTCATAACAAAGGGAAAACAGCTTCTTTTCTCAGTGACTTTTAAAACAGCAGTAAAGTTTCCCAGCATAATAAAAATTCTTTACATTGCGCTGCAACAGAATTAGATCAGAGGACCTAAGAAAAGCAGAGTTTCTTTAATACCTAATACACATAATTTGTTATTTTCTGATTATAGAAATTGAGGCAATTTTGATCCTATTATGAAACAGTTTAACAAGGCCTTAGTTTAGGAATTACCTAAACTAAACTAAAATTTTCTATCTACAACATTGGTGTAGTCTACTAATTTTTACAAAAATGTTACCAGTCAACAGAACCCTTCTCAAAGGCCATGTTTTTTATATTGTTTTGCTTTTGATAATGAAACTTTTGCTGAAGGAAGGAAAACATTACTATTAGAATATCTGTTACATTTGTACTTTAATTTGAAAAACCAAAAAAGGGAGTTTCTAGTTGGTACACTGAATGACACATAATGCATAGGATTTGAAAAAGAAAAAGCATTTTGGATCACTAGCATACACTATTACTAATTACTGAGATGCAGCAGGTGTTTGAGAACAGAACATTGTTTTTCAACAGCACAAATGTGCCAGAATTGAAAAAGAAAAGATTAAACATCCAAAGGTTTTGTTAAGAAGACCATGCTGGGAAACTTAACTGCTGTTAAGAAGACCATGGAATTATAGAATGTGAAGATACCTTAAGGGCTATCCAGTCGAACCCCATTCTGCCATGCAGGAAATCACAATCAAACCATTCCCAACAGATGGCCATCCAGCTTCTGCTTAAAAACCTCCAGAGAAGGAGACTCCACCACACTCCGAGGCAGTCTCTGTCAAACAGTTCCTAGCATCAGAAAGTTCTTCCAATGTTTGGCTTCCAGACCTATGACCATGTTCACCCTTCTCTGAAAATACAGTATATCAATAATTTCAGTACAAGAATTAAAACATTTACTGTTTGGTAACATTGCCATTAAAGTAGGGTGGATTACAGCTCTCACAAACCCTGGCCAGTATCATTAACAGTCAAGAGTACTAGTGGATGTAGTCCATTAGTATTACCTGGGCTGCAATACTAATGGACTATCTCAAATATGTAGTTAACACTGGTGCAAGGCTTTTGCCAGGCTTAATTCAGTGGTGATGACTTGCATGTACATTCAAATTATTTAACTAGGAAATAGAGTGTATCAGTTAAGTTTCAGTGAAATTCTGTATACATTAATTAAAAAAATTAGTCAGTTATGAGTCCTACAAATAATTAAGTGGCTGTAGTATTTCACCAACACATTCTTCTTAGACTAGGAACCTGTAATTAGCCCCAACATCCCAAAAGAACTCACTTATAATACATTTCTAAACTGCAACCTAATGATCAATGTAGTGATCCATTATAATGTAATACAGTGCAAAACTTTTAGAACAAAGAATCATTTTAAAAACACATGGTGATCATAAAAAGATGATACATGGTGATTATAGCATAGAAATCAATGCAAATATTAAAGATAAAAGCTATAATCCTGTATGCAATTGCAAATAAGCAACACACAACGGAGTGAAATGTTCTTCCAAAGAGACGCACATAAGAATTAGACTAGAACAGAGATCAGTTCTTGCAGACTCAATAGTGCTGATCATTAAAGAAAGAAAAAAGTGCAATTGCTTTTTTAAAAAAAAGAAGAATTAGATCTAGTTCCCTTATGATCCAAAATGCCAAAAGCAATCCATTATGGTGCTTTAATGGGCTTTTCTCTTTGGGTCTATATTTGCCAGCATGAACTTAGATAATTAATTTTAATATGCTTAACATCTGGTGAACATAGACACATAGGATAAATATACAGACATGTATATACCTATTTCCTAGATTTCCTAGAAAGAATATTTTAAAGAATATTTTAAAAGATTGTAAACTGGACAAAAGGCTGGTGGCTGTAAAGCAAATCTCATTATGAGGCCAGCTGCACACCATGGTTAATAATTCAAGAAATAACTATGTGTATATGTGCATACTTCTTGTGTATATATGCTATGCATTTTTGTGTATCTCTGTACATGGAGGAAAAGCTGTCAGTGCTCAGAGCATCAGTATTGGCTGGGCTGCACTTTGCCCACCACTATATTAAAATTATAGATCTCAAAATATGTTAACACTGGTTGTACACTTATGTCAGACTTAGTTACGTGCATCTATATTTAAATTATCTAACTAGGAAATAGGGTCTGCATCAGTTAAGTTTCAGTGAAATTTGTTATATACTGATTCAAAAATAAGACATGATATATTTTATACAGAAAACCAACACCAAATTTTATCATTCTAGAACACTCACAATGAAATTGGATGTAAGAATATACAGATTAAAGAGCAGCCTATTAAATTATCCACTTACACTCTGAAATGAACTACAGAGCAGCATTTGGAAACTAACACATTCCCATCTGCCACGATTTGAATGAATCTCAATTTCCATGCAACCTTCTCAAGAAAATGTGTCTGAGAATACTAATTTGGATTTCAATCAAATGTTTTCTTCAATATGATGTGGCAAAACTGGTTTGCCATTAATCGTGAAATCATTCAGCACTGCCACCATTTACTTAGCAACATCAGAATGAGTCTGATAATGATGGTCATGATAAACCCTTTTTTAAAGTAGCAAAGTGTTAAAAGCATTTTTAAAAAGCTGGTTAAAAAAACACTATAAAAGCCAAGTTTTTAAAAAAAACCAGTCTTAAAGACAAAAAACTGTTTACAGCAGCACTGTTTATTTATTTATTTATTTATTTCGAGTACTTCTACCCCGCTCTTCTCAAACCCCGATGGGGGAATCAGGGCGGCTTACAAAAAGGCACAATTTGATGCCAGCAATACACATAATAAAATGAAATACATAGCAGCAACAATTATAAACAGTTAAAACAATCCAATTATACAATTATACAATAACAGTTAATAAAAACCGATCTAATGACCAATGTTCGCTAAGTTCAAAATCCGTAAATTCATTCTGCATTGTCATAATTCCATCCAACTCTAGTCGTCCTTGTCCTTTATCTGTCTGCCAGATTACCCAAAGGCCTGGTCCCATATCCATATTTTTAGTTTCCTTCTGAACGAGAGGAGGGATGTCGATGACCTAATTTCCCCAGGGAGTGAATTCCACAGGTGAGGGGCCACCACCGAGAAGGCCCTGCTCCTCGTCCCCGCCAGTCACACTTGTGATAAAGGTGGGGCCGAGAGCAGGGCCTCCCCAGAGAATCTTAAACTATGCATGGGAAACTCAATAGAAATTGAGCCGGCCGGAGAGAAGTGTTTTCCCTATATCTATACAGATTTGATATAGTTCCCAAATATGGTGACATGCTCTGCCCAAACCCTTCATTTTCTCCCTTTTGTTCAAGAAAACTGAAGGTGTGCTATTTAAAATACAAATTGCCTCTTTGGAATCACGATCAGGTATTCCATTCCTATCCTAGTACTATCCGAGCCTAAATCCACTTAGCTTCTGAGATGAGATGGGATGTGGTGCCGTCAGGATATTTCAACTCAATAACAAAGGAACAGGAATCATTCTTTTCGAAAAATTATTTGAACAATAGGGAAAAGATACATCATACAATCTATATAACTACCTGAAGACATTTCAAAGCTCAGATATAAAACACATGCAAAAACCATTTTAAAACTATTTTTAAAGGTTGGATGAAATGAAAGCCAAAAGGAAAGCTCTCAAAAATTACAATTATGAAGTGTACATTTCACAAATAGTTTGTAAGCATTCTCTGCACATTAAAAGAATAAATATTTAACAATAATTGCTGAAATGCATTTTGTTGCTTCTGCTCAGCATTTACATACATGTAAAACAGCAAAGGTTCATTGCAACTAGCTTCCATCAATTTCTATGTCTATTACTCATTACAAAGCTTTGTGACAGTTCATTTCATGCTTCTACCATGTAGTATAAAGCATGTTTATTTAGAAGTAAATTCCATTGTATACGATTTGACTGTCTAGTAAATACATTTAGAATTGCAGTCTTTGAATCATAATTATACAAATATTTGCAGGCTTATATGAACATTCACCAAGATTTAGAAGCACCCATATGGCTACCTCTACATATTTTAATATGGTAGCAAAGGGTGAAGATGAGTTAGCTTTGTTATTAAATTGCTTTCCTTACATGTCTTATTACCATCCTGAATACTCCTTGATTAAGAAAACCCCTATGACATCCATAATAATAGTGTACTTTATTTATATTCTGCTCTATCTACCCGAGGAGACTCAATCCATAGGTTTGTGTGTAACTAGAAGACACGCAAACACACATATTGTATCTAGAATCACAACTGAATTATTAAGAAGTACAGTTAAAATTTTGAAAAGTTGCCTCTTCCAATTTCCTGCCCACAGTGGATAAATCAAACTTTTCAAATCTCTAATGTAATGCTTTTAAGGCATTCCCCCTTCATGCTAAATTAACAATAGGGAGAAAAAAGAATTTGAATTCAGAAGTGAGTCATGTCACTGGGAAAGGGGGAATAAGTTTTTTCCCAGCCCTATTTCCCTATGAGGGATACTTCCCTAAAGTTGCTATTTGTTTTGCATGACAAGGAGCATACATATGAGGCAGGGCCATTTCAACTGGGAAATAGCAGGAAGCGGGTTAAAATCTCAAAATCCTCCTCCCTTCACACCATAGTCCTAATCTAGATCATTATTAACATTAAAAAAAACCCAGGGAAGTCAGTTTTCACAGATCTCCCACATATTTTCTTAAGTGTGAAAAATAGCACTATAATTATAAAAAGGCATTTTATATTGGCAACTTAATATTTTCTAGAAGGTGCAGACATACTTTTTCAGAATATTTGTGAATCTAGCATTGGTCTTGAAGTTAGACTAAAAGTTGGACACAGGGCTTCCTCTGGTTGGGATCTTGCTTTTGTCATTCATGCCTTTTGTAAACTTTTATCTAGCTCACTGGGAAGATTTGTTCTATGTGAGTAAAATGTCAGCAGTTTAACAGTCTTAGAGCTTCCTCTGCTTTCTAATGCAGATTGTGGAGCAGACTTTAAATGGAGAAGAAAGACCTATTATACAAACAGACTTTCACTCAACATGGTCTTAAATGCCACCACAAGGAATGCCCAACAGCACCAGTGCATGGTGTAGCCTATGAAGAATGTATTCCTTCTATAACAATAAGGAGCCAATGAACCCATTGCACAAACTCTGGATCAACTGTTTTCCTTGACTTTAGAATTAAGATCGGTGTGATAGTATGAGCTCTAAAATGCCCCCAGCATTCCAGCTCTGGCATTTATAGAGAAACATCTTTATCTCTGTGTTTCTCACTGTTCTGAAGGTCTTAAGGGAGAGTTTTGGTTCATATCACAGTCAACGCAGGTTGGATTTGTAGGCGCAGGCAGACCTTTGCTATAGTTCTACTCACGGCCTGGAATTCCTTTCCAAGAGATATGATATTTCTAAGGCTTTCCTCTCTAGAGTGTATCTTAGAGCTGAATTTTTTTATTTTTGCTGAGGAAATGGAGAACAAATACAAATATATTATGTACACCTATGGTCTGAGTTTTATATATTTTAAGTATATTTAATTTATTTGTTTTAAGATTGTGACTAATATTATTTTAATATTATTTGTTCAAGTTTCAAGTTTATTTGATGCTTTAAAATGCTACATACTCCATGGATTAGGAAAATATTGTTTGAAATGATTCGATCTCCTAATTATGACAATGGTGCATAATATATACAAGGCACTGAACTTGTTTATTTTAGGAACCAAGGTGTCCAAACTGCTTTAAAATCCATTATTCTTAAATTAAAAGAATTGAGGAACCAGTCACTTTCTCAATATTTTTGGACAGCAACACCCAACACGCATCTCTATGAAACCTGAGCCTGACACAAACTGGAGACCAACAACATCCAAAAGGTCATAGTATAGAACAGGCATGGGCCAACTTTGGCCCTCCAGGTGTTTTGGACTTCAACTCCCAAAAACCTGGAGGGCTGAAGTTGGCCCATGCCTGGTATTGAATCTAGAAGGTCTAGTTCTGAACTTGTGTTCATTAAATTACATTTCAAAAAAACATCTTTGTGCTCAACCTTGGTTCCAAGACAATAAGTAATTGATTGCAACTCCTATCTGAATCATGAAAACTGTGGAAATGAATGTTATCAAAACCATCAGGATCGAATGCTAGTGTAGGTCCATCTTAATAATGTGACCTAAGTATCTTAAAAATCAAAGAATCCTTAGAAACCTCTCATTCCTGATTAGTGAGGCAGCCCCCCAGAAAACATCCTGGAAGCTGTTTACTCAAGAAGAGACCAAGCAGAAGGCTTTAATTTACAAACCGCCAGTATTATGATTTATAACTTGCATGATTAAACAGTGGATACTTCTAAGGGAAATGCTAGTCTTTTATCCCAATGCAGCATGATACCAAGTGTTCATCTATTTGGATTGATTAATTGTGCAATTACATTCAATTGTTTCATACTTATTAAAATCTTTTTCAAAGTGTTTGACTCTGAAAGAAGAACGAGAAGGCAGAACAGAATATGATATGCTCTCTCTTTATATGAAGTGATTTACCAGCACCAGACGAATCCAAGTAAAAGTGTCATATACTAACAGAAGTATTCCTACCTATTAGCTGTAGGTCCCTTGAAGGCATCAGATCTTGTCTGATCTTGGAATCTAAGGGTCAAGCCTGGTTAATACTTGGTAGAGAGACCCTGCAGGAGAATACTACTTGCCTATATTTTAGAGGAATAGTAATAGCAAACCTTAAGTATTCCTTGCCTAAGGAAATTCAATGAAATTAATGGGGACTTGAATAGGGTGTGTGACATGCACCCTGTGAGTTTCATATCTGCATATACAGATATATATATATATATAAGATTGACACATAGTTAGGTAATTTTCATGGGCAATCTTTCTCAATAGTTAAAGGAAGGTTTTTTTTACTCTCTTCGCACCATAATCCCATGCAGAATACACTACAACTAATCAGAGTTTTGTCTTTTCTTACTGTTGCCCCTAATCCTGCCCAATTAATGATATTTTGCTTTGATGTAGCATTCTTTTTTTTTTATTTGATAGTTTAACAAACACAGCATTGTGTATTTTGAAAGTTCATATCTCTAACCTGCTTTTTACTTTCGTCATTTTCTGATTTCAGAGCTCACAACTGTTCCATATTATGTTCAGGCCACAACTGTAAAAACTTCTATAAATCACTGTAAACTTTTTCAACACAATATTTCATGTGATGTAATAATTTTGTCCTAGGCCCAGAAAGGATGATGGCTAAGATCTTGCATGGGACATGTAACTAACTACAATGTCTTCGCTATGCTTTGTCTCCTGATCTCACTCCCCAAAACTCACTAGAGTCAGGCTGTCATTCTGAAAAGAGGAGTTTTGTGGTGCTGGTGAGCATGGCTTGCTAGCGGGAAGGAGACTAACACAACATCTCTCAGTACCCCACTCCTTAGTGCCATAATTAAGAGGAGGAGGATGATGATGATGATGATGATAATAATAATAACAACAATAACAATAATAATCGTGTTTTAGAATAATAGTTCTCAAATAATTTGAAGTTATTTGTTTTCTTGTCACTGTTATAAGCACCAGATGGATGTGTATATTTGTTGTTGTATGCCTTTAAGTCATGACGCCAATATCATGGTTTTTTCTAAGGCTGAGTGACTTGTGAGTTTCCAGAAGTGAGAGGGGATTCAAACCTTGGTCGCCAGAATTGCAAGTAAATCTCTATACCATGCTGGCTTCCAAAATGCGGTATACATAGATGGAACCATGTAAAGAATGATATTTATAATAATACATTATAAAAAATATTATTATTATTATTATTATTATTATTATTATTACTACTACTACTACTACTATTGTACTATAAATAGATAGGTGTTATAATGAAATAAAATTACAGCAGGAAATGTGTATATATCCTTCTGTAATTTCATTTTGCTATAATATTTACATTAGATATATAGTATAATAGTTGGGTTGCTGAGTTTTCCGGGCTTTATGGCCATGATCCAGAAGCATTCTCTCCTCACGTTTCTCCCACATCTATGACAGGCATCTTCAGAGGTTGTCTACAACACAGTATAATAGTTCTTGCCTTCAAGTGATTTCTGACTTACAGGGACCCTAATGAGAATCTATCACAGGCATGGACAAACTTCGGCCCTCCACGTATTTTGGACTTCAACTCCCACAATTTGTAACAGCCTACTGACTGTTAGGAATTGTGGGAGTTATTCTACATAACACCTTCTATGAGCACAACATTTTAGAAATAACAGGCCAGTGCACTGAAGGAGACAATAGCTTCTTAGTCTTTTATTTAGCATACCACCTGGCGGGCTTCCCATGTTAATTTTCACATTGAGCTTAACTAGCATTTGACACTACATTTTTATTAATACAACTTTACTGTATAACATTGTAAAAGTAAAAAGTAAAATTTGATGAAAACTTTATTCCTGTGTTTCTCACTGTCACCAAATAAAACATGCCATTCTTGCTTCCACAATTTTAAAATATTACCTGGCTCACGTTTTGATCAAGTTAAGGTACTATCTGAACCAGTCTTGCCAAGAAAACCCTGTAACAGGTTGCCTTAAAGTCACTATTGCTCAGAAATTACTGGAAAGCACAAAACAACACCAAATCAAGTCAAAACTGGATTTTAATCTTTCTTTCTTTTTTGTTAGAAGGGGTTCTGAGGATAACCACAAAGATATCAAAAGTGTGATTATTTCATTGGCCCAAAGTTATCCATCTTGCTGAATCTTAAGGAAGTAAACAAATCACCGAAATGAAAGATAAAGTCCCCAAATCTGTTCCATGGGATTGGCATTATCAATCTGAAAATGAACAGAAACTCCATTCTATTCGGTCATCATTCTTGAGTTTAGTAAATATAAGGATTGTTTATGACTTTATGGCCTTAAAACAGTAAACATGTTACCTACTGCCTCTTTTACTTTGCAAATATATAGTTGCTCTTGATTTTTTAATGAACAGCTCAGATACTTGCAGAGTTCCTCTTCTCTCTCCAAACCCTTCACTAATACTACCCAGTACTAAGTCACACTGGGCAGACTGGGGGATATCAGAGAAAGGAGAAAGAAGCAAAAAGCTATGGATTCTCTTCTGCCAAGGCAACACTGGTTATTATCACATAATTTTAACCTGGAGCCAGTGTGGTATAGCTGTTGGAACATTGGACTGCAAGTTTAGAAACTAAGATTTGCACCCTCACTTAGCCATGGAAACCCACTATGTAACTTTGGGTAAATCATATCCTTGCAGTCTCAAAGAAAGGCAAGAAATTGTCTCTGAACATATCTTGCCAAGAAAATCACGCAATAAATTCACCTTAGTGTCACCTTAAGTCAGATATTACAAAGATACACAAACGCAAGAATGTCTTGCCATTTCTTAAATGACTCAACATCTGCTTTTGTGTGGGTCATTACAGCATAGTATCAAGAAGGCAAAAGCCAGGCAAGTGAAATATTATTGACTCAATAACAACAACAACAACAACAACAACAACAACAACAACTTGGGAAGTGTCCGGCATGTGATCCAATACAACAGCCAGCAGAGTGTCTGCTGTGGACTCATCTTGTTGTGTTTCAAATAATAATAATAATAATAATAATAATAATAATAATAATAATAATTTTATTGCCTACCTCTCTCTATGGTTGGAGATGAGATAAATCATTAAAACAAGAAATGAAAAATTATTAAAAGACATACAGCAAAATACACAGAGTTAAAGTACAATTTAAGATCCACTGATAATAATGACTCAACCCACTAAGCCAGATCTGGGAATCACAGGCTTATCAGGGGCCACCCTAAAGGCACCAGATTCATCTGATCTTGGAAAACAAGCAGGGTCAGTCCTGGTTAGTCCTTGGATAGGAGATGAATACCATGTGCTGTAGGCTATATTTTGGAGAAATGAACTGGCAAAACCACTCTGAGTATTCCTTGACTAAGAAAGCCCTTTGAAATTCAGAAGTTGTCATAAGCTGACAGGCATCTTAAAGGAACACATACATATATCTCCCCCAAACTCAGTGCAAAGCAGTGATGATGGTACAGTGAATATGCTTGCTCCAGAAGGAGGAAAGCAAGCACCTGTCAATCACAAGGCTGCCCGCCCTCATTCTGTTCATTGAGATGGCACAAAAAGAAGACAATTTTGCAATGACTGAATACATTATTTACTAAGAAAAACAAACACTGTGGGACTTGAGCAAGCCCAAGCAGAATGTTTTAGACTCTAGTTTATTTCTTTAAGTACACTCTGGGCAATTTCATTAGCTGGTTTTCTATATTTTTTTGTAGATTTCTTATCTCTATGAAGCACATGCCCATTCATTCTTCTTGAGAGGATCAATGGGCCTTAGGGACAAGGCCTTGTTGGCTCTGCCAGAGGACCTGAGGACTTTGTCTGCATAGTTCAATGTTAACCTTGCTTTCCAAAAACGAATTGAGCAAACCTTCTCTGGAATTCTGAAATACTCGTGTTTTGTGCTCAAAATTATATATACTGTCATCGCTATCTATCTCCAGGCTGCATGTACAAAGCGTATGTGAAACGTAAAAGGCATTTTGTATGTGGACTTTGGGTCCCATCTCCAAGAAATTGCCTTAGGCACAAACAGGCAAATACAGACATTCCAAAATTGACAAGTAATCAAAATCCACATTTTTGCTCCTAGTCCTTTTGGATACAGTCAGTGTTGGATTTAGGACGAATGAGTCCCTGTGCTCGTTCAGTTAGGAGCCCCCTTCCTTACTTGGGCGGGTAGACCTTCACTGCCTGCTTTGTGGCACTCTCCCATAGAATACCAGCTCTATCATTGTGTCTGGAATTGCTCAGAACGGGATGCCTTCAAATGGAGAACTGCGCCATGTAAGCAAAATCTTGCCTTAAAAATACTTGACAGGAAGATGGGGCCTCCTAACCAAAGGGGACTGTGCTTAAGCACACTTCAGCACAATGGAATAGAGTGGCCAAATGGGTTAAGCCCTTGTGCTGGCAGGACTGAATACATACAGGTTGGAGGTTTGAATCCAGGGAGAGTATGGATGAGCTCCCTCTGTCAGCTCCAGCTCCCCATGCAGGGACATGAGAGAAATCTCCCACAAGGATGGTAAAACATCAAACAGCCGGGCCTCCCCTGGGCAATATCCTTGTAGATGGCCAATTCTCTCACACCAGAAGTGACTTGCAGTTTCTCAAGTTGCTCCTGACACGAAAGAAGAAGAAGAAGAAGAAGAAGAAGAAGAAGAAGAAGAAGAAGAAGAAGAAGAAGAAGAAGAAGAAGAAGAAGAAGTAGTAGTAGTAGTAGTAGTAGTGGAGTTTCAAGCAGGCAGACAGGAGTTTTCCATGGGCTGCAACCCCCTGGGTGCCCCGATGCCACTGCATGGTAACCCAGAGAGCGCTCTCCTTGGAAAGGTCTGTGCCCCTCTTTTGCCAAAGAAGGCAAGAGGCTCCAGCAAGGCCTCCCTCCCGGTGGTTTGGATTTCAACTTGTCTCCCACCATTCCTAACAGCCTCAGGCCCTTTCTTTTTCCCCCTCAGCCGCTTAATCGGCTGTTAGGAATGGTGGGAGTTGAAGCCCAAACCACCGGGAGGGAGGGCCCAAGTTGGGCCAGGCCTGCTCCGGCAGGTCTTGGCTCGGCTCGCCGCCTCTGCCGGGTGAGAGGAGGGGCGGAGAGAGAGAGCCCGGCCCCACTTCAAAGGGCAGGCGGCGGACCTCCGGCATCAAAGGGACTCCGAGCGGCGAAGGAACCGTCCAATCTGCATGAGAAAGGGCCAGGGCGCCCCTGGGCTTGTGGGGAGGCGCTGGCCGGGCGGCCCTTTCCTTCGCCTTTGAGCCGAGGCAGCGCCGCGGGGTCCCTTTGCCCGCCCCGCCCCGCTTTTGGAGGAGCCCTCGTCCCGGGTCAAGAGTTCAGGGCGACCCCGGGCCAAAGGCGACTCCTCCTCGGCGCTGCCCACCAGGGCCAAGGCGAGGAAATCCCAGCGAAGGCGGCCCGGAGAAGAGAGGCTGGGCGGCAGAGCCTGCAAACACGCGAGTCTCTCCATCCGCGCCTCGCCATTTCCACGCGCTCGCGAGCGCGGCGCCGAGCCACCGTCGGACCAGGGCCGCATCTCCACTGGAGAAGTGGCGCCCTCCGACACTGCCTGAACTGCCATGGCTCAGTGCTATGGGATGATCCTGGGATTGGGTGGGGCAGAGATGGCTGTTCAAATTACAAGCCCAATGGGTTTTTTTTTTTGTCGTGTCAAAAGCGACCTTTTTCGTGTCAGAAGCGACTTAAGAAGCGCTTCTGTCATGTCAAAAGCAACCTTTTTCGGGTCAGAAATGACTTCGCTCACACCAAGTCGCTTCTGTTGAGAGAGAATGGGCCGTCTACAAGGACGTTGCCCAGGGGACGCCCCGATGTGTTACCATCCTGTGGGAGGCTTCGCTCATGTCCCAGCATGGGAAGCTGAGGCTGACAGACTGGAGCTCAAACTGCCGACTTTAGGATCCTGGAGAGCGGGGTTCAAAGCCACGCTCAGCCATGGCAGACCCTAGGGTGACCTGGGCCAGTCACACTCTCTCAGCCTCGTCGGAAGTCGAAGTCAAGCCTCCCCTGAACAAATCTGGTCAGAGAAAGCAGGTGAGAGCGACGCTATGGCCAGAGGCGGCTTGAAGGCACACAAGAATTTTCCACTCCCAGCATATGCCACTTAATTGATGTCCAAAGCCTTTCCTCATCAGCCTATCTCAGGGGACTGTTGACACTTTGCAATATCAAACTGCCCTGAAAAAGAAATTAAGAGAAATATGGAGTGGAGATCCTGCCGGGAAATTCCCTCTGGGTCGGTCATCCACGAAGAAAAGGGGGGCATGTCCTTCTCTCCTGATCTGAAATCCGTGGAGCACAGAACTCTGGAAGGGGAACAAGGCAACTTCCCATTACAATCAGGGCCCCTTCCACACAGCCGTACAAAACTCCACATTATCTGCTTAGAACTGGGTTATAGGGCAGTGTGGACTCAGTTAACCCAGTTCAAAGCAGATATTGTGGGATTTTCTGCCTTGATGTTCTGGGTTATATGGTTGTATGGAAGGGCCCTGGGTTAAACAAGGCTTCCTCAAGGGAGACAGGACACAATATTGCAATCATAATTCCATATTATTCTGCCTTGATATTCTGGGTTATATGGCTGTGTGGAAGAGTTATATGACTGATGTACAGATGCCTGTACTTCTAGAAATGAATGCACACGCTTCATAGCACCATATACATAATTTCTTTTTCCACCTCAAAGCATATATCGGATTCACTGGTTGCCTTATTGTCTCTCATGCACAGGTGTAGGTATACTTCAGATGTCTACATTTTTCATATGATAATGCCCAGTCTTCTTCTTATGCTTCCTTGTATCCAAAGATATCACACTCCCAGCATATGTGCTCCCAATGAAGCAGTCCAAGGAGTTAGTGCTTTAACCATTTATCACTGAATGAGTAAGGAAAGAAGGGTGATAATGAAAATCAGGGCTGATATAACCTTAAATACCTCACATGCTATTGGGAGAGGATCTGAAGGTGCGTGATGCAACAACCATGCTGAAGGTTGGATATAGGAAGCATATGGGCTAAAGGTTACCTGTGAAGTACACTGCATTAAGTTCAGTTAGAGAAAGTAGGATATAAGTATAATAAATACTTCTTACTCCCTATCCTCCCATCTCTGCAAAAGCCAGCATGGTGTAGTGAAGGCATGGGCAAACTTGGGCTCTCCAGGTGTTTTGGATTTCAACTCCCATAATTCCTAACAGCCTCGGGCCCTTTCCTTGTCCCCCTAAACTGCTCAAGCAGAAAAGAAAGGAAAGAAAGAAAGAGACGCAAGGCTATTAGGAATTGTGGGAGCTGAAGTCCAAAGCACCTGGAGGGCCCAAGTTTGCCCATGCCTGGTGTAGTGGGTTGGAGAACTGGAATACCATTCTGAAGACCAGAGTTCAGATCCCCACTCAGTCATGGAAACCGACTGGGTTAGCTTGGGTAAGTCACATTCTCTCAGCCTCAGAGGGAGGCAAAGGAACCCTTTGAGGAAATCTTGCCCTAAAAAGCCCCACAATAGATTTTCCTTAGGATCTCTATAAATTGAAAAGGACGAAGGCACATGACAACAATTCACATCCCATTCCACCTAACTCCTTTTCCTATGCGAATACATAACATCCTTGCTACTTCACAGGATACTGCCAGTTCAGGATTTTTCAGCAAAGCCAGTATAGTGAGTTTTCCACATACTTAATCAAAGTTCCCAGCACTACATAACATTTTCACTTGATACTGAAAACAACTGCCTCAATTCAGTAGAAAACCATAGTTTGCAATTTCCCCAAATTACCATTAGAAAAGAGCCAAGAAAGTTCTGCAACTTGAGTCCATAAGCAATCAAGACACAGCAGCCTCTCATTGAAAACTTCTAAGGAAATAAATGAACTAAATGAGTTTTCTATAAGAGCATTTCAATCATTCAACTTGAGGCCCTTCCACACAGCCCTATATCCCAGAATATCAAGGCAGAAAATCCCACATTATCTGCTTTGAACTGGGTTTTCTGAGTCCACACTCAGATAATGTGAATTTTTCTGCCTTGATATCCTGGGAAATAGGGCTGTGTGGAAGAGCCCTCAGAAGTTTGGCTAAATTTCTAGCCATGGAGTAAGAAGAAATAGAATTATTAAGATATGCCATTCTCCCCTCTTGGCATATTTCCTTTTCTAAATATGCACATCTTTTGAAACTGAGCAGACAACAGAACCACTTCACATCTAGTAAAAATCAAATATACATATTTCAAAATGGTATAGAATGCTGCATCAAACCGAAACATGAATGCTTTTACAAGAACAAATACCTGTTGGTCTCAAATATTGTCCCTGTAAAACTGCCAATGTGGTGCAGCAGTTTGAGCATGAACTATGGGCCCTTCCACACAGCCCTATATCCCAGAATATCAAGGCAGAAAATCCCACAATATCTGCTTTGAACTGGGTTATCTGAGTACACACTGAGATAATATGGGATTTTCTGCCTTGATATTCTGGAATATAGGGCTGTGTGGAAGGGCCTGATGAGTCTGGAAGCCAGGGTCCCAATCCTGCCAAACCATGGAAAGCTATTAGGTGACCTTATGGAATTACACACTCTCAACTTCAGAGGAAGGCAATGGTAAACTTCAACAGAAAAAAATGTTGTAAAGAGAACAATGAGATAGCTTTACCTTAGGGTCAATCAGAACCAATTTGAAAGATACTACAACAAGGCTGAACTCTGAATTAAACTGCATACTAAAATCAAGAAGTGAGAAAATGCCCCACAAACTGGGAGACATAATAAGGTGTTCATTTTGAAAAACTGCGTTCAACAAACTTGGTAATCAGTTCAATTTCATTTTCTTTTCTATGTCACTGAAAGATGATATTTACCTGCACTGAGGATTTTAACAATGTAGACCTTATAAGTGTGGTTGGCTGTGGTTTTACTAGACAAGAGAAAAATTAACTTGTGACTCAGTGTCAGAATCTGGGTGAAGTGTTTGACAGTGATACTGAAAACAACTGAAATATCAGATAATTCTTAGAGAGTTCTAATCATGCCTCTCAGTGTAGATGAGAAAGAGAGGGAAACATACATACAAACAGCCAAAATCCATAAATCATGCCCAATTGTTGTTACATGTTATTGTCACTGCCATCTTATCCCCTTAACATTCTCCTTTGAATGCAGTTCTGTGTTGAAATGACTGTAGCTTTAACTGAGTAATGCACTTTCTATAAATCTGACTACAACCTCAGCACAGACTGACTAATTCAAGGTAAATTCAAGGTAAATACATGTATGGTCACTACTACCAATGTGATTGACACATGAGAGTTATACACATTCAAGACACAGTGACCTCAGTGGGTCTAAAACTGTGCCTTTCTCATAAACTGTGACCTGTGGCCCTCAGACTATTCCCAGTCAGTTTACAAGTGGCACTAAAGTTAGAACAATTACTCTCCCGTCTCTCCACATGAGACAAACACATGCACTACTTCCGATATTGAGATGTGTATAGGTGACAATTGTATACTAAGTCGGGTCCATCTAAGGCCTTTCTACACTACCATATAATTCAGATTGTCAAATTAGATAATATGGATTATCTGCTTTGAACTGGATTATATGGCAGTGTAGACCAGGCATGGGCAAACTTCAGCCCTCCAGGTGTTTTGGACTTTGAATTGTGGGAGTTGAAGTCCAAAACACCTGGAAGGCTGAAGTTTGCCCATGCCTGGTCTACCCTGCCATATAAAAGCAGATTATCATGATTTTATATGGCAGGGAAGAAGGGGCCTGAATCCAGCTTCGGCCCTGAGTTCGGCTTTTAATAGATGGCGTACTGCTTTCTCCATCTAATATTATCTGCTCTGGTTCCAACTATTTCTCAAGATACGAACAGTCCAAAAAACTCACAGCAACCCATATCTCAAGATCTCCTAGTCCCTGCTACATATTTATTCATGCAGAAGCTGAAAATGACTGGGATTAAACATGCATCTTTCTGCATGTGTCCTACCTCTAAAGCATCATTTCTCAGCTTGAAGGTCAGGATCCCTGGGGCGAGGGTATCGCAAGGGGGTATCAGAGGGGTGACCAAAGACCATCAGAAAGCATAGTATTTTCTGTTGGTTATGGGGGTTCTGTGTGGGAAGTTTCGCCCAATTCTATTGATGTTGGGGTTCAGAATGCTCTTTGATTATAGGTGAACTATATATCCCACAGCTACAACTCCCAATGTCATGTCTATTTTTCCCAAACTCCACCAGTGTTCACATTGGGGCATGTTGAGTGTTTGTACCAAGTTTGGTCCAAATCCATCATTGTTTGAGTCTCTGGATGTAGGTGAACTACGATTTCAAAATTCGAGGTTAATGCCCACCAAACCCTTCCAGTATTTTCTGTGGGTCATGGGAGTTCTGTGTGCCAAGTTTGGTTCAATGCCATAATTGGTGGAGTTCAGAATGCTCTTTGATTGTAGGTGAACTATAAATCCCAGGAACTAAAACTCCCAAATGACAAAATCAATTCTCCCGGCAAACTCCACCAATATTCAAAATTGGGCGCAAGGAATATTTGTGCCACATTTGATCCAGTGAATGAGAATACATCCTGCATCTTTACATTAGGATTCATAACAGTAGCAAAATTACAGTTATGAAGTAGCAGTGAAAATAATGTTATGGTTGGGGGTCACCACAACGTGGGGGACTGTATTAAGGGGTCTCGGCATGAGGAAGATTGAGAGCCACTGTCCTAAAGTATGGTCCCTTGCCAGTCTGTGTGAGGGGCATGCAAGTTGGGAGAGGACAGGTCTGACTGTCCTGGCAAGGGCTCTCCTTCTGAGTCGGAACTGTCTCGCTGGACTGGCCCTGGATCCCTCAAGGAGCCAAACTCTGAAAACTCTGAAGCCGAGAAGCGGGAGATACTGGAAAGCAAAGCAGGAGTGGGGAGAGAGTCCAGGCCCCTTACCGCTGTGTCCGGCGGTGCTTCCGGCGACGGTCCCGCTGCGCCGCATCCACTCGAAGGGGGTCCGCCTCTGGGCACCTGGCGAGATCTGGGGTGCCCCGGGGGCGCCCATGGGGGGCGGGGGCGGCAGGAGGCCCGTGGGCTGCATGCTGCTGAAGTCGGCGGGGCCGTAGCCCAGCTGGCCGGCGGCGTTGCCCGAGGGACCCCCCGGCGGGCCATAGGGGTGCCAGTCCTCCTTGGGGGGCGGCGGGGGCGGCGTGTAGGGCGAGGACCAGGCACCCCCCGAGGGCTGCCCCGGGTGGGCCTCTCCGCCCAGGCCCGGCACGTGGTGGGCGTGCGGGTGGTGGGGGTGGTAGCCCGCGAACTCCGGGTACTGGGGCCCCACGGGCACGTAGTTCTGCGGGGGCAAGCCGAGGCCCGGGGGCCGGGACGGGTTGGGGTACATGCTGGCCTCCTTATCCAAGAGGTAGCCCACGTACATCCTCCTCTTCCTCTTGGTCGGGCTGGCCCAGGGCCCGCCAGGGCATGCTGCGCCCGACCTCCTCCGCCTCCTTCCTTCCTTCCTTCCCTTCCCTTCCCTCCTTCTTTGCTTCCCTCCTCCGCCTGCCTGCGCCTCACCTGAACTTCTGGCTCAGGTCGCTCTTCCTGCCTGGCTTTGCCAAAGCACCTCCCTGAGGAAAGGGCTCCTCTCTCTTTCCCGGTCTCTCTCTTTTTTTTTTTATGGGGCCAAGCTCTTTTGCATGGGAAGGCCGCCTTGCATTTCAAAGCCCAGGGATCACAGAGGGGCGATTTCCAACGGGGCCAATGACTCCAAGGAAGGAAGGAAAGAGGGACGAGAGATTCCCAGAAGAGACAAAAAGGCACCAAAGGGGAGGGGGAGCTCAGGTGGAGGGCCCAGGAAGAGAAGTCGGGGGTTTCTCCCACACCAGGAGCAGGTCCCATCCCCGAATGGGTCTCAACAGTAGCCTGAGGTGCATCTACACCAAGCCTGGTCCAACTTGGGCCCTACAGATGTTTTGGACTTCAACTCCCACCATTCCTAACAGCCTCAGGCCCCTTCCTTTTCCTCCTCAGCCAAAGGGCCTGAGGCTGTTAGGAATGGTGGGAGTTAAAATCCAAAACACCTGAAAGGCCCAAATTGGACCAGGCCTGATCTACACTGTATCAAACAGTATATCAGTTATTATGATATTTAGGCCCCATCTACTACACTGGGTTCAGTTTCTGAATTAACTGCACTGAACTGGGTTATGTGACAGTGTAGATTTAGGCCCCATCTGCACAACATATAATCCAGTTTCTGAATGCAGATTTACTGCATTGGATTCTATGTCAAATAATCCAGTTCAAAGCAAGATAAACTGGGATGAGATACTGGATGATATAGAAATGGAGATCCAGATTTATATAATCAGTTTCAAAACAGTTCATTGGCAGAGTTTCTAAACTCTATGGCCATATTCAAGTAGCATTCTCTCCTGACGTTTCACCCACATCCATGGTAGGCATCCTCAGAGGTTTTGAGAACGGTTGGAAACTAGGCAAGTGAGGTTTATATATCTGTGGAAGAATGTCCAGGGTGGGAGAAATAACTCTTATCTGCTTGAGGCAAGTGTGAATGTTGCAATTGGTCACCTTGATTAGCATTGAATAGCCTTGCAGTTTCCAAGCCTGGGTGGTTGCTGCCTACAGGATCCGTTGTTTGGATGTGTTAGCTGGGGCCTTGCAATTTCAAAGCCCGGTGGTTGCTGCCTGGAGGATCCGTTGTTGGGAGGTGTTAGCTGGCCCTGACTGATTCTTGTCTGGAATTCCCCTGTTTCTGATTGTTGTTATTTATTTACTTTCTGATTTTAGAGGTTTTTTTAATACAGGTAGTTTGTCCAGGCCTTGTTCATTTTTCATGGTTTCCTCCTTTCTGTTGAACTTGTCCACATACTTGTGGATTTCAGTGCCTTCTCTGGGTAATCTGACATGGTGGTTGTTAGAGTGGGCCAGCATTTCTATGTTCTCAGATAATATCCTGTGTCCAGGTTGGTTCATCAAGTGCTCTGCTATGACTGACTAATTGGCATTCTGAAACTGGATTATATTGCAGTGTAGATCCAGCCGTCTTCGTTGTTTATATCGCGTGTTTTTCTCTCTGAAAAAGAGACCCAAGGCGGGTCTCTAGAAGGAATGCCTTTGACCCCACATTTATTACCATGGCTCAGTGCTATCAATGGATCGTGGGAGTTGCAGTTTTACAAGGCCTTGCCTTCTCTGGCAACGATTGAGCGCTGGTGCCTCGCCAAAGCAGCCCTCCCATGATCCCATAGCATTGAGCCATAGCAGTAAAAGCGGCGTCAAACTGCATTAATTCCGCTGTGCAGATGCATCCCTGGAAACCTCCCTGGCACCTGATCGCAAAGCTAATAATAAACACCAGGCTTGAAGGAGGAAGGTCCAAAGAGTTTCTTTACTTCTCGGCTTTTCAGCCCGACATTCCCGCTTCTTAACACGCATGAACATTTCTCGCGAGCAAAAGCAGCCCAGGTGCGTGCTTCCCTCACCTCTCCATTATTCTCCATTTCCAGAAAAAACTTTTATACTTTTATACTTTTCCTTTTATACTTTTCCCAAATTCAGTCCACCTCGAAGGCTCTCTCCTTTTAAAACAAATTCTAAAAACAAAGTAGAAGCCGAAGTAGAAGGAACGGACTCCATGGTTTGAGAAGATATCGATTTTTTTAAGTCGGGCTTTTTCAAAACTAGTGATTTTTTTTTAAAAAAAATTGGAAGTGCCCAAAAATTGAGTGGCGGCTTTAAAAAATCCGACTCTCCTCCTCCAGTTTAGATTCCAAATCCCCCCTTCGAGGTATATAATCCAGGTCAGCCTGGCTCAAAGTGTAACACCTTTTTAATGGATCCGAGTCTCAGTTTTGGGACAAAGGCAATCACAACCTCAACGAGTAGGGTTTGGGATCAGCCTGGTCCTGATCGTTGTGGTTGTGATTTGGGATCAGCCTGGTCCTGATCCCAAACCCTGATCGTTGTGGTTGTGATTGCCTTTGTCCCAAAACTGAGACTCGGATCCATTAAAAAGGTGTTACGCTTTGAAGGGAGGTGGAGGTGATTTCATTGCCGTTGTAGAAAGCAAAAGAAATCGGACTCGGACAGGAAAAGAGAGTGGGAAACAACTGGAATTATGGTTTAGCTCAGGCCTGGACAAACTTCGGCCCTCCAGGCAGGCATGTAGCCGGGGGGGGGGGGCTTGGGGGGCTTCAGCCCCCCCCCCCCGAAATTCTCATGGTGGTCCGTGAGAAGGCCTTACTGGTACATTATTTAAACTGTTATGTTTATTCATATCATGATCTGATCACCATGCTCAATATATCCCATGGGATATATAGGTCCAAAACACCTGGAAGGCCGAAGTTTGCCCAGGCCTGGTTTAGCTGCTTCTGGAGCGGATTCAATCTGAAGAGTGCATTATTATTGTTGTTGCTATTGTAATTATTATTATTACCGTCAGGAACAAGTTTCTGCGGGGCCTTCCCAATTTAAGGTTTCTTGAGGGGAGAAGCTGAACTGGGGAAGCTGGACCTCGTCTTCTTGGGAGCTTAAAGGGCTGGCAAGTGTCCCTTATTATTGCGGATGTCCCTCCTGATATTTGACAGTCAGCCTTCCATATCATGCATGTGGGAGTTGAAGTCCAAAACACCCGGAGGGCCGAAGTTTGCCCATGCCTGAGCGAAACCGTCATTCCAGTTGGCATGACACTAAGCTTCCTCAGTGGTAAATAATATGACCAATACAACATATATGGGGGGGGGGGGGGGGGAGAGAGAGAGATTCGGGTTTTTGGGTTTTGATGTTAGATCGAAAAATACTGAACGGAAATGTTTTCCTGGAACGTTTATGGATAGTCGTTTGGCTAGAAAGTGTGTTGATTGGTATTCTAGCCAATGTGTCTGTGTAATATTGTAATATATAATATATATTAAAACATGTTGGCGATATATACATATAATATAGCCAACATGTTTATATATATATATATATATATATATATATATATATATATATATATTACACGCACACACTGGAGTCAACATGTTTTTAAAGCAGTTTTTGCTGTTGTAAATTTTATCCATTTCTGTGTTCAATCAACTGGATGTTCTTAATCCCATTATCTGCATACTTTGTATGCCTAAACTGCAAAAAGGGTATTTGGACCATAATAAAATGTTGTTGAAATACCAGATGATCTGATTTCATAGAATCATAGAGTTGGAAGAGACCCTCTGGGCCACCCAGTCCAATACCCTGCCAAGAAGCAGGAAAGTCGCATTCAAAGCACCCCGATAGATGGCCATCCAGCCTCAGTTTAAAAGCCTCCAAAGAAGGAGCCTCCACCACACTTCAGGGCAGAGAGTTCCACTGCTAAACAGGAAGTTCTTCCTCATGTTCAGATGTAATCTCCTTTCCTGTAGTTTGAAGCCATTGCTCCGAATCCTTGGGCCCTTCAACACAGCCCTATATCCCAGAATATCAAGACAGGAAATCCCACATTATCCGAGTGTGGACCCAGATAACCCAGTTCAAAGCAGATATTGTGGGCTTTTCTGCCATGATATTCTGGGATATAGGGCTGTGTGGAAGGGCCCTTATATGGAAGGGCCCATAACCTGCGATCAGCTCCTGGGATGATTGAGGTCACCCATTGAGGGACCTCAATCAAGTCACACTCTCTCAGCTTCGGATGGAGGCAAGAACAAAGCCCACTGAGCAGATTTTGCTGCGAAAACCCCACGATCCGGTTGGCCTTAAGGTCGCCATCAGTCAAAAGCAACTTGAAGGCACTGGGTTGCTGTGAGTTTTCAGGGCTATCTGACCATGTTCCAGAAGCATTCTCTCTTGACGTTTCGCCCACATCTATAGCAGACATTCTCAGAGGTTGTCTTATTCATATATTTTTGACGAGGAGGAGTACTACTCAAAGTGCTGGTCTGTGTACCAGTATCAGCTCCTAAAACCATTGCCGACCTCCCACCTCGGAAGGCTTCAGAAACTCAGCTTTGCGGAGTGTTCCTCAGGGCGCTGGAGAGCCGGCCAGGAGGTCCAGTGGAGTGGAGCCCTGTGGTCGACGACAAGCATGGGGTTAACACACGTGGGAATGGGAGGAAGACCCGTAGACGAGCGGGTCCGCTTGTTTTCTGCTGCTCCATAAATTAAAGCACGACACCATGAGCCTTAAGGAAATTCCACCCAAACATTAGCAAAAACTGGATTGCTGTGCGTTTTCCGGGCTGTCTGGCCACGTTCCAGAAGCATTCTCTCCTGACGTTTCGCCCACACCTAAGACAGGCATACTCAGAGGTTGTGAGGTCTGTTGGAAACTAGCCAAGTGGGGTTTATATATCTGTGGAAGAATGTATAGGGTGAGAGTAAGAACTCTTGTCTGTTGGAGACAAGTGGGAATGTTGCAATTAATCACCTTGATTAGTATTTAATGGTCTTGCAGCTCCAAGGTCTGACTGAGTGCTGCCTGGGGAATCCTTTGTTGGAGGTGTTAGCTGGCCCTGATTGATCCTTGTCTGGAATTCCCCTGCTTTTTGGGTGTTGCTCTTTATTTACTGTCCTGATTTTAGAGTTTTTAAAATACTGGTAGCCAGATTTTGTTCATTTTCATGGTTTCCTCCTTTCTTGTCCACATGCTTATAGAGCAAGAGCTTCTTGCATGTCAGATTACCTGGGAGATTGGCGAGTCTTTCTTTTTTCTGGAAAGAGACTGCTTAATTTTGTATTTTCCTGAATCAAACCAGAGCTCTGAAGGCCCTTCCACACAGCTGAATAAAACCCCACACTTTGAACTGGGATATATGGCAGTGTGGACTCAGATAACGTAGTTCAAAGCAGATATTGGGGGATTTTCCGCCTTGATATTCTGGGTTATATGGCTGTGTGGAAGGGTCCCGAGTCTTCAAGATCTGGGGCGCATCTGCACTGTAGAAGGAAAGCAGCTTGGCCTGACTTAAATGGACATGGCTCTATTGTATCATGAGATCCGTGGTTTTGCAAGCACTTAGACTCACAGAATCCTAGAGTTGGAAGAAACTTTGTGGGCCACCCAGTCCAACCCCCTGCAAGAAGCCGGGCCACGCATTTTCTTGAGCCTTCTCTGCCAAAAAGGACTGGCACCTCACCAAATTGCAACTCCCAGGAGCCCACAGCATGGAGCCCTGCCGATCTGCATTGATTCTGCATCGGAGAGGCACCCTTGGACGACTCCCCCTCATTCCCTGTTGACAACAGTTGACAACAACAACAAAGAGGTTGCACTTGCCCTTCCTGGCGACCCCTTCCAGCTCCAAAAACTTCGTCACACTAGAGGAAAAAAACCACTTAAAATGCGCTTTGCAGAATTCTGGGGCTTGTAGTTTAGTGAGGCTGTGAAAGGCTCCTCCCTAAACTATAAACCCCAAAATTCTGCAGGAGGCAGAAACCGGATTTTAACTGATTTTTTTTCCTCTAGTGTGATGAGGCCCAAGTTGAATCTAGCATTCCCCTCGATGTCAATAAAATCAGTTCATAATGTTGTTGATGATGATACATTTATGTTACTCGCTTCTTCTTATGGCGCAATATAGATATGTTTGGAGAGCGAAGCAGGACATACAGAAATCATGGGAACGCTCCGAGGGATAGATAGACAATTAATAGGTGATAGATTTTTTTTTGTTGTGTCAGGAGCGACTTGAGAAACTGCAAGTCGCTTCTGGTGTGACTGAATTGGCCGTCTGCAAGGACGTTTCCCAGGAGACGCCCGGATGTTTTCATGTTTTGTCATCCTTGTGGGAGGCTCCTCTCATGTCCCCTCATGGGGAGCTGGAGCTGACAGAGGGAGCTCATCCGCACTCTCCCCGGATTCGAACCTGCGATCTGTCGGGCACAGGGGTTTAACCCACCGCGCCACCGGGGGCTGCTGATAGGCAGGTAGGTAGATTTCCCTAAGAGTGCGGAAAATGAATCCCGTTTGACTGCCACTTCTCTTCTGGCGAGAGTCGCTTCAGCTTTGGCTCCAGTAATATGCCCTCGTGGGGAGAGGAAGCTCCTGAAAAGCATCGCTGGAAGTGCTAATTTGCCTTCCACATTGCAGAACATGACCGCAAGGAAATATCCTAATCCTGCTGGGAAAGGGAAGAGGGTCGAGGCACTTCCAGAAATACACAGAGCGAGGGAATTTTCTCACCGGGATCTTCCTGTATTTATCCACAGAGAGAGAAAGAGAGGGAGAGTGACTGTGCTCCAAGTCCCTCTCTTTCAAAGCCGGGAGAGAAGCAGAAGCCCTTCACTTTGGACTGTGCACCAGCTTTATAACTAACTGCAAATCAAACAGGATTCACTAATGTTTATTATTTTATGAGGGTCTCTGCAGAAGACAGGACCGAAAAGGTATTAACTCTTTGGGAACTTTATCTTGGCCTTTAAAGGGGAAAAAAAATCCAGACGCTATATCAGGGGTACTCAAACGAAGGCCCCAGGGCCGGATATGGCCCTCCAAGATCATTTACCCAGGGTCAACCTAAGTCTGAAAGAGCTTGAAAGCACACAACAACAACAACAACAACAACAACAACAACGACAACAACAACAACAACGACAACAATATTTTCAGCCAAAAGCAGGCCCACACAACCATTGAAATATTAATAAGTTTATATTTATTAAAATTGTTCTTCATTTTAATTATTGAATTGTTTTAAATTTGTTTTTGTTTTTTTTGCACTACAAATAAGATATGTGCAGTGTGCATAGGAATTCATTCATGTTTTTTTCAAATTATAATCCAGCCCGCCAGCAGTTTGAGGACCTCTGTGCTATATAATGTGGCTGCCAATACAATTCCTAAAGTCCTGAAGAACATTCTAAGAGCATTTTTAAAAGGGCACTTAATCTTTGACATTATTATAACAACATTTTTTGGAAGATGGTGGCAGGATGTAAATAAAGCTATTATTTGAAACACAACAAGATGAGTCCACACCAGACATTTTGCTGGCTGTTGAATTGGATTACAATTGGATCACTTCTCAAGGACTGTGTGATGTATGGGGGGGGGGGGGGGTGTGCAGATCCCAGTAAGGTGGCCTTCTGCAGCTGGCAGATGGTAATTTTGTCAGCCCTGATTGTGTTTAAGTGCAGGCCAAGCCGATCACCACTGGGACCACCTTGACTGGTTTGTGCCAGAGTCTTTGCAGGGTGTAAATAAAGCTATTATTATTATTATTATTATTATTATTATTATTATTATTATTATTTGAAACACAACAGGATGAGTCCACAGCAGACAAGATCACTCTGCTGGCTGTTGTATTGGATCAGACAGGTCAGGCATTTCCTAAGTGTCTAGGACTGTGTAATGTATCTGTGAATAATGCATGCAGATCCCAGTAAGGTGGCCTTCTGCAGCTGGCAGATGGTAATTTTGTCAGCCCTGATTGTGCTAAGTGCAGGCCAAGGTCTTTAGGCACTGCACCCAGTGTGCTGATCACCACTGGGACCACCTTGACTGGCTTGTGTCTTTGCAGTTCCTTCATATCATGTCAGCTTTTCCAGTTGTTTCTCTTCAATCCTGCTGTCGCCTGGGATTGCAACATCTATGATCCATACTTTATTTTTTAACATGATTGTGAGGTCAGAAGTATTGTGCTCCAAAATTATTATTATTATTATTATTATTATTATTATTTCTGATGATTCAATATATGCCTACTTTGTTTCCTGCATAAAACTGTTAAAACATTGTGTATAAAAATACTTTCAAATTATGTATATCAGGCGAATATAAAACATCAGTGAATTTGGTGTCCCATCTGCAAGATATCTCATGTAAGTAAATGCATATACCTGTATAGGTATTCTGAAATCTGAAAAAAAAATCCCAAACACTTCTTGTTCCAAGCATTTTGGATATAGGAATATTGTATACCCGTGTCTTTTAAAAATTAGTCATAATATTCTTTGCAGGTAAATAATAGTCATAACCAAAACCAACGTTAGAGGAATGTCATAAATGTAAGGCATTATGTTAAGATAATACAATTGCTCTGTTTTTAATTGGATTGGGTCATGTTTGCTGTCAGCTGCCTTGAGTCTCTACATCAGGAGAATGGTAGGATGAAAATGAAGTCAATAAATAAAATAAAGGAAATTATTATAGACCTAGTCTTATCTCTTAAGCACAACAGAATATTATTTTAGTTACAAAATATACACATCCAGTACTGGGAAAACATTCCAATTTAAGCATGAATTTAAGCATATTTATTTCAGGGGATTCTAAATGCAGCTAATGCAAGCCAATGCTTGAGCAAAGGCATTGGGCATTTCATTTTGATTCTTCTACTATCTGCAGCGCAACCTGCCCCCACCATTGAGGTGAAACTGGGATAACTGAATGTTTTCACACTTCTTTCCATGGAGAGTGTTGTGCTATAAAATTTAATTTGAAGCCAAAGCAAAGTCCCATTTCCTAAGAGCAGCAATTTGCTACAAAGCCTTTCACAACAAATTGACCTCAAGCTACAGGTTGTCAGATGTAATTGTGGGAAATTCAGAAAGAAGTGAGTCACAGAACAGCACAAGGGCAACACATAACAGGGAGTCTGAGGCCCTTCGTTTATTTATTTATTTATTTATTTCAGATATTATATCTTGTCCTTGAGGGTTGGGATTTAGGGCGGCTCATAACTGGCAACCATTAGATGCCAAACAAACAATTATAATAGCATTTACACTTAAAACGATTAGTTAAAAACATCAATTATAAACATCAATTTAATAACAAATCCAAAGTCTCAATCCAAAGTCTGTTCATTGTCAGTCACATAAGTCATTTACATTAGTATCGCTGCATCTGCTGCTCAAATGCTTGGTCCCACAACCATGATTTAAGTTTTAAGATTTAAGGGGGAGGGGGCTGATCTGATTTCATTAGGGAGGACATTCCACAGCTGGGGGCCACCACTGAGAAGGCCCTGTCTCTTGTCCCCACCAGCCACGCCTGCGAGGTTAGTGGGATTGAGAGCAGGGCCTCCCCCAATGACCTGAACCTCTGAGGTGAGTCATAGAGGGAGATACCATCAGACAAGTAAGCTGGGCCAGAACCGTTATAGGCTAAAACCAGCACTATATTCTCTGCCCCCCTCCCCCACTCCCACGTGAGTCACCCACCATACAATCAATGAGATTCTGTTTTAATCTATTTTTTTGGGAAGTTTCTCTTGCATGCAAAAAAGGCATAGCCTTCAGGGGTGCTTTGCTATTTTTCGGGCCCTTCCATACAGCCATATAACCCAGAATATCAAGGTAGAAAATCCCACAATATCTGCTTTGAACTGAGTTATCTGAGTCCATGCTGCCATATATTCCAGTTCAAAGAAGATAATATGGGATTTTATTCAGCTGTGTGGAATAAATTGAAATTAAATCCAGATAAGACAAAGGTCCTCCTGGTTAGTCAAAAGGCGTAAAAGGGCATGGGGTTACAACCTGTGTTGGATGGGGTTATACTCCCCCTGAAGTTTGTAAAATCTTCAGTATAGTGCCATGCTTAAAATATTGTGTGCTTGTCTTAAAAGGAGATCTTGGTATGCCTCCCTTATCAGGGGTGCCCAAAATGGGTTGAACTTTTTTCATTTAAGAAAAAAAATGATTTGAAAAGCTGAATGATATGGAGGGAATTTACCCTTTGCATTCTCTGTCTTTCATAATATTATAAATTAATTGTTTTAGGCTATAATTTTATTAGAATTCTACATATACTCAAAACAACCTGACAAAGAAAAGCACACATATATGATGACCACACACTTTAAAAATACATGAACAATATGACTTCCAACCATCTTTTCTACCGTTCTATGCCAATTCCTAAATTTTACCTCTCTCTTCTTAAATTTTCACATTTTGTCTACAAGTTTAATTCATATTAATATTTTAAAAAACCAATAACCATTTATCACCTTCATTTTATCAGGAATTTCCAATCAGTTAATTTTATTGAAAGTGATTGGCATGCAATGATCAGAATTTAAAATTAGAAGGTTTTGCCTAAATGATGCATACCTTATTTCACTATATGATGTGAGATTGGCTACTAGCTTGAACTGCATCTACCCTGTAGAATTAATGCACTTTGACATAACTTTAACTTCCTTAGCTCAATGCTATGGAATTCTGGGATTTGTAGTTTGGTGAGGCAGAGAAAATTTAAAGACCTTGTAAACTGCAACTCCTATGCTTTCATAACATTGAGCCATGGTAATTAAAGTGATGTCAACCTGCATTAATTTTACAGTGTAAATTCACCCTTAGATAAGATTAAAAGGGCTAGGAAATGTTTACACTTGTACCTTCAAGATGCATGTTGATTTAGAACAATTCCATGAATTTTATAGGGTTTTCTTGGGCTTAAAGGTGATTTGTCATTGTTTTCCTCTGAAATATAGCCCAATTAATAGCTTTAATTGTTATTTGCCAAGTAATACTTTCTCATTTGGTGGTATGGCCCTCAGGTAATGCATAAGCACTAAGTTGTCTCAGTGTTAATTCTTCTGCAGCTATATTTCTGTGCATCAGGTTTAGGATCAACTATGATGTACTGGATACTTTTTCTGTAAAGTACAAACTGAGGTGTCAGTAGGTAAATACTATGACAAATCTTTGCAATGAGCAAATATTTTATTACCCTGCTCCCTAAAGCTTATACTAGAAAAGGATTTCACACTGAAGTCAAATCTTCAGGATTATCATGTTTATTCAATTTGATGGGTTCGCTTCTCCACCTGAGCAAGGCCTCCCAAACTTTCTACCCAAGTGTCACCATTATCTAAGGCTAAAAATTAGAGTTGCGTAATGTGTGATTGATCAAACTGCATGAAACCAGTTAGGTATAAGGTTGAATTGTCCCGCCAAGGGCCCAGATATCTTGGTTTTGGTTGCCTGCTGGGTGTGAAAGAAAGCAAAACAAACAAAAGTGATAGTCAAGTACAAGGTTTGTCTCAGTGAAAGGGTGATGGGATATATCCAGCTTGAAGGATCACGAGTCACTCAGATCTGCTAGATATATTTCTTGAAACTAACAACAACAACAACAACAAAAGGCCTGGAGCTGCCAACAACCAAAATCATTAACACCTATTAGGTTTCCACTGATAACTTAAAGATATGTCCATTTCAGATGTTCTTGGCACTGTTTTGCTACACGCTACAGTCTGCTTTGTTGTTATATTGGCAATAAGAGGCTATGGCATCAGTGCTGCCTGTCTTCATTCATTCCTTTCCCTCACTTAACTCTGCTACACATTCTTTCTTAATATTTAATATTATCCCAGATCAAGCCAGTATCTACTGATTTTTTTCTCATGAAAGCAATAACATAACAATTGTGTATGTATTGCTTTCTTTCTTCCATAGTAAAGGTAACATTGACATTAATCTAGTTGTATCTGACTCTGGAGGGTGGTGCTTATCTCTATTTCTAAGCAAAGAGCCATCGTTGTCTGTAGACACCTCCTGGGTCATGTGGCTGGCCTGTCTGCATGGAGTGCCATTACCTTCCCGCAGAAGCGGTACCTATTGATCTACTTACATTTACATGTTTTTGAATTGCTAGGTTGACAGAAGCTGGGGTAACAGCAGGAGATCATCCCACACCTTACAGTCAGCAAGTTCTGAAGCTTAGTGGTTTAACCCATTATGCCACCATGGCCCCTTTTTTCCACAGCAGACCCAATCAAAGTGCTGTCTTACAATACACCCAACACTTTTCTGAAACAAGTTTTTTTTCCCTTAAGCAAAGGTAACAGGTACAACATCAAGAGGTCATCAGCTCTATCGCCATCACCACAGAATTCCCAACTATACAAATCTGAAAGCACTTTTTACACATATAATTTCTGTTAATATTGTAACAGAATATATAGAGTTTTCAGGCCATGCCCACTCACCCCCAAGACTCTTCAAAATGTCTCAAACACATAACACCCATGATCAAACAGAAAGAAAAAATATAAATACTGAAGACCCCAGCACAATCATTTAATGATTTGTTCTTTGGTAGGAATATACGTGGTTGTCCTAAAAATATTGACCTGATAATAAGCCTATTTGGACACAGATATAGGATTCCTATGCTATCCCTGAAATTCCAGAGATTTTTCTGCAACCAGCTTGAGACTGAAGGGAAATATTTTGGGTGCTTGGATACACTGTTTTGTACTTCCACCTTCCTTCCCCTTTCCACCTGACACAGCATAAGTTGCTTGTTGTGTTCCTCTTGTAGTGAGGTGAAAGGTCCAATCTGAGACTGTTCAAGAAAGGAGGACAAGATAAAGGAAAGAGCAAAAGAAGAGCAGGCTTTCAGCAAAACCGTTGTTGGCAATGAGGAAAATATATACATATAGGAAAATATATAGGAGGAACAGAAATACCTTTGGACAAGATCTCTGTCTGGTTAAATTCATGCCTGACTAAACAGAGAATAGTGAATATTGAGTTCTAGGGGGCAAAAAACAAACCTGATTGAAATACTTAAAACTGCAGTCCTTCTTGATACAATTTAACTTCCCTCTTTCTATCCACCAGGACACAATGTAAAATACACCTGCACTGTAGAATAAATGCACTTTGACACCAGTTTAAATGGCATGTCTGAATGCTATGGAATCCTGGGAGTGTATATATTACTAACAAATAATAATAATAATACCCCACTTTATGATCCCAAAGGGGACTTAAAGCGGCTTGACATAAAAGCGTTGGTATCCAATTTAAAATATACACATTTACAAACATTAAAACAGAAATAAACACAACCAGTATTTAAAAATTCAGTTAAAATCCATCAAACATAGTCAAAGTTCAAAACCATAGCATCTCCTGACTAGATCTTAAACGCTCGCCCTTGTACAGGTAAGACATTTTGTAAAAGTATTTATTATAAATACTCATTGTTTATTTAATGAATGGTTATTAGAAAAAAACATACTTGTATAATGGTATCTTTTATAAAAATGTACAGCTGATGAGCTGCAACTCCCATCAGCCCAAGACCTGGTCAGGTTGCAGCTCCCATTAGCTGTAAATCTGGGTGGCTTCAACTCCCATCAGCCCCAGATTTGGCTGGGCTGCAACTTGCAGCTCTCCTCCTAATTGGTCATACAGCTCAGTTGTTGTTGGGGTGTAACTCCTATTATCCCTAAGCCTGCCTTGCAAAGGATAAGGATGTTGGGAGATATAGGCAAGTAAGCAGGTTGAGCTGTCTGAGTGGTTAGAAATAGAGTCATGCCTTCAGTTGTGGGTGGAAATCATGTGGCTTTCCTGATGTGGCTAGACTCCAACTCCCATTATCTTCTACAGTTCCTGTCATCCTGTAGCACTCCTCCCCAAACCCCACCAGTATTTTAAGCTGGATCATGATGGGTATGCATACCAAGTTTGGTCTAGGTCCAGACCAAACTACAAACCCCAAGATTCCCTACTACTGAGCCATGACAGTTAAAGTGATAGCATAGTATAGATTAAATTTAGGCCAGTTAGCAGAATCTACTTAATTGTTTATATGAGTTATAGTAAATGACAAGGCATTATCTATCTGGGACATTTTGTTGAGTGTACTAGCTGGGTTTGTTCTAGATGAATAGACCCATAGACCCATAGACCCAAACTTATTTCATTAAAATAAATCAATAATTTAAATGGCATCCCCATGATTGCGGCACAAGCCTTCATAAAGCAGGGTCCATTTCATCAGGTGTATGATATGGAGATCTGGAGCATCAGAGATATACAGAAAGAAAAGAAACATTCATACCTTGATCTTGTTCATTATAATCATCTTCTAATCTTCTTTTGACTGGTCATCCATTATGTTGTTTTAGGCCCCTTCCACACAGCTGAATAAAATCCCTCATTTTCTGCTTTGAATTGGAATATATGGCAATGTATGGCTGTGTGGAAGGGCCTTAAGTCTTCTGGTTTCTATTTGCCATTCTTTTGCTAAAATGTCAGCTTCTTTCTGATGTCTCTTCATTGGTTGCCTATTCTTTTCTGGATCCAGTGTGAGATTCTTCTTTCAACCAATAAATAACATTTCTTTCAGTTGTCATTGCTCTTTACTAGTCTTTTTAGGATGTTCATTCTATGAATTTGAGGTTTCTCATCTACCAAGAATGTCCTCTTCAGATTCACCCTTTTTCTTGCTGTTCCATATACCTGGAATTGTTTCCTAAATTTGAACAGATTTTTCTTCCTATCCCCACCCCTTTTTTGAGAAAAACAACTCAGTTAAAACCTTGTTGTTTCCTAAAGTTTAGTTTAATTTACTAAAATAATCTTGTATCCTTTGATGTTGTTTTTCGCATTATGTTGCATTGATTTTAAAATGCATGTAGCTTGTTTCACCATCATGTTATGTTGGTTTTATATCTGTATTACTCCTTCCCTCACATATTCTGTTTTAAAAATATGTGTATATAGATTGTATACCTTTGGGAGAACTGTCAATTTTATTGTTTAATTTGTGAAGTGTAATGGTATCAAATTAAATGACAATAATAAGGAAAGGGGATATTTGTACAAAGTAAGCCCAAAAGATGAAGCAGTGGAAATAATGGAAATACCACATAAGCTTGCAGAGCAGAAATGAAAATGAGACCCAATTTTCAAAAGTAAAATATTTATTCAGTAGTGTGATCCATTTTTAGCTGATGGCAGATTGGCAAAGGAAGATAAGCAATGTATAGTGTTCCCTCACTGTTTCGTGGTTCGTTTCATGCGGACTTGCTGTTTCATGGGTTTTTGAAAATATTAATATAAAATATAAAATATTTATGTTCAGTGGAGGCCAGGGACCCTGGAAGTGCGGCAGCCGGAGGAACGGCAGGGCCGCCTGCCTCCCTGGCCTCCACAGACCCCAGAAGTGCGGTGGCCTGAGGCACAGTGGGGAAGGCCTGCATTCCTGGCCCGCTGCTGCCTGTGTGGCTTCAGAGGTTCTGCTGGGGTCTGCAGAGGCCAGGGAGGCAGGCAGGTGCCCTCAGGATGGGCCAGGAGGCGGGCAAGGAAGTGTGGGTAAAAAAATAATATATAAAATACGTAAAATAATGTATAAATATTAAAATCAATATAGCATCCCTACTTCATGGCTTTTCACTTATTGCGGGTGGTGCTGGAATGGAACCCCCGCGATAAGTGGGGGAACACTTGTAGTAACAAGATTCTGGCATAGCATCTTAAAGCATAACCTATCTTTATTACTGTTGCAGGTCAGGTCAGAATATCACATTTTCCAGAAAATTTGGTCTCAAGTCTTCTTGTTTTCTTGCTCTCCCTCCCTCCCCCCCCCCCCCCCCATTCTTTTGACAGGGAAAGACAGGAAGGAGGGAGGTGGAGGGAAAACCGTGGGATTCAAGCGGCAATGGCATTTAAAAACTGTCTGTTACAATTCAGGTAAAACACATCAAATGTATGCAAAAGCCTAGTGACTCCTTACCAAACTAGTTTTGGTGATAACAAAATCATCCTAGCATTCCTAAGATAACAGCTGTAGTGGGATAGGAAACTATTGCCTCTATTCATACCCAAACAGATAGCATCACACTTTTTGATAAGTTCTATTCAGCAGTTTCATGTTGGAGTTTCCCTTTAAGATTCCTTCTTTTCAGTAAACATTCCTGAGTGAATTGGGAAACCTTGTCCATCCCTTGTGACAAAAACAAAAACATAGAATTGAACAGCAAAAGTGAAACACTTTGAAGATTCATATTTGACATAAGCCTTCTGGAAAAGCTTTTGTGAAACTAATGTTGTCCTCTAGACTCTTCACTTATATTTTCCACAGTGAGCATCAGCAACTCCCTTCAGCCACATCTACACCTGACAGGAAAACCCATGTGCTCCAGTATATGCCCCACCCCACAAGTTGTAGGAGATCCTCTTCCAGACATTGCAAAAGCATGGAGTGCCAGTTCCAGTCTTGCTCTTGCAGGTGTCACACCGATAGTTTTTGGTACTACAAGGGGCAGTCATTCTCATGACACTGAAAACATCTACATTCTCTAAGATAACAGTAGGGGAAGCTAAACAATCAATATACAACAGATACTTTGACTCTTTTCCTCACCCTGCCATACCTACTGGGGGAACATCCAGGAGGGAAAACAGCAAGGAGAGTAGAGCATACCATGTGCATGGGATCACAGGAATGTGTGTGTCACCAAGGTATGGTCACATTCCTGTCATGCTTATCTAAAACTAGTAATCCCTTTGTTTTAACCCAGATCTCTCCCTTTCTCTGAGCAGAACAATGGAAAAATATAGTATCAGAAAAATCACAGGCCTTGCATAAAGTTATCAAGGATTGTAAGGATTGTGTATTTCCTCCAGGATCAAAATCAGCATGGCATCCAATGCAGGTTGAGGAGGGAAATTGTGGAGGGTGATATTATACATCTTATGCTTGGCTGCTGATAGACCCATAAGGGAACATAATACTGGATGACAGTGGCCTTTGGTCAAGTTCAGTCTGGCTCTGCTGTTCGATTTCATGAAGAAATTGGATGGCTGGAGCTCGCTTGCCTTCAAGTCTTCCCAGATGCCCTCCATGCTTTGGGGAGGGATTTCACCATATTTATGTACCTTTCTGGAGTAAAATAGGTGCAGAAGAACTTTATTTCCTCTTTAAAAATGCTTCTCTCAGGTCTAAGATGGCTGAGTTGGGGAGAATGAAGCAAAAATATCTCTGACTGTCATTAAGGCATTGGAGGGCTGTTGTTTCTTTCTTTCTTTTACTCCTAGGGGACACATGCCTCCCAAAGGTTGCACTTTATCCACCCCATACTCTTCTGTTCATTCTGCTTCTTTATGATGCCACTATTTTTCTATTGATGGGACTGAGAGTAGCAAAAAAACCTTGAGTCGCCTCTGGGCTGAGAAAGGTGGTATATAAATATGGTAAATAAAAAAATAAAAAAAATATATTCAATCTTACTTTTTAACATGCATACAGTCAGAAGGATGCACTATAATAGGCCACTGACTTGACAGTTCTACAACTAGGATGGGTTCTCCAGATGGTGTGGGACTGAAAAATCAGCATTTCTCATCATGGATTATGCTGGCATGGAATGCTGATATTTAATAATAAGATCACTACTGACCAAAAGGTCATGAGTTCGAAGCCATCCTGGGTCAGAGTGCGCTTCTAACCATTGTGTGTAGCTTGCTGTCAACCTTTGCAGCCTGAAAGACAGTTGCATCTGTCAATTAGCTTATGCGAGGAGGCTAATTTAACTAATTTAAAATCTCCAGCAAGCAAGCAAGTAATGAGGAAGTACTCTATAAGTGTCTCAAATGGATGGTGAAGCGACAGCCCCCCTGGTGGCCAGAATACCCTCATGAAAGTTGGAAAGTTAAATAGCCTCTGTGTGTCTGTCTATATATCTTGTGTGTCGATGGCATTGAATGTTTGCCATGTATATGTACGTTGTAATCTCCTGCAGGGTGAGAAGTGTGAAATATAAATACTGTAAATAAATACTGTAAATAATAATAATAATAATAATAATAATAATAATAATAATAATCCAGCAGCTACTGGAGGGCTACGTGATTTCTACCTCTGTGCTAAAATTGTATGTGAAACATAATCTTCATTCAGTTAACATGAAATTAAACTAAAGTACAAGATAGCGGTGTTTTGTGAAAAAAAGAAAAGAAAATATACCATTGTATTTCTTTGTATTTATAGGATGTGATGTTGAACTCCAGGCTATAATCTGATACATTCGGAAGTCATCCTATTAATGTCAATAAGACTGAATTCAATTTACTAAGGTTAAGCAGTTGCTTTTACCTGTTACCATTAAGGGACTAGAACCCCCTAGCCCCAAACATATGGTCCTTGAATGTTATTGTATATCTGTGTAAGAATAGAGCACAAATCTGCTCATCCAGATTAATATAGAGTAATGGTTTCTAATGCTAGATAGATTTGAGTATAAGGTACCTGAAGCATTTTGCCTTACTTTTAGCTTCCAAATCCTCTTCAAAGATGGTCCCACAAAGAAAGTGTTGCAGTACTCAGTCTAGAGTGTTACTAGAACATAGGTCATTGAAACTTAGTTATCTTAGTTCAGAAACAGTCACAGCTGGCAAGCAAGCATCCCACCAGTTTTTAGGCATACTGAAAATATGAATGTGGCAGTTTTTTGTTGCACTCTGAGTCCCCAGGGAGAGAGGGAGGGATAGAAATAAATTGTTGTTGTTGTTGTTATATCTGAATTGTATCCTAATATTGATTTTGATAGTTGTATGATGTAAACCACTTAAGCAGGACTATAGAAATGCACAGATGTATTACAGTTGAAAATGAAAAATTATCCCAAGCACCAAATGAGGTATACGCAACCCTGAATAAAGAAAATCAAGAAAATACAAGGATGGTAAATGGTTGGCATCGAAGGAAGATATGTCTTAATAACAGGTCTTTGGAGAGAGGTAACATTTAATTAAATACAATTATAATATCATATGTGTTAAGCTTCCAAAATTTGAGCTAAACCACGGATTCCATAAACTATTACCACTTTTCTAAAAATGTTCAAACAAGTTTTTAAGACAAGGTTCCAGACAGAGAGGCAATCACAGTTGTGGGGCAAGCACCAATAGTGTCCCTGTATTCCTCCCACAGTCTTATCATTTGGTACATTCAAAGTACCTGCCTCAATGGAGACTATTCAGTTTTTAAATAGTCTTTTGTGTGCTGAGAAGGACACTGAACATTTCATCCAGCACTCTTTCACAAAAAGCTCTCGGAAGTTATTGAGCTCTTCTCGAACTTAGTGTGTTCTCCACTTTAATGTGGACACAATGTCCATCATTCTCAGTACATTTTTGCTTGTTTTGATGGTTTCAGTTGTTGTAAGTTTCATCTAGAGGGCATCAAATTAGGAAGGGGCAGATATCATATGCAGGGAATTTAGAATTTCAACCAGAGTGCATCTACATTGCAGAATTCATGCAGTTTGACACCACTTTAACTGCCACGGCTCAAAGCTATGGAATTATGGGAGTTGTTGTTTGGTGACACACCAGCCCACTTTAGCAGAAAAGGCTAAAAACAATTCCCATGACTCCATAGCATAGAGCCATGGTAGTTAAAGTGGTGCCAAACTGCATTAATTCTATGGAGTAGATGCATCCCTACCCTTTATGGTCACTAAAGGGCATCCCCTGGGCAACATCCTTGCAGACATCCAATTCTCTCATACCAGAAGTGACTTTCAGTTTCTCAAGTCACTCCTGACACGACAAAAAAAAAAAAAAAGGTCACTATGTCTAGTGAAGCAGATTAAGACCTAAAGTGTAGAACCCAAATGTCAGTTTCTTGCTTATGGATTCTCCCTCCATGTCTTGAGTGAATTCTCTCTGTGGTGAAAATTTACTTTGGTGGGAAGGGTGAGATGAAACAAGAGAGATGAGCTGCAAACACAATAGCACCATAAAGATCTACTGATAACGTTTCCTTTTGGTCTCTTTTATGACAGAAGAGAGAATTATGCTCGGAAAAGTTTGTTCGTGAAAAACAGTTGTACCCTTTGTGATCTGGCATCAGACCATCCTGCATTATGATCACCACCAAAGAAAAGGCTACAGAAGGCTAAGGTTGGCCATTTTGTAACTTTCCATTGCTGGTTGAATGATGCAATTTCACCACAGTGTTTTTTTAGAAGAAGCCTCACATCCAGCCCTGTTTTCTTAATATAGGAGAGCAAGTGGATTAGATTCAGGAGAAGGTGTTATTTGAGTGTCATTCTAGATTTGGGAATGTAATTACTTTACTCCCTCCAAAGGGATCTTTTAAAGGTCCCAATATTCCCGCACAAGATAAAGTTGCTGTCACATTCTCATTCTGTTGTAGTGCTCCTCTTGGTCAGTGGTGGGAAAATCTAATATCTAATCTCACTTCCAGATAGACCCTAGATCATACAGTCTCAAGGGTGTGTAGAGGAAACGCAGTTTTAACCAAGGCCCCTTCTACATAAGCTAAATGAGTCAGCTTGAGGGTGAATGGATTCTGTGTTGTCCACTTGAGCACAAGGTCCATTCACCTTAATGCAGGAGAAGGCTCCTTAATAAGGCCTCCTCCAGCATTTAAAAATTAAGGGTTGCTCTGGAGCTTGAAGCTCCAGACATCACCTGCAATTTGGGCCAGTGTAAAGAGTTGGGGGTCTTCCTATTCAAAAGTGGTTATGGCTCCTTTCACAACCATTCTGCTTTCTCCAACTCAACCTTCATATCCATGGAACCCAAACCTGCAATTTCATTTACCCTCATTTGACAAAATATGTCTAGTTTCTCCAGGCAATTTTATGGTATGCTTCTGCTGGAAGTTGACTATAGTGTTATTCTGGAGAACCTATGTCTAGAGAGGTGTCTTCCCAAGGCATTTCCTAGGTCCAATATCATGACTCTATGCTATGCTTCCCAGAAGCTTTAGAACTCACTTGAATTTTGGGCCAATGTAAACAGTTGGGCCATTTCCTATTCAGAAGCCATTTTGCTTTTTGGGCAGTCCAGGAACAGGGGGTGGAACTTACATTTTCCTGTTGTTCTGGGTATGGTGGCAACCACCAGGCCTGAAATTGGCAGTGGTGGTCACTCAGCACCTGTTGTGATGGTAGCCAGACCGACAAGCTGATTGGAAAATGGGAGGGAGGAGGAAGTGATTTCTTTTTTTCCTCTTCTCATCAGTTGCTTCATTTCATCTCTCTGACTATGCATTATACAGGTGCTGAGCAACCACCACCACCACTTTTGTGGTTGGTAGTTGCCACCAAGGCCTCATTGATAGAGGGAAGGTAAGAGTGGTGGTCCAGCCACACCAAATCAATTCTGTTTCCATTGACACTATCCAGCCACTGGGCTTGTTCAGGGCCATGCAGTGTAGACACCTGCCACCTGGCCATGTGGACTTCAGTGGCATTGATCCAAAATACCCTACTCCAGCTCAGCACCACTATTTTTGACACCTGTAGATGGCCCCCATTTCAAAACTCTAAAAAATAATTTAAACGGATTTAAAGCACACTAAACAATCTAATAAATTAAAACAGTATCATTAAAAGAGTTTAAAGAAATTTAAAATAAAACATTGTTGATTTATAGGTAAGTTCAGTTAGCCTCAGTGTTGTTGTTGTTCATTCGTTCAGTCGTCTCCGACTCTTCGTGACCTCATGGACCAGTCCACGCCAGAGCTCCCTGTCGGCCGTCACCACCCCCAGCTCCTTCAAGGTCAGATAGCTCAATAGCTTTAATTAAAACCATACCTATGGTTTTATTTGATATTGGTTTGTCACCAGAGTTGGGGGCCAATCAGGATTGTAAAGGGGCATGCATTTTACAACTGGGATATAGACCTGTAAGTTAAGAGTGTTCGGTTTAACACAAACCATTACAGCTGCCCATGTGTCTAGACAGTATAGGCAGAGTAGGCGGGCAGGCTTTTAAAAGATTGTTTAGCTTCTTTTCCTTTTTCTCTGAGGCTAGAAACATACCAATAGTATTGCTTCTCAGATGGAGGCTAGATATAGTACGACCCCCATATCCATGGGACCAGTATCTGTAGTTTAATTTACCCACGTTTGAAGAAAAATATGTTCTCTCTAGGTTCTCCAGTTCTATTCTGTGGTATACTTCTGCTGGAAAGAGACCATAGTGTCATTCTGGAGGACCTAGTGATGCCTAGAGAGGTGTCTTCCCTAGGCATTTCCTAGATCCTCTAGCATGACTCTGTGGTATGCTTCCACTGAAAATCATTGGTTGAATACAGTTCACCCACAATTTCACGCACTCATGCAAAGTCCTGGAACAAATCTCCCATGAATATATTGGTAATACTGTATTTAAAAGCAGCAATATGTTTCTGTGAAAGATATCTGATCTTGATTATAATGAGTCCTTCCTCTGAAACACCTAGAAATACAGCACTTCAAGCACAGCAACATAATCTATATATATAAAAATGATCTGTGCATAATGAGTACCTTAAAAACAAAAGAACCAATGAACGAAATCACACCAAATTTGGCAACAAAACATCTCACAACACAAGGAGTGACCATCAAAAACTTATGATTTTGTTATTTGGGAGTTGTAGTTGCTGGGATTTATAGTTCACCTACAATCAAAGAGCATTCTGAACCCCAACGATGGAATTGAACCAACGTTGGCACACAGTTCTCCCATGACCAACAGAAAATACTGAAAGGGTTTGGTGGGCAGTGTCCTTTTGGTTTTGGTGTTGTAGTTCACCTGCATCCAGAGATCACTGTGGACTCAAACAATGATGGACCAAACTCTACACAAATACTCAGTATGCCCAGATGTGAACACTGGCGGAGTTTGGGGAAAATAGAATCTTGACATTTGGGAGTTGTAGTTGCTGGGATTTATAGTTCACCTACAATCACAGAGCATTCTGAACTCCACCAACGATAGAATTGGGCCAAACCTCCCACACAGAACCCCCATGTGGGCTACAGCAACGTGTGGCAGGGGACGGCTAGTGTATATATAAAAGGCAACATTTCCCCTAGACCATTCTCACCAATGACTTGTAAAATATCCTGGGAGAAAGAGGGGTTTCATATAACATATCAAAGAACTCCAGATTCCCAGACAGAAAAACTGTAGGATTTTCATTTTGCAAAAATATAGGCCCTCTAGTGGTGCTGCCTTGGAGCATCCAGGTCAAAAATGAGCAAATATTGTTAGCTTTAGGTAAAGGTTGTCCCCTGACATTAAGTCCAGTAATGTCTGACTCTGGGGTGTGGTGCTCATCTCCATTTCTAAGCCGACGAGCCGGCATTGTCCGTAGACACCTCCAAGGTTATGTGGCCAGTATGACTGCATGAAGCGCCATTACCTTCCCACCGGTGCAGTACCTATTGATCTACTCACATTAGCATGTTTTCGAACTGCTAGGTTGGCAGAAGCTTGGGCTGACAGTGGAAGCTCACGCCACTCCCCAGAATCGAACCTGCGACCTTTTGGTCAACAAGCTCAGCAGCTCAGCGCTTTAACCCACTGCGCTACCCAGGGCTCCCATTGTTAGCTTTAGCTATCAGTTATATCGGGTACTACAAGGAAAACATTAGTCTTTCTTGCCCTGCACTAATTGTTAGTTGTGTGCAGATTATTGGAGGCATCTGTAACTCATCCTGAGTCTGTATCTTTGCTATTGGACCACTTTGGCATTGGTTTTCATGTATATTCAGCCCTCCACATTCACTGGAGTTGAGCGCACAGGATCTCATGGAAGTGAAAAACTGTGAATAATGAAATTGTAATTTCTTTTTACCTGGGATAACATCTCTCTAGGAATTTCTAGGTCTTCCAGTCTGACTCTGTGGTCAAGTTCTGCTGCAAGGTGACGATACGGTTAGAGTGGAGGACATAGAGATTCCCAGATAAGTATTCTTGTTTGAAATCTCTTAGTCCTCCAGCATAACCAGAGGAAGTTTATAGTCACACTAGAGGACTTCGAGAATGTTAGAGAGTACATTTTAATCTCAAGTATAAATTATGAAATCCACAAAAGTCAATACTGCAACTGTAGCATTTGCATGGGGTGGGGGTATAATTTTGTATTGTGGTCAATCCTCTTTCTCTCATACCTCCCAAACTGTTGCAAAATGCAGTAAAGCAGAGGACTATAACTGGGAGAAAGAGCAAGTTTTAGTCTTCCTTATCTCCCCAACCTGCTTTTAGTAACTGAATCAGCTCAAATTCATTTGTGTATTTGACTGAAGGGATGGAAATTCTTTGCGGCATTCTATCAACTTGCGAATGCACTTTCTCCCTAGTACTTTTCCAGCGGTATGGTATGGCATGGTACATTCATTGCCAATCTTTCTACAAACATCTCTGGCCAAACCTCACTGCAAACAACATCTGCTTTTGAACACCCTTCATGTGTCTTTGAACCAAGTCTCCACCTTTGAACCATGCCTACCCAAGCCACCTGATTACAGCTAACTGAATCAAGAAGTAGTAGGAAACTAAGTTTATTGTTCCAAGTCAGATGCATCAGGCTTTAATCTTTTTAAGACAGTCAAGGGCAGATTAAAGAAGGGGTTTGGAGCCTCTGGTCTTGTAATCCCTTGCAGTCTAGTAGCAAGAGCATGGATCGAAGGAGGCAGAGATCAAAGCAAGCACCAGAAGAAAGAAAGGAAAGACAGGGGTGTGTGGGTGTGTTTGTTTTGGGTTACTTATAACCCATGTCATTACAATGGTTCACAATAATGAGATTAAAATACATTAACAATAAAACACAGGCAAGTAACAAGTGCTAATGCATGCAAAGAAATGAACTAATGTAATTGGTGCTAATTCAGTCCAATTAGCTTCTCGAATAAAAGCATTTTCAACCTTTTGAATAACAGGAGTGAGGGAATGTTCTGGATCTCTTATGAGAGATGTTTTCAGAGCGATGGTGCTACTATTGAAAAGGTCCTATGTCTCTTGCTTCCTAACTGTATAAGCTGTAAAAGCCATCTCAGTGAGCAGGTGTCTGGTGGCAGTTGTAAGGCTAGGGCAGTTTAATATGTGTAGAGGCAATCCTGTGGACCACTCAGGACTGTAAATGTTGTCAACAGAAACAATATGTAAGACCACGTGGCAACTAGTGTAATTGGTGAAAGTTGTAATGTGCCCCTACCATTTTGCTTCTAACAGGATCTTCATGGCTTGATTTCTTGCTAGCTACTTTCTCCTAACCATCTGTAAAGGCAAACCCATGTAGGAAGCATTGTAATGGTCCATTCTAAAAATAAAACGAGTGTGATCTACGTTCTCCAGATAAGGTTGCAGTTATGAAAGGAGTTAAAGATGGTAAAGGATGCTCCTGGCCACACATAGATCCAGATCAAGATGCAGCACTCTTTCGCATCCAGTGTGCTTCACTTTGGAGAGAAAATGAAAATGAATTACATTAATTATATTTCCACCCAAATCATGAGAAATTCCCCTATCAACAGAAGTCGACTCTGCTTGATTTTGTTGGCTGACATGCAAAGTAATATCTAGTTACAGAAAGTAATATCTAGTGGTACAGAGGTGGACAAAATCTAGGCCTTGAAGCTGCATGTGATCCTTGGTGATATCTTTGATATCTTCCTTAGAAATACAAACAATAATTTTTTAGTAATACCTGAGCAGAATACAAGACAAGCTTAGTTTGTCTCCCCCGGTGGCGCAATGGATTAAACCCTTGTGCCAACAGGACTGCTAACTGACACGTCAGCAGTTCAAATTCCGGGAGAGTGGGTTGAGCTCACTCTGTCAGCTCCAGCTCCCCATGTGGGGACATGAGAGAAGCCTCCCACAAGGAAGGTAAAAGCATCAAACATCCGGGCATCCCCTGGGCAATGTCCTTGCAGATGGCCAATTCTCTCACACCAGAATCAACTTGCTGTTTCTCAAGTTGCTCCTGACATGGAAAAAAAATCTGACAGTGCATATTCATATAATCCAGTTTAAAGCAGAAAACATGGGATTAGATCTTGGGATATAGGGACTGTCTGGAAGGGCCCTGAGTTTATACACTGGGCACCAGCAAGCCAGCATGGGCTTCCAATCTGCTTTTGAGCCATATTCAAGAATATCTGAAAGACAACTTTCTCTCATTTGTTTATGTCAGAAATTGGTGATCTTCAGAGGAGACCCTGTTGCATATCTCAACACCTAATAAAGTTGTGCAAAGTACAAAGTGTTGGTTTTGACCTTTAAAGTCTTACATGGTTTGGGTTCAGGTTACCTACAGGATCACCCATATCATCTACCCCTTAGGACACTAAGGTCTTCTAGGGGGCAGCTACTCCAACCAGCCAGAACCCAACTGGCAACCATGAACTGGAGAACTTTTTCATCGGCCACCCCAGGACTGTGGAACGACCTGCTGGAAGAGCTTCAACAGCTAAGTCAGCTGTCAGAATTTAAGACAGTACTGATGTTCCATCTCTTCTGGTAGGCCTCTTAGTCAATTTTAAGTTGTGCATTTTAATCTGCATTTCATCAATGGATTTTAACTTGTATTTTAGCTCTGTGTACCATGTTGTATGCGTTTCAGTAGTGTTTTATCTTTAAAAAAAATGTTGTACCCTGCCTTGAGCTACAGGGAAAGGCAGGTTTATTATTATTATTATTATTATTATTATTATTATTATTATTATTATTATTGGTGGTGGTGGTGGTGGTGGTGGTTATAGTGGTAGTGGTAGTCGTAACTGGGCTTTTTCTGTAGAAGCATCCCAACCATGGAACTCCCTACCCAAGGAAGTTAAACTGATTGCATCCCTTTTAAGCTTCCAGTGTGCAGCCAAAACAATGCTGTTCTTCATGGCATGCAATATTTAAATATCCATTTTGACTGTTTTTAAACTACACTTTAAGATTGTTTTAGACTGCTTTTATGAGTTTTAAGATAGTATTTAAATGCATTTTTTAAAAAAATCTTTGTGTTGTGTTGTTTTTATTTATTGATTGCCTTGCTAGCTCATGTGGGCTGGGAGGCAATACATGGATACTTCAAACAAACAAACAAACAACATATTGTTAGATTCAGAAAAGAGAGGGAGGGAGAATTACGTTAGTAAAGGGCAGTCCAGATTCCTAAACTTTTGTTATCTCTGATAGAACAGTGCCACCTTGTGGGGCATGAGAACAAAAGTGTCTAAATCTGTGTCTGATGATGAGTGATACAAGGAATGAAAATGCTGAAAATAGTAAGGAAGTCATTAACTCAGGATTGCAACAGCTGTCATGGAATTAGGTCTCCGCTCTATAGTCCGTCAAAGGGTGGGTGGAGAGCTGTTTTTTGTTTGTAAAATGAGCTGTGTAACAAAAGGCCCAAAGCTTCTTCCACCTAATACTAATTATGTATTGGTTTGAAAATTCTGCCCTGTTATTCCAATGTAAGAAAATACCCAAAGTAATTTGTCAATAACATTAGGGGGGGGGGGGGGACCGATGTAAAGATCAATTCTGTTTATTTGAACTCAGACATGGCCTCATTTAATGCAGTTTCAAACTGGTGTTGAAAAAAGTGGTTTCATGGTGCAGTTGGATTCTTGGATGGTGGTTACACAAACCACAGAGCACTGGTGCACATTAGGGCTTTCTTTCATGTGATTTTGTTGGAGTTTACAATTAGAGTTAAAACTAAATACAGTCAAAGAATTGGGAAATTAAATAAATACCCATATTAAAAATATACATTTAAATTGTTTAAAGGGCACTTAAAACATCACAATAATGGTCACCCCATTATCAAGTTCAAGGCTGCCTAAGGAATGGGGGGAAAAGAGTATCCATCGAGCAGCAAGAGTGAGTAGGTCAGAGTTGCTTTATTAATCAAAATGGAAAACTGTGCTTTAAATAGATAGGATTATCCTGATGGTGGAGTCTAGGGACTGACTCACTGACTCCATTACTACATATCATCTGAACCGCAACATCTGCATTTACATCCCTTGACCAGAAGGTGGTGCTGAAAGGAAGGATTGAGTATTTGACCTGCCCCCTCCCCCCACCTTTATGCAGCAAACTGAACCGGAAATTACTGACAGGGGCATTTACTTTAATTATTTTAGGTATTGAAATATTTATATCCTGTCCTTTATCCAGGGAGGCCAGGCCAGCATGCCATAAATTTAACGGTTACTCAGTATGAATAACTGAAGTTATTTAAAAAACTAAAAACATATTAAACAAATAACAGACTAATAGAGTTTAAAATGAAATAATTTAAAATGAATTAATATAATGTATGTGGGAAGGTGTGTTTTTTTGTAAAAGTAATTAAGTTCCAAGAATATTAATTAATGTTTATGTTTTTATTTGGTGCCTAAATAACAGTGATGTTGGCACCAATCAGACATCAAAAGGAAGAGTGTCCACAACTGGGGTGCCACCACAGAGATGGTCCTCTCCTTCCTCCCACATCATGTTGTCCTTCCTGATGTGATGCAGGGAAGTCCCCTCCAAGAGGGCTTCCACCTTCGGCAGTGGAAATGCAAAAAAGAGCTCCTAACACTCTAAGTCAGTGGTTCTCAACCTGTGGGTCCCCAGATGTTTTGGCCTTCAACTCCCAGAAATCCTAACAGCTGGTAAACTGGCTGGGATTTCTGGGAGTTGAAGATCAAAACACCTGGGGACCCACAGGCTGAGAATCACTCTCTAAGTGGTCCAAAGCTACTTAGAGTGTTAAATGTCTTCAAAGCACCTTGAGGACAGGAAGCATATTGGCAGCCACTACAGTTTCTTCTAAATCAGTGTAATATGGTTTTTACATTATACTCCATGGAGGACACACAGCTTAGTGGTCATGTGGCTGAGCAGGAGTCCCCTGATGCTACACTCTTTAACCACTCCCATGGATAACAGTTGCACCACTGTAGAAGCATATGGTTTAACTGTTATCCAGAGGCTAAATGGCCATCTGTTGAGGGTGCGTTGAACGCAATTTTCCTACTTCTTGGCAGGGGGTTGGACTGGATGGCCCATGAGGTCTCTTCCAACTCTGTGATTCTATTATTCTATATTTGCTATTCCCGTCTGTTGGAGCAGGTTCAGTAGGACTCCATGGTCATTGATTGGAGGTCATTGATAACTCCATCTTTCGTCTGAAGCCATCAGTAAGAAGAAATAAGGCTTTGAAAGTGCTGTGCCCTTGACGGAAACCACATTAAGTCACTGCTGCAACTTGCAAAGACAATGGGGGGGGGGGGGATTCATGTTTTTCCTTAATTACCATCATCCTTTCTTCCATCACGACTCCTTCCATGATGCAAATTCTGCTCTTCATTCAACTTCTGGCTTGAAGTAAGTTGTTGTTGTTGTTGTTGTTGTTGTCGTTGGGTGCTTTCACATTGTTTCCATTTCCAATTTAAAACAAAACTAAAGCAACCACATCTCAGAACTTTCCTGGCAAGATTTATTCATATGGGGGGGGGGGAGTTGTCTCGGCCTTCCTCCGAGGCTGAGAGAGTGTGACTTGCTCAAGGTCACTTAGTGAGCTTCTACATCCAAGCAAGGATTTGAACCCCAACCACCCAGTGAAATAGGCCAGGTTGAGAGAGTAAGGAAGGGTCCAAGATCACCAGGGTTTCTTGGTTCAAGGGGGACTTGATCTCTCAGGTTCCAGTCCAACACTGTAACCATTACACTCTATTGCCTTTTCCCTTTTCCCTTTACATCTTAACTGTTTAAGGCCAGCAGCTGGTGGCACAGTTATTTGGTTTGACCCTTTAGGATTTTTATTTTTGTCGCTTATCATCAACAGACCGGTACCTTGCAAAGTGATAGGCAGCATGATTGATTTCTGAACAACAAACCTAGTGGTGAAGTAACAGATTTCCTAATGAAGAACAGTTAATATCATTATTGTTACCTCCTCCACTATTTATGCCAATTACATATGCAGACCTTGTGGTTATAACACACAATGGCAGCTCTTTGAACGCTTCTCCCAATTCATGCTTTTGCTTTTGATATGAGCTGGGAAATTCTGCTTAGAGGGGGTAGACAGAGACTGTTTATTTGTTCATTCCAATCATTTTCTGAATGTGTAGGCTTAGATGAAGAAATTCGGCAAGGATTAAGGGGAAAGGGAAAAGATAAAGTAGGCAGAATGCAATAATATCCTGATGATTTCCCAGTGTGTTTGGTCTCATCGCCTGGATTTTAGATTGGTGGGAGCCTCTGTCCCATGCCAACACATTCCAAGGCATGCTGACAAACAGTTTGTCCCCTGATGTGCTGGCGGCCATCAGATGCAGCATTTCCACCCCAGTCCAAGCAATGCCAAGTATTTAGAGCACATTGTTTTCATTCCTGAGAACAAGGCTGATGAACGCCCCCTGTCCTTCGTCTTAAGAGAATCAAAGCAAAGCAGCAAAAGCCAGAAGATGTGTTTGATGCCTCTGCATCAAATATCGCATCCTCAAAAACTTACATTTAATTATTAATTTGTTCATGTAACATGTGTCCCACAAATAGGATTGAAGCCACTTTCCAATAAAATGGTACTAATGCATATAATGAAAAAATATTATTTTATTTTACAAAAATAAAAGCAGATTTCAGAGGCATGATGAAGAAGTAAAATGGCATTAAGAAGAGATGATGACTGGTCACTCTACTTCCTGTTCCTCTGCTCTAAATCTCCCTGTGTGCATTTCAAATCCCACAAAGGAGTTCTCTGGAATAGGGGAGAGGCATTAAGCAGGTAAAGCATTACATTCCCCAGAGCTTGGAAAAAGTTACTCTTTTGGATTAAAAGCCCTCAAGTTCCTCAGATAGAATGGCCAATGTTCACACTGGCTTGGGGAATGTGGGAATTTAATCCAACATGTGTTATTCCCCTGCCACCTTCTTCTTCACTCAAAATATCCCTCTTTCATCATTACATTTCCTTTCAAAACAAGTCAGTGTAACTATCCCTCTCATCCACCCCCACTTCTTTTCTGGGTCCCCAAATCTCTTTTCACAAGCAAGGGAAACCATTTTGATCACTATGTAATCAAAAACCAAAAAACTCTTCTATGTTCAGCGATTAAAAGAGTGTCCTTTTTTAGTGCTGAGTAGCAAAATCAGCTCACTTCCTCTGTTAATCTGTATGCATCAGTGATTACAAGTTGTGGGAAAGTCTTTGTTTGTGTGCACACATACGTACAAAAGAAAGATGCATCTTTGTGAATAATGTATGAGATCTGACCAATCTCCTTTGGACTCTTCTGAAGATTTACCATGTTGCAATCTGATCCTTAGCCCCAAAGGACCACCTCACCACATAAATCTTTAAAAGCTTCTAGAGTTTTTTTTTAAAAAGACTTCTGTGTGTGTAGGTGGCAGCTCTGATATCACTGAAGCAATAAATCCTTTCCTGAACATTGAAGGAGCTCTCCAAGGTGCTGATCCTTTTTGGCCAAAGGGGAGCTATCCAGCATCTTGAATAGAATAATGGAATCATAGAATTGGAAGAGTTCACAAGGGCCATCCAATCCAACCCAATGAAATCAATCCTAACAAATGACTGTCCGGCCTTTGATTAAAAGTCCCCAAAGCCAGAGCCTCCGCCACTCTCCAAGGCAGTGAGTTCCACTGTTTAATAACAATTAGGAAATTCTTCCTTATGTTTAGGTGGAATGTCTTTTCCTGCAGCTTGAATCCATTACTCTGCATTCTAGTCTCTAAAGCAGCAGAAAACAAGCCTGTGACCTCCTCAGTATGGCATCCTTTGAAATATTTGAAAACTGCAGTTAAAAACCACCTGTTCTCCAAACTGAACATACCCAGCTCCCTAAGCTGCTTCTCATAGGTTTTGGCATCCAGACCTTTGACCATTTTGGTTGCCCTTCTTCGGACACTATCTTTTTATGACTGCCTAAAAATCTAGAAGACACTTTGATCCTATTGATGCAACCTAGAACCACATTAGCTTTTTTAGCTGCCACATCACACTGTTGGCTCATGTTCTGCTTGTGGTCTATTAAGACTCCTAGATTGCTTTCACATGTACTGTGAGGCCAGGTGTCACCCAACCTATACATGCACATTTCATTTTTTCCTGGCTAAATTGACATTTCTTTCTGCTGAAGTTCATTTTGTTAGTTTTGGCTCAGCTCTCTAAACTGTGAAGGTGTTTTGAATCCTGATCCTGTTCTCTGGAGTATCTTACCCAATTTCATGTGGCCTGCAAATGTGATGAATATGTCTTTGTTAAGAGTTCGAGTTTCTTCTTTCCCATACTCTGTGCAGCCCCCCCCCCCAATAGCTCTTTTAAAGTTAAAACCAAAACCAAAACCTAGAGAGGATTCACTGCTCCACTATCATGACTGCCACCAGTTTCCCCTGATTCTGTGGACCCAAAATTTTATTGGACACTAAAATTGCATTTCAAATACCCCAGATACAATGGCTAGCTAGCCACTATGCAATCTATCAATCTACCTTAATTTTTTCCCAGATATCATTTCTGAAGGAGACGTAAAGGTTCTATGTCACAATGGATAGACTAGATAATGTGTTGTTGCAGGAACTTTCCTAGACTTGTCTTTCACAAATAAAATAAACCAATTTTATCAGAAGCATGAAGGAACCTGTGAAGGCTGTGAATATGCTGAATATTATATGCACACACAGAGACTGTGTAGCTTTTCAATGGGAGAGGTTTCTTGCGTGTGTTAACCTTTGGCTGGCAGGTGAAGACAGTTTTACTAGACATTTTATGCAAGGGCCTTTGGTCCTAGACAGACTTATAATTATGCTGTAGTTAGATTTAACTAGTTGCTTTTATTGGCATTTACTTGCCTTGTTTTTATATTTGTTTACTTTGTATTTTATTGCTGTTTTATTAGGTAATACGATGCAATGCTGTGCAAACAGATTTTAAATTCTGGGTAGCAGCAGAACTTTCCCTTCCTTTCCCCTCTCCCCACATCCCCACAAAACTGAGTAATCTGGCCTTTTGTAGTAAGTAAGGGAAGGGGCATAAGATTTAGGTTCTACAGGGAATATCTGTTTCCCTGATGGGTGCTAGAAAGCATCGGTTAGATGTATGTCACTCCTTGTATTTCATCCCATTTTTATTATTGCTGATAGCTGGAAAGCATTTGATCTAAAGGCAGGATCCAGAATTAACAAGCCAATAAACGAACATTCAAAGAAGAGAGCAACAGAGCAATTGAATGTCTAAGAGGACAAGGCTCAATTTGGAAATCATAAAATTCACCAAATAAGAGTTTGGAATCCAAGAAAATATGAAATCTTCTCCCATTCCACCTCTTCCCTTCCAACACACTTTAAAAGACAACTTTCTAAAAATACACAATGTCCTGCTTTTCTAAAATGATTGGGCAATATCTAAGTTGAGAAAAATAGTGTTTGATGGTTGCCATAATCTTCCATACTAGATTTACATAAAGCTTTAGCAGTTTTAGACAACAAATAGTTAAATCTGCCCAGAATGGTAAGTGGCTCCAGATGTGCAAAAATGATTTGAGTGACCAGAAGGGGCTGTTATTATTCACACTGAAATTAGGCTGTTTCCACTGAGAACATGGATTCTCCCACAACATTAGTTATGCAATATCCTCAAGTAAAGAAACGTTCAGGAAGCAGAGGAGTCCCTATGTGGAATGCCAAATTCATATGGTGCTTTACAACATTATTATTATTTTACTGACACAAAAGCACAGTATGTCACAGCAAACGAGATCTACATGCTGGATTTTGTATCACAAAATCACAAGTCGAACACTTCCCAAGTGTCTAGGACTGTGTGATGTATTTTCGAATGATGCGCGTAGTTCCAAGTAAGGTGGCCTTTTGCAGTTGATAGATCATGATTTTGTCGATGTTTATTGTTTCCAAATGCCAGCTGAGATCTTTTGGCACGGCACCCAGTGCGCCAATGACCACTGGGACCAACTGTACTGATTTATGCCAGAGCCTTTGCAGTTTGACATTATTATTATTATTATTATTATTATTATTATTATTATTATTAACACAACAAGATTCGTATACAGCAAAGATCACTATGCTGGCTGGATCACACGTCGGACACTTCCCACGTGTCTAGGACTGTGTGATGTATCGGCGAATAATGTTTGCAAATTGTTCTTGTAGTAGTAGTTATCATAGTAAGGAACCATATAACATGTATATTTTCTGCTCGGTGGGGATACAAATCTTGGAAGCATTCATGTCGGATATAGCCATGAGTTGATTATCTCCCGGTCAGACTACTATAATGCATTCTACCTGGGGCTGCTTTTAAAAAGTGTTCAGAAACTAGTTGGTACAAAGTGTAGCAGGCAGACTGCTAACTGGGGCTGGCTACAGGGGGAATACAACTCTTCTGTTGCAGCAGTTTCACAGCCTGCCAACACGTTTCTAGGCATGATTCAAAGTGCTGTTTTTGACCTACAAAGCCCTATACAGCTTCAGTCCAGGTTATCTGAAGGACCATATCTCTTTCTATGAACTTGGTAGACATCTACGATCCACTGAGGAGGGCCTTATCTGTCCCATCACTTGTTCAAGCATGTTTTGCAGGAACACAGAGATGGCCTTTTTTGGTGGCTGCTCCCAGGCTGTGGAACTCCCTCCCAAGAGAGACCAGGATGGCCCCATCTCTCCTGCCCTTCAACAAGCAGGTCAAGACCTTTCTCTGCCAGCTGGCATTTGGAAAAGGATAAAGGGCACACTGCTCGGGAGATGTGGGTAAAATATATTTTCACTGTACCTATTGTATTTTAACTGTGTTTTTAACCTAACATGCACAATACTGTTTAAATGGGTTTTTTATTTTATATTTACTTTGTTTAAAATTGATCCAAGTGTGTGTCCACTAGCCACCTTGAGTCCCTATGAGGAGAAAGGCGGAGTATAAATAAAGTGAATAACAGCAACAATAATGATGTTATAGTGGAGACAAGGCCACTACTGAGCCAGTGGGCTTGTCTCCACTGGCTCAGTAGTCCACACTGACTGTGAAGTCGCTCCTGGCTATCTTCATGACATTGAAACACTTCCAGTCCTTATCATGGAGTAAACCAGATTTAATTGGAGTTTGACCAAAACTCCAGACCCACCATGAAATTTGGGCAGTGTGGACAGCATGACCAGGTCCAATAAGCACTGCTCTGCTGTCCACATGGGTTGCTATCACATCTCTTGTACTCATCAGGAAAAGGGGAGCCCCGGGTGGCACAATGGGTTAAACCCTTATGCTGGCAGGACTGCTGACTAAAAGGTTGGTAGTTTGAATCCAGGAAGCAGGATGAGCTCCCATCTGTCAGTTCCAGCTCCCCATGTGGGGACATGAGTGAAACCTCCCACAGGATGGTAAAACATCCGGGTGTCCCCTTGGCAACATTCTTGCAGAGGGCCCATTTCTTCACATCAGAAGCGACTTACAGTTATCTCAAATCACTCCTGACACATACACGCACACATGCACAAATCAGGAAAGGGGAACAGATTGGACCTGTGCCACTGCTGCTGCCACTGTTGGACAGTCATAGAGCTGGAAGCTCATGACCATCAGCAGAGGCTCCTGCACAGCCGGGGAGAATGAAAGGGGGTCTCACATTGCTCTGTGGCTATCCAACAATGGCAACAGGGATAGTAAGGTGATGCTCCAGCAGGGCCAAGCCATCTTGGTCTAACTGGAATGTGTAGACCCACAGAGTGTGTGGAGCACTGTCCATAACTAAAGTGACCAGCATAGATAAGACCTCAGACAGAATGAGCCCTTCCTCTTAATTTCCCTCTCACACAAGAAAACCTTAATTCTTGTAAAAAGAATGTCCACGCTCTTTCAAAGCTGTTCCTGCAACTACATAATCTTGTAAAACATCAGGAATAATTCCATAAAGCACCATTACAAACCTGTAATCAACTTCTGTTGTAATGAGTGTTATCTGTTCAAGTCTGTGTTAACCTATCTACTGAGTTTTGCATAAAATGTTTGAAGCTGAGTGAGAATTGAGTTCAGTTGAATATTTGTTCTGTCACACTATCATCCTGACAATTAGGAATTCATGATGATGATGGTGGTGATTATCATCTCTTCAGTCTCAAATACAATATAGAAACATTTCCTCAACAAAGACAGAACAAACTCACAGAAAGTAACAAGGAAGCAAGGAAGGAAATAGAGAAAATGATGCATCGATATATACTGTAAATATTAAGTTTAAACTGTGTTATATGTGTCCAAGAAGACTGATTACTTTTTCACTTGTTAATGACAAATGTAGAATGAATGCAACATTTCCCCAATTTTTTTAATATATCAGAGGGCCAGTTTATATGTTCTTTGCAATATAGCCAAACCCACACAGTGAATCAGTGTTCTAAAATGTTTTGTCATGAATACAAACCACAGTTTGGCATAATATGGCTGAAAGGTTTGGGTTGGATGGCTGCCCAAATGCAAATTGTGTCAATGAGAAACAGTTCAAATGCACAAATGCACATGCAGCTGGAATACAAGGCATGACTTCAAGTCAGACTAAAGCCCTAACATTTCTAGTCTCAAGAAATATTATTTATGCTTAATAGGTGGTGTCAAGTAATGCAAGCCAATTGCTAATCTCAGCTAGGTTTAGGCACATTGAATCAATGCCATGTATGTAATTACTGTATTGAATTTCCATTCAGCAGCTGATTCAGTGAATCTATTTTAACCAGGGCTAACAACTGGACTTAGGCTTCAGTCGCTATTGCCCAGATCCATACGAAACAAGGGTGTACACTGTGGCCTTCCAAATGTTTATGGCATACAACTCACATCACTTCTATGTAGCATAAGCAAGGGTGATGGATTCTCAGAAATACAATACAAAAGCATCTGCTGTAGAACATTTTTTTAAAGCAGTGCTCTCTTTAATAACAGAAGAAAGAAAACCAGCAATCTCAGCTGTACAATATCATATAATCTAATAAAAATTATAATATAGGAAGGCTTTGATGTGAGCCCCTTGCCATTCCCTCTTCAGTGCAGGGTCTGCATATTTTCAGCCGTTCACTTCTTCAAAGAGGAAGGGTCCCGAAAGGAAGCCCTAGGCATCAGGGAGGGCTCTACAGAGCAGTTACTCATTGCTGGGATATGTGATATCTCCTGACATCATTCCAGAACTTCCTGCCTCTCTCTGGGCTCCATTTCAGAATTTGCTGCTATCGTAGCAGATAAAATAAACCACTTTCATCTGGGGACCATATTGCATGCATTTCCAGTAGGCTAAAACAGTTCAAGATGCATTAATCTCAGTGGACCATTCTCCAGCAATGTGACTAACTGTCCTTCCAAAGCAAAGGAGAGAGAGAGAGAAAAAACACAACAAAAAAAACTGCCATTTCACTCTGCCCTTCCCATTCAAGCTATTGTTGTTCTCCCTGTTGTTGCTATTTGAGATGCCATCCAAGCTCAGTCATAGGCATTTATACATTGAACAAATGATGCCTCTTATTTGGGATTCGTATGCTGTAATTCTCCAAACACTTCTTCAACTTTACGTTTTAAATCATGGTTGCACTTTTAAAGCATAGGCAGTTTATTATTTATTATTAATTAGTTATTACTTTCCTTGTATACCGCTTTTCTCACCCCAGACGGGACTCAAAGCGGTTTCCAACATAATTATGGCAAAATTTAATGCCTCACACACAGAAACCTAACATAACAATAATAACATACAATTATAAATTAAAACATAATTATTACAGTACAATAAGCAGAGTTTCTATTTTTTTTTGTGTCTGTTAATATTTCACCTCCCTTTCTCTTCACAGCTAAGATGACATATGGTAGTTGTGAGTAGTAGATGTAGAGCAATTTTCTGTGGCTTGCAGTAGCCCCACTGTAAATGCCTCCAAGTTACAAAAATACAGGTTACACACATCACTGTCACATCATTTAAATACTTTTATGTAATCTGTAAATATTCTAGGTTCTTGTGGTTTTTTTCGGGCTAAAGGGCCGTGTTCTAGAGGCATTTCTCCTGATGTTTCGCCTTTATCTATGGCAAGCATCCTCAGAGGTAGTGAGGTCTGTTGGAAACAGCACAATGGGTTTATATATCTGTGGAATGGTTGGGGTGGGGCGAAGAGCTCTTCTCTGCTAGAGCTAGGTGTGAATGTTTCAACTGACCTTCATTAGCATTTGAAGGCCTGCCTGAGTCTGGGAAAATCTTTTGTTGAGAGGTGTTAAGATGTGCCTGGTTGTTTCCTCTCTGCTGTTTTGCCGTTGTAATTTTAGAGTTTTTTAATACTGGTAGCCAGATTTTGTTCATTTTCATGGTCTCTTCCTTTCCGTTGAAATTGTCCACATGCTTGTGGATTTCAATAGTTTCTCTGTGTAGTCTGACATGGTGGTTGTTAGAGTGGTCCAGCATTTCTGTGTTCTCAAATAATATGCTGTGTCCAGGTTGGTTTATCAGGTGCTCTGCTATGGCTGACTTCTCTGGTTGAAGTAGTCTGCAGTGCCTTTCATGTTCCTTGATTCATGTTTGGGCGCTGCGTTTGGTGGTCCCTATGTAGACTTGTCCACAGCTGCATGATACACGGTAGACTCCTGCAGAGGTGAGAGGATCCCTCTTGTCCTTTGCTGAACGTAGCATTTGTTGGTGGGTTTGTAGATTGTTTGTATGTTGTGTTTCCTCATCAGCTTCCCTATGCGGTCAGTGGTTCCCTTGATGTATGGCAGGAACACTTTTCCTCTGGGTGGATCTTCATCTTTACTCTCGTGGCTTGTTCTTGGTCTTGCAGCTCTTCTGATGTCTGAGGTGGAGTATCCATTGGCCTGGAGAGCCCTGTTGAGGTGGTTCAGTTCATCTTGGAGAAGGTGGGGTTCACAGATTCTTTTTGCACGGTCTGCCAAGGCTTTAATGGTGCTTCTTTTTTGACTTGGGTGATGGTTGGAGTTTTTATGTAGATATCTATCTGTGTGTGTGGGTTTTCTGTAGACGGTGTGACCCAATTGTTGATCTGGTTTGCAGATAACTAGGACATCTAGAAAAGGCCGTCTTCCTTCATTTTCTTTTTCCATTGTGAATTGGATTTTTGGGTGGATGCTATTAAGATGGTCCAGGAACCTGTTGAGTTCTTCTTCTCCATGGCTCCAAATGGTGAAGGTGTCATCCACATATCTGAACCATATAGTGGGCTTTTTGGTTCCTGTCTCCAGGGCTTGTTTTTCAAAGTGTTCCATGTAGAAGTTAGCTATAACCGGGCTGAGAGGGCTCCCCATAGCTACTCCATCTTTCTGTTCGTAGAATTCATTGTCCCACTGAAAGTAACTGGTGGTGAGGCAATGGTGAAACAGAGCCGTGATGTCTTCTGGGAACCTCTGGTTGATGAGTGCCATGGTGTCTGCTACCGGGACCATGGTAAATAGAGATACCACATCGAAGCTGATCAGTTTGTCGTTGGTATTTAGCTTGAGATTGCTGATTTTTTCTATGAAGTGGGCTGAGTCCTTGATGTAATGTGTAGTGAGCCCAATATGGCTTTGTAACTGTGCAGCAAGAAATTTTGATTATATTCTTATTTTTGTTCAATGCTGGACTTTGATACATGCACATGTATTACAATGAAGCCTTTATTGGTAGTAAATGGCAGCTTTTAACCTCTTGTATCTTGGAGAGCAGACCCCCCCAGTGGCTCAATGGGCTAAACCCTTGTGCCGGCTGGGATGCTGACCAAAAAGCTGATGTTTCGATGCTAAATTCATAAATACAATAATTACTACATAACGTTACCATGTATTGAACTGCTTTTTCTATCAATTTGTTATAAAACAGGATGTTTTGGTGCTTAATTTGTAAAATCATAATGTAATTTTACATTTAACAGACTTTTCCTTAATCTCTTCTTATTATCCTACATTTTCTCTTATCCAACATTCTGCTGGCCCATTTATGTTGGATAAGCAAGACTACTGTATATACCAAATTCTAGTACAAACACCACCCAATGAGCAGACAAGTTCATTTTAAGAGGTGCCATGCACTAGTCATGTATGTTTCTATATCCCATATTTCTTTCCGTATATTCTTGGAGACTGACATGAACAGGAAATGTTTATATGTCAAAAATCTGCCAGTGCTTCTATATGTGATCTTTTTGTCTATTATTAGTGTGTCTGTTACTACAAACAATAATGCATGCATGTCTTTTCCACCCACGTGCACACCTGCTCTTTGAAGAAGAAACCTATGATATCTTGAAATATTCTGTGGCCTTTTCTTCTTTTTATCTGTTTTCTCCAAATTGAAAAACTAAAAACAAGAAAGCCAACTCCGGTCACAGAATCCCCCAGGGCTTTCATACTGATTCTTGTTTCCTTCCCTTCTCAGACATCATGGCCCCAAGGTATTTTGGTTTTCTGTGACCTTGTTCTTGGTGCTGCTGAAAGCAGACTGTTCCCTAAAGATGCCTCTGGGGACTATTTTTTTTCCAAAATGAGTAAATTTGTAATACTGTTCATAGCCATAAAAAGACTCTAGTTCAGCTAAACTCAACATCTGCTTCGGAAAGTGATACAAGTCCTGTGACAAACCCATTTCATTCACTCATAGCTGATGACCCACAGCCAGGACCAGCCCATCTTTGGCTATATATAAAGGAATAGGGAGGGATTTTATCAGAGGTGGGGGAGATGGAAATCCAAGGAACTTTCTCCTGCCCTGAGACCCTCTCATCCTTTATCTAGATATACTTCACCTTTTCTACAGCTATCACCTTCTCTTGAATTGTTGTGTGCCTAATGATTGGCAAACCTATCATTGGTTTTTTTTTCTTGGCAGTATTTGCCTTTGCCTGTTGGAAGTCCATGAGACCCTAGGTCCTAGAGAAGGGGTTCTCAACCTGTGGATCCCCAGGTGTTTTGGCCTATAATTCCCAAAAATCCCAGCCAGTTTACCAGCTGTTAACATTTCTGGGAGTTGAAGACCAAAACATCTGGGGACACACAGGTTGAGAACCACTGGACTAGAGTATCCCATGTGTACAAAAGTAGCCAGCAGTTCCACTGAAAATGCCCACTGATACACATACCATTATCTTTGCAGACAATATTATTTTGGGTCGTTGTAGGTTTTTTCGGGCTATATGGCCATGTTCTAGAGGCATTCTCTCTTGACGTTTCGCCTGCATCTATGGCAAGCATCCTCAGAGGTTGCATCCTCTGAGGATGCTTGCCATAGATGCAGGCAAAACAACAGGAGAGAATGCCTCTAGAACATGGCCATATAGCCCGAAAAAACCTACAACAACCCAGTGATTCCAGCCATGAAAGCCTTCGACAATACAATATTATTTTGGGATCACAAAATAATAAAACAAGCTATTAGAAAATGATGGTCTTGAATGGTGCCAAATGTATGCAGGGTCTTTTCAAGTGAAAACTTTATTTCTTAATGAATATATATTCAAAACAGATCCAGTGAGGACTTAGCTTGAACCAGTGTTCAAGTGTTTCAGGTCCAGTACTTTTGGTTCTTTTGGAGCCCCCGATGGCGCAGTGGGTTAACCCTCTGAGCTGCTGAACTTGCTGATCGAAAGGTTGAAGGTTCAAATCCGGGGAACTGCGTGAACTCCCGCTGTTAGCCCCAGCTTTTTGTCAACCCAGCAGTTCGGAAACATGCAAATGTGAGTAGATCAATAGGTACCACATAACCTTGGAGGCTTCTACAGACAATGCAAGTTCTTCAGCTTAGAAATGGAGATGAGCACCAACCCCCACAGTCGGACACAACTGAAATTAATGTCAGGGGAAAACCTTTACCTACCTACTTTTGGTTCATTGAATGGCTTTTTCTAGGAAAGAGGGGGAAATGCAGATTATGTGCCTGCTTTCAATTTTGGCTCCCCTCCCCCCCCCCCAAACCTCAAGTTTCTTTCTTTTTTTCTTCTCCCTTTATATCAGCACAAATTTAACAGGAGTTGTGTTACTTCCTTCATATATAGAAAGAGTCTCATTTATGTACTGTTATCAAAAACTTGTCATCACAGAGATGGTAACTTTTTCCTCTCAAGGGCTGAACTGGGTTCTTACAAGCATGTCAGGGGTCACATCCCACAGTGGGCAGGACTCTATTTAGGATGTATTTGTTTACAACAATTATATCTTGCCCTTCTTGCCCCAAAGGGGACTCAGAGCAGATGGTCTTTGCTACTATTGCAGAACAGCCCCCAACATGATTTTCCAGGGCCTATTTATTTCCCAAGTGCTCTTTCTACACACAAACACACAGAGAGACTCACCCACTTGGATGCACACTTACACAATTTGCTTCTTTCCATTACAATCAGGCTTTTAGAAGGACTCTTTTCAATGTGAAAGAGATAGATAACCAAGATGTGTGTGTAAGTGCCTGGAAGGTTAACTCAGCATAAGCTGAAGAAGGCTTTTAATCTTGCATTGAAGCAGTCAACTGAATTCTAGAATCACAAAGTTTGAAAGGACTGCATGAGTTGTTTAAAAGCTGATAAGAGTTTGTGGTATTTATCCAAGAACCTTTAATCCATGGCTCCAAATAGCAATTGTTCCACTAACGTTGATCCAAAAAAAAAATATATCTCTGCATGTTATTTTTGAGTGATCAGTTACACCAAAGAACATATCATGGCAATAACTTGATTAGGTCAACTTGATAAGGCACAGCATTCTCTTAAGCAACACACATTTCTTCATCAGGCAAGGATGGTTTTAAAGAGCATGCTGGGGAAAGGGGGAAGGGAAGCAACAACATCAGAGTCATGTAATTGGCATGTTGTTTTGAGATGGTGTGAAGGAAGGGTCTGCAGACTATCAAAGTCATAGTTTCGCCAAAGCACACCCCAGTGCCCCCTGAAGCTCACTGGAAAACAAGAAAGGCAGTAAAAGAACAGCAAGAACATTTGGTAGCCCATTTGAAAATAGCAACCTTCATATTCCTTTGGAAGTCCAAGCTGTTCTCTATCCTAGGGATAAGTGGAGCCAATGTGTCCCTTGGATCCTATTTGGAGAAGACCTCTATCTTTTCAGGAAACATCTCAAAGCGCCCAGGGCATCCCAAGTGGAACAATACATTTTCAGAGCAGTTTTTCATTCCAAACTAGCTCAATTCACATCAAAACTGTTGTACAACATAGCAAAGAAAAATATGTAGAAAGAATAAACATCTGCCAAAGATAAACTGAAACAAAAATGAAAGGCATGTGACATTAGGTCTTCTGGTTTTTCAGGATGGGACATCCCACATAGTAGGGGACACATAGCAGCACTAACACAATGCAAAACGCACACTGGTCGTATTATTTATTTATTTATTTATTTACTGCACTTGTAGACCGCCGTTCTCAGCCCTAGGGCGACTCACGGCGGTATACAACATATAAAAACAATTTACAATAAAGGCAATATCACAAACAACAATAACAACATCACTATCAATAATACAATTACACTAAATCATTCACGACGTCTCATCATAGAATCACAATCCAAGCTCGTTATCCATATTCCGTTCCAGTCATCATTGCCAATTGTTGTAGCCTTCTTAAACAACCACGTCTTTAGTCTCTTGCGGAATGTCATAAGGGAGGGCGCCTGTCTGATGTCTACAGGGAGGGTGTTCCACAGCCGGGGGGCCACCACCGAGAAGGCCCTATCCCTCGTCCCCGCCAGGCGTGCCTGTGAGGCAGGCGGGATCGAGAGAAGGGCCTCCCCAGACGATCTCAAAGTCCTCGTGGGCTCATAGGCCGAGATGCGGTCAGACAGGTATTTTGGGCCGGAACCATTTAGGGCTTTGTAGGCCAACACCAGCACCTTGAATTGGGCACGGTAGCAGATCGGCAGCCAGTGGAGCTGGAACAACAAGGGCATTGTGTGCTCCCTGCGTCCCGCCCCTGTTAGTAACATGGCTGCCGCGCGCTGGACTAGCTGGAGCTTCCGGGCCGTCTTCAAGGGCAGCCCCACGTAGAGAGCATTGCAGTAGTTAAGGCGGGATGTGACCAGAGCGTGTACTACCGTGGCCAAGTCAGACTTCCCGAGGTACGGGCGCAGCTGGCGCACGAGCCTAAGCTGTGCAAATGCTCCCCTGGTCACCGCTGAAACCTGGGGATCCAGGCTCAACGATGAATCCAGGATCACACCCAAGCTGCGAACCTGCGCCTTCAAGGGGAGTGCGACCCCATCCAGCACAGGCTGTAACCCTATACCCTGTTCGGCCTTGCGACTGACCAGGAGTACCTCTGTCTTGTCTGGATTTAATTTCAATTTGTTCGCCCTCATCCAGACCATTACAGCGGCCAGGCACCGGTTCAGGACCTTGACAGCCTCCTTAGTAGCAGGTGGGAAGGAGTGACAGAGTTGGACATCATCTGCGTACAGATGACACCGCACCCCGAAACTCCGGATGATCTCACCCAGCGGCTTCATGTAGATATTAAACAGCATGGGGGGCAGTATAGAACCCTGCGGAACCCCACAAGTCAAAGGCTGTGGCGTTGAACAGGTGTCCCCCAATAACACCTTCTGGGTGCGGCCCTCCAGAAATGACCGGAGCCACTGCAGAACAGTGCCCCCGAGGCCCATTTCCGCAAGACGCCCCAGAAGGATACCATGGTCGACGGTATCGAAGGCCACTGAGAGGTCCAGGAGCACCAACAGGGACACACTCCCCCTGTCTAGCTCCCAGCGCAGGTCATCCACTAAGGCGACCAAGACCGTCTCAGTTCCATGTCCCGGTCTGAAACCAGACTGTGCCGAATCCAGATAATCCGTGTCTCTCAAGAATACCTGGAGTTGTGAGGCCACCACGCTTTCCATGACTTTGCCCAAAAAGGGGAGATTGGAAACAGGCCGAAAGTTGTCCAATTTAGTGGGGTCCAGTGATGGTTTTTTCAACAGCGGTTTTATAATAGCTTGTTTTAAGCTCGCTGGAATTTCGCCTTCCCGAAGGGAGGCGTTAACCACCACCGTTACCCACTCAGCCAATCCCCCTCTGGCCTCCTTCAGAAGCCAGGATGGGCAGGGGTCTAGGATGGACGTAGTGGGCCTCATTCCTCCAAGTATTTTGTCCACATCCTCGGGCTTCACAAATTGAAAAGAATCCATCAAAATAGGACAAGCAGGTGCTCGTGTCACATCCTCAGAGACTGCATTTAACATGGTGTCCAGACCAGAACGGATCAAAGCGACTTTGTCTGCAAAGAACCGAGCAAATGCTTCGCAGCGCGTGACCGAATTGTCAGGGCTCCCGCCTGAGATGGCAGGAGTTAAAAGACCTCTGACAATCCGGAACAACTCCGCTGGACGGTTCCTTGCAGACGCAATAGTGGCCACAAAGAAAGTTTTCTTTGCGGCTTTTATTGCCGCGGCATATGCCCTTAGAAAGGACACAAACCGTGTTCGATTTGACTCGCTCGGATCCGAACGCCACACGCTCTCTAGTTCCCTCTTCCTTCGCTTCATCACTGCCAGCTCCTCAGTGAACCAAGGAGCTGGTTTAGCTCGGCTACTTGAGAGGGGACGTTCCGGAGTGATCGTGTCAATTGCCCTGGCCATCTCTCCATTCCAGAGAGCGACCAAGGCCTCGACAGGGTCACCTACCGAGGTGGCAGGAAAATCCCCAAGAGCTGTCAGGAATCCATTCGGATCCATAAGCCTCCTGGGGCGGAGCTGCTCCTGTGAGGGTCGCCTCAGCATGGATATTGAAGTCTCCCAGCCCAAGAAGCCGTTGAGACTCCAACGCCAGGCTCGAGACTACCCCCGCTAGCTCAGGTAGGGAGACTGTAGTGCAGCGAGGTGGACGGTACACTAACAGAATCCCTATTCTGTCCCGGTCACCCACCCTCAGGTGGACGCATTCAAAATTTGTTGACTGCGGGATGGGACTCCTGGTCAGATGGATGGAATCTCTATAGACCACTGCAACCCCGCCTCCCCGCCCTCCGGATCTTGGTTGGTGCTGCACGGAGAAGCCTGGAGGACAAAGCTGGGTTAGATTCACGCCTCCAGCTTCATCCAACCAGGTCTCCGTGATGCACGCCAGATCTGCCCGCTCATCCAGGATTAAGTCCTGGATAAAGGTCGTTTTTCCGTTGACAGATCTGGCGTTCAACAGCACCACCTTCAATCCGGAGGGCCCGCCAACCTGGTTACACCAATTTACCATAGGAGACCGGTTTGGGATTATTAATGTAGATATGCGGTCCGAATTAGGCCGAATTTGTGGTCTCCTTTTCCCGCATCTCCCCTTCCCCACCATGACTTCTATGGGGGCCCCTCGGCTAGTGGAACACCTCCCCTCCTCCATACCGCAATCCGAGACCATGGTCTCACTTTCTGTTCCATTAATGGTTGTTTGGATTGTTGGAGTTTTTTCTTGCCAACTTTCTCCATTCCCTTTCTCCCCCCTCCCCACCTTATTGTTACCCGCGGTCTCCAGCCCACTTCGTCTCTTGCCCCTTCCACAAGTCACTAATACCAAGGACAATACAAATAAGGGGATAGGGTACCGCATGAGTAATGATGGAACACTTCAAAAACCTGGCAGTGGCAAAGTGCAGTAAACGTCACAACTGCGAACAGTTGGGGCAGTTCATAAAGTGCAAGAGTCTTAAGTACAAACACAGTAGGCATCACATCTGCGTACCACTGGGGTAGTTCATAAAGTGCAAGGTCTAAAGTGCAACAGTGCCCAAGTCTAGTTCTAAGTGCTATCTAAAGTGCGGCATGGAGGGATAAGGGGATTGAGCGCTAGTTCGAATTAGCAGCAGAAGAGGCAGGCACCGTAAAGTGCTATACCAAGTTATTTGCACCAATTAGCAGCAGATAAACAAGGAACCATAAAGTGCTATATTAGGCAATATGTAAACACAGCATTAGAGAAGTTGGTAAACAAAATCAGTTAGCAGGTTAATGTGATTCAAGATGTAGTCGAAGGACGGCTGATGTAAACAGCGAATGGATCTTTCAGTTTTTCCGGAGATGGTCACCATGGCGGTTGGTCAGCACAAATTGGTCTACACACAGCTTGAGTTGCACGATCGGACGGCACAATGTCGGTCAGCACAGATAAAGGTCCACACACGGCTTGCGTTGCACAGTCGGGCAGCACAAAAACGGTCAGCACAGATGGATAGATCCCCAGGTTGGTCAACACACTTGCCGGAGGAGGCCACCAGGTGGCCGGGTTGGCCAGTCGAGGGCCCTAGTAGCTACTAGGCCGCAGTTGATGGACTCTGCCACAGGCCACGCCCTGTTGCAGTCAGGCCCTTCCCGATGGTCTTATTGGGAGCCACTCAAATGGCAGCCTACAGGCCTCGACTTACGCTCCGGCTGCTGCTGTAGCGGCGACGTCTTGCTCCGGTCACAATGGTGGTGATGTCGGCCCCTCCGGTAGCGATGGTGGTGATGTCGGCCCCCGCAATAGGCGGCAATCGCAAAGCAGCTGCCGCGGTGGTGCGGCGGGTTCACTACTCACCACAGTATCAATCCCGGGGTGGGGTGGGGGTGGGGAGGGCGGCTCCTGCCGGACCCCACAACAAGGCAGCAATAGCGGCCGCAACCACCCCGACAGCAGTCACTCTGGCTGTGATCGAAAACCAGCCGGCAGTGGTGGCCGTTTTTTGTTTTGCTCTATTCCCGGGTGAAGATCGAATTTCAAGCCGCGGCTCCACCCGTTGCAGGGAGGGTGATACAGGCCGCAGTTCCAGCTGTGGCAAGCGGCTCGGCCTTTCTCCCGGGCTCTTCGACCCTCTGCAGGAAGCCTGAGGCTCAGGGTCTCTCTCCCCCTCAATTTGAAGGTGGTCGGTGAGGGGGGAACCCAGGATTCCTTCGGATTTAATTTGTGGTCTGAGCAGCTCAGCGTTTCTGCTGCCGACCACCATACCGGAACCGGAAAGGTTCCACTCGTATTGCAAGAAGAAAGCAGTGAATTCCTCAGAAAGTGTCTATGTATATTGTCAGAGCTAGGATGGGATTTGCTGTATGAAGCAAAACATGGTTGCACTCAAACTAGGTAGATTTATCTGGATGCAGTAAAAAAAAAAACCTTGGAAAAACAAAACATCCACCTTTGGTTAGCATAAAGTCTTCCTCCCTGAGTGTGATCTTCCATTGCCATTGTCTTTGTTGTTTATTCATTCAGTCGCTTCCAAGTCTTTGTGACCTCCTGGACCAGAGCTCCCTGTCAGCCATTGCCACCCCCAGCTCCTTCAAGGCCAAACCAGTTACTTCTTTTTTTAAAATATTTTTTATTGATTTTTCACATTTATTACATACTATTGCATTTTGTACATCAGCCTCTTTAACATGTTGTTTTATTGTTTTGCTTTGGCATTTCCCCCCCCCCCCCTTTCTCTTTTTTTCCTTTTTATCACCACAGTGCTCCCCTCCACCCGTCTCAAGCCACCATTCTTACATTTCATCTGTCCAAAATTTCATTTCTTCTTGTGATGGTAATTTTCCTTCCTTATTTTTTAATCCATTTACCACAAATCTTCCCCATACAGCATCAAAATCGCTTTGTTTCCATGTACCTTTTTAAACCTTTAATATACATGTCAATTTATCATTTATTGCTATTTTCCATGCTTCTTTATACCACTCCTCTATTTGTATATTCATTTCTTTTTTCCAATTCCTTGCTATGAGCAGTCTTGCTATAGTTAGTAAGTTTGTTATCGCTTCTTTATCTTCCTTTTTCAATTGCTTATTGTTATATAATGATAGTAAGGCTATACTAGGACTTTTATCTATTTTCATATTCATTATAGTTTCTATTTCTCTAAATACTTTCTCCCAAAAATTATTTACATATTTACATTGCCACCACATGTGTATATATGTTCCTGGTTCTTGACACCCTCTCCAACAATTTATTGAGTTATTTTTATTCATATATGCTATTCTTACCGGTGTCAAGTACCACTTCCATATTAACTTGTAATAATTTTCTTTAACTCGTATCGATAATTTTTTAAAATGTCTTTGTCCCCATAACTGTTGCCACTCTGTTTCACTTATTTTCATCCCTAAATCCTCTTCCCAAATCTCAAGGGTACACTTTTTTATTTTTTCATCCTTCATTTCAATTAGTATCTTATAAATTTTGCTAATTATACCTCTCAAGTTTTCATGTTCTTCTACAGCCCTTCCAAACCAGTTACTTCAAGGATATCAACCATCCATCTTGCTCTTGGTTGGTCCCTCTTCCTTTTTCCTTTCATTTCCCCCAGCATCGTTATCTTCCATTGTCATTACTCAAACCAAAGGGAGGCACTTCTTCCAGAGAAATCTTTGTCTCCCATGTGGGCAACAAAGTTCCTCATTTGTTTTTTGAAATCAGTTCTATACGTCCCCAGGTTTGATAAATAAGCTGCTTACCTTAATAATATCTCAAACATGGAGTAAAATGTCTAAAAGATCACAAAAGGGATCCCTGAAAAAACTTTAAAGCAGTTCATACATTCCCTCAAGCAGTAATACTTCCTTCATCTGTAATACAAAATAAAGGACTTTGTGACCTTCCCTCCCCCCCTCCCTCAAAATGTGACACTTAGATTCCAAATCCAGGGGGCAGCAAAGGTGTCACAGCTATGGTTTTGTTGTGGATTCCACTGAGATTTGTCAAATGCAAACACAATAAATGCATATCATATTGAAGCGAAGTTGTGGTACTGGTTTTCATTTTAGAAGTTTTCTTTAACTTTTCAAATAGGGCAGTACCGTGGGATCTTAATATAAGCCGAGGTTTGCTTCCAGGGCCCATGTGGATTTCCAAACTGATGGATAACCCAGTCCCATTATATATAATGGCATAGTAAAAAAAAAAGTGTTCCTTATATAAAATGGTAAAATGAAGGTTGGCTTTGGGTTTTCTTTTAAATTTCAAGCTGTGGGTGGCTGACTCAGTGGGTAATGAGGGTCAACTGTTCACCATACCTGTTCCAGGCATAACAAAGCTCAGCCCTCCAGGTGTTTTGGACTTCAAGTCCCACAATTCCTAAGAGCTGGTATACTGGCCGGGATTTCTGGGAGTTGACATCCAAAACACCTGGATGGTTGAAGTTTGCCCATGCCAATTTAGAACAAGTTCTTTAGGACTGGTTAGATTCAAGATCACTGTGTGTCAAACACAAGGCTCCTGGGTCAAATCCAGGCTGCAGAGTCATTTTATGTGGCCTGTAAGGCATTCAATGCCAGGGCAACACTGTTACATGTATAGTCTTGAGATTACAACCAACCCTTTGAAGGCGGCCTTATGGCTGATGTGGCCCTTGGTGAAAATGGGTTAGACGCCCCTGCTCTAGTTACATCTAGACTACAACTCCCACCCAGCCTAGCCAATGATGAAAGGTGATGGGAGTTGCAGTCAAAAGAAATTCAAGGGAGCCAATGCTGCCCATTGCTCCATATAAACGCTCAAGTGGAAGAGGGGCCTGGCCTCCTCCTTGGGGTTTTGCTTTGCACTTCTTCTGCAGAACTAAGATTTCCTTTGGAGGGGATTCAGCCCGCGAGTGGCCTGTTATGTTCCTTGGGCCTCGCAGCTGGGCTGGAGACAGAGCCTGCTCACGCCCTCCTCCTGCCGAAGGGAAACGGGCAAGGCCGAGGCGCAACGCACACCCCCGTCCCACTCGGGCCTGTCCACCCTGCCATTGTTCCCAAAAGAAAGGCGCTGGTAAACAGCGGCTCCGCCCAGCAGACGAAGCTCCTCGGAGTCAGCCAGTCACCCTCCTCCTCCTCCTCCTCCTCCTCCTCCCTGGCGATAAGGCCTCCAGTGGCAGGACCCCCAGCCGCCCTCCTGCTTTGCCCCTTGGCGTTTCCCCGGGTGTCAAGGAGGGGGCCGCGGGGCTTTGGATCCGCGGCGTGGATGGAAGGCCCCGGCCTCCTTTCTTTAATAAAAACATGAGTCAGCGCCTGGCGTGGGCAGCGGATTCTCGGCACATCCCCTCATATCCTGGGAAAGGGGAGAAGGCAGGCAGGCAGATTGGCTGGCAGGGAGGAGGGGAAAGGAGAAAGAAAGCAAGAGGGGAAAGCAGGCGCCTTCTCACACACACACACGGGGGGGAGGGGGGGCAGCCGCCCCGAGGGGAAACGTCTTGGCCAAACTTTGGGTTCCTCTTGTATTTGTTTGGCTGAGTCTGAAGGAAGGAAGGAAGGAAGGAAGGAAGGAAGGAAGGGAGAGAGGGGAAAGAGGGAAGGAAGGGGAAGGAACGGAGTAAAAAGGAGGGAAGGGAAGGAAGGAAAGGAGGGGTAGGAAGAAAGGAAAGAAGGAAGGAAGGAAAAAGGGAAAGAAAGGGAAGGGAGGGGAAGAAAGGAAGGGAGGGAGGGGAAGGGAAGAAAGGGAGGGAGGGGAAGTAAAGAAGTAAGGAAGGAAGGAAGGAAAAAGGGAAGGAAGGGGAAGGGAGGGAGGGAGGGGAAGGATGGGGCAGGAAGGGAAGGAAGGAAGGAAGGAAGGAAGGAAGGAAGGAAGGAAGGAAGGAAGGAGGAAGGAAGGAAGGAGCTGGGTTTTTCAAGGGAGCTCTCCTTCATCCCCGCCCCCCGCCCCCAAGTCTGGGTGTTTGGGGCTTCCTCAGAACTTCCCCCAATGGAAACCAACAAAGGGCCAAGAGGCCAGCTTTCTTTTCTCTGTCCCCAAATTGTCCAAACAAATGTTGGAGCCGAGCAGGGTTTCAAAAGAGAAGCCGCTCTCCATCCGTGCGCTCGGGGCGCCGTGGCAGGCGAGGGAAGGGCTGCTGCTGCTGCTCCTGCTGCCGCTGAGCCCAAAGATGCGGAGCGCGTGCTCGGAGGGGGCGCGAGAAGGCCGGGCTGACTGCCTCGGGAGGCAGCGGGAGACCCCTTCCTGGCTTCCTCCCCTCCTTGCCTGCCTCCCCGCCCCCTTTGGCCCTCCGCCCCGCCTCCCGCCTCCCTCCCCCCCCCCTCTCTGGGCCGGGAGCAGGAGGCAAGCGCCCGGCTGGCTCCCTCCTCCTCCTCCTCCTGAGTTTGGAAAGGGCTGCCCAGCTGAGCTGAAGTCCAGGCTGGTGGGGCTTGCCTCCGGAGACACTTCCGAGGGAGCCGGGCGAAGGAGCCTCGCGGAAGCCCAGGGCGCCCTGTGGGGCCAAGCGGTGCCCCCTCCCTAGTGTGGGAGAGCCAGGTAAGCCCCCTCCGGTCCCCTTTGCTTTTCCAGCCGGAGAGCCAGAGCTGCAAATGGAAACTCTTTTGAACAAATCCAGATGTGGAGAGCGCGAGCCCGCAGCGCCCTTCCTTTTCCAGGGCAGCTTCCAAGAGGCGAAACCTGGCCACTTTCCTTTGCCTGCACGCCTTTGGACCTTCCTTCGGGCTTGTTTGGGGGGCTTTGGCTCCCTCGCGCCCCTTTCCTAAAGGCGCCGCATGGTGAAGGGGCTACAAGAGCTTTGGCTGGGTCTGGGGCCGGTTCTGAAGGGACTTGCCCAAGCTCTCTTGATGTTATAGCCGAATAGAGCTGGACTGGGGCTTCCTCTCCCTGCCTTGCCACCCTTGCTTCTGAAATGGCCCTCCAAGAAGCCAGGGGAGCGTTGATACCAAGGGATGGTCCCGAGCATCCTCTAGGCTCCGGAAAAGATCAGGAGGAGGAGGCTGGGCAGGCAGCCTGTGGCTTCTGGCAAGGGCTGGAGAGGAAGAGCCTGGCATCTCCCTCTAGAGACCATGGGCATCATAACCCAGCACCTCTAGGGGGTGAGGGAGGGCTGTTTTTGACCGATTATTGAACAGGTAACACTCATCATCCTGGTATGGGAGAACAGCTTTCTAAAGCACAAAACTTCAGAGCTACTAAAGAAACCCCATCTTCATCAGAAAGGCTACTTTCACACAGTCACAATGGTTGGGTTGCTGTGAGTTTTCCAGGCTGTATGACCATGTTCCAGGAGCATTCTCTCCTGACGTTTCACCCACATCTATGGCAGGCATCCTCAGAAGTTGTGATGTCTGTTCGAAACTAGGCAATTGGGGTTTAGATATCTGTGGGATGTCCAGGATGGGAGAAAGAACTCTTGTCTGTTTGAGGCAAGTGTGAGTGCTGCAATTGGCCATCTTGATTAGCATTCAATAGCCTTGCAGGTTCAATGCTTGGGTGGTTGCTGCCTGGGGGAATCCTTTGTTGGGAGGTGTTAGCTGCCCCTTATAGATTCATGTCCAGAATTCCTCTGTTTTCTGAGTGGTGTTCTTTATTTACTGTCCTGATGTTAGAGTTTTTTAAAAATACTAGTAGCCAGATTTTGTTCATTTTCATGGTTTTTAATCACACAATTTCCAACAGACAAGAGTTCTTTCTCCCACCCTGAATGTTCCACAGATATATAAACCCCAATTTCTTAGTTTCCAAAAGACCTCACAACCTCTGAGCATAGATGTGGGTGAAACATCAGGAGACAATGCTTCTGGAACATGGCCATCCAGACTGGAAAACTCACAGCAATCCAGTGATTCCAGCCATGAAAACCTTCGACAATACATTGAACAGGGGTTGTTCAGTCTTATCCATCAATGCTGCTGGTCACATAATATACATTGGAAATGCAGGAAGCTACTCAATACTACAGTTGCACTACAGTTGGCTATCTGTATCCATGGATTCTTTATCCTCAGATTCCATCTTGAATAGCTTGAAAATATTTTTAAAATTTCAAAAGCAAACCTTGGTTTACCATTTTATATAAGGGACACCATTGTACCATGCCACTGTATATCATGGGACATGAGCATCCATGGATTTTGGTACCCAAATGGAGTTCTGGAAGCAATCCCCAGCAGATACCAAGGACTCACTGTATTTGTCTGCCTAAGTAGCTGTCCAGAGTCTGAGGCTCAGGTTTTTCAAACTACCTGCAGCCTGATCCTCCTTTCTTCTTTCTATTCTTTTAGGGGAGTGGGGTGAGCTCCTGTCTGTCAGCCCCAGCTTGTCATGTGGGCACATGAGAGAAGCCTCCCACAGGATGGTAAAACACACATTAATGTTTCTCACAGCATGAAAGCTATATCCATTGTACAATAAGAGACATTGGCTACTGTTGCCATACTTTGTGTCTCTTTTTCCAGACCCAAACTACCAGAGGAAGTACTGCTGTAACAAAGTGGTTAAGAAAAAAAAAAAAAGCTATCTGCCAGGAACCTTCAGTTTGATTCTCTACTCAACTGTCATCTCACTGGACAGTTTCGCCTTTTATGCCAGGTCCACACTGTCATATTGCAACAGCAATATTGCCTCAGTTTACTATGGTAGTTATTGTTTACTTAGGTTGCTATGGTGATCATTGAGCTAAACTGCTAAAGCATGTTATATGCATTAAGAACCTAAAGCACTGATGAGCTCTCGGCATCCTCCATGTCATTCTTGAGGATGTTGTTGCCCTTGACTCCTGTGCACTTAGAATCATAGAGCTGGAAGAGACCTTGTGGCCCATCCAGTCCAACCCCCTGCCAAGAAGTAGGAAAATCTTATTCAAAGTACCCCTGACAGATAGCCATCAAGCCTCCGTTTAAAATAAGGAGCCTCCACCACACTCTGGGGCAAGGAGTTCCGTGGCTGAATAGCTCTCCAATTAGGAAGCTCTTCCTAATGTTCAGGTGGAATCTTCTTTCCTGTAATTTGAAGACATTGTTCCACGTACTAGTCTCCAGGGCAGCAGAAAACAAGCCTCCCCATGACGTCCCCTCACATGTTTATACATGGCCATCACGTTTTCTCTCGGCCTTCTCTTCTGCAGGCTTAACATGCCCAGCTCTTTAAGCCACTCCTCATAGGGCTTGTTCTCCAGACCCTTGATTATTTTAGTCGCCCTCCTCTGGACACATTCCAGCTTGTCAACATCTCCCTTTAATTGCAGTGCCCAGAATTGGACACATTATTCCAGGTGTGGTCTGACCAAGGCACAATAGAGGGGCAACATGACTTCCCTGGATCTAGACACTAAATTCCTATTTAGGCAGGCCAAAATCCCATTGGCCTTTTTAGCTGCCACATCACATTGTTGGCTCATGTCTAACTAGTTGTCCACGAGGACTCCAAGATTTTTCTCACACATACTGCTGTCAAGCCAGCCATCCCCCATTCTGTATCTTTGCACTTTCTTCTTTTTCCTTCAAAGGGTAAATTACATCTCTTGAATGCCCTCAGCAAGACTGGGATTTAATTCTTTGAATGTTCTACCTTTAGCAAAGATAAAACTTTTAACATTTGGACTACAATTAGCAAGTTTTATATTTGCAAAATATAAAGGTTTTTCCACATTTCCTGTATGATTTCTTAACACTTTTGCCTGATAAAGAAGCCAGAGGAGGCAAATTTGTCAGAAGCAAATTGTGAATACAGTTATAATGTATAGAAAAACCACAAACAAAGTTAAAAATTTGGCATTATGCTGAATGTCCTTTGACCAGAAGCTAGCCACTTGGAGCGCCTCTAGCATTGCTGTGAAAAGGTCCTGCATTGTGTATGTGGTAGGGCTCAGGCTGCATTGTAGTAGGTGGTCTGTGGTTTGCTCTTCTCCACACTCAACATGTTGTGGACTCCACTTTGTAGCCCCATTTCTTAAGGTTGGCTCTGCATCTTGTCATGCCAAAGTATAGCCTGTTCAGCACCTTCTAAGTCGCCCAGCCTTCTGTCTGCCTAGGAGAGAGTTTCTCACCCGGTCTAAGCCATAGATTGGGGTTCCAGGTTTTAACCTGCCACTTTTGGACTCTTGCTTGCTGAGTTGTTCCTGTGACTTGCAGCATAAACCAGTTAAAACATCAGTTTAAAAGAATACACAAGAGTAATGTGTTTTTTAACTCACTACACAATTGAAAAATTACCTAGCTAGGTCTGCCAGGAGAGACAGCTATTTATTGCTGTTTTAAATTCAAACAGTGTATTTCACTGTCAAATGTCTTCTGGCAGGTCTTTTCACAGTTCAGAAGAAAAAAAATTAGCACTGGAAATCTGAATTATGATTTGCATAGCAAATGATGCTTATCATTGTTTGAGATAGAAACTCATTGTGATTCTTATCAGAAGCAGAATCACTTCTGTTCTGTGCCTGTAGGGTGTATGTCACAACTTTACGGGCGTGAAAATGGTATCAGGCATATTCTGAGGCTCCCTGTTTACAAATCATGAACATAAAGAAAAGACTAAACTCATATAAAAGTTTATGCTATAATGCCATCTACTGTTACTATGTGTTATGAGGCCCGTAGCAATATGGAAGTGATAACCAACAGATATTTCTGCTCTGAAAAGTCTTCAGCAGTGAACATGAGTCAACTGATGGGTGTTTACATGGGGCGAAACAAAACATATTGTAGGTTCAGCAACACTACTTATGATATTAAAGCTCCAAAACCATTGGGGAAGAAAAACTTAATCCATATGCTGAGAAGCAAATAGGTTTAAAATACCTAAAGGTTTTGGCATGTGAGGGTATGTGCCTTTAAGTTACCTGCTGACTTATGGCAATCCAATTAATTTTATAGTTTTCTCCTGAGATTTCCTCTGCTTTCCTCTAAGGCGGAGAGAGTGTATTTATAAGTGGAGATATGAACCCTGGTCTGCCAGATTCCTAGTCCAACGTGAAAACCATTACACTACACTGGATCTCAAATGCCAACTGACAAATGCCAACTTGAGCAATAGTTACAAATTAGTAACCTAATCCGCCTTTCTAAATGATGTAAACAATCACACAAATAGTATAAATTAAAGCAGCAACAATATAGCAATGCAATCCAAACCAAACATTAAGGATAAACAACTCCTAGTACTAATAAATCAACTAAATTGTTTCAGCATAAACAAGTTGAAGTAAACAAACAACAACCCCTAGTAACAACCGTCTGCTGAATCCAGTATTAAAATGATGGCATCATGAAGTTAAAAATAGGTAAACACAAAAATGTCTTTAAATGGATGCCAGGCAAACTTCTCCAGAAAAGAAAGCATGCATAAGTCCTATCAGGTGACGAGTGAAATTATGACAACCCCATGAATCTCATAGGATTTCTTCAGGCAGAGGATACTCTGAGATGTTTTTGCCAGTTCCTTCCTCTGAAATCCTGCCTACAGGCTTTGGAGAAGGCAGTAAAAGCCCTCTGTCATCAGGCATTTTTGGACTACAGTAATGACATATGTGATTTTGGGAATGAATTGAGTGGGGTTTTGGGAGTATTCATACATTTTAAATATTTTAATGTTTAATGTTTCAGTGACACAATGGTTTACAGGCATTCCTCAAGTTGTGAACAAAATAGGTTCTATGTGTTGTTGAAGGCTTTCATGGCTGGAATAATTGGGTTGCTGTTGAGTTTTCCAGGCTGTATGGCCATGTTCCAGAAGCATTCTCTCCTAATGTTTCACCCATATCTATGACAGAGGTTGTAAGGTCTGTTGGAAACAAGGCAAATGAGGTTTATATATCTGTGGTTTGTTTTTAATTTGTTTACAAGTCAGAACAGGTACATTTTTAAAGGGTAACTCCATCCCAATATATAGGTTAACAACCCTATGGTATTTGTTTTGCTGTCTGTGCCACTGTTCAGAAGATTTCAATGCACTTCCTGTCCCTGTGATATTTTGAATTTTTGAAAATTTGGCTCCTTGTGGAAACAAGGGTTGGTGAGAAAGCTTCAGTGGCAACACCTTTTACCCATGATAACTCTTTCAGGAGTGAATTCCCTTTCTGGGGTGTAGATTTCTCATGTTATCTCATGAGGTTGCCTTTGAAGACTGTTTGGAACCTCCAAATGGTCTAATGGGTGGCAGCCGGAGTGGTGCACAGGAAGCATACAACCGCCCTGTTGCATCAGTTCCACTGGTTGCCAATCTGCTACAGAGCACAACTCAAAGTGCTGACTTTAGCCGATAAAGCCTTAAATGGTTCCGGCCCAGCTTACCTGTCTGAATGTATCTCCCCTTATGAACCATCTCAGAAATTGAGATCAATTTCTCTCCTTCGCAGGCGTGATTGGTAGAGATAAGAGACAGGGCCTTCTCAGTGGTGGCTCCTCAGCTGTGGAAGTCCCTCCCCAGCAATACCAGATCAGCCCCTTCCCTCTTGACCTTCAGAAAAAAAGGTGGAAACATGGCTTTGTGATCAAGTCTTTGGCAACTAATACAGTGCAATAGATGAATTTGGATTTATGTGTAACGATTACTGGAATGGCCTGACCTTGATTGTGGATAATGTGATTTTATAGCTGTAATTGGTAATGTCCATGATTTAACTGCTTTTAATCTTCTTTAGATTTTTAACTGAATGTTTATTTAATTGTTGAATTGTTTTAAGGCATTGAATTATTGCTTCTGTTGTAAGCCTCCTTGAGTCCCCTTCGGAGTCAAGAAAGGAGCAGGCCCGTAGCCAGGATCTTGTTTCGGGGGGGGGGGGGGGGGGCTGCGTCTGAGTGAAAGAGGGTCTACCCTAGCAAACCTTTTGTATCAATACCCCAATACCCCCATGCATATGGGATATATTGAGCATGGTGATCAGATCATGATATGAATAAACATAACAGTTTAAATAAGGCCTTCTCGCGGACCACCATCAGAATTTCGGGGGGGGGGGCTGAAGCCCCCCAAGCCCCCCCCCCCTCAGGTACATGCCTGGAAAGGAGGGATATAAATATAGTAAGTAAGTATATAAATATCTCGCCCCCATTCTTAACTATGAATCATTTGTAAGTTGGATGTTTGTAACTCTGGGACTGCCTGTAATGGTTTATTTTTTTTAATTATTGCACCTATATTGTTTTAATTTGCATTGTTTTGTGTTTATTATTAGCCAGCCTATTCTGCACTCCTTTCTGCCACCCCAACAGCACCCACTCAGTGGTGTTACGTTGCCTCTCAGGAACCGAGGCAGATTCTTTAGAGAGCCACGGCTCTAACCATCAGCCAAGGCCCTCAGAAAGGATTTTTCTGTCAAGTGTACCTGGAAATGCTTGGTATTCCCTGCCAGACACCCATCCCTGTCCTGTTTAGCTTCTGAAACTGGTTGAATGTATTCAGAGCAGGCTTGTATAAAGTTGCCAAATTGTCCACAGGGAGCTTACTCTGAACACAGACTGTGCTTCATGTTTTCTATGATTCCCATGGACCACCACAGGGATGCTTTCTAAGGAAACACATGGAAGATCAGACCACCCTGTATCCATGGCTGGGTATGTTGTGGGGGTACTCTCCTCCCAATTTCCACTTGCTCATTGTCACTGCTGCCACCACAGGGACTGGCAATGCCCAGCACTTGGACTCAAGCAGTGGCATTCTTCTTGTCATCTTGGTCAGTGCTAGAGAGACCCTGGCAGTACCAACTGCATGCCATGAATGTGTGATTCAAAGCCTCAAATATTTCTGAGACACTATAGGGCATGGGTATGTGCCTCTGTTTCCAGAGAAGTTGCATTGAGAATGCAATGCCTTCTCTTTGTTCAAGGTGGTCCAAAAGTTACAAAGGTATCTAATGTCCTAATAACTTTTTGAAAATGTTTCTTGAAAGGTTTTTACATGTAGTGCAATGTACTTTCCTATATATGCACTGTATATGATGCTATGGTCTAGTATATTAGAAACAAAAAATAAAGACGTTATTACTGTAAATATTGAAACCACTTTGTGACTTTTAGCCCGCCCCATACATTTGAGGAGTCTGTTTGTGTGGTGGGACAGCAATAGGCTGGCAGTGGCAACAAAGCTGCTAACTTGCCTTTAAACTAATGTTGTTGTTTTTTTTTACTAAAGTTAAAAAAGTAGATGTCTCAGGTCTTTCCAGTATATAAGGTAAGGTAAAGGTATTCCCCTGACATTAAGTCCAGTCGTGTCCGACTCTGGGGGTTGGTGCTCATCTCCATTTCTAAGCCAACGAGCCGTTGTTGTCCATAGATACCTCCAAGGTCATATGGCCGGCATGACTGCATGGAGCGCCGTTACCTTCCCACTGGAGCGGTACCTATTGATCTACTCACATTAGCATGTTTTTGAACTGCTAGGTTGGCAGAAGCTGGGGCTGAAAGCAGAAGCTCACGCTGCTCCCTTTTTTCGAACCTGCAACCTTTCGGTCGACAAGTTTAGTAGCTCAGCATCAGCTAGTCTGACCTGAAGATTTCTTGCTGGTGGCTTTGGAAAAACAGCTGGGGATTTTTTTCCATACAGGACAGTGCAGTATTTAAAATGCTGTCCAACCCAATCTTTGATGTCTTTTTCAGTATATAAAAGACATCAAAGATTGGGTTGGACAGCATTTTAAATACTGCACTGTCCTGTATGGGGAAAAAATACCCAGCTGTTTTTCCAAAGCCACCAGCAAGAAATCTTCAGGTCAGACTAGCTAATGCCATTAGTAAATTTATTTTGGCTCCAAGTCATGAAGGACAGCTATTTGTCATAGCATGTTATTTTCTTCAAGCGCATATCTTGAATTTAGTGTCCTTCATTTTATGATTGGTCATTGGAAAGTAAACATGAGTTTAATTTGAAAATCTGACTATTGAATATCTGGACTTGGAGAAAACAATATTCTCTAGGCTACAATTGCAACACAAAGATTGTCAGATAAGTCCACCTGCTAGCATGAAGCAAGGCCCGTGGCATGAGAAGGCTTTTGAAAGCCTCCACTAATAAGGCCAGGCTAATCCTTGAGGGCCAGACTGCCTTTGTTGGCTTCCCCATTTAGTGATGACGGGCAGACTTTCTACCCCTCCTCTCAGCCTCTCTTCTTTCAGTATGTGGGATGTGTAAGTGCCAATTGGATGTGTCACTCTATAGAAAGCCCTTATAGCATAGCCAAGCCACCTTGTTTGCCGGTATGGATGAAGGCATTGAACCTAATGAGGAGTCCAGTCCCCACCAATCTTTTATGGGGACTAAAGGCAATATATAAACATTTTATAAGTAAAATATTAACAGGTCTCTGCTCCCCCAATACCCTTTCTTGCTGCCCCGATTTATGGTACCTGCCCAGAGTTTGTGTCTGTTTTCAGTTCCCCCAACAAACTGTTATTGGCTTGGGATTCAGCCTTCTAGTTGGTTGTGACTTTGCATTCGTCTCTGGCCTAACATTTTAGTACTGATTTTCTGCTATCTCTGACCACATTTCCTTTTCTTCTGATTTCATTTGGACCCCAGGCACAATCCATTAAAGAACTGAGATTTTTAAAATGTATGTACACCATCTGCATTCACATGTGTGGACACACACAAGTTTACGTATAACAGGGAAACCTACTCAGGTTCATTTGACATGGATAGGTTATCCCATCACATGTAATGTCAGGCGCTAGGACTAAGCAATGGTGGTTTATGCATGAAAAAGGGTTCAGTATGTAGAAGCACTTATGCATTGAGCTTAGAGATGGGAAGGCCTGAAAAAAACCCCAGAAAAAATGGGGGTAATGGGCTTTTAAAGTTTTTTTTTGTTTCCCCCCAATTTTTCCACAACCTCCCTCCCCCATTTTTCTGGGTTTTTTCCCAGACCTTCCCATCTCCAATTGAGCCCTATGTATTAAAGAAGAAAAACATGTTACTGAGGAAAACATAGTATGCAGAAACTATAAGTATCCTTATTTATTTATTTATTATTTATTTATTTACTTCACTTGTATACCGCCATTCTCAGCCCTAAGGCGACTCATAGCGGTACTCATACCTGTGTACAAATTAAATGCTGATGTCAACTCTGATTATTATCGATTTCAAGATTAGAGTAATTGCTTCTAGCTCTTTTGGTAGTGTTATTATTCAAAGAGGAAATACTCCCAGTGCTTAACAGCATATGAGGGGCGGTTCCAGACAGGCCTTTATCCCTGGATCATTCATGTTATAGAAACATGGAGGTTCCTGGGGGCCTGGCTACACCCACCCCAGAAAGCGCGCAATTTCTGGGGTGGGTGTCCAGATGTTCTGCCAGGACTAGCCCGGCAGAACATCTGGGGACCCTCCCTCAAGCCCCTTTGAAAAGCAAGATAAACTTACCCAGCTTCCATTACAGTCTTGGAGCAGCTCTCCTGGCACATAGAAATGATGGGCCAGGAAAGTGGGGAGGGATTTTCCTCCAGCCCCCCCCCCCCCCCGGTTCTCCTGGTGTGTCATTACTATGTGCTGGGAGAACTACTTCAAGACTGTAATGGAGGCCTGGTAAGTTTGTTTTACTTTTCAAAGGGGTTTGTGGGCTGGATGAGAGTGGGGTCGGTATTCCCACAGTTTTCCAGGCTAATTTAGTCCAGAAAACTCTGGGAATGGTGTTTGGACTGCCATTACTGTGTGTGAGCATATCTCATTCAGTCAGTCATTTCTAAAATTCACACCCCATCTTTCCACTAAGGCCCTTTCTACACTGCCATATAATCCAGATTATAAAATCAAATAATCCAGATTATCTGCTTTTAACTGGATTATCTGAGTCTACGCTGCCATATAATCCAGTTCAAAGCAGATAATCTGGGTTTTATATGGCAGTGTAGAAGGGGCACAAAGCATTTGAAAAAATCCCATTTTATAACATTAAAAATACTTATCAACAAACACTTAACAGTTTAAGTATTTGTCACTAGAAGAGATGGTGAGAGAGAAACTGAATCAACAGAAGAAATAAGAAAGTTGCATTGCAGCATACACTTCCAGCTGGAGGGACGGTCACATGTAGAAACAGCATAATGTGATGACATGTAGCAAAATAATAAAGTGCTGCTGGATAAACATTCAGCAGAAGTCAAAAACTTAAAGCTAGTTTTTAATCCCAAGTAAAGTGGTCCCATCAGATTAACAACACTTTCGTAAATTGAGTCATATCCATTGATTTAACGGCTCTGCACTAGTTGGAACTATTAATTTGAATTAGCAAAGAATATAAGAATATTTGCTGGTAATGAGTAAAGAGCCCAAATAAACATATATATTTAACATTTCAGTTTAAAATTATTTTTAACATTTTTTAAATTGAAGGCTTTTTCTACACTGCCATACAAGATCCCAATTGTCTACTTTGAACTGAATTATATGGCAGCTTAGACTCATATAAACCAGTTCAGAGCAGCTAATGTGGATTATATGCTTTGATAATCTGGATTCTATGGCAGTGTAGAAAGGGCCTTAGATTACCAGTTTTCATAGTGAAATTAAAAATGAAGAATGTATTGAACCTGATTTAAAATGTAGGATATTTTCTTTATCCTTGCTTTAGAATGAAGTTGGAATTAAATCTCTTTACTTAGTGCATGAAAACTTTTGAGTGACAGTTCTTCCAGGTTAATTAAGAATTAGTGAACACCAAGGTGTTGGAACTTGAGAGTTCAACAAGCTGGGCTTTGTGAACCTCACCCCCAATTGATAAGGTTGAGGGTGAAGATCAACAAATGTGACCCAAGTGGCCAGGTTCTCACAGGAAAGTATGACATGTAATCATATACTTGGTCTGAAACATTCTCTATGAGATCATTATTCTTTGCAGTTATGGCAGCAGGAATTGCCATGGACCTCACAACCTCTGAGGATACCTGCCATAGATGCAGGTGAAACATCAGGAGAGAATGCTTCTAGAACATGACCATACAGCCCGAAAAACCTAGAACAACCCATTGCCATGGACTCGTTTGTGATTTGATATTACTTGTTTCCATACAGATGTATGTTGGACTACATTGTTGTACTTTATAAGTGCAAGATAAATTTGTTTCAAAATGTTCTTGAGGCTTTCACCCAAATAGTTGGCAGTGCACTAGATGTTCTATCGTCTCTAGTGTGACTCGGACTCTCTGTCTCTGGTGAGAAAGTTCACATGGTTTTATAGCCTCCTTATTGATGTTAAAGGTCTCCTCTCATTTTGTCAAAACAAAAAGAACAAGCTGTGACTCTATGACCTTAGAGTTCTGGTTTGCATCCTTTCTCCCCATTAGGTTCTGAGAATGTTCCTTTTGACTTAATGGAAGCAAGCTTTGTCTGAACATTGGAGTGGCTGTGAGCCATGGTTTGTCCCTATGAGAGACACCATGGGGGCAAATGATGCTGGGATTTTTTGCTGAGACAAGGGGGATATTAGAGAGGATTTTTTTGGAATGGATTTACAACTTATGGGTTGATTTTTCAGGCAAATATTTAAACATGCATTTCCAGACATAATAAAGCTTATAATTCTTATATTATTTCAGTATCTCAGACTATTTCAGAAACTGTAGTTCGGTTCTTTGCCTTTCCTACATGCATGTTAATATTTCTAGCCATATGTATCTATCCTGTGTATCTCAAAAAGCCATTTGTAAAATCCTGACTTCCCCCTGTCAAAGTGGCATTTAGGGCAGTGTGAACAGCTGTAGCTGGAAGAGGAAATTGCAGCAGCTTTTATGGTCAAGCTGGAATGCTTGCAGTCTGCATGAAGATTTAGATCCTAGTACTGTTCAAAGACTGTTTGAATGTTTTTATATAAAGAAAAAAATCCATTCAAGGTAAAGTGCTGCTCAAAGGTTGACAGCATGAGCTGTCATGGTTGTAATTAAGATATAATTGGACCTCCACGTTTGGAGGTTTGACTTTTGATCTGTTCTCTCTAGGAATCTCTAGGTTCTCCAGGTGAACTTTATGGTCAAGTTCCATTGGAAATTAACTATATAGAGTTGAACTGGAGAACTTACAGTTTCCTAAAGAAAACAGCTCTATCAGCATTTGTACGTCTTCCAGTGTGATTCAATTCTGTGGTCAATTTGACCATAGAATTGTGTTAGAAGATCTAGAGCAGTGGTTCTCAACCTTCCCAATGCTGTGACCCCTTAATACAGATCCTCATGTTGTGGTGACTCTCAACCATAAAATTATTTTCATTGCTACTTCATAACTGTTATTTTGCTACTGTTATGAATCATAATGTAAAGATATGATTTCCATTCACTGGAACAAATTTGGCACAAATACCAGGTACACCCAAATTTGAATACTGGTGGGGTTGGGGTTATTTGGAAGATAGAGTTGCTGGGATTTATCATTCACCTACAATCAAAGAGCATTCTGAACCCCACCAACGATAGAATTGGGCCAAACTTCCCACACAGAACCCCCATGACCAACAGAAAATACTGTGTTTTCTGATGGTCTTTGGCAACCCCTCTGACACCCCCTCATGACTCCCAAGGGGTCCCAACTCCCAGGTTGAGAAACACTGATCTGGAGATTCTTAGAGTGGTGTTCTCTCAGGTTTAAAAAAGTGTACTGTTTTCATTTGCAGTTTCCCCCTTTTTGCAAAAAATCTTGTTGGATTGCAACTGCCATCAGTTTTAGCTATGAGCTGTAATCCAGCAGCAAATGGCAGGTCATGTTGCCCATCCCAGGTTTAGGACCCCGGCTTCTGTTCAGGAATGCATTTCAACTTTGGTTGTCCTACAGATGTTGCTTTTGTGTTGTTACTCTGGATGAGGCTGAGAACTGTCAGACTGGAAGTGAGGTTGCTCCAAGATTGTGGAAAAATCTCCACTTGGAAAAGCATAGTTTTCCTTCAGTAGTGGCTTTTTAGGGATGCTGGCAGTGTCCCAAGCTGTGTCATTTTCATTGTGCTTTGTTCTTGTTCTCTTGTTCATGAGCAGCCTTTTGTACTTTGTTAAGGTGGACCCCTCGCCTCTACTTTCTGAAATGACGCACCCTTGCTTGGACTGTGTGTTTTCTAGCTTAATTGCAAGACATTTTGTTAAAGATTTTTTTCTCTTGCTATATTAACATTTTTGAAAAACCACTTTAGAAAAACAACATAGAATTGTAGAAATAAATGGTTTCTAAGTTTTCATAGCTAGAACAAGTAAAATAGATATCTTAATTACTATATTATCAACTACATAGGCCAAAGACAGTTTTTCAAGGAAAGAATTGTTTCTTGTTCACAACAAAAGCAGATTAATCCAGGAAGGACACATCACCTGAACCATGTGGTTTTTTTCCCCCCTCTTCCCCGATACAAATCGCCTGCTCTGAATACAGAGTTCTGTTTCATTAAACATGTTTTCAGTAGTTTGGGGAGTGTTAGTTCAGATTAATTAAATGTCTTTTGCTTTTGCCAGAATCTTGTTGGGGCCTTATGCTAGTGTAAATACAATTTAAGACCAATTACAGGTTGTGTAAGCACAGAGCCCAAAGATAGTCACTCTACAAACACACACAATGGCACACACCCCTCTATCTTTTGACTTGGGGGGTGAGGAGCCATTTGACCATTGCTCAACTGGTGAGCTCAAGGCTTTAGTGCTGTTACTCATTTGGTTGCATAATTGTGAGGTCCCTTTTAATAATATTGGCATATATTTTCCCGATATTAAGGCATATAGGACTGTGGTCTTTGTATTTCTTGTCATAATTAATTAAATCTTTCAGAAAATGCAAATGATATGTACATTGGAATATGGGCTGCCTAGGAAAATGAGGAAAACACTAAAAGTAAGTTGTATACTCAGCCAAATTTGTGAGATCGGTTTTAATATTGTACAAAGGGGCAGACATGGGTGCATCTATACCAGGCATGGGCAAACTCCAGCCCTCTAGGTGTTTTGGAACCCAACTCACAATTCCCAACAGTCTACCAGCTGTTAGGAATTGTGGGAGTTGACATCCAGAACATCTGTAAGGCTTAAGTTTGCCCATGCCTGATCTATACTGCAATTTGACACCAATATAATTGCCATGGCTCAATTCTGTGGGATCATGGGAGTTGTAGTTTGGTGGGGTAGCAACAATATTTGGCAGAGAAGGCCAAACTACAACATTGACATTCAGTAGCATTGAATCATGGTCATTTAAGTGGTGTAGATGTTAATGTAAATCTTTTGCAGGAAAAATAACTCAGAGTTGTCTTTCAAGATCAAAAACTCAAAAAGTCCAACAAATGAATTTCACGGTGAGCTTTCTCCATACCTCTAATGAAGTCAATTACAGTAAGAAGTTGTGGGATAGAGGATACAGCAAGATCTAAGATCCAATATAGTTTTTTAAAAGCTTGAGATTTAAAATTATAATTAAGATTTGTTTCTCTGAGGAATAAGAGATTTAATACCCTACTGTCTGTTCTGAGGGGGAAATAATCTCAGAGCAGAGAATTTTTCATTGGAATGGAATGAGTGCCATACTTGCTAATTGTTGATTCTTATAACACCTTGCAGTATTCTGGCTTCCATGTCTGGACAAGCCTTCCCTCTTGTATCTGCTTGTGTGGTGGGAACCATAGACAACAGATATAGTGCCAGCCTAATAGTACTAATCATTTGTACAGCACCACTTTTCTGAGCATTACCTTCATTTTCTCCATGCATGCAGGATTTTAAGGAGCTGTGACTGAATTCTTAATGCTACTGAGACACAGTAATTGGCACCAATTAAATTGCTACATTCATGTTTGAATTGCTTTAACTGGCGCGACACACTGTCTTATTTATACTGAAAGTATGTTTGCTTGTGGTTTGCTTTGAATCAGGGCCAGGAGAAACTAAACCATCTTGAGCCTCTTTCTCTGAAGGCAACATTCAAACATTTGCAAACTGGGCACCTCCTCAGTTTCAGGGTATTGATTTTTTTTAAAAAAAAACATACACAAAAAAATATTGGCCCTGGACAAGCTGTAAAAGAGAAGACCGACTTGTCTGAGACTTGGGAGTGCATTTCTATGCCTCTATGTGCTGCCCCCATTCTTGCAGATTTTTCTTTTCCAAACTTGGGAACTGTCCAAGACATAGTTGCAGCAAGAAGAAGAATTCTTTCAAGCTGGGAAAAAACCAGGGCTTTAACTGTTTAGTCCTCAGAGATCAAAATACTAGCTCATGATTTAAAATATCCAGATCTAATATAGATAGAGAACAAACGTGTTTTTTTGTATATTAGGAAAGAAAGGTTAACTTGAGGTCTCATTGACTGTAGGTGATGTAGCAGGAACACCTTGAGAGGTTTTGTTCCTCTTGGGATGCTGCTATACAAGCGGATTATCAAGAAACATTGTAGAGATGCACATGTGTGTAGTTGATAAAAGGTGGAAGTCACAGTGCCCTGGGGCAACTGAAGAATATATCATTGATATATTAAGCAGCCTTGAATCTCTGTTTTGGAGAAAGGAAGGGAATAAAAAAATTGAATACGAATACTCAAAAGTAGCAGCAGTAGGTTACAGCTGAGCCTGCTTTCCCAGATTTAAAGGTTTTGCTTTCTGATAGACATCCCTCACTCCAATTGCCTTGCCCTTAACCTTCTACAGTTTGACAACATTTTCTGTTTCTGGAGGTTTTGTTGTGATTTCCTTGCTGCCTGCCAGTTTTTGGACACAACCCAAAGTTAAGTTCATGTTGTGTTGTGCTATTTCTTTGTTAATTTTTCTCTGGCTCTCCCAAGGCGTTTTCTGCCTTGAAGAATCAGTATTCACATTGGCTTGGAATACCCTGCAAAAGAGTTGTATTCCTACTTTAATTTCCCACTCAAAATAATTCCCAAAGCTACTTTCACATATACCCAAGGGGAAAAAGAGACAGGTACTATCTATCCCATTAGTTTGATTTCTGTTCCCTGCAAAACATAACAGAAAGTATTCTGCTTGACATTTTACAATGTCTCTTGAATGTGGATAATGATATCCCATGCTTGGAATAAGTAAGTTTCTTCTTATGCTTTTCATATTCCCGAAAGCTTGAGAGGCATGTGAACTTCACAGAATTATCTCTGTATGGTGCCTTGAAGGCATGTATGTACACACACATACACACATATACAGTGCCTGCTATCATTGCTAGAAATTAGCTTTGATGAGAATGTTGTGCTAGCAAAATGGCCATTTCAGCAGTATTTCAGCAGTATTTGCATTTTTGCCACAAAAGAGGAGACTTTCCTGTAGCAAGGCAGGCATGAGATGTATGATGGATATATCCTACCCTAATGAGGTACGCATGAAAGGTAGAATGGAAGGAAGGAAGAAGGACTGAATAGAGTATAGACAGTATTTATGTAGACAGTGGAAAATTGAAGCAAAAACCTTTAAAGTCATTGTAAAAACCAGTTTTCCCTTCCTTTGTTGATATGGACAAAGAAGCTAATCAAAAGGCATATGGACAGCAGCTAATTAAAAAGCATATCTGTTCTTTTCATGGATAGCCTTTGCTTCTTTTTAAAAACGACTGGAAATACATCCTCCTAAGAACTGGATTACTGTAAATAAAAATTGATCAACAATATAGTACATTTTCAAATGCATATCAAGAAATTGTTCAATAATTTGTTAATTAAACATATCCCAGTGCATTAGCAATAATTGAAGTTGTATACAGAAAAGGTTGTATCAGTTACAACAGCTTCAGCCAGTTTGTTCGCTCACTGTTACAGTGAAGCCAGAAGCTCTATTGCTTGAATTTGTGTTGTGTTTGAGTGTCTGAGGACACACTGCTATATAAGCCAGTTCAAACCAGATAATCTGGATTTTATATGGTAGAAGAGGTCTGAGAGAGTGCTGATAAGGGACGAGTGAAAGTGAGAGGCCATAGCTTTGTGGTATACAAATAAGAAGGAATATTTCCTGGCATTGATAGTTCACAAGAACAGAGTAGGGAGAAGCTATCTGCCAAATTGTCCAGACAAGGCTACAGCCAGGCAGGCTTGGAGCACATAGTAATGCCTCAGCCAAAATTAGCTCATGTTTGGGCTGGGCTGGCCAATCTGTAAAAAACTGCTCAGGTAGGTCAGTGTGTCTCTGCAGCTATCCAAGCCTGCAAAGTCCTCCTGACACTCCTGAAAATCAGATCTGCATTAGGATTTCCCCCCTGATATTTTAAAGAGTTACACTCATCTTCATAACTGATAGTTGTGACAAAGTAGCACGTATGAATGCAACCATCCTCATAATCTATTTATATAGGATCATCACTGTACATATTGCTTTACAAGTAAAATAATAACCAAACCTCTGACTTGCAATTTAACTAAAACATGACATAAATAGAAAAGGAGATGGCAGTCAGGGAGAGGATTACATCCAACCTGCATTGTCTCCTTTTCTCTTCCTCTAAGACAGGGATTCTTAACCAGGGATCCATGGACCACATGACAGTCCTTTGAAAGACTTCATGGGGTCTGTGAACCTAAATAAAAAAACTATATACACAGTATAGAATGGCCTTAGTATGATTTTTATTTTGACGTAGCATGTTCTGGGCGTAGTGACTAACTGCCTACAAAAAGGTTGGTAGGGATGGTAGAGATGATTTTATGGAACTGTGGGAAAACTTGAATTTCTAAATGTTTGCTGCAAATTTGAACAGAGGTCGCACTCAGTTAGGTTATCAGGTACTGAAATTGTAAGAAAGTTGCAAAATGTAATCATTTTAAATTTTAACTTAAAGGCATGCCGACACTGAGTATCATAAAACTATCTGCTGCTACATTCCGAGAAGGAGTCCATAGTTTTCAACTGACTGGCAAAGGGTTTAGTGGAATAATAAAGGTTAAGAAGGTCAGGGCAGTGGCATTTAGGATAGAGGGATAACCTTTCATTTGCTTGTAGGTCTATGCATGATTCATCTGTCCATCCTCTTCCTCTAAGGCTAGGGCAGTGACAACAGAGATAGAGAGAAGGCCTGTCATCTGTATCTCGACTGAGGCATGATGGAGCTGTGTCTGCATCCTTCTCCTTTCAAGGCCAAGGCGGTGGTGGTTGGGATGGAGTGAGGATTTTTCATCTGCTGAACACAAGTAGTGGATCATCTTAGAGTAAACCATAGAATGAGTACTTGTAAAAACAGGTGTGAGATCGTGTCCTCCTGCATGGCAGGGGGTTGGGCTGGATGGCCTTTGTGTTCCATTCTAATTCCATAATTGTAAGAAGCAAAAAACTAGGAAAGGTGAAAAACCCTTGCCACAATAACACTGTGAAAATTCCTTGCTAGTTTAAGATATAGACTTAAAATAGCTATAGCTGGTACAGAAAGAACAGGTCCTCTTGTGCCCCCCCCCCCTTAAAAATGACACCAGATTTGGAGTCAAAATCACTTGACCCCTAATCCATAGCTCTACTCACTGAAGCAAACTGTTCTACTCATGCTTACATTACAAGTTGGTGAAGAGGGAATGTGTATTGGAGAGTGGGGACATGCCTAGTGAACCTGACTCTCCCATGAATATTTATCTCTGTGTTTGCATTGAGCCTTTGTAAGCATGTATGATGTCTCCACAAAATCATGGACCCTGAAGCACAGTTTTCTTGTTCATATGTCTCTCCCCCTCCCCCACTTCATTTGAATTGGGAATGGTTAAAATATTTGAAAACTGTAGAATCATAGACAGAAAGGTGGTTTCCAAAATATCAGAAATCTGGTTTTTAGTATCCTGGCTGGACCAGAATTTTCTCAGTCTGGGGCTAAAAAAATGGCAAGTTTCATGCACAAAAATATTACTTTTCTACTCGGAAAAGAACATTCTGCAAAGAAAATCCAATTTTCTGAGCAAATTCTCACCGAGTCCAAAACAATGATAATTTGCACAGAAGACTGTGGAAGCAGAGGGAAAATGTTTAAGGATTTGTTAAGGGGAGAAAATTAGCAAAGATCAACATTTTTATTTTTCTGAATTCATGGAGGATGGTTCAAGGCCAGCAGGCACAAATGTCATCCAAACCACTCATACATATTCACTCATACATGTGAAAAGATTTTCATAGAACCTACAGTTTGTAAATAATCTTTTAATAATTAGGTTTTTTACCTCTGATTTATTAATATTTTACAAAAAAAACCACTTAAAAATTAAAGTTTTAATGATTAAGATCAATGTTATTTTTATTGAATAATGATGAACATTTCATGTTATTTTATTAATACTTTTGTAATTCTATTTTTTAATGTAATTATAGGACACCTTAATGAATTTCCTTAGTGTTTAATGTACAATTTAGAAAATTTGGGGTTTCTTAAGTGATACATATTACCAAGTTAGTGCTAATATTAACATTTACAGACTCTTAGAGAGACATTTCATAATGTGAACACTTTACAATCTTGGCGGCACTAGCATAAACTATTATATTTCCTATCATTGTTCTTAGTGTGTAATGTTTCATTCTAGGTGAAGAAAGGCATGTTTTAGTTTGTGACACATACAAAGAACTCTATGGCTGTAAAGGGAGCTTTCTTTTCTAGATTCCCAGTTGCATGGACAGAGTGCAACACAGACACACAATTTGTAAATACTGTACATGGCTACTATTTAGAAGTTCTATTGAACTTACCTGAGGGAAGTGTTGGGACTGACATACTTTGTCTTCCTCTCACATTCCTACCTGCCCAGTAACCTAGGCTGTAATATCTTCATCATTCTTTGGCTTCTAAATCGGTTAAATTCCATTTCTCATCCTAAATGTAATGGGAACATTAGTTAGTTTGTTAATCATGGGGTGGATCTACACTAACCACTTATTCCAGGGCTGATCTGTAGTGGCAAACATTGGTTGGGTCCCAGGATGGTTTTTACTGACAGTTTTTACCTGGCTGCTATGAAGTTGGAAGGAAGTCCTGACCATCCAATAATGTCAAACCCGTTTCAGTACTGCCAGATGGCCAGCTTTACTGTCCCCCTGTGTTTTCCTTATCATGGCAGCAGCAGGCATGACATGGTTAGTTAGTGTTGGTCACTCATCATCTGGAATGATGGCTGAATGCCAGAGCAATGTGGGAGGGGGGAGGGGAGGAACCACCACTTCCTCTCCTCCTTCCTTTCTCCAGTTGCCTCATTGCTTTGGTCAATGTCACTCCAGATGGCAGGCGACCAACATGCAATGAGCAGAAGGTGGCCCCAGGCTACTCAATCCTGGGAAATATGGGTGCTCATGTAAACAAAAGTGGCCGATTCTGTCTCAAAACTGGCAGCTATTTACAGGGGCCTGAAGTCATGGTTTGGTTTGAATTGTTGGGAGAATTAGGAGCAACCTTTAACTTTGGTTAATGTGGTTCAAGGCCTTGGTCCATGTTATCCTGTGTCAGCTCCATGGATCATTTAGTTGTCACAGAACTGATTTGCCCACCCTTTGGATTTGCCCACCCTTTTGCCCACCCTTGGCCATATAGATATGGCCAAGGCTATTATTTGCACAAGTGTAATATGGAACTATGGCTGAATTCATCAAGGAATATCAGAGGGTATATTCATATTGGAGAGTAGACACAGAAAAGTGGAGAAGTAAATATTTCCAAGGTTAGTTCCTGGTTTGCAAAGCAGCATTTGCAAGGACTCAGCATTATCTTTGCAATAGACCAGTAACGTAAAAAGACAGATCCATGGTGCTCAAGAGATTTTCAGTTGTCCTCAGATTAGTTGGACTTTGAACTTATTTATTCTTTTAGAAGCTATTTTAAAAGATAGAAAACTCATTGCTTCATACAGAAATTCAAAGGGAGAATGCTTTTTCAGAAATTGTCTCTCATTTGCAAAGTGATCCCTCCCTCTCTTGCCCTTCACAAGATTGATCACTAAGGAACAAATGCAGCTGGTTCATGCCTGGGACACGGTGGGAATTTGCTTAGTTTAGTCTTTACCATGATGGCAACACTACCAAGTGCATAAAGAAAGCATCACTCCTACTCACCAGCAGCATTGTGGAGCTGCTCTCTCCCGGTCTCCTCCTCTGCTTCCTCCCAATACAAGTATTTCTTAGGAAAACATTTTCTTTAATTAATCAAGAATGATGGATCACAATCCCTTGGCAATTCTTGATTTATTTTACAGCATGAACAATTTCTGTCCCTTTAAAAAACCACTTCCTCGCAACCTGATGAACTAGTTTTTCTATCTAAATTTATACATTCTCATTCTCTTCCCTTATCTTTTTAAAACTTTTTCTCAGTCAAATTTTTCTGCCTTGAAGCCTCTTTGCTCCCATCCCCATGAGTGAAAATTTGCTGGGGGAAAAGAAAAATAAAGATATTTTCTGCTTCTGGAAATTTCTACCCCCAAAAGGAAACTGAAACACAAGAAATTATAAATGGAAATTATTTGCAGTTGTGATTTCAGTTTTATCACACAATGTTGGCTTTTGCCCAGTGCTGTTGTGCTATACAGTTATTGGGAATGTGTTGCTTGGGCTTCCCAAGAAAATAGCTCTGTGTATATTCTACCCTTGTTGTATAGATGGATAGATGGATGGATAGATAGATAGATCTGTACTAGTGCAGTAACCCTGTGATATGGGCATGTTCACCATGCACACAATTACAGCTGTGGGTGATGGGAGGATTAGTGCAATACAGACAGTCCCCAAGTTACAAACATCCAACTTATAAATGACTCATAGTTAAGAACAGGGGTGAGTCAACTGGAAGTTCAAAAAATCTATCCCTAGAAAGGAAAATTCACTCTTGAAAGAGTTATAAAAGGAAAAAAGGTGTCTCCACTGAGACTTTATCACCAATTCTTGTTTCCACAACAAGCCATTTTTTTCAAAATCCAATAATCACAGGGACAGAAAGTGAGATTAAATCTTCTGAACAGGGGCAAGGACAGCAAAACAAACACCACAGGGGTGTTAAATCTTCCATATGCTACCCAAAGTTAAAATATGTCTTTTTGGCTAGAGTTACAATTTAAAATGTACCTGTTTTGACTTACACACAAATTCAACTTAAGAACAAGCCTACAGAACCTATCTTGTTTGTAACTTGGGGACTGTCATTATACCGAAAGTAGCGATTTTGGAGAAATCCAGTATCAGAGATGATTAGCATGAGACTCTTTGCAGGAGTTAAGTCCCAACTTTGCCCTTAATATTTTCAATCTCTGCCTTGAAGCTAATCCTTTTGATAATTTTGTGTATGTTGCTTTCCATCCTGTGTTTCTAATATATTCCAGGACCTTTAGGATGGTGCCCAAAACAAAATGAGTCCATTTTATGGGAATACGTTCAGTTAAGATTATGTGAGAGATGAAACAGTTGATTGGGAATAGAGTGCAGATAGGAGTATGGGCAGCTGGCAGGGACTATTTTTGTTGAGTGTGGGCAGAGTCCTTAGTTTCCTATTAAGATTAAGAGCAGGTTTACTTACCATAGTTTATTTTCTTACATATGTTTGTGGGAAGGGGAAAGCCTTGTAGCTGTCCTTGGCTCTCATGGGGAGAAAAGGTTGAACTAAACTGCATACACAAACACAGTTTTCAAAGAGATAGCCATGTTAGTCTACTTCAGTATAAGAAATTAAGAAAAATGTTGTGCCATGTTTAAGACTAAAAATATTTCAACATCAGATTCTGTGGAATACAAATCAGAATGCTAAAGTCTCATATACAGTATTATAGGGAAACAATGTCTCTTGTATACAATGGCAAAACGAAAGTTTGCTTTTTATTTTTTATATATATATATATACTAGCGGTCCCCTGCCATGCGTTGCTGTGGCCCAATCTGGTGATCTGGAAAATAAAGTAATGAGAAAGTGTTGGTTTCTAATATATGTAATGTCTTCCTGTTTGTGGGTAAAGAGTATTTCTTGCTGTTTCTTTGCCAGTGTTGATGTGGAGATTGTCTGGTTTGCCTACTCTGGGACATGCAACATATCATTGTCCTTCATTAGGGGTCCCTTTCAAATCTTTGATACTGCATTTGTCATATACATATGTGTGTGTGTGTGAATGGCTGGATGGTTCTTTGTCAGCAGGGCTTTGATTATGTTTTCTTGCCCAGGTGGAGGGAGTTGGACTGGATGGCTTTAAGACAGCATTTCTGAACCTGGAAAGTCAAGACCCGGGGCGGGGGGGGGGGGGGTCACCAGGGGGGTGTCGGAAGTGTCACCCAAGACCACCAGAAAACACAGTATTTTCTGTTGGTCATGGGGGTTCTGTGTGGGATGTTTGGCCCAATACCAACAGTAGTATCATATGGATGTACTACTAAAAGCAGAAGCTACTGTGTTATAAAGAGATTGATCCAGTTCTTCCTTCTATTTTTCTCTCCCTGCCCTATCTTCACATCTATCCATTCACTTCCTCTGTGCTTGTTCCTTGCAGATACACGGAGCTATTTTCCCATGAACTGTTCCATGTTTTCTTGCTATTGAGAAGCAACCTGAATGCACTATGGGGCTCTTCTTTAATATGAAGCTGGGGCCAGAGGAAGCAAATGCAGTGACTGGGGTGAATGCTCTAAGTATTATTTATAACACTGGCACTTAGCCAAACAGATGTTTAGTTTTATTTTTAACTTAATATTGGGGACTTCCTTTCCTGATTCTTTCACATAACCCCAAATAGGATTGTTGTGAGGTGGTAGGCACGAGGGGCCATGCTATGACTCCCTTGTGTACATCCTTCTTTTAAAGCTGGGAATAGGGATGCTTTGTATTCCCTTGAGGAAATGTGTTGGACTTATCAGCACACTCTCATGGGATCATACATGACTCTGTCCATTCACAAGGCCAGTTGTGAACTTAGGTCTTTCTTTCCTTCTCTGCAGTTCACAATCCATTTTTAGGAGGCTGTAGCTATGGTGGCAGTGGCAAAATGAGGTCATTGTCACCTCTATCTAGAACTCTGGCACTCCAAATGTATCTTTATTCCAGTGGCCATGACTTAATGCTTTAATTAAGTATTTATCAATAAAGTTTAGGTTATTTAAATAAAAGGACCTACAAAATTAATGTAAATACTGCAGTACAAGAGTTCTGGATGTGAAAAGTGTTAATGCTTTGCTCACTGCAATGCTAGAAATTTCGAGAATGAAAGAAAATATCACAAGGGAGTTGAATACTTACAAAACTGAATTTCTTAGGAAATGAATTGTTTCATTTGTTATTAAATAAATAAAGTCCCATTCCTCCAATGAAACTGGGGGTAGTGGCCTCATTCGTCTGCTTGTAGCTAACCTAGAATGTAGCACTGATATGCCTAAAAGTGAAAGAATCAAAAGGTCACCCTGGATACACAAATTTATACTGAACCTTTAGAGACAGCCTGTTTTGTTATGAGAAAATAATTAAGACCAGAAGTGCTGAGTCACACAACTGATGTAATGCATACTACAGAAAAGCACCCATAATTGTTTCCAATAGTCATTTCCTCTATTGTAACTGTGTTGCTCATTACTCAAATTTGTAAAGGTCAGACACCCTGAAATGAGCAATGAACATCTGGAAAACTGCAGCTGCTTCACATAGAGATCTCTTCATATAGATTGTGAATGCATGTGTCCACATAGAGCAGTGGTTCTCAACCTGTGGGTCCCCAGGGCTTTTGACCTACAACTCCCAGAAATCTTAGCCAGTTTACCAGCTGTTAGGATTTCTGGGAGTTGAAGGCCAAAACATCTGGAGACACACAGGTTGATAACCACTGACATAAAGCCTCTCCAAATGTCATGTGGATGCGCCCACTGTTTTAGTTCATTGCCTGCTGATATTTGGATTGTTAAAGCTTGTGGCTATCAATTATCATAGTCAAAACTCAGTGACATCCCTCACAACTACATAGGACATGGGGTTGTCAGGACTGAATTATAGTTCGATGAGGTTCCATCCTACCACAGAAGACAGAGGTTGGACTGTGTGGGATACCTCAGGAGTAGTGTCCCAATCACCTTGAGAGGAACAACCTGTGTTCTTGAGACCTTAAGTGTTGCTCAGAGTGAAGTACAGGTTCAGGTTATCAAGTAAAATCCATCTTGGCCACAAATTCTTGTTCCACTAATAGGAATAGAAGGAATGAAAGCAAGAGTAATTTGTGCCAACATGTATCTTTCTTTTGTTACTCTAGAAACAGGCCCATAGCCAGGATTTTGATTTGGGGGCGGGGGGGTTGGGGGGCTGAGGATCTATCCTAGCAAACCTTTTGTATCATTATCCTAATACCCCCATGCATATGGGATATATTGAGCATGGTGATCAGATCATGATATGAATAAACATAAGTGTAAACAATGTACCAGTAGGGCCTTCTCGCGGACCACCCTGAGAATTTCGGGAGGGGGAGGGAGCTGAGGCTCCTCAAGTGTCCCCCTCCCCCCCCCCCCCCCCCGACTACATGTCTGTCAAGAAATTAGAGAGAGAAGATGGCAAGAAAGAAACCAGACAGACAGGTTGTAGGCCTGATGCACAGTTCCTTTCTGTCAGCAAACCTGTATGGGCACAGAACTAGAGATAACCTATCACTAAACAGATTCCTGTGCAGTATTAAAGCCCCCCAGTCTTCATGATGCATCATCACATTTAGTCTAAGGAATGAAGTTGTTGTTTGTTCCACTGCTAGCCTTTGTATATAGTTATTTGTGTGTGTGTGTGTGTGTGTGTCTGCCTATCTATCTATCTATCTATCTATCTATCTATCTATCTATGTATGTATTACTTATTTTTGCTGCAATTATCCCCACCTCCTTTGTGGCCTTCAATTAATTTCCAAGTGGCCCTAAGGTGACATTCTGGTATTTTCTGAAACTGACAATGTTTGACTTGCATAAGATCTCCCAGTGAATTTCCATGGCCAAACAGAAAATCAAACCCTGGTCTCCAGAAATGAAATCCAATGCTCAAAACACTACACATTGCTGCCATTATTTATTGTACCCAAATGATTCAATGAGTTTCAAACAAGAGCCACATTCATTCTGGTGCAAGACAGGAACAGGACTGGCTTTCTGTACCACAATTCTTCCTACCTATGTTTAGATCAAGAACTATCAGGCTGTTATCTGTATTATTTGTTTTTACCAGAGTCAAAAATCTTGAGCTGCCCCTCCCATTGTCTTTCTTATTCCTATTATTCTTTCTTCTTTCCTCCCAAAGCAACCTTTCTCTCTATTGTTGAAGGCTTTTATGGCTGGGATCACTGGGTTATTGTGAGTTTTCTGGGCTGTATGGCCATGTTGCAGAAGCATTCCCTCCTGATATTTCACCTGCATCTACGGCAGGCATCCTCAGAGGTTGTGAAGTCTGTTGGAAACTAGGAAAAATTGAGTTGGAATGTCCAGGGTGGAATAAAGAACTCTTGTCTGTTTGAGGTAGGTGTGAATGTTTCAGTTGGCCACCTTGATTAGCATTTAATGGCCTAGCAGTTAAAGGGTCTGGCTTCTTACTGCCTGGAGGAGTCCTTTGTTGGGAGGTGATTAGCTGACCCTGATTGTTTCTTGTCTGGAATTCCCCTGAAACAAGTTTAATGAAAATCTGTTCATTTTAGTTGTCTAGACCTCCTGGACAACTTCAGCTTCTACATTTTTCTGTATGATCTATAACTCTTCAAACACTAAATAATGAGAGGACAATATCCTTGCTACCTAGTACAAGGGAAGAAGAAAGTGAAGAGATGTGTGGGAGTGAATGTAGAGAAAGAAATGAAGTGAAAATGTAAAGGAGGAAAGAATGGATTGTATTGAGTTTTCTGGGCTGTATGGCCATGTTCCAGAAGCATTCTCTCCTGATGTTTCACCTGCAGCAATGGCAGGCATCCTTGGAGGTTATGAGGTTTGTTGGAAATGGAGATGTACATCCTGGATTCCCAGAGTATTCAAACTAAAATTTTGTCATAGTTATGGTGGAAACATGCACATATTTTTTTTTACTATAGAGGGTATATTACAACTTTTATAAATTCCCTTTCCCATGCAAAAGCAGCACTGATTAAAAAGAATTGACATATGAGACATAAAGCCAAAACATTGGCTGGAATTCTGCTACTAAAAGCTAGGGTAGGGCTGTCGAATCAATTGTTGAATAATGATTCAACATGTAGGTAAATCCAATTAAGTCAGAAGGTCTAGTCTCATCAGGAATAACAATGAGATTTGGGCATTTAATCTGCCACATTTACCAAACGACTGACAGAGTAAAACTGTCTAACTAGTAAAAAATGCAGATGCGAGTAAGCCTAACCATATGGAATTTGTTCCATAAATAGGTATAGGCACTGAGAACAACCTCCATCCTGTCCCATTCATACATGCTTCCACATGAGATAGGATACAAAACTGGATCTCTTTAAAATGGGTCTCTTTATCATTTCCGTAATGCTGAGATGGCATTATTTATCCAGCCATTTGTCATCTGTCAGGGGTGATTTGAATGCAATATTCCTGCTTCTTGGCAGGGGGTTGGACTGGATGGCCCATGAGGTCTCTTCCAACTCTTTGATTCTATGATTCTATGATTCTATTGTGTACTGTGTTCTTGAAAGTGCAGTTAAAGGTTTGTGTGTGTGTGTGGGGGGGGGGGGGGGGGGGGGGAGTGTCTTCACTGCCCCTGACTCTTCACCACATCTACTCCTGCTCCTAGTGCCGTGTTCATCAATATTTGTTCCCTGGCTAACTTGTTTGCAAGTAATTATGTTCTTGGAAATCAGAAAGAAAGTACAGATCCTTTTGTAAATCATGTGCATCTTCAAGTTTGCATTGAGGCAGATGTTGCTGCTGGTTAACAGAGCAAATAACTGACCAAGATAGTCAAGACCAAAATGAACCAAGTGTTGGAGCATGTAAGAAATCAGCTAGTGTGTGTGTGTGAACTGTAAAATAAGACACATGAAGCTGATCGGTTGGGCTTTGTGTGGTGAGATGGCTGAGCCTGGAAGTTTTGGTAACTGTTACATTTTTGTTTGGGCTTGAACTATGCAGAAGTAGAGTAGCGCAGAGAGACAGAGTATGGAGTGTGCTCTAACTTAATTGAGCTGCTGGAGTAGTTTATCCACATGGACAAAGAAAGACCATTTTAAATCTTTCATAAAAGGACATTATGTGTGTTGATGAAACTGACCATATTGTATATATGTTGTTCTGAACTACAAAGAGTAAACTACTTGTTCTTTATTGTTCATTTGTGTGGCATATTTTCTTTCTCTGGCAAGGCAGTGTGTGGGTTGAGCAAACATGAACTACAAATGGTTTATTTTTACATTACGCCACACCAAGCAGTCCAATAACCATGGGGAGCTGAAAATTAATAAGACTAATTTGTGCCTAAGTGCTCCAAAGGCTCTATGTCCTATCTGATCTAGAAGGTTAAGCAGGGCCAGCCTTTGTTAGTACTTGGATAAGAAACCACCAATGAATACAATATGCTGTGGGCTACATTTCAGAGGAAGGAGCTGGCAACATTACCTCTGAGTATTTCTTACCTGAGAAAACCCCTTGAAATTCATGAGGTTGGGCATTAGGTGACAGGCGACTTGAAAACACACGCACAACACTAATCTCACTTTGTGTTGCTGCACTTCAGGCCAAAGTCTCCTCTTCCTTCTTTGTTCCATTGCTTCTCTGCTTGCCAGCAGATCTCTGAGACAGTACCAGAGGATTTCTATTGGTGGAAGGGGATTTTGGTGTCTAGTCCCTGTACAACAGACACATGCTTGAATTAGAAGTTTAGAACTGCACTCCTTATTAGTTGAGGCAGTAAAGTTCTTTACTTTGATTCCAAAGTGAAATATTAATGTGGCCATTTCATGTAATAATTTGGTCTGGTTCCCTCTGGTTTCCCTTCTTCCGACTGCAATCCCACAAGTGTGTCATGCACACACAGAGAGTGGAAACTCCATTGGACCCAAATGGCAGCATTCTCCTCTTTTTGGGCCCTAACATGCATAATATAAAAAAGACTATCACTCTAAATTGAAGCTAACTAGGAAAAGCATTACATGCCTTTGTGCTTTGATATACACATACGCAGAGACCACCAGTCCAGGCTTGGTTTTAGATTTCAGGTTCCTGTGTTTTATCATCAATTGTTTATGCAGTTTCAAAGTTGCCCATATGTGCATACTCTTCTTGGGAAAAGGGCTTTCTCATGATAATCTGGGTTATGAGTAAACATGGTGTCATGGGACTCTGGAGACCCTTGCGGAGGCATGTTGCAATAACGGATGTTTCTAGCCTGAGAGAGAGAGAGGAATGCTTTGATTTATTTATATTATAGAATGGGAAAGAGATGGGCTCGCAGAGGCCAGGTTGACAGGAAGAGGGATGATTAGTACTTCGTTGCAAAGGCAGGTCCTTACATTAGATGAGGGATTTTTGCAGTTTGCATTGGCTTGTTCTAGGGACACTAATTTATCTCCCAAAGGTGTTAAAATCAAACCAGAGTTCTTGGTAGATGCCAAAATAATGCTAGGGTTCCTGCAATGCTTCCTTATTACACATAGGCATTTATGATCTCACTTAATGACTTGTATCCAATTTTTTGAAAGGAGAAATAAAATATATTTTTTTTATTTTCTCCTAATTTGCAACAGCTGTCCTTTGCTTATTTGGCAGAGTTTCAGTCTAGCAAAGCATTGTGGGATTCTCTGAAAGCACGGACTGGCTGAACTCTCATAAAATAAGGAAAAGGCCATAATAGAGAACAAACTACGCATTCAGAAACTTAAGTGTGAAATATCTGAATTATTAAAAATCCTTTAGGAATACACACACACACACACATACATACACATATATGCATACATACACACATACTCTTCTAAACTTGCTTTGTTTTTGCTGAAGATTTTGGTTCATTCATGTGGCCTTTCCTTTCAAATAAATGTGAGAAAATACAGGCAATGCTGCTTCCTTTAATAAGAATTCTGAGTAAATTAAAATGTTTGAAAAAGGCCACCTTGCACATCTATAGTGAAATTTAAGATGAGATTGAGAACTGGAGGGGAGGGGCTATTATACGAGTTTTCAGGAGGAAGGGGCACTGAATCTGTTAAAAAAATAAAATAGTTACAGAAATAGGATATACACACACACACACACACACACATACTTTTTTATGAAATAGCTCCCCTTTGGTGGGGTAGAGATGCCATTAATTCTTGGCCTGGTGAGTTTCCAAACTTTTTCGTGATTTAAGTGTCCATGACCTTTTTTAATACTCCACAGTGTAACACTCATCAAAATCTGTATTAAATCGGACAAGATTTATTAAACCGCATAGTTTGATCTTTGTGTATATAATTCATCTCCAGAGTGAATTAGTCTCCAAAGTGAATTGGGTCACTAGGGACCTCATCAAATGGTTGTTTTTCCTTGTCTCTGCATGATGCTAGCATGCTGCCAGGACAGAGTCCTCTGAGGCCATCAAATGATGCAGGACTACTTCCGGCGGGGCTCCATTGGCCTCCATGCCAGCAGCATGCTGGCCACATGCAGAGTCAGAGCTCTGATGAGTCGAGTGACTACCAGAACCCTCATAGAAGAATAAGATGGAGACAACACGAAAGGAAGTGGACACCTCCGCAGGAAACACTATGGGATGGTAGCCCACTACCCACAATGGTAAGGGGACACAGTGGTACACTGACTTATGGTTTCCCTCACTGTCCCCGGCTTCTGAACCTCCATATGATGAGGCCCTAGGATAAAATGTTAGCAAGTTGATACACTGATAATGATTTATATAAGTCAAGCCACTTGTTAATTTGTGATAAAACCATGAACCTTTTCACCAACCAAAACATTTAAAAATGCCAGCAAACTTTATAGGATTTTTCTTCTGTCTGGATGCTATCTTATGCAAAAATGGCTATCCACCTAAGGTGGGGTATTAGGACAAAGTCACCAGGGCAAGCCCATAGTATAATTTCGGTATTATAAAAATGCAGCTGTAGAATATAGTCAATATAGAATATAAGGTATGGCAAAATATTATCCATCTAGCAACACGCATTAGTGGGGTTTTTTAAAAAGAATTATATTGTATTCTCTCCTTCATAAAGATGGGAGCCACGGTGGTGCAATAGGTTAAACCTGGGATAATACGGCCTTGGGGCCGAATGCGGCCCTCCAAGGTCATTTACCCAGCCCTTGCTTAAGGCCAACCTAAGTCTGTAACAACTTGAAAGCACACAACAACAACAACAATCCTATCTCATCAGCCAAAAGCAGACCCACACTTCCCATTGAAATACTAATAAATTTATATTTGTGAAAATTGTTCTTCATTTTAATAATTGTATTGTTTTTAAGTGGTTTTTGCACTACAAATAATATATGTGCAGTGTGCATAGGAATTCATTCATTTTTTTTCTAATTATAATCTGGCCCTCCAACAGTTTAGGGGACTGTGACCTGACCCTCTGTTTAAAAAATTCGAGGACCCCTGGGTTAAACCCTTGTGCCAGCTGAACTGCTGGCCTGAAGGTCTGTGGTTCAAATCGGTGAGACAGGGTGAGCTCCCATCTGTCAGCTCCATCTTCCCATTCAGGGACATGAGAGAAGCCTCCCACAGGATGGTAAAACATGCAGGCATCCCCTGGGCAGACAGCCAATTCTCTCACACCAGAAGTGACTTACAGTTTCTCAAGTCACTTCTAACATGAAAATAAAATTCATAAAGTCAACTAAAAGTGAATTAATGTTGTGTCACTATCATATAAATAGAAACAAAGGCAGCAGGACTGAAATGAGGCAAGACACTGATCTAAATTCATGCACGAAAGTTTAGACCAATCCAGAAATGCCATTTACCTAAGTATAACATTCTGTAGGCTCACAAGATTGCTTCATTTACTTATCTCAGTAAGCGTAATGAATAGTTGTACTTTCTGGGTGATTTACAATAGCAAAAAGACAAATTTGTTATCTAGAGATTAGAGTTACCAAACATTGTTCACTTGAGAAAAGGGGTAGATCAAAGTTCAGCTTTTTGGCTAGCTGGTTCTGCTTGTTCTTGGCTTCTACAGCTGGAAGAGCAGAATCTTTGAGATGAGTAAGGTTACTAAAGGAGTAATATTTACTGGGAGTCTAGGAATCACTTCATGGTGCTCCAGAGGTTCCTATTATCCCAGAAGTATCTGCAATCCCCACTACTATGGAGTAGGGAAAGGGGATAAAGATAAACTAGACCAAGTATGCAGATATTTACATAAACCTTTTCCTTGTATGCCTGTATCTGTTATCAAAATCTTGTGAGGTTTGCTGGAGAGAAACAGGAATAACGTCAGGCTAATCTCAAGGATGATTCTGAACTATCGGCCTCCTGGCCAAGTGTCAGGTTGGAGCCCTTATGTAGTGTTCTTGAATAACTAAACTATGACTCTGTGATACTGTAAGAAAGAGTGATTTGTTTTCACTTATTTGATTTGGGCTGCAATCCAACATTGTTCACACACATGGACTTACATTAAGATGAGCCAAACTCTACAGCTGCCTGCCCATATGGCCATTTTGTGCCTTATGGAGAGTGGGCAGAATCAGAGGAGCATCTGGCTGTGTCCCTGTAACCAGATGCAGAATTATTACATCAGTGCTGAATCTGCCAGGTGCCATAGCCAAATACTGCTTTGACCTCCCATCGACACTAAATGCCTATGTGAGGGCTAGGATGACTAAAAAAAGCTGCATAGAAAGTTGAGGGGATGTCTTTTGCATATGTGGAGGCAGGAAGACTATTTTCCACAATGCCCCTTACATGTGTAAGGAAAACTACATGGACACAGGTCACTCACAGGATGCTAGCCAATGTCTGTTGTATCAACAATTATAATCTTGTGCATAAACAAAGATGAGGGTGGAAAGGACAAAGTTCCATAACACAGTAGAAACACATATCATATATTTTACATTCCACAAACTTCAGAATACATACTTCATAATTATTCCAGAGATCTTTCTGAGAGTTTTCCTTTGAAATGTTACACTGGGAAAACACACAAAGTCTGTTTCTTAGGAAAAGCATGTGCTCCAGTTGAATTATTTATGAACTTTACAATAAGCAAATGCAACTAATTCAGCAAAGTGTGTGCAGTGCTATAGAGTCCCCTCTATGACAGCATCTGAAACAAAAGCTGGAAGTTGTTTCAGCAATCTAGCAAAAATGGCATGTATTCTATAGTGCAGCCATGATAATCATGCACCATTTAGTGTGAACTTGTAGGAGAAATAGACTGGGAAGAATTTTAATTTGTTTGTAATGAGAATGGCCAGCAAAGAAAGTGTAATACTTAATTGGTCTAATGCAGTAGTTCCCAACCTTTGTTTGGCCAGGGACTGCTTGATCAGGGACCACTTTGACCAGGGACCACTCTCCAACATTGGTACGAAAAGGGTTACAAATCAGTTTTTGGTCAACTTTAGATTAAGTTTTGTTATTTGGGGTGCTGATTCAGAAAACTGCATTGGGTATACCACATCAGCTCTAGTTTCTGATACAGAACATATGGCATTCAGTAGTCACCATCTGCTCGCCCACAGAAAAAAAAAATTAATAAGCCTCGGCACTATGAGAGAGTTTCGCGAGACCAGTCACTTTCATTGCAACAGTGTAGTAACAGTGAGGCTGTGGACCATATTTTAGTTCTTGCAGTCCACTTGTGATCCACAGACAACAGGTTGGGAATCACGGGTCTAATCCTGCTGTATGTTGTATATTGACAGTATGCTCCTTTTTTAATTACAAAAAAAAAATCACAACACAGTAGTTAACAAACTTATAGAACTTTCAGGCTGTTATGATTATTGTGCCAATGAAATACATGGGTACATTTTCCAGATCTGGCATTTGTGCGGAAAGAGTGTTCCTGTTCACAAGATTATACTGAATTTGAAAAACAATGCCCAGGTATTACAGACTTGAAACTCATTCATTATTGGTTATGTTTTTACAGATCTTCAAATTAACTAGTTATAAATGACAAGTTATATATAATAAGTTCCTTTTCCTAGTAACAAAAGCATAGTTTAATTAAATTGTAATTTTAAAGAGGCATAACCTCATTCCTTTCGTAGTGCAGTAATTACAGTAATTGCAGGTACAGTTTGAGGCCTTCAGTATATTTTGTAGCACAGCCAATGGCTTGTAGTCATTTTTATATTAAAATAAAGAACTTTGAATCAAAAATTCACAGTAAATTACCTCATTCACTTTTTTAAAAAATGAGAAAGAAACAAGTTATGCTTTTAAAATGTCACTATACAGGGCAACCATTGTCTTTGATTTGGCTTTGTAATTATATCTAATTATGCCTAAAAAGCTACTGTCCAATTTCTGTGTTTTTATTCTAATTGCCACTTACATAATTGTTTTTAAAATACAGATAAGAACAATATAGACTGTGAATGAAAGGCCTTTTGTTGACATTTTGAAGAGAAATTTGTATCTGCACTTGCTTGGGTGCTCTCATGAGGACCAAGGCTTTATTTACATAAGATACATACAACTGTGCATTCATTTGTGTCTTCAGTCTTAAATGTGAAATTCCACTATCAATAGAGATGAAATGGTAACTTCACTCATAGTCATGAAAAGGAATACAGTAGGGATTGTATACCATTGTGTAGTAGTTTCCAAGTGCTAGACAGATGATTCCCGATCATATTGCAGAGAAGGCTATATATTGCTACACATGCCAGATGAGGTAGGCCAGGGAGCGTGGAAATTCATAACACACAAAGTCCATTTAAAGTGCCATGGGATGTCATCTCGGGTATGCTCAGATAGTGGCTCCCTCCACTGTTTTTATATTTATATTTATATTTATATTTATATTTACATTCCAAATCAGAAGTGGATGTTATGTACGATGGAAAGTGTTAAAAGGCTAAAAGGCTGAGATGGTTTGTATATATTTATTTTTTATACCTGAAGCACTTGCATTTGGGCTGAAATTTGTGTCACTCACTCATGTTGATCCTACTAATCCTCAGTCTGCCATTTGGCTAGCAAGGATAAGCACAGGGTTTGGCTACTAAGGGATAAACAGAAGGGCTGGCAATGTTTCCACTTGGCTTTGAGGTGTCAGGCAAGCTGAATCATCATGCCTGGTGTATGGAAGTACTTCTGCCTCGAAGTGCCTTTCAAGTGGATCTCCTCTCGACTGCAGATTTCTTAGCCACTCCACTGCAAACATGCATATGGGTATCAGACTTCTAAGTAGTCTAGATGACTCCATATGTGTAAACTTTTAATGGTCTTGTTCTTGGAAACAATTGCTTACAAGATTAACCCACATCAAATTGTTTAAAAATCCAGGAATGCTACTGAATACCAAACAGAAGATAGCTGCAATGAGTGGCCTTGGTAAGTAGATTAATCTAATTCAAGGCCCACATTTTCCCATTTGGGTAAACACAGTATGGTCTCATGGAGTAAGATCTGGATTTGCACCTGCAGAGTCAATCTGAACTCTGGTGTGGGCTTAAATCAGCCTTAGACATTGAATTGGCCTTTGACATGAAGTTCAGAAGCTGAAACAATATTTGTGCTGCCTGTCAAAATGTCATCTATGTGGATATGTGTACAATATGGTAATTATAATATACAATCTCAGAGCAAAACCACTTTGCATCTTGTGGTTATCACATATTGAAGCATTCTCCTACAAAATCAAATTCTGAATGAGTACTGGATAATTAATATTGTTAAAATAGAAAATAAGTACTGTGGCAAAGAATTCAAAAGGCCCCACTCTAAACTACATTTCCCAGAAATCTGCTTGCTTCCCATTAAAGTGCTTGGGTTTTATTTATTTATTTACAGTTTTTATATTCTGCCCTTCTCACCCCACAGGGTACTCAGGGCAAATCATAATGCACATATACATGGCAAACATTCAATGCCATAGACACACTATATATAGACAGAGACACAGAGGCTATTTAACTTTCCAGCTTCAAGAGGGTGTGCTTTTTGAATTCTCGCCACTGAGGGAGCTGTTGCTTCACCATCCACTTGTGACACCGATGGAGTACTTCCTCATTCTTTTGCACACTGCTGGAGAGTTTTATGGCATCATAAATTAGTTAAATTAGCCTCCCTGCATAAGCAGTACCTAAATTTCCTACTTGACAGATGCAACTGTCTTTCGGGCTGCAAAGGTTGACAACAAGATAGACAAATGAGCGGAACCTCACCCTGACCCAGGCTGGCTTCGAACTCATGATTTCTCAATCAGCAGTGATTTTAATGTAGCTGACTCCTAACCAGCTGCGCCACAACCCAGTCCTGTGCCACAACCTGGTTTTCCTTCTCCAAATTGGAGAAGTTACTTTTAAAATGCAGATGCTGCATTGCTGCCAGCAGCGCCAGAGAATTCAAAAGACCCCGCCCTAAACTACATTTCCCAGAATTCTCCTTGCTTCCCTCTTTAAAACCTCAATGTGAATGTGGACTCTACCTCTCTCTCTGGGCTGGCCATGTTCCTGAGGAGCTTCTTCTTTGCCCATCCATCCAGATATCTCTTTTTTCCCTCCCGCTCAACCCGGGGCCCTTTCACAACCCCCTTTGTGGAAAGAGCAGGGCTTCTTCCTCCACTCCAGCCTCACCATCCTCCTCAGGGCTCTTTGGGGGAACCAAACCCTGCCCTTTTGAGGGAGAAGCAGCGGTTGTAATGCTATCCAGGAGCCATTTACAAGACTTACATAACTCATCCAAAAGTCATAGGTCAGTTTTTGAATCTTAAGTTTTTTGTATGGGGCCCCCTGGTGTTTCTTAATATTGAGTCGTATGTATGAATCTAATGAAATACATTCAAAAAACGAATTACAAAGTTTTGCATACCCCTAGGATGCTGTGTGAGAACACTGTAACCAGCAGAGAATGATAGACAATATTTATTATACATTTCATTTATTTTGCAAACACTCTATGTACTTCCTGCAATACTTAATACAAAATGTAAAAATCAAAATATCAAGTTTTAAGACATCTAAATCAATACAAATGTAACAAAAGAAGGTACAAGATATTTTGAAGATTTTGGGATAAATTATCTACCTGACAAAGCAAAAAAGTTGAAGGGGAGAACCCTTCTTTAACCAGTGGGACATCAGTCTCAATTATCATTGTACGTAACACATTATATAATATGAATTTGGCATAGCCATGGAAATCCTGTTTTTTCCTTGTCCCAACTATGTTGTAGGTCAGATGGATAGGCTAGATTTGGATGTCCCAACAAGCCAAAGTTAGATGGCAATTGTGGCTCACTATGTTCATGCAGGATGCTAGTGTGCATTTGCATTGGAAGAGACCTTCTTAGAGGAGTGCTGGAGAGTGGCAAGGGGCAGTGGTGGACACTGGATAATTGTTGCCCTCTTTGATCTGGTGTTTGTCCAAACCCAGCAAGAGCGATATCTCAGTGTCTTTCCCTCATAAACCAGAGAATCATAGGAGAAAACATTATTTATTGATTTATTTATTTCTCTGAGCTTTTATTCTATTTGATTTTCACATGATGATTATTTCTCTGGCTTGTTGGGATAAGTCAAGACAGAACACTGGAGCCTACTGCATGCCAGCTGATCCTTGGCAAGCCAGAATTCTGTTACAGTAGAGATTATAATGATATGTTAATTCTCCCATTGAATGACTATGCCATTTGTTTGTAAATAATATGAATCAGAATAGTGTAGCAGTACGTAGTCTCCTGATAATAGCTATGTTATGCCCCAGGAGTGGGATCAGAAAAATCTCTGGTTTGTGTAGTGTATAGATCTGGGAGACATCCTGACATTTGAGTTTAAGATTTTGATCCCCTGGGTAGATACACCCTAGAAATTATTGCAGCACAGTTATAATGTGACTGTGATGCGAATAGTGTGCCGCGCAATCACATAATAAAATGCAAAAAATGAGCTGCACATGCTCAGCATCTACCCACCCTTCGCCTACTTTGAACCAGAATAATCTGTCCTTTGTTTACATTACTGTTTCTGTGCATGTTTGGGGGGGGGGGGGTGGAGAGAGAATCTCCTTGCAAGCAAAAGTCGCATAGCCCATCTCTCACATACTTTGCATCTTGCTATTGAGATACTGCTTGCAAATGTATTTCTTAGTGAGAAAATGATCCTGAATGGTGTATATGTGTTTATCATTAGTTTATGTTATACACAAAGTTGTAAAATATATGTGACAACTATGAAATTAGGAAATAAATCAGTCTGCTTATTGCAAAAAGATGTGGAGAAATGTTTTTAATATCCATATTTTTGTCCTCATGTACATTATGTGTTTGAGAGCCAGCATGATGCAGAGGTTTGAGTGCTGTGTTCAAATCCCAAACTGATCATGGAAATTCAGTGGATGGCGCTGCGCAAGTTACACCCTCTTAGGCCCCTTCACCACAGCTGTATAAAATCCATATTGAACTAGATTATATGACAGTGTGGACTCAGATAATCCAGTTCAAAGCAGATATTGTGGATTATCTGCCTTGATATTCTAGGTTATATGGCTGTGCGGAACAGCCCTTAGCCTCAGGGAAAGACAAATAAAAACTCCTCAACAAGTATTGCCAAGAAGACCTGCAATAGGTTTATAGTTACCCTAAGTAGGAAATTTCTTGAAAGCACACAACAATAAAAGGTCATGTGACACCACTCCTCAAGTCTCCCAATGAATACTATGTAATTTTAAGTGCTTTTTAAGAATCCACTATAACCAAAGAAAATGGTTAAGCTTATGTTCCTCATTGTTCCATGGTTATATGTGAAAACTTGATAAAGTTTGAGGGTATAAAGAAAACTAGAAAAAAAATAAGGGAAAATAGCAATGATTTTTTTTAAAAATGTATTCGTTTTATTTGTTTGTTTCATTTATATCCTGTGTATATTAAGGTCAGGATTGTCCCTGCTGTGATGCTTCCAATTTCTATGTATGACTGTGAATGCTAGACAGTGAAGAAAGCTGAGAGGAAGAGAATCGGCTCATTTGTAGTGTGGTGCTGGGGAGGGTTCTACGAATGCCATGAATACCTTAGGACAGGGGTCCTCAAACTTTTTAAACAGGGGGCCAGATTACTGTCCCACAGACCATTGGAGGGCCGGACTATAGGTTTAAAAAAAAAACAATGACCAAATTCTATGCACACTGCACATGTCTTATTTTGCTACTGTTATGAATCGTAATGTAAATATCTGATATACATGATGTATTTTTATTGTTACAATCTGAACATAAAGCATAGTGATTAATACAAAAACAATATGTAATTATACATTGTGAAATATTTATTTCTAATTACAAATAAATGAAATTTTGATTTCAAGCATGTCACAGCATGGGTAACAGTCTTAATATAACAGCAGGGAATCCATGGATATGTTTACTGTTCAGCCTACAGTGAGAACAAAACTACATAATTTGTTTGTAACTTGGGGACTGCCTGTACAAGTTGGGTCACAGGGGTAACAGAGACTACTGTACAGAAGAATGACACCTGGCAAAGTCAATGAAAGATTAAATGTCTGATCTTGAATGCTAAACAGGGCCAGTTCTGGTTAGTATTTGGATGGGAAGCCACAAATGAATAGCAGGTGCTCTATTTCAGAAACTGACAAAACTATTTTTGAGTATTTCCTCTCAAAGAAATTCCTATTAATTTCATGGGGCTGCCATAAATAAAAGGAGACCTGAAGGCACATACATGCGCACACAACCAACCATGGGCTACTGAAAGCAATATAGGAATACATAGAAAAAGATAGCTTTAGCATTTCTGAAGATAAAATAGTTCCAATGAAAATGAGGGGGGGGGGAATCTATTTTCTGTCATTTTGAAAGCGGTTTTTGGCATATGTAAGCATGAGTCCCCTTTCAGGGGGAGAAGGGCAGGGTATAAATATAGGAAATAAATCTATATAAATAAAAATGTAATGTTTGTTTGTGGGATTAACAGAACTCAAAAACCACTGGACACCTAACAACTTAATGTATGTCCTTCACCAAAAAATTGATTTTGTCATTTGGGAGTTGTAGTTGCTGGGATTTATAGTTTACCTATAATCAAAGAACATTCTGAACCCCATCAACGATGGAATTGAACCAAACTTGGCACACAGTTCTCCCATGACCAACAGAAAAGGAAGGGTTTGGTGGGCAGTGTCCTTTGGTTTTAAAGTGTAGTTCACCTACATCCAGAGATCACTGTGGACTCAAACAATGATGGATCTGGACCAAACTTGGCACAAATATTCCATATGCCCACATGTGAACACTGGTGGAGTATGGGGGAAATAGAATCTTGACATTTGGGAGTTGTAGTTGCTGGGATTTGTAGTTCACCTACAAACACAGAGCATTCTGAACCCCATCAACAATAGAATTGCGCCAAACCTTTTCAGAGTGGTGCTGCGGGGGCTCCAGGAGCCACTGCTGCTCCAGATAAGCGCGCACCCATCGCTTCTTCTCCAGGCGTGGCTTATCTTGTGGCCGCCTTGCTCTCCACAGCGCCTCATGGCCGCGGAGGGCACAGCAGAGCGGATGCCATTGCTCTGCAACAGAAGATCCCAGAAGAGGCGGCGCCAGGTGGGCATGGCCAGGCAATGCCGGCTTCCCTGGCCCGGAGGCCCCACCCAGGAGGCTTCTCCCTCCCACACGGGAGGGAAAGAAGGAAGAAGGGAAGGGAGGGAAGGAAGGAAGGGGAAGGGGAGAGAAAGGGGGAAGGAAGGAGGGAGAAGCCTGGCCCGGCGCAACCCCGCCTGAAGCCGATCCGGAGGGAGAGAGAGAAACACCGCTGACGCAAGCGGCGAGGGGCTTTGCACCAGGCCAGGCCGCCCGGGCTGGAGAAATGCCCTCAGTGGGCCGCATGTGGCCCACGGGCCGTAGTTTGAGGACCCCTGCCTTAGGAAAATGGGACTTGGAGTAAATAAAGTCAGAATTTGATTGCTAGGAAACCAAAACAACTAATCTGCTCTGTTTTCTCCATACCATGAGAAGACATTATTCACTTGAAAAGAAAATAATGATTGGTAATGTAGGAGCCCTCGGTGGCACAGTGGGTTAAACTGCTGAGCTGCTGAACTTGTTGACTGAAAGGTCGCAGGTTTGAATCCAGGGAGCGGCGTGAGCTTCCACTGTCAGCCCCAGCTTCTGCCAACCTAGCAGTTCGAAAATATGCAAATGTGAGTAGATCAATAGGTACCGCTCCAGCGGGAAGATAACAGCACTCCATGCAGTCATGCTGGCCACAGGACCTTGGAGGTGTCTATGGACAATGCCGCTCTTTAGCTTAGAAATGGAAATGAGCACCAACCCCCAGAGTCAGACATGACTGGACTTAATGTCACGGGAAACCTTTACCTTTACCTAATGTAGAAACTATTTAGAAAAGAGAAAGCCTGCATTAAAGATGGAGAAACTCAACCAAGGAATTCATGGCCTTGCATTTGCAAGACATGAGCAGGACTATTGATAACAGAATTACCTGAAAGTCTTTCACTCATAGGGTCACCATAAACTTTCACTCATAGGATTACCCAGCTCCCCCCTCTCCCCCAAAAAGCCCACATTGAATAAGTTACAGTAATCTAAATGTGATACAATCAAGGCATATGATTGTATACATGTGATACAATCAAACAATCACCAGATGACATCTACAGGAAGAAGTGCACCTGGCACGCTACATGCGAGTGTGGAGAAGTGCAAACCACAGACCACCTACTACAATGCAGTCTGAGCCCTACCACATGCACAATGGAGGACCTCCTTAGGGCAACACCAGAGGCACTCCAAATGGCCAGTTACTGGTCAAAGGATGCCAAGTTTTTAAACTTCATGCTTTTTAAATGCATTATAACTGTACTCTTGGTTTGCTTCTGATTCGATAAATAAATCGATACATTTGTTTAAATATACAGTACATGCATTAGTTTCATTGTATAACTGAGGAGTGGTGATGCCATTTACATATTACATATTTGAAGTATTACTGCAAGAGCTGAATAAACTCCCAAATCAAAGGGATCCTAGAAAAAAAGGTGTGATTAAGGTATTTTTTCTCCTTTTTTCTAAGAGTATTTTCCCTGTGGCTAAGTTGTTTATTGACACCCAGTCTGCAAGTCAAGCTTTTTTGGGGGGAGGGAGTGAGTTAACTTTAATTTATATTATACTGTAGCATCATCCATGACATATGTACCTGGTATATTGCTACATAAAATAATATGGAAGCTCAATTTACAGATTCAACCTTGCACAATGTGTAAAGCAGTCCTGTGGCATGCAATGGATATGCTGGCTGGGGGATTCTGTGAGTTGTAGTACAATAATAACTTCTTCAAAGCTCTGGTATGGTTCATGAGGGAGGAGTGTTACACCTACCAGTGTGATTTACATTTTTAAAAAATATATATTGTTTTTATTATTTTACAATATATACCAGCAATACGGTTTTCAGGGACAAAAGTGCTCTGTTTCCCTTTCAGATCAGTCTGACCTCTCCTCTTCTAGCCACATCTCTTTAAACAAAACAGATCTGTTTTTAAAAGCCTTTCCCATGATAATCTGCTAACTATTTCTCATCAGGCAGACCTATGGCAGGAGCAAAAAGGAGAGACAGCATTTCTTTATCAGAAATGTCTCTGTGGCAGTGTTATAAATCCTTTAGGAATAGTTGTGATGTAGTGTGAGAGTGAAAGTTTTTAACTGTCACTGGATTAGGGTAGGGGTGGTGCCAAGACTTCAAAACTTCATTTTAGTTCTATTTGAATGTCATCATATCAGTTACTGAGATGTGTGGTGACGAAAGGGCAGTACATTCCTATCTAAGAAAGAAGAAGCAAAAAAGATGATGTGAACGGCGGTCTCTAGAGATCACTGTTCTATACGCTTGTTAGGGAGTAAGGCACATGAGCACACAGAGTGTTGAAAGCTTTAAAATGTTCACTCAAGCCTCTGTTTTTCCTCTCCAGATCTGTATTTTTCTGCTTTTAATTCTTTTGAAAGGGATAAAACAGAAAATTCTGTTGAACTCAATTTTTAGGAACATGTTTATCCAATTTGTGGTTGACATGTCTGTTAATGGAAGTACATGTATATCTTTTGGTTTCCATCACTGAGTGGAAAAATGATTGTCAAATTCTCTCCCTACCTCAAACAAATAAATACACAAAAGTAAATGTTAGCATCTTTGAAAAATACATCGAAACACCAACCTTGGTTACACGTGTGAAAAATACGTTTGTTCTTGCTAATTTTTGTCTTCAGATTATAAATAAATAAATAAAATGTATTTATATCCCACCCCCTATCCTCAAAGGGACTCAGAGCGGCTTATGACTTAGAATCACAGAGTTGTAAAAGACCTTGTGAGCCATCTAGTCCAACCCCCTGCCAACAAGCAGGAAAATCTCATTAAAAGCACCCTTGACAGATGGCCATCCAGCCTCTGCTTAAAAGCCTTCAAAGAAGGAGCCTCCACCACGTTCTGGGGCAGAGAGTTCCACTACTGAACAGCGCTCACAATTAAGAAGTTCTTCCTAATGTTCAAGTGGAATCTCCTTTCCGGTAGTTTGAAGCCATTCTTCCGCATCCTACTCTTCAAGGCAGCAGAAAACAAGCTTACTCCCTCCTCCTTATGACTTCTCCTAATATATGATGTTACTATGTATGAAAGACCACCATGTTGCTCAGGTCCTAGTTTTTTGAAAGAGTCATTCCATTTATAATGTGGTATCTTCTGGTATCTTCCATTTTATCGAGCATTGTCATGTTGTGTCATGATGTTCAATGTATTCATTAACCTCATCCAGAGTACTCCCATTCAATCGTGAGTCAATACATGGCTAAATTGCATTAAATCTCATGAGGACTAACAATACGGTTTAGGTTAAAGTGTCCAAAGCACAATAATTTCAAGTCAGCTTAGCTTCTGTGGTGAGAGTTTAGGCCTGATTCGAACGTGGAACCACTTTTTAATAGTCCATGGTATCCATAAAATTCTCATTGAACCTGTTTTCAATTAGTTGATCTTCCTGTCAGTTTTTGTCACTGTCCAGCTTTCACAACTGTACAGAGTGTATATTAGATAGATTGTGTCCAAAATTTCTGTGTGGGGACTGGAAAAAAACTGCAGTGGCCCTGCAACCCAATGTGAAACTTGCATGGAACCAGAATGTTGTGGGAATCGGAGAAACGCAATAACAATGAAACTGTCGAGTTTTCACATCCCTGCTTCAGGTTTGATTTGAATGAAGTTGCAACAGACAGCCTGACCATTTGTGAATGGGGTGTTGTTCTTGAGATGTGAGTGGAAAGGGCTTTGAACCTCCATGTAATTTCACTCGGTCAATAAATAAGAAAGGTGAGGCATACCCAGTCCTTGTTATTCTGCCAACGCAGAGCCATTTTTAGTGGCTGCTATATATGTGATTGACCGATGGAGCAGAGCTTGTACTACCATTTTCCAGATTTCTCCTGCTAGTGGTAATGTAGACTGGGGAGTTCTGAAAAAGTAAAAATCTAAATTCTGGTAATAATCCACAATAGAGGTTATTCAGGCACTACTCCACACTAGCAGAACTGCTAAAAAGGTGCTTTAGAATAGAAGTCTGCACGATGAGCATGAGCAGGATCAACAGAGGAAGACAGGACTGCTGTGTCTTTTTTCTAATTAGGTAGAAAAGATGTATTCTGCAGCAGGGAGAAAACTTAACACTGCCCAAACCAAGTCTTGGTTCTCTCTTGCCAATCCCTTCTCCAGCACCTTAATAAGGGTGGCATCTTAATTATTTGATACTTACCATTGCCATCTTAAAGAACCAGGGGCAAGAATGCAAACAAGAAATATATGGTTAAAGCTTAAAATATCAAACTGGATTTTGCTCTGCAAGATCAGATTCCTGAAATCCAGAAGATTAATGTATTTTTTTCAGAATTGTCCTTTCAATCATTAAAATGAAGATGGACAAAGCTTTTCCCCCTTTCAAAAAGCTTATCTCTTGACTATGAGAAGAAATCAAAGGATATATGCAGTTCTAATTCTTTTTCAGCAATTGACAGTATTACAAATAAGTGCATATTCCTGTTTTGTCCTTGAACACCTATACATTTAATGTATCTTGCCCTGCTGGATAGTTTTCATGGGATTTGGGCTCTCTTTTTGGCCAATACCCTTTTCATTTTCATGGTAGTTCCTTTCTATGTCTTCCTCACACTTCCATTGTCCAGCCTGAGTCAATCACAGTTTCTCACTTTAACCCATGTTTATCATCTCATACGCATCCACAGTGACCTTCTCTCACCCCCACCCCCATTTCCTGATATATTTTCATATCTGCAAATGCAAATACAAGATGTTAATGATTTGTATTTCATCTGGGAAAGGCAGGCAAGTGACATAATGATACAGTCCTCATGGCTTGTGAATGAAATTTGTGTGTGTGTGTGTGTGTGTAGGCATTACAGCTGTCTAAATGAGTAAAAGACAAAAGCCAAGGTTTAATTAATGACAGAAATATTTGCTATGTCTGAATGATATGGTGTATTGAGCTGTTCTGGGAAGAACCCACATGGAATAATGTTCTCTTACAAGGTATGAATAGATGCAATCCAGTAACCCTGTTGTTTAAGCCACTTTGTGTCTCCTTGTGGAGAGAAAAAGTGGGGTATAAATAAACATCATCAATACGGTAGTAATAATAATAGTATTCTTTCTGGTGCAATCATTTTATTCTGCTGTTGTTTCTATATTCCAGAAGCCATGTTGTATGTGGGAAGCTGCTTCTTATCCTCTCCCCCTCCTATTCCCAAGCTGGGTGAAGTCATGTTTCTTTACTCTGCTCTTTGTTTTTGGTTTTTTATTATTTTAAATTTGTTTAGTCACAGTTGCACAATTGCACTGCAATGGGGGATCACCAGCATGCCGAAATTATGCAATTTGCACTATCCTCCATTTCCAAGAAGTATTGGAATTGTGTGATTGTGCAACTGCATCATTTAAAAAGGAAAATAAGATAGTGCACATATGCTACATAGGGTGGGCATGGGTAGGAAGGCAAGGTTAGGTGAAGCAGTGCAGAAGATTGATCATGGGAACATGCATTACCAAAGTGGCATCATTGCTCTTTTGGAGAAAAGGTATAAAACTGACGGGTATAAAACTTTCCCTACCAGTATTGTGCTGTCACATGCTGGGCCTATAGCAGTTGACTTTTGAAAAGGCTGTGCTCTTTGTGCCCAGTGGGAAGCCGGGGAGCCTCAGCTGAGAGGCCCTAAGGATTTTCCTATACAAAGTCTTTAGAAGCTTGAAAAGTTTTACAAGATCCTTTATTATTGCTTAGGTCTTCAATAAAACAATCAAATACTTCTCAGATCTTCAAAAAGTCAAACAAATACTTCAAGGCTTTGAATCAACTGGCGGCTTTCTTAATCTTGTCCACAAGGGACAGGCAACTGGCTTCATGAACTGTTTCTTTTCTTTAAAAGGAAAACCCTTTTTAACCCCTCCTTGGGCAATCTACTTTCTAAACTTTGCTGGTGTGGGCTCTACTCCCGAGTCCAAACTGCTTCTTGGGTCCTGAGTAGACCTACCAGTCAAAGCTTTGTAGATTCTCCAGCTGGAATCCTTTGGAACTGTTTTCCCCTGGAATTTCCCCCGGATGCAGTGAGAAACGAAGCTTCTCTACAGGTGGAGCTAATCCACATCCTGTAGCTAAGCTTTCCAATGCAAAACTGACCTAAAATGGCTCCCTCTCCTCCCAGAGCCCTGGGGAAAGGGGCGGAACCAAAACTTAACAATGATGATGGGTCATTGCAAACCAAGGGAAGCCACCTTATTGCAAAATGCATGGAACTTCAAAGAAAGAAAAGGAAGTTGGAGCTTTTGGTACACCTGTACCAGCACAAGTATGTTTCTCTTTCCTGTAAGACAACAGTGTATCCCACTATCAAACAGATCTTACCATCACAAAGTTCTTTCTAATGTTTAGGTGGAATCTCTTTTCCTGTATTTTGCAATCATTGCTCTATGTTGTAATCTCTAAAGTAGCAGTAAAAATCTTGCTTCCTTCTCAATATGACTTTTTTCCCAAATATTTAAATATGGTGCGGTTCTACATGGACACTTTATCCTGGGGCTGATCCAGAGTACTGATTTTTTAATTGCCCCAGATGGTTTTGACCACCAGCCCCTGGGCTGCTAGAGAGGCAGAAATTAGTCCTGACTATCCCATTCTCATCATAACCATGGCCACTGGGTGAAACATGGCTACTGTCCATTGCTCATTGCCGTTGGTGATGTCAGCCAGGGCACTTGAGCAATGCTGGAGAGGGGAGGGGAAAAGGAGGAATAATCCCCTCCTTTCCCCACTTTCTTCTCTGATTGTCCTGGCAACAATGTCACTCCAGGTCACAAGCAATGAACTAGCCATGCCATATGTAGTATGGCTGCTGGTACAACAGCAACTGGAGGGTTGACAGTGAATGCTATCCCATGTCCCAGGCCATTCTCAGGGAGAATTCAGAGAAACCCACAACTTTTAAAAATATGGCTCAAACTGTAGATTGCATCACCCTTTGAGATAATGGGTCAGTGAAGATGTCCCCCAGGCTGTCATATCACACACTAACCTTTTCTTCTCCAGTTTAAACAAAACCCAGTTTCCTAAGCTGCAATATATAGCAGCCTCTCCTGGTAGAGGTAGCTGGGCTACAGTTATACATACACTGATAACATTATCAGTTTTGTGCATTGAAGGCTTGCCAGAAAATTTAGTAGTACGAAAGACAGTTACCAGGCTGCTAACTAGAACCAACTGTGGGCAACAACATTTCACAAGTTTCACTGATTGCCAGTTCCATGCTAGGCAAGGCATCATTTAATTTCTGACTGTTAACCAGAAGCCCCTGGATGACTGGAAACTGGTTACTTTTCATCTTAGGAAAACTTTCTCCATCTTGTTGTGACCAGAAAGAGGGTCTTCTTAATCACATGTGAATTGTTCTCAGTTAACCTCACCTGTAACTAACGTGGCCATCATTTCAGTGCCAGAGAAAAGAGTACATTTATTATATCCTTACCTAGAAAAGCAGGCACTTTTCCTTACTGTTCTTAATTTTATGGTTACTATTTCTGTGTTTTTTCTCCACTTTAGTTTTATTATCAAGTATATTGCCTTTGGAGTTTTATACAGGAAGCTGACCTATGAAATACCTAAATAAATAGGAAAGAAGAACTATTTAAATAAACAAGTCTTGTTTGTTGAGACTGACACTGCTGAATCCCATGTTTCTTTATTTTATTAAGAGTCTTTGTACAAGTAAAGAAATTTTAACAATAATATTTGACTTGTGTTTTTAGATAATCAGAAATAATGCCAGTCTTTTTGGCACGCTAATTCCAGCTGCTACAGACTAAGTGTTGTTTTCTCTTGAAGATAAATGTAGATTCCTCTATGGTACTTATGGCATATGAAAGCTGCAGAAGCTAAATAAACAGGAAGTAAATTCTTCATGTGAACAAAACCTGGGAAAGCAGAAAAGAAAGAATCCCATGGCTTTGGGGAAGGTTGCTGAATAAATCAGAAACACATTGGGGTTTACTGGTAAATCAATTCATTCAAGCTGAAGCGAGAGAATAAGAAAAATATCTGATGACCACATGCCACTTAGAAATTCATTTCCCCCTTTGTGCTGACCAGGCAGCCATGAGGCCAAGACACAACTCACTGGTTCAAAAACAGACAGTTCCTGCAGTGAGGCCTGCCTGGCACAGTTTTCAGGCACTATGTGTGCTGAGGCAGCGCAAGACTTTGGCATGGCTGTGGGGTCTCTGGTTTAGTTCTTGTTTCTCTTGCTATTACAGAAATGGCCTTTTTTGTATTCTTCAAACCATTCTGTCCAGATTAGAGCTGAAACAAGGAAAGTACACTTTGGGTTGTTGGAGGTTTTTCGGGCTATATGGCCATGTCCTAGAAGCATTCTCTCCTGACGTTTTGCCTGCATTTATGGCATGCATCCTCAGAGGTTACGAGATCCAAAAATTTCATCCAAAAATAAAGTACACTTTATTTTTGGATGAAATAACTCTACATAGCATTTATAGAACAGGTTTAATATTAGCCATGAATGCCAAGTTTTATCTTCTGCCAACTAACATCTCCAACAGGGGACAATTTTTACTGGAATAATAGACTAAGCTCTCCTTCCCAGGAGGTCCTGAATCTCAATCTTCCTCCTGATACCTATTTAGAGCTTTAAAACAAGCAGAACTCACCTATTGTTTAATGTCGTGCAGTTTGTTTCTAAATCATTTTTCCTTATAGCTTCAATATTTGTTTTGGAGCCATAACTCATCAAAACATTATGATAAATACCTCACATTTTGATACAGTTCTTTTTTAGATTTCATCCAAATTGTCAGGTTTCAGGACAAAATTCAACATGGGAGATTCACTAGAAACAAAAAGGGGAGTCAAACTGTAGCTCACCAGGAAACTATGCAGATGCCTCAACATTTGACGTAGTCCTTTTGTTTGTCATTCATGTTGCCTAGTGAGAAGCTTCAAGTCACTAGTTTGCATCCAAATGTCCCATTTTAGGATGACAATTAAAATCAGGGGGAAAAGGCAACATGTCATAGTTGAAGAAATAATTTTAAATGACTCAAATTTATCAGGGCTCAAGACAGGAGAGGACTAAGACACGGCTGCTAAAATTCTTGAAATTACAGAATGGGTAGCAAAAAGGAAGAGGGCTTTCTAAACTACTGCTGGTAAAATTCCTGAAATACAAAAAGTCCCATTGGTACAGATTCTGGGAACCCAGGGTGCTCTTCAGGTACTAGCACCAATAGTGAACTAAAGATTAGTGAATATTGGCTCTTCTAAGGCTACGGACTAATTCCTGAGGTGCAATTTGAGTGAGGGGTTTTGAAAATTTCAATCCATGTGTTTTTTCAGTATGCAATTGACCTTGACTTGCTTTGCTAAGTGGACATTATTAACAGTGTTTTTTAAATGTATGTGACAGCTTAATGCCTAGTGCAGTCTCACCAGTTAGTTTTCTTAAACAAAGCGTGCCTTTGATAGGAGCCCTTAAAGACTATAAATTAGAAGTGACTGGAGGTGCATTTGATGTGATGTGCATTTGAATATGGTCAGTTATTTTAGTATTCCCACATCAGGGTTAGAAAAATTGGTTTGTACCTTCGTTATGGTGATCCTAAGATAAACCTTTCACAGAGTTTTCTTGGCATGATTTGTTTGATGGTGTTTGCCTTTGCTTTCCTCTGAGACTTCCTCTGTGACTTGTCCAACATAATCATGGGTTTTCATGGCTATTTGGCGATTCAAACTCTGGTCTCCATAGTCTCAGTCCAGTGTTTAAACCACTACACCACCTTTACACACACACACACACACACCTCTTTTCTCTTTAAATAGTTCACATTCCACCCTTCCGGACTTCTGTATAATTTCCCATTATTATTATTTTTGTTATTTGCTCCTCCCAAAGCTTGCCTTCATCACATGAGGATGAAGTAGAATTTGATTAGGAAAGCAAGACTGGTTATTCCAGTGAACTGAAAAAAAGGTTTATTTTGCTAAAAGGGGAATGGTAGAACACTTCAGGGTATTCTAATTTGATACGTAAAGTGGTAAAAAGGAAGTATTATATTCAAAGAAGAAGACAGAGTATGAGCTTGAAAGAAGGAAAAGGTATAGGAGTGATAAGAGAGGAAGCTAGTAACATGGACATTGCATACATGATTTGAAATAGCATGAAAAATAATTTCTTAAAAGTCTTCAGGGGAAAAGCAAGGACAAAATTATCTGTATTTGAGGAAATGTTAGAGAACACTTCTCATAAAACCGAACATTTTACAAATTTTGGTTGAATGAGACTGGGTGGTCTGCTAAGAACAATAATCCGAGTGAAATTTATATTGCATCATTGATGACACACGATGGCTGTCAATGTGGAATGCAGTGTAAGATCGGCTCTGAAATGATTTCAAAAGGGTCTGTGTCACTAATGGAACCTCGTTGAATTCTTTTGTTGTTGCTTGATGTGTTTGTTGTTTGTTTCAGTTATTGTTGCAGTATTGCCAACACTCACTATCTAATCTGTGTGCAGGCAACAGATTTTCAGAGACATGTCTATGGTGTCAATTGCCAGGAGGGATATTTTACACATTTTCTGCTTCAAATGTTGCACCACATATAGTCCCTGATTTTCCCCCCTAGGCTTCCATAGTGCTTAAATATAGGTCCCCAAGAACATGACTAGCACTGCTATAAAAGAAATATAAATTTGACATGAAAATTGCATATAAATATTTTATATTAAATTTGAAGTTTTCCTTGTGACTTGAACCCAGCATATCCCTTGCCCCACTTTCACATCTTAGGTGAGGAATCTGTGCCCGAAATTAATTTAAATTAATGACTTGCTTTTAGTATATGAAAAAGTTGTAATCATATAGCCGCATAATGTATTTTATATAAAAAATACTGCTTCTTGTAGAAATTAAATAAACTAGAGTACTTGCATTTTATAAAACTGTCTGCCATATATCAAGTGCTCTCTCTACTTTGATAGCTAAATTGTATGGGAATGAAGGGAGCATATATAATAAGGCAAATTGAATTAGTAAGCATTTCTCCATGCAGATGGATCCCCACTTCTTCCCACAAATTGCATTTGTCAAGCTATCAAGCTACCATTGTAAGTTGAGTGTTCGTTCTTGTTGGACAGAAATATTAATGTGCTCTCATAGACTTGTGGCATAACATAATGGTATACAGTACACTCAGAAACAAGTTTCACTGTATTCAGCATAAGATACATCTAAGTATGTGCACAGAACCACAGTCAAGAGTCAGTCCCATTAAGTCTAATGGGCCTTACATCCATGTAAGTGGGAAAAACATTCTATTTTAAAAGCAGGCAGGTAGATAAAAATATTCCAAAGACAAATTCCATACTCCATGTCTGGCCAATCCTTTCATTAGGGACAAGAAGAATGCTACAAAACTGAGGAAGATTTCCAGGACTCCAGAATGCTTCAAGAAACTATTTGGTAACTGGGCTTATGTCTTTGCATTACACTCACACTTTTTTTCAGTCACAATTTATGAAGCAAGCTGCCCATTATATTCCATGGTCTCTGGTATACTCCCATCCAGCATTAGGGGAGTAGCTTCAGTGTGATGTGTTCCTACTTGGCAGGAGTTTGCCTATATTTAAGGACGTCTTGTGGATGGGACTAATAATATGTGGGTGCTGCATACAAAATAGGCATCTTGCTGAAATGTTTCCTCATGAGTAGCTATCATGAGGTTGAGCATCCATTATTCAGAATTCTAAGATCTAAAAAGCTCCAAAATTGTCCAGCATTGCTTTCTGATGGTTCAATATGCACAAACCTTTGTTTCATGCCCAAAATATTTAAAACATAGTGTATAACATTACCTTTAAGTTAAATATGTATGTTTTATGTGAAACATAAATTAATTATGTGTCTAGACTTGGGTTCTTTCTTCATGATACCTCATTTGGTATATGCAAATATTCCAAAATCCAAGAAAAAAAATAATTTGATATACAAAACACTTCAAATCCCAAGTCTTTTGGATAAGGAACACCCAACGCATACTGCATTGGGTAGGTCATAATGTATCTCCCTTGTTGTTTAACAGATGCTGCAGAAGACACAGGGCTGCTGCTCAATTGGCGGTTCTATATTTCACTGGGTTGTTGTAGGTTTTTTGGGCTGTATGGCCATGTTCTAGAAACATTCTCTCCTGACATTTCTTCTGCATCTGTGGCAGGCATCATCAGAGGTTGTGAGATCTGTTGGAAACTAGGAAAACTGGGTTTATATATCTTTATATATAGTCACAGACAGGACCATAGCCAAAATTTTGATTTGGGGGGGGGGGGGGGGGTGAGTTTAGTTGGGGGGGGGGGGTTGAACCTGAGTGAGAGAAGACCTACCCTAGAAACCTTTTGTATCATTATCCTAATACCCACATGCATATGGGATATATTGAGCATGGCGATCAGATCATGATATGAATAAACATAACAATTTAAATAATGTACTAGTAAGGCCTTCTTGCAGACCACCCTGAGAATTTGGGGGGGGGGGGCTGAAGCCCCTCAAGCCTCCCTCCCCCGGGCTACATGCCTGGTCACAGATATATAAACCCAATTTTCCTATTTTCCAACAGACCTCACAACCTCTAAGGATGCCTGCCACAGATGGTGAAATCTCAGGAGAGAATGCTTGTAGAATATGGCCATACAGCCCAAAAAACCTACAACAATCCAGTGATTCCGACCATGAAAGCCTTTGACAATACATTCTATATTTCACTCTTTCATCACACCACAACATCTAGCATCTATCAAAGTTCGTTAAAAAAAGAAATAATTGTAACTGATGGATACAATGTGGTTTCAGCCGTGTTAAAAAATACCTCATATTAGACAGTTGAAGAAGCACAGCTCTGTGTTGTGATTGTTTGTAGTATTTCTATTTGCAGCAACAATAATATGATTATTCTTACTTAAAATACCCAGAGATACACATAGCATCATTATAAACTATATCATATAAAACAATAAAAAGAACAACTATTGTGGCTTGGGCAAATTTCTATCTCCAGGCTCAGTTCTTCGAATGTAAAAATGTGGAGATGAAGGACTTACTTGAGAAAGCTATAATTTCTTTAATTACATGGTCTGCAAAATTTGAAAGTTCTGTTTAAATAGTAATCATTAGGTACAGAACTGATTCTCACACCTACAGAAGATGGGCTGAAGCTCAGAAGACATACACAATTATCCTCCCCCATGTAAGTTGTATACGTTTCACACATACACACTCCATGTGTTTGCTGCATCCAGTGGGCCAGTATTGGCTTGCGAATAACACAGGAAATATGACAAGTGGTCACAAGATGCTTTTTATCTCATTAAGCTGGAATGCTGTGGTGGATATGCGATGCTAACATTGCTCCAAAGCTAAAGTTGAGCAATCGACAATGTGTTACTTGGATCCTATGGTTCATTCCCATGCCAAAGAGCAGATGCCCAGAAAAAGCTGAATCTAAAACTGAATCTATAGTCAGCACTTGGACTAGTCTTCAAATAGAGGTTGGATTACAACTACTAGAATCCAACTGGTTGGGAGGTTCTGAGAAGTATAATCCAAAAAAGAGTAGCAGAAGGCCAAATTATAGCAGAGGTTGCCTGTTTATTGAGACTAAGCACAGTCATTTGCAGTGTATGAATTTGACTTGTATATGAAGTCCTTCAGTGTCCATTGTTAAAATACTGCCAAGCAGTGACAACAATAGCCCTTGCTCATTTCTACATACATTGCTCAATTGTCTGCTATCAAGGCAAGAGCTGACTGTGATGGCACGCCCGAGCCTTTGGGAAAACAATATTGTCTGGCTTTATTTGGGGGCTATCTGATACCTTCTGTTTAGATTAAGACCCTTAGCAGACAGAGGCACTTTGAGGCAAAGTGAAAAGATAACCAAACGAGTTTACTGAAACAAAATGAATAAAGGGTTAACTCCACTCGGGACTATCATAGGTAATTTAAAACAATACATTACAAAAGGAGATCTTGCTGGTTGCAGTCATCTTTCTGGGGTCTTTGAAAGTCTCTCTTGCCTCTGGTGCAAAGCAATGGGTTATAAGTTGTTGCTTACAAACTGTCTTAATCTTCTCCCCTGTGAAGCTTAGGCTGGCCAAAAGCTTCTGTTGTCCTTTGGATTGTTGGTATAATAATACTGTTAAAAGCAGCAGGTGCTAAGAATGCCTATTTTGATTGCTTGGGTCTAGGGTTCCAAAAAATATCCAAGCTTCTAATGACTATAGAAAAGGGAGGAGTCCAGTACAGGGAAATGGACTAGACCAACCAAGACTGGCCTGTCAGGGAATTTTAAGCTCCACCCAAAAACGAATACAAAGGAAGGTCTCTACACTATTGGGAAAGCCTATAAACATTGAGAACTAAAGCAGAGGAGAGGAGAAGGCAGAGCCAAGACTGACAGTGATCAAGCCCGGAGGAAAGAGACTGCTTCTGGCATAAGGAAGGAACCTGGTGTTCTTCAGATGTTTTGAATGATAATACACCTCATATGTGACCATTTGCTATGAAACCTAAGCCTTTTAGAAATGGTAGTCTAAAGCAAATATGTGTGACGAATCCAACTGCAGTCTGATGTTTGGTGAGCTGGTCTTTATCCACACTTTCTGGAATATGAGTTAAATTTATAAACATGCACATTCCTAGCCCAAATTATCTGGAGAATACCAATGTATGATTTACAGAATATTTTATTTTACTTGTCACACATGTATCTATCTTGCTCACCTTCCAGCTAGCTTGTGTTGATCTGGATTTCTGCTGATCATACTTTGTTTTTTTAACAGGTAATTGCTTACTTGAAAACAGAGTCACATGTTGCTTCATCTGCTTCTAAAGATGCCCATCTTCCTTTTCCTCTTCCTCACAGGTAAGAAAATCATGTGATATACACTTAATGCATAAGTGTGTCTGGTTGAATTGCTCATGGAATTCAGAACTATCAATATTTTAACTCCTATACAAAACAATTATTTACTATAGCCAAACATATGCACAACGATATAGTCAGCCCTCCACCTTTACTAGGGTTAGGAGTGTAGGATTTACACAAAAGTGGAAAACATCATAAACAAAAAAACGTGCTCTTGTATTGCCTGAGAGAACACCTCTCTACAAATCTCTAGGTTTTCTATGGTGATTCTTTGGTTACCTTCTTCCAAAAGGTGACCATAGAGCTCTGTGGGAGGATCTAGAGATTCGTAAAGAACCATAGTAATCAAATTTGCAAATAATTAAATCCACAAAAGTTAACCTTACAAATATGGAGGGCTGACTGCAGCATATACATCATGACATGCTGCCAATCTTACATTTAAAATAATAGCATTTGTTTCTAGGAGAGGTTTTCACAGGAAACAAAATACATCCCACCATACATATAGAACAGCCACCACAAAATAAAGTTCAGCTGGTGGGAAGGGGAGAGCCTTTGTTGGAAAACAGTTCATCTATGTGTAAAGTGCTTCTTTAAACATATGGGGTGCAGAAAAAAGTCCTACAGCATTTAGGGGAAAGCTGGATATTGTTGTATTCCCATCAGCCCAGCCCCACATGGTCAGCACTGGAAGGGAGAGATTATTACAGTTCAACAACAAAGATGGAAACACTCTGTGTATGTATTCGGTTTCCATTTTTTCACCAGATTGCTCTATTTGTGAAAATAGCTTAAAATGCATAGACATGATCTTATGCATACATTCACTTTGCAACACACCTTATCTCTTTTGTACTCATCAAGCACCCATTACATACCATAAGATTAAGCCATGCCATTTCCCCCTGTTCTGTTGGTAAACCTAGAGGTCCTTAGTGTAAAGCATGCCATGTGAGGTGAACTTCTATCACTTGAACTTAACATCTTATGTCCAGTATCTATTCTCATTAAATAAAGAAAAGAGGAGGATGGTGATTCAGGCACAAAAACTTACTGTTGTGGACTGTGTTCACATTTTGGTGGCCTGCACGTTGTGTGGCCTGCTGCAGTGTTTTGCTCCAGGGATAGACGATTTCTGCCAGCTGGAGTTGTTGTCTCTCTGACATCCTTCAGGCAGGGGACCTACAGAGCTTTGGCACAAAGTGAATCAACACAAGCACCTCCGGCTTCTTTAAGACTGAGAGCAATGCCAGGACTGCTGCCTTGATGCCCAATTTGAAACCTTTCTGCTTCAAAGTCTCCATTGCTAATGCTCAACATCCTGTTTTAGTCCTGCAGTAATTACACCTTTTATTCCTGTTATTTTATAAACAACCTTCTGAGCATAGTGAGCGTCTGTTTTTGTATTTGTGGGAAGGGGACATTTTGTAGACAAGCCAAAAACTATTCAGAGGTGGAAAGTTTATTTAAAATGCTAGTCAGGATGGTTGTTTGTTTAAATTAAAACCAAAACAACAAGTCTTTCTGTATCAAGGCTTATACATTTGGAATGCCAATGCAATCCCTTGGGAAGATAGGGCGGGTTAAAAATAAAGTGTTGTTGTTGTTGTTGTTGTTGTTGTTGTTGTTATTATTATTATTATTATTATTATTAGTCATGCTGTCTCATGTTTCTAGTAATTCAATTGGATTTGATCTAGATAATGTCGAACATGGAAGTGCAGAAACTGGATTAGCATGGAGCAGAAATGCATGGGGCAGGAAAGATAAATTCTGGACGCTCACAGTGTGCAAGATGGTGCTATGGGTTTCAGTGAAAATAGTTGAAAATCACTACCCCCTTTATTGGATTTCTACTGGATCCCAATCTTTCCATGAATGGGGTTTGTGGGGAAACAACCATTGTTCTTAATGTTTGGCCACCTAGAATACTTATAACTAACTAACGCCTTCACTAAACTAAATATATAAGGGCCCTTCTACACTGCCAGATAAAATCCATATTATCTGCTTTGAACAGGATTATCTGGCAGTGTAGACTAATATAATCCAGTTTAAAGCAGATAATTTGGATTTTATCTACCAGTGAAGATGAAGCCTTAGTGAGGCTTTGGTGTTTTGGATGCCCATATTAATGAGTTTTGAAAATCTGCCATTGGCAATACCATTTGGAGAAGGACTCTCTTGACATCTTCAAGAGCCCTTCTCTCTTTCTTAAGAGTACAGAGTTCTAAATGTAAATGTTTCCTTTCCCTCTGCATTGTGCTATTCAATGAGAAGTGGTGTATGGTTGAAATGACACTACTTACTGATTCCACAAAGGGTCCACTACCTTTGGGAGAGAATTATTGGCTCATTTACATGTACCATTAAATATGGGGCCAGGCCAGGTTTGGTGACAGCGTAGAAAGGCCCTGTGAAGAGGATAATTAAACATCTGCAGTCCTTTACCTACAAAAATGCCCCCTTGAATTTGTGGGATTTCTAAGAAACTTCTATAGCTATTATACTATGAGTGAAAGTTATTACAATCTCTTTACCTGTTCTCAGTGGTAACCCGGGTAAGCCTCTGTATTAGCTAGGAAGCTGAAAACTGTGATGGGCTCATAGGAAGCAATCCAGGAAATGGTTGTCTGCCCTATCATTTCCCAAAGATTTCCTGGCAATTTTATTTTTAGTTATACTGCCATCTTCCTTTCACATCCACTGCTGATTAACTCTCTCCAAAAGAAGTCATACCACAGAAATCTGTGTCATGGTGGTCACCCAGGTTCTTAAAAATGCACAGGTTGAATCTCTTGAATCAGGAGTGTCATTTCTGTAAACCAGGAATTCATCTATTGATTAAAGCTGTCCCTCTTTCCACAGCATGAGAAAGCCAGCATACCGCTAATTCTAGGAAGGAACAGTATTCATATTATATTGGTGCTTTTCGGTTGTCCAAAAATTATCTTGTTAACATAATACACCCATCACTGAGTAAATGTGGAGCCCTTTGTTTTCCTCATAGTTATAATACAAAAGGAATCTTGTAGTAATGCTGGAAGCATTGGCCTCTTCTTCTTGAGGAAGAAAATTAAGTTGAGAAAGAGGTCCAGTTATTTTATATATGCCTATGAATACATTTTTCCTGCAAAATCTATTTATTAGACAGTCTTGACTTTACTTTGGCCCATATTTAGCTATCCAAACGGCTCAGCAGTTTAATGTTATATAGATGAATATATAGTTTATATTTCGGAATCCAGTTTGCCATTTATTAGAAAGCTTTCTCACACTAACCTCAGTGAATCCTTTGAATCCTTCTTATCATCTTCTTTTATTCCAATTTTTCCCAAGGACTGCTAGGAATCAGCTGTCTGAAGATCTCTCCAAATGACCGTGAAGTCATCCTTAGTCTCTACAGTGATTTTACTTTGACGTGTTCTGGACAGGATGAGGTTTTCTGGATGAAAGACAACAAACATAACATCATAGACACTGTTCTAGAGAAAAAGGGTGGCACTTTTTTTAACACCCTCACACTTAGGAACGTGAGTGGATTCGACACGGGCGAGTATTCCTGTAATTACATCCAGCTACCCGGGGGAAAAGCCATCTATATTTTTGTACCAGGTACTGTTATTTGTATTGCTGCATGTTGATTCTTTGAAATATGTTTTCTATCAGTGTTCATGGAAGATGGAAATGTGTAACATAGGTCTGGAGGAAGTTTGCAACTGATTCAGCTCTTCAGAAGCCAGAATAGTCCTGGGCTTCCTTTAACTGTAGTTCATGTTTCTGTAAAGTCAGATATTGCTCTATGATCCAGAAGATTTTAACAAATGACTATTAGTGAAAACATCTGTACATACCATATTTTCCCACTTTCAACTGAACTAAAGCAAACCTTGACAGAGGAAAGGATCCCCCCATACCTTTTTTTAGAAGGATGATCGTGAATTTCACAAGATGATGCATAATGGCTTGTTGACTTGGGTTGTTCCAAGACCTTTTGCTACTTGAGGCAAGCGAGAAGACTCTAGCCGACCTTTTTATGTTCAGAAGCCAACCAGTTTGATTTTATGTCAGCCTTGAGGTGCCTCAAGGCAATTTCTTTAGTGCTTCAAGCAGACCCATAGCCAGGATTTTGAAAAAAAATGGGGGGCGGGGAGGGCTGAGGATCTACCCTAGCAAACCTTTTGTATCGTTATCCCAATACTCCCATGCATATGGGACATATTGAGTATGATGATCAGATCATGATATAAATAAACATAACAGTTTAAATAATGTACCAGTAAGGCCTTCTTGCAGACCACCCTGAAAATTTCAGGGAGGGGGGCTGAAGCCTCTCAAGCCCCATCCCTCCGGCTACATGCCTGGCTTCAAGGATTGCAGGCTTAAGGGGAAACGGAGCAGGCTGTATAACACACATCACTCCCTTCTCTATCGTCCAGCATCTCACTGTTGCATTTACTCCTAGCATCTGTCATTTGGTTTAATGGTAAATCCAGTGTATTGGGTATGTTGGGGTGGCTGTATGAGGTGGCCCATGCTCAGACTACATGTGCCTCTAGTGCAAACTTATCTCTGTGGTGGGCTGATATTTTGTATTTGAAAAGCAATAAATCCAGACTTGCATGTAGTATTCTTCTAATTCCATATCCACTTAACACCAGTCCCTGTCATTAAAATAGATACCCCCAATCTTAAGGTAATGCAGGGGTGTGTGTGTGTGTGTGTGCGTGCGTGTGCATGTGTATAGGTAAAGGTTTCCCCCTGACATTTAGTCCAGACGTGTCCAACTCTGGGGTTTGGTGCTCATCTCCATTTCTAAGCCAAAGAGCTGGCATTGTCCATAAACACCTCCAAGATCATGTGGCTGGCATGACTGCATGGAGCTCCGTTACCTTCCCACCAGAGCGTTACCTGTTGATCTACTCACATTTCCATTTTTTTTAACTACAAACCAGATTCTGCCTTGCCTAAACCATAGAAGACATCTCACTGTTATAGTCCAGTACCATAACTAAACTTTACACTAGCGTTGTCTGTTTCTGGTTACATTTACTCTGTTTATCTCTCATCCTACAACCAAGGAACTGTATGAGCTAAAAGTATATTTTGAGACTGTGTGAAATTACCTTCATAGCTAACCTGTGTCAGTAATTTTTCATTTTGAATGGCTATACATTGTTCTTGATATTGAATAACTGATTGAGTTCTCTCAATATTTTTCTTCCTACAGACCCCTCTTTGCCATTCCTACCAAATACACATGATGACACATTTGTTTTTAGCACTGGCCATGTGGAGGACATCATCCCATGTCGTGTGACAGACCCAAACACTACAGTGACTGTGTATGAAAAAAAGGTTAATGACCCAGTCCCTGGTGTTTATAACCCACAACAAGGGTTTAAGGGATACTTTGATGATACAACATACATCTGTAGGGCAACTATAGATGAGCAAGAGTTTGACTCTGAGCAATTCTATATCTACAGCATTGAAGGTGAGCCTTTTCTTAATATCCCCCTCTACCATTATGGGTAAAAGATTCCATCATCAGTGTAAAAAAAATCTGCACTATAATAACAGCAGTATAGCTCTGTGTTGATGGAACAACCTAAAAACAAGTAACAGTGGGGGAAACTATGCAACATGACCCCTGGAAGTGGATATATTCACGGATCAGAAATTATTCATATAATTTGAAATTGGCCATGCTGATCAATATATTTTGTGGTTTGGAACAGGTTCCTGGTTATTCTGCTGTACAGCCAGATTAATTTTTCATGCACCTTTGGGTACCCAACCACAACAGAGAAAACATTTTCAGTGGTTGCTCCTTAGGGAAGTTTACCAGGATTGGCACCAATCTTACTGTCATTTTAGCATCTTGTTAATATCTTACTCCCAGGACTTTGACCATATTTTTTGGTCTCTGTGGAATTAATTAGAGTTACACTATTGAGTGGTCATATACAGCTAGCAATTGCAGGTTGTATTTAATTTTATGGCATGGACTGTATCTGATGAATTAAGATGTATTGTTACCATGTTATTGTTTTATAGTCATATTTTAAATTGTTTTGAGATGCAACAATCTGTCTAAAACCATAAGAGAATAACCTCTTCATTGTTGCTATCTACATCAGACAACTTGGCTTACGAGTAGGACAAATTTTCATTTATGTCAGCAGTCATGCCTGTAGATGGCTATAGCTTGGCTTCTTTGTATATTTGTTTCATCTTTTCTCTTTTATAGTTCCTTCTCAACCTAACTCTGCTATCAACATGTCTGTTAGCGCAATGCAAACTATTGTGAAGCGTGGCGAAAATATATCTTTGTCATGTACAGTAAGAGGTATTCAGTTGGTTAATTACACCTGGAGCTATCCAGGTCAAAAAGTAAGTGATTCTATTTCTATTGAAATGTAAATTTATTTATTTTATAAAGTATTTATAGCTTATTCTACATCCTAAGAGCTCGTGCCATGATATAGGAAATAAAATGCTGAGGACCTTCTCACACTGCACAGTTATAATGCTATGATTTCAATTAATTTCCACGGAAAACTCATATGAAATCATGGGATTTGCAGTTTAGGGAAGGAGCATTTAAAATTCTTAACCAGAGAGCTCCAGTGCCACTTAACTAGAAACCCCAGGATTATATATAATGAAACCATGGCAATTACATAAAGTGGAATCATAGCACTGTAAAAGTGTGGATAGAAAGGGACATAAATAGGAGGCTTTCCTGAGCTGCAGAAACTTTACTGAAGAGCCAAGTTTTAACCTGGTCCCAGTACTGATGCCCACCATCTCTTAAAGAGAAAGGCTTTCCTCAACCAGGGTATCATAGACCCTCTCCCATGTCTCCAAATACTGCATTGTTCCCATCCATGGAACACTAAGGAATGCCCTGCCGATGATCTCAATGTGTGGGCAGAAATTCCTTTAAGTATCAAGATCCCCAGGCATTTAAAGCTTTCCATGTCATTGGTAGCATCTTGGATTCTGACTGGAAACATACCAGCAGCCAGTGCAGATTTTCTTACAAGTGATGCCATAGGATTAGGTGTTCCTGCCAGCAATTTAGCTGCCACATACTGCATTAATTTCAGCCTCTGTGTTTTCTTCAATGACGGCCCCACATAGAAGGCACTGTTGTAGTATTAAATAGGAATTTGTCAGTGAACGGGCGACTGGAGCCAGCTCAGCTGTCCCTAGATGAGACGAATCATATAGCTCTGTTTCGTTCTTTCCTCAGGCTGTGTTATGTAATGAAGATGGCTTAAGGCAGGTTGGGGGATGATCTAAATAGAGAGTATCGTGCCACTGTTGATTTGCCTGGGATCTCTCAGTGGTTTGCAGTACCATTCACTATGGGATTCTTCTGGGCCATCTCTCAAGAATGAGGCTGCTGTTTTACAGTGTCTCTGGATCTTGTCCATGGGGTGCACTCAGATGGTGATGCTTGGCAATTCCCTTTTAAGCAACCTGGCCACAAAGGTCTCTGTTTTGTCCCAATGTCTAACATAGAATTTGTTCATAGCTGTGGGATTTGTTGACAGCAGTATGCTGATGATGCCCACATCTATTTCTTTAATTTCCATTCAAATTTATGGAATCTGTTTTGGTTCTAAATTGGTGTCTGCTGTCAGTTTTGGATGCCATGAGTGTGAGCAGACTGAAACTGACTCCAGAGAAGACAAATGATCTCCTTGTCAGTCAAAAGGCAGTTCAGGGAGCATAGATTCGGTCTCTGTTTCTTGGGGTTGTATGCACATCTTGGGCGTGCTCCTGGACTCAGCCTTGAGGTCTGAGTGTTCAGTTCCAGTAGTGGCCTGGTGTGCATTTGCAGTTAAGTCTTCTGCACCACCCTCTCTAGAGATGTCATATTTGGCTATGGTGACATATGCCTTGTTTGCATCCCTTTTGGATTACTGGGAGTGCCCTTTGGAATCTATTGGGAAATTTCAGCAGGTCCAAAAACACTACAGCCAGACTGCAGGGAAGATTTAATTCCCTTCTTTGCAGCAGCTTATATACCCGCCAAATTCTTTCTAGACACAAGTCAGAGGGCTGGGTTTGACCTATAAAGCCTGAACAGCTTGGGTCCAGACTGTCTGAAAAACTGTATTTCCTGATAGGAGCATGTCTGATTTTTAAGATCCTTGGGGAAAGGCTTTCTTTCAGCCCTATTACTGTTAGAGGCATTGCTAGTCATGAGGCACAAGAGGGTTTTTTCAGGGGCTGCTCCCAGGCTATGGAATTCCCTCCAGTGCAAGATTGGCCTGAGCACCTCTAAGCTTTCCTTTCTCTGGCAGAAAACATTTTTATTTGATGTTTGGTAGTTAACTGGTTGTTGAAAAGGAGGACTGGTACTCTCATTTTCATTGCCATGTCCCATGTTAGGAGAAAGATTTGGCATTAGTACCTCTCTTAAAGGTAAAGGTAGTCCCCTGACATTAAGTCCAGTCATGTCTGACTCTGGGGTGTGGTGCTCATCTCCATTTCTAAGCCGAAAGAGCCAGCGTTGTCCGTAGACACCTCCAAGGTCACGTGGCCGGCATGACTGCATGGAGCGCCGTTACCTTCCCGCCGGAGCGGTACCTATTGATCTACTCACATTTGCATGTTTTTGAACTGCTAGGTTGGCAGAAGCTAGGGCTGAAAGCGGAAGCTCACGCCGCTCCCCGGAATCGAACCTGCGACCTTTCGATCAACAAGCTCAGCAGCTCAGTGCTTTAACCCACTGCGCCACCGGGGGCTCCCAGTACCTCTCTTATATACTGCAAATCCTTGTTCATTTTGCACATGGTACAGGTGTTATTTTCAACATTTAAAACAATACATTAAATGTATTTACTGATATGTCAAGTTTTGCCTTTATTAGTCTTCCTTTAAAGTAGGGGTGGAAATCCCGTGGCCCTCCAGATGTTGTGGAACTGCAATTTCCAGCAGCCCTAAACCAGAATAGTCAATGCTGAGGAATTCTGGAGCCTGTAGTCCTACACATCTATTCCTGAGCAGCTAAAGCAGTGGTTCTCAATCTGTGAGTCCCCAGGTATTTTGACCTACAATTCCCAGAAATCCCAGCCAGTTTACCAGCTGTTAGGATTTCTGGGAGTTAGAGGCCAAAACATCTGGGGGACCCACAGGTTGTGAACCACTGAGCTAGAATAATACTGATGAAAACATTATTGGATTAATTAATGTGCTCATTTAAACTCTGGCCCTGCATAACTCAGCTGTCACACATCCAGAAAAACTTTTCTTAGCTTTCAAGTTGTAGCTGAAGTCTGGTTTCTGTTTTATGATTACCATTATTTGATTCTCAGAAAGCAATGTAATTCATTGTGCAGATTATGATAATCACATTTTCATTATACTCAGGCATGACTCCTTGAAGTCTGAAAGGAAAAGAAGGCACTTTGCAGAAAACCTGGTCTGAACATACTGAACAATACTGAACAACTTTGTCTTGTATATTCCATCTCTTTCATTGGATGTGCTTTTCTCCAAAGACCTTCCATCATCATATGTGCTGATTAGTTATATAAAATACAGATGCTATATGCTAGTAGGGGTAATATGAACACAAAGGAATAAGATGTACTTCCTGTCAGTGTTCTTAAACATCTTATCTTTAATCATTTAAGCATGGTGTTTGGCCACATTCTTAAAAATAGTTGCTTGATTTAACAAATGTGTGATGTCATCATCACCATCACCATTTTTCAAAAGGTATATCCTGCCCTCTATCTGAAGTTCTGAAAATGGTGTACAGTAAAATCTACATGATTAATTTGGGGCTGCATCTTAACAAGGCAGAAAAGGTGATGCTGATCCAGACTGGGGTACCAGAAGCTATACTCCATTCACCAAATGGGATGGTGGGGTAACCAGTGGTGGCCGCTTCCTGAACAGGAAATGGCACAGTTGATTACATGTGCCCAAAGTCACTGTGTGGATGTTGCAGAGTTTTGGGAAAGCTCCAGAGTATCCAGTGACTTCTGTTATTATAATTCAATGCAGTGTTATGCTTATATTGTGTAACCATTGTAGAACTGATTCCCCACTCCCACCAGTGCCAGTGAAGATGCACCCAACAACAATGTGAACAATAAAATCATTTTAAAAGGCTAAAGCATATTAAACAATTGGGAAAGTCACACTCTGTCAGACGCACAGCATGGTGTAGTGGTTTGAGAGTATTGGAATACAGCTCTGGAGAACAAAGTTTGAATCCATGCTCGGCCATGGAAACATGCTGGGTGGCCTTGGGCAAGTCACATTCTCTCACTCACTGAACAAATCTTGCCTAGAAAATCCTATGAGATATGTGTAAAATAATGTTTTTACTCATACTGGAATGAGAACAACAATATTATTGATTAGGTTTCTAAGAGGAATGTGTTTCATAGCTGAGATGCCACAGCAAAGAAGCCTTGATTCTTTGAAAGCAATGTGCATTATTGTGCAAATTCCTTATCTTCCAATATGATGTTGCCCTGACTGATGTCACACACAGGAGGGCTCCTCCAGCAAAACACAGGAGCCGAGTCTGGAGAACTCTTTCATTCCTTCTATTGCTAGGTGCTGCTTGCCTCATCTTTCTTCCTTTCCCTCTGCAGGTAGGCAAGGTGGTTAAGATAGATACACAGTTTGCACAAGGAATCTACCACTATTCCACACTAACCATCCACAACGTTGAGCTAGAAGATGAAGGACCATATGTTTGTGAGGCCATTGATACCTATCATGGGAGGAAAGAAGCACAAGGCATCAATATCAGAGTGCTTGGTATGTTGGCCAAAATCTTTTTGCTTATCACCCAAGATATTGAAAACCTATACTTTCTAGATATAAATAGGGGCACCTCAAACTTTCTACCTGTCATGAAATTGCATCTCTCCTGCCTCTAACTTTCTCTACAGCAGAATTTGTCAAGTCAAAACGTTTTTCCTCACCTGTTCCTCTTTGTCCTGAATTTACCCATACCGATTTCTGCTTCCTTAAGAGGTGGATGGATCTTTAATTATTGGTTTTCTCTCTTTAATTGCTTATTTTTGTTTGTTTTTTTCATTTAACATAATTCTGCAATTGCTAACTTGCAGGCATAAACATATTTATGGCTTATCTTATTGAATCATGAGTGTTTCAAATGAAATTGCCACAGTGCTGTTGTTAAGATTTGGGGATGAAGACATATTCTGAAACCAAAGTCTAGATGGCATCCCTCCTGAATAAGAAAAACCATTTTACATGTACTGAAGAATCATTTCTCTTTAAAGGGGCAATTGAAGGTACTATCTGCCATCCTGATCCTCCAGCTATTTCACCACATCAATTCCCAAATAGAAGCTTAGGCATATATACCTATGTCACCTTAATCCTGCCACATGGAAGAATGGCAAAGCCAGAGTCATGTTGCCTTTCCATATTTTTTCTCTTTCACCCTTCCTTATCTAGACCATGGCTTTGTGACCTTCCACACTGTTATGAATGACACTGTGTTTGCTGAACTGCACAAGAGCCACGTTTTCCATGTGCAGATTGAGGCCTATCCAAGCCCAACTATTGTCTGGTCTCAGAATAACCAGCCACTGACCTCAGGAAGCAACAACGAATTTGCCATCAGCACCAGAAATTTGTCAGAAACCAGGTAAACAGTCTGTTGTTGAATAAACTGAAATCTCCTAGACGAAATCCTTTCACTGAGGCAATAGGATAAAGAGAGATAAAGTCAGATATAAATAAATGTTGTTGTTATTAGTCTCACAGCATTTGTCTACCATGACAGAGGCTCTTTCTACACAGTCATTCTATCCCAGGATCTGATCCCAGGCTATCTGCTTTGAACTGGATTATATGAGCCTCCACTGTGTAGAAGGGACCAGAGGAGGTTTCTTGCTGAATACTTGAAAGCAAATTCCCGGATTATCATACAAGTGTTACAACTCAGGAGTAATGAATTCTAGCTTGCATAAAGGGTATAGGTTTCTTTCTTTGGTTTTCAAATTTTCCTTTTCACAAAGCAGCAGGTTTTCTGCCTCTTTTGCCGGACCTAAGCTCTTTCTCCAGTATTTTAATTTTTGTAAGTTTCACTTTATTCCAGGTATCAAACTACTCTAACCCTTGTAAGAGTGAAACAAAGTGAAGGAGGTTTATACACTGTCCGAGCTTTCCATGACGATGACTTGGAGGACCTCTCCTTTTACTTGCAGATTAATGGTGAGCACATCCCTTTGCAATATTATTTTGGATTAAATATATCCTCATTGAGACCTAGTATGTAAAGAAATGAAAAATTGCATTTCAGAAGTCCAGGTCTCTCCACCCTATGTATCCTACTGCTACAGGTGCCATTCCTTTTGTACTTTCATTTCTTTGCCACTGAACAAATGCACCAAACCAGAGGTGATGGAGGACAGAGATGGAGAAATTCAAAATTTAGATCTATATTGTGTTTTTCTAGAACCCCCCAAATTCCACCAACAAAAACAGGTTGAAATCACTTTAAATGAACTGAGGGATCATGTGGTCTGAGCCTAGATATCTGTTTTCATTAATGTTTTTGCTAATTGACAATTAAAATGGAAGCCCATGAAAAATTTATATATAAAAATTATAAATATAGTGCATAGCTCTTAATCCTTCCATTCTAACAACAACTTTATACTAAGATCAACTCTTTTTTCTTTAATAAAATTTCTAAACATATGAGAGATCTTATTTTCTGAACTAGAGTTTCTCTATATAGTACATCATTTATTTATTTATTTATTTATGACATTTCTACCCCTCTTTTCTCTTTTCAGAGGTGACTCATTACATTACATGACATTGCATGACATTACACCATTATCAGTAGTAATAGCATAGATTTGCTCCATAACTGATTTACTACCAAAATCATCAAAGCTGATAGGATATTTGAATTGTGAAAGTACACATGTACTTTGCCTGTAAAAAATCCCTTGGAAATTGTACATGTAGATTACTTACTTATTTAGGTGATCCCTCATTGTCTGAATATGATGACCTTCGAAGTGTAGTGTCTTGGTGGTGGATATGTAGGTGCCCGTGGAGCCCTGTTCTTGATCCACATGTTCTTCCACAACGAGGACATCAGTTTCCAGGTGGAAGGAGGTCCCAGTCAGGGTTGGCTTGACACACCTTCCTCTTGGCAAGTTTCTCCCTTTTGTCCTCCATTTGTGCCTCTTCGAATTCCGCAGCACTTCTGGTCACAGCTGACCTCCAGCTAGAGTGCTCTAGGGCCAGGGCTTCCCAGTTCTTGGTGTCTATGCCACAGTTTTAAGATTAGCTTTAAGCCCATCTTTAAATCTCTTTTCCTCTCCACCAACATTCCATTTTCTGTTTTTGAGGTGGGAGTATAGTAACTGCTTTGGGAGAGAGTGATCGAGCATTTGGACTACATAGCCAGTCCAGCGGAATTGATGGCGTAGGAGCATTGCTTCAATGCTGGTGGTCTTTGCTCCTTCCAACATGATGACATTTGTCCGGCTGTCTTCCTAAGAGAGTTGCAGGATTTTTTGAAGACAATGCTGACTATACTACTTTCTTTCATCTGTGGTGGGGAACTGTTTATTCCTACCATCTCCTTCTTGTTTGCTGATAATTTCCTACTTGTCTTCCATTCTTTCTCCAATGTACTCAGTCCCAGCTAAAGTGACAGACCTGAGAGAAAACAGCAACACCAGCAGTGGGGAACAAACTGTGACATGTATTACAGAAGGAATGCCTCAGCCAGAGATTACCTGGTTTACCTGCAATGATGTCAAGCGGTAAGGAGCTTTCTTTTGCACCATTTGCATAGTGCCTTTGTGATTGAAGCTCTGAGTGAGGAAGATGGCAGTGGGAATGACGCAGGACTCTCTGTAATTAATTTCAATAACTGTGTTACAGAGAGAGCAGCTTGCAATCACCATGCTGCTTGCGTTCAGTTGGAAAGTGAAGTATCACTGTACGTACAATAGATATTTTCTTCTCCACTAGGCAATCTTGGTTCCCAGTTTTCTGGGGGTTTTTTCTCTCTCCCAGCAGAGTGAACATGCCATGCCCAGTGAACATCTTCAACCCTCTGTTTTTGGCAGAGTGGAGGGGAGAATGAATTTTCTGTCATTACATTTTTAAAGTGGCTTTGTAGTTTTAGAAACCTTCCTGAGTTTTTTCATTCTTTATACTGGTTTAATTTTTTTAAGGTGCTCTGAAGAATTCTCCTATTACTGCTTTTTGGAGTATATATACAGAACCAGTTCACTCCAGGAGTTTAAACACAAGTTAAACCTCAATCAGTCATCAATAGCAGTGCCTTATTTTTATTACAGAAATATTATGCCTTCACTCCACATGGAATTAAAAGCACAAGGGGCAGGATGTCACCCCTCCCAGCTGTGGCCAGACCCAATCTGAATTAGGAGCTTATCACACAAGGCAGGCACATTGCAATTATGGCAGAAGAACAGTGTCTTTGGCTAGGTTTTATCTCATGACATCATTACTTTCCCATCATTCTCCTGGTGGAAAAAAGTCTGAAAACCATTTTTTTTACAAAACCAAATAACCTATTAATGACCTCCTTCTTTAAAAGAATCACCTTCCAGTGGACTCCCACTGAGGCTGGATCTACACTACTATATAATCCAGTTTCAGAATGCAGATTAACTTCATTGAACTGGATTATATGAGTTTACACTGCCATATAATCAAGTTCAATGTAGTCTATCTGTATTCTGAAACTGGATCATGTGGTAGTGTAGATCTAACCTGAGAGGACAACAGAAAAAATAGCAAAGTAGTGTGATAAGCAATTGCTGTAATTGCAATTTGACAGGTCATGTGATAAACTCTTTGACTTCAGCTACATAGCTCCATTCTGTGCTGTCAGGTGATGCCCTGGGTTATGTTAATGCTCTCAATGTAAGATTAGAATTTCAACTTTCAATACAATGCATTATTACTTGTAAGTAAAGCTCTGAATCCAGTAGGTCAGTAGTTCTCAACCTTTGATTCTCCAGGTGTTTTGGACTTCAGCTCCCACAGTTCCTAACAGCTGGTAAGATATCTGGAACTTCTGAGAGTTGAAGTCCAAAACACCTGGAGGACCAAAGGTTGAGAACCACTGCAGTAGGTCATCCTTCTGAGTAATTAGGCATAGGATGGGTAGAGCATGATTGAATCTGACATCCAAAAAGGACATTTATATTGTTCTTTCTGTTGCCTGGTGTCTTCTGGAAACAGATGTAATGGGGAGGCCACCAGAATCCTGGGGAATACTTCTGAAGATATGGATCTACAAACAAACTCCACCTACCGAGATGACCTAAGGATTTACATTGTGACAAGCAAGCTGCGCCTCAACCGAGTAGATGAGCCACTCTTCATAAGCTGTGATTCTAGAAATCTCTTAGGCGCAGATTCTCAGAACATCACCTTGGTACCACACAGTGAGTTCTACAGCATATGCCTGAGTATATATGTGTATGTGTATATATGTGTTATGTTGCACTGGTCACATAACCTCTTCTTTTTTATTGGTTTGTCATTGGATCTCAGGGAAGTGTGTAATAAAATCAATTTAATCAATTTCAAACAATAAAAAATAATTTAACTAGACTATATTGGATTATAATCTGAGTATAATCTCATGACTACAATAAAAAGAATTTACTGGGTAGCTGTGAGTTTTCTGAGCTGTATGGCCATGTTCCAGAAGCATTCTCTCCTGACAGTAAATAAAGAGGAACACTCACAAAACAGGGAGATTCCTGACATGCAACAATCAGGGCCAGCTAACACCTCTCAACAAAGGATGCCCACAGGCAGGAATCAGCCAGACTTTGAAACTACAAGGCCATTCAATGCTAATCAACATGGCCAATTACAACATTCACACTTGCCTCAAGCAGACAAGAGTTGTTCCTCCCACCCATTTGTGGTCATTCCACAAATATAGAAACCTCACTTGCCTAATTTTCAACAGACCTCACAACCTCTGAGGATGCCTACCATAGATATGGGTGAAACATCAAGAGGGAATGAAAACTCACAGCAACCTAGTGATTCCGGCCATGAAATCCATAAACAGAAACAAAAATGCCCACAGTAGTTAGCACAAGAGTTGGAAACATGTGTTCCTCTAAAAATTGTTGCAATGCAACTCTTGTCATTCCAAGATAACATAACAGGTAGAGAGGAATAACGGGTGTTGTAGTCCAAAAGCATCTTGGAGGGCCACATAATCCCCATGCCCCCAGGAAATATGCATTCTTTTACAGTATTGTGGTTCCCTCCCCCCCCCCCCCCCCCGGTGAACTACATTGGTATTTCCTGCCCAAAATGCCTGTTTTTTAAAAAGTGTTTTTTTGTTATTATAAACAAAGGACATATCTCATATCGGGAAAGACATGCCACGTGGAGGCTTCTGGAGATGTTATCCTTCTCACTCTGCCCCTCATGTGTTTTTGGGGGTTTTTTTGTGCGGTTTGTTAAAGGTGTGGGAAATATTTTTGTATTTCACTTTGAATATGGAGATATCATATGTCCTCCTGGAATGGGGCATTGAATGGGATCATGAGAAGGAGTCTGTGGCATCTATGAGCGTATCTTATGCCAAGCAGCTGATATTGCGTAGTGCTTTGGATATGTTGAAATAGATAGTTTGTTGAAATGAATCATCTAGCTTGATTGAAACTTTTTATCTTTCAAAGGCCAGACTACCCTTTTCCCCATGGCTAAGTCTTAAGTTTTACCTGTGCTGGTGAACCAGTTCTGTGGAGAGCAAGGCCCTGGTGTAAAGATGACTGGTTCCTCCAGGAAACCTGGTCCAGGAGTGCCATCACTGGAGACCTTTTGCCCAAGAGGCTCTGAAAGACAGACTCCTGATGTTGGCCCTCAGCTGCACATCTCAGTGGTCTTCCTGAACCCATGGGGTGCTCCTCCTCAATGTTCTGGCTCCCCACAGGATCCAGATGAAGAAAGGCTGGGGTGCCTTTCTGAACAGGATGTGATTCTTCTACTCTGGAAAAATTCTTCTGCTTTGGATCATTGAATAAAGATGCATCTGCATTGTAGAATTAATGTATTTTGACGTCATTTAAGCTGTTGTGGCTCATCACTGTGGAATCATGGGAGCTCTGGATTTTAACATTATTTAGCCTTCTCTGCCAAAGAGTGCTGATATCTCACCAAACTACAAATTCCAGGGTTCCATAGCATTGAGACATGTGGTGTCAAGCTGCATTAATTGTACAATGTAGAAGTCTGTAGGGTGGGGGTTGTTTCCACCATGGAATTAACACTGAGAAAAGATAACACAGCCAATCTAATCTAATAAGATAAAAGAAAATGAGCAAGAGGTTTAAAATGGAGGACTGCATTCTTCTTCTACATCATCTTCTTTTGATCTCACTTGTTATCTGCAGGGGAGACTTGGTTGAAAGAAAATGTCTCTATAGACTTTAACAAGAATTGCTCTTCCACTCATGATGTGATATGAGGGTTTGTGCTTAAGGACAAAGAACAAGAAAGATCAAGAGGTGTTGGAGAAGGCTCTGTGGCAGTTTTCTGAGTAACTGTAAATCTGTGTTAAAATGAGATGAGCCACTGCTAGAGTTTCTGCATTTTGTTTAATGTTGATGTCTTATTGTTAGTTTATTGTAAGCCCATTAATCCTTCTGGCTAAAAAGTAATATTACAATGTAAACTGATATAATGTATTTCCTTGTTTGGCAGCCATAAATAACAAGGCTATTTAATAATGTTGCATGTTCTCACTGTTTCAGATTTGCCCTTTAAAGTCATCATCATCTCAGTCATCCTGGCCTTGCTGGTCCTTATGGTTCTTTTTTTGGTGATCCTCATCATTGTGTGGCGAAAGGTAAGAGTCTTTCTGCTTCCTTTCCATGTTTCATGGATAGATTAGATTTATACAGAAAAGCTAGAAATTATCTGAGTCCCTTACTCTTAAGGAAATGTGGTTTGAATATTTTTGGATTATTTATTTATTTGCCATATTTATATCCTGCCCTTCTCAACCCCGAAGGGGACTCAGAGCAGTGCAGATAGAGACATGATTCGAGGCCATACATTACGTACAATACATATCCAGCAAATAAAAACATTTACATTAGAGCATCTGCTAAAAACATATCAACGTTAAAATTATTAAAATCGCATAATCCAATATTGTAGTCATTGCAACTTTCTATGTTCATATATTGCACTAATCAATTATCCAAACACTTTGTTCCACATCCAAGTTTTCATTTTTTTCCCTAAAGGTCAGGAGGGAGGGGGCTAATTTGATGTCACTTGGGAGGGAGTTCCACAAATGGGGGGAGGCACCACTGAGAAGGCCCTGTCTCTCGTCCCCACCAACCACACCTGTGAAGGAGGTGGGATCGACAGCAGGACCTCCCCAGACAATCTTAATCTCTGAGATGGTTCATAGAGGGAGATAAATTTGGACAGATAAGCTGGGCTGGAACTGTTTAGGGCTTGGCTGAGCAAATATGAAGCTTCATGTTTTCAATTATAAGATGTTACACAAGAGAACATAGTTCTCTAACAGTAATAGGATGAAGTTTGGGTGTTCTGGGCTGATCATTATATCAGAATATAGGTTACATTGTCTATATCCTAATATATAGGAATATATATGCAAATAGGAATTTATTCATTAAAAATCTAATGCACAGTGGAAACTTACAGCAGTATGGGAAGTGGTAGGATCTACACATCTTTTCCATTTTATATATATACACACACACAAACCCATTATCACTTGTGTGTGTATCAGTGATAATGTGAGGTTTTAGGGAAAGAATATTTTTAAATGCCAGAAGTACTTCTCTTTTGATACTACAAAAACTAGCAAAAGATCCATAGTTGCTTTCAACCCCTGTTACTAGAACAGTAAACAATAGGCCACAATTTAGAACTCCTCTACTCTTTTAAATGCCATTGATGTTAGTAGGGCAAAAGTATATATAATGCTGTGATGGTTTCTGTTTCAACTGTAATGCCACTATCATTAGTTTGTTAGCCCTTTAGTTTGTTGGAGATGGGCAATATATGTGAATGTGAGACGTTTTTACAGATCACATAGGGACTTTTCTGGATTTATCTCTTCTTGTTGCTATACTATACATCTTTCTCTCTCTGTGTTATATTAAAATACATACTACTATACTAAAGGAGATATTCTGTTCTACAAAACAGCCACTTTCTACCACCTTTCTTTTCTCACTCTCCAGAAACCTCGCTATGAAATCCGCTGGAAGGTGATTGAGTCAGTCAGCTCTGATGGACATGAATACATCTATGTGGACCCCATGCAGCTTCCTTATGATTCCAGTTGGGAGGTTCCAAGGGATAAGCTTGTGCTGGGTGAGGAGAAAAGGAGACCAAGGGAGAAGCTTGTTCCACAAAAAGCCAGAACTAACTAAACATGTGAAGTTTCTTCTTACGTTGCTTTTTTTTTCTTTTGGATGGCCACATATCTTACTTGTAGCCGCTTCCAATGCAATGCTAAAGGGGGAGAATTTGTATTTTAATACAAACTGGCCTATTTCTTACTTTCTGCTGCTGTATGGGAACTATAGTTTTTTTCACTCCTGAATTAATGGGGAAGTATCACATACTGGGTGTCCACAAACCTTGTATAGGCGTGGAACCTATTGCACTCTATCCAGATATTATTGAATTCCACATCATCCACCATTATTTACTATGCTTCTTGAGATTGGCGAGAGTTTAAATCTAACAACATTTGAAGATCCAGAAGTTCCCGTCTCTTCTTTAGGCAAAGATTGACCGTGATTACAAATATTAATTGATTTACTATTGTTAAGTTGCTCCAAATCAGCTCCAACTCATTGTAATACCATTCTAGAGCTTACTTGGCAAGATCTATTGTCTCTATCTAAGTCTGTGCAAGGTCACCCACTGAGTTTCCTTGTCACTCAGAGTCCATGTTAACTATCAAACAATTGTATCACACTGGCTCTTAAAAGTTCATGTACTAAACAGTTTGTGTTCACACATCTAACGGTTAGTACTGAAATAGCAAGCCATCCATGAACCCCTGAGGTCAGAAGGAGCCGCTGTGGAATTTGCAATTAGCTCCCCACCTAGTGGTCACATGGAAGAACCCATGCAGCCTTATTTAAGAAGAAGACATCATTAGCACAGCCGCTTTATCAGCCAGGCAGAAACCAGCTCTTGGCCAGACATTGTAACTCCCAATTTTTGTCATTCCTCATTGGGAATAGTTCGTACTGTCCAGTTTCTCAAAGGAGGAGCTCAGCAATGTTCACACAGCTATTTTCTGGGCTCCTCCCATAATTGTTAACAGCGGCTAAGATCTAGAAAACATGTTGATTTCTTATGCTGTTTTTGACATGAAAATGCATCTTTCTGCTCCAGGACGCACACTGGGCTCTGGGGCCTTTGGGCGTGTGGTGGAAGCCATTGCCCACAGCCTCAGTCATTCTCAGTCCACCATGAGGGTTGCTGTGAAAATGCTCAAGTGTGAGTTTTTAATCTTCTCAGTCTCTCATCCTGCATGAATGTGCACTGTTCACCACCACTGCCTGTCTTTCTCATTTGTGTTTGTGTTTTTTTTCCATCTGTTTTTGTCATTCATTCACCACTTTTCTGCCAGTTTATTCAGTCATCATTGCTTTGATCACATAGCATACCGTATAAAGGATGCTTGTTAAGGAAAATGCTTCACAAGGGAAAAATGCAAATGTCAGCCACAGTTAACCTTTGATATTTTGCTACATCCAGAGTGATGTGGAATCACTCATGGTTTATAGCTAATTTTATGTAAGTGAGCACATTGTTATGCAACATAATGGGAAACACTGCTGTTCGGGAACATGTACTGTGTGGCCAACAGGGGCCAAGTCAACTAAGCAATGGTTGAATAATCCTTTAAATATAGAATACAAATTGATTTTTCCCTTTGTCTGCATCTATACTTTCTGCTTCTTTCCACTGACATTTTTTCTGTGTCTTTCCAAATTTAAGATTTTTCTGATGACTTTTGGTGTATTTAGATCATATTTTACTCTATGTTTAACAAGTTATTTCACTATTTGATTTGTTCACCTTCCAGCTACTGCACGAAGCAGTGAGAAACAAGCACTCATGTCAGAACTGAAAATCATGAGCCACCTTGGGCCTCATCTGAACATTGTCAACCTACTTGGTGCCTGCACAAAAGGAGGTACACAATTTTTTTCTTGCTCCCTTCACCTGGAGCATATCCTGATGGCTTTGGCTTCCCCTTCTCTTAGAGTAGTGGCTCTCAATCTTCCTAATGCTGAGACCCCGTAATACAGTTCTTCATGTTGTGGTGACCCCCAACTATAACATTATTTTTGTTGCTACTTCATATCTGTAATTTTGCTACTGTTATGAATCGTCATGTAAATATCTGATATGCTGGGTGTATTTTCATTCACTGGACCAAATTTGGCACCAATACCCCATATGCCCAAATTTGAATACTGGTGGAGTTGGGGAGGTGTGTGATTTTGTCATGTGGGAGTTGTAATTGCTGGTATTTATAGTTCACCTATAATCAAAGAGCATTCTGAACTCCACCAGTGATGGAATTGGACCAAACTTGACACACTGAACTCCCATGACCAACAAAAAATACTGGAAGAGTCTGGTAGGCATTGATCTTGAATTTGGGAGTTATAGTTCACCTACATCCAGAGAGCACTGTGGATTCAAACAATGATAGATCTGGACCAAACTTGGCGCAAATACTCAACATGGTCAAATGTGTGGGGGAAATAGACCTTGACAATTGGGAGTTGTAGTTGCTGGGATTTATATTTCACTTACAATCAAAGAGCATTACGAGCCCCACCAATGAGAGAATTGGGCCAAACTTCCCACACAGAATCCCCAGGACCAACAGAAAATACTGAGTTTTCTGATGGTGTTTGGCAACCCCCCCCCCCCCCCCAGGGGTTCCAACCACCAGGTTGAGAAACACTGTCATAGAACACATCAAATAATTCTACCTTTCATGACTGTTAGTAATTCTTATTTCAGTATCATTCATATGACTTGTCTCATGATATGTACTTCTCCTGTGTACTTCCCATTTTCCTTCTTTTTTATCTTACTCTTTGTTTCTAAATCTACTTTTAAAATCTATTTTTTAAAGAAAAGATAGCATTAAAGCTATCCTGCTTGTTTTACAATAAGAGGGAGGGATCTGAGTTTTTCTGTTCCTTCTGTTAAAGGAGCCCCTGGTGACACAATGGGTTGAACCCTTGTGCCAGCAGGACTTCTGACCGCAAGATCAATGGTTTGAATCCAGGGAGCAGGATGAGCTCCCATCTGTCAGCTCTAGCTTCTCATGCGGGGACATGAGAGAAGCCTCCCACAGGATGATAAAACATCTGGGCATCCCCTGGGCAATGTCCTTGCAGAGGGCCAATTTTTTCACACCAGAAGCAACCTGCAGTTTCTCAAGTTGCTCCTGACACAAAAAAGAGGGAGAATTAAAGCAACCCATATGGCACTGTTCTGCATGTAACGCCAAAGAAAAAGAGATGGCAACAAGGAAAACCTACCAACAGACTATTGCAACATCATGTCATTTGCAATCACTGTGGCTGAGTATGATTGTCTTCCAGAGGTAGAGTCTTAGCAGTGGACCAATAAATGACTATGAAGACATCTTCTGGATTCACATGGTTTTTCACAATTAGGAAGGACATAGATTTGAAATAAGTGAAGAAGATCATGTGTAGCCAAATAAGGTATCAACTGAGAAAGACCAACTTTCCTCAAAATTTTGGAATGGAATGGGAGAAGAGACATAAGATGACAATTAGCACAAAGGGCAGATCAGAGAAAGTTTATTTATCTTTCTATCCGAAGCAGCATGTTGAAAGGAGCACTGGGAAACATAGATTTAAAAAGAACAATTCAGCCAATGATTGCATAAAACAAAAGTAAAGGCAAGAAGACTGGATAAAGAAAGAAGGGAAAGGGTCATAGGGCAGGAAGTGGAAGAAAAAGACAATATAGTCTGACCCATAGCTGACACTTTAAATGGGGAAATGAAACTGTCCGTGATGATAAAGACATGGCCATGGCCCTTGGTTGTAGTAAATCAGTTGAAGACAGTGGAGATATCAAAATGAATTAACAATTGAAATCGAAGAAGGAGGCCAAGTCACTTGTAGAGAGATCATGAACTAGAGAATTCATTGTTCTCAAAAGTGCATTTTTTCTATTGGAGAGATAGCATACTGTAGAGACAGATATTGCAACAAGACAAAATCAAACACAGGGAATGACAGAAGTTAATTTTCTCTCTTCTGTCTCTAACATATACACTGACAAAGTTCTCAGTCTGGGTTTGGCTGCATCATTTCAGACAGCAGATGGGAGTTTTACATAAATTAGGGGGAAATCTGCATCTTGGCCGGCTTTAACACAGCAGGTTAATCACCAGCTGCAGCTACAGTAAATCTTGCCAACCGAAAGGTTGACAGTTCAAAGCCAGGTCAGGGTGAGCACCTGACCTTCAGCCCGGCTCTCCTGCCCACCTAGCAGATTGAAAACAGCAACGTGAGTAGGTGAATAGGAACCGCATTAAGTGGGGAGGTATTTTAGGCACGGCATATTGAACAGAAAAAGGAGGAAAGTTTACGAACAAAGAAAGCTCTTTGGCAAGGAGATGGAGCAACCCTCCCCCCCCCCAAATGGCTGGAACCTCCAAATATGCCGAAAGATTTGGGGGGGGGGGGGGCGCTATATATATATACTTCTATCTGTTGACTGTCTTGTCATTGTGTAATAGGCATTGAATATTCTGTGATCTTCCCCGAGTCCCCTTCAGGGTGAGAAGGGTGGAATATAAATACTGTAAATAAATAAATAAATTCTGCAACCAAAATTTTTGTTTTAACTCAGGAAATGAGCATAACAGGAAAAAGAGTCTGGAATAGCTGTTATTTTGTTTTTCATTGGACACGGACATGGTTCAATACTATAGAAGCATGGAAACTGTACTTTGGTGAGACACCAGCACTATTTGATAGGGAAGGATAAAGCCTTGTAAAACTTCAGTACCCATAATTTCATAGCATTGAACCATGGAGTTAAAGTGATGCCAAACTGCATTATGGTTTACAGTGTAGATACAATGAAGTCTTGATGAGTTTTGTTTCTATATATATTTATTTGGGTTATTATAGGTGCATCTACACAGTAGAATTAATGCAATTTGCCATGACTCAATGCTATGGAATCATAGCACTGAGTCATGGTTTGATGAGGCACCAGCACTATTCACTAGGCAAGGATAAGGCCCTGTAAAACGCTCCCGTGATTCCACAGCATTGAGGCAGGACATTTAAAGTGGTGTCAAACTGCACTAATTCTACAGTGGAGGCCCCATCTATACTGCCATATAATCCAATTTCTGAATCCAGATTATCTGCTTTGAACTGGATTATATGACAATGTAAATTCATATAATCCAGTTCAAAACAGATAATCTGGATTCAGAAACTGGATTACATGTTAGTTCTAAAAACACTCTAAGTGGTTGAAAACTTAAACATTTTACATGCTTTTGTATGGCAGATATATGTACAGGCTGTCCCCAAATTACAAACATCTGATTTAAACAACTCACAGTTAAGAATGGGGTGAGACAACAGCAAATGAGATTAATCAACTCTAAGAATGGAAATTCACTCCTGAAAGAGTTATCATGGGGGGGGGGGGGTTATCTCCACTGAAGCTTTATCACCAATCCCTGTTTCCATAACAAGCCTTTCTTTTTTCAGAATTTAATTATCACAGTAAGTTGAAATCTTCTGAACAGGGCCACGGAGAGCAAAACAGCAAAACAAACAGCACAGGAGTTTTAAGTCTTCCCTATGCTATCCAAAGCGCTCTCTCTCTCTCTCTCTCTCTCTCTCTGTCTCTCTCTCTCTATATATATATATAGATACACACACACACACACACCTAAGAACAACCCTGCAAAACCTATCTTGTTTGTAACTTGGGGACTGCCTGTATATATAACTGATATAGTAATCTGTTACTTGTTTCTAATGATAATGTGTTATTTATTAGGCCTGGGTAACAACGCAAAAATTTGTTTCTAAAATCGATTTGTAATTGGGGGTTTTTTTTGTTTCGATATTTAAAATAATTACAAAATTTTCCCTTAAAAAAGTTCGGTATTAACGAAATTTCGTTAATATTTACAAAACATTTTGTAAAGATGGCACCCTTTTTTAAAAAATATTTTTTAAATATTTTTTAATTTAATTATTAATTTAGTAGAATAGGGAGGAGAAATTAAAATTATTATTAAGGAGGGAAGGCAGGCACTCACTCTGTCGGGCCCTCTCGCTCGCCGCTCGCTCGCCGCTCGCCCCTCTCGCTCGCCGCTCGCCCCTCTCGCTCGCCCCTCTCGCTCGCCCTCTCGCTCGCTTGCTCAGCCGGCGCCGAGAGAGGAGAGCTCCCAGCAAGCATCGCCAGGCGGCCATCTTACGTATTTCCGAAATGGACGGAAATACAAAAATTTTTGGCGCCTGCCGTTTCGATATTTAAAAACACTTCCGGGTTTAAAAATAAGTTTTGTAATCGTTTTGTAATTGCTAAAATTAACGAATATTTAACGAATTACAAAATTAACGAACGAAACCGCCCAGGCCTATTATTTATGTATTTCCCTTTTCTTTCTTTTATCAACCCCTGAAGAAGGGTGTTAAATATTACGAGCCAAAAGACTTTGGGCTAATAGAAAAATAAAACTGCTCTCTTTGACACCTGAGATATTGTTTATTCTTTACATCCTTTCTATCAGGTGTTACCCATCCTTGTTGCTTGTTTTCTTCCTCGGTGAGGCTACAGCCACTCTGTGTTTGAGCTATAGGCAAGAGGTCCTTTAATACTATACTTATATAGAACTGATCTTCTTCTTTGCAGGTCCCATCTATCTCATAACAGAATACTGCCGCTATGGAGACCTGGTGGATTACTTGCACAGGAACAAGCACACCTTCCTCCAGTGCTGCAGCGAGAAAGTAAAGCAAGAGACAGAGGTGTATGGGAATGCCCCTACAGAGGACAGGGTGCAAAGGTGCTTTCAATTAATACTCTGTTCTTACTAAGCACTAATATTACTCCATGGGTATCTACAGGATTATGGCCTTTCTTGTTCACTGAAACAGAAACCTGCAGGTTATGAGGATTATACCAGTAAACAAGATTTCACAATGGCAAATTCAACACTGAGTTGTCTCTCTTACTTTGTGGCTCTTAGTGTCAAAAAGAGCCAGTGTCTACTCCTTTGCCAGAGTTGTTTGTTTTGATGAAACAGGGTCACCTAGATGCATCCCACTTCCATAATGGAGCAATATTAGTAATCACCACAAGGTGGAGGCATCTGAAAGCCATTTTCACAGAACAGGTCCATTCCTTCAAACCAATGTCTGCATGTATGTGCATGTCTTCATGTTGCTTGTCAACTTAGGCTGTTTAGTCTATTCCTTTTGGCTCCTGGTATTCATCAGCAGACAAGTCACTCAAAAATAAATTGACTACATTAAGATTACTTTTAAAATGCAATAAACTGCTAAGTCCACTCTTCATGCTCCTTGACAAAGGAGGGAATTGTCACTGCCCAGATGTTTAGAACAACTACATTAAGACACCAGTTAGAGGAAAAGGTAACACACACAACATACATACATACATACATATATATATCTACTTGATTTTTCAGGTCTTTTTTAGATTCTAAATAACGAAGTCTTAGGATGAAGCAAATATTCAGTCCACAGGGCATTTTTTTTCACTTTATGTGTGCATATGGCCCCTCAATTCCCTTCCCCATAATAAGTTATGCTATCTGCTTCAAAGAGGAAAAAAGTCCCAAATACATAATAAAGAACTGGTGGAATCACAAGCCTGGAAAAGTTACAGAAAATGAACACATCAAACTACTCTGGGACTTCCAAATTCAGACTGACAGAGTTTTGGAGCACATTACTCCTGACCTCATCATCGTGCTAAAAAACAAAGTATGGATTGTCGATGTTGCAATCCCAGGCAACAGCAGGATTGAAGGGAAACAACTGGAAAAGCTGACACGATATGAGGATTTAAAGATCAAACTGCAAAGACTCTGGCACAAACCAGTAAAGGTGGTCCCAGTGGTGATCGGCAGATTGGGTGCAGTGCCTAAAGACCTTGGACTGCACTTAAACACAATCAGTGTTGACAAAACTACCATGTGTCAGCTGCAAAAGGCCACCCTAATGGGATCTGCATGCATTATTCACCGATACATCACATAGTCCTAGACACTTGGGAAGTGTCCGCCGTGTGATCCAATACAACAACCAGCAGAGTGGTCTTGTTTGCTGTGTACTAATCTTGTTGTGTTTCTATTTATTTATTTATTTATTTATTTATTTATACATACTATTTCTATCCCACCCATATCAGCCCGAAGGCGACTCAGGGCAGCAATAATAATAATAATAATAATAATAATAATAGCTTTATTCTTGTATGCTGCCACCATCTCCCTGAAGGGACTTGGGGCAGCTTACACATAGCACAAGGTGCCTAAAAACAGAACATAAAATGAAAACAATTTAAAATACAATTACATAAAACATATGAACATGTAGCCAACGACTAACACTCAATTAAAAACATGTGTTTGTGTGCATGAGAGAGAAAGCTTGAGATCCTGAAGACAATCAATGTGCATTTATGTTCACAAAAAAAAATATATTTTCCAGGAGAATAATTTGGAAATAATTATTATAAAAGTAATTGTGCCTGTAATAATGCTATTGGTAGTTATACTGCTTTCCCTTTCCTTACTTTTCTTTCAGTAGTTCCACTCTGGCCATTTTTTAAGAAATTGTTACTGAGTGTCCCTTTTCCCATGCATAATGAGTGCAACCTTCTCCGCTTCATACAATCCTGTGATTCAGATTGTGTTGACTTGTTTTAAAACTTTTAAAAAGAAAAGGTGTCAATACAGAGCCACAAATGCATTTATGTATTTTAGTATTGTAGCAATTTTGTCCTTTACCAGAAAATACCTGACTTTAACTCAAGAAAAATCCCTTAAACTCTTACCAAAGCTAGCTAAAAACACCAGGGGTTTGTAAAAGATAACTATTGTTTTTCTTTTGGTTTGCAGTATGTTGAGGAAGGCATTTAAACAGGTGAGAATCACATGGTCCGCTGATTAAATTGTATACATTCATTTGTCTCCATTGGATATCCATAAATAGGGACACAGTATCTAAGACCACAATGGTTACTGAGAAATGCCTTGGATCCATTTTATTGTGCTGTTCTTTGTCACTTGCTGTGTTTGTGTTTGAGCAACTTTGGGCATTGTTTTAAATGAACATCAGGAGAGAAAGTGCAATTGCATGGTATCTCCTCCCTTGTTTTTTTTAAAAAATTATTATCATTTGAAGCTCTATTTTGGCATAGTTCTATCCTCATGGGACAAGCTTGTGGGTTAAATAACTCTTTCTGTTTTTTGCAGCCATACATCATTATCTGTGGAAAGTGATGGGGGCTATATGGATATGAGTAAAGATGAATCACTGGATTATGTGCCCATGTCAGACATGAAAGGTGAAATCAAGTATGTGGATATTGATTCCTCCAATTATGGTACCACTTATGAGCTGGGCACCTATTCACCCACAGGTAAGGGAAGTTACAGGAAGGCAGCACACACAATTTGTAATGCTTTCATTGCTTAAAAGGTAACAACACACAGATGTGGGTATTTCACTTATGCCATTATTGAATGATTCAGCTGTTGTCAAGTGAGCCAAGCTTTTAAATTGTTTCTTCCTCCTCCTCTTATCTTTATGTTCAAGTAAGGCTTTAATAGCAGAGATCTATAGCTAAAGCAGGCTTATATCACTGGGATATTTGGAAAGCAAACAACAATAATTCTTTCTCTGTTTTGTGTTCCCAGTTTCTGAGAAAGTGACATTGATAAATGAGTCTCCTATCCTCAGCTACACAGATCTTGTTGGTGTTAGCTTCCAAGTGGCCAAAGGGATGGACTTCTTAGCTTCCAAAAATGTAAATATTTTTGTTTATTCAGAATTATGTCATTATTTCTTGGGGTGACTGGCTTCACAAGAGAAGGAGCTGTTTGCTTTATGCTTATTTATGGAACAAGAAAGGCACAGAAGCAGCTGGAAGAGCACAAAGGTGTATCAACCAGGTGTTTTTGTTTTGTTTTTTGCCTTTGACTCATGTGTTTTTCAATGCTGATATATTGCCCTTTACACATTGCTTGTTCTGAGGAAGAAGGAAACAGTAATGTTTACCTAATCACTCCAACATGTGGAGCAGACCCATACTTGGTTATAATAACATTTCCCTCCCCTGTTGAAGGCAAACAAGTATTTGAACCTATAATATCCAGTTTTTCATTCAATAAATTTCCAGTTTTCTCATGGACATATTGGGTTTGTTGTTGTCATGTGCCTTCAAGTTATTTGCAATCTATGGTGACCTAAACATTTTTCTTGGCAAGAGTTGTTCAGAAGAAGGTTGTCATTGTCTTCCTCTGAAACTAAGAGAGTATGGCATGCCCAACCATACCCAGTGGACTTTATGGTCAAGAAGGGGTTCAAACCCTGGCCTCTAAGGTTATAGTGCAACACTCAACCATTACACCACACTGGCTAAGCTCCAGTAAACATAGTTCAATAAAAAAGTCAATGCCTTGAGTTTGCAAGACCTGAACAGAGCTGTTGATGACTCTTAAAGGACTCTCTTTCATAGGATTGCCATAAGACATGTGCAACTTGATGGCAAATAACAAAATCTTAATCACAGGCTGAGGGTGGCATGCTGATAGAAAGGGAGCTGCTTGAAGTTCCCTGTGAATGGCCTTTCTCATTCTGAGAGTAGACTATTCTTTACTATTATTCCTTCAAAGCTGTGCTTTAACAATGAAGTTTAAATGTAGGACCCCTGGTGGCACAATGGGTTAAACCGCTGAGCTGCTAAATTTGCTGACTGAAAGGTTGGCGGTTTTAATCCAGGGAGCAAGGTGTCTTCCCATGGTGAAGCCCAGCTTCTGCCAACCAAGCAGTTGGCAGAAGGCCCAGCTTCTGCCAGCCAAGCAGTTGGAAGAATGCATGCAAAATGTGAGTAGATCAATAGGTCCCGCCTTGGCCACATGACCTTGGAGGTGTCTACAGACAACACTGGCTCTTTGGCTTAGAAATGGAGATGAGCACCACCCCCCAGAGTCAAACACGAGTAGACTTAATGTCAGGGGAAACCTTTACCTTTTTACTTAAATTTGGGGGCCATGCTGATGTGGTGGAGAGGCTCTCCTTTAAGGCTCCCATGGGCCTTCTTTACTGTGGTTCCCCAGTTGTGCATTGCTCTTATCTCAGAAGCTTAATTAGCACTAACCTTTCTTTCTTTCTGGTGTCAGGTTGTTGTTTTTTTAAAAAACAACTTTTTATTGAATTCTTTGTGCGGGTTGCGGAGAGGTTTAAAGATGTTATCTGAACCTGAAGATATACACAGTTAGAACTGTTTTCTCTTACGGTATCCATGGATTCCATATCCACAGCTTCACTTAGAATCATAGAATCATTGAGTTGGAAGAGACCTCATGGACCATCCAGTCCAACCCCCTGCCAAGAAGCAGGAATATTGCATTCAAATCCTGCCTCTTACCCACACGACAAAAAGAATCCTCGCCCAGAAATGTTTCTGGGTCTTTTGAGGTCCTCTGGTACCATTTGATTGTAATCTTCCAGTTCAAGAACAGTCAAAATACCAGTATAGAGTTTGCTATTATCCACAATTTTGGGAGTGCCTAGTAAATGGAGGTTGCATTATATTTTACATTGTTAAGTTGTGTTTAGTATGATTTTAGATGCTTAAAATGTTGTTGCTGTTGATTTAACATTCTTAAATTGTTTAAAATGATTAAATAGAATCCATTGTGTGCTACCTGTGATCTTATATTACAGGGTGGGATATAAATATTTTAATAAATCACATGTTCTGTGCCACAAATTTAGTGCTGTGGCTAGTGTAAACATTGTATTTTCTCACTGCATGTTTTACGTACCTTATTTTGCTTCCAGTACCCAGTGAAGAAAACAGCAGTACAATCTCTGCTGCTCCACACCCTGACCTTTGTAAATGCTGATTATTCTATTACTATTTTTGCAACTTCCATAGACTTTTACTAAAAGTGTAAAGAGCTAAAGAAATTGCTTGTGAAAAATTAATGAAAAAACAAGGAAAGCTTGTTTTATATGTTTATTCATTTCACTCTGAGTTTATGCACTTGAGCTATACTGTCATGAACTTGCCCATAGGCAACAGCACTCATTCTTGGGTTTTCCTATTAAAAAACATAATGGAGCCCCCAGTGGCACAATGGCAGGACTGAAGACTGACAGGTTGAAAGTTCAAATGGGGGGGGGGGGACGCGGATAAGCTCCCTCTGTCAGTTCCAGCTCCCCATGCAGGGACATAAGAGAAGCTTCCAAAAGGATGGTAAAACATCAAAACATCTGGGTGTCCCCTGGGCAATGTCCTTGCAGACAAACAATTATCTCACACCAGAAGTGACTTGCAATTTCTCAAGTCACTCCTGACACACACAAAATAATTAGAAAACATCAAATGGTTTAAAAGGGTTGCAATGTACTACTCTTGTTGTTTCACATCACAGACTTAAATTTCCCAGTCACATTTTGATGAAGCTGCATCATTCTTAATAAGTCTTAAGAGTAAAGCTTGGGAAAGTTACTCTTTTTTATTATAGTTTACAGAATACGGTAGCTCCCAGGCCCTGGCTGAGACAGATTCTTCATAGCAAGAATCTTTGCTGATAATAACTTTGGAAAAGTGAAATATGGTAAATGTGGTGAGCACTTCTGCAGACAAAGTTACTGCTATGGTTCACCGCACTGAAGATCTATGGTTGCTTTCTCGTGTGAATTCCCACAAGGTACAGTTCAGTCTACATTACAGGTACTCTGGAGGCTTTCCAGAACTACAGGGTGAATTTATTTATTTACTTACTTACTTCATTTATATACTGCTTTTCTCAGCCCTCAGGCGACTCAAAGCAGTTAACAACAGCAACATTCAATGCAAAAACATCACAAAACAAATAGTAGCATCATCAATTATTAAACATCAATATAACAATCATTAGCGTCTCATCAGTAAAATCAGAATCCAATCTCATCATCCATTATTCCGTATTCCTATATTCAATTACACTGCTTAATCGAATGCTTGCTCGAACAGCCAGGTCTTCACTTTCCTCCAAAACGCCAACAGGGAGGGGGCCGATCTGATATCTGTAGGAAGAGCGTTCCACAGCCGAGGGGCCACCACTGAGAAGGCCCTGTCTCTCATCCCTGCCAGGTGTGCCTGTGATGCAGGCGGGACCGAGAGCAGGGCCTCCCCAGGTGATCTTAATGTCCTAGTTGGTTCATAGGAGGAGATGCGTTTGGAGAGATAAGTAGGACCAGAACCGTTTAGGGCTTTATAGGCTAACGCCAGCACTTTGAATTATTCTGGAAATAATTTCTGTCATAAAACTGAACATTCCTTTTGAGTCAACTGACATATATATAGGTAAAAGTAAAGGTTTTCCCCTGACATTAAGTCCAGTCGTGTACGACTCTGGGGCTTGGTTCTCATCTCCATTTCTAAGCCAAAGAGCCAGCGTTGTCCATAGACACCTTCAAGATCATGTGGCCGGCATGACTACATGGAGTGCTGTTATCTTCCTATTGGATCTTCTCACATGTGCATGTTTTTAAACAACTAGGTTGGCAGAAGCTGGGGCTGACAGCAGGAGCTCACGCTGCTCTCCGGATTCAAACCTGCAACCTTTTGGTCCATAAGTTCAGTGCTTTAATCCATTGTGCCACTGGGGGCTCCGACATATATATATAAAGCAACACTAAGATGTTGATTTTTTAGTCTCTGAGATCCCAGTTGGACAGATTTTCCCATGACTGATTGAAACTTTCTTGTACACAATTCTCTTGCTATTTCATATTTCTTTCATCTGACATATATATAAGATGAAAGAAATCTGAAATAGCAAGAGAATTGTGTACAAGAAAGCTTCAATCTATCATGGGAAAATCTGTCCAACTGGGAACTCAGAGACTAAAAAATCAACATCTCCGTGTTGCTTTTGGAGTTCACTTCTCATAATAGCCAGCCCCATTGGCTATGATGATTGCTGGTGAGGATTGCAGTCCAACAGTTTTGGAAGATCATACTTGCCCATCTAATAAATCAAGTTCTATAAGGGACATTACCGAAGAAAATATTCTTGGATAGGGGCCTTGCATCTTTACTCACTTTTGGAGAACTATTGCTTGCTCACAGGGGTAGAAATGTCATCATCTTTCGCATCAGTTTAATATCTCTAAATCTGCTTTGAGTAATCAACAACTGTTTTAAGTCATATGAAAAGTAAAACATTGCACGCTTGAGGACTTACTTCAGATTTTGGTGACAGACCACCAAAGACTACAAAATACTAGGGCAGAGGAAGTGCACTATAAACTAGAAAGAGATGTAGGCACAGGCAGTGAGAATTTTGCAAGACATTTCCTGGTCTCAATAAAACTACCTTTTGAACTCAGCCTCAGTTATTGCTAATTGATTTCCACATATATTCCTTGGAATGCTTTTCAGGAAAGGGCATTGCAAAAGAATATCATAATACTTTTGAGTGGGTAGGGAGAAGGTTAATACAAAAAAAATTGTTTACAGCATATTTTTCTGTATTCCTCAGTGTGTGCATCGAGACCTGGCTGCAAGAAATGTTCTCATCTGTGAAGGAAAGCTGGTGAAGATCTGTGACTTTGGCCTAGCAAGAGATATCATGAGGGATTCAAATTACATTTCCAAAGGAAATGTAAGTAGCATGTTTCCTTGGACTCTGGGGGTCTCTATGCCTGCAAGGCATTAGAATTTGTGAAAGGTCTACCATCCCACCCTTTCTCATTATTGGCAAAGGACACATTCCTAAATTTACAATTCCTACAGATCTTAAATTTTAACATAATTCTTTATGTGACTGAGGCATAATAAGTTTAACTTAAACACAGTATATTTCATTTTTAAAAGACTCAATGAATACTCAAAACTGCAGGATGTTCAAATGAGTGTCTTATTACCTTCACCGACAAGTATTGCTTCATAAACCCATGACTATCTCTCAGTTTCACATTTCAGAGCAGATCATAGAATCATAGAATCATAGAATCAAAGAGTTGGAAGAGACCTCATGGGCCATCCAGTCCAACCCCCTGCCAAGAAGCAGGAATATTGCATTCAAATCACCCCTGACAGATGGCCATCCAGCCTCTGCTTAAAAGCTTCCAAAGAAGGAGCCTCCACCACACTCCGGGGCAGAGAGTTCCACTGCTGAACGGCTCTCACAGTCAGGAAGTTCTTCCTAATGTTCAGATGGAATCTCCTCTCTTGTAGTTTGAAGCCATTGTTCCGCGTCCTAGTCTCCAAGGAAGCAGAAAACAAGCTTGCTCCCTCCTCCCTGTGGCTTCCCCTCACATATTTATACATGGCTATCATATCTCCTCTCAGCCTTCTCTTCTTCAGACTAAACATGCCCAGTTCCCTAAGCCGCTCCTCATAGGGCTTGTTCTCCAGACCCTTGATCATTTTAGTTGCCCTCCTCTGGACACATTCCAGCTTGTCAATATCTCTCTTGAATTGTGGTGCCCAGAATTGGACACAATATTCCAGATGTGGTCTAACCAAAGCAGAATAGAGGGGTAGCATTACTTCCTTAGATCTAGACACTATGCTCCTATTGATGCAGGCCAAAATCCCATTGGCTTTTTTTTGCCGCCACATCACATTGTTGGCTCATGTTTAACTTGTTGTCCATGAGGACTCCAAGATCTTTTTCACACGTACTGCTCTCGAGCCAGGCGTCCCCCATTCTGTATCTTTGCATTTCATTTTTTCTGCCAAAGTGGAGATTGCTCTCTAGTATCTCCACACACAAGAAGGATCTCTACTGTAGTTCTGAGAAGAGTCTTGGCATGTGTTACAAAAGGATGCAATTAATCCTCTTAGACCTCAGCTAAGTCAAGATCCTCAAGTCATATGAAAACAAAAATAAGCAACTCGCAGTCTGTTGTAATCACGCTATTTCTGATATAACTGCATCTATAGCTTATACTGATACATGTTGTTCTTTGCAACTGCCTGTCATCTCCTCGTGTCTCTTGTAATTCTACTAGATTAGTCCTGGGTCATTAACCATGAGTCACTAGCTTTCTGTATATGGTCTCACTTAACCATAAATCCCATGACAGTACGCAGTCAAGCAGGCACTGGTTCTCAGCCCATGCTGGTTGGTGGGCAAGAGAAGTCTGAGATTCATAGTTTTAAATAAAGAGTAAGCTTTGCAAACTCAAGAATGCTATCAGATTGTAGGGTGAGCCAAACAGCGAACTCAGACTGCAATTATTTATATCCTGTCTTTTTCCAGTTTGGGTATCAAGGCATAGTACAACAGCTAGAGCAAAAGCAGTCTACAAAGGTTGCAAGCATTATAACATGTGAAACCAATTAAAACAACAACAAATAAAAGTGTAGCACATTATACAAGGCCTGTTCCCCTGAAAAATCAATTCTCAAAGCTCTGCTGAAATAAAAAAGGTACAGAATATAGTTTTTCTGTGAAATAAAGTGATATGGATGGGGTTTTTTTGCAAGATATTATTTTCTTCTCAAAATGCATTATCATAACTATGCTTTCAGCGAAAAAAAGTCAGCAAAGAAAATGTGATATTCTATACAATAAGACAACTGTCCACAGTATACATGACTTTTTGGTGCTGAATATGATGCCTTGTATGATGAGGTTTGTGCAGAAAATACTTCAAACCTCAGCATTTCTGTGATTTTTCTCTGGAAAAATAGTTTTCTGTTGTGAGAATAACACAGGAAGTAAATTTTTGTTGCATACACAACAAACATTTCCTATGGAAAAAATGATGTGTTTGGGACAAAAAAAAACCCACATAACTTTTCAGGAATGAATTTTAAAATTAAAATGGGTTCCGAACAGTTACGAATATCATTGCATCCAAATATTCTTGTTGGTGAATGCTTTTTATATTCTTGGCCAGTCTGAAATTCAGAGGCTAAACGAATCTAATGAAGGCCTTATTATGAGTCATTTTACAGGACTGGAAACAGAAGACACATTTTTGAATCTCCCTCAGCCGGTCACTCTCCCTGATAAATAGGAAATGAAACCTTGGACAGTTGCAATCCTTCCTGGAAAAATATTTTTGGTGCTGGTTGCGCAAAAGACAAAGGGAAAGGTGCTAAGAAAGCAGCAAAGCAGCACGCAAGCTGCTGCTCAGAAAACCAGAAACAGGCTGCTTTCATGTGCCACAAATAAGTATGGGCTGAAAACTGGGGAGACGAACACAGGAAATGAGGACAGCAAGAGTTGAATTCCTAACTGTCTTTTCAGTGCCTCTTGTATTTATAAAGTTTTTTTCTCTCTGCCAGACAAAGTTGCAGGGCCTGACTGCTCCAACTGGAAATGTCCATACATAAGTGCCCAGATCATTACAAACTCACTACTAGTTTCTACCCTTTGTCCTTTATATGTCCACATATTCCAGCCATTGATGAAAGGGCAGCAGACTATGCTGCTGTTCCTGCAGTAGCGAGGGCTCCTTTCCAAGCCCATTCCCTAGTAGCCCTGCATTGCTCATGGGCACCTAAGCTTTGGAAGCATACACACATAGGCCTGTGTGTGTACTTGCTGGGAAGTCTGTTCATGGAGAGGTACAGACAGTAAATATATGTTAGAAGAAGATGGCGTTACTGTCAGAATCAGTACCAATGGTACTCCAGTGTGTGACAAGGCTTGAACTGAACTGCCTGTCTTGAGCAGCAAAGCAGAAGAAGGGAATTGTGTTCCTCTCCTTATGCTTGCCCTTTTGCAATAGGCCAGCAATACAACCACTCTGGAAAGCCTTGCTGGCTGTTTTCCAGCTGTGGAAAATACCAGTCAACAATCTTTTTCAGAAGCATAGTTTTTTTCATACTTGTTGTTGTTGTTATGTGCCTTCAAGTCAACTCTAACTTATTATGATCAGTGGAATACCAAGGTTAGAATGCTTGGAGTGGTCTGCTTGAGTTCAAGCTTTAAGGAAGAGTTGGGGTGAGAGGGAGGTGCCAGATAGATATAAGGGAACCCATTGATGCGGAAAGTCCAAGCAAAGGGTTCACTCCCCACCACCACCATTCACATACTCCTCTGTACTGTGCAGAGTAGGAACAAGCCAAGCAGTGGTGGAGAAGCCATTTTGCACTAAACTGTTTTCCTTTTCATTCTTTCACTCAACATTTAATTGACTAGTTTGCTCCATTCTCCCAGATCACATATTTGCCCAGAAGTGTATGTGTGGGTGGTGGTAGAAAGTTGGACTTTTCCCCCACCTTCTTTGAGGTGTTAGTAAATGATGCACTCCCAGCACCAAATAATGCTAGGTACCCTATTGGTAATGAGTCTCTCATAGGATTTTTTGGCAAATTTATTCAAATTAAGTTTGCCACTTCCTTCTTCTTAGTCACAATGTCTTTCTAGCTTTTACATTGTGATCTCAGATGTTCTACCTGACATATCTTATGAACTTGGTATGTGACAGCATTCTTGGAGATCTGTTGATGTTCTTGAGCTCCAGAGAGACATGTTTCATAGCGCAAAGGAAAGCTGACTCATTTTTTTAAAAAAAACCAACAACTGTGATTCATAAACTGTTTGTTCCTTTTATTTACTCCGTTAAGTCTTCTGGCATACAGTCTCCATTAAAATTCACAGGGAAACCATTCAGTGGTGGGAAAGAAAGAGCAATTCATTGCAAATGACTTGATCAAAATCTTGAACATACAGGCAGATCCCAAGTTACTAATATCCAACTTACAAATGATTCATAGTTACAAACAGGAGTGAGACAACAGAAAGTGATAGAAATCTACTCCTAGGAAGGGAAAGTCACTCTTAAAAGAGTTAACATGGGGAAAAGGTATCTCAACTGAAACTTTATTACCAATCCTTGTTTACACAACCAGCCAAATTTTCCAAAATTATCACAGGGACAGAAAGTGGGGTGAAACCTACTGAACAGGGGCAGAGACAGCAAAATAAACACTACATAGGTGTTAGCCCTTCCCTATGCTTGCTTAGCACAGGGGCTGGAATTATACTTTAAAATGTACCTGTTCTGACTTACGCATTCAATCTAAGAACAAACCTACAGAGCCTTGTTCTTAAGTTGCGGACTGCCTATTCTGTATTCTTACTTGTTTTTTTTATTACAGACCTTCTTACCTTTGAAATGGATGGCACCTGAAAGCATCTTCAACAACCTGTACACTACCTTGAGTGATGTGTGGTCCTTTGGGATCCTTCTATGGGAAATATTCACTCTGGGTAAGTAATACAGGTCAATATTATCAAGCATTCATTTGATACCTTCTGTGTTTTATATTTCACTGCAAAATGAAAATCAGGATGGGTAATTTGCAGTTAAGGGGCTGGAGAACCCTACTATTGGAGGGGAGGACACCCACCTCCCACAACATCCCCCAGTGTAAGCATTTTTTGTCTTCTCTGAACCAAACCTCCAAATTACATCCTGTTTGGAATTAAGAATGGAGAGGTGTGTCAGTGTAATAGCCTCTCCAGAGCCTAAAATGGAGAGGAGAGAGTGCCAAAACTGCTTCCCATGCTCTGCAGGGAGTGTTTATGGGGGAATCTTTCTAGCAAAATATAAATCAAAATGTTAGGAGCTTTTAGGACACAAAAAATATTCTGGCACTGCATCTTCTCACTCCTGGTTCATATGCGGGGACGGAAAAACACTCTTTTTCTGGTTCTTCTCATGCCATACACATTTTCACTCCAGCCTTCTATTACTTTGTTTATTAACCACTGCTACACTGTAATGAAAAAGATTTCCAAGAAAAAAATTACATTGCATCGGCATGAAATATAAGGAGTTTATCCATTACCCTATTAGCTTAATCTCTTTTTGATATCTAAATTCCTAGGTGGGACTCCATATCCTGAACTGCCCATGAATGAACAATTCTACAATGCCATCAAGCGTGGTTACCGAATGTCTAAGCCAACTCATGCATCTAATGAGATGTGAGCATACATATTAATCTTTCATACACTGGAAAAAAGTTATGCATTTTCCCAGTACATAATTTTCAAAATTGTTTTCTCTTCCTTAACCCTTCTTCTTTCCAGCTATGAAATCATGCAGAAATGCTGGGAGGAAAAATTTGAGATCAGACCATCTTTCTCTCAGCTAGTGATGCTCTTGGGGAATCTGCTGACAGAAAACTATAGGAAGGTAAGATGTCCCATGCTGGCATGATAGAGAAGAAAGAAGCACCTTATGATTGTAGCATTGGTACATTAATGGTTGTAATGGCATTCAAAATCTACCAATGAAATATTATCCATAGTCATGATAAGATTTGCTAATATAATAAGACCTGGTTTGTACATAAGACTGAAAGGCCATGCCATGTACATGAGTGCCTTTATGCGCCATCCTTTTTTATTTTTTTCAGAGGTATCAACAGGTTAATGAAGAATTCTTGAAGAGTGATCACCCTGCAGTTGTGAGAACAAGGCCCAGAAATGTGGGACTCAACAATTCCAGGTCCACTGCCAACTCCAATGCCAGTTCAAGCTCTGTGCTTTATACTACTGTGGAGCAGAACGGACTAGACAATGATTACATCATTCCTTTGCCTGACCCTAAACCCGAAGGAGTCAATGACAACCCTCAGGAGGGCTCCAGTAGTCGGGCAAGGTGAGCATCTCCTCCATCTTCTCTTTTACTGTGACATTATTCAGTTGAATCTCAAAATTCCTCCATTCTGAAAATGTTCTTTGCAAACCATATAGGTTTGTAACATAATGGGAGGGAGAAATGTTTGATGAACATGCAGTACACTAGGGAAAAGTTTCCAAAATGTTGAAATCTACTTGTTTCCTTTTTAGTAATATATGCCCTGAGCAGTCTTTTAAAGTGTTTCATATGAGGTTCAATATCCCCTATCCAAAATGCTTAAAGGCAGAAATGTCCCCGTCCCCCCCCAGATTTTGGAATACTTGCGTATACAAAATGAGATACCTTGGAAATGAGATCCAAGGCTAAACATGAAATTCATTTCTGCTTCACACATACACAGAAGATAATTTTAAACATAGTAAAATTATGAAGCACAGAGGTCTCAGCCACCCATGTGGACAATTTTAATTTACTGTTTCCCCATTTTCCCCTTCAGTTCTACATTGAATGAAGCAAACACATCATCTACTCTATCCTGTGACAGCCCTCTATCACATCAGCAAGATGAAGAAGAAGAACAAGAAGAACAAGAAGAACAAGAACTAAAGCCAGACTGCTAGGGTCACTAGAGCTCCCTCTGTGTGTGTGTGTGTGCCTATGTTCCTGTGGCAGTAGTGCTAGGCAGTAGTGGTAGGGACTGCTAATGAAAAACTTACACATTCTTTCCTTCTTTCCTCTTCAGCCCAAAACAGAACCCAGAAATAGCAACATGTAACAAACTTTCCTGTCACTAAGAGTACATCCCTACCTAACAATAGGTTTGCAGTCCATATTAACATAGGCAAAATGTATGTTAGGGCCTAGCTTTTGTGGCTGCCATGCTCCTTAAAAGGAATGGTTTTCTTTCCATTATTTAAACTAGAGGTTGTGTTGGGGGCTGGTCCCCTGAGAGACCTTGCACAGTACACACAAAATGCCATTTATTTTTTATACCCAAATGGTTTCTAAGGATTTTCAGCTCAAGGAAGGGCTTTTCTCCCAGCAGCAGATGACCCAACATGCAAATTTGTGGGCATTTAGGGGCAAAATGTTTTTTTAACCGCTTTTTTTAACCCTGTGGGCCAAAAACATGGACCTGAGTGGCCTCATGCCAGGCATGTAGCCAGGGGGGGGGCTCGGGGGGCTTCAGCCCCCCCCGAAATTTTCATGGTGGTTCGCGAAAAGGCCTTATTGGTGCATTATTTAAACTGTTATGTTTATTCATATCATGATCTGATCACCATACTCAATATATCCCATATGCATGGGGGTATTGGGGTAATGATACAAAAGGTTTGCTAGGGAAGACCCTCTTTCACTCAGATTCAGCCCCCCCCGAAACTCAGCCCCCCCCCGAAACCCCCCCTGAAAATTTTTTTAGCCCCCCCCGAAACGAAATCCTGGCTACGGGCCTGCCTCATGCAGTCTGCAAGGTACACTTTGTCCACTGCAGTCTGAACAGAGAATTCATTTTCCATCCACACACCCCAATCCCAAACCAAGATATTATTCAGACTCTGTTTGAAAGGTCACTCTTCCTTAAATAGCCCTTTGACCCTACTGCAAGGGGGGGGGTATATTTATGGATCAAACTAGTCTCTGCTCTCTATAATAAAGCATGCCCTATTGTATCATATGGGAAAAAGGCATCCAGGGGCCTCTGGTGTAAATACCTTTCCTTGTTTCATTTTCTGTTACTTGCAAGTTTATTGTTCACACCAGGAGCTATTCAATTACTAGAGGATCAGAGCTTTTAAAAGTTTGTCCTAAAAATGTGGATGGATAATGATGTGTGCGTGAGTTTCTGTGTATGTGTGTACATGTGCTTAAAGCTCAACAATGAGGCACAGAGAAGTGACTTATCTACAGTTTTGGCCAATTTCCCAGAATTCTCCATTCAGGGCAGTATTATGGTGATGACCATCAAAAGAGCAAACTCAAACATTTAAATTGAGCTGTGTTCTTTTTTTTTCCTGGGTTCTGCAGTGTTTTAGCAGCAGGCCAAACAATTTAGCAATAAGGGTACAGTATTGCAGGTACAATGGATTACAGGTACTTAAGGCTCTACAGTTGTCTAAACTGGACCTCAAATAGTATCTTCCTTGCCCAAGGCCATACAGAACAAATGGAGGCTGGCAGCTTATGATTCAAATGTGGCAACAGCAGGACATCCCATTGCCAAGTTCCTCTGCGTATGACATATTTTCAGCATATCACTAATCTTACCAGAATTCGTGGAACTGTCTGAGGCCAATACAAGAATGAAAAATGCCTGAGCCGCTTGGGAAGACAGGCTTTCTGCTTGGATGGAAGCAAACTCTTCACCTTGGATGGACACCACTCAGTCTGCTATCAGTAGATGCACAATCCTGATCTTCTTCTAGTGGTGGGAAGGGGAGAGTTGGCTGGTACTTTCTGTGAAGATGCAGATCCAGGCATTATTATAGAAGGAATCTTATGAGAAATAAGCATTTGAGGATAATCTAAGGTGAGAAGACACCAGATCCCAAAGGCACCCACCCAACCATCTTTTTAAAAACCAAGTTAGTATTTTTAAATGATCGAATAGGTCCCTTTCTCTTGTTTTGGTATGTCTTCTATCTTTGCTGATGTTACTATGGTGATCAGCTTTTGCCATCAGATGCCATTTAGCCAAACAAGTGATTAGTAAGTGGTTTGAAGTGTGATTAACAGTCTATTTTGTGTGAGTCATGACAATTTCTGTCAATGTGCCTGAGGGCCAAACTATGCGTATGCAGAATGAGGTGGCAGATTTCTGTGCCACTACCATCCCAACGTACTATTGATTCAAGGGTGGTATCAGCCTCTGGAGTCAGTGGTAGGTTCCTTCTCAAGACAAAAAGACAGCAGGATTTTGAAATACTGGTGAATATACTAACCCGTCTCTTCCCTTGCACCATAGTTAGTCTTAGTGGATCTCTCTAGTGACCACTACATTAACTTGAAAAAAAGTGAAATAGCGGACCAGACTTCATGTATTTTCTTTGTTGGTCCTCATTCTGCCTTATGTGTAGATCAGCTCCAGCTTTACTACGGCCTCAAAGTCACCAGCTAGAAAACCAAGAACTGCCCTAGTTCTTTTCTGGCACTGGTGTCCCTTCCGTTTTACTAAAATTGCATACCGACTTGTGTTCCCAGCATTTTGTTATCAACCATTTTGTATAATTTTGGACCATCTTTTCAACTGTCTTCCATACAGAAATATGGGCAGAGGAAAGCTTCTTTCTCCTGCTAGGGCAATCTATTTACCACTTTTGTCACATGTGGGTGTTTAAAAAAAAAACTGCTACTACTCCTCCATTTTGTATTAGCTCTTTTTCTAGCCATTGTCAGTATTTGTTTATACAGATTAAGCAATAACCATAGAACCAAGAAGTATTTTTGAAAGAAGCTGCTATATATAAAAGGAAGGGTGTCCAGAAAAGGCATTCTCTAAATCATTAGCAGGAAGTGATAGGATTTTGGTGAAATCAGAACTTGGTATTTTGGACTATATTTCCCAGAATAGTCATGATGATTGAGGGATTTTGAGGTGGAAGTCCTATAAAAGGTACATCTGATTTCATGTAAGTAACCATCTTGGTTACTTAATGGATTTTAGTCTCATCTGAAAAATATTCCAACATTTTAAGAGCACAATCACCATTAAAGGCAAATAGTGACTTAGCAAGAGCTCAATCTGTGCCTTTACTTTCCCGAAGGAGTATAGAACAACCTTGTTTGTCTTTGGCTCCACATAGTGATATAATCTTGGGCTTGACACCAGGGCCAGTAGAGTGACCAGCCAAGGTGAGGTCCACCACTAGTTAGTGCAACATAGTCTAAAACAGTCCAATTTCAACTTTTTCTTCAAACTGCTCCTCAATCAAAAGCTGAATGATATGGAATTTGTCATTAAGGGAGTGAATCTATGATCACAGGGCATTTCATACAGAGGCATTTCAAATGCTGGTCTGTTGGGCCCCCAGTTACCAGAATCATACCAGACATAGTGGGTGCTACATTCTCAAAGTTTCATACTAGTAGAAAGCCCCAAACCACATGGGATTACATTTGGCCACTGACAAGATTATAGCTCAGAAGATAGTAAATCAGAGTTCCATGCTACTCCTATAAGATTTATAGACATAATGCAGTCTCTTATTCCTCCACCCCTCCCCCAAAAGTGGATCACTCTTCCTTAGTTCTGTTTCTTCACATTGCTGTCATTGTGTCATGCTTCAATTTATTTTTATTTTTATAACTGTATAGAGATGAGCCAAAACGGAATCTTTTCATTCCGATGGAAACATACTAAACTCTAGAATGTCTCAAATCCATGTTTCATGTTTAGTCTCATCTCCTGGAGTATTGCATTTACCTTTCTATAACATTTTAATTTACAGCTCTTGCAACATTACAAACTCCAATATATGCACCTTTTTCAACCAGTCACACCTGTTACATAGCCAGAATATACCAGAAAAAAGTCACACTACAGTGTTATGTTTTGAAATGCATATAAGATTGATGTATATACAGTTTTTACTTTTTGTCTTTATCTTTTTTTTTACTGCTTTGTGTTTATTAAGTGAGGGACAGAAAGTAGTGCAGAGTTATATTTTTGTTATTGCTGTGTAATCCAGAGCACATTGGGCCTTGCAATAAATGTGTTGCCTTGTCCACTCTTCCAAGAGCCAATAGGTCCATCATAGATGGAAGGACAGGAAACAGAAGTGCAATTAAGCAATGAGGTGGAAGTTGGCCAATTCTGGCATATCAAAGCCCTCCTCACCCACATCCAACATAGTTTCACCAGCTCCATGAAACGAACAGACCATTCCGTAATGGTACGTTTGAAATCCAGTGAGCTCCAAACTGGTGGTTAAAGTAAAGTTAGAGGATCAAGGTGGTTCCCTTTTATTTGCAAACTTCCACAGATGTCCAAATGTAAAGATAACCCTTTCTCAGATGACATTCGCAATTAGCCTTTGGTTCGATCCAGATTTTGCCTTTGCTGGAGTAGGCCCATTAAAACCCATAGGATTTATGTTGGTCCCATTTACTCTAGTAGGTCTATTCAAAGTACTGTACGTCTAAATTGAGGCCTAAATTTTTACCATTGCTATGTCTTTGTCTGAATCCAAAATGCATATTCCTTTAAAATAAGCAGAATGTTTTCATTCTTGTTCTGGTGACAGTTCTCTGAAAATGGGTTAAGTCATATTTAGTAGTTTATGTGTACATATATTAACCATGTACATATAGCATAGAGGGAATTTGCATTTGCCTTACCCCTGGCTCAATTTCTAAGGGATATAAAAGGGTGTTTGATGTATTGGTTGTGCCCCCAAAAGCTGGTGATCCTGAAGTCTAGATGGGAATTATAGCAGATGTTAGATTGCAACTTCCAGCAGTCCTAGTCATGGCAAGGAATTCTGGAAGCTACAAGCTAACAATATTTGGAGGACTACATGATTATCATTCCTATCCTAAAGAAAAGACATGGTGGTGGTTAAATTGCCATTCAGAGAGCAAAATGGCCTTGACAGTGGCTTCCTGCAGGTGGCAAATAATGTTCTGTGACTTGGGAATGTTCAGAAAGCACAACAAAACCAGAATTAATTTCTCCATTATTTGCTACTGATTATAGTTCAAAGAGCGGGAACTGTTTGTACTTTAATCTCACGATTTGTCCCCAATTGTTGCTGTTTGTTTTGCTTCCTGCAGATTTTGTACAAAAAATTAATACCTCATGCAATTAGCCCAGATTACTGTCACATGAAATCCCTCTTTCCAATTATTCCCTTCCTTCTCCCTGTTAAAAATATTTTATTTGTTCATTAATTGCATGCAGATGCATTCCTGAACTAGTTTAGCTTGCAAATATCTATCTCATTTTCATTTTGGAAGAGACAGAGGAAGCTGTTTCTAATCATCTCCAAAGTTAGTAGAACTCGAGGTGTGAAGGTGAAGTATCTCCAGGGGGAGGTTAGGCCTACATATTTCAGATGGCAATTGGATAGAGGCCACATTGATTTTATTCTGCACATTTGCCATTTCTTTTTTTGAAAAATTAACCAGTGGATTTTTTTAATTACTGTAAAGATATGGGCATTACTTCACACAAATACTGTTCCATGGTGATAATATCAAGTGGGGAATGGTAACAGTACAAAAAGGGTAACCTGAATGAAATGCTACCTACTGCTGTTAAGAGATACCATATTGACTTTATAAGAAACATAATGTTAAAGTAGGGAAAAACAGAATAGATCTATTGGCTTAATGGTCCAGACACATGTTAAATAATTATAATTATCTGGCTAAAGTTCACTGTAAGATCTACCCACTGAGACTGTGTTGCACACTGGAATAGGTTTTTGTGTGTAGCCTTTGTCAGCAGCTTGTGCATGCAGCTGTAAAATAGATCCAAATCTCTCCTGGCACACTAGCAGGATTCAAGCTCCTCTTGCACTCCTCAAGGTCCCCCTCCTGATCCAGTGCTGAAGGGGGTGGAGTGCATTTCAGGCACTTGTCACAAGGTGGTACCAGATAGATAAAGGGAAGGTTTATTAGAGGTGAGCCAAATGAATATGTTTCTTATTGCTTTACATCGGATAGGTGCATTTCTGAAGCACTCAAAGAGGAGATGTTTGCAGAGGACAATTAGACTGATTCCTGAATTACATTTGCAAATTTGAGTCACACTGTGTGTGAAAAGTGTGCACATACACAAATAAAAGTGGTGAGGAAGTGATGTCCATATTCTCACCTGTACATCCCACTACCCTCTGCTTGATGTGTACCAGATCCAAGAGGCTCACAACATTCCAGGCCTCCAAAGCAACTTGCACGAGTCAACTTAGTTTTCATGGCAGAATCATCATGCACCCAGTTCTCTTGAACTTGAGGTTGGCGTATTCACCCCTAACCCAGGTTCTTGCCTCCTAGCAGACCCATAGAGATTCTTCCCTACTTGCAGTGCTCTCTGAATGGGAAAACAAGACCCCATGATGTTTTTCTCCCATTTGAATTCTTCCCTAAACCACCATGGGGGCAAAAATGTGTTTTGAACAAAGGTACCAAAGATTTAGCATTATCCTAGGTTTACAAATGTATGTTAAGACTCATTAAACCATGTTTATATCAGTGAAATACTATTTTATTCTGTAAACTTGCCATATGTATTTTTAAAGAATGTTTTTTAAAGAATTAAAAGAGCTTCTTTTTGAAACCTAGTGCCTCTTCTGTTTCTGGAAATGTGGGTTAAGGCTTCCCTTCAGTTTCTCTGTACTGAACAGGGTTCCCAGCATCAAGCAGAAGAATGTTAATATGCTTAGTGTAACTCCACAGCTTAGGACAATCTTAGCTGTGGTACCAAGGAGAGAGGGGGCACACGTAGAGCTATGCCAAAGAGTGCAATGGGAGTCGGAAGGGACAAATAGAAGAGTATTTTTTAAATATTGAGCAGAGTCATTGGGTTGTACAAAAGAAGGTAAGTGAAAAGAATGGGTTGTAGGTGCCATTTGGCTGTATGAGAAGAAATGAAGCCGCACAAGTTTCCCAAAAGCAGGTGTGGAGTTTCTAAAAAGCAGGTGCTGGGTGTGCTTTCCTACATCCCTGGAAATGTGATCCCTGGCCAAATAACACCTCCTTCAAGCTCTGGGACTCTTCTGATGTCTGGACCTCCACCAGAGTCAAATCAGCACTGAAGATGAGAATGGAAATTATATCCTGTAGCCATAAATTATGAATGCTGGTTTGAACATGATTTTTAAAAAATTCTATGTGGAAAGAGAGTGATGCAAACTGTGCCTCTTCTTCATTAACATCAAAGTTGGGTTGAAGCTCTTCCGAATCCATGAACACAGACTGCAACATCCACACATCTGATAGTGTCAGGGAGCACTCTACGCATCTCCATTGGCCTAGTTGCACCTAATCTTCCAGCAGCGAAAAGGTGAGAGATGCAACATTTTGTGCATATTTCACATCCAAAATTAAGGCTCAAGATGCTGTCCTCGTCTGACCTGCTCTTGGGTTGGGATAACTTGGAAATCATTATAATCCCATGATTTCTGGGAATGGGTGGGGAAACAAATATATGTATTGATTTATGTGTTTTTTCTGGTTTTCCATATATATTGATTTAATCTCCAAATGATCAACTAGACTCAATATTCATCTAAAACTTTATCCCTAGCAAGAGGCAAAAGCCTTAAATGTTCTCTAAAAATATCTTGGAGGCCATTATTCCCATTTCCAAAACATTTATTTACTTTTAAGCAAGAAACATGCATGTCTTCTCCAAAAATAACTTGGCATCTTGTTGTCTGGAATATCTTCCAAATCCAGATTCAAACTGAATTGTTGCAAATTTTTGAATGCATTCTGCATACAGTAGAGTCTCACTTATCCAACCTTCACTCATCCAACATTCTGTATTATCCAACACAGTCTGCTTCCCACCCGGAATAATGTCCAGGGTGGGAGAAAGAAAGAACTCTTGTCTGTTTTCGTGCTAAAATCATAAATACAGTTATTACTACATAATATTTCTGTGTATTGAACTCTTTTTCTGTTGATTTGTTGTAAAACATGTTGTTTTGGTGCTTAATTTGTAAAATCATAATGTAATTTGATGTTCAATAGGCTTGTTCCTATTCAACATTTTCACTTATCCAACACCAGTCCGTTTATGTTAGATAAGCAAGACTCTACTGTATATGAAAAGGTAAAGGTTTCCCCTGACATTAAGTCTAGTCGTGTCCAACTCTGGGGTGTGGTGCTCATCTCCATTTCTAAGCTAAAGTGCCGGTGTTGTCCGTAGACACCTCCAAGTTCATGTGGCTGGCATGACTGCATGAAGCACCATAACCTTTCTGAAGAAGCGGTACCTATCGATCTATTCATATTTGCATGTTTTCAAACTGCTAGGTTGGCAGAAGCTGGGCCTAACAGTGAGAGCTTATCCTGCCCCCTGGATTCAAATTGCCAACCTTTCAGTCAGCAAGTTCAGCAGCTCAGCGGTTTAACTGCTGTGTCACCAGGGGCCTCCTTTTCTAATACACACACACGCCTTTTAAAAAGTATAACCCAGCCCCCACATTGGAATGCCTACTCCTGAGAAACTGTCCCAAAACTTGCATTGTGGTCATTTGGGTGTAAGATGAAAACGTAAAAGACAATCTCTAGGCTGTTTATTGTTCAACTTTTAAAAGTGATTGCTTTTCTGGTCTTGAATTGCTGCTAATATTTATATGCAGTTTAGCTTGGTTTAATTTTAAACCTTTTTGGTGCTTCCATAATATTTTTAAAACATATAATTTTTATAGTTTTAAGTTGTCTGTGGTGAACTGCTGAAACAACCAAATTATTCAGGAAAATTATTTGGCCTTGTAAAATGGTAGTTTTAATGCAGAAGTTTTAATGCTTCCACGTGAAAATGTATAGTTGTCTGCTTCATGTGAATAATCTGGTCCCAAGCATTCCGTTCTTAAAAAGGGAAGAAAAAATAAGTTGAAAGTTTCAAAACCCCTTGCCTTTTTCAATCAGTCTTTTGGCAACATATTGTGGGTTTCCCCCCTCCCTTTTACTTCTGTTCTCAGCATTGAAATGTTATTCAAAAATGAAAGGACCCACCACTTATTTGCTATTAAACTTGCAAGTACATTGTAACTCTAAAATTGTCACTTGCAAATAGTTATAACACTTATTGACATGTTAATGTTTACAAAAAAAGTGACTAAAATGGCAATATTTTGAGGAGCAACATTTTGCAATGACAATGAAACATGGCTCACTCTGTAAATATTGCTTCACCAATAGCACTCACATTTAAAAATGTTAAGAAATAATACCTCCGTCTTCTTTAATTTTGAAAAAACAACAGTAAATTTTAATGAATAGCAATGTTACTTTTGATGTATGGATTCCATTCCTACATCTGGATTGTAGGCTCCTTAACTGATTCTAAATTGATCAAGGATTCATATGCATGTGTAGAATGAGAAAAGAGGCCTCCGCAGAAGTATCTGAAATTTATTATAAAGCTGTTCTACCTTGTAAACCTTGGCCCCATGTACACTGACTATTCAATGCATATACTCCTGTTCAAAGCAGATAATCTGGAATCAGATACTGGGATACATGACATCCAGTAGATCCAGCCTTAGGTCATTTCTACACTGACTTATATCCCAGGATTATCTGCTTTAAACTGAATTATATGAGGACTCTTCTACACATGCTCTAAAACCCAGAAGTAACTGCATTAAAGGGGGCAGTAGCTAAATGAAGTTTAATCAAAGTGTGGGAGGGATCAGGTTAAGATCTAAAAAATACGTGTTTAAAAAGTGCACTTAAAGCTCGATTCAGCCCAAAAAAGTGCACCTTTGCATGATTGTATATCTTGGTAGTCATGCAAAATATGTGCTTTCCTTCCCACTCCAGCACACATGTACTTTTTAAACACCCAAAACAGCTGATCAGAGTGTCAAACGGACACACTGGTGGTTCCAAGGAAGCATAAATAGAGAACAATTAGAACTCTTTGAAACTCTTTATTTTACACTTTATAATCTTAAACAGAGGTTGAACTAAGAATTGGGGGAAGAGAGAAATCCAACTGAAGATTTTTAAAAAATCTTGATCTGCTATAGAGAAAGGTTGTGAGGATGGTGGGGGGCCACTTCCAGGGACTGACTGATCTGTGTATGAACCTGCTGTCAGGTCCCAGGATTTTTTGACTCAGTTATAAAACGCGGATTTTGACACTGTCTGGAAGTGCCCTGAGTTTCCATTTACAGATAATCTGGGATAAGGAGATAATCTGGGATCAGAGCATTGGATATTGGGGCAGTGTGGAAGGGGCCAGATTCTTTGTAATTTTGCAAAAAAAAACTCCAGGGTTTTTTTTTTATATGCAGCCCTCTAGATGGAATCACTTTATTTTGCAGTTGGACAGGGGAAGGAGTTAGTAGTTGACAGAACAAGGAAGTCATCATTCCTACAGGCACGTGGTTCTTTACTGAGTTGTATTTTTATTTTTCAGAATGTGTATGTGCATGTGTGTGCAGATACTTGTGTATCAGTATATCAAAATTAGCACACCCCACTTAACAATAGTAAGTATATCAAAATTAGTACACCCACTTAACAATTGGCACACCCCACTTAACAATTCTGCCTACTATAGGCACCCAGATAAAGGGCATGACTGCAATGACTTCACTTCACTTAGGTGATCCCTCATTGGACGAGTAGGATAGTCTTCCAGAATCAGTATTCTGCAATGACACTCTCCGTCATATTCAACGGAATATTGCAAATAACCATACTGATGCAGACTGTGGCCAGGAAATCAGAAGACGCTTACTTCTTGGGAGGAGAGCAATGTCCAGTCTCGATAAAATAGTAAAGAGTAGAGACATCAGACTGGAAACAAAGATCCGCATAGTCAAAGCCATGGTATTCCCTGTAGTAACCTATGGATGTGAGAGCTGGACCTTAGGGAAGGCTGAGCGAAGGAAGATAGATGCTTTTGAGCTGTGGTGTTGGAGGAAAGTGCTGAGAGTGCCTTGGACTGCGAGAAGATCCAACCAGTCCATCCTCCAGGAAATAAAGCCAGACTGCTCATTGGAGGGAAGGATACTAGAGACAAAGTTGAAGTACTTTGGCCACATCATGAGGAGACAGGAAAGCCTAGAGAAGATAATTATGCTGGGGAAAGTGGAAGGCAAAAGGAAGAGGGGCCGACCAAGGGCAAGATGGATGGATGGCATCCTTGAAGCGACTGGACTGACCTTGAAGGAGCTGGGGGTGGTGACGGCCGACAGGGAGCTCTGGCATGGACTGGTCCATGAGGTCATGAAGAGTCGGAGACGACTGAACGACTGAACAACAACAAGCATACTGAAGTTTCCCTTTAACTGATAGCTTGATATGGCCCATATTGGATGCAAATCAGTTGCAGCCAAGATGAAGAAAGGGGCTGGGCAACCTTTTCGTTACAGTCCTAGACTTGATTCATATGGGAAAGCTGAGCTGTGGCAGTCATGGCTGGTAATTTTTGTCTATCAACACTCAGTAGGAGTTGAGTCAACAAGCAGGAAAAATAATCATCTCTTTCCCATCAAAGAAAAAAGTCTGTTTTATGAGCAGCTAGCCTCCTCCTTGTTTATGCTCAGGCCTTTTGTGCGAAGGAAAGAACTGAACAAACTCTATGTGGTGGCAGCAAAATCTTAGGTGTTTGGGAATAAAAACTAAAACCTCTAGTTGGAGTTGCATCTATGGCCTGAAAGGGAAGGCTGACAGGAGAAAGCTGATGAACTTCATGCTTCAACAGTGTTCATACAAGTCTCAGGCCCTGCACTTTGTTGATCCCAGAGAGCAATGTGGGATAGGAGCAATGCAATGTGGGATAGGAGCAATGCAATGTGGGATAGGAGCAAGGAAGAATATTGTGTGGCTATGACCCCTTCTACACTGCCATGTAAAATCCAGATTATCTGCTTTGCACTGGGTTATATGGCATTGTAGACTCATAAAATCCAGTTCAAATCAGGTAATGGGGGTTATCTGCATTCATAATCTGGATTATATGACAGTGTAGAAGGGGCCTAAATATGGAGCCCCCAGTGGCTCCATATTAAATCCCTGTGCCGGCAGGACTGAAAACCGACAGGTTGCAGGTTCGAATCCGGGGAGAGGTGGATGAGCTCCCTCTATCAGCTCCAGCTCCTCATGCGGGGACATGAGAGAAGCCTCCCACAAGGATGATAAAAACATCAAATCATCCGGGTGTCCCCTGGGCAACGTCCTTGCAGACAGCCAATTCTCTCACATCAGAAGTGACTTGTAGTTTCTCAAGTTGCTCCTGACACGACAAAAATTAAAAAGGAGCCTAAATCGGAGCATCTGCAAAATATCACAAAACGAGTAATACCAAGGCCCTTTCCACACTACTGCATAAACTCCACATTGAACTGGATTATATGGTAGTGTGTACTCAGATAATCCAGTTCAAAACAGATATTGTGGGTTATCTGCCTTGATATTCTGGGTTATATGACTGTGTGGAAAGGCCCTAAGTAAAAAGCCCTCTTTTCCCCCCTAAGAGCAGAATATATGTGAATGATAGAAGATGAAGGGTACATCCACACTGTATAATTAAGGCTATTTGACAGCACTTTAGGTGTCATGGCTCAATGCTATGAAATCCTGGGATTTGTAGCTTGGTAAGGCTTCCAGCCCTATTTGGCAGAGAAGACCTTGTCAAATTACAATTTGCTAGCATTCATTTTTCACTGTAAATGGATCCTATGTCTTCTTCAAAGACCAGGATACTTTGGTACCTATGAAAACCTCTTAAATACTTACAATACTTTAAATATAATTCGCTATCTGATTTGAGAGATTTTCATAGGTAAGAGTTACTTTTGAGATACACTACTGAATGTAGTGCTGCTTCCCATATGCAAAAGATTATTTTTGTTAAGCATACTTTAAAAACATTGGTTCGGTTTTTGAAAATCAGAAGTACATTTTTGCAAGTCTTACAGTTAAAGTTTTGGGCTTGTTGTCTGTCTGGTGCCTTTCTGCAGTGAGCATCTTTGTGGAGAGAAACAACCGAGAGGCCACTGAGAGACAGTTTCCTCTCCCAGCAGATGATTTAGTACTTGTTCCTTCCTTCGAGTGAGTCAAGTTCCCTTTGAGTTGGCATTTGTTCTTGGAAAAATAAAGAAATAGAGAAATAAATGGTTTTTTTAATTCCCCTTTGGTTAAAAACACAAGTGATCAAGACTTTTGAGCAGTAATATGACCAGCCTAGATTATTGTTTTCTTAATTGCATATCAAATAAATTACTGAAAGTTTTAAACCTCATAAATCACTCACTAAACCACATTTCATAGTTCACAAACAATTAAATAAATCAATACAGGCAGTCCCCAAGTTACGAACAAGATAGGTTCTGTAGGTTTGTTCTTAAGTTGAAAGCTTCAGTGTAGACACCTTTTCCCCATAATAACTCTTTCAGAGTGAATTTCCCTTCAAAGGAGTAGATTTCTCTCACTTCCTGTTGCCTTAAGCTCATTCTTAACTATGAGTCAGTTGTAAGTCGGATATTTCTAACTCAAGGACTGCCTGCACTTTATAGTTTTCACACAACCTTACCATCACACACATTATTCATTTTGTGAATTTTTCTTAGCTTAACTGCTTTATTCACACCTGTATCTCTATGATACATTTTCCACAGTCTACACAAGCAACTCCTTCAATAAGCTTCCATTTGCTCTCTCCCCTTGTCTTTTCCCAGCTTCTTCTTTCCTCAGGGAGGAGAGCATGGGAGCAGGGTATCAGTATCATCATCATAATCACTTTGTTTATCTTGTGCCATTGCATTGTCCTTCACTTGCTTTTTCTACCCCATCACTCACTCACTAAGGCAGCATGCCTGGAATCAGCGTAAAGTCTGGATTGCACTGTGTATACCATTGTTATCCGTCATCACTATTCATTAGTCAAGCTACAGCTGACTACTGGCTAGACATGCTCTGATTTGGAGCATATCAACAATGGATATTGAAACAACTCCCACTAGGGTGGCTATTTTTTTTCACCATGGTGGCACAACGGGTTAAACCATTGAGCTGCTGAACTTGCTGATCAGTAGATTGATGGTTCTAATCTGTGGAACAGAATGAGCTCCCTCTGTTAGCCCCAGCTTCTGCCAACCTAGCAGTTTGAAAACATGCAAATGTGAGTAGATCAATAGGTACCACCTCGGCAAGAAGATAAACGGCACTCCATGTAATCATGCCAGCCACGTGGACTAGGAGGTGCCTCGGCTTAGAAATGGAGATGAGCACCACCCCTCTGAGCCAGAGATGAGAACCACCCTTCAGAGCAGGAAGTGGAAGCCTTTACCTTTATCTGTGTTTTGTTGTTTCCAGGCATTGAATGTTTGCCTTTGTGTTTATGCATGCTCTAATTTGCCCTGAGTCCCCTTGGAGAGATAGGGCAGAATACAAATAAAGTGTTATTGATAATAATAATAATAATAATAATAATAATAATAATAATAATATAAGCATTTGAGTCCCAAGCTTTTAAGTTATTTGAATGGGCTATGCAGCTGTTTTATGACTGTTGGGATGTTTTCTGCCGACCTACTTCCAGTTACCTTTCCAACCTCTGCATTTTGAAATCGACTGCAATTTCCAAATAGGCTTCAAAGTCAGCCTCACATATAATGCAATTGAGTAATTCAAATGAGATTCTACTGGAGTGTGGATCAACATGGTGATGTTATCTTTGGCTGTCATGGATGGTGAAACAGGAAGGCCCTGCATACCGCTGTGGACATGTGGCATTCCAATGACAATGTCAGATGTACTAGCACCATCAAACTTTAAAATAGGGCACCATATTCCAAATCATCCGATCTATCCAATTATAATACTCCCATAATCTATGCTTCCATCATAGCTGGATTGTTTGAGTTTACTGGCCACCGTTCACTATTTCCACATTCTAAATTTGATAAAAAGGAGAAATAGAGCTGGGTGAAGTGGTGACATCTCACCTTGGATGTCTACTTGACATTTGAAAAGGGTGGATATAAATTAAATCAAACCATTTATTAACGGGTTTATTGATTTTTGCAGATCTTAAACAGAACAACAATTGTGACCCAGCAACATTTTTGCAAATGGCTTTCTAAGGGAGAATGATCTTACTTAAACAGTTAGCCATATTTTCAATTCCAGAAAGGGAAGATCAGTCATCTAGGTAATTAATCTATTTTTATGTCAGAATTTCTGTCCTATACAACCATGTTTGGAATAAACAGAAGCCTTGCAGCTAAATCTTTTGCAGATTTTGGTTGTGGGGTGGGTGGAGCTGGGGCTGCCACATGGCTCTGTGATCAGTTCTCCTCTTCCCAGCCAACTCTACCCATGAGGAGGCTGGGGGGCAAGTGCATGGATCACCAGCCAGTGACATTTGAACCCATGTGCCAACCAAAGTGAAAACTAGGTTTACACTCCTGTCAGATTGGGGGTACAAAGGTGCCTCCCAGGAGTGCCCTGTTTATGCAACTCCCCATGAATCCAGGAGTCTTCCTCATATACCATATTCTGAGGTGAACAAGCAGCAGGTGGTCAAAGGTGCCTCAGTGGTAGAATCTATTATGATTCATTTGGAAAATAACCCCCATAATCTGGATGTAATGTATGCCCTCAAATTATTGCATTAAAAAATATAGGATCCACAAAACAGCACCAGTTATTGTGCTCATGCATAGCTAGATTATGGCCCATGTGAAAAACAAAACACACAGGGTTATTCTGAAGTACAGATACTTCTGTCCTTTTACTTCTCATTTTCATCTGCTGATGAATCAAAATTCATTGAGGAAGGTGAAGGAGAGTTCGTTGCCTATGTTTTCATGCTCTGCTTGCTGTGTGTTGTCCCTGGTTTTTACCTAAGATATGTCAACAAACTATATCATAACTTATTTATTTTTGATGCCATACAATACTACATTATTAAAAATCATAAGAACACAAGAAGAACCCTGAATCAGACCAAAGGCAGAGCTAACACATCTTGAATTTTATTACTGACCATAGATCCATCTCTGCTTTTCATACAGAATGTATCCCACTCTTTAACTCCTTTGCATCACATTTCCATTATGATTCTTATATCAAGGAGTCTAATTTCCCGATTTTGTCTTGAAGAACTAGTATGTAAAGATCCCTCTCCAAATGTTTCTGGTGTATACACTGCATGTGTTCTCCTTTTGAACAGCCATTATTCCTTTCTCTGCAAGCAATGCATAGTTCTATCCTATCCCCATTTGGATTATGAGAAACATTTTCATCTTCCTTCTACCAGCGTTTCTTATATTATGCCAATGGTCAGCTTCTATTAGCTCTTTTGCACTGCCCATTTCAACATGTTTCTGAGTACTGTAGACTTTCAAATCCACATCATCTCATCAATGTATTGAGCCTCTTCAGTTCTGCCTGACTAGCTTGCTCTTAATATAAAACAGGCAGAATTTCAAAGAAATTGAAAAACTTAGAGCCCTTGAATTTTAGGTTTCGGTATACTGATTTAAATTTGGCTCCTAGGACAGCATGCCATTGGTGCCAATGTGTACCATAACTGTGTTCAACACACCCTTTGCCAATCTATCTAGATGAACCATGACATATTCTGTAACATGTAATCACAAAAGACACAAAGCCATCTCCCAGTAGTTTTGCAGTGATTTCTCTGTTCTAGAAAGCTGCTCGCCCGGCCATATTGCAAGGTAGGAAAACATATTCTAACCCCATTGGAGCTGGTTGTGTATATTCACCCATTTGAAGGTCACATTGTCTGTGGATGCTAGCACCCTCTAAGTATGTCTTGAACTTTCCCAGATTAAAACATTTCCATGTCTGTTATGTGGTCTCAGTTCCTTAATGTCCAAGTAAATGGAAACCAGGGTTTAATTCCCCGCTTAGCCATGAAAATCTACTGGGTGACCCTGGGCAAGCCACACACTCTCAGTCCCAGGAAAAAAACACATGATAGGGTCATGTTAAGGTTGCCATAAGCCAGGCACACAACAATAACAACAAAGAAATGTTTAGTGAGCATGTATAGTATTGCAGACTAAATATTTGATATACTCTCCCCATTTCCTCAAAAATCAGGACTATTAGATTTTATGGATCAAATTGATGACACCTTAATAAGTGTGAAGGCTGGAAGCAGAACTCCTAACTTATGTACAATGATTTAAAACCACAGACACTTTAACAAATCAATACATATGTTGTTATACACCTTCAAATCAACTCTGACCTATAGTGACCCTGTCACAGGGTTTTCTTGGCAAGATTTATTTAGAGGATTACTCTCATTGACTATCAGGTGGAAAAAATTGGACTTGTCCAACATTGTGGGGTTCCATATCTGAGTGGGAATTTGAACCCTAATTCCCTGGAATCCTAGTCCAACATTCAAACCATCATACCACACACAATAGACGTTTTCTCTCTGATAATGGGAGGAAGAAGACAATAAGAAAAGTTTCTATCTCTGTTGCAAGATACCCATATATTTGGTGCCAGGCTTCCTAAGAATGAATAGAAAGGAAGAAAATAGAGATAGAGGATAATGATGAAGTTATTTGATCCTATGCTGAAAATAAACTAAAATGTAAATAATATCCTCTCGCAAAGCCATTAAGTTTGAAAACCCATCCATGGAGTCTTTGTACATACTTATTTCATTGCATAATATTAGCCATAGCATATTAGTTGCACCTCCCTTTTTGGGTTGCCAAAATGGTATATTCTTGTTTTCATCGCATATTAGGTGCACATGCAGTTGATGGGTGCGACTATTATACAAGGGGACAAGACTCCTTAGCTCTGAGAGGAGAGGTGGGCAAATGGATGAACCTCTCTGGATGGTGACCACCATCCAGAGAGTAACAAGGCCCCTCTTGGCTGCTGCAATGGAGTGGGGCCTTGTAACTCTCTCTCTCTCTCTCTCTCTCTCTCTCTCTCTCTCTGATGGGTAGGTGATCCTTCATCACCTGCACATCTGCCAGCAAGAGCACTGGGATCTCCCTTGGCTGGCAGCAGCCTAAGAATACCTCATAGTTCTCCTGCAGATGACTTTGCAGCTAAAGGGTTTCCTTCATCTGTCAATCGAGGGAAGCCTTGTAGCTGCGAAATTATTTCCCTGCATAATAGTAGCAAAAGGGGGGGAAATGTGACTATTATGCGATGAAATACACTAAGTCTAGATTGTGTGTTCTCCTATAAAAGTGATTTGATCCAGTGAAAGATTCCAGAGAGGTTTTACAGAAACTATTGTCCTCCAGTGAATACATACCTTACTAGTTTTCAGAATCCATGAATAGATGGAGGTTGAAAAGCAAGCTGTAGACATGATTCTACATATCTGCACCCTCACCTCATGACTCCCTTACATATGTCACTTAGCAAAATCCTGATTGGTATTGTTCTGCATGAATGATTTTTTAAAATTTTGAATAAAGAACCAAGCTCTTGTGGACATGGATAGGTCTGAGAGGGGTCCTTTCAATGAAGGAACTGCTTTCTTCTCCCCAGCATTGCAGGAGAAGCTTGGCTTTTTTTGTTTTGTTTTTTAATTACACACACTCACTTACACACTCTTCTTTTTCTAGCTAAACTAGGAATTTCCTAACATGTGGTCATCCTTAAAAAGGAGAAGTTTTCTTCCCCAAAGCAGCAAACAGATCCAGCAGATGCATGGCTGAAGAAAGCGTAGCAGACCTTTCTACTTCACCCACCTTTTTCTTCTTAAAGCAGACCATTTGGACCAAGGAGGCACTGGCATTTTTCTAAGACCGTGGCAGCACACCTGGCTGGTGTGGGCTGGACACCTTCACTCCACGGACAATGAGCCCAGCTGTCTGGATGCTTCTTTTGGGAACCATTTCCCAGGGTATGTCTGCTTTTTTGCCAATCACACCCAAACAATAGCAGCTCATGTGGGAGCTGGAGAATAGTTAGACAAACCAATTTTCTGATTTTACATATATTTATTTAGTTACTGTTAGACTTTTGAAGAGTCAGGTGTTGTTTATTTTTCTATTTCATTACAATTCCCAGAAACACCTAGTCAACTGTGCTGGTTTAAGATTGTTATGAGTTATAGTCCAAAAAGGTAACTTTTCCCAACTCAGAAGGCATGGGGTGGAGGGGAGAGGCAATGTTTCTGAATTGTCTCTCCATGACTTTTTATAGTGTGTTGGATTCAGGTTCTGTCTACCATTAGTGTAAAGGTTTTCGCACACAGAATTTTCCCCCACTCAGTTTTTGGGACTCACTCTCTCCACTGCATAGCAACTTAACTTACCCTTGATATTAGAGCCTTCTGACCATTTCTGTGGGACGAAGGTCCTGCCATGGGAAAGATTAATTGAATATGGAATGATTACATGCTCAAATCAAGAATTCTATTTGTTAAAAGAAATCATATGATTCTTACTCAACCTTTTGCCTTTTCTCCAGTTACAAGGGAAACTATTATTTGCCCTCTTACCATTTGTCATAAGAGACTGCTACTCTTGCGTGGCCATACCAGGCCCTTGTATGGACAAATGAACAATGTATTGACCATTGAAGTTTGGGGTAGTTTAGAAAAGCAAATTTTAGAAATTTTCACATTTTTAACAGAAGGCCAGACTAACTCAACCTAGATTGTCTTGTAAAGTGAAATGACACTTCATTGTTGGATGAGAGATGAAGTCTACATTCTAGTGAATGAACTGTTATGATACTAACCCAGAGCTGTCTAGACAAGTCAAAAGATTCTGGCTTCACCATGAAGGGAAACCTGGTTGTTTTCAAGATGCACAGCTATTTCCAGTGAAGGTTTGTGGGTTTTGCCCAGTTTGCCCTACTTTAGGCAAAGATTAGGGTATACTTCAGAGTTGCCTACAGCTGCAAGGCAGTCTAGACAGTTAAATCAGGTCTGATTTGGTCAGATCCACTGTCCAAATGGGACTCCAATGCCATTACTATTTCCCTGCACTTGTTAGCACAGGGAAAGGGGATTAACTGTGTCATCACCTGTAGACAACAGCGACAGATTGGGCATGAATGTCCCGGCTCATATCTACACCAACTTAAACTGCCCAGGACATAACCAGTTATTGTTTTTTGATGTTGTTTTGTTTTAATTTTAAAATAGTAAATATTGGAGACATACTCAAGGACAGACTCAGAAAAACTATATTGAAAATATAGGGCGTTTGCCACCGCTGCTAACTTCTCTGGCACTTACGCCCCTTCCCTACCCTCTATGCCGCACCTTAGTGAATACTGAGACTCAGTTTCAGGCACCTACTGCACTTTAAATCTTGCACTTTATGTACGTGCCCTACAGAATATAGTGTTGTCAACCGAGTGGTTACTGCTGTCTGTATCGCATTTAAGACTCTTGCACTCTCGCACTTTACAAACTGTCTAACGGGTGCGGCTGAAATGTCCTCACCATCTGTAGCTATTATCATCCATGTGGCCCCCCACCCCCCTGTTAATACTATCTCTGTTACTAGTAGTTAGCGGAGAGGCCAGGGGGGGAGGTGGGCTGGAGCCCAATGGAGCCGAGAGGAGGGAGGAAGGAGAGAAAGGATGTTGGCAGGACCCAACAAAGCACACAGCTGAGGAAGCAGGAATCAGGTCCTTGATATTAGATCGCGGCATGGAGGGAGGGAGGAGTTCCACTAGCCGTGGGGCCCCCATAGAGGTCGTGGTGGGAAGGAGGAGATGCGGAAGAAGGAGACCTCGAATTCGGCCTAATTCGGACCACCTATCTAAATTAATAACTCCCAACCGGTCTCCTAAGGTAAATTGGTGTAGCCAGGTGAGCGGGCCCTCGGGATTGAAGGTGGTGCTGCTGAACGCCAGATCTGTCAGCGGAAAAACGACCTGGATCCAGGACTTAATCCTGGAGGAGCGGGCAGATCTGGCGTGCATTACGGAGACCTGGTTGGATGAAGCTGGAGGGGTAAACCTGACCCAGCTTTGTCCTCCAGGCTTCTCCGTACAGCACCAACCTAGATCCGGAGGACGGGGAGGCGGTGTCGCAGTGGTCTATAGAGATTCCATCCATCTAACCAGGAGCCCCATCCCGCAGACCACAAATTTTGAATGCGTCCACCTGAGGGTGGGTGACCGGGACAGAATAGGGATTCTGCTAGTGTACCGTCCACCTCGCTGCACTACAGTCTCCCTACCTGAGCTAGCGGGGGTGGTCTCGAGCCTGGCGGTGGAGTCCCAACGGCTTCTTGTGCTGGGGGACTTCAACATCCACGCCGAGGCAACCCTCACAGATGCGGCTCAGGACTTCATGTCCGCCATGGCAACCATGGGGCTGTCCCAACGAATAACTGGCCCCACCCACTGTGCTGGACACACATTGGACTTGGTTTTCTGCCAGGGATGGGAGCAGGGTGGCGGTGTGGAGGAGTTGTCCATCTCTCCGTTGCCATGGTCCGACCACTTCCTGATTAGATTTAGGCTCACTGCGCCCCCTAACCTCCGCAAGGGTGGAGGACCCATTAGGATGGTCCGCCCCAGGAGGCTAATGGATCCGAATGGATTCCTGACGGCTCTTGGGGAGTTTCCCGCCACCGCGGCAGGTGATCATGTCGAGGCCTTAGTCGCTCTCTGGAATGGGGAGATGACCAGGGCTATTGACAAGATCGCTCCGGAACGTCCCCTCTCGAGTAACCGAGCTAAACCAGCTCCTTGGTTTACTGAGGAGCTGGCAGCGATGAAGCGAAGGAAGAGGGTTCTAGAGAGCGTGTGGCGCTCAGACCCAAGCGAGTCAAACCGAACACGGTTTGTGTCCTTTTTAAGGGCATACGCCGCGGCAATAAAAGCCGCAAAGAAAACTTTCTTTGCGGCCACTATTGCGTCTGCAAAAAACCGTCCGGCGGAGCTGTTTCGGGTTGTCAGAGGTCTTTTAACTCCCTCCACTTCAGGTGGGAGCCCTGACAATTCGACAGCGCGCTGTGAAGCATTTGCTCGGTTCTTCGCAGACAAAGTCGCTTTGATCCGCTCTGGGCTGGACGCCACATTAGATGCAGTCTCTGTGGATGTGACACAAGCACCTGCTTGTCCGATTTTGTTGGATTCTTTTCAGTTTGTGAAACCCGAGGATGTGGACAAGATACTTGGAGGAATGAGACCCACCACGTCCATCCTAGACCCCTGCCCATCCTGGCTTCTGAAGGAGGCCAGAGGGGGATTGGCCGAGTGGGTAACGGTGGTGGTTAACGCCTCCCTTCGGGAGGGCAAGATTCCAGCGAGCCTAAAACAGGCTGTTATAAAGCCGCTGTTGAAGAAACCATCACTTGACCCCACTAAATTGGACAACTTTCGGCCTGTTTCCAATCTTCCCTTCTTGGGCAAAGTCATGGAAAGCGTGGTGGCCTCACAACTCCAGGTATTCTTGGGAGACACGGATTATCTAGATCCGGCACAGTCTGGTTTCAGACCGGGACATGGTACCGAGACGGTCTTGGTCGCCTTAGTGGATGATCTGCGCCGGGAGCTAGACAGGGGGAGTGTGTCCCTGTTGGTGCTCTTGGACCTCTCAGCGGCCTTCGATACCGTCGACCACGGTATTCTTCTGGGGCGCCTTGCAGAGATGGGTCTTGGGGGCACTGCTCTGCAGTGGCTCCGGTCATTTCTGGAGGGTCGTACTCAGAAGGTGTTGCTGGGGGACACCTGTTCAGCGCCACGGCCGTTGACCTGTGGCGTTCCTCAGGGTTCCATCTTGTCCCCCTTGCTGTTTAACATCTACATGAAGCCGCTGGGTGAGATCATCCGGAGTTTCGGGGTACGGTGTCACCTGTACGCAGATGATGTCCAACTCTGTCACTCCTTCCCACCTGCTACTAAGGAGGCCGTCGAAGTCCTGAACCGGTGCCTGGCCGCTGTAATGGTCTGGATGAGGGCGAACAAACTGAAACTAAATCCAGACAAGACAGAGGTACTCCTGGTCAGTCGCAAGGCCGAACAGGGTATAGGGTTACAGCCTGTGCTGGACGGGGTCGCACTCCCCTTGAAGGCGCAGGTTCGCAGCTTGGGTGTGACCCTGGACTCATCGTTGAGCCTGGACCCCCAGGTTTCAGCGGTGACCAGGGGAGCATTTGCACAGCTTAGGCTCGTGCGCCAGCTGCGACCGTACCTTCGGAAGTCTGACTTGGCCACGGTGGTACACGCTTTGGTCACATCCCGCCTCGACTACTGCAACGCTCTCTACGTGGGGCTGCCCTTGAAGACGGCCCGGAAGCTGCAGCTAGTCCAACGCGCGGCAGCCATGTTGTTAACGGGAGCAGGACGCAGAGAGCATACAACGCCCCTGCTGTCCCAGCTCCACTGGCTGCCGATTCGCTACCGGGCCCAATTTAAGGTGCTGGTGTTATCCTACAAAGCCCTAAACGGTTCCGGCCCAAAATACCTTGCAGACCGCATCTCGGCCTACGAGCCCACGAGGGCCTTGAGATCATCCGGGGAGGCCCTTCTCTCGGTCCCGCCTGCCTCACAGGCACGTCTGGCGGGGACGAGAGAGCGGGCCTTCTCGGTGGTGGCCCCCCGGCTGTGGAACTCCCTCCCTGCTGATGTCAGACAGGCCCCCTCCCTCATGGCCTTTCGTAAGGGCCTGAAGACCTGGCTCTTCGAGCAGGCCTTTAACTAAGTGCTATGCTACGGGTAATGACAACCGGATTGAACTACGACGACGAGATTGGCTATGATTCCATAAATATGACGCAGCGGATTTTTAGTATAAGTTGATGTATGTATTGTGATGTTAATTGTTGTTTGATCCTTTTGTAAAGTGTCCTTTGTACTGTACGCCGCCGCGAGTCGCCCTAGGGCTGAGAGCGGCGGCTAACAAATGCAAGAAATAAATAAATAAATAAATAAATACCTACCTACCTCTCTACCCCCTCTCTATACTTTTTGAGGTGAGAAATTGTTAATCTATTTCAACTAAAAAGGAACATGAAATTCTGTAGAATTCTAAAGGCTAGTCCATTTAATTTGGCATAAGCTTTAATGGACCATGAACAACTTTCCCTAATGCCTCTCATGAAATGCCTGAAGTCCAAAAAATATGCCAAATCAAAATATCAGTATTTAAGAGGTCACAAAACATTTTGTTGTTGCTTAAAAAAACAAAATAGAGAAAACCCTGATAGATTTCCAGTAAATGGAATGGTTTTGCTGTTCCCAAAGATTTTAATTTTTCTTGAACAGAGCAATAAATGCCCTTCCCCTTCTCCAAGTTAAGAAACGTCTTCTTGCATTTCTCCTTAATAGCAGTCACTTTTCCTGGGCCTATTCCACTATTTTTAAAGGATAGTTTTTAAATTTCAACTTCTGCAAATGGAAGACTACATCCAGTGATAGATTGCACAATGCCATGTATTTATTTAGTATTCATCCACCCACAGTGCATAATATGGGTGGGGACATCAAAGGGGGGGTTGCTCTAGTCTAGATCAACTAAGATGGAAAACCACACCTTTGTAGAGACATACATTAATTTTGACTTAGCCTCTGGAAGCAAGCGCAGGACAAAAAAGTTACAAGCCTGACTGTCATGGCTCTGATGGGAGAAAAAAGGCCTCAGATTATAACTGATGGCCACTGTTAGGCAATGTGGCAGTGATGAAAAGCCAGTAGCCAGTGTTTACTGGGAGAACTAAGGAAGTGGGAAAGGAACAGTATTGGGGATTATGAGACATTTTGTGTGAAAATTGGTTCTGGTCATTGGAAATGGTAGCAGAGATATCAGAAAAAATTATACCTATGTTTAAGGAACTTATTTGCTTATTCTGTTTATACCATGCTTTTCTCCTATGATGGGATCTAAAGGAACTTTTAAAAAGTTACATTCTTAATGGTGCCTCATATCTAAAAGATCGATTTTGTATAATCAAACAATGTAAATATAGTTGAATACTACCATGTGTTTATTTGTTTGTATATCTTTATACAATCACATGTGGCAATTAAATATTTAAAAATACAATGGTCAGCCCACACCCGATTCTAGGTGGCAAATGGAAGATCTTCCACTTTTGTTGATGTGTCCAGTTTCTAAACAGACAAGATGAATATGATTGTAAAGATCTGTCATTCCTTCCCAGCCTGACCCTGGCTGTCTCAACTCTTCCTCAAATGTATTTGGAACTATCTATGCTTGGACCAAGGTCAAATTAGTAAATTGGCTCATTTCAGCTTCTTCAGTTCCTATCCTATGACAACCAGAGGTCTCTCATGTGCCATCATGTTCCAAGGGAAACTGTGCAAAATCTTCCCATCCAAGAGGTCACTTCATGAAACAGCTGCAGAAACACAGTGGCAGGGATTGTGGAATTGGAGAAGGGATCTCATTGACCATCTACTCTGATCCTTCTGTCCTATGTAGATAAAAACACAATACCCCCTACAGATTGCTCTAAGTCAGTGGTTCTCAAACTGTGGGTCCCCAGATGTTTTGGCCTACAGCTCCCAGAAATCCCGGGCAGTTTACCAGTTGTTAGGATTTCTGGGAGTTGAAGGCCAAAACATCTGGGGATACACAGGTTGAGTAGCGCTACTCAAAGTGAAGCTTTTCAGTGAGCCCAGTGAGGGTATGATATGTTTGCACTCTGATATGTCCTTCTCCCTGTTTTTCCAGATTGTGAGAACATGTCTACAAATAAGTTCTAGTTGGTGCTGTGTATGACTTTTATTACTATCATGTGACCAACAGACTAGATAGAGGTTGCATATGCAGAAGCTAGATTAAGCAACAGTAGTGTGGTCCTGACCCAATTTAAACTTTAATACTCACTGCACTGTTGGGGTTTTTTTATTCCCATCTTGGCACTGAAAATGTCCTAAAGATTGTAAATGTATGTGTGAGTTGCAGGAGGGAGATTGACTACATCTCTCCCACTTGTGACCATGGAAGCAGCTTTCTAGGATGCAGTGACAGCATTCCCCAACTAAGCTGATCCCTCCTCAACTCTTGTTCAAAACAATCCAACTAGAATAAGAAAGAAAATTCTGACAGTTTCTGGTTAGGATGTGTGTGACAGAGAAGGGGCAAAGCATTATCTAATAATCACATCCCACCAGAATGGCATTCACCCACTCACCACAGTGGACAACAATATATCTACTACAATATGACATAGGCACCTGCAAGGCACACTCAACTTTTTAAAATCCCCATAATGTGCTTACCTAATTTCATCCCACAACACTGGGGAACATCAGAATGAAAGATGTCCACATTCCTGTCTGTGCCTTTGGTGTTCAATAAGTGTTGGTCAAAGAAAAACAAATGATTGGAAGGCTCCAATGCTGCAATGCTAGAAATTTGGGATCAAAAGAGAAATTTCAAAGAGGGAAGGGAAACTTCATTGTACAACCTCCCCATAGCTACAGCCTGGGCCAAGCTTAAGTGCCAGTGAATCACCCTACGGTGCTGCATCAGACCCTGTTCTCCACTCTACCTGACTGATCAACCCGAGTTTTTTTCACTGTGGAGATGTGCGGTCTAGACTTACAACCTTATCACAAAGGCCAATTAAAGTGTCTCGCTTTGCCTAGCTCTGGAGAGGAAAGAGAGGGGCAGCGGGGCAAATCCCTCACTCCACACGCTTCTTCCATCACATGCGGAAAGCGTTGCCATTCTGGAGGGAACTGTGGAAAACCTCCCATGTTGTGAAGGAAGCGTCCAAGGTTTCTTCCACTCTGGTTGGGTGCGGGGCCTCTGCTATCACACACTGTCATATGATGGCTGATGTGGGGCTCCATCCCCAAAACATGCTGGAAGCATCCTAAGATGCTGAATTTAGGATTGTGATGAGGTTGTTAGTTCTAAATAGTAAAGTCACAGAGGTAGTGATGAAATAAAGAGTAAAGAAACATAATGATATTTGCTTCCAAGATATGGAATTTTGTGACAGAAAGACATGGGGAGACAAATGAGATGTCATAAGCTGAGCAATTCTCAAGTCATGTATAGTCATGAAAATACAAGCACCTAGTTAGTAGCTAGGATGGTTTCAGTTCCGGCTATGTTTCAGATGAAACCACCTCTGAGTATTCCTTGATTAAGAAACCCTTATGAAATTCATGGGGTCACTAGAGGTTGACAGGTAATTTGAAGACATGCATGTACTCCAAAGGAAATAGCAAAGTTTTGTACAACTCTACAGGACCGGCCCAGCTTTGTGTGCATGTCTGTGCCCAATTATATGAGTGTTTGTGTGCTATTGTGCATGTGAAGTACACAGTTGCCAGTAAATAGTTGCATGCAACCTAGGTGTGGTTTTTCCAGCAAGCATTTCCACTTCAAAGGAGTGTTAATTTCCCAACAATCACACTTGTAAAATCAAATGGGTAGGAAAGTATATCTTCCTCATATATTTGCTGTGTGGCATTTGGATTGTGATTGCGCAAGTGTGGTGGGTTGTGCTCATGAACAGCAACCACAAATGTTCCCTTACAAGTCTTGTGAAATGTTATGTACTTTATGTAGATATATATATATTTAAAATCAATTTCTGTTTTATTACTTTTTTGATAGTCGCTTATTTCTTTTTTTTCTGAAGTGAATCCTGGCCAGCAGTTCCTGTTCTTTATACAGCAGTTAAGTCTCAATTTGATTTATTTTAGTTTAGTAGCTTTGGCATAGTTTTCTAGAACAACAGAAGATTTGTAAAATTTCTTCAATTAGTTGATCCATAAAAGTGGACAAACTTTCCTAAAAATATTTAGTTCACTGTTGCTGATTTTCATATGATATGCACAACCATTGTGTACCATTGTTGTGTTCTAGGACCTTGTCACACACACCGCCAGTATCGCTGCAGATCACTGCAGATTGAGGTGATCCTGGCAGTGTCCACCCAGCGGGCGTGGGGACCTGTTGCCCTGTGCCCTGTACCATCCCGTCTTCCCCCCACCTCATCACATGGGAGGAAGTGGGAGGAAGCAAGCTCATTCCCTTGATTTCAAGGGAAAGATGGGAAGTCTTCCGTCTTTTTCTGCTGGCTTATTTTCGGTAGCAGCAGGGGTGTTTTTTTTTTCAGTTTTGCCATGGAGCCCCCCCCCCCCCGAAGTACTTTTCAAGGATGTGATGGAAGCTGTCAGTCTCCATGACCACATTTGCAAAAACCTGTCATCGTCCCCAAAACTTTGCTTTACATTGAATTATTTTACCATGATCTGCCACTACAAATTGTTAATGAAAGATTGTTAAGATAATATATTATTGGTTTTGTTCAATGCTCTTTTGCTAATTCCAGTTTTATTATCCAGTGCTCATAATAGGGAGGCTTGCTTACTTACTTAGGTGATCCCTCATGGCCTGAGGATGATGGTCACCCAAGTATGGTGTTTTGGCAGTGGGTTCGTAGGTGGCCGTGGAGCCCTATTCTTGATCTGCATGTTCTCCCGCAGTGAAGACATCGGTTTCCAGATAGAAGACGGTTCCGGTCAGGGTTGGCTTGACGCGCCTTTCTCATCATTGTGAAATGATCACAACACCAAGCAGCCAAGATCAGACCAGGGAAATTATAGGAACAGTTGTTCTCTTTCAAGTATTTTGCCCCAACCTCATTGCATGTGTGGCTTCAAGTCATTTCGGACTTATGGCATTCCAGAGGCAAACCTTTCATTGGATTTTCTGGGGCTGAGGGTGTGTGAGACTTCCTCAAGTTCACTCAGCTGGTTTCCATAATAATGGAACCCAGGTCTCCAGGGTCATAGTCCAAAGCTCAAACCACTACACCACACTGGCTCACCCCATCTTTATGTCCATTTACAAAATTCTTAATCCCTTCTTAATCCCAAATGGCCATGAACTTAAAAGACAGACAGAAAGCTACCTTAAACCAACCAATCACTTAACTCTCTATTCCTGTATTTTCTACTCTATGCTGACTGGCGGTGGTTCTCTGGGCTTTTCCGAGCAGAATCTGGGGATGCTAGGAACTGAATTTGAGGCTGTCTCCATGCAAAGCAGAGCTACAACCCCTCATTCCAAAAGAGATTTTGCTCAGAGAGTGATGTGTTAAGGACCACTGAAACAGGTTCAGCTAGTGTTTTCCTCTGTATTATACAGATAGCAGTGTATAAAGTGATTGCCAAATACCATTGGTCACTAGGGTCATCAGCATTGACTCATCTCTCCAGCAGTACATTTCTTTTAGCTTTTTTTAATGGCTGAGCAAATATTGGTAACAAACTGTTCTGCTGCTATCGTTCTTATGGTATTTAAGAAAATATTTAAGATATTTAAGAAAATATAATAACAATATTATAGTGAATATTTCAATCAACGCAGCCTCTGAGAAAGAAACTTCTTTTTATAAAAAGTCTATTTATGCCTCCTCAGCCTCTATTTTGTTCCTTGTCATCTGTCTAGCTTAACGTTGTTTAGCAGCATCAGCAGTGGGAACATAGGAAAGGAGAGCTGGAGAGACAGATTTTTTGATGTCTGCCAGCAGCAGGCCTGCATTATGAAATGCAATAAAACTTAACCTAGGGAAAATTATATTTTTACGATGCCTGTCTGCAATAGGCAAAGTAAACAGCAGCTGACCCCCAGATTCCCTTACTTACCATAGGCAAACTAAGACAAAGGGAAGGAGTAGGGGGAGATTTATTTATTTATTTATTTATTTATTTATTTATAACATTTCTACCCCACCTTCTCCAACCCAGAGATGACTCAAGGCAGCTTTACAACCAGGCTTTTGTCAACAGTAATCGCTCTCTAAACATTGGCTAATTGAATTTAGAAGACAGGTGGGAGATGGTAAAGAAAAAGTCATTCCTGGATGCATTTAGCAAGATAACTTCAAGTGGTTTCTAGATGTTTTTAAATGTTTTCGATCACTTATGCAAGGCTCACCTGACTTGTTTGTTTCATCCACATGTGCATATTGGCAAAATTGTTCAAAATAATTTGATCTCTAACGACGGTTCCTACCGTCCCAAAAAGTGGTGATCAGGCCCCTTCAGCCGAGGTTTTTCAGAGCTACTTTGCAGACAAGATCTCGCTACTTCGCCAGGACCTCCCCGCCACAATTGATACAGCGAGAGAACTTGAGACTCCGTGGCCACTTGCTGGGCCCATCCTCGACCGGTTCATCCCGCTGGACGCAGGGGCTGTCTATAGGCTCATAGCTGCAGCTAGACCGACCATTTGCTCCCTCGATCCGTGTCCCTCTTTGTTGGTGAAATCCTGCTTGGAGGGATTACGCGACCCTCTGTTGAAGATTATAAACAGCTCCCTTGAGCAAGGAGTTTTTCCAGAGGGTTTAAAAGAGGCGGTGGTCTCTCCCCTGCTGAAGAAACCAGACTTAGATTGTTCGGTTCCCTCCAGTTACCGCCCAGTTTCGAATCTCTTGTTCCTGGGCAAGGTCATTGAGAGGGCAGCAGCGGAGCAGTTGCAGCAATTCCTAGACGACACAGCCAGACTAGATCCTTTCCAGTCCGGCTTCCGTGTGGGGCATGGGACAGAGACTGTGCTGGTCTCCATCACAGATCACCTTCGATGCCAGCTTGACCAGGGTGGGTCAGCGCTGCTTGTGTTATTGGATCTCACAGCAGCATTTGACACAGTCAACCACAATCTTTTGACCCACCACCTTGCTGTTGCTGGAGTCAGGGGGACAGCTTTAAACTGGCTGTCCTCCTTTCTTCACAACCGTGGACAGCGAGTGGAGAGGGGAGGCCTGGTCTCTGAGAGGTCCCCTCTATCTTGTGGGGTTCCTCAGGGGGCCATTATCTCCCCTCTGTTATTTAACATCTATATGCGACCACTTGCTCAGCTGGTTCGAGGTTTTGGGCTTGAGTGTTATCAGTACGCCGATGACACTCAGCTGGTGCTGAAGATGGAAGGCCGACCGGACTCTGTACCCAATTGTTTCCATCAGTGCCTCGAAGCTGTTACTGGATGGTTGCGTGCCAGCAGGTTGAGGGTGAATCCAGCGAAGACGGAGGTCCTATGGCTGGGTCGACCGGTCAGTGGGGACAACCAGCTGCCTACCCTGGATGGAGAAGCGCTACACCCGTCATCACTGGTAAAGAGTCTGGGAGTCCTTTTGGACCCTCTGCTGACGATGGAGGCCCAGGTGTCCGCCGTTAGCAGAACCGCCTTCTTTCATCTGCGGCAGGCTAGACGGCTGGCCCCCTACCTATCCAGGGATGACCTAGCTACGGTGATCCAGGCCACCGTCATCTCAAGACTGGACTACTGTAATGCCCTCTACATTGGCCTTCCTCTGTTGGTGATCCGGAAGCTCAAGTTGGTACAAAATGCAGCTGCTCGGCTTCAAGCCCAAAACCTTGAACCTATGTTGTTTAACATTTACCTGAAGCCGTTGGGAGAGATCATCCGGAGTTTTGGGGTACGATGTCATCTGTACGCAGATGATGTCCAACTCTATCACTCTTTTCCACCTACCACTAAGGAGGCTGTTCAGGTCATGAACCGGTGCTTGGCCTCTGTCTCGGACTGGATGAGGGACAACAGATTGAAACTAAATCCAGACAAGACAGAGGTACTCCTGGTCAGTCGTAAGACCGAACAGGGTATGGGGTTACAGCCTGTGCTAGACGGGGTCACACTCCCCCTAAAAGCTCAGGTACGCAGTCTGGGAGTTCTCCTGGATTCATCGCTGAGCCTGGAACCCCAGGTCTCAGCGGTGGTCAGGGGAGCTTTCGCACAATTAAAACTTGTGCGCCAGCTGCATCCGTACCTTGGGAGGGCTGACTTGGCCACGGTAGTACACGCTTTGGTTACATCCCGCTTAGATTACTGCAATGCTCTCTACGTGGGGTTGCCTTTGAAGACTGCCCGGAAGCTGCAGCAAGTCCAACGCGCGGCAGCCAGATTACTAACGGGGGCTGGGTACAGGGAGCACACCACTCCGCTGTTACGACAGCTCCACTGGCTGCCAATTAGCTTCTGAGCACAATTCAAAGTGCTGGCGTTGACCTATAAAGCCCTAAACAACTCCTGCCCTGTTTACCTCTCCGAACGTATTCTCCCCTACGAACCATCAAGATTACTAAGATCATCTGGAGAGGCCCTGCTCTCGGTCCCACCAGCCTCGCAAGCGCGCCTGGTGGGGACGAGGGACAGGGCCTTCTCGGTGGTGGCCCCGCGACTCTGGAACTCTCTCCCTCTGGAGACCAGAACCGCCCCATCCATCCTAACATTTAGGAAATGGGTGAAGACGTGGCTCTGGAGTCAGGCCTTCGAGGAATGAGACAACACCATAGGACTCTGGGTGGAAGTGGATATAGATCCATCTTAATAGGACGACTGACCACTGTAGTTTTATATTTAGTGTATTTTAAAGTTGATGTGTAATTTTGTGATATATGATATTTTAATGAATGTATATGTTTTTATGGCTGTAAACCGGGCTGAGTCCCTCAATGAGGTTGAGAAGCTCGGTATACAAAACTGTGAAATAAATAAATAAATAAATAAATTCTTGCGGGAATTCCGATGAGATGCCACATAACCCCAATCTTACTACAGCTGCTCAATTGGTTACCAATTGAGCACTGGATCACTTTCAAAGTGATGGTACTCACCTTTAAGGCCTTGCATGGTCTGGGGCCGATGTATCTGAGGGACCGCCTCACCCCCTACCAACCCCAGAGATCCCTCCGTTCTGTGGACCAAGATCTATTGGAAGTCCCCAGTGTCAAGACCTTGCGTCTAACAGCAACCAGACGCAGAGCCTTCACAGCAGTGGCACCATCACTCTGGAATACTCTGCCACCTGAAGTCCGTGCCTTGCGGGACTTACCAGCTTTCCGCAGGGCATGTAAGACATAAGGTTCTTGTGGGTTTTTTCGGGCTATAGGGCCATGTTAGCCCGAAAAAGCCCACAAGAACCTAGTGATTTCAGCCATCAAAGCCTTCGACAATACATGTAAGACATACCTGTTTCGACGGGCTTTTAATGTTTGATATTGTTGTTTTTAAATTGTTTTAAATTGCTTTTAAATTTTGTTAGATTTTAGCTATTCTTGTAAGCCGTTCCGAGCCCCAGGGGTGTGGCGGCATATAAGTTTAAATAATAAATAAATAAATAAATTTGGTTAAGTGTGAATGAAAAGTTTGCTGCACACTATTGAACTGTTCTACTGTTGGACTAGCATAGGAACCTGCTCTAATTCTTCACACCATTTTCCTGCGTTTGGGACTGTTTAAAAAGTCATGCTCAGGAACATAACTATTGTGTTTACTGGGTTATATAGCAAGATCTGCAATGTTTAAGGAGTTAAAATCTGAAAGTAACTAATACTGGCAGTAGATTTTTTTTTAAAAAATATGTTTCATGACAAATGGCAAAAAATATGAGTCTACAGCTCCTACAATGACACATAAATCATATGGATTAATGAGGATTCATACCTTAATCTATATAATGTGCATGTGTGTGCCCATTTCCAGAGCCTTAAAAGGGTTTTTCAGCACTCTATTATGTTACTTAATGCAAGCCTCCCTGAAAGAAAATTGCTACCATTATAAAAACCTCTCCCCTTAATTTGCTCTTTATTTGGGGAGGGAAAGGAGAGAGGTTGTCTCCACTCAGAAATAAAACTGTACACTACTACATACAGAAATGGTTTGAAACATGAACAGTTATGTTCAAAACAATATCATGAAATCTTATTTCAAATTAGCTGAAAACAAATTTAAAATGTTACGCAATATACCAAAAAGCAAGCATTGTTCCCACTTCCCCTTACTTGAGAAATGTAACTCTGTTGTGCTCACATTATCTCAGTCTCAGTTAACTCATTCCAGGTAACTGCATTGTTTGTAATTCATTACTTCCCAGCTATGGCTGATTTTTGTTCTAGTTAAGATCATTATGTTCCTATCCATGGTAGCTCAACAAGTGAGTATGTGATTGTAGCCCAAAATTATGATTAACTAGCCAAAATTTACATTTTAATGGAGTTGCCAGTATGGGACTTCCAAATGAAATCATGTTTTGGGGAACACCAAATATCATCATGACATCATTTGAGACAGAAGAAATATGCACAGGCCTCAAAATGTTCTTTTCTCGCCTTTGGGTAGAGTGATAGTGGGAGTTAATGCTAACCCCCCCCCCCCCCCAAATTTGCTTCAGTGCTTTGTACGGAACGTATAGAAAAGATCACTACACACGCAATCCTTGTTAGGTTTTGTCATAAAATGCAAAAAGCAGAAATGATCTTGAGGGGCCAAAGAGAGAAAGAAGAAGAGTACAGAAACAGGGAGCCACGCAGGCAGCCCAGAGACAACCATCTGCAACGTGTTTCCTCTGTTTGACAGAGGTTTTTCTCCTCACTGCTTTCCTCAGCATATCTCAGGCACTGATTCATTTCTCACTTCCCCATCTTCCCATTAAAAATATATTGTCCATGGTTGCAGATGCTGACTCAACAAAAAAAGATTTGGCTTCTTTTTTTGGGTTTTTTTTTTTTTTGGATGCAGTCAAAGCCTAAAGATGGGCAAGACAGTAGATGTCTCTCCTCCCCTCAACCCTTAGATTCAGGCTGGGAAGAGATGATTTTAAATCCATAATATATAATAAAGGCATGGAGATGTCCCAAGCTTGTTCTACTGTTAATTTATTTGCCAGTCTCCACTCCAAAACAGAGTAAACAAAGTTTGTAAAAGTTCCTTTATTGTGCTAAACCCTTCTTGCACTGGTCATGCTGGCTGGGAATTCAAGGTGTTAAGATCAAAAACAAAGAAAGAAATAGGGACTTTTAGAAGTTCTATCACAGAGTGCATCTACATTGTAGAATCAATTCAGTTTGATACCACTTTGGTCTGACCATCATCTGATCAGTTTTAGACTTTCTGCGACCTCTAACCTCCACAGGGGTGGAGGACAAGTTAAGATGGTCCGCCCCAGGAGACTGATGGATCCGGATGGATTCCTGAGGAATCTTGGGGTTCTTCCTGTCATGAAGCCTGGCGTTTCTGTCGACGCCTTGGTTGATCACTATAACAGTGAGATGACCAGGGCAATAGATACGATCGCTCCCGAATGCCCCATCACATTGCGTTGAGACACACCATCTCCTTGGGTCACCAAGGAGCTGGCGGTGATGAAACGCATGAGAAGGGGGCTAGAGTGCACATGGAGGAAATCTCGAGACGTATCTGACCAAGCACGGGCTAAAGCCTCTCTTAGGGCTATACAGGTAGCCAAGGAATCTTTCATGACTGCCCGTATAGCGTCTGCAGCAAATAGATCATCGGAGCTGTTTCGGGTTGTCGGGGCGCTCCTTCACCCACCTACGGTGGAGGAGACCTTCGATGACCCAACAACTCGGTGTTGCGAGTTTGCACACCATTTTGCAGGCAAAGTTGCTCAGATACGCCTTGAGCTGGACTCCAATTTCACCACAGTGCCAGGGGAGTTGACTGAGGCATCTGCTTGTCCGATTTTGTGGGATTCATTTAGGCTTGTTCTTCCTGAGACCGTGGAGGAGGTCCTTGGTGCTGTGAGGGCAACCACATCATCTTTAGACCCTTGCCCATCTTGGCTAATCAAATTGGCCAGGGATGGGTTGATTGATTGGTTTGTGTTGATCATTAATGCATCATTGGAGCAGGGGGTTTTATCTATCTTGACTTAAACAAGCTGTGATTCAACCACTCCTTACAAAGGCTTCCCTTGACTCCACAGTGCTGAACAATTACAGACCAATCTCCAACCTCCCTTTTCTGGGCAAGGTGCTGGAGCGAGTGGTCGCCTCCCAGCTCCAGGGATTTCTAGATGACATCAATTATCTGGACCAGTCACAGTCTGGCTTCAGGCCTGGCCAAGGCACTGAGATGGCTTTGGTCGCCTTGGTGGATGACCTCCGCAGGGAACTGGACAGGGGGAGTGTGACCCTGTTGGTTCTCTTGGACATCTCAGCGGCTTTCGATACCATCGATCATGGTATCCTTCTGGGATGACTCTCTGGAATGGGCCTTGGGGGCATGGTTCTTTAAAGATAGCTCAATTGGTTTCCATGACTATTCCTGTGGTAACAAATTGAAGAGATGTTTTGCTGTATGAGGAAGTACTTATGAATCTCTCATCACACAATTTCATTGAATGGCCCGAACAGGACTAGAAGGGCAGACCTTTCACAGGAGAGACAGCAGGGCATAAACAGAAGTCACATCTAAGGCTGGATCTATACTGACATATAATCCAGCTCATCAAAGCAGAGTATCCAATAGTCTGCAATCAATGACACAGCACTGCATTTTATCCCATGCCCTGTTCCTTAGCTACAATTTGCACTATCCCATTCTCTTGCCTTGTTTACAGTTTGGGAATGTCTTATGGTAGTTGTCACCATAGGTCATTGGGGGTTGTTATGAGTTTTAAACTGTTGTTTTTATATGCTACAGTTTTTACTTTATTGTATTGTGCTGTGTGTTTATTTTATGCTTTGTCTTGGCACATTATGCCATATGTAAGCCGTCCCGAGTTCCTTCGGGGAGATGGAGGTGAGATACAAAAATAAAGTAGTAGTAGTAGTTGTTGTTGTTATTGTTATTATTCAGATTATCTGATTTGAACTGGATTAAATGAGTCAACACAGCTATGTAAACCAAATTATCAAAACAGATCATCCGGATTATCTGATTTGAATTAGATTATATGTGTCTATACTGCCATATAATCCAGTTCAAAGCAGATAATATGGGGGAGCAGATACTGGATTATATGGCAGTGTAGATCCAGCCAGAGGTACTCCAGACACATACTACAGTGCAGAAGAAAGGCAATGCCACACTCTGCAGTCCTACATGCAATACAGTGGGAAGCATTGCCACTAAATTTCAATTGGCGCATAAAATAATGTAACATTAGCCTTGTTCCAGGACATCTCTTTTACATATGACACAATTTCACAGTGATATAAAAGTGTTGGAAACAATACTTTTTCTACTTGTGGTGTGGTGAGAAGTGAAATCTTCCTAAAAGAATTTAAAAACTGCCAGTGGTCTCCCAGCTCTTCAAAATCAAAGTGACAAAAGCTCTGGTACATCTCTCTCTCTCTCTCTCTCTCTCTCTCTCTCTCTTTCTGCACATGTGCATGAGATCAAGCCTGGCCATAAATCATAACTTTTGCTCCATTTGGTATCTGGCTAATGAGTGTTATGGTAGAATATAATCTGAAAGGACTGTCGGACTTTTTACTATTTGCTGGGGAAACTGATATAATCCACCTCCACTTGGATCAATTATTTCCATTCCGTTCATAACAGTGAGCATACTTAGCAGGAGTATGTATACAAGGTGTCCTAAAATGGGAGCTGGAAGTTGCAGATTTGGTATCATTTTTTCATATCAGTTTTCCAAGCCATGAATATTTTGAAAAGGATTCTTGTGAGAATTTATTTCCTTATGTGTAGCTGGGGGGGGGGGGGGGGGGGAGTGTGTTACTAGTTTGAGTAAATCCTGTTGCTACTCACAGTGGATAAGGAATTAAACTTAATGGAATATTTTCTAACTAAAATCTATTTATTTGTTTGATCATATGAAATCATCTTTGCCCTCAGTGTGTCCTGGAAGTCAGACACTTAACTAATTGCCTTCAGTTAGATCCATGACATCTGATGTGATTACTCTCACATCAAAATCAAGACCTTCTTTCCTTTCTCTAGCAAATACTGTAGGAACAATCATAAATATATAAAGCTCTGCTCTGGATCCTTACATTGTGTTCTGGAACAACTGTTCCAGGAGCTCCAGATTTATTTGCTGTGTTTATATGTTTGTGTGCAAACCCATGCTTGGGATTTTGCAGCAGGGGGTTTCCTGTTATAATTTGCATTTATAGGGTAAGCCACCTGCCAATTATAGTTAGGTTCCCTGGTCCCGCCCCTTCTTGAGTTTTTGGAGGGAAGGAGCCATTTTTCAGTCAGTCACACAAGGAAGCCAGTCTATAGGACGCAGATGAGCTAGTCCCGTAGGAAAGGCTTCATTCCTCAAAACCTTCCGGGGAAATAGAAACAGCCATCCAGTTCCAGGGAAACAGAAGGAAAAGGTCCCAAAGGCTCTGGCTGAGAGCTCACAGCCTCTCAGCCTCACAGCACCAGAGGGGAAAACAGACCTGAAGTTTCCACAGGACATCACTGCAGAACCACAGAATTCCAGCTAAACATCTTCTAGCTTCGTCTGGTAGGTTACTCGGTTTCCAGACGCATTTGGGGATCGGCAGTATTACCCAGACCAGCGAGGCCTAGGTGATGGACGGCCTGGGAGGGATTATAAAGAGTTCTTCCTTATGAGATAGTACAGTCAAACCAAGTTAGTGCCAGTCTCTTAAAGACTTGAATAGTAAAGCCGTGAAGTTTTGTTTGAAGATTTGTTCCTTAATAAAGACTTTGTTGTACTTTTAAAGACTCAAAAGCCCATTACTTCTGGAAGTCTCTAACAATCTCTTTTCGGGCACCCCGGCTTCCCACTGGGTTTAAAGTGTGCGTCCTATAGAATAAAGACATTTTGTTCGGACCCAGTGGCAACAGAACACATTGGGATAGGTCAGGGGGAGAAGGCAGTATAAAGGTTTAAGATTTTAGAAAAAACACTTCCCCCTATCCAACTTCAAATTGTTTGGGCTTGAATAACATTTACCACTGAACATTTACCACTGAATCATCAGGCATGTACATTGTTTTCTGCTTTACTCTTTCTGATGCTTCTCCTGAAGAAAGTCTAGAGTGTTTGTCTCTATATACTTTTATCTATATGTCTATCTGCAGTATATGTCTATCTCAGAAAAGCCAGTGCACATCTGAAACTGTCATGCTGCTCTCATTATTCATGCTGGTTAGGAATGCTGGGAGTTCACCCCCCCCCACCCCCACCCCCTTGAAATTCTCATGGTGGTTCGTGAGAAGGCCTTACTGGTACATTATTTAAACTGTTATGTTTATTCATATCATGATCTGATCACCATGCTCAATATATCCCATATGCGTGGGGGTATTGGGGTAACGATACAAAAGGTTTGCTAGGGTAGACCCTCTTTCACTCAGACTCAGTCCCCTCCCCCTCCCCCCCCCCCCCAATCAAACTCAGCCCCTCCTGAATCAAAATCCTGGCTACGGGCCTGCCTCCAAGGCAACAGATAAGGAAGGCTGTTGAAGATTGCTGCCAGAAATTGATCTTTCCCATCAGTCACTTACCTCTCCCTCCTCATCCACCTTTACATACCCATTCTTCACTTCTCCCCCCATTGCAGGCATGTAGCCGGGGGGGGGGGGGCTCGGGGGCTTTAGCCCCCCCCCCCCGAAATTTTCATGGTGGTTTGCGAAAAGGCCTTATTGGTGCATTATTTAAACTGTTATGTTTATTCATATCATGATCTGATCACCATACTCAATATATCCCATATGCATGGGGGTATTGGGGTAATGATACAAAAAGTTTGCTAGGCTAGACCCTCTTTCACTCAGACTCAGCCCCCCCCCCCGAAACTCAGCCCCCCCGAAACCCCCCCTGAAAAAAAATTCAGCCCCCCCCCCCTGAAACGAAATCCTGGCTACGGGCCTGCCCCATTGCCCTCCCACCTACCCTTCTTTAAAGGAATAGCGTTTGCATTTGACAACATGAATTCTCAAAGGAATATATACTAAAAGTGATCCCCATATCTTATAACACAAAACAGTGCTTAACTGCAGTACATTCCTGGGGTGACAAATGCCTTCACCTAAGTGAAAAGAGGAAAGTAAAGGATGTATATAACAATGCTGTAGTCCAGGGTGGATGTCTCCTGAAGGCTGGGGAAGCACAGGGGCGTTGGGGGTGTTCTATCCACTTGTATGGTATTCTATGGGATGATGGGGATTTTTGGTGTACCAGAGAACCCTTGAGGCCAAAACTAGCATTGCACGCCTGTACATGGAGCCAAACAGCTGTAATTTTCCTGAATTACCAATTTACTAGCATTTTTCTTAACTACTCTGTGCAATTTATTGTTAAAATCTGATCCTTTGATGAGTTGCATTAGAACAGTGGTTCCCCATCTTTTTTTGACCAGGGACCACTTTGATCAGGGACCACTCTCAACATTAGTACCAAAAGGGTTCCAAATCAGTTTTTGGTCAACTTTAGATTTGGTTTTGTTATTTGGGGTGCTGATTCAGAAAATTGCATTGGATAGACCACATCAGCTCTAGTTTCTGATAATAACACATGCCATCTGGTAGTCGTCATCTGCTCACCCACAGTAATCTTTCGTGGCTAGTCAGCCTCTCCCCACCCAACATCTCAGTTGCCTCAGCACTATAAGAGGGTTTCACGAGACCAGTCACTTTCATTGCCGTGTGGTTTCGAGGCAGCGGTGTAGTAATGGTGAGGCAGCAGATCATATTTTCGTTCTTGGGGACCACTGATGGTCTATGGACCACAGGTTGGGAACCACTTCATTAGAGGTTGATTTCGGGGGTAGGGACACCAGAGCTTTATCCAGGCTGGGTTCTGGCTGTGCTAAAAAATCAGGGCACACATATTTGATTTACCAAAGCCATTTTATTTTACTACTATACATTACTATCTGGGAAAGAGAGTCACAAAGAGTTCCTCAAGATCCACAGGCTCTTTTCTTTTTCTTCTTTCTAGGTTCAGCCTCTCCCACCATCATCCCTAATCATAATCCTCTGATTGTGGCCCATGGAGACCCAGTGAGCCTCCTTTGCTCTGGGAATGCCACCATAAAGTGGGTTGGCATGGAGAAGAAGGATAAAGTAGAGGTGTTCAACAATGGCACACTCCATATACCCAAAGCATCTTGTAAGAATATGGGAAACTACCAGTGTGTCTTTGACAACAGCACGGATGAGGAGCCTGCCTCTGTATATCTCATTGTGAGAGGTAATTAAATCTATCTGTATCTATAAATTGCTATAATATTTCAGCCCTTGTTCCTATTATACACAACTAAAGCAAGACTGGACCTGTGCAGCCATCCAAATATTATTACATTTCCATTTCCAGGAATCTTTTCTGTATAGGGCAGCTTTATGATTCCCTAAATCACTAGCCATAGCATGTCGTAAAGCACTATCCATTGCATGGAAGTTGATTTTGCACTATAGCTCCCAGAATTTCAGAGCAAGTAACCTTCAATATAAACACAGTGTGTGCTTAGGATAAATGCTATTTGGTTATTTATTTCACATGTGTAAAACTGAGCAGAAAAGGGAAATGGTCCACTCCCTGGCCTGGATTGTGAATAGAAAGACTGGGAAAACATATGGTTTAGAAAACCTGTCTTAGGATCAGCATGGACAGGTAAACAGCAAGCAATAAATGGTAGTAGTTAAATTAATGGTGCAATGAATTTTGCCACACACAGAGCAATTTAATTGCAACAAATGCATCTGGCATGTTCATTGGAATTCTGACTAGAACGGAAATTAGCTTGACTGGATATGCACTTGATCTTTGCTAGAGAAGCAACCTTACCAACAAACAGCTTGACCAAATTTGTTGACAAAATGTAAAGTTGGGTCCTCTCCTTGGTACCACTTTGCCATGCAGCTCCCGTATTTTGTGATCACTGCCTATGTGTTTCAAGTAACGATCTATACAACAGCCACATGTTGCTTCCTCATAAGTCCCTAACCTTCTTTTTTCATTCCCAGATCCTAAATCACCATGGTGTCTAGCCAAGAAGAACTTTGAAGTGACAGAAGGCCAAGATGCATTGTTCCCATGCCTCATCACTGACCCAGGATTCACAAGCAATGTTACTCTTATGAAAAATGAAGAGTCGATATACTCTTCAAGGGTCTCTTTCAGTGCTCAAGAGGGAATACGTTTACACAGAGTAGGCATGGATGATAAGGGCTGGTACCAGTGTCGGGCCCTTGTTCAAGGACAGTGGGTGCATTCACCCAGAATTGGCCTTCTCGTTAAAGGTTTTTATTATATTTTATTCCATTTTTACTTATATCTTTGTAACTGCTTCTCACTGTATTGTTTTAGTTTTTGCAAGCCATTGCAGATGCCAGTTTTGGGGGAAAGCGGGATAAAAAATACAATAGATGTGAATGTAAAAATGATGAAGTAAAAGATCCAACCATGGTTATGCCTGGCCACATATGCCAGGCATAACCATGGTTGGATTTGCAAATGTGGCAATCCCAGGAGACAGATTCAAAGACAAAGAAAGGGAAGGTTTCAGAAATACCAAGACGTGCAAATTGATATTCAGCATTTCTGGGAAATGAAACAGTTGGGATTCTAGCATTCAAAAATGTTCTGGGAGCAATTCCAAACAGTTTCAAAATAGTGGGTTGTTGTAGGTTTTTCGGACTATATGGCCATGTTCTAGAAGCATTCTCTCCTGATGTTTCGCCTGCATCTATGGCAGGCATCCTCGGAGGTTGTGAGGACCTCACAACCTCTGAGGATGCTTGCCATAGATGCAGTGTAAAAAAAACCCTCCCCCATCTATAAATTGCAAAATTAAACTAGAACTTAGCTTTAAAACATGTAGAAGTCTATTGACAAAAAGCAGACTACTCTTATTAAAAGTCAGTTGGTTGTATAAATAAATAATAAAGTAATATATGGTATCTCTTCTCCACCTAAACAAGGAGTGGAGGGACCCATCCCAATTATGCTGCACTAACCAGAGGTTTAATAAAAATAATGGCTCGTTACAAACTATTACAATAGCGCAATTAAAAATGATTACACAATAATCACATTAATGGGTGTGTCACATTACTTAGGCAATCTCTCGTAGCTCAAGGATGATGATCTTCCAGATGTGGTGTCTTGGCAGTGGGTGTGTAGGTGGCTGTGGAGACCTAACCTTGTTCTCCCACAGTGAGGACATTGGTTTCCAGATGGAAGGCAGCCCCAGTCAGGGTTGGCTTGACATGCATTCCTCTTGGCACATTTCTTCCTTCCCTCCATTCGTGCCTCTTCAAGTTCTGCAGCACTGCTGGTCACAGCTGACCTCCAGTTAGAGCGCTCAAGGGCCAGGGCTTCCCAGTTCTCAGTGTCTATGCCACAGTTTTGAAGGTTGACTTTAAGCCCATCTTTAAATCTCTTTTCTGATCCACCAACATTCTGTTTCCCATTCTTGAGTTTGGAGTAGAGTAATTACTTCCATTTAATACTGTATAAAAAAGCACATGGGATATCTGTGGAGGAGTGGATCAGAAAATTTTACACACCTCATTAAACTACAAATTCTTGGATTCCATAGGATGAATCAATTTTAAGCGAATGGCATGAAACCAATGAGATCTGATAAAATTCTGGATTGTGTGACAGTAAAGTAAAATGTGATCCATAGCACAAAAAATTAGGCTCAATTTACCACACATCCAGAAGATGGAAAAGAAAAGTAAGTTATAGTATCAAAAGAAGGGTAACAATAAACAAAATAAATTATCTTTAGAATTTTTTTCTGAAAGCAGAAACTATGTCAATGATAGCAGAAATTGAAGGATGCACCTACACTGTAGAATTAATGCACTTTAGTGACTGTGGTGTAATGCCATAGAGTAATAAGAGTTGTAGTTTTACAGTGTCTTCAGGCTTTTGCGCCAAAGAGTGTTGGCACTTCCCCAAGCTACAAATCCCAGAATTTCATTGCATTGAGCCATTGTAGTTAAAATGGTGTCAAACTACACTAATTCTACAGTCTGGATGTATCCAGAGAAAGGTGACAGATCTCCATATCTATTAGGTTTCTCTGCTACTTGTTATTAACTGCTCTTTTGACTTCTTAGCCATCAACATACCTATCTCCATCACTGTTGGGGTAAAAGACAATGTGAGAATCCAAGGAGAACCTTTCAACATCTCCTGCAACGTTAGTTACCCTTCCTTCTATTATCAAGTTCGATGGGACTATCCTTCCACTGCAAATGTGAGTAATCTTTGGTCCTGAATAGGATGTATTGTTCATTTACTTTTTCTGTTTTTGATGGAAGAGATGGATGATTGGGTCACACTCACTAAACCATAGAAGGGTTTCACTTCTATGCTGCTAGACTCTAGTCTTGGAGGTCTAATTCTTCTGGAGACAAATTCATACCTGTATGTGTTTTATTATATTTTCTGCCATTTGTAAGCTATCTTAACTCCCAATTTATGTCATACCTTGAGGAAAAGGTGGAATATAAATAAGTGACAAATTGATACCTTTTTTAAATGAAACCAAACTCAGCATTCTATCCATGCCATGTTCCCAATAAATTCATTGCATCACACATTAATTTGCTTCAGTCTTTAAGTCCCCACAGTGAATTTCATCCATATCTAGGAGGTTTCCACCCAAGAGACAAATAACAAGAAGCAATTGCAGGAGGCATAGGTGTTTTCTCCTTCTTTTAATTTGTTTTCTAGGTGTTTTCAATTTCAGATTGTATATCTAGCTAGCAAAGCAGGCAGGTGCTATTTATTTAAATTATTGAATTTGTACCTCACCTTTCTCTAGGGGTGAGATCCATTTAAGACATCATAGTGATTTTCATTTTCAAAACTCCTAAAACATGTTACATTTTTCAAAACTAAAAAAACACACATTTGCGTTGAATGTTAAGACAGCAACAAAATAATTATAGCATAGGAATATTTCATTAAAATCACAAGAGCTGGTAGTGTAGGTTCATATTTTGTTATTCTAATCTAAAAAGTGGCAATCTAGAAAGTGCAAATTGCACACACACTCGTACTGCTTAAGACTTGGGCATTATAATCCTTTGAATAAAGTGTCTCCCAAGATTTCAGGTGAGTCAAAATGATACGGGAAGAATTAAGTAAGGGTGGACACTGGACAATTAAAGCAATGAAGTTTGTTCCAAATATACTGTGTCATTTTTATCCCAGGTGAGTTTGGAGAATCATGAAAGTTTTGATGATTCTAGTAAGAACTACAACACACAATATATCCTATCCATCCCAGCAGTACAATTGAATGACAGTGGGGAATATACTTGTTTAACAAGTTCTCCTGCCGGCAATTCCTCAGCAAACCTGAAAGTGATAGGTAAGTCTTTCTAAATGTCTTTTTTTCTACACAGGTTCTCTCTAATAGGAAAATCAAATAGGAATGTATAGTGGGGTGTTAATTGGACACCATCATTAGTCAACACAGGAGCCCTCAGTGTTGCAATGGGTTAAACCCTTGTGCCGGCAGGACTGCTGACCAACAGGTCAGGGGTTCGAATCCGAGGAGAGCAAGTTGAGCTCCCTCTGTCAGCTCCAGCTCCTCATGCAGGAACATAAGAAAAGCCTCCCACAAGGATGGTAAAACATCAAACATCCGGGCATTCCCTGGACAACATCCTTGCAGACGGCCAATTCTCTCACACCAGAAATGACTTGCAGTTTCTCAAGTCGCTCCTGACATGAAAGGAAAATTAGTCACCATAATGAATCTTTCAAATGAATGGGAGGAATAACAAACAAGGTTTAGATTGGTCTTGAAAAGTTCATCTATATGGGGGGGGGGGGGGGGGGTTCAATCCCCTTCAATTTCTATAAGGGTGGTAGCTCTAGGATTAAGAGTAGCAGTCATGTATTTCTCAGCCTGTGCAATATGTATAAAATAAGCAGCAGCAATATGTTTGTGACTGAATTGGGGAAAAGAAACATGCAACCACCCCTATAATTAGAAATTCTATTTTCCTTTAAAGTTAATTAAACAGTTTGTCCTCCACATTTGCCAAGATTAGAGGCACAGAACCCCAGCAAAAGTGAAAAACTGCAAAGAAATGTTTTTTAATCTTTATAGGAATTTCTAGGTCCTCCAGCATGGCTGTATGGTCAGCTTCCACTTGAAGCTAATCACAGAATTTCATTTGGAGATTCCTAGAGAGATGATCATTCTAAGAATCTTTAGGTCCTGCAGCATGACCCTATGGTCAGCTTCCACCCAGTGCTGACCACAGAGTTGCACTAGAGGCTGTAGAGATTTCTAGAAAGTACATTTCAATCAAATCTATACATAATCAAATAAACAAAAGTCAAACCAACCTACTGCTTGCATTTTTATGACCACGGTATATGGAGTGATTTTGCTAGTCCCCCTTTCTCCTGTTTTATCACGATAATTCATACATAGTTCGAAAAGCATAGTTTGTCAGCCAACAAATCTTCAAATCCCATATTTCTATTCATGTTTAATCTCTTCACTATGCATGATATTCTTTTTCTTTTCAGAGAGAGGTTACATTCATTTGTCCACCATACAGAACAGAATACAGGAACCAAGTCTGCATAAAACTCTGGAGCTACAGGTTATTACCGAGGCATATCCTAGGCCTTCTATATATGGATGGAAACACGTAAATTCATTAGGAAGCCCCAGGGAGTCCATATACATTGGCCAGATGAGTTCTGGCAACAACCGGTAAGGAAGAGATGCTGCCTACACTTTCCTAAGGCCCTTCCCAAGCAATAGCTTTAACATAAAGGAGTATGTCATTCTCCTTACTTGGTTGAAGTTTGGAAGATCTAGAAAGAGTGACTCTTGCAAATGGTTAGTAACAGTGGGTGAATTTATAATGTAGAATTAAGGTAGTTTGACACCACTTTGTGAAATTGTCTTCAAGGGTAACCCTATGTAGAATGCATTACAGTAGTCTCACTAGGATGTTACCATAGACTGCTATGGCATATGGTGTATCTACATTGTATAATTAATGCAGTTTCACACCATTTTGACTGTCATGGCTCAGTGGAATCACGGGGCATGTAATTTTACAATGTCTTTATCCATCTCTGTCAAAAAGTGATGGTGTCTCCCCAAATACGATGCTCATGATTCCATATCACTGACATATAACAATTAGAAAGATGTTGAAATCCATTAGTTCTTCTCTGTAGATACATCCAGAGAGTTGCCTCCATGCCATTTCTTTGCAAATAAAAACCTCACCACCCCATACTTATTATCTGTGCTTGTTTTGCATTCTTCTTCTGAGAAATGCAGAGCCAGGGCCAGCTATATCTTTAGGCAGAATGAAGCATTAGGCAGATGTTGGTCCTCCAGGTGTTTTGTGTTTCCCAGAATTTTTGACTGTTGGAATTTGAGATCATAGCTAAGTCAGTTAGCGCTCCTGAAAGTTGGTTTAAAATACCAGGAGCAACAATGTTGAGAATCACTGCTGTTGATCCTGGAAGTTGGTAGCAACTTCCATGTAATGTATGAGCTCATGTCACACACTACTAAACTCTCCATCAGTTCAGCCTTGGATGGTGCTCTCCCATAGCTATGATCTCAAATTTGTGGACTGATGGTAAATTCCCTTAATCTTGATACATGGCAGTGCATCGTATAACTGTGGCAGGGAGGTAGCTATCTAATCAGCACTTGAAGTACCGTAGGATTACTGCCTTCTTTCCTACTTTTGCATAGTATGTTTAAGAGGTCAATTATCACAATTGACCTTGAACGAAACAAAGTAACTCCAGGTTTGAGATGGTATGTGGAAAGTATCTACAGGATGATGACTCCTGCACTGACTTGACTATGTATATTTGTTTTCTGTTTTGGAAGGTACATCAACACACTGAAACTAAATGATATTAGGGAAAAACATAGTGGAATGTATACGTTCTTTGCCAATAATAATGAAACCATTGCACACATTACTTTCAACATCTCAGTGAAAGGTAAGTTCTCCCTCTACTCACCTTCTTCCAACATTTGGGTTGACTTACAGAATTTATCATATTTTCTGCAAAGGGATTCTCCACATGGCAGAAGAGGTTTGTTTCTCGTGATATGTGATTTTCCTCACTTAAATAACTTGCATTTAGATTACATAAAAGGGAAATTGAAATCTCAGTGTGAGAATGGAAATGGAGTAATTGTAGGGAATATGAATTCCCTCTTTAGATTTGCTTCAAGGTTTAGGGGAAAAAACATTAAGAAACTCAATCCCAGTGAGATAATGTAGGATAATCTTGTTCTTTCTGTAAGCAAATGAGGTGCTGCAGAATCAAAGTGCTGTAAAATATTTCTTAATATTTTCTATCTTTCCCTCAGATATGTCCAAGAAAGCCTTTAGGATTATTTTCAATTTAACAAAGAACAAGTGCAATCTTTTCTTTTTTTTTAAAGTAAGATTGAATAGCTTTATTGTCACTGTACATTGTACAGTGAAATTGAATGCTTTTCCCAACACAAGTCACTAAAACAACATCCCCATCCCTCCATGGTTCAACCACCAACTGCCATTTCAGATGGAAGGTCTGTTTGTGTGCATGGGTTGCTCCCCTTTTGACTTAAGGGGACACCACATCCATTCTTAATGGCAAAATACTCTGATTTGCTTTGTTTTTGGACACTTCCTTTGCAGCTGCTTCTAAATTTCTTTTGCAATAGTTGAAAAGTGAAGGCTGTGACTTCCTGTATAAGGCATGTCTGCTGAGAGTCTCAGTCTTCTTTGAAGAAGAATAAATAACTTGAACTCTGCAAGTGGGCAGCTGAAGAGTGGCAGGAGGACGCTGTGGGAAAGGAAAAGGGAAGGGGAGGGAGAGAAGAGAAGAATCTTTTGTTTTAACAATAGAGAAAACACTAGCCAGGAGGCATTGTGACTTTCCTAGAAGGTAGCAAAATAATTCAGACAATAAAACATCAACCATGCTGTTATCTGGATTAAGGAATGATCAGCCACGCACATGTAGAATCCAAAGATCATAACCAAGGCATTGATATGTCAACTTGTTTTGCATAAGAAAAATGTTGTTAGCCTTCATAATATATTTTGATTGTGGCTTATAAACAGGTTTGAAATAAAGTGATTGTGTATATCACTTAATTACTTTTCCCCCAACTTGTTTGTCAGTCCCACCTCAAGCTATGCTGAAATTCAACAGCTCCAACAGTCTTTGGTGTGAAGTCAGTGGCTATCCTGCTCCACATATTGAGTGGTATCAACTACCCCACAATCATAGTACAGACAGGTAAGTTGACAGAACAACAGCACAGTCCTCTGGATGATTACTTGTAAAGGAAGGCCTGCAATTTACTTCTTACCAAGACTGCAGTTTTAATATAATGTATATGCAATATGTTTATTATACCCATATAGAAGTAATAAACACATATATTTACATTGGCAATAATTCCTCTGGTTACCAAGAAATATCCTGCACAATCATGTTGGTGAGTCAACATTAGATTTATTGTTGCTAGATGGCTAGATTTTGGGACATCCAGGTTTATACCTCCATTGAGCTGTGTAACTGATTTGGACAACCTGGTGCCAACCATTCTGCCTTAACTGAACCTATCTTAGAGTGCTGGTGTTGTGTGTAGAAAGTAGAGAATAAGAGAAAGACACATGATGGCTTAGGACAAACCCACTATTCCACTACAGTGATGTTATCATTGATAGTGGGCACATGCCACATTGAACATCTTTGATATTGCATCTATTTTCATTATAGTTGTCATTGTGCTGATCTTCCATTCCATGGTTTTGCAATTGTACTTCTGTTTACTCTGCCTTCCTGCTGTGCTGTTGTTCCTAATATTTTATTTTTAGTTCAATTTCACAATTCCAGCATTTAAAAACAAAAAAGGCAAATATAAACTTAAAATAACAGATAAAAGGAAAACAGCCAGTTTGGAAATAGCAAGGGGGAGAGTGGAGTGGAAGTGAACGGATGTCACTTTATGATCTGCGTGCTGGCCCAGAAGCCCAAGGTGAATGGTGAACACTTTGTAGAATTGGGAAGGAATGATGTGATGGCAGAATCACAGGAAGTAGCAGACCAGCAGTGCCTATCACACACCTGTCATGTGATGCCATCTTGTTTCCCTCATGTGATAAAGTCCTTAATCTCACTTGGAGGAAATGTGAGAGAACAATGTAACAAGCAACCAAATAAAAAAGGGTTAGGAAAGGATGATTTGAATTAGGAGTGGAGAAGCATAATTTATATAGCCTAAAGATATAGCCTAAAGAAATTCCAGATTGGTGTGTCTGGGGTAAATCATCAGCTATTTTGTTGCTGTTTGCTGTGGGTTTTCCCACCACACAGTATCTAAGGTTTTCTGGTTTCTTGTGAATTTAGAATCTTAGAGTAGGTGACCAGCCCATCTATGAGCAATAAACCTCTGTGCTAGGAGACATCTGTTGTCACCAGTTCTTTTAACACTAGAAGGTGGAGAAGGAGAGATGCAATTTGAACTCAAGGCCCAGTTGGGTTCCCTGCTCCCTAAATAGAAGGCTGTGAAGTGGTTGTCTGTCACAGCACATGTGGCCAATCAAAGGAAGGGAATGAAATGGTTCTCAAAAGGAACAACTGACCAATCAAACACAGGAAATGCTACAGGCACATTAACATCTGTTGTCTTTTTTTTGGTTTTCGAACAGATGCTATCAAAGTGGTATACTGTTCATTAATGACACTAACCCAGAGATCGTCAGTGAACTTCCCTTTGGAAGAGTGTTATTGAAGAGTGTTCTTCAAGTTAAGGAGAAGAAAGGCAACACGCTATTTTGTTGCTTAGCTATTAATAGCGCAGGAAATGCATCTAGCATTGGATCTTTTGTTCACACGCTTGAAGGTGAGAGAAATGTAAGCACTTCATTTGCAAAATGACTTGTTTCTTGTTTAGGAATTGCTCACTAAATCCTTAAGTGTGACTATATTTATACCAATAGAAAAGAAAATTTCTGTTTGAATAAAGATGAGTATAGACAAAACAGTTTTCCATCATCTGATTTAATTGGATGCCTTTTCATTATATATGTTTCATTCATTAATAATCTGTTCCATCTTTCTAATTTATTTCTGTTTTCCATTGCTACATTTCTATCCAAAAGTAGTACTGCAGTGCTTGCATGAAAACTACTAAAGTTATAAGGAGAGAGGGGAAAACAAGGAAGTATTCCATTAAATCCAGTTGTTAAGAGAATAAAATGAATTATAATCAAATGGTGGTTTACTTGGAGCTCAGTGGTTTCAATTCTCTTAGTATTTTTAACAAACATGCATGAAATTTCACAACTTAATTTTTTAAAAGAGGAGAACATGTGCTATTGTTGGACTACAGAACACATCATCCCCAAGCGCCTCCCTAATGATTATGAATCATGTCAACTGTTGTGTAAAACAGCTGAAGAAAATCAGGTTGAAAAAGCCAGTTTGATGTGTAAAGGCACTACTGAACTTAATGCAAACAGATTTCTATAGTCATGGGTAATTTTACTAGAATTAGACTAGGCAACCTGAATTACTGGTATACTTGCAAATGATATTTTCTTCTGCTTTTTGTTTTTCCAGTCAATACTACAACCATTGCTATTCTCTCTAAACCAGCTATCATAGCCTGGGCAGGCGTAATGGCTTTCCTCCTCCTGTGTATCATGGTATTATTCTACAAATATAAACAGGTCAGATTCATGTGTATTCCCTAGAGTTGGGCTGGGAAATTTACAGGCCTCCAAGGAATCTGTTTTACTATAGCTCCCAGCTGGCCAGCATAGCCAATGAGAACGGATGGAAATTTCAATCTAGCAACATCTGGAAGAGTCATAGCATTTCCCATCCCACATTCATCAGAAAGTAATCAGAAAAGAGCCCCAGAAGCTGAGAAAAACAGTCCGAAACTCTCCTTCTGTTCCACATGTGTACAATTGTTGTGCCTCCCTTATTTCAACTGCCTGTGTAATTCTCTTTGAATCCATCTCATCCTGCCTCAAGCTCTATGTTTTGAAAGACCCTCCTAGTGGCATCACAGGGATTGGTGTCACCCAGTGTGGTATCTCATGGTGTTATACTATTGACCTCCTCCCATACCAGACCACAATGTTGTAGCTAAAACATCAGAAAACATCACAAAATCAGCAACAATGTTTAAAATCATGCAGGAGCAAAATTGTGATGATGTTAGAATCACAGGTCTGCATTATGTCTGAGATGTTGTCATTTAAAATGGCAGAAGCTGCTCCTCTTATTGCCCTTGTGAGGAATTTAAGACAAAGAGCAATAAAAACAGGAAATAAAATAGCTTCTCCATTCACAACAGAAAAGTTACTTCTCCTGAAATTTAGCTGCTCCTGTTCTATATGAAGCTAATTGCTCCTTGCTTAATAGAAAACACTGAATTTCTTAAGGAGTCTCTGTAAAAATGGTTTTATAAATAAAACTTGTCACATTGTGGTCCCAAATTGTACTCCAATGAAAGAGTTTTATTTATTCATTCATTTATTTACTGCATTTCTATGCTGCCTTTCTCAGCCCAGAGGCAACTCAAGGCAGCTTTACCTTTGTTAGAGGTAGAAAACCTCAAAGAGTTAGAGCTTCGTCCTTTAGTTCCCTCTTGTTGAGAATTCCCATTGCAGATAAATTTCATATCTTGAAATCTAGGAAAAATGTTTTCAGGGGTAGTTGTGTTGGATGTACAGCAAAATATAATAAAATCCAAATTTATAAACAGCAATATCTGGATCGATTTTGGATTTTTCATGGCCAACATTTCTAGCCCTGAATATCTTTTTTGCTTTAAAATAGATGGTCCTTTGTCTGAAGGACTATTTAAACTCAGTTTAAAGCTAAAGTATGGTACTATAAGAGGAAAGGGAGAGCAAGAGTCTTGAAGTTTCCCATCAGCACCTGGACAGCAAACCCAGCAGGTACACAGGTCTCATGGTCACAGGTGTCCTTTCCTCACTTGTTTCTTAATGTCTGTTATACATTAGCATGTGTAATTTACACAAACCAATGTTTTTTCCATTTCTGGAGGTGATGAATTGTTCCTTCTTTGATGACAAACCTTTTTATAAAGTCTATAGCTAGACATTATAATGGTGTCTTTAATCAACTTGTTATGGGGTTGAATTCAGCATGAAGGCTTCAATGCACCACCACAAACCTAAATCTGGATTGGGATTTATACTGTTGCTCACATTTATGAAGTGTGCTCTTGGGGATTTAACAGCCCAATCCTATGCATGGTTTTTGGAGGCAAGATTCATTAAATTCAGTAAGACTTACAGTAAAAATGTCTCGGACTTGAGCCTTAAATTAATATAGAGTGGGTAGAACTGCAACAGTTAACTTTGCAGTACTATGGAAGGAGGAAAAAATGAATATTGCTTTTCTCTTGTAGAAACCAAAGTACCAAGTCCGTTGGAAGATAATTGAGGCCTGTGAAGGAAACAACTACACCTTTATAGATCCTACACAACTTCCATATGATGAGAAATGGGAGTTTCCCAGAAACAACTTGCAGTTTGGTGAGAAAGTGGTTTTCATTTGTCCCCTACATGGTTTGAGAGTTCTTGGTCCAGAAATGTTTGAACTTTGATTCTAAATAGCCCCAGAGAAGGCTATAAGAATACACAAAATTTGGAATGTTATCAGGCCTTTTCTTTTTAACTAACAACTGTGGCTCCAGTTTCGTCCGTGGATTCCATTAGATGCACTCCAATTTCTACTTCTTTCAGTTGTCTGAGAAGCAATTTAATTATCTCCTTCCATATTTGTTGACAGTTCAAACTACTGAAGTCAAATTACCCTCTTGCTTTAGTGTAGGACTGCACAATCAACAGCTGGATTTTATTTCAAGTCAATTTGCTGATCCTACTTTTAAAAAGATCAGCAAATTGGCATGAAATAAAATCCAACTGTTGATTTCAGGCTAGAAGAAGTGAAAACATTCCTCCTCCTGTGTATCACTAAATAAATGGTAAACATCTTCCTCTAAATTCAAAGCTCTATATTTGTTTTCACAGGAAAAATCCTAGGAGCTGGAGCTTTTGGGAAAGTCATGGAAGCCACAGCTTTCGGGTTGGGGAAGGAAGATTCTGCCCTGAAGGTAGCTGTGAAAATGCTGAAATGTAAGTGCTAGGATGTATGAAAAGACTTCTATGGACAGGGGGAGGTGAAAGAAAAATACATTAGGCATTAGGCATACAACATTTATAGGATTTTCAAAAGCTATTATTATTATTATTATTATTATTATTATTATTATTATTATTATACTGTCACTTTTCTCTTATACAATCCCAAGCATGGATTGGACTACCCTATGGATGTGCAACACCAAGGGTTGAGAATGTCACATAATTGTTGTAGTAGGTCTGTAAGAGGAGCATTGGTCATTCAGAAGAAGAGGGGAATCTCTGCAGCAACCAAAAATAGACACATGCAGGTGTAAGGTTAATTAACAACTCTATATGCCATTAACAGTCTGCCAACTAATGACTGCTGGAAGTCGAGATCAACTGCTTACAGCATTGCTCAAGTGATCAGAAGAAAAATGCTTAATGAAGCAGAATCAATCCTATCCTTCTTTAAGACTGCATCTTTCTGAGACATTGAGCTTCCATTTCTTTAAAATTTGACTTAAAGTATTATTGGATGCAACATTTCCGATTATGGTAACAGGAGAAGCTTCAACTCTTTAAAACCCCCAATAATCCTCTTCTGTGCAACCCTTAATGCTACAAGAAGGCAAATTGATTCATTCCATTATTCAGACCAGATCTTGGGCTCACCAGCAGCTTTTCCATTTAATCTATCTTATGAATCACATTCTCTTTTCTGGTTTCAGCAACAGCACATACTGATGAACAGGAAGCCCTCATGTCAGAACTGAAGATCATGAGTCACTTAGGTCACCATGAGAACATCGTGAACCTGCTGGGCGCATGCACCCATGGAGGTAACAAAGTGCTATGGCAGCCACTAAACTCATGACTTCCATGCTGTTTCTCCTGTTTTGTTTTTATTGGAAAGTTTCTTACCATAACAAATGAGTCATAGATTCTGACGTCAAGCTGATCATGGGCACAAACAAATTAATTGTTTTCCCATTGACAATGTTGAACTATCAGCTGGCTATAAAGACCCTATGAAGTTGTACAGGCCTCAGGAAATTATAGCATGAAAGATATTTCAAATGATCACAAACTTGAGTTAAGAAGATCTGAATATTTCAGTGGTGTGGGATGAAGTAGATCTTTGACCAAAAAAGACAAGTTATCCTCACCTATTGTACTGTGCAACTGGAATAATTTTGTCTCCCCCCCCCCCCATTGTTTCTGTTTCCTTGTGTACTATTTGGCATCAACCGTAATAGCTAAACTACAAAATGTGCAGAACCTTGTGAGGTCATTCTTCCTATAGTTAGGAGAATATTTCTTTCAGTTCCTTTGACATAAAATAGCATTTGAAATAATTTCCACAATTAAAAAAAAATCAAGCATCAGGAATAGTTGAGTTGGGTTCCAGCTGTTAGCACCAAGCAAACAGCTCCACTCTATGGTAGTGAGTACTTGAACTGGACCAGGTTAGGAAAAAGCAATAAATATCTTCAATCTGAATTTTAAATTTCTACAGGTTTCTGGCTACTAACTTCACAAGTTGTTTTGACCAATTGGCATGAGAGTATGACATTTTTAAATGTCCATGTTGAATAAGTTGTTCTACAAAGGTTCTTTAAAATGAAATACATTACTTTTCTACATAACCATCTTTCCTTGTGATGCATTTTTCCCAGCATCATACCAACTTTTTAATGCCATCATCAAAAATGGCATATAGCCGCATATGCGAATCAGTTGCAGAGTTCTTTTTTTTATTCCTTATGTTTGTGCCTGTAGCTAGATATTCAGAGCACTCTGCATCTATCACTCTAGTACAGCCATTTTCAAACATTTCAGTCCACTCATAGATGACTGTGAGAGAGAACTTTATACTGAGCACACATGCAGAGATTAATTTCTGCTCTCAGCACACCTTCTGCCCACAGAAAGCATATGACAGAACGTTGTTTCTTTTTGGTGCAATTTATATGTTTCACAGCCATCTTCCCCAAAGCATGACAACTCTTATTCTCAACTGCAAGATCACAGCACTCTCTGATTATGCCACATGAAATAAAGTCGTATTAAGATAAGCAGAGCAAGACTTTATTTCAGATGGCATAATAATGCAATATGTATTCTATAAACATTAAAGAAAGGTATAATTTGTTTATCTTGAATACTACTTATTATAGGACAGCCCTTGGGCATTTCCACACTGCACAATTATACTTCTGTTATTCCAGTTTAACTGCCATGGTTCCATCCTGTGGAGTCCTGGGATTTGAGATTTAAGGAGGGACATTTACAATTCTTAGCCAGAGGGGTCCCTCGGTGCTGCTGGCCAAACTACAGAGTGCAGGACTTCATGTCAGTAAGAAGTCTTCTCTTCTAACCTTGTTCCAATAATGGTAGCATTCTGTAATGTCTGCATAACATGTTTTCTGCAGAGAGCCATTTTATAAGAAAGGGCATTCAGTCCCAGCTCCAGCACAATCTGAAATGGTTCAGTTCAGCAGGAACTGCATCACATTATTCTATTGTGTATGCATCTTTGATAAACAGGCTTTACATTTAATGCTAGTAAGGCTTCTACTCCCCCTTGTGCTATAATTCCTGTGCCCTGAGCAGTTGTGGCAAGATAAAAGTCCCGAGGAATAACAGAGGGTCATTCCACTTGGCACTTACCCTTTCTGTCTCTCTCCTAGCTAGCTAGCAAAACTATTTGTCCATTTGTGCTGTTTTCCACTTGCAGAAAGAAAAAACGAGAAGGGGTGGGGGACAAATAATTGCAGTCATTCTCCATCATTTCTTCAAATTTGGACTCTTGAATCTTCACTGAAAACAATACCTGGAGCAAAATAATATGTGCAGAACATACTACCATAGCTTGTCCTTCAAACACTCAAGAGTCCATCATCAGATAGACATTTCAGATTGATTAGAACAAATGATCATTTAATAACAGAAATTGAGTACATTTTCTGGTAATGTTTATTTTCTATTTTCTAGTCCCTGTCCTTGTGATTACCGAGTATTGCCCTTATGGGGACTTGCTGAATTTCCTGCGGAAGAAAGCAGAGTGTCTCATAATCCAGGATTTAACAGTAGAGACTTCCCTTGATAGTACAGCAACTGACTATAAAAATGTCTACATCGGGAAGAAATACCTCCAAAGGTAATAACAGAAGTCACCTATTGGCTATTAGAAGGATATAAAATAGAAGTAATTTAAATTGATGTTCCCATTTTAGCACTGTTTAAGGATTGTGTTCATTACTTAATTCTTCACATACACCAAGCCATCAACTCATTTTTTCATATATGGAGATAGGCAGCATGTATCTCTATGCATATGAGAAGTGGAGGGATTGATATTTTCATCTTTAGGAGGTATACCTTTGGACTCTCTATTTTAGGAATCAGCCAACATGGAATTGAGTCCTAAACTGCTCGGGGTGAGAAAAGCAATAAATATGGTTCATTCTGACCTATGGCTTCATGACATGAAATAAACCAGCCAAATGCTTGATCAAGAGATTGAGCGGATTGATTCCTGCATTCTCCAGAACCTTTCTCCCATAATGTCTTCTAGAGAGACCATAGGGTATCTTTTGGAAGCATACCAGGAATCAGGTCAAGCGGGAGAGGGCTTGTGTGTATCAGACAATGAGACTGATGCTTGTGCTCTCTAAGGCTGGTGCTGGAGTGCCCAGCCTTAGTCCTTTTCAGTCTTGGCCCAGCCTTAGTCCTTTTCAGTCCTTTTCAGTCTTGGCTAAATTGAACTCAAGTACCCCTTCTCATTCTGTCATCTGTTAATGAATACCAAGAAAGCATGTAAGCTGAAATGACCCCCCTATAGTTGACCAATTTATTGGTAGGATTAAGTGGAATTAGTTGTTGACTGGATGGATTCACATGTTCAGTCATGGATCTAAAGCAGACAGAGGCAACTTACAAAGGGTTGTGGGCTATACATGCTGCCCCAGTATCACACCTCTACCCTTGGGTTTTTGGTTTTGACTTTAAAGGGATCCTCAATAGCATGTGACAGTACTCTTTTACCATATTTTCACCCCAGCGTAGTTTAGGCTGGGGAGGACTTTCAAAACCAGAAGGCACCCAAATACTTCTTGTTCTTTATTTGTGGGGGGCATCCTCCCTACATCTAAAATATCCCAGGAAAGGATAACACAATAAGCACGACTTATTAAACCTTTTCCACTTGCAACCCCTTTTGCCTGCATTTTTTTTTTGCATGACCCCAGGTATATAAGTCTATAAAATAGGTATAAATTTTTTAAAAAATGCTGAAAATAAATAAACATTTGCAAGGTTTGTTAAATAGGCTGATTTTCCTTTTTGTGGGGTACAACTGAAGAATTTTCTACAGAGTCGACTGTAAACGCTTCATGTTGTTGCCAGCAGGTTTGTGTAAATGAATGGGGTTCAGAAATTTTTCACTGTTGCCAAATTTTTTACAACACCAGCATTGAGCTAAGGGAACCCCATTTGGGGTCAGGACCCACAGTTTAAGAAACAGTGTCCTAGAGGGCACAGGGATCTTTTCAAAATTAATACAAAAAATGGTGGTACGCAGGTATCAGAAGAAGTTCTGAGGGTCACATAAGGCTCATGGGACACTCTTTCCCCACTCCTTCCTTCCTAAAGCAAAGATGATGATTGGAAGTTTATATCAATATTAATTTACTGTATTAATCAAATGCCTGTAATTTTTCAAAGGATATTCTTGAGCATCTTAGGGGCATGGTGTAATTGTGAATACATTTTCCTTCTTTTTTTTTTTCTCTTGTTCAGTGACAGTGGATTTGGGAGCCAATCTGTAGACAGTTATTTGGAGATGAGATCAATGACCGCATCAGGTTCTGTGCAAGTGAAAGGTAAAAGGGTTACTTCCAAAGGCAATATGGATACCTCAGGAATGAGAAAACACATTTTTTCCTGTTTAGAACTATTGCTACTTTTCTGTTATGATAACTGTTTAATATCTCTCCTGCCTTAAACAGAACTCAGTGTAGCATATGTGAGTCTGTATGTGTCTTCAAATCCTATGCAAAACTATGCTGAGGGATTGTAATGAGTTTCACATTTTTTCAGAATGCTTTGTGGTTGGTGAGGGATATGAATGCACAATTCTCCAGTCCAAGTTGAACAGTTAGACCAGTTTTTTCCTCCCAAGAACAAAAATGTTTAAAGATTCTTTGGATGGAGTTTGCAGCTCCTGAGACAGTGTAGTGTTGGCAATTTGCGGTGATAATGGCCAGTGTCCAAGTCTTCCAGCTCTTTATCCAAATCCACTCCCTATTGTACTTTCTCTTCCTTTCAATGCCAGCTGAGCAAAAACAAAAACAAAAAGTGGGCTTCAGCAGTTTTACATTCATCATAATTCCTTAGTTTCCTTTACATAATTTTGCCTAAGGTTACCTCAATTCAGTTCATCATTATATTCTATATGTATGTGTTTGTGTATGCATATCATATTACAGAAGTTGATCACATAATCTCACCCATTTCATGAACATTGATGCTATCCTTTGTCTGACTTACATCTCCACAGTATCCGAAGAAGAAACTACAGACGGACAGCCTCTTAGCCTGCATGACCTGTTGCAGTTTTCCAATCAGGTGGCTCAGGGAATGGCCTTTCTTGCATCCAAAAACGTGAGTATCTATCTCCACCCTATAACAACATGACTTTAAAAAAAAACAGTTCCAAAACCAGTTGGCACTAAAAGGCACTGAAGCTGTGATAGGTAGAGTTCAGGCCACTATGGAGGAACTAAGGTATATTTTTTTCCTTACTGCACAGGAAACTATTCTGCCTAAACATTCCAGTTCAAACTCAGCACATGTGCAGGCTGCCAGAATATCTAAACATCTAAAGTACCAAGTTAAAATATTAATCCTTCAACTTGGTCAATATTCACATATATTTTCGCATATTTGTATCCTGTCCTTCTCACCCCCGAGAGGGGACTCATTCCCTAATCTTAAAGTTTTAGTGCCTATAGCTTTCAGGGTGATGAAAGTTACCAAACTAAAGAAACTTGTAGCATAGTATGCTTCCCCATCACATGCACTGTCTCATCGTTTGTCCCTTTTCCATGAGTGCTACAGTTTATACATTTGCTGGATCAATGTATTGTCGAAGGCTTTCATGGCTGGAATCACTAGGTTCTTGTGGGTTTTTTCAGGCTATAGGGCCTTGTTCTAGAGGCATTTCTCCTGACGTTTCTCTTTCTAGCTGCATCATGCACATGTGTTTTGTTGTTTAAGCTGAAGGAAGGAGGAGCACAGAGGCTATAGATTTATTAGTGCTGTGTAATATTGATGCTTCTGATCCCATCCAGAATTAGGAACTGAAAGCGGCAGTTAGCAGTTCTGGCCCCACCATGTCATAAATATAATTCAAAGAGTAATTAAAGGATTTCATTTGAGTGTATCTCGCAACTACCCTTCCACCCCAGAAGAGAGGTACAGCTGCTAGCTAGACAGCCATATTATTAAAAAAATAAACAATGGACATTTCTGCTAAATTTGCTTGGGTCCCAGAAAGATGCAGTTCATCATTAAAATTATATATTTATTAAAGTGATTAACAATCATAACAATAAATAAACAGCAGGTAGTTAAATATTTCCACTTCTGCCTTCTTAAGAAATAATAACATGTTCTACACTGCCATTTCAAATGCAGCTCACTCTTTATTTTTTGTTTTGGTAACTAAAGAAGGCAGATCTTGACACCTTTTGATAATTTATGTATTAAGCTCTCTTCATTAATCACTGTTATTAATACACACACATAGTTAATAAGATAACTATTGGGTTGCTGTAAACCGAAAAACCTACAGCAACCCAGTGATTCCGGCCATAAAAGCCTTCGACATCACATTGTAACAACTATTCATCACTGTATTGTATGAAGACTTTTACAAGTCATTTATAACTTTTGAAACCCCCATGTCTTAGCAGAATTTGTTCAGAGAAGTGTTTTTGTTGCCTTCCTCCAAGGCTGTGAGAGTGTAACTTGGCCTGGATTACCTAGCAAAGTTTCATGTTTGATCAGGGATTTGAATCCTGCTCTCTTGAGGTCCTGGTCTAACACTCAAACCACTTCACCATTCTGCCTGAGTAGACTCATATGCACTGCTTTCTGAAAAATCTCTTTTGCCCCTCCTCTGTCTAATAAACACTGACATCCCTCTGGTCAAACTTGTTCATATCTTTGTGGTCCTGATTATGAAACAAAAGTTAGAAAAAAGAGTACTGTACCATTTATTTTGCTCTCCCTTTAATCCAGTGCATCCATCGTGACCTGGCTGCTAGAAATGTGCTTGTGGCTGATGGACGAGTGGCCAAAATCTGTGACTTCGGCCTGGCTAGAGATATAATGAATGATGCAAACTATGTTGTAAAAGGCAATGTAAGTAACTGCTTGGATGCACATATTGGATACACAAAAAATGTTCTACACCAAGTAAAATTATTTTTCCATCTAATTGAATATTTTCTGCACTGGCACTTAGTAACCTCCTGTTGACTGTAAGCAGGCATGTAGCCAGGGGGGGGGCTCGGGGGGCTTCAGCCCCCCCCCCCCCCGAAATTCTCATGGTGGTTCGCGAAAAGGCCTTACTGGTGCATTATTTAAACTGTTATGTTTATTAATATCATGATTTGATCACCATTCTCAATATATCCCATATGTATGGGGGTATTGGGGTAATGATACAAAAGGTTTGCTAGGCTAGACCCTCTTTCACTCAGACTCAGCCCCCCCCCCGAAACTCAGCCCCCCCCAAAACCCCCCCTGAAAATTTTTTAGCCCCCCCCGAAACGAAATCCTGGCTACGGGCCTGACTGTAAGGTACAGACGTGGGAAACTAGTTTACATTGACTGACAGCAGCGACTCTCCAAAGTGCCAAGTGTCTCATTGCTGGGATTGAATGTGGGATCTTTTGCATGTAACATAGGTCTTCTAGCACCAAGCTATACAATTTCCCCACTCACAACAGAGTGAGTGAAATTAAATCTGACTTGGGGATCTGATTTAACTACTGAGGAGAAACTAGCTGAAACACACAAAGCAATATTTATAGAAGCTCCAGAACACACTGTTGACTAATTTCAGTTGTTTCCTAGCTCATTAAAGATTTTGACATTCCAGGCTCGCTTGCCAGTGAAGTGGATGGCCCCAGAGAGCATCTTTGAGTGTGTTTACACAGTTCAGAGTGATGTGTGGTCTTATGGTATTCTTCTCTGGGAAATATTCTCCTTAGGTAAGAAAACATCTATTTGTCTATCCATCTCTATTTTTTTCTACTGGGAAGGCCTTGGTTTGAGAGAAAATTTGGTTGGGAGACCAAAATTAGGTTTGTGGAGAAAAATCATGTAACACTATTTAAAAGGTAAGGAAGATGGGTGTAGTGTGTATGCAGAAAAAGAAAAATCAGGTACATACCAGAGTTTAAGTCAGTTTAGAGAGCAACCTACCAAAAGCCACTACCGACATTTCAGTTCTCAGTTGATATAGTTTATGGACATAAATCTTCACATTCTTTATGTTTTCATATCAAAACAAGCAGATCCTCCTTGCCTTTTTAGAAAATGAAGAATCCTATACTGTTCTTGAAAGATATCTCATTTTGCACTGTGCCCTTTGAAAACAATGTTGCAAAGAAATACACACAGCTTTTCTGTTCAAAAGACTTTTATGCAAACGTTTTTCCTATGCAAGAAATAGTATTTCCTACACAAAAAAAATGTTTTTCCTTACCAAAGAATCACAACATATTTTGGCACAAAGGCATCATTTGTATTTCTGTGCTGTATAATTATTTCAGAGAAATGTGAAGTGTGGGCAAAGTGTGAAGAATCTCACTGCTACATGATTTTTTGTGAGGGTTTCATCTTAGGAATGTATCAGGAAGCCCATATTTATACTAGTAAGCAAGCCATGGCAAATGTACAGTTCATCAGTAATACAACTCTGTCAGAAGCCCTTACACTGTGATTATCTTTGGAAACCCAGTATGCGAACTCCAAATCCTTGTTGTCTGTGGGGTATGCAAAATTTGCTCCCCACTGAGGATAGAATTAACTGTAGGAAATCCACACTAGAAGAAAAACAGTGCCCTGTCTTTTTACCCTTTCACAAACTCTTTCTATTTCTTATTTTGACTGCAGGAAGAAGCCCCTATCCTGGCATGAAGGTGAACAGCAAGTTTTATAGCCTGGTCAAGCAGGGATACCACATGGGAAGGCCAGATTTTGCTCCAGATGATATGTAAGTAACCAAACCTGGTGACACCTCTCTCCCTACCGCATTAAAGGAAAAGGAGGCAGTTGTATCAGAAGTGCCTTGAGATGTCTCAGTGTGTTTAATCTTGCTTCTCTAGTTTTACAGGGATGTCCATAAGCAACCAAACTGTTATCAGTATTCATTCTGAGATTCTTAAAATATACTTGCATTTGTATGACAGCCACTTTCCTGGTAGAATGGTAGAAGTGATTTAGTAAACCTTTAATTCCAACCAATGAGGACCTCTTCACACGGGCATGATTTTGGTGATGGCAGCAGATGTTTCTTAGTTCTGCACAAAGTCTGATGGCTCCCATCACACCCCAGATAAGTACTTCTGGGGCAGCTCCATGGCTAAACTGCCACAAAACCCTGCCACCACCGAAGAATTTCCAGTGGCAATCAACAGGTAGCTCCCCATTTTTCCATTAGGTTGATGAGGTGGGGGGAAGTCGGGACAGTGCGGGGTGTGGGGCAACAGGTTCCAACACACCCTAGGTGGGTGCTGCCAACATTACCACAATCCATGGAGATACTGGATTGTTCTGGTGGCATGTGTGAAGAAGTCCTAAGTCATTTCTTAGAATGGACCATCCTGAATTTAACCTGTCCAGTACTGTCACATTTTGCTGAGTTATATTGTGCAGAAAACATGTAGAAATCTCTGCATCTCAAGATCTAGTTATCACTAGTGAAACGTGATTTATTTAAATTAGCCATAACTTATAAATGAATTTAGTGCAGTGGGGGAATCTCTCAAAATGATGGGACCATAATGTGTGGGGCTGCTCATTTGATGCTAGTCCCTGGTGCTTCACTCGGAAGAGAGGATCATGATTCTGAGGATAAGACACAGGTGGTAAGATGCGAATAGTGAGCAGACCAAAGCATCTCACTATGTAACTGCTGATATACAGTCTTTTGTTCCTCCTCTTCTTCAGGTACAAAATCATGACAGTGTGCTGGAACCTGGAGCCCACTCGCCGGCCTACCTTCAATCAGATCTGCACTTTCCTCCAGAAGCAGTTGGAAGCCATGAAGGAACAGGTGAGATATATTGTTGAAGGCTTTAATGCCCAGAATCAGTGGGTTACTGTGAGTTTTTTTGGCTGTATGGTCATGTTCCAGTAGCATTCTCTCTTGAGGTTTCACCTGCACCTGTGGCTGGCATCTTCAGAGGTTCTGTTGGCAGTGAGGCAAGTGGAGTGTGTGTCCTGTGGACATTCCACAGAATATACACTCCATTTGCCTCACTGCCAACAGAACCTCTGAAGATGCCAGCCACTGATGCAGGCGAAATGTCAAAGAATGCTACTGGAACATGATCATACAGCCCAAAAAACTCACAGCAACCCACAGGTGAGATACTTTACATCACTAATAGAAAGGCAAAAAGCAGATCATCCATTCTTGGGAAATTTGTTCCCTTAGAAGTTTCATTCTCTCTATCTGTCTCTTTCACATACACACCCTTCCACCTTTTTGCATCACCAGAAATGTCATGGGTGAAAGAAGATAATGTGCTCTTCATTATCCCTTGTTATTGTTAGGAATTTAAAAGTCTTCACTCAAGGTGTATTATGACTACACAAATTACAGTTTGCCTTTGATAACTGCTACCAAGTTGACTTCTGCTTATGGCACCCCTATGAATGAGGGACCTCAAAGTCACCCTATCCTCAACAGTCCCACTCTGGTCTTGCAAACCAAGAGCTGTGGCTTTCTTGATTGAATTGATCCATCTGGAATGCAGTCTTCCTCTTTTCTGACTGCCTTCTACCTTACCAAACATTGCTATCTTTTCTAACAAGTCATGTTTTCTCATTATTATGACCAATGTCTTTGCTATTTTCTGCTAGTAGTACGGTGTGATCTGCATATCTTAAATTGCTGATGTCCCTTAATTTGTATGCCTCCTTCCTTGAGTCAAATCCTGCTTTACATATGATATGTTCAGGATACAAATTAAACAGATAGGGTATAAAAATGCACCCTTGCAAGATCCCAATGCAATCTTGGAGGCTGTATTGCAGCAGTGGGTGGAGCTAAGAATTAAGAGATATTGAACAGGACTAAGGAGAATACATGGAAGGTCTTAGTAAATTGTGCAAGGTGAGATGTAATTCTAACCAATTACAGCATTTTCCTCAAAATCATTTGTAAGGGTACTTTAACCCCAATGGTAATACATTCTAGAAACTAAGGCATGGGGTTTCTTTTCCTTGCTTTAAAGGATTATAAAAACTTACCATGCAATGCAGAAGAAGAAGAAGACAGTGGATGTGAGCCTTCCAGCTACTGCGAAGAATCCTGTGACTCTGGAGAAAGTGAACAATTGCTTTTGAACAGCAACAACTACCAGTTTTGTTAAAGGTGATATGAGCCTTGCCCTCATATTCACTGAATTTCCACTGAAATACAGATATAATGTACTCATGCCTTTGGCAATATTTTGCATCAGGTGATTTAAGCCACAGAATGTAGCCTTGCCATGTACCGATAATACAATTCAGAATCATTCTCTATAATCCACAGGAGTGTTAGCTGGAACCATAATTTTTAAAACTGAGAATGGAGTTGTGAATTTCAAACTTTTTTCTTTCTGTGATACACATCCTATAGGGCAGCTCTGAAAGCCTTATTGTCTTTACCTAAACCATTTTGTCTGTCTGTGATAATTGGTAAAATCAGCTAAAATGAAAATCAATAGACCCAACCCAATTTAGCTCTAGATCAGGGAATTCATTCACCATAGGTCAGGAGTTCTCCACCTTTAGCTCTCCAGATGCTTTGTACTTCAATTCCCAGAAGTCCAAGTTAGCATGGCCGGTGGTCAGAGATTCCTGGGAGATGAGGCCCAAATACTTTGAGGGCGAAACTGTGGGAACCACTGCCTTAGATGAATCCTGGCTTTCCAAAGGTATGACTAATTCTGCAAGAACAAAGGTACGCTCTAATTATCCATAGAGAAGGAACTTCTAAAAAATAAGGAAAGAATCATAAAGTTTTCCCCTCCTTTAAGATAACTACTGCATACTGTGCTAAAGAAGAAGAAGTAAGGAAAAGTGTATTGTCGAAGGATTCCATGGCCGGAATCACTGGGTTGTTGTAGGTTTTTTCAGGCTATATGGCCATGTTCTAGAGGCATTCTCTCCTAACGTTTCGCCTGCATCTATGGCAAGCATCCTCAGAGGTAGTGAGGTGACTACCTCTGAGGATGCTTGCCATAGATTCAGGTGAAACGTCAGGAGAGAATGCCTCTAGAACGTGGCCATATAGCCCAAAAAAATCTACAACAACCCAAATGAAGAGTGATTTTTCGTTAGGCATAAATTGGGACTAATCTGTAATCTACTTTTGAATAGAGTATTTAGGTTTAAAATGTAAATTCCACTGAGGTCAATGAGATTTACCATAGAGCAGGGTGGCACATAGTGCAGAGTCTTCCTGAAGTTGCCTCCCCATGCCTGAAAAAAGGGAAAAAGAAAAAAAGACATTTCCTATTCTGCTATGTCTATACGGGGCTCCCTTCCCTACCAGATCAGCAGCCTGTTTTCCTATAACCCTGCTAAATCAAACCCACAAGTAGACCCACTTCTGTTTTTCACATTTTTATTTATTTTTGTTTTGCATCTTCGGGCTTGGTGAACCTATGGAGAAATCTGCAGGTCAAAATTTGGTCCCAGGACGGTTGATGATACCTTAAGCAAAGCACACCACTATGGCCATTAACACATCACTGATTTCCAGTACCCCCCCCCCCCCCCCCCGAGAGTAAGGAATAGACATGAAATACTTCGGTTCAGACTTTTGGGGAGGAAGGGATGGATTAAATCCCTCATTTTAACTGGAATAATCACCCTTTCAAAAACAAAGTAGCAGAATACACACACACCAGCTGCCTTTTGCCACCCATCTCACCCCTGCTATCCCAATACTATGTTGGGAGGGACAACAAATCCTTTTCTTCCTGGCTTTGTACTAGACTTCAAAGTTGGATCAGCAGATCAGGGAAGCGAATGACAGAAGAGAGCAAGAAAATAGAATATGTGTATGAAAGTGTGAGCAAGCGAAGAGGTACAGTATCTGCTTTTGAGTCTTACAACTGCCATCAGTTTTACCCTTGACTTCTCATATAGGTCAAGGATCCACTTCAACAGGCTATGATTAAAACAATTTGACTGCACAAGGAAAAATAATTCTGTTAAACTCAGAAGAATTACAAGTCTGGCATGAAACATTATTACACTGCCTATACCTGGCATTCAACACAGCACTGGGATTTTTTGTTCTGCCTCAATCCCATCTATCCATATAGATGAGAAAAGCTGGTCTTCACTACTGGTTCTAACAGAGCTTGCTACAGCTTTTGAATTGGCTCTCCAGTTCACCGGAGACGTTCCTGACACATTATAAAAAGAGCCTAGCCTGATTAGGCTCTGAAGTATAAGCTTTTGTAGAAATAGGGAATATTCGAGTAGTAGTCTGCAATATTGACTTTTCTTGTTGATCTTAACTTGTCCAGTCAAAAACTGAGATTGGAAATACTCATACAGGCTCATTGTTATATGATGATTTATTATTTCCACTGTGAGATATTTGGAAATTAAGCTAAAGGTGTATATTTCATTAGATTTTAGGGTAAAGTTGCAAAATTGTAGTCTACTAAATGTCTTTGTGCATCGGTTCCCAGCTGTCTTAGCCACCATAGTGAAGAATGCTGAAAGTTGTAGACCAAAACATCTAGGGTGGCCAAAGTAGCCCATCTGTCCTTTAGGATAATAAATTGGCTCTGCTCAGATAGAATGATGAGTCCTGTAGTTTTCTCAGTTTTTTTCCAGTTGAATTGTATTTCCCTTACTGAACTAAATGTAAAAGTAATCACAAATCCCACGCTGCCACTGAAGGCTAAAATGGCATTTAAGTGCCTTCCAGCAGTTAAGACTGGTTCATTGGCTGCAATCAATTCTTGAGAAGACAGTCATATTGTGTGAGTGAGTCAGATGGCTAGGCTGCCTTGGATTGCATGATCAGGGACTGTCTGCTCAAGAACTGATTGCAGCCAATGAACCAGTCTTAAATGGTCACATCTGCACTCACCACTTAATATGGAAGGGCAACAGATCAGCTCTGTAGTGGCCAAACACCACATAGAGCTGATCCAGGGAAATGCAAGTCAAAGCCACTTTAATGCAGCCTTGACCATGTTAACCAAGGGATTGTTTTCAACCCATGTAAACAATTGGGACTGATTCTGAGACTGTAGGCACACTGTGCCAGTTGCTTGGTTACACAAGTTGCTGGTCCATTTCTGGGCTGGCTATTTCTTTTCAAGGCCTGCACCATGTGCCACCAGAAAGAACTGCATACAACCAGAACTTTCTTGAGCCTACAATCAGAGGTCCTCCCCTATCAAGGATAGAATGGATTAATGTATGAAATGTTTGTATGTGCTGTTTCAGAATATCTCAACTGTCATGCACACTTATTCTGCAAACTGATCACATGAAATCTAGTATCTCTTCATTAGCAGGAAATGCCTCTCCCGTTTCCCTAGAATGCTACAGTGGTCGATTTTGACATAATTGCTCTGCTGGATTTTATCATCTTTTCCCTTTTATACCTTGTTGCTCTGTAGTTTTTAACAATAAACTTACTGTATTTTGTTTTAATATGTAAGCTGCTTTAGACATTTTATGCTGAATTGTAGTTATTACACTGTACTATCTGGAGATAAGCTGTTCCAATGTAACTCATTTCTGGAACCTTGATGACTAAAAAAAACCTCAGGCAATTTTTTGTTAAGACTACTGATATTTGATTTTAAATAAGTAATGTTCGATAAGAAAATAACAATGCAAAGTATATATACAGCAGAATAAATGGGCAGTTTGGTATGGAACATCTGCAGCTGGCCCTCTACATTTGTGGATTTGATTATTCCCAGATTTGATTAAAATGTTCTCTCTAGGAATCCTTAGGTCCTCCAGTGTGATTCCATTGTCAGCTTCTAGTGGACCATAAATTCATCCAGGAGGACCTAGACATGTTCAGACAGGTGTTTTTTCTGGATTCTTTATTCATGGTTTTTCACTTTCATGGGGATTCTGTGCCCTTAACTCCAGTGAATGTGGAGGCCAGACTATAATAGGCTTTAATCTACAGTAATTTAGTGGTTTTGAAATTCTAGCAGTGTAGCCATTGTGCAGCCCATAGAAACACGTTACTTTGAGAAGTGTTTTGATGTATATATTTGCAGTGTTATTTTCCCACAGTGTACTTTTAAAATAAACTAGCATCAATCAGCTTTTTATAGATTGTAATGCTTTTCACAATGTTTTAAAAGTCATTGATGCATATTAGGTTTTATGTAAGCTTATCTAGCTTTATTAAACATCCACCTTTGATTGAAGTCCTATGTAATTGAAAGACTAATCTCAGGAACTTTTTAGAACCAACTGGCTATATAATTAGAATGTTAAAAATGCATTTGCACTGACATATTGATGGGCACCACATATTTTGCTCAGTGAGTTAACTAGTTATCACCACTCGAGATGTTCTCAGGTCATATTTAAATAGTTATAACTACTGTGTATTAAGCATCCAAAGTGTAAAAATTGTTTAGTTATAAGTAAATGTGCATTGAACTGTCTTGAAAAATAAAATAAATTTGATTAGCCAAAGAAACTTGTATTGCCATTTTCTTTAATCTCTCTAGTTTTTTTTGTTTCTGTTCATTGTTGCTTCCCCCCCCCCCCCCCCAAGATAAAATATCATTTCTTCTATTACAAAATGTTGATAGTTTGATTTCTGCTCTAACCAGCCTTTCTAAACATCTCCCATTAATGTAGTTGCTTCAAAAATGAGAACACAGATTGGTTGCCACATATTAAACCCCATGAACTCTAACTGCCCAATCCTATGAGTTCCAATAAATGCAAATCTAAAGGCATGATTCAATTTTGTATCCTGCTCACTATTGGTCTTTTTTTGCAACAAAAGTAGATCCCAAAGTACAGAAGGATGTAATATATCAACAATTGTGCTTGGACAAAAGGAGGGCTCGGTTCCTTTTATTTGCCATTAGGTTCTAATTGCACCATCTTCATTACCATTGTATTATTCTTTTTGACCAAAAGGATTACATTATGTGTGATGTCATATGTATGGGTACGTTTGATCAGACTACTGGGAGCTCACTGTGTAACAGATTTCAATTAAAAAAATCCTCTAACTGGACAAATGGATTGGTGTCACAGCATTGTAGAAATCATGATCCAAATTCAAGGTCAGAAGCCCGAATGTTACAAAGGAACCAGCAGAGGCTAGAAATGTCTTGTATTTTTTTTCCTGCTTCTCTTGTAAAACTGGATTTACAAAGGTTCAGTGGATCTCTCAAAGTGAGATCTGAGAAAGCCACTTGCGATATCTATGCTGAGATCCAACATCAACCAAGTAAAGCATAACTCTGTGTCCTTTGCCCACCCTCAGCCATCCCATGCTGTTTTCAAGTCAGATCTCATTGCATACTTGTGGGGAGGTAAGAAAGAGGGAAGATAAGATTGGTCTGGTTTCTAGTGTCAAGGATTCTATCCATAAGCCTTATCCCCTCCACTAAGACCAAAGCAGTTGCATTTTCATAATTTAAATTGCTTTCTCATTCTTACCACCGATAAAGCAGGAACCAGAGCCATCCAGAAGGACTAAAAAGCTGCTGGGAAGACACTGGATGGTACACAAAACTACTTATTCATTCCCTGTGCCTCATCCAAAACCAGACATGTGCACAAGTCACATTTGCATGCCCATATCTCACTAAGAAGTTCAAAAGATCAAGAGAGATGATCATTTCATTCATTTAAAACAATCTGGGGAAACTCAGAAGAGTTAAAACACAAATGTATAGTCCTCTTCCAAGATGGTACATGCTCCCCTTCACAAAATCAAAATATTCTTTATGTCTATTTGAGAGGCCTGTTGAGGAGTTGAAGGCCAAAACATATGGGGACCCACAGGTTGAGAACCACTGCTCTACATCAACACAGAAAGGTCAGGAGTGGGGCTGAAATATCCATCTCCACGTGCTTCTATGCCAGGGATGGACACCTTGTATCCTTGTGTATGGGACCAATTTTTCCTGCTTAGTTGGGCTGCCCCTACCAACTGAAACCAGAATGGAAAAAGATAACGACTACCAGTTCATAAACATTTAGTGTGGAGACAAGCCTTAGTGCTGAAGAAGTGTGTATTGTTTTAAAGTAGACTTCTGAGAGTATGGGAAGATAGAAGTCCAGGAGTGGGCATACGTGGTCCACCTTTTCTAGAATTTGAAACTAGAATGTCTGAAGAGGACTTCATAAGTGTTTCGTTATTAATCAAATCCATTAAGATTACACATAGCAGTTGGGTGGTGTTCTTTTTCCCTAACAAAGTATCTAAACACTGTTCTTTTCACATACATTGAAATTAATCTTAAAATTCTACCAAACTAAAGGAACATCCCCCAGACTTCACAACGCATGTCCTTGAAATGGCAATATTTAGCGACAAAAGTGAGAAGCATTTGCCACTCAGTTCAAAAATCTTGAAGCTAGGAAACAAGGAAAAGTCACAAGGCTGAATAGTTTCACCTTCCAACACTGGAAGAGATAATTTATTAAAGTTTATCATTGACTGAGAAAGTGTTTCTCATAAACTAGCCTTTAACAGCAAATCATAAGCTTTGCTCAGAAATTTTGTATGGTTTCTTCTTGCTTTGTTTTGACAGCACACTAGAATCCTTCACAGAAGGGAGTTTTAAAATTAACAGCACAAATCAAAATAAAATATAGAGGGATTTTCCCCCAAGTTCCATGACCACCTGGTTTTACAGTCACTTTTCAGATGTGTGCATGGGTGAGAGAGAGGGAATCAGGAGTCGATACAAGCAGTTCACATATCAGGAGTCACTATATTTCACAGGAAGAATAATGGTGATTTCCTCAGGACCAAGTGTAAAGGGAGTATGACAAAATAAAACTCCCCAAATCAGTTTTGTAATGTTCAAGTTGGAAAACAAGTAGTGGTTTGCAAGGGGTCTAGACATGGAAGTACTATGTAGCCTCCCAAAAAAATTTCAGTGAGAGAAGTAATCAGAAAAGCATATCCTGTTGGAATCTAACTACTGTTGCACCAATATGTCTCTAACATAGGGATGGACAATCATCTATTAAGTCCAAGGATAGGATACAAAGTAAAGTGCCTGAAATTCCTCTCCTGGTCAAGAGTCCAGTTGCTTCATCCAAAGTGTACAAATCCCTGAAGAATCCTTGCAACAATTATGCTAGTTTTACAGGCCAGTCCTTACATTAATGCACAGGGCCATTAAGAACAAATCACTCTGGCTTTCAATATTTAAATAAAGGTACACTGCCTCTTCCGACTGAGGCAGAATGAGACATAAGAGCAGCTTGCTCTCAACCCTCCAATATTGATGGGAGATGAAGGTCACTCTGAAGGTTTTCTTCTGATCAAAAAAGTAGCAGCTGGGGTCCAAATGTTCTTTGGTCTATTACTGATTCCCCTTCTGGATATAATTTTGGGAGATCCACTCAAGTATTAGGACCTATTCTTCTGTTGTGCTCCTCTTTCTACTTAGTTTCTCAACACCGCAAAATGCACACATTGCCAAAGGGTGATCTATTCATCCATTTGCCTTCTCTTCCCAGCCATCTGAGTCTAGCAAAGACACTCTCCTCCCTCAACACACTGTCTCGGCAAGGATGTGGGACCTCACTATCCTTAGAGTGGAGCAACCCACCCTTTTACAACACGCTGTCTGCAAATTAATCCAAACTCAGTTTTCAGCAGAAGCACACAACCTTTTCTCTTCTTCTCTTATCAGATCAGAGCAATGAACTGGAGCATCTTCAGCCAAGCTCTTTCATATCTCTAGGTACAAGGCAGCCACCACAAAGCAAATTATACCATGCCATTTTCTCCTTGGATTTCTTCATCTTCATCCATTTCTGTTTTGATCTGGGCAACACCAAGGCGGTACAGTGTATCCCGGATGACAACTTCACCAGGCTGGCAGCTCTGAACAATGTCATGAATCTGCCTGTTCACAATCTCCCGACTGGAGAGAAAATCCATCAGGCGGTTATAGAGATAATAATGGGTTGCACTGTCAAAGGTAATAGGTCTCTGTCGTGCATTGCTCATGGTGCTACCACTGATGTCTGTAATGACAGCACTGTAGGGTTCTAGTTCATGGCACAATGAGAGGGACCGGTGCTGGCCAGTTGGATCATTCTGATTGCTCTGCTCCATCCCAGTGTGAACAACTCGGCGAGAGGCTGATTTGGTAACTGGGTGCTGAACAGAATGCTCAGTGCTGCTCATGTCCACATTATAGTGCCTGTCAAGGAGTTCAGGGCAGGACACATACTGGAGAAGGAAACACAAAAAAAGAAAATGACTTCAGTCCTGAAACATCTTTGCGTTCTTATCAATTTATGCAACTCTGGGGACCCACGAGAATGACTCACATACTTTCTGCCCAACTGAAAACAAATTAACTAAAAATACAGCAAAGACATCAGTTGCCGCTCAATGCAATACTGCAAACATCACAAAGTGAAATAGGAGACAGAACAAGACGGCAAAGGTAGCTCAGTTGTACAAACCTAAAAAGCAAAAAAAAAAAAAAACCACACACACACACTTCACTATCTTCAAAGTAAGTAATAAGAAATGTTTAGTATACAACAAGTTACTTCATTACAATTTTTCCACAGACAGGTCTTCTGCTTTGACAAGCTTTTGGGACTGGTTGTACAAGACCTGCCCCTGCTAATCAATATACTGGTAATACTACCTTGTGGTAATATTGTTTTAATGCTATGCATTATTAATGGAAGCTTTTCATATTTGATCACTTTTAACTTTTGCATTTTGTGAAATTTTAGCCTTTAAAAAAATCTATTGTAAACCACCTGAGTTCCAACTGGGGGAATAGTACTAGTAGTAGCAATGCTGATGCTGGTGGTGGAATAATTGTAGTAGAAGCAGAAATTGTTATTTCTCTATAAAGCATAGGATATTAAGAGTAAACTGTTTAAACATGGAAGTTACCAATGCCACAGTATGCAAAATGAGTAATTGAAAGCTTGAATAGAAATTCCAAAAGAAGTTCTATTTCAGGTGAACAGGAAAACACTCTTGTGACAACTGAGAGGCACTCATCTGACTTTATAAACTTATTTTACTTCTCAAAAAGAAAATACTTGACCACCAATTTTCTCGTTCACTTTAAGAACAGTGCAGTACTAACCTTTAAAGGCTCCATAGGGTCAGAGAAGCAACCCTGGTTTTTTCCCCACATCTGAGCAGTCAGTTCAGGATAGCAGGAATCTGCACACAGTGCCACAGAAGTAGCCATGTCCACCACATAGACTGGTGGCCAATGGCGTGAGGAGACTAAGAGGTCCACGTGATCTCGGGGGCTTTCTGCTCGGACAATGTATTTTGAGCCACACAAGACCTGGGAAGACACAACGTGTAAAGAGAACAAGCACTCAGAAAATACCCAGATCATATCTTCTACTTAAGCTTCTCAAACACAATTTGGACAACTTGACCTTCTACCCAGACCAAGTAAACATTTTTGAGCCCTAATTTGAAGAAAACAGGGATATAACCACCAACAAAAATAATGCCAACAATGAACAATAATTTCCAGATATCCTCCACAGAAAAGATCAATAAAATACGACAGGCCATTCCAGCCACATGACCAAGCAAACTTCCTAGACTCCTCGTTCTCACATACTGACTGCAAAAAATATTTTAATTTATAAGTCTACCCTGACCACCTTCCACATAATCCACTATAAGAATGCAAAGTAATTTATATAAATTGAATGCAAACATCACATTCTTTGATGAAAAAGAAACAAGAGTGAATGATCGTGTAAAAATATGGGGAACATGCCTGGAGGACAAGAATATAGGGAAATTCAGCTGATGAAAAAGCATCAAAAATCACATCATCACGTTCATCGAATTGCAACTGCCTCCTCTCTGCTGTGCTATGTATCGGCTATATCCAAATGTCACCATGTTTGTGTTTCAAGTTTTACTCTCATTTGTTTTTGCATAGCTCTGTGAGAGAGGATTTTCAATGCTTATTCAACTGAAAACTTCTCCAATTGAAAATCCATTTGTTTACCGCTTTGAGTCCCACCCGAAGGAGAAAAACGGGATAAATAAAAATAAATAAATAAATAAATAAATAAATCCAAAACAGGAAACAGAACAGATTAAATGTTGAGAATGACATGAGGTCGACAATAACGAAAACTCCACCATGATTTTTTAAGCTTGTTAATGAGTTACTATTACAATCATTGCATAAAATAAGTTGTATTATACTGAAAAATCTATTTTCAATGTTTTCTCATTTGTCCAGTTACAAGCCTATGTTTAATGTATCAGAATCACATGTCACTTTGCCTCTATAAAATGGAGTCACAACTTGAAAAAGTTTGGAAGCCACTGGGCTCAAGAGTATGTTTAGACCTCAGAGTCAAACCGCTGATTTCTCACCTGATGTGGGCACACTTTGTAGATCTTTCCTCCGGTGAAGTCTGCTGAGGGTTGCTTGACCTGTGTTCCATTCTGGACAAAATCATAAAGAGCCAGAAGAGGAAGACACAGCTGCTCCTAGGAAACAGATAAATGGGAATGGGGAAGGGGCGCAGTATGTCAACAATTTGAATGTGTTATTTACGTATAATAAGCTGCTTCTTAGATGATCACAGGGCAGACAAATACTCACAAAATTGTAGTCAAAATGTGGTACACATCAAATTTCTCTACTACCCTAACTTCCAAATTTATTTTTTGACAAGTGGCAAGTTGCCTCTCAGAAAACTCGCATTATTACCTTTGACTCGCCTGCCTCCCAAGGAATGCTGCACTGGGTCAAGAAATTCTGTAGTTCTTCTTCACTATAAGAACCAATCTGCTCCATTTTACAGGCTTCATCCTGAATCAGCCTCACTAGGACACTAGCATTGCCTAAAGACAAAAGAGACAATGGTTATTAGAGGCATACAGCATGGAAATATCCAAATGACTTGCACTAGTGAGGAAGTGGTCCTTCTACCACTGGAGACTTTTTACTAGGGGGAGGGGGGGTGCTGTATGTATAATTTTGTTGTTCAGCTCTATTTTGAAATGATTTTACTCTTTATTAATTCAATTGATATTAAAATTATAACTTCATTAAAAGTGTTTTCGGTTTTTCATTATCAGGTTTTTAACTTATCTTCTTTTAATCTTTTTGTAAGCTACCTTGGGTCCCATGCTGGAAGGCAGCACACAAATTTAAAAAATCCCCATAGTGCTACATAAAGACATATTAAACCTTTAAAATTGAACCTTTAAATTTTCCTGATGCATAAATTGTTCATGCAGAGTGTATACATAGCAGTATGTGAACAGTAAAGGTAAAGGTTTCCCCTGACATTAAGTCTAGTTGGGTCTGACTCTGGCGGGTGGTGCTCATCTCCATTTCTAGACTGAAGAGCCGGCATTGTCTGCAGACACCTCCAAGGTCATCTGGCCAGCATGACTGCATGGAGCGCCGTTACCTTCCCGCTGGAGCAGTACCTATTGATCTACTCACATTTGAATGTTTTCAAACTGCTAGGTTGGCAGAAGCTGGGCCTAACAGCGAGCTCCCCCCGCTTCTCGGATTTGAACGGCCAACCTTTTGGTCAGCAAATTCAGCAGCTTAGCGGTTTAACCCATTGTGCCACCACAGGGGCCATAGTATGTGAATACCCCTGCAAAAGCAGAAGTGAGGAATATTCATAATATCACATAACATGATCTCCAAAGTGCTTTCATAACACAGGAAAATGTTTTCAGCCAAGTTTATGTACAGCTGAGTACATTTAATCAGCTTCTAGAGACTTCATTATTATTGTTACATTTCTTTGGACCCTGCTTTTTATCACCTGCTCAATAACTTAGGATTCCTTCCAAGATTAAGCCACTAGTCAACTGAACAAACAATTCCAGTAATTTCTGCAAAGACAAGCTACCTGGCAGTGCTTGTGCTTCAAAGGTTTTCTCTCTTTCTGTGTTGACAACCACGGTGCCCCTCATCAGTGGTGGGAAGAAAGGAGCTATGATCGAGGCATCAAATTTAGTGATGGGGATGCTGGAGGGGAAAGCCACTTGCTCTATCACTTCCGTCTCCATGATGGACCAAAAATCTTCTACATTAACCTCATTCGATGCCAAGAATTCTGGCCAGGTAAACTAACATTGGGGAAAGATGGAAAGGTAGGCATCAAGCAGTTTTAAAATAATTATAGATTCTATCCAATCCCACAGATAGAAAACAGTTTATCTCACTACTGCCTTTGTCACCATTAACATATGTGGGAGGTAAATGTTTAGTAGATATCAGATCTACTGATTTCAGGAGGTTAGCACACTAAAGAATGCCCTATGAACCTGTCCCTTTTTTTGAAGGGAATAATTATGGACAACAATCCAGGACAAAATAACGTTCTCAGCAAAATGAAGCTAGATGGTATATGATAGCCTACCTCAATGTTTTTCAGTGACAGAACATTTTCCACATTCCTCTGGGCTATTTCAACTTTGGGTGCAATGCCACAGATTCCACAGATCATATCATTGTAATCCCGGACAGTGAGACACTCAAAGGCCCAATACCCATTGCAGAGTAGCTCCGCAAGCTGGCTAAACTCCTCTGTGCTCAGGTGTCTCTCTAGGAAAAAAGAAAAAAAATGGTGTGCACCTGAGATAGAGAACTCAGGATACATAAAAAGATTTATTTTATTCAGCACATAATTTAACTCTGGAATTCACTGTCACAAGTTATACTGGTAGCTGCCAATATGAAGAGTTCTTAAATGGTACTGGCCAAATTCATGGAAAATAAATGATCAACTGCTACTGGTAATGTTTATTCATTCATTCATTCATTCATTCATTCACTGCCACCATCTCCCCAAAGGGACTTGGGGCAGTTCACAAAAGTCCTCAATAGTGTAAACACACAAACTACAACAAGTGCATAAACAATATGAAGAATATATAGGCTGTCCAGGATGAGATGCAGTATGTCTCTATGACTCTGTCTGCAGTCTAATTTTATGTTTCTTTGAGTCTCCCACCTCCCAAGTTACAGTCTGCAGCACTATGTCCGTCCAAAAGCCATGGAATAAAACCCTTCAGTCCTAATCTTCTAGCTGCCAGCTTCATATAAAGAAGCTTGCCTATGTACTAACTTGCTTAATATATCTGAACTAAAATACGATTTATGCTTGCAAACCTAGCTCTCTAATTCATATTGGTCAGCTGGTTTAACCAAATATCCAAGTCAATACAGTTTAATTTTTCTTGAGCTACACCACACTGATCCATAACAAAACTGTCTGTTCATACATGTCTGTGAAAGCTAGACACTTGTAATTTGCCACGGATATGGAAGGAACCCCGAGGGTGTATTTGTGCATTCAATTGTTTTTAAAATGGGTTAGTTTTAATTAATTAAAAACTGCAGTAACATATGAAGTCAGCTAGCAGGAGCTCTTCACATCCTCTTGAAGAGCAGAAGACAGCTCTTCAAGAGGATGAAGCCCTGGGATTTGGTTCAAATACTGCAACAATAACAGATAGCTGAAACCTGACTTCTCAGTTGTATATACCTAACTATTGTGTAATTTTACTTGTTCTCCATCCCAAGCACACATATGCATGTATGCACCTGTAAGAAAGACATAAGCATGCAAATCTGCATATCCCTGGAAAAAATATGTCACATCGGATAACTACCGGCTGCCTAGATTTGGAGAAACTCCTGGTGCCTGGTAAGACCAGGGGAAAACAAGTCTTTATTTATTTACTTATTTTATTTACTCTATTTCTACCCTGCTCTTCTCGAACCGAATGGGACTCAGAGCAGCTTACAAAATTGGCAAAAATATCTTTGTTCCTAGTCTTCTGTCTTGCTCATTTGTATCTGGCTTAGGAGGGGAAGACTACTCCAGGTACAAAGGCTGCTGCTACATAAAGATAACAGCAAAGACTTCTTTAGGGGTTGTGGTAAATCAATATTTACCCTTTAGATCTTAGAGTGAATTTTTATTTTTATTATTTGTTGTTGTTTTAATTCTATTGTGCATTTATCAGCGTGATGCACTTATTCCAGGATTATTCAAATCCTGACTTATGATGTAGCTATAGCATTCTGAAATTGAGTGTTGGACTAGGACTCTGAGGGATCAAGGTTCAAATCACCTCTTGAACATGAAAACCCTCTGAGTAACTATGGGCAAGCATCTCAAAGGAAGGCAGTAGCAAACTCCCTCCCAACCAATCTTTTTCCAAAAATACTCATGATAAGGTTACTCCAGGATCAGCATAAATCTGAAATGAATCAAATGTACATAAGCCACACGGTGTTGAATCATCTGGAAATGTTGCCATTTTACATTATGCAACTTTGGGGTTGATTTTATCATAGAAAAGCAAATTATAAACAGATTAACTATGACGCTGAACATAGGGAGGTTATTTTAGATCCCTCAAGCAAAAAACCCAAACTTTATGGAATCTCTCAATCTTAGAAGCTGTATCTCTTGACTATCTGCCTGCCTTGCAGCTCTAAAAGGTACAGAAACTCAATAAGGTAAAAAGGTAAGAAAGAAATATGGTCATGATTTTGTCTACAGGCTATGCATTCCTGCACTCCATGTTAGAATCGACAAAAGCCCAATTTTCAGGTTTCTGGCTTTAAAGCAACTTTAAAGAGATAGTATAAAATGGAAAATTAGCAGCTCATGTGCCTGCTGATCAATATGTTCATGAAGCACCTCATAATTTACATAATGAGAGAAAGAATCCAAAATTTTCAGTCTACAAGGAAAACATTAAGTTTTCTTCAATTTGTGCCTATCAAGTATTTATTATACAAGGACAATTTATATTTTTAGTCATTGCCCACAAATAATGGTGAAATATTTTTGAACGACAAGTTTGGGATTTGTATGTGCATAAAATTGTCTTTTGTACTGTAAGTTGCTGTTTAATTTGATTATAAAGACTGTCTCCTGTGCCTTTATACTAAGATTGTTTTTACAACTTCTCTTGACTATTAATTAAAAATAATAATAATGAGCAAAACTGCTTATATGATGACCAAATAATCTGCATAATTATAAATTGGATTGTGGGAATAATATGGTAATGCAGAAACAGGAGAAAGAGCTACTGATGAACTGCTGGGGGGGGGGGAGAGAGAATAGGACATAAAAAGTTTGATTTCAAGTGGAGGGAAAGAACAGTGGAACTAATTCTCTGCCTCATGCAGTGGAATCTCCTTTTTTGAAAGCTTTTAAACAGAGGCTGGTTGGCACTGGGGATATTTGGTCCTTTTCCTGCATGGCAGGGGGTTGGACTGGATGGCCCATGTGATCTCTTCCAACTCTATGATTCTAAGAGTAGAAGATGAGAGAAAATGCACTGGGAATCAAGAAGATAAGCAAATTTCAAATCCAGGCAAAATAGAAAAGACTGGATGATTAAGAGGGTGGAAAGAAAGATCAGGACAGAAGAAAAAGAGTTGGAGATGGTAAACGATAGAATTTAGTTTCACTGAACATCATGCAAGAATGTTAAGTGATAAACAGAAGTGGTTGTAAATACCAATTTCATTTTAAAAAATCCACTCATAACAAAATCATCCACTTTTATAGAGTTGGGGAACACTCAGTAGCACCCCTGTTCTCTCAGTATTACGTATGTTAATTAACTGAGCCTGATGGAAACTGAAATCCAATACTATCTGGAAGACTACTAGTTACCCACCCATTTCCAGTGCATGGAAAGAACAGCAAAAAGAAGAAAGGACAATATCAATACCTGTCTGTTCCTGCACAGATTCCAAAATGTTGCTGATTGCCACTTTAGGATCTTCACCAAGTTTTATATGATTTCTTACAGTGAAGAGAAGATCCAGGCTCACCAAAAGCTTGTTACCCACATTGAACAAACCTGCAATCCAAAAACAGAATTTTATTATTTATTACGGTTGCTTATACCCCGCCCTTCTCACCCGGGGGGACTCAGAACAGTTCTTACTACAGATTTTGAATAAAGTTTTAAGGAGCCAAGCTCAATATTCAGATTTTTTTTGTTAACTTATACAGATAGACACACACAGGAAATAAAAGAAAACTATACTGGAATATAAACAGATTTAAAATGCACATCCATTTTTTTTTCATTTCTCTCCCATTTGAATATTAAAACTCCTAAAACTTAGTTCATGAATGTGCTCTCTTACCAGTGTAGATATCATTGAAGCTATGGAGAGCCAAGCACTGCACATTCACACAGACCTTGAGCTGAGCCGTGACTACCTGAAGACGATTTGCTGTCAACAACCAGCACTCCTGAGGGCCTGCAAGAGAACTATAACAGTGGAATGGGGAGAAGTTACTTAGGAAATGCAAGAAATGTTCTAAAACCAATTCTCAGGTATAACAGACATCAAAGAACTGTTGAGAACAGACATGTACTGTATATACTTGAGTATAAGCCAACCCAAATATAAGCAAAGGCACCTAATTTTACACACACACAAAACTGGGAAAACCTATTGACTCAATATAAGCTGAGGGTGGGAAATGCAGCAGCTACTGGTAAATTTCAAAATAAAAATAGATACCAATAAAATTACATTAATTGGGGCATCACTAGGTTAAATGCTTTTGGATATTTACATAAAACTTTAATTGAAAATAAGACTGTCCAACTCTGATTAAACCATTATTCTAACCTTCTTCAATGTAAATGTGTTTACATATCCTTCCAATAAAAATAGAGTAAAATAATAAATGTAATAAAAATAATAATTATAGAGTAAAATAATAAAGGTAATAATAACAATTGACTAAAATGATAAATGCAATAACAATAATAAATAGAGAAAAATAATAAATATAATAATAACAGAGTAAAATAAATATAATAGAGTAAAATAATAAATCTAATAAAATAGACTAAAATAATAGAAATGTAATAATGATGATAATAATAATAATAATAATAATAATAAATAAATAAAGTAAAATAATAAATGTAATAAAAATAAGAATAATAACAGAATAAAATAATAAATAACCGACTCCAGTATAAACCCAGAGGGGCTTTTTCAGCTTTAAAAAAGGGCTGAAAAACTTGGCTTATACACAAGTATACATGGTATATCACCTTTCTCCCTTCTAGGAATAACTGAATCTTGACTCTTGCTGGAACCCAATTGGTATAAGAAAAAAGGATCAATAGACCCTGATCATAGTTTGTCTTCTTGAGATTCTGAGCAGCAGAAATCTCATTCTAATTGGAATCTATCTGAATCACATCTATCGTACAAGTGGAGAAAACAACACAGGAACACATCATTTCCTACATGTTTCTGGTAAACTATTCCAAATAAACATTAGCAATACAAGGAGTGGAAAACATGTGGCCCTCAAGATACTGTTGGGCTGCCAATTCCTACCAGCCTTGAAAACTGCAGCCCAACAACTTACAGGGGGTCACCAGATACTCACCTTCCCAATTACGCCTTACAGAAATAATATCATTCTTTGGGTTGCTGTAGGTTTTTTGGGCTGTATGGCCATGCTCTTGAAGCATTCTCTCCTGACGTTTCACCTGCACCTATGGCAGGCATCCTCAGAAGTTGTGAGGTCACAGGCCTCAAAATCTCTGAGAATGCCTGCCATAGATGCAGGTGAAAATGTCAGGAGAGAATGCTTCTGGAACATGGCCATACAGCCCAAAAATCTTACAGCAACCCAGTGATTCCAGCCATGAAAGCTTTTGGCAACACAATATCATTCTTTACTTACTTTGGTCCTCCTTTGAATAAAGGACTGCTACAGAGAAGGCACTGGGATGAAGGAAACTCATAATAGTTTGACCAAGAGGTTTGCTCAATGGTGACTGTCTCCTCATTCATGTTGGATAGGATAAGCCGGGAGCTATTGAGTTCATTAACCAAGGCAAAAACATCAGCCAGTTCAGATTCATTCTCTGGGATCTGTACGATTTTTCGCAGAAGCTGCAAAGTGGACTGACGCTGAATCTCTTTCTGGGAGTGGATTAATGGTTCACTGGTGTTCAATACCTGTGCAGGGCTAGAGGAGACCTCCTGTAAAGAAAGTTTTGTGTGGATTATCAGGCAAAACAACTGTGGCTTTAAATCTACATCAACATTAATATTTACAGAGCAAACTATCTGATGTCGTATTGATGACCAAATAGTATTTAGGCAGGTCTACTCAAGTAAACCCCAGTTCATACAGTCAAGCCAGGAGCACAATGGAGCAACACAACACTCCCACCATGGAAAATTCCTGATCCCACTGTCAATCAAAATGACCTGGTGAATAGGATCGCTGGGTGACTCTTTTGGCAGAGTTTAAGGACATGGTGGGGGATATTTCACTATGCTTTTGCCAAACCACACTAACAAAATGTATCAAATGAGGATGAAGTGCTAATAAAATCATAGTTCAGACATATTTTCGTGGTTCCATGGTGTTATATCAATGAAAGGAAGGTATATCACCACATAAACTTTCAGTAAAGCTGCTTAGAAAAAGGCAAGGACTAAAGAATTCAGAATCTCCTGGTGCCCGAATGCTTATATGCCTCCACAATCCACAGATACCAATCAGAAGTGTGTAGACACTGAAAAGTGCACTCACATCCCAGCCAGAGAAAAGAGGGAAGTAATTACAAAACGCAACTCTAGAAAAACCAACAGACATGGGTCACATTCTAGTTTGTATGTGTGACTCCTTTTTATGTTATTCACAACCTCCTGTTAGTCAAATTCAATGCACCCCTTGGGAAATGTGAAAGCTAGGGCGACAGCAGCTATTGTAATGTAGCTATTTCTCAACATTCAAGTATCATCAAAAAAGTGTGATAGCTCTGTAACTGGCTCATTTCAGAAACAACTGAATCCAGCTCAGAAAAGTACAATAACCACTCTAAATGTCACTGAACAATTGAAGCAGATACAAGCGTCACAGAAGAAGCAAAACACTAGGGGGCTCCTCAGAACAATAAAACAAAACATGGCAATTTCCTTGAGCAAAACAAACTGCCCTCCCTGGGTCGCAAAGTACATTCCTGACTCAACTGAGAGGTGTGTTTTAGCAAAGAAGATATAACAGCTTGTGGGGGAAGGAAGTCCATGAGGAAGCAGATGATGAAACAAGCAACTGAGTTGTTCTTAGCCCTGAATCTTTGTTGCATTATGATGCTGGAAACCAGTGTGTGAATCTCCACTCAGCCATGGAAACCCCTGAATGGTCATAGTTCCTGAGGAAGGCAAGATCGCCCCTGCCCCAAACAAATCTTAAAGAAATACCTGAGATAGGATTACTATGTAAGTCAGAAGTGGCTTGAAGCCACACAAGAATAAGACCTTTGGCAAGTCTTACAAAAGAAATCCTACAAAAACAAAACATTCACCGGCAGGTTCATGTCCCTGGCCTTCTAATAAATCTCTGAAATTTCAACCTGTTCTTCACCTCAACATAGAAAGAGGGCAATGGTAAAGGTCCGGCCCCTCATCAGAGCTTGAGAGGGGGCAGCAGTGCTCCCATGCTACAACTAAATTTTGATGTTAAAAGAAAGATAGGCTTCATCTCCTGTCCTTTTTAGTGCCAAAGCTAAGTGACCAATGTCACTTCTCAGAACTTGGCTCCCTGCTCTCGCTATGATTTTTTTTTAAAAAAAAAAAAGGGGGGGGGGAGATTACCAATCCCTGTTATCATTTAATGTTATCCATACTTAACAGGTGTGTCTGCAATTGTCAAAATTAATCTGCAGTGAAGATTTATTCCCATTTTCCAATTCTGATTAGCAAATACCCCTTTAGCAACCAGGTAGCCATAGCTACCAGTTGCAATGACAGCCTCAGGACCAGAGGGAAGAAAGTGAAGAATTCATCTGCAAGAAAGGGGCCCCCATGGATGGAGCATATGATCCCAGGTCCCACTAGCAAATGGTACACCATTGTGAAGCAGCCCAAGATCAAAGATACAGCAGTCGACACTACTCTGCTTTGAGCAACATGTCTCACAACTTCTAGGCATCACATGATTTCCATCAAGGACATCAGAATACAATCCCACAATGTATACCAGGCCACCTGTATTGATGGCAAAAACTATTTTTTTTACGCAGCCAAAAATGCCTCAGAATTACTCTGACAATTACGCTATAAAGAGAGATAATGGAAGTTACAGGCTTTCTCTGAAATGTATGTCCCCTATTTCTACTGAAAACAGAACTCAAAGCAATACAGGGTTAGTCAAAATGCATAGGCCAATAAGCCATTCAATTGAATGGCTTATTGGCCTATGCATTTTGACTAACCCTGTATTTTGACAATAAAATTTAAAGAAAACAGAAACAAAGCTAAACATCAAAAATACTAAAGCCATAGTTTAAACTTATCAGTAAAAAGAGCAACACTTAAACAACTAAAATGTCTCCAACAGCAAGGATGCCAGAAAACTGTGAATAAAAACCCATTTAACTTTCTAGCAATGGCCAAAGGCATCACAGAGCCCAGACACAGCTTTTGAAAAAGTGTTGGCTAATATTCTCACGATAAATGTGCCTTTGACAGTGACAAAATCCAAAGAAGGACTTTCCTGCAAAGAACCTAAAGCCAAAGCATGGGAGCATGGCAGAAAAAAATATCTGGTTCCAAGACATATGAAAAATATATAGCAGAAAGAACTTGCCACAGCATTAAGCTCATACATACATGACTTACTATCTACTGCTATGTTATAAAATGCAATAGGAAATAGATTGCAAATGTACAGAATATAAAAAAGCAGCAGCTCACCAGGGATTTTGCTGTTTTCTCAGCTCTGCCTTTGGCAAGGTTGTAGCCACAACTGGGACAGATCCTTGGCTTGTGCCGATTAGTATATACGTAACTACAAGAAGGGTTCTTACATTTCCCTCTGCCACGTGATGTTGCCAACCCCAAATCCTATATGGACAAAGAGACCAATCAATTATTTATTCTGCTTTTTAAAAAGAGGTAGCACCTAATATGTTGACCTAACAGGCCACTACATTACCTGTTCTCCTAAAATATGTAAGGATCAACTCAGTAAAGCCATGGCATTTGTTGCCATGTTGACAAATATCTAGAGCTGTCTTAACCTTAAGCAAGCAATTAATTAGAAAACACTCAGGAAATCGAGTGCAAGATGCTGGCATTAATGAAGAGCAAAACAGAGAAAGAGAAGTACTCAAATTCCATTAGGATTCCAAGGAAAATGAAGTTCATAAGGGATTAGTGTCAAATCAGATAACACCTGGACATTTTCCATTTCACTGCATTATTATCAGCCACCAGCAGGCAAGAAATGAAAACCACACATGCTATACAGCTAGAAGCTGTGCCGTTTCTGAGTAAATCAAATTGCAAGAGCTTAGCAGAGGGAACTATGCCAAAAGATATAAAAACAAGAAGAAAGAGAAAGAAAAAGCTGACCTAGAAATTTAGTCATAAGGGTTGTGTGAATCAAAGCGTGGGTAATGACACCATGATGTGGCTAAAGTCGGTGGAGACCAAGAGTTTTCAGGTCATGCCAGTTAAGCAGTTTATCCAGGCTGAATAAGCGTTAATTCTTTGACACTTCCAAAACAAAGAGCATGCAAAATTTCATAAAGTACTTGAACATTGAAGCTGACAGCCACAGTTCACGAACAAATGTTTGTTAAACAAAACAGGGCTTCGTGCCTTCCTGGGACATAAAAAGTGGATGTTTATGCTCCTTTGTACCTAACTATAGAAAACCAGGACAATACATACATCACACTCTGGGGAATTATCTAAAGAACAAAGACTTACCAAGGTTACAGTGCAGCTATATTTATAGGAAGGGAACACATCTGGTTTGACCTCCACCACTTTGACATGAGAAGTTGAACTGTTTGTGCTTCCATGAAGCTTTATGTTGACAGCAAGGGAGCAAGAGAAGAACACTGTCAGGTGTACTGTAAAAACTGCCATCTTTTCCTAAATGACATTTGATTATTTCCCACTAGGCCTCTGGCTTCTTTACAGCATCTTATTGCTCATTAACATTTCACATCAATAGAACAGAATAGCAAGTTTTTGCCTAAATATCACTTCGCACTGTGAATCAGCCTGTAAATTTAATAAACCGAGGAGCGGGCTTAGAGCTTGCAAATACAAGGCCACATTAATTCTGGGAATACTGTTCTTGTGAATATTAATCTTGCATCTTCCAAAAACTATGCCTCGTTTTCTCTTCTAGTTCTTGGGTACACTGTGAACCAACAGTTCCAAGTGAATATTTGAACTTTAGAGTAGGCCTTGCTCACTTGGAATTATCTGCCAGAAAACAGGTATGGATAAATGATTTGCATGGAGTCTATTCTTTTATAAAATCTGCATTGGTATCTCTAAATTCTCTCCTAGTGGCACAATGGGTTAAACCCTTGTGCTGGCAGGACTGCTGACCGACATGACAGGGATTCGAATCTGGGAGAACGGGTTGAGCTCCCTCTGTCAGCTCTAGCTCCTCATGAGGCAACATGAGAGAAGCCTCCCTCAAGGATGGTAAAACATCAAATATCCATCCTTGCAGACAGCCAATTCTCTCACACCAGAAGCGACTTGCAGTTTCTCAAGTTGCTCCTGACACGGAAAAAAACTACAAATAGTTGGAATGTGGCATTCAAGACAAGCCTTGTTCCTATACTTCAATCAATGTAGAACCTTCAAGCTAAACAGTGTGGTCTTCAGAGGAATACGATTTCACTAGTCATAAAACAGATTGCAGGCATTCAAGACTAGCCTCTGGAATAAAGTTCAACATAATGGACAGGTGATAGAAAGGTGAGAGAGATTCAGGCAACAACTGGGGGAAGACAGAAGATTTAAGTTTTTGCCCAAATATCACTTCATGTTGTGAATCAGCTGTACATTTAATACATTATTGTTACTGATGTCTATTCTGTGTACTTTAATATGTATTTCATAGAAATGCAGTTTTAATGTGGATCTTTTATTTTAAAATATGTATATTGGTTGAATTTTTGCAATGTTCATGTTTTTAATTGTGTTGTAACCTTCCTCAAGCCACAGGGAGAGGCAGATAAGAAATAAAATTATTATTATTATTATTATTATTATTACTATTATTATTATGTCACTTAATGACTTTGGAACACAGGATAAAACAGAGGGAGAGACAGAAACCAATAAATATCCTCAGCTTCCTGGATAATAACCCACAATTTATTGATTGTGAAATTAGGATTATAACATAGTTATTTTTAGTTTTTCCAAAGGAAATGTGATAAACATTTTCAGTTTCTGGATTCTTAGTTTTTAATGAATATTAAAGATCTGGTATCAGTAATACATACAGTTATGCTGCTACACCAAAAACCATTACATAAATTGGTTCTGATTCCACTCTCACTTCACATTAGTGCATAAAACCCCACAGTGTGCCTGCAAGAACATTTCAACAAAATGGAACAGGAAACATTCTGTAAAATCCCCAGCTTACCTTGTGCTCTTCAGTGCAGGGGGGTTGCAGGGGAAACTGGCCCAGCTGTTTCAGAGTACTAGGCTTCAGTCCAGAGATCCTTCCAGGAGAGTTTTTTTCTTCAACAATGAACACACAAAGAGGTTAAATGTCTTTTAACAAAGTACTTAAAGTATGTAAACTCTTGCACTAAATGGTTTAAGAAATGCAGTGAGTGACATATTGTACCAAATCATTCTCATTCTCAATCTCAAAAGGCCAGAGTGGATGTCAGTGTTATTCAGATACTGTCAGACTACAACACATGGCATCCCTCACCACTAGCTAGAGCTACAATCCAACAATTGGAGACTAAGTTTGCCCAAATTTGCTTAAAGCTGCTAGGGATAGGAATGCATACTCCAAGCCTTGTGGCACCAAGAGTCACACATGGCCAACAATGTAATGCAAACAAGTCACACAGCCTATAATTTTGAAAACATTTTTCCTCCCCAAACAGAAACTGGAGGTCTTGTTTTACCATTGTTTGTGCATGGTTGCCTGCCAGGTGGCTGCTCAGCATTGGTTTCTCTTGCCAAGCTGACAGGGGCAGGCAGGATTGCCCTCATGGGCCTTGCAGCAGCCAACAAGGATGGCTTGGATCTTGTTTTGCTCTTCTGCTCCTGCCCCTTGAATGGCGTGCCAACGGCATCAGCCCTGAAAAATAAAAGAAATGTAGTTTTGAGTCCCATCCATCACTCAGCGAGGGATGGTCACAACATGCTCCAAGGGCAAGTTGCCTCCTCAACATTAATCTTATTATGCTGTTTATCAAAATGAAACATTGGGAAATAGACAATTCTAACTTGCATGCATAGCAGCAAACCTGTTACGAACTTCTTTGAAACAGATGGAAGAGAGAAGCAATCCAGGAGTACACTGAGAAGAACTTCTATTTCATGGTGATCTAAGTTATTATCCACACTACAAAATGCTTCCAGTTCTACACCATACTTATCAATAGGCTTCTTATAAGTGACTTACCCCATTGGATGCTTCATGGCAGAAGCTGGATTTGGAAGCGAGTTACCCGTATTTGCTATTTCAGTGGATGTCTGTGCCTCCAAAGTCCCATTCTCCTTCTGTTCTAAAGGAAGGTCTGCCTGTGCAATACCCTCCTGAAGCTGAATAACTGCAGTGAGGCTTCTTTGTTCTTCTGGTTGCACATTGTTTGCAAGGATGTGTGCCTCAGAGATTACTACTTCTTCCCACTCAGCCTCCTGTACCTGTCCCACAGTAGGGACGGCATTTAAAAACTGGGTAACTGCTTCAGAGTTTTCCAGTGCAGACTTAGAGGAACTGTCTCGAACCACAGCTGGCCCCAAGGCTAAGGGCTGCTGACTTCTCTTGGGTCCCAGTGCTTTTACAGGCATCCCAGAATTTGGTTCACATTTGCCTTTTGATTGTTTCTCCTGAAATGGCAAAAGAAAACAAGAAGAAGAAACACAGAAGTTAACATGCTCAAGTTTGACTGATAGACCTCAGAAGTGAAATGAATAGATTATTAATATCTGAGAAATAAAAACTATCAAAGGAAATCAGGTACATTCACTGCTCGGCTAGGCTTAGGAGCAATGGACTCAGTGAAAGTGAAAACTCACAATTTTAAATAGGATTTTTTAACCCGAGAGAACACTTTTATAGGAATCTCTTGGTCCTTTATAATAGCGCTATAGTCACTGTGCAGTCACACACAAGTTGCTATAAATGTCTCTTTAGCATTAATGTGTTCTAATTTTCTGTCAGCTTGGGGGATGCTGGACTGCCTTCCTGTCTGAACAAGGAAACCCATAGAATCAATGTCCATGCTGTTGTTTTGATGAAATGCTAACGATTTATTAACTGGTCTTGGGTCTATCTCCACCCAGGCACTAACTTGATTTCCCCACAATATAGTCCATACTTAAAATTTGAAGGGTAACTGATTGTTCCTGAAGTTGCTAGTCAAGGATGATTTCTGAGAATAGATGAGAGTTTTCTGATGAGAGTAGATGGCAGTTTTCCTTGCTTGCTGTGGTATAGGGGCCTTTGGGGTGCCCAATGCCCAAGGTGTTAATTAGTTATTGGTTAATGTGCTCAACACATATAAATGTAGCTTGTTAACTGCACCCTTTACACCTGTTTAACAGACAATGGTTCTTTTCTCCTATCCTGGGCATTCCACAGGGATACTCCACTTGCTTTACTACCATCAGATCCTCTGAAGAACCCAGTCACAGATGCAGGTGAAACGTCAGGAGAAAGTGCCGCTACAACATGGCCATTTACCCCATAAACCACACAACGCCCCATTACTCTTTATATTTGATTGTTACATGAAGATATCAAATGAATGTGCATTTTTTATCACAGAAATCAGCTGATTAGACAGAAATCTGACCTTTTTTTTTCAAGGGACTTTGAGCAATGTTCTAGAATGTTTCTGCTTCGTGACTTTAAAAAAGGATAGTATTGATACCTTTGTCTTGTTAAGTGCAAAAGTCCTTTGTTTTTACATGTTCATTTTATAAATACATTTTTTTATCATTTGAAACATACCTTTGGGATCCATTTCCCTCCCAGAAAGTTCCCACACATGGGGCACTTGGGCGGCTTGTGTCTGGTCACATAAGTAAATGGACAGGCTGGGTTGGTGCAATTTCCATGCCCTCGGCGAGTGTAGGTAGTGGTCTGAAGGAAGAGGAATTCAATTATTTTACACATCAACATCACAGCAGGACATTTCCATCCTGCTGTGCAGTGTATTCAAATGTTATTTGCAGTCACTTTATGTTCTATAGGTAATAAATCCTCCATGTCTACAAATTTTGATTGTTCACAAAATTAATTTACCAGGAAAGGAAAGGCCTTGTGAGAAGGCATGGTATTTAGTCACATATTATCTGTACAAATATATGTGACGGAAACAACAATAAGAAATTGCTTCGTTTGTTGAGGAAAAAATGTCTGAAACAGAAAACATACTAAGTAAATGAAATTCACTAGCCAAACATGTACAAAAACAAGTTTATGCTAGAGGGTGGACACTGCAGCCAGTAGTACAAGATCATCTTCACTTGAAACTCAGCTTCACAGTGTCACAAATTCAGCTCAAAAAATGTGTGTTTTTCCCTTGACGTCACCTGCCAATTTATTACAACCTCGTGAATTTCAAGGAATATTTACAAGTGGTTTTGCATTAACAGCCTTGGATCCAAGTACTAACTAAGGCTGACCCTGCTTAGCTTCCAAGATTAGACAGGATCTAGTGCCCTTAAAATAATTAGGCTCAAATGCCCTGACATTAGTGAAGATGAGATATCAAGAAGCAGGGTTTATGCAGTTTTCACTTTGTATTGTTGATAATAACTTTCTTTTGAAATTTCAGCTCATATTTTGAGATTCTATAATTTATACACTGTTTGTCTAAAACATTTAAAGACAGTCAAAGCAAATTTGGTTTATAGTTTAAAAGATGTAATCACAGTTTTATGCCTCTTAAGGCAATAAAGCCAGAGAACAAGAATCAAAACAATGAATGAGCCTTGCAGAACAACTAGAAGACAAGAGCAAAAAACACTGTCAGCATCGAAAAGCAGAGATCCTAAGAACATCAGAACAAAAGCAATCAGTAAATGAGATCAATAAACGAATACAATCCATTTTTATTTGTACAGCGATTAGAAGTCCAAAATGAATTGTGCAGATAATGCAAAAAGTTTATCATTAGTATCACTCACAAATATGGTTCATAACATACAATAAACAAAAGGTACCAACTACTTCATAAAGTATAAAATTTTGCCTATTTCATAAAGTAGGACTGACTGTTTGATTCATATATTAATACATGCTTCTTCACAGTAAACTAAAGGGGCAAAAAATTCTAATACAATCCTTCCACGCTCCTATTAAATTACCCCTCAGTATAAAGAGAGGGGCGTATATCGAGGGAGCTTGCTAATCAATGACTCTGTCCTGAGAATACACTCCACATATATCCAGAGATTCCATATAGAAAACCATAGCAGTTTTGGGATCTTAATTACTGAAGTTGAGTAAGCCTGAACTCAGAAAAACAGCTGCAAAGCAGGAAAATTAATCTAATAGACCAACAGTCTGAGAGTTCCTTTCTATATACCATACACAATTGATATAATTGTTGTTGAAGATTTTCATGACCGGAATCACTGGGTGCTGTGAGTTTTCTGGGCTGTATGGTTATGTTCCAGAAGTATTATCTCCTGGTGTTTCATCCAGGAGATCCTCCTATGGCAGGCATCCTCAGAGGTTGCCTCGGTGGGGTTGTTGCATCCTCACAACCTCTGAGAATGCTTGCCAAAGATGTGGGCGAATATCAAGAGAGAATGCTTCTGGAAAATGGTCATACAGCCATAATATAATACTTTCCCAAGAAAGATTGCATCAGCATTTTCTTTACTGACCAGTTTGATTGATGATGGATTTTCCAAAACAGAATGTGATGGTAAAGGAAGCACGATGAATTGTGCAGTAGGAGTTAAAGAATTGCTTTCTTCTCTGTCCTACATAGAGAAGAGAAATAACTGCAATAAAGTTGCTGGAAACTACTATAAATGCTTATATTTGTATCACCTCCCTCCCACTCATTCATACACACATACACAAAATTTATAAAATTCACAGTACACATTACACACAAAAAAAAAATCCAAGGCAGAAATAGTTAAAACCATTGTATGCTGCTATCTTTATCAACAAGCAAACTGTATGACAGGGGAGGTTTTATTTCATGAAATCCAACATACTATTAAATTAGAGGAACAAGAAATAGATCCTATAAATAAACATCATTATACTTACTGCTATTTGTTTGCCAATAAACATGTATAAGATAAAGCTCTAGGGCTGGCATCCTGTTAGAGGCATACACACATATTTTTCCTTACACATGTGTATTTGTTTTCTGGATATCATGGAGACTGGTATTCCCCCTCCCTCCAGTGAACAAAGGTTCCCTGACTTTGAATGCCCCCTGCATGGCCTTCAATGCTTCTTGGGACATAAACAGGATTGGAGAAAAATCTATTTATATCCCCATAGCCAGGAGTAAAATAATTAAAATAGTACCAAGACCTCAAGAGAAAACTAGAGCATTTCAGCACTGAAGTAATCATTTTGCATATGGTTATGGTAACATCGCCAGATACTTCACTGATCCCTCTCCTTGTGACAAAAAGACTGTATGATGAGTCAGGGGACTCTGAAGCCATACAAAACTGTGTCTTAAATCCATCAGGATTAAATCAAAAGTAAAAAATTACCATATGCATTACTTACTCTTCTGGTCACCACTGTTACCACAGAGATACCATCTGAAGCCTGGGGTTGTGTCACAGCAATGGCCCCACTGGATGCATCTGTGCTGTTTACCACAGTCTCTTCAATAACCACGCTAGCAGCTTGATAGGGAAAGCTGTCTCCTACATCCAAAGGGGCCTCATCCGGAAGGACATCTCCAGTCACCTTATTTGCAGCGGATCTGTCACAATGAGTCAAGATCTCTGATGCAACAACTTCTTCTATCGCATCCGACTGAACAAATGAAACTGGGTCTTCTGAAACCCCTTCAACAGCAATGCACTGCTCGGAAAAACCAATGTTACCAGAGTCTACAGAGAATATGTTATGCACAGTCCCATGGGAAACACCTGTCACATTAGTAGAGGCCGTAAGTCCTTCTGATGTATTTTGGCCTTGGGTCACACGGAGTTCCATGTGCTGCTTGATCCTCTCCTCTTGGAGACTACCTTTAGGAACAATGATGTACTCTGAGCGAGGGAGGATTTTACGAAAACCGGGAATGTCTGGGACTACAGCAGTCAAGGAGGATAACTTTGAATTCTAGGGAAAGGGGCAGAAAAGACAAGGAGGACATCAGTCTGGTTATTGTTTGAACATATTCATATGTCAGGTTTCAAAGGCAAACTATTATTAACACATTTTCATATCTAGCACAGATTTCAAGCCTTCTCCTGTTTTTAACTGCATTTGCTCTTCCTGAGAATGGATCTACACTGCCATATAATCCGGTTTCTGAATCTAGATTATCTATTTTGAAGTAGATTATATGAGTCTACATTGCCATATAATCAAGTTGAAAGCAGATAATCTGGATTCAGAAACGGAATTATATGGCAGTGTAGATGGGGCCTGAATCACAGAACCAGAGGAAACTCCTCTCTCATAATTCTGGACTCTATACCTTTTGTAACACTTACATATTGAACACAGAAATGTGTGAGCTTTTACACGGAGAGAGAACAAAATACAAGACTTCTGATCAAATTAAATTTACAAAATGTACACATTTCAAGGACTTTTCATGAGGGGCAGAGTCAACGACAACTGCACATAGCAACTATAGGTTAGACCTAAAAATCATTTGGGGGGGGGGGGGTCATTTTAGTCCAAAAATATTTGGGCAGATGTTGTAAGACACTGTCTGCCATCAAAAGTAGTGTTAAGATGGACAGCTTTGGCTGATAATTCAGAGAGTAATCAAAGTATATCATAAATTCCAACAAAACCCACCAGAATGACAATGTAGTGCAACTTTTTATAAAACCTTGCATATTTTGTGATTTTACAGCTGATCATAACAAAAGGACTATTCATGTTTGGATTTTAAATTCTATTTCCTCCCTATAGAACAACAAATCCTTTATTTTTTATAATTCAAAGATAGATATTTTTGGCAGTAAGTTTTAGAATTAGCTGACTGTGTCCATTTCCTACAAATGCTATAGATGACAAAGTGCAAAGCTTGCAGCAGTCACTGGGTCTATTGCTCTCTTATTCATTTGTTGACTAGTGATACACTCTTGACCCTGATAGAGTGAACTGGATCTGAAAAAAATACTTCAAGTTCCTAGGTGTTTCTGTCAGATGTTTAAATGCTAAACCACCTGATCTTTTCCTCTTGAGTCATCATATGACTATGACCCGAAAGAAGAATACTAAAGGAAACGAAGATGCTTCTTATTTTAAAAAAAATCATCCTAGTTTTTTCAAAGCTCTTCCTCATTACCTTATTAAGTAGTATGAAATCTCCTTTGGATTTTAAATATAGACACAAACATAAAAGACATGCTTGCAAATGCCATGAAAAGAAATTTACCGGGTCTAGACCTTCTTTCTCCAACTTTGCTTTCTCCAAATAATAGCTTTTCTCAGCCACACTGAGCAACCTCCAGCTCTCACTGATTTTCTTGTTAATTTCAGACTGAGGAAGATGTGGGAGCTCTTGCTGAACTTTCAAGTATATGTCATAATAATACAGAAGGTATGCAGATCTGAAGGAGAAATAAAGAACAATACAAACATCGTTCTCTTTTGTTTTTTAAAGTAATTTTTATTGATTACAGACTATTTACAATATCTTTAAAAGCGGGGGGGGGGGGGGGACAAAAAGAAAGTATAATAGGGTAAGGAGGTATAGGTTTTCTCACCTAAGTGCACTAACAATAGTATTGATACTATAAAAAATAAAATTCAATTGGAAAAAAGACAAAAACAAAAAAACAACTACTACAAACATCATTTTCTGATATAGTGCTTTCATCCTGTACTTGTAAACTGGCAGAACAACTGTACACATGTCTACTAAAGAGTATGTCTAATCCTAGCAAATTATATTCTGAATATGAAAAAGATGTTAACGTGCTGTGCTGCTGCAAACAATGTTCTTTAATATTTTATCAACTCAGCCTGGTTGAAGTAACTCTACAATGGTTGTCAAGGTCTGTGATCATGGACCTTCTATTCCATTCACAGGACAACCACCTTGTTGAGGAAAAGTGGGAGAAGCTGGAAGAAGTTGTAAGAAAGAATGACAGGCTATGAACAAGAACTTTTACAACAGCTTGGTAAGGTCGTTACTGGCTGCCTGAATCGAGAGGATACCCAAGAGAGCTGAAAGTCAAGAGGGACTTAGCGGGAACTGGGAGACAAGGGGCTTCAGTGATTTGAAGCCCCCTTTAACCCCATGGCAGACATCTTCACTCTACAGGCTTTTACTGTGCTTTTGCTTGTACCCTGTACCTAGTTTCTCCCTTCCTGGCTCTTCCTGCAACTACCTACCAGGATCCTACCAAGGTCTGTATTCTTAAGCCAGTTATCTGTATGCCAATGAAGATTGTTCCACAACTATTTTCACTGGAGTATTCTCCCTTTCTGAGATGTCACTAAACTTAGGATAATGACTCCTTTGTCTTAATTTGAATTGTCCTGTGAATTTGATTTACTCCTTCCCAAGGAAGCTGAAATCTCGGTGACAGTTATGTTTTGCTTCTTCATGTAATCAAACTGCCTTTACAGAAATGTGATTTTTAGGTTAAAGGAAGTTAAGGAACTGCAATCTCAAAAGGAAACTGATCAGGGTACACAGAAGAGAGAAATCACATACCTGGGCTTTTTAGTTTTTTCTCCTTGATCTCCAGGACTTCTGTATTTCTTCTTCTTTTTGGAAGGCACTGGAGATGCATAGCTGTATGCATTTTCTATTTCCTCCATTACTACAGTTATTTCACTGCCATCGTATGCCTCCATTGCTAGAAAAAAAATCCAAATGACAGACAATTTTGTATACTAATATGTCTTCTATGCCAGAGAAATAACTATTTGTTGCATCTGAAGTAGATTTCTTCTACAAAATCTGAGGCTACCTTTGTTCTCTCAGCCTAATGTACTACAAGATCCCTCTGTACACCAATATTCCAGACTAACATGGCCATATCAACTTTAAAAACCGTATGTATGTCTAATACACATCTATTCTGATTGGCTTCTATACAGGAGGTATCACAAGGCAAGCAGGGAAGTCACATATGGCCTTTTCCATGTTTGCTTTTCCCTCTGGAACTCTTTCCCCGGGGAAATTAGAAAAGTCTCCTCACCTTTAAGAAACAACTAAAAACCTACCTCTTCACATTAGCCTTTGGAGAGGAAGAGGACTAGGTTAGCACTGATTCCATCTTGACAGACCATGCTAACAAGGAGTACCTTAACTTATTGAAACAGCCAAATTTTATATTTTAAAACTCTAATTATATAAAGATTTTAACTGTTTAAATGTGTTATTTATGTGGCCTGATTGACTACATGTTCATGTCAAGGTTGTTTAATTCACTTAATTTAATCTGTCTATTTTAATGCTTAATTTTAATTGTTTATTTTGTTTTGCTTATTTTGATACTACACATGGCATTGAATACTTGCAATTTTGTTTCTGGAAGCCGTTCTGAATCCCCTTGGGAGAAAGGGTATGACTAAGCAGTTCACCAGATAATTGGCCCTGAACTTACCAAAGCTCCTGCACTTTAGTATGACCCTCTGCCCTATAATCCTGACATTTTAATGCCAAAGGATATTACTCTCCCAGCCCTACCTTTATCGAATTTTCACTTTCCCCTAGCCTTATTCAGAAACTATTGCAGAGACTCGGAGCCCTCCAAATTCAGCATTTACTACTGTTCAGCCATGGGATTGCTTTTATGATGTTATGTTGTGTTTTGTGATGTAGTTATTTATTTTGTTATGTTTTAATCTGTGTTTTTTCGGCATGTTCCTTTGGGGAGATGGAGGCAGGGTATAAAATAAAGTTATTATTCTGTATTATTAATGTGCATGTAACTTTACACAATAAATCAAGGGAGAGTGACTCCCCTCAGAGTTAGAGGAACTGCCCCCTTCCCTAAAAGATGAGGATTACAATATTTAAGCACCTAAAAGTGACCTACTAGAACGAATGGGAGAGATGTTGAAGGGTGTTGTTTTCTATTAAATAAGCTTCAAATGCTTTTAAGCCCCATCGTTTTACACACGTCCCTGAGACTACACCTGGCATGGGCAAACTTGGGCCTTCCTCCAGGTGTTTGGGGCTTCAGCTCCCACCATTCCTAACAGCCTACCTCAGGCCCTTGGCTGTTAGGAATGGTGGGATCTGAAGCCCCAAACACCTGGAGGAAGGCCCAAGTTTGCCCGTGCCTGCCCTCCAGCGTAGAACGGATGCAGGCTGGCACCCCGAGAAGGGCCAGGGCTAACTTTCCAGGGGCTCACTTGCAGGCGTTCATCCCTCCACCACATCCAGAGGCGACTGCTCTTCCGGAGGCGCTGCTGCTCCTGCTTCTGCTGCCGCTGAGGCCTGGGCATGCCGGGAGGAACCGGCGCCGGGATCACGACGCCTTGCCGGGAACACCTTCAGCCAGGCGCCAGGGCGGAAGTGCTCCCTCGGCCGAGTCCTTCCTGGGACGCCTGCGAAGCTGAGCAGGCACCATAGAGTTGCAGAGCCAGCCGCGGAAGAGAAGGGCCCGGGCGCTCTAGGAGCGGGATTGGACCACGGAGTCGTCTTGTCTTGTTGATGTCTCTCATGACAAGAGATGGCCACGCTGCAGAACAGGCCTGGTGGGCCAACTTCAACCTTCCTCCAGATTAGGAAGAACTTCCTGACTGTGAGAGCTGTTCAGCAGTGGAACTCTCTGCCCCAGAATTTGGCAGTGGCTCCTTCTTTGGAAGCTTTTAAACAGAGGCTGAATGGCCATCTGTCGGGGGTGCTTTGAATGCAATTTTCCTGCTTCTTGGCAGGGGGTTGGACTGGATGGCCCATGAGGTCTGCGTGATATATTTTCAAATGATGCGCACAGATCTAAGTAAGCTGGCCTTTTGCAGTTGAGAGATAGTTATTTTGTCAATGTTTTCAAATGCCGGCTGAGATCTTTTGGCAAGGCACCCAATGTGGCAATTACCACTGGGAGCACCTGTACTGGTTTATACCAGATCCTTTGCAGCTTGTTTTTGAGGTCCTGATAACGGCTGAGTTTTCCCTGGTGTTTTTCGTCAATTTGGCTGTCACCTGGTATGGCGACATCAATAATCCATTTTTTTTCTTTTCTACAATTGTGATGTCTGGTGTATTGTGTTCCAAAACTTTGTCAGTCTGGATTCGAAAGTCCCACAGTATTTTTGTGTGTTCATTTTCCATTACCTTAGCAGATTTATGACCCCACAGAGTTGTGCCTCTGTTTGTAGTCCATCTTTGCGATTTTCTTGCAGCAGCTGAGGATATGATCAATGGTTTCATCAGCTTCCTTGCACAGTCTGCATTTTGAGTCATCATCTGATTTTTCGATCCTGGCCTCAATGGCATATATTCTGATGGCTTACTCCTGGGCTACAAGAATCAGGCCTTCTGTCTCCTTCTTCAGGGTTCCATTACTGAGCCATAACCAGGTCTTCTCCTTGTCAACCTTTCCTTCAATTTTGTCAAGGAACTGCCCATGCAATGCTTTGTTGTGCCAGCTGTCAGCTCTGATTTGTTGTGCAGTTTTCTTGTACTAGTTCTTTGTCTGCTGTGTTTTGAGAAGTTTCTGGTTATTAACTCCAATCAAAGCAGGTTCTTTGATTTCCTTTAAATATTCTTCTCCTCCTCCTCCTCCTCCTCCTCCTTCCCCTACCGCTTCTACAACACAGCTGCCCCTGTGCTCTGCAATTCCTTTCCCAGAGAAATTAGGCCTCTTCTACACTGCTTTGAACTGCGAGAAGAAGATGGGGAAATGTTGACAGGGTATAGAGAAAAGGCAGAACTACTTAATGCCTTCTTTGCCTCAGTCTTCTCACAAAAAGAAAGCCACCCTCAACCTCAGCAACATGGAATGGATGAAGGAATAGGGGAAATCCCACCCCCAAAAGGGAAACAAGTCATCCAGGAATGCCTGGCCACTCTAAACGAATTCAAGTCCCCAGGACTGGATCAACTACACCCAAGAGTATTGAAGGAACTAGCGGAAGTAATTTCAGAGCCTCTGGCAATCACCTTTGAGAGTTCTTGGAGAACGGGAGAAGTTCCAGCAGATAGGAGGAGGGCAAATGTGGTCCCTATCTTCAAGAAAGGAAAAAAAGGATGACCCAAACAATTGCCATCAAGTCAGCCTCACGTCAATACCAGGCAAGATTCTTGAAAAGATAGTTAAGGAAGTGGTCCGCAAACACTTAGAAACAAATGCAGTCATTGCTAATAGTCAACACAGATTTATAAAAAACAAGTCATGCCAGACTAATCGGATCTCATTTTTCAATAGAGTTTCAAGCTTTGTAGATGCAGTGAACGTCATAGATGTAGCATACCTGGATTTCATTAAGGCCTTCATTAAGTCCCTCATGACTTTTTGGCAAACAAACTAGTCAAATGTGGGCTAGGCAAAACTATCGTTAGGTGGATCTGTAACTGGTTAAATGAACAAACCCAGAGGGTGCTCCCCAATGCTTCCTCTTCATCTTGGAAAGAAGTGACAAGTGGAGTGCCGCAGGGTTCCGTCCTGGGCCCGGTCCTGTTCAACATCTTTATTCATGACTTAGATGAAGGGTTAGAAGGCAGGATCATCAAGTTTGCAGACAACAACAAATTGGGAGGGATAGCCAATACTCCAGAGGACATTGTGGTAATGTAACCAGGAGCAGGATTCAAAACTATCTTGACAGATTAGAGAGATGGGCCAAAACTAAAAAAAAAAAAAATGAAGTTCAACAGGGACATGCAAACTACACCATTTAGGCAGAAAAAATGAAATGCAAATATACAGAATGGGGGACTCCTGGCTTGACAGCAGTACGTGTGAAAAAGATCTTGGAGTCCTGGTAGACAACAAGTTAAACATAAGCCAACAATGTGACGCTGCAGCTAAGAAGCCAGCGGGATTTTGGCCTGCATCAATAGGAGTATAGTCTCTAGATCCAGGGAAGTTATGCTATTCCACTATTCTGCCAAGATCACACCACACCTGGAATACTGTGTCCAATTCTAGGCATCACAATTGAAGGGAGATGTTGACAAGCTGGAATGTGTCCAGAAGAGGGTGACTAAAATGATCAGTGGTCTGGAGAACAAGCCCTATGAGGGTGGCTTGAAGAGCTGGGCATGTTTAGCCTACAGAAGAGAAGGCTGAGAGGGGACATGATAGCCATGTATAAATATGTGAGGGGAAGTTATAAGGAGGAGAGAGCAAGCTTGTTTCTGCTGCCCTGGAGACTAGGATGCAGAGCAATCGCTTCAAACTACAGGAAAGGAGATTCCACCTGAACATTAGGAAGAACTTCCTAACTGTGAGAGCTGTTCAGCAGTGGAACTCTCTGCCCCAAAGTGTGGTGGAGGCTCCTTCTATGGAGGCATTTAAACAGCGGCTGGATAGCCATCTGTCGGGGGTGCTTTGAATGCAATTTTCCTACTTCTTGGCAGGGGGTTGGACTGGATGGCCCACGAGATCTCTTCCAACTCTATGATTCTATGATTATAGGGTTTTATAACTGGGTAAAATGCTGTAGTTTTGGAAGTCCTCAACATTTAGGAAATTGAATTTAGCTGAGCAACATCCTTCTACAAAATGCATACTACCCTAAACAATTGAGATCAAGGAATCATCAGCTTAATTGCTTTGTACAATCTCAAGAGTGTATGTACATGTTGATTAGAAGTACCATAAGAGATACATGTTTTCCTCTAAAAGTAGTCTATGAATAAAACTAGACAGAACTAAATAAGCGGGGTTATGATATGAATCCAATGTTACGATATTAAATGACTGGTCATTTATTTAGTGTACTGCAATCCTGTGGCAAGTGGTCTGATTGTACAATAATGGGTAACAAGCTATTGGTTTTATTTGAGGTATGACAGGGTTGCTTCCAAGCCACACAACTCTGAGCAGCCTGTTGACTGGTCCAGAGTAGTGTGTATCCGTGTATTTCACAATGAAAAATAACAGAATTCACCAGGTTGACCTGAACATTAGGGGAGGAGGGAATGAAAGCAAAAATATCTCTTTCATCTTTTTGAAAGCTGGACCCTTTTGCAGGCCCTTCATATTCCCAATCCATCTATTGTAGGTTGCATATCAAATAGTGTATTTTAAACTAATATATGTTGCAATTTCTGCTTCTCCTGCAGGCATACAATAGCAGGGAATAAGGAACACAGCAACGTATAATCTGCACTGCTGTAGTGACAGATCTGAAAGGGAGAGGGAATGTACTATTATTTTAAGATTTCCATTACAGCCCACATCTCTAAGCAGAGGGAAATACCAACTGCCTTTGATGAAAGAAGATATTTGCTAAAGCATAATGTTAAGGTTTTCAGTTGCATGCTATATAGAACTCATGTAAAATTAAGCTGGTGCTCTCTCTCTCTATCTAGGGCAGTTTAATCATAGGCATCCAACCCCATTTCCCTTTTTTCCATTAAAAATCCATTAAGGTTATGCAGCACCTTTTTGATGCCGCGTGGAACTATCTATCTGTGCCCTTCGTGGATGATGATGTCTTTCATTCTCAAATATATATGTATTTATAGAATCACAGAATTGAAATTCACCCCAGTGGCATTTAATCCAACTACCTTTCAGTGCAGGAACACATTGCTAAAGCATCCTGTAAAAGATGGCCATCTAATCTCTGTTAAAAGTGTCTAATGAAGGCATGTCTATCAGTTCCTGATGGAATCTATTCCAATGTTAACAAGAGCATTAAAATAGTTCTAATGTTTGGTGGGAACTCTAGTTTTGTATAATCTCAATCGATTGGCTTGGGTCCTATCCTCTGAAGCAGCAGTGAACATGCTCCCTTCATCCCTTCAGTTATCGTTTTTAAGAAGGTTATCACTGTTTTCTTCTCCAGGCAAAACATATCCAGTTCTCTCGACAGTTCTTCATAGCACATAAGTTCTAATCCTTTTACATCTTAGTCACCATCTGCCAGTTGGTCAATATCCTGTTTCAACTGCAGCATCCAGAACTGAACATAGTCCTTTGTAACTAAAGCAGAACATTGTGGTAATGTAACCTTCCTTAATTTGGACACTATGGCTGTGTTAATGCACCTTAGGCTTGTGTTGATGCAGCTTAGGCTCCCCTCCTCACCACTGCAGCAATGCAATTTTGATTCGTATTGCATTTTGATTCATTTTAGCTTGTGATCCACAAAGAGAGCTACATCTCTTATGTATATAGCACTCAAGGAAGTTCTTGTCCATCTTGTGTACATCTGCCTAAATAAAATATCTTATATTTATTTTTGCTGAAATCCATTTTGTTAGTTTTGGCCCAGTTCTCCAGCCTGTTCAGGTCATCTTGAACCCAGTTTCTATCTTCTGAAACATGAGCAGCCTCTCTCAGTTTGGTTCTAATGAGCATCTTTTCTAGTTTGCCATCCAAGTCAAATATAAAGAAGATAAACAAAAGTTTACAACTTGGCTCTCTATCTCTGACATTCCCTAATTTCACTAAGCCAGAAACAAACCCATGTGTCTTATCTCCCATTATTTGTTGAATCCATTAAATTCCCACTCGGTTCTATATAGATCATTACTCCTCTGTGTTCCTCATGTTATCACATCACCCCCAAATATATCACCATGTAGTTGTGATAAGGGAAAAATCAGTCATGGGACCCAGTTTTTATTTTCATTATCTGTTTAACTTATGTATAGGACAGCAGGCCTTATAAATTGTGTTGACGATAAAACTGACTCTTAATCTTTGGAGCAGACACTGGGATTTTCATTCAATGGTACAGCAACTGTAGAGAGTTTGATTTAGGTTGTTCCATCAGCCGATGTCCCTATATTCCAGGATCTGATCCCAGAGTATCTGCTTATCCCAGATTATCTGGCAGTAGAGACTCATATAATCCAGTTTAAAGCAGATAATCTGGAATCAGATCCTGGGATATACGGGCAGTGTGGGAGGGGCCTCGGAGATCTACTAAGAGAGCGGTCTGTCAAGAGAATTAATGGAATTGCTAAGAACAGCCAGCGGAAGAACCACCCCTCTCCATAAAGGGGACTGGAGAAAATTTGGAGCAAGAGAGACATTGGGTGCCCATTTCTCTCAGTCCCTCCCTTTTCAATCAAATTCAACAAAAATGTCACCTCTTTTCTTCTATGAGTATGACTGAAATGTATTTCAGGAAAATATTAAAAGTGACCAATGGTCATATAATATTATGATTATGAATTATGAAGAATTGAGAAGATTAAATATGAATTTTATTGTCCAGCTTGACTGACATACGCTTCTTTTCACTGAGACGTGATATAATTGCTTCCAAATTCTAATTTCCTTGAATACAGTTTTCCAATTTCCTTTTCTAGTGTTTTCAGAAATTACATTGTTCTTTTCTTCATGACACTGTGTAAAGGTCTTTATAATTGTAATTAGTGTTGCAAAGGAAATCCTGAAGAGAAAGGTTTGGATAAAAAGCCTGATAGCAAAGGTATTGCTATTTTGAAAAATGACACCAGCGTAATAGGTTGAAAAAGAAAAAGAAAAGAGGTGGTTATTATTTCCTGCTAGATTTTACTGTGTTTAGAATGTATTAACAAAGTCAAACATGATAATCCACCAGGAATGCTAACATTTTCAAAATGAAGTTACGAACATGACATAAACTATAGCCAAAGGAAATTTTGCAGTAGATGTTTACATTTAAAACCCCCCAGCATACATTCAGATACTGTACAAATCTTGTGTTTATACCATGAGATGTATTTTAAAGTACTCATTTGGAAAGCTCATTGCCTTATATGACTTTCTTTGTATTTTTCTGGAAGCCTACATGTCTCCTTTAAACAGTAACAAAGGATCAAGACAACTAAAAGTAGGGATTAAGATATTTCTTCCATTGGGCTGTGTGTCTAGCAGTTCCATCTCTATATGTATTCATTCAAACCTTTGAACAGTTACATCCTGGAAGCAGCAGCAAAGACTAACATTCCAATAATTTATGTGGCAGTCCTACTAATTTCTACTATGAAGGAACCAAGGGCCATTAACTCTTTAAAAACAATGCTATTTGTAACATTACAGTTAATAGAAGCTATGCCCCATTGCAAACCCCATTACCCTAATATAGCTGTGCCTTTGTAAGGAGGTCATATCAACTTGCTCTTAAGGTTTCTCAGCTCTCTTAAAATAACAAGGCCATCACTCAATGCAAAATGGTATAATTAAATAGTCTCATAGCTTCTAGTAGGTCATTCAACAAAGTAATACTGTTATCCTATGAATAAGAAGTACTTCTATATGTAGTGGAATTTATTCTTATTAAATAAGTGTATACATTGGGTATACTGAAAGTGAGGGACATTTTTTGTCCCTTTTTTGGCCCTCACATTTTGTCCCTCACAAGGGCCAAATTGATCGGGAACTGCTCATCAACGAGGGGCAGGACTGATTCCCAAACTGGGTGGGCCATTGATGACAAGCCTTTTCCCCTTGCTCTAGTTAGTGACACGGCTTCCTAATCTTTTCCCACTCACAGTCCCTTTTGACCCAATCAATTTTTATGTAATTCCAAGTATATGGGTATACAAAATAGGTATAAAATCAAACATTTCCTCATAACAAATCAGCATTTGCAAAACTTGCTAAACAGACATGTTCCTTTTTGTGGAGTACACCTGAAGCATTTTCTGCAAACACTGCATGTTGTTCCTAATACGTTTGTGTAAATCCTTTTAGAAATCATTTACTGATACCAATTTTTTCATGACTGCAACACTGAACTGGGGAACCTCATTTTGGGTTGGGAGCCACCATTTAAGAAGCCCTGCTCTAGTGCACATCCATGCATACATCCATTGTTTAAAGACTGATGGCCTCTGAACATGAGACTGTGACAATTTTGTTTTTGTTTTTTTAAGTCAGTTAAAACTGTGTGGGTATTATTCTCAGAAGTGCTGTATGAATGGATATAGGCCAGATTATTGCCTGAATGACAAAGTAATTATTTAAAAAGACATTTATTCCCAAACTACTTGCAGGCACAGAACTAGTTTCCCTTTTCACTCCCTTTCCATGCATGCTTTCCATGCATAATCCTTATTACATTTGTGGTCCATTATAGCATTCAGGTCTGAGTGATGTCACTTTAAACTTTTAATAGCATTACAGTGCAACCCCCCTTGTCTATGGATCCAATATTCATTGTTCCACTTATCCACACCAAACTGATATCCCCCTCCCAGTAGTGTTTGTTGGCCTTTTAGTTTCTCAGTGAATTTCTATAATATGCTTCAGACCCAAGTACAATCAAAATAAAGGATTCACTGTTACCCACTGTGGATACAGGGGTCATACTGTGTACTATTATGTAGTATTTAGCAGAACTGTATGCTATGTGATTGTGTACAATGTAGACATCAGCTATAACTTCTGAAAGGCAGTAGCCAGCTGGCTTTTAATATATTTTGCCTCATGTTTTGGCTTCTGCAAAAGGTGGAACATTTTTAATAATAATAAAAGAAAGCTTGGAGTCTGAACTAGATAATGATGTTAATAGATACTATGTGGCATGATATATTGAATCTCTTAAGACACCCACAAGATTTTTTGTGCTTTATATTAATTCTGACACTGGAGCTCTAATACTTTCATTGATTGTGTGACATAGATCACATTACTGAGTGTGAGGAGGCATACAATCAAAGAAAGGTACCCCATGTAACTATTTTCAGACCAGCGCTCTTTTTCAGCTATTTAGCATGATGAGGACAGGTACTTTTCCCTACTGCTGCAATGGCTTAAAACAACACTTTGGATACAGGAAACAACTCAACATATGATTTTCCAATAGTATAGTTTGGTGGTGGTGAGATGGTAAGGAACATGGAAGGAGACAGAGAATTGCAGACCAAACCAGCATGGAGATAACAGAATCAACAGACATGGCCACCATCTTTTCACCCACTCCCTTCCCCCCATGCCCCTTGACTCCTTTCAGTTTTGCAAATAAATCTTCTCCACACATATAACAAGGCTAGTGCAGAGATACAATGCAGCAACAGTAACCACTGGGGAGTACAAGTGCCCTCCTATCCTGGAGGCGATACTAAGAAAGACCTGGAGGTTTTGTGTTGACAAGAGTGGCTATGTAAGAAAGTATCAAGGAATATGGGGAAAACCAAGAACCAATGCAACTCTGTGAAGAAGGGAGGGCGGGAAGAGAATTAACTACAGAATTGGAGTCGGAAGAATCCATAGTGAAAAGTAGACTGTCTCAGATGCAAAAAGGTGGCACAACACAAAGAAACCTATATATAGAAACCTCCCCTCCTTCTGACAAATCTTTGTGTTAAATGGCATACTTTCTCTGCAAACTAAGACTTTCTGCATCCCACCTTCATGGAACGTGTCAATGAGCTAGAGATCCATGGTGCCGCCTTCTCATCCCAATATGATGTACTGCCTAAATCTTGCATAGCATGGGTGCCCAGAACTGGATAGCACATTCTTGGTGAGGTCTAAACAAAATTGAGTAAAATGATGCTGTTCTGTTTCTTGATCCAAATGCTAATTCTGTTGATTACTTATGTTAGCTTTTGATAAATGTTTGAGTCCCCTGCGGGGTGAGAAGGGCGGAATATAAGAACTGTAAATAAATAAATAATAAATAAATAAATGTGCAACTTATAGTGTGCAAAAGCTTTTTTTTTTTACTGCTGCAACAGACAGCACAGTTATTTGAAAACCTCTGGAAACACAAGGAGATGCTGGTTTTCGAAACACAGAATTGAATTGGATTGTGACCAAAAATGAAAAGCTTCCAAGTCTACTATCAACAATTCATAACTGCTTATGAAATCAGCTTGGAAGATGGTTGGATATCTGGCACGAGTTTCTCAGCATATCAATGTTGGGTTTGTTTTGTTTTTGTCTAGCTGCCTTCTTCAACATATGTTTCTAAGGAAACATCATCATGAGCCCTTCTCAAGGCTCCTTCTGCCCATGTCTCCCCTCCTGAGGTGCAGCTGCCTTTGGACCTCATCGCACTGAGGTCCTCAAGGTGGGTGACAGCGGGGGCATCTGTTGGACAATGAAGCAAATCCATGGAGCAGTGGGAGAAATCATCGTCCTGTGCCCCACATTGCCTGCACCACTGCCTTCCCCATCACATGAGGGAAAGACTCACCACCCAACTTCCCCCATGCTTTCACTGGGTTAGGTAATGGGAACACAAGTAGCCACTCATGTACTAGGACGCTTCCAGGATGGAGCCAGACAGTCCTGCTGGAATTAACCTTGCATCATGTGGTGGACTCCGTCCTGGAAACATTCTAGGATGGAGCCCAAGTTTCATGTGGTGAGGTCCTTTGAGTCTTGTTTGTGCTGGCTCCTGCTTGCTCTCCCTCTAGCAAGTCTGGAGCACAGATGAGGCAGGGTCTGGTGCTTGATCTGAAAGAAATAATTGGCCTTTCAATTTTGATCACTTCCATTCAAAAAACTAAAGAAGCTGGTTCAGTCCGGAAGCTCTTTTTATTCTGAGCAAGCTAATCCTGAAGTGCTCATCTTCTCTTTTCTTCTTTGGCTAGTGGAGTTCACGGCACTTGCCTCTATCTGCCCCAATTTTATTCTTCACTTGCACTCCTGCCAGCTACATTGGACATCAAAGCTGAGTTACCATATCACCTTCTGCAGCTGGGAATTGATTCAAATAATTATTTAAATACCTTGCCTTTGCTCTTCTGCTTGCACAGCAAAGAGCTTCCAAACACGGAAGAAAAGGTAAAGGTTTTCCCCCGACATTAAGTCCTGTTGTGTCCGACTCTGGAGGGTGGTGCTCATCTCAATTTCTAAACCGAAGAGCCAGCATTGTCCAAGATCATGTCGCCAGCATGACTGCACTGAGTGCCATTACCTTCTCGGTGAAGTGGTACCTGTTGACCTCACTGATCTACTCACATTTGCACCTCACTGATCTACTCACATTTGCATGTTTTCGAACTGCTAGGTTGGCAGAAGCTAGGGCTGACTGTGGAAGTTCATGCCACTCCCCAGATATGAACCTGCGACCTTCCGGTCAACATGTTTAGCACCTCAGTGGTTTAACCCACTGCGCTACCGGGGGCTCCACACAGAAGAAAACAAAGGACCATTTTTGACATCCCTCAGGATGACTGGGAAGGGACGATGATCTATCTTTCCCTGCATGTAAAACACCCTGAGTTAGTTTGTTTCATTTACATGTCCCTTTTCTCCTGGGAATCCATGGCAGCTCACAAAAGAAATCAATTATAATCCACAGTAAGACATTGAAAAACATAATAAAATAGTATTTTATTATAAACATATTAAAAATAGTGTAAAGTTATTTAAAAGGTGATGCAAAAGTTTTAAAAATGAAGTGCGCACCCCAGTAAGAACCGTCCCTCCCAGCAGTTACATATTCAAAGCATGCTTAAAAAAGTCTTGCCTCCTGAAGAAAAGAGAGCAGTGAGAGGATACAACTAAGTTTCCTACAGAAAGGGGTTTCAGAGGTTGAGAGCTGTCACTGTAACAGCTCTCTTTACCCAGGCTAGATCCAATAAACTCCCACTCCTAGGAATCCAATTCTTCCTCCTCCACTCCCCTGCCATCCCAATCTAGTCCCTTTCTAGATTGGTTTCCTGGGCATCAGGGCAGGCATGTAGCCGGGGGGGGGGGGGGGGGAGGGGGCTTGAGGGGCTTCAGCCCCCCCCCCCCCCCGAAATTGTCATGGTGGTTCGCAAAAAGGCCTTACTGGTGCATTATTTAAACTGTTATGTTTATTCATATCATGATGTGATCACCATACTCAATATATCCCATATGCATGGGGGTATTGGGGTAATGATACAAAAGGTTTGCCAGGCTAGACCCTCTTTCACTCAGACTCACCCCCCCCCCCCCGAAACTCACCCCCCCCCCGAGCCCCCCTGAAAAAAATCAGCGCCCCCCCCCCCAAATGAAATCCTGGCTGCGGGCCTGCATCAGGGTGACCCCTTTGATATGGACCTGTTGTGTTATAATGTGGATTATTTTGGTTTGAGTATATCTGGACGTATTTTAATTATATCTTGACAGCCAGCTAGGGACAGACTTGCAACAACAAGAATAGGTTTATTAAACATAGCAAGAAAAATATAATATGCTTTAGGCTCCCCGATAAGTAGCTCTCCCTTCTTTCCAAATCCCAAACTCTGTCTTTGTCAGCTTAACATTATCATTTCCAACCTTGTATGAAATCCAACTCTCTCTATAAAAGCCGTTCCCTGTGAATCTTCCCTGAGGCCTCTGCCTTTTTTTGATACTCTCTGCTCCCTTGCAGTTCCTAGCCTCCTGAGCTGTGATTCCCTGCATTGAGGCCACCTGCCTAGCACCTCCTTCACAGGCACTGAGATAGCTGGCTGGAGCACGCTCTCTTTCTCTCTTCCTCCCTCTCCCTCCTGTCCTGAAGAAGTGAGTGTATGACAGCAACAGAGCCAAGAGAAAGTTCTTCCTTGTAGGACGTAGATTTAGTACCGGTTCATATGGGAAGATGGGTTGTTTTTTTCAAATAGTCTGGGCCTAAGCTATATAAGATGTTTGAGCACAATTCAAATTATTGGTTATGGCCAGCATTTTGAATTGTGTCCAGAAACAACCTAGTAACCAGTGAAGCTAACAAGGGGTTACATTCTTCCTAAAACTGACCCAAGCAGCATTCTGGCTACAGCGGTTTAGATCTGCTATAGTTTTCTAACAGTTTCCAAAGACAGCCCCACATGGAGTGCATTACAGTCGTCCAAACAGAATGTAATCAAGGCATATGTCACTGTAGCCAGATCTGATGTCTCAAGCAATAAGCATAGCTAAGGCACTAGGTTTAGCCACGCAAATGCACTCCTTGCCACTACTGAAATCTGGACATCCAGGCTAAGAGGTGAGTCCAGGAGTCCCTATTCCCTGACCTGTCTTTTGATTGAGCAGGAGCACCTCTACCTCATTTGGATTAAGGCCCCTTCTACGCTGCCCTATATCCCAGGATCTGGTGTCAGGTTATCCATTTTGGACTGGATTATATGAGCCTTCACTGCCATATAATCTGGGATAAACAGATAATCTGGGATCAGATCCTGGTATATAAGGAGAGTGTAGAAGTAGCCTAAGTTTTCACTTGTTCGCTGTCACCCAGTCCATTCCCAACAAAAGACATTGCTTCAGTACTAAGAAAGCTTCGTGTGGAAAGAAAAGATAAAGTTTGGTGTTAACAACATATTGCTGACACTGTGGATGACCACTCCCACCACATATTCTAGGATATTGCTTGAAAGGGGGACATTTGAATTGATATAGTAAACCTTAATATTGTTTCTGACTTATGGTACCCACAAGACAACCTACTGTGGGATTTTCTTGGCAAGATTTTTTTTTGAAGGGGCCATTGCCTTCAAATGAGACTTGTCCAATGTCACCCAATGGGGTTGCATGGCCAAATTAGGATTTGTACCCTTTCTCCAGAGGCATGGTCCAATGTGCCATGCTGGCTTTCGGCTTTTTATATTTTCCAGTTTTGGTTCTCAAAACAGTTAGAGGTCTCTTAACAACAGATGCAATAACATATAATGAGTACATTGAGAGTGTAAGTATTAGGCTTGTGCAATTCGGCTGAACTGCAATCCATTTCTGTTATCTGAATTTCAGGTGACCTGTGGATTTGTTTTTCACGAACCTTTCTAAAACAACCACCATCCAAAAAGCCGTTTTCAGTCCGCAACCGAAAAATGCAGCAAAAGCCAGCCCATTGGCAGCAATGGGAGGTGGGGGCTTCCCGTCTCCCCTCTCGTCATTTTTAGGGGTATTAGGATGAAAATAGCCACAACAGGAACAGGAAGGGGCTTTTGTGATTTTTAATTAAAAGTTACTCCTCAAGATACAATTCTTATAAATAATAATAATAATAATAATAATAATAATCTTTTATTTCCTGATGGAGGAGGTTGGAGTTAGAGTAGACAGAGACAATGGGTTCTATTGGCAAAACTACTACAGAAACCCAATAGTTTTATTATTTTTAGGCAACAGCCAAATTATTATTATTAAATGACATAAAGAAGGTAGAGAGCACAGAGAGAAAAATAATAAAACAACAGAGACAACTTGTAATGAGAAGGAAAGAAAGTATTAGGTATTGGTGGTAGGTTTAGGTGGGTAGGTCGTTTTTCTGAGAATGAGACTGCTGTTTGCTGGAATTCTTATTAATCTTTTTAAAGTACTTTCTGAAAGAGAGACGGGAGGAGAAAAAATATAAGGAGAGAAGAGAAGAAACTAAAGGCTTTAGCAAAGGCTAAAGGGTGACTCAAAGCTCAGAGCCACCCTAAAAGAAAAGCACACCCACACATAAATCCCCAAATGCCACGCGCGCACCCACCCGTACTTTCCAATTCCCAGTCCCTAAATTTAAAAAATCAAGGAAATAAAGGAAAATCTAGGAAAATAAAAAATACAATTAGATTCAGTGAGCCAAGCCAAAAGCTAAAGCTGCAAGTGAGCAAGAGACAAGCCAATCTGATTGCAGTGATTGAAGTACCTTGCTCTAGAGCTAGGACACAACTGAGCAATGGAGGCACTCACCCCATTAAATAGAAACAGCTTATGTAAGATACGTCATGGCTTTCCTCTATTCTGACTGGCCCAACAGGGAAACCCCATGCCAGCATGGCAGCTGCATGGTCCGTTTCAGTCGCAAAAAAACATGGTGGCAGAGCCCTTGCTGTTATGAGCATCCGAACAAGCTGAAACAGCCAAAAGGAAATGTCCAAAATGAATGTGTGCATAAGCATAGTAAGTATAACAAGAAAATACAAGTTAAATGGGTTAAAAAAAACCCAGATACCTAATGGAATATGCCTAACAAGTAAATAAACAATAATTAATAATTAATAAGTTATCATAGTCAGAGGGCATAGTGATTTGAATTTTGGGCTAGGACACTGGGAAACCTTGTTCAGCCATAGAAATCAACAGGGTGGCCTGAGGTAAGTCACAATCTGTCAGCCTCAGAGGAAGCTAAAAGCAAACTCCCTTTGAACAAATTCTGCCAAGGATATTCTGTGAAAAGTTGTTGTTCTATGCCTTCAAGTCACTTCTGACGCTTCAAGTCACTTCTGATGCCTTAGAGGCACCTTCTTTTTTCATCTTCAGATGGTAAGAAAGAAATCAAATTCTATTAACATATATAGTAAATTTTCCCCAACTTTCCTTTTTTCTGAATCCTCATTATTTAAGAAGCATTGTTCATCATTAAGTTTGAGCACCCAATTATTTTTTTTTACTAGCTTCAGGGAACAAGCAACAAGGAGTGACTCATAATTGTAAATCTCAGTTGAATTGTAAATATTCATCTTAATTGTGCTTGTCCTGCATGGCAGGGAATTGGACTGGATGGCACATGTGGTCTATTCCAACCCTTCTATGATTAACACACATTTCAACATGTTTCTTTTCCTTTCTTTTTTAACACAATACCACTGAAAGCACATAGTAGTTGCATATATGATGCTACCCTGTAGGGCTGTAGCCAGGAAAAAAATTCGGGGAGGGTTGAAAATTTCGGGTGGGGGGGGGTTGAAAATTTCGGGTGGGGGGGTTGAAACCTGCCTCCTAGCTCACACTGAAGCAAAGAGCATAGCAGGGGGCAGAGCAGCCTTCAATAGCCTGCAGCTCCGCCCCTGTCAACCACCTCCACCAAGTCTGGCCTCCTTAATGAGAGCATTCAACCCCCCCCCCCCAAACTTGGTTGCTTCACTACATCGGGTATTGCTGCAAGTAATGACAGTGTGAATACACTGTCAATATTTGCTTGAGATAGTGCTTGCAGTTCTGGAGGGACTCTTTAATTTTTTGCGTCTCATAGACTTAGCATGGGGATTTGGTTAACCAGTTAAAATTCATGAGTAAACCAGGTTGTTTTTTTTTAAACTTGAAAAATTTCGGAGGGGGGGTTGAACCCCTAAAACTGCCCCCTGGCTACAGGCCTGCTACCCTGTGACACCACTGCTTCATAACTATTTAACTGAAAAACATTAATGCAAGCCATTCCTGAAGGCTCATGTTTGTATGAAAATTTATTGTGGCTATATTTTAAATTTTTCTTCTCACATGTTTGTATGAAAATTTAGGGTGGCTACATTTTTAATTTTTCTTCTCACATGTTCCATCTAGAAATTATTTTTGTCAGGTGAACAGAAGGAAAGAGGTCACCTTTAAGCTTGTTTATGAGTTCTACATAACTATCTTCTGGGGTGCTTCCAGATAAAGATTTTATTCTCCAGTTGCTCTGTCTGCCCCAGACAGAGTTTTGTTTGGATCCAGCTGCCCTTTTATACTACACAATTATAGCACTACAAATCCACTTTAACACTCTCGGTATTGATAGTTTAGAATCATAGAGCTGAGAGAGCTGACAAAGTCCACCCAGTTCATCCCCATTCTGGCAAAACACTCCCAACAGATGGCCATCCACCATTCTCTGAGGCAGATATTCCACTGCTGAACAGCTTACTGTCAGGATATTTTTCCTAACATTTAGATGAAATCTCTTTTCCTGTAATTTGAAGTCACCGCTCCACATCCTAGTCCTTGGAGCAACAGAAACCAAGCTTACTCCATGTGGCATCCTTTCAAATATTCAAACATGTCACCTTTTAATATTCCCTTCTCCATAACCAGCTCTCTAAACCACTCCTCATAGAGCATGGCCTCTAGACTTTTTACCGTTTTAGTCTCCCTCCACTGAACATTTTCCAGCTTGCTAATATCCTCCTTTAATTGTGGTTCCCAGAACTGGAAACAGTATTCCAGGTGACATCTGACCAAAGCAAAATAGATTAGTTCTGTTACTTCCTTTGATCGAGACACCAGACTCCTATTGATGCAGCCGAGAATCGCATTGGTTTCGTGGGAGGGGGGGCTCTTAGAAGTCTCACCTAGAGAGTTCTAGTGTAGCACCAAACTGCAAAGCACAGAATTCCACAAGGTGCAGCCGGGACAGTCAGGTGGAATCGTAGTGCTGTAGTTGTGCAGTGTGGAAAAGTTTAATTTGCATTGTATGTTTTACCATCGTTTATTTTGTTGTGTCTCTTTCCTTGAGCAAAATTTGTTAAGAAAGAAAAGCAAAATAGCTTCACAGAGTCTTCTGATCTGTAGTCTTTGATGCCATCAGCCCAGGTACCTCTACTAACTTAGCACCTAATCATTTTCCCCTACCTTTATTCCCATATATGAATCACCTGCCCTCTTATTTCATCTCTCCCTCCACGCCACCTTCTTCTGTACCTCTTCCCTCTTTCATCCCAGTTCTGCAGGCTACAATTGCAGATCAAGAGAGCATGAACCAATCACCTTCCTTTTAAAAGCAGAAACACAGCTGTCTGCCTTCCAGCGGGCTAATCTGGATGCAATAAATGTTATTCTTCATAAGGTCACCTATCTTCTTTCTCTAAATTTCATTTGCCATCATTGCTGATTGCCAAGATATGTGTGTGACATTATAAGCTGCCTTTTTGACAACCCTGCGCCATTTTTCTTCTCTAGTCCCTCACTTGAGGAGGATGCAATGTGATGTGTTTTCTTTTCTTTTCTTTGATATTCTCTCAGTGATTTCACAGGGAAAGCTCTAGATTCCAGAAGCTTGCCCTTGCAGAATCAGCCATGAAACAAAAAATACAAAAAAGAATGAAAACCTAATGCAATTTAGATAAATCCTGTTGAATGGGGCTGAACATTGCAATTAAGAAATTAATGAAAATAGTATTGTACTGTGTTGCTAGAGCCTATTAAATCTTAAGGACTACATATCTCTCCCAATTATTTTTTTCAGCATTGTAGCAGGCATAAATTAGCTGCTCCATATTACTTATACTATGTTGGACAGATATAATTCAAACAAATAAGCCTTTATATAGTCAGAACTTGCAAATAGACATATGCAGCCCTTAGAAAAAGCAGCAAGAGGGCAGACAAATATAAAAACCAAGGGAACCATGTTGGTCTATATAATATAGTTAAGGTATATCTAGGCAGGGTGGTCAGACAAATCCCACCGCTGCCACCAATATAATAAAAATCAAAGGGATATCGAGGCAGGGTGGACACAACAGATCACACCTCCGCCCTTCTGTATATAGCGTGGAACAAAAGGCTGAGCCTAAGTGACCGAAGTACTTGGTAGAAATAGCTGCCACCACCTCAGAAAATGCTGGCCTGAGGAACCAAAAGGGTGTGATTGTATTTTAAGTAAAAGGATATTTGAGCTCTTGTACTTCTATGGCTGACTGGACATTAGAGGTGTATTGAGAGAATGATTTCTGGAGGAAACGAATGGACTGAGGCGAACAACAGTTAAAAGTAAACTAATAAAGAGTTTATTTTGAGCTTAATATGAACAGCAACTCGATGAAATGAGTGGTACAAAATCTTGATGCAGTTGCAGTAACTTGGTTGCTTGAACACAAACAGTTCTCCTGACAGAATGGCTTTATCAGCTGTGAGTCTCTTTAACCAACTGTTCTGTTATTAGACACAGTTTTACACAGAGCACAGACCTCAGTCTGCCTCTCACACAGGGTTATAAGGTATCTTTGAAACCTCTCTTAGGCTCAATAAGACACAGCTCTCCTTTACTAGTCTTTCTAACCTAGTAAAGCTCTAGCCTAATGTCTTCACCTTATTCCCTAACCTAGAGACTAGCTAAAAGCTCTTCCCTTTCTGTCAGTTCCCTGCTGTAACTTCCTTCTCTCCCTAAAAATCCAACTCTCTCTGTCTAACTCTTAAACTCTTCTTTCCCCTCTCTTCAGCTGACTCCACCCCCAATTGCTACACCCAATCGGGAGTCAGCCTGACTCCTCCTCCTGCTCTCTTAACAACCAGGAGGCCAGCCACTGCCATGCAGGCTTCGGCCTAGCTGACTAAAAGGTAGATTTATTACATACCTCCCCACCTTAAGTTCTTTCTGGAAGATTTCCAATTTCTAATTGAAAGCTGTAAGAAAGGGTTTCTCATAAAGAGAGCTCTTTCTTACCTAACTCTCTCTTCCTGTATCTAACTATCTATCCTAACCTAATCTAATCTAAGGCAAAGGCATTCTACCTATCCTCCTAATCCTGCATGCTATCTAAACTATCTAAACATCCTATCTAACATACCTAAACATTCCTATCTAACAGGTCCACTAACTTACTAACATTACATTGCATGCTAAACAACAGTTGTAAACAATACAATAATATGCATGTTACCTAAGCATTCCTGCAATGTAAACCATACATTCAATACAATATACAAACCTGTAAGAGAAAAGCATGTTAGATAAAATACATTACCTTATACAACATACTCTATAAATGCAATTATCTATACTTTTATACCAATACCTGTATAATTATTCTCTATCACTGCATTTAATAACATCTATGTACATTCAAGGTATTGCTCTAACCTGCAAATAAATGTATTACAATGCAAATAATCAATTGTATTACCTCTATAACTAAGACACTTTTATGGAAGATGTACTTGTTGTAACTTATTAAAGTTACTTTGGGGTTTACTTTTGGTTAGCTGGTATACATCAATTCCAACCCGGGAACAACCTGGCACGGAAAATATAAAGGGCCTGAACCTTTTCCTATTTTACCCAATGCCACAAATTCTCCCTTTGGCTCTCAAATTAGAATTACCAACGGCTAACTCAAACCCCATATCACTATCTTCGGATGTTTCATCCCAGGCTGAAGCTGAGACAGTGCCATCTCCATACAGCACTCTCTGGACCTTCCGCTCTAGCTCCACCTGCTGTTCTTGTTTGTCATTACCCTTAAATTTTCCCTCCAAATTCGACAAACGATCAACCGAACACACTCTCCCCCATTTAGACAGAGCACCACTCCCCTCAGTCTTTAGAGAAAGTTTTCCTATAACTTTGGTTCCGTGAAAATATAGTTCTCTGGGCAATGTCCAATGGCCTGAGCACAATGTTCCACAGCCCAACCTTAGTCCTGCTGGTACTGGACCAAAGGTATCAAACATTGTCTCTCTTTGATGTCGTGAGGGCTTCTCCTCCGCTGTCCTCCGACCTCGGTGTGTGACTCGCTGGTCTCCTCGAGGGACGACCTCCCTCCTCTCCAGATGACCACGAGACCGCTCCGCCTCGCTCTCACTCTCCAGCAGTTGCTTCTTTTCGAACACTGAGGCAATCTCCGACCTCTCCGGGCTGTTGACCATCGCCTTTCTTCTCATCTCTCTCTCCTGCACCATCTTCTGTAACGTTGAGGTAGCTTTAGATGTTTTTGGGCCGCTGACCGTTCCCCTTCCGGCTTCGCTGGAACACACGATCGGCTTCTCAGAGACTAACTCAACCGTGCTTCTGGTTGCTGGCTTTTCGGCTTCTCTGGCCACCATGACGGGTCCCTTGGTCACCCTCGGTGCCATCCTCTCGACCACGCCATCCAGCCTAGGGTCAGCTCCGTCACCTTTGTCCCTCTCATCTTCTTGGACCACCTTCTCGGCTACCGCAGCTAGCCTTGTGGCTCCTCTGATGACAGACAAACGGCTTGGAGTCCCTGGCTGAACTTTCTGGTGCCAGTCTGCTGCCTTCGCCACAACCTCCTTGGCACTGTCAATGTCTCTTCTATGCCTTAAATGTGTCTCCGCTGCCAAAACTGGGTCTGAGCCACACTCCAGACCTCCTGCGCTTTTTACGGTCGTATCTGCTTCAGTGACAAGACCCTGGTCTACTGTCTGTCCTGTCACAGGCCCCTTGTCTTCTTCAAGCTGTTCTTTCACCACCTCATCCAGGGCTTCTCCCGATCTCACTACTTTCACTAGTTTAATCCCTCTGGTGTTATAGATGGCAGGTTTTTTCTCTGTGGGTCTGGCATTTTGGGACTCAGCCATTTCCCACAGGGTCTTTAAATCTTCCGCCTGTCGCTGTTCTCTCAGGAACTCAGCTGGCTGACTAGATGGCAACATCACAGGGAACTCTTCAGCGTTGTTACATTCAGAGCTATGAGCCATTTCTGAGGCGATTTCTCCCTCCTCAGAAATTCCCGCTCTTTCTGCCTGGCTTCTAGTCACAGCCTTGATCTTCAGTGTATGTTCTGACAGATTGTTTCCTATTAACACAGGGACCTCCAGGTCTGCTAGGATTCCTACACTCCATTTACCACAAAAATCTTTGTATTTGACAGGGATCTCTGCCACATCCACTTCAAAGCTGGGACCAGTTATTCCCTTCAGTGTCCATTTCTTTCCTGGCACTATCTGGTCCTTCTCAACTATATGAGGGCGCACCAGAGACACGTCAGCGCCTGTGTCCCTCAGTCCCATTAGCATTTGGTCATTAACTTTGACCTCTTCTAAGTATTCTTTATTTACTCCACGTTCCATACTCCAAACCCTCATTATTTTGATAGGCTCTCCCTCAGGAGTAGGCTCTTCATCTTGTGGTTCAGTCTTCTTGACCACTTTAACCAATTTTGGCGGGCTTCCAGCTCTCTCCTTAGATAGCTTTGGGCATGAGGCTTTCACATGTCCTTCTTGGTTGCAGAAGTAACATACAATCCTACGTGGCACAACCTTAGAGATGGCATCCCCTTGCTTGGCTCCCTGACTCTCCTTGTCAGTCCTACCCTTCGGGACCCACTCTTTCTGCTTTTTGAACATGGGGGGGACCAACTCAAAATCTCCCTCCATCCCGTCCAAAATCGTCGCACACTCGGCCACCGTCCGGATCTTTTTGTCTTTAATGAACCAGCGCCACTGTACTGGAATCAATTTATAAAACTGCTCCAGACAGATCAGGTCTCTTAAAGCCTCAAAGGTGGTCACCTTACTACCCTCCAGCCATCGTACTAGAGCTTTTTCAATCCTAGCCCCCACTTGGGAAAATGTCTCCCCAGGCTTCCTCTTAATCTCTCTGAAGGTCTTTCGGCTTTGCTCTGGGGTTAGCCCAAACCGAACCTTCACTCTTTCCTTGAAGACAGAGTAGTTTGACCATTCTGTAGTTGTCATGTTGGCATAAACTTCACTCAGTTCGCCACAGATTAATGGTCTCAAGTGTGCCATTCTTTTTTCCTCTGGCACCCCAAAATCTGCACACGCACGTTCAAAACTAGAGAGGAAACTCTCAGCACAATCCCCCTTTGTGTATTTGGGAAAGTGTTTTAGATAGGAAGCTACGGGTTCAGCAGGGATGGCACTTGGGTTGGATGTGGGTTGCCTATCTCTCATTTGTAACTCCATCATCCTCTCCTCATGTTTCATCCTCTCTCTTTCTCTTTCTATTTCTAACTGTCGTTCCCTTTCTCTCTCTCTAGCCTCAAACTCCATTTTTTCTTTTTCTTTCTCAGCTTCACGTTGTCTCTCATTCTCTCTGGCTTGAAACTCCATCTTTCTCAACTCCATCTCAAGCCTTAACTTTTCGATTTCTAAAGAGGTTGCCACTGTCTCTGGGCTTTCTCCTCTTTCTACAATCTCAGCCTCCATTTCGGCTCCCTGTTCCTCTGATTGTGTGTGAACCTCAGGAGCTTTTTTCTGCTTTGGAGGTGCCATACTGCTGTACAATGGTGTATTTAGGCAGTTTCTGAGGTAAAACTTCCTCAGAAACGCTTTGGCTCAAACTTTCACCTCACAAAATCACACCACCCCACTGGATTTAGGCTTAAAGTAACGTATCCCGCCGCTGGTCACCAATATAATATAGTTAAGGTATATCTAGGCAGGGTGGTCAGACAAATCCCACCGCTGCCACCAATATAATAAAAATCAAAGGGATATCGAGGCAGGGTGGACACAACAGATCACACCTCCGCCCTTCTGTATATAGCGTGGAACAAAAGGCTGAGCCTAAGTGACCGAAGTACTTGGTAGAAATAGCTGCCACCACCTCAGAAAATGCTGGCCTGAGGAACCAAAAGGGTGTGATTGTATTTTAAGTAAAAGGATATTTGAGCTCTTGTACTTCTATGGCTGACTGGACATTAGAGGTGTATTGAGAGAATGATTTCTGGAGGAAACGAATGGACTGAGGCGAACAACAGTTAAAAGTAAACTAATAAAGAGTTTATTTTGAGCTTAATATGAACAGCAACTCGATGAAATGAGTGGTACAAAATCTTGATGCAGTTGCAGTAACTTGGTTGCTTGAACACAAACAGTTCTCCTGACAGAATGGCTTTATCAGCTGTGAGTCTCTTTAACCAACTGTTCTGTTATTAGACACAGTTTTACACAGAGCACAGACCTCAGTCTGCCTCTCACACAGGGTTATAAGGTATCTTTGAAACCTCTCTTAGGCTCAATAAGACACAGCTCTCCTTTACTAGTCTTTCTAACCTAGTAAAGCTCTAGCCTAATGTCTTCACCTTATTCCCTAACCTAGAGACTAGCTAAAAGCTCTTCCCTTTCTGTCAGTTCCCTGCTGTAACTTCCTTCTCTACCTAAAAATCCAACTCTCTCTGTCTAACTCTTAAACTCTTCTTTCCCCTCTCTTCAGCTGACTCCACCCCCAATTGCTACACCCAATCGGGAGTCAGCCTGACTCCTCCTCCTGCTCTCTTAACAACCAGGAGGCCAGCCACTGCCATGCAGGCTTCGGCCTAGCTGACTAAAAGGTAGATTTATTACAGTCTGCTAAGTCAAAACAAAACTAAAAAAATATGTTTATTATGAAGAATTAAAATCTCACAAATAGAAAACCATCACATCTTTACTGTTCTAGTATATACTAAGAGTAAATCTGTCATGAAACATAGCAATACCCCTAAGCCATTGGCAGACCATTGCAATCTTCCTAGCGAAACAATCACAAACCTTCAGGAAACTATTCTGCAAACAATTCCCAGGTATAGCAGAACGGTAGTACATAAAGTCAGAAATTCCAGTCCTTCAGCAAATGTATGAACAGGTATAGTGGCTTGTTGACATATGAGATGATTGTAGTTATTATCAAAGCAACAAAGTAGTCCTCAAAAAACAGAATTAACTTTCTGATAAGCAGAACGTATTGCTTTAAAACTCAGCACACCTGATGCTGACAATTTATGGTCAGTATCACAATGCAGTCATGCTGGCCACATGACCTTGGAGGTGTCAATGGACAACGCCGCCTCTTCAGCTTAGAAATAGAGATGAGCACCACACCCCAGAGTCAGACATGACTGGAATTAATGTCAGGGGACAACCTTTACCTTTTTATCACAATTTATGATCAGTATCACAATTTTCACCCATGCTTCCTTATTATACTCTATCCCTATCCTATCCCCTAACTATATAATATCCATAAATATCTGCAGCTTGAATATTGAATTCCATCAATACTTCTGAAAAAGTGGGTGAAATTCATGAAAGTTCATGCTAAAATAAAGCAGGGCCTTTGCATTTCTTCCCCTCTTCCTTCTTTTTATACTGAAACAGACTAGCATGGCTATCTCTTTGGCAATAGTTCACCTGTGGCAACTCATGCATTCTGAACAGTTTTATGAAATTTTAGTGAATTAAACAACAACAAAATCATGGTTCAAAATAAGTTATTTTTAAGATGTCCATAATAAAAAGAGGTTTTTCCCATCCTGTGATTGCTGTTCTCCATACAAAAGTTTCTCATGTAGAATCCTAGTGCCAGCATTGCATGTTTTGACTTGCTGTTTTATTTGATAAGCAAATGAATAGTGCAAAAGCCTAAATTAAAGAGGACATAAGGAATTTAATGATTTTGGATAAGTAAGCTGCCTGAGAGAGAAATCTACAAATCAATAATGTCTAAGGGGATTTGACTGAGGTTGATGAATGATAGTGGATGACAGTTACTGTATTGTAGTTCAATGCAACAAAATCTGAAATCTTCAAAAAAAACCCAATACTTTTTCTGGCCAGTCAAAGTGCAGAAAATACACCATACAACCTTTGAAGCTCAACTGGCTTCTTCATCAGACAAATATATTAAAAATCATACAGGAGAAGAAAAATGATGATTTTGTCTCGGATGTTACCTCTCCGGTCATTTAAGATGAGGTAAAGGGATCTCAATGCAGGCAGTGGCCACTCTCTTCTTGACTTGTGGGAATAGGAAACAATGAGCAGTAAATGACAGGTGATTTCCAAATCCATTAGCAACAGAAAAGAAACAACAATAGCAACAACAACAACAATCTATATAAATAAAATGTAATGTTCGTTTGTGGGATTAACATAACACAAAAACCACTGGACGAATTGACACTAAATTTGGACATAATACACCAATCAGGCCAACAAGTGACCATCACTCAGAAAACACTGAAAAACACAGCAGAAGAGACTTTAAAAGCCCCAAAACAAAACAAAAAACATTACAACACATGCTTAAAACCACATATATACACAAACACACATATATACACATATACACAAATATACACCACACATTAGGGCTGGGTAACCACGGAAAAATTTGTTTCTAAACTTGATTCATTTCCAGGGGGCGCTAGGGTTTCCAAATTCTAAATACTTCCGAAATTTTGAGATTTCAAAATTTCGTTATTTACGAAATTTCGTTAATTTCGAATCGATTCGTTAATGGCGGACGCGATTGCGCAATATGCTAAAAAAAAACCTCCAAATGGGACAGGGGGAACTTCTGAAGCTTCCCTCTCCCTCTGTTGTTGACTGTTGGTGTGATAATTTATTTTTTATCACTGATAAAACAAACAACAACTATAAAACTTGCACCAGACATACGGAAATAATTTCAAAACAATTTCGAAACAATTTCGAAACAATATCGAAACAATTACGAAACAATTACGAAACAATTACGAAACAAATTGAAAAAATTGTTTCGATTTTTAATTATTCCTGCATGGCTCAATATCGGATCGTAAGCTAATTTAAATACGAATTAATAATGAATTACGAAATTAACGAACAAAACCTCTCAGCCCTAACACACATATATACACACAAAACTCATATACACAGACTGGGCCACAGCAATGTAATAATAATACATTTATTTGTTTCCCGTCACCATCTCCCCAGAGGGACTTGGTACGGCTCATAAGACGCACTCAATAGTGCAACACACAATACTGCAACACAAATAGAACAAAATACAAAAGGTAAAATTAATAACAATAAAATTAACCACATTACACATAAAACAGCAATAAAACCCCTGTCAATTAAAGATACTAAAAAACCTGACAGCTATAAAATAGCAGCTATGTACAATATCTGTCTTCATAAAGTGCAATAATGACCACTCACTAAGTCCTCAAATATAGTGATCAAAGTTCCTAAACATGGTCAAAAGCTTGTGTAAAAAGCAATGTTTTCAGGTGTTTCCAAAAAACCTGGAGGGTGAGGGAGGGTGAGGGCTACCCTAAGCTCAATCTTTAGGTGTTGTGTAAGTAAAACATGCCATTTGTACTCCAAATAGGAAAAATGATTTGTTGGACATTAAAATTCTTTGAATATACACCTTCTTTTCAGATAGCCACCAATCACATGCCAGATTGGGCATGTTCTTTGTTTCAAAATCCCTAGTCAAAATGGTCATAAATGTGGAAGTTCTTCCTAGGGTTTTATCAGACCACAACCCAATAATTATGAAATTGAGGAAAAATGACCACACCAGCACAATTGAAACTGAAAGAGGATCTGCTGCAAGATGGTTTGATAACGCTATACATCTCAAAAATCAGATAATTTTTCATAGATAATAATGATAAAGGTACAGAGCAACATATCATTTGGAATACATTAAAAGCATACATAAGAGGACACCTTATCCATCAAAATGCAATTAAAATAGAAAAAACAGGAAACATTATTATAAAAGAATTTAAAGAAATTACTACTAAACCTTCAAATATGGAAACAAAAACAAACATAACAATTATACAAACACAAATATCTATCTTAATGACAGAAGAAATTGCTAACAAAATGGAATTGATTAAACTTAACAACTTTGAATCAGATGATGATGATGATAATAATAATAATAATAATAATAATAATAATAATGGTTAGCACAAAAATTAAGAAGAGAAAATAATGGAAGGTAATAATGAAAATAAGAAAAGGAAGCAAAGAGAGAACCAGAAATCTACAAATAATGCAGACCTTGATGACATATTACTCCAACTTATATTACTCCAACTTATATAGAAAATCAGAAGTAGCAAAGAGTAAATTGAGGAATATTTAGAAACTGCATAATTTACAGCAGTTTATTATCATGGGGGAAAGAGGTCTCCACTGAAGCTTTTATCACCAATCCTTGTTTCCACAACAAGCCAAATTTTTCAAAATCCAGTTCTCAGACCAAAAGTGAGGTGAAATCTTATGAACAAGGGCACAGACAGCAAAACAAACACCACAGAGGTATTAAATCTTCCCTATGCTATCCAAAGCTTACATATACACACACAGTGATACCTTGACTTATGGGTTTAATTTGTTCTGTGACCAAGCTCATAACTCAGTTTACTCATATGTCAAAGCAAATTTCCCCATTGAAATGAACTGAAATGCTATTTTGTTCCAGAGCTCAGTCACAAAACAAATTAAACCTATTTCTCAAGGCCCTGCGTGGTTCAGGGCTTCAGTCAACCCTTTCTCCCTCCTTCCCTCCCTGTCTCACTCCCTGAGTGTCTTTCTCTTGGTCTCCCCACTGCCATCTGCCCTTCAGAAGCAGAGATGGAAAGGAGGCCTCCAGTCACCCATGCCAAGGCCCCCCTCCCTCCCTCCCTGTGACCTTGGCCTGCCTTCAGAGCCATCTCCAGCTCTTCTCACCTCCACAGAGGCTCCCTTCAAACTCCCTTACCAGCCTTGCATGGCCTGCTCCAGGCTCAAGCAATAGTAAAGTCCCTTGGAAGGTTGATGGAGCAGTCGATACACTGGACGTTGTCTCTCCACCTGTCTCCTGGCACGGTCATCATCTTGGAAGGGGCTCAGACTCAGAACTGGCTGACATGTCCATCCAGACTGTAGATATAAGTATTTCTTAATACAATATTTACATCATTTGCCCCCAGATTTCTAACAGTCGTTATCATTAGACACTACCAGAGCAACGAGAAGTCTAGCAGATCCAACTTATAACCCTTGAGATGGTTACCTCAAGCCAATAAAAACTGTAACTCTCACCAAGTGATAGGGTTGTTATTGCCACCCTTCCACTAGTCGAAGGCAAATAACTAATTTGTATATGCTCAGTTCCCATACTTGGGAACAAAATTGTTTTTAAATACGTTATTAGCCACCTAGAGTCTCAATATTGGGAGAAAGACAGGATATAAATGAAAAAATTGTGTGTGTGTGTGTGCTCGCGCACATGCATGCATGTAGGGTTTATACGAATGATTCATTGCGGTTTTAAAATTATTCCCATAGATATATATACACACACATACATATGGATATGAGAATGACTGACTTTGAACCTGCAATGAATCACTTTATATGAACTCTATAGAATTTCCACATTTCCCAATTGAGTCAAAGGCAAACAGAGAAGGTTATGGTTGTTCCCATCTCCTTCACCGCCACAGCATTTTTAAGAAACACACATTTCTTACAATATTTTAATAATAACCACATCCTTGATTAACTATATCTTTGTGCACAGAAAATGTACTTCAAACTAATTCCAAATGCAACTTCCATTGCATTTTCCTGTTGCAGTGTTGGGAATTGTGCAGTGTTAACAAATAGCAGCATCTTATATTACTTTGTGAGTCAGCACATAGAAATAGCTTAGCTGACAGCTGAACAAAGTCTCTTATTGCTCTTGCAGAGATGAGTTGTCACCCTTCAGAAAAAGCAGCTTTCAATTATTCACTCTGAACATTTTACTTTTCTTAGTCAGAACACTTCACATTGTGGAATCACAGATCTGTTGGGAGATATGATTAGCTAGGAGTTAGAGACACAATTAAACAACTAGAAAAATTACAGTGGTACCTATTGTTGTATGAAGAAAAGCATAGTTTACATAGCTCACAGGTGGAAACAGAAGTTCAGCAAAAATGGACTAATATTACTCTTCCCAAATGATCCCAATGTAATGTTCTCTCAGTGCTGTAAGTTTACCAATAACCTTTGCAACTGACCTGCTATACAACCATTGCACTAAATGCCTGTTGCAGCCCCAATTCCTCAATCGTTTGTTATATTGCTGCAGGAAGAAGATAAGAATGCCTTTGTTATCTCAGACCCGCCATTGATCCATGTAGTCTGGTAGTCTGTTACAAGTGGCATCCAACTGGAATTTATTACCTCTGGAAATGGGTAGAAAATATTTCACTTCTCTACCCATGCTACATTTTATGCCTTATACTCAAGGATAGGCTTTTTAGAAATGCCACCCTTCTGCTTCAGTGGAGGCTGATTGCTGTTGACAAGTGGAGGGGAATGCAATGGGAGATGTTATTGAGAAATGTCTCTGCTGGGTGAACTGATGTTGGCCCACTGGGAATTATTTTATGAAGCAGTTACACATATAGAGTCCTACTTGTCAGCCATAAAAGAAGTAGACTAAAGGCAGGAATAGTTTAGGCTAAATGTATATTTGTGAGCATATGAGTGATGAGAGCAGAATCAGCCCCCCCTTCCAACCAGCAGATTGAGATGGTTACCTGTGGCAACAGATGATAAGAGGCAACAGCACTGAAGGAGAGAATTGTTGGCCATGCATAGCTTATCTGGCACCTCCCAAAGAGTTAGCCTGTTGCCTTGAGTGCAGCGCGAGATGCCTCCCCATTGCAAAACCAATACAGAATGGGAGAAGACACTGTCATTTTCTTCCAATGACTCACTTTATGTCTCATGGAAGTATTACTATTTTAAAAAGTCCTGGAAGAAAATAGGAAATTTGTTCTCTATCACATAAAGTGATTGCATTGCTATTTAATTCAATAACTTGAAGATGTTAAAATAATGCAGCTGCTTAGAACAGAAGTAGATAACTATGGTCACCCAGCATTTGACTTCAATTTTTGTGATTATGGTGGTGGTAATGATTCCACTTTCCCCTGATAACAGGCCAAAGCAGCTCAGGCCCGACATTTAAAACAATTAAAACAACCCCACAAACTCCTGCCACTGGTCATCCTACAGTTTCAGAAAGTTGCAGAACAGCATCTAGATGCCCATAGCTACCCACTTGTACAGATGTTCAAGTGGGTAGCTAACCAGTTATTGTTTCTGGAAGGTCATACATTTAATGAAATATCAAATGTTTTAATAAGCTTTCAGTTCTAATATTTTATTTTGACTTTAATCATTCACATGACTTCAAGGTAAACTGCTTTGGAAGCATTGGTGAAGAGTGACAAATCTGTTGAATAAATATAGCCATGAGACTTACATCAAAAGCATCCAGTACTGATTTCAGTACTGAAGTATTGTTATGGTTTCTTAAGAATAAGGACAGAATACTGAAAAAATATAGTGCACTACCAAACTATTTCTGCCTTCCTTCATCCTGAATAATATGTCTCATTATCAATTGTTCTCAACCTCTGGGCCCCCAGATATTTTGGCCTTCAACTCCCAGAAATCCTAACAGCTGGTAAACTGGCTGGGATTTCTGGAAGATGTAGGCCAAAATATCTGGGGGCCCAGAGGTTGAGAAGACACCTGGGGACCCACAGGTTGAGAACCACTGCATTAGATGGACTGCCAACAGAAAGCTTCATGGGCCAGCAGACTATTGCCAATCTGCTCAATCTCCTCATAGCCAACCATCTGTTTCCTGTAATCAGTGTTTACCTATTTCAGAAAAGTTCACTTTTTAAAATATTGATTTAATATACATAACACGTCCTGAAGCTGTTAAGCACAAACAAAATAAAGCTGTCCTGGTAAGTACCGTATATTCCGGGGTACAAGACGACTTTCTAAGCCTGAAAAATCATCTCAAAAATGGGGAGTCGTCTTGTACCCCGGCATAAATTTTTTTGGATCATTTTTCCCTCGTGTCCCTCGCCCTTGGCATCCCCGCGTGGTGGAGCCTGAGGAGGAGGAGGAGGGCGGAGGGAGGGAGGGGGGAGGGGGCGAGGAGGAGCAGCGGCAGGCTTCGCTACCAAGCTGGCAGCATGGGAGCCTACTGGGCTGTCTTCACCCTCGCCGGCATTGAGCTGGGTCCGCCTCTGCCCTCCATCTCAGTGTAGCTGCTGCAGGAGGGAGCCAAAGCCATAGGGGCGGGGCCTCTCGCTGCTCCGCCCCGCCCCCGCAGATGGCCCCGCCCCCGGTTCCGCCCCGCCCCCCTCGCTCCGGCTTCAACTCCTGCTGCTTTACCAGACTGGCGAGGGTGTTTGCATGCTGTGCTGTCCCCTCCGCCACTGGTCTGCTGCTAGCTTTGCATGCAAACACCCTCGCCGGCCTGGTAAAGCAGCAGGAGTTGAAGACGGAGCGGAGGGGCGGAACCGGGGGCGGGGCCATCTGCGGGGGCGGGGCGGAGCAGCGAGAGGCCCCGCCCCTATGGCTTTGGCTCCCTCCTGCAGCAGCTACACTGAGATGGAGGGCAGAGGCGGACCCAACTCAATGCCTGCGAAGGTGAAGACAGCCCAGTAGGCTACCATGCTGCCAGCTTGGTAGCGAAGCCTGCCGCTGCTCCTCCTCGCCCCCTCCCTCCCTGTGCCCCCCCCCCCCTATGACTTCCTCTCACATATTTACATAGGGTCTCATCATGTATCCTCTCAGCCTTCTCTTCTTCAGGCTAAACATACTCAGCTCTTTAAGCCACTCCTCATAGGGCTTGATCTCCAGACCCTTGGCCTGCTCTCTCCTCCCTATGACTTCTTCTCACATATTTATACATGGCTCTCATCATGTATCCTCTCAGCCTTCTCCAGGCTAAACATGCCCAGCTCTTTAAGCCACTCCTCATAGGGCTTGATCTCCAGGCCCTTGACCTGCTCTCTCCTCCCAATGACATCTTCTCACATATTTATACATGGCTCTCATCATGTATCCTCTCAGCCTTCTCTTCTTCAGGCTAAACATATTCAGCTCTTTAAGCCACTCCTCATAGGGCTTGATCTCCAGACCCTTGACCTGCTCTCTCCTCCCTATGACTTCTTCTCACATATTTATACATGGCTCTCATCATGTCTCCTCTCAGCCTTCTCCAGGCTAAACATGCCCAGCTCTTTAAGCCACTCCTCATAGGGCTTGATCTCCAGGCCCTTGACCTGCTCTCTCCTCCCAATGACATCTTCTCACATATTTATACATGGCTCTCATCATGTATCCTCTCAGCCTTCTCTTCTTCAGGCTAAACATACTCAGCTCTTTAAGCCACTCCTCATAGGGCTTGATCTCCAGACCCTTGGCCTGCTCTCTCCTCCCTATGACTTCTTCTCACATATTTATACATGGCTCTCATCATGTATCCTCTCAGCCTTCTCCAGGCTAAACATGCCCAGCTCTTTAAGCCACTCCTCATAGGGCTTGATCTCCAGGCCCTTGACCTGCTCTCTCCTCCCTATGACTTCTTCTCACATATTTATACATGGCTCTCATCATGTATCCTCTCAGCCTTCTCCAGGCTAAACATGCCCAGCTCTTTAAGCCACTCCTCATAGGGCTTGATCTCCAGGCCCTTGACCTGCTCTCTCCTCCCAATGACATCTTCTCACATATTTATACATGGCTCTCATCATGTATCCTCTCAGCCTTCTCTTCTTCAGGCTAAACATATTCAGCTCTTTAAGCCACTCCTCATAGGGCTTGATCTCCAGACCCTTGACCTGCTCTCTCCTCCCTATGACTTCTTCTCACATATTTATACATGGCTCTCATCATGTCTCCTCTCAGCCTTCTCCAGGCTAAACATGCCCAGCTCTTTAAGCCACTCCTCATAGGGCTTGATCTCCAGGCCCTTGACCTGCTCTCTCCTCCCAATGACATCTTCTCACATATTTATACATGGCTCTCATCATGTATCCTCTCAGCCTTCTCTTCTTCAGGCTAAACATATTCAGCTCTTTAAGCCACTCCTCATAGGGCTTGATCTCCAGACCCTTGACCTGCTCTCTCCTCCCTATGACTTCTTCTCACATATTTATACATGGCTCTCATCATGTCTCCTCTCAGCCTTCTCCAGGCTAAACATGCCCAGCTCTTTAAGCCACTCCTCATAGGGCTTGATCTCCAGACCCTTGACCTGCTCTCTCCTCCCTATGACTTCTTCTCACATATTTATACATGGCTCTCATCATGTATCCTCTCAGCCTTCTCTTCTTCAGGCTAAACATATTCAGCTCTTTAAGCCACTCCTCATAGGGCTTGTTCTCCAGACCCTTGACCTGCTCTCTCCTCCCAATGACATCTTCTCACATATTTATACATGGCTCTCATCATGTCTCCTCTCAGCCTTCTCTTCTTCAGGCTAAACATATTCAGCTCTTTAAGCCACTCCTCATAGGGCTTGATCTCCAGACCCTTGACCTGCTCTCTCCTCCCTATGACTTCTTCTCACATATTTATACATGGCTCTCATCATGTCTCCTCTCAGCCTTCTCCAGGCTAAACATGCCCAGCTCTTTAAGCCACTCCTCATAGGGCTTGATCTCCAGACCCTTGACCTGCTCTCTCCTCCCTATGACTTCTTCTCACATATTTATACATGGCTCTCATCATGTCTCCTCTCAGCCTTCTCCAGGCTAAACATGCCCAGCTCTTTAAGCCACTCCTCATAGGGCTTGATCTCCAGGCCCTTGACCTGCTCTCTCCTCCCAATGACATCTTCTCACATATTTATACATGGCTCTCATCATGTATCCTCTCAGCCTTCTCTTCTTCAGGCTAAACATATTCAGCTCTTTAAGCCACTCCTCATAGGGCTTGATCTCCAGACCCTTGACCTGCTCTCTCCTCCCTATGACTTCTTCTCACATATTTATACATGGCTCTCATCATGTCTCCTCTCAGCCTTCTCCAGGCTAAACATGCCCAGCTCTTTAAGCCACTCCTCATAGGGCTTGATCTCCAGACCCTTGACCTGCTCTCTCCTCCCTATGACTTCTTCTCACATATTTATACATGGCTCTCATCATGTATCCTCTCAGCCTTCTCTTCTTCAGGCTAAACATATTCAGCTCTTTAAGCCACTCCTCATAGGGCTTGTTCTCCAGACCCTTGACCTGCTCTCTCCTCCCAATGACATCTTCTCACATATTTATACATGGCTCTCATCATGTATCCTCTCAGCCTTCTCTTCTTCAGGCTAAACATATTCAGCTCTTTAAGCCACTCCTCATAGGGCTTGATCTCCAGACCCTTGACCTGCTCTCTCCTCCCTATGACTTCTTCTCACATATTTATACATGGCTCTCATCATGTCTCCTCTCAGCCTTCTCCAGGCTAAACATGCCCAGCTCTTTAAGCCACTCCTCATAGGGCTTGATCTCCAGACCCTTGACCTGCTCTCTCCTCCCTATGACTTCTTCTCACATATTTATACATGGCTCTTATCATGTATCCTCTCAGCCTTCTCTTCTTCAGGCTAAACATACTCAGCTCTTTAAGCCACTCCTCATAGGGCTTGTTCTCCAGACCCTTGATCTGCTCTCTCCTCCCTATGACTTCTTCTCACATATTTATACATGGCTCTCATCATGTCTCCTCTCAGCCTTCTCTTCTTCAGACTAAACATACCCAGCTCTTTAAGCCGCTCCTCATAGGGCTTGTTCTCCAGACCCTTGATCATTTTAGTCACCCTCTTCCTCTGGACACATTCCAGCTTATCAACATCTCCCTTCAGTTGTGGTGCCCAGAATTGGACACAATGTAATTCCAGGTTTGGTCTAACCACAGCAGAATAGAGCATGGGGAGCATGACTTCCCTGGATCTAGACACTATGCTCCTATTGATGCAGGCCAAAATCCTATTGGTTTTTTTTGTTTTGTTTTGTTTTGCCACCGCATGACATTGTTGGCTCATGTTTAACTTGTTGTCCACGAGGACCCCAAGATCTTTTTCACACATACCGCTCTCGAGCCACGCGTCCCCCATCCTGTATCTTTGCATTTCATTTTTGACAGAAGTCAAACTGGAAAGCTCTTATTGACCCAGGGTCCCCTTTCCTCTTTTCTGATCTCTTTTCCCCTTCTAACAATTAAACATCACCTGGCTATGTTCTTGAGAAACTCTAAAACAATTCAAACTGTCACGGTGATTTAAGGATGAAGACATGTCAAGATGTGACCCAGTAAACATGTGCCATGCCAAATGCTACATTTCTGAAGGATGAGGTCCAATCTGCCCCTCTCTTCTGATAGGAGGTCCTGATTTATAAAGACTGCTTATAGATAAAAATTCTACAAATGCTTTGCCTTCACCTCAGTACTCATCGTACAAAGCCTGACTTCTATTTGCATGCAAGCTTCTATGCCAACATACATGTAATCTGAACCATTTAAAGCCTGCTTTCATACTTGCCAGCATGATGGAAACGACCCAGAGCGTAAATGAAATTCAAGGGAGGAAGAGCAACTATAATGTCCAATGTAAGGTACAATGTCCCTTTCATAGGAACCTGCATGTCAGAAGCATTTGAATTCAAATTACCATATTGAATTCAAATCTGATTTTTTTAAAAATTTATTTGGTGTGCATTGGAAGAGGGGTGGTCTTATACGGCGAGTATATCCCAAACTCTATATTTTAACTGGAAAAATTGGGGGTCGTCTTATACGCCCAGTCGTCTTATATGCCGGAATATACGGTAGCTTTAGCTGAAACCCCACAGGACATTTCTGTACTTTGCAATTCACATTAATTTTACTGATGAGAGATGGGAAAATTGGTCCTTTCGTGGAGCTTTTCTGATTTTCAACAGGGCTTAAGTAGGTTAAATGGCACTCATTCAATATATTAGCATGAATGTCCTAATTAAGTGTGCCACACACACTAAATGACTCCCTACATGCTATCAAAGGCAGTGTTTTCAGCACAGTCCATTTTATTTTCATGCATGCAGGTTTTGTGCATCCCAAGTATGTGTGCAAGCATGCTTAGAAATCCACTTTTAGCTATACTTCTATATGCAGCAGAGAAGTGAACCTTTGGCCACTAAGATATTTTTGAAATCTGATCCCAGAAAAGAGTTCATTCCTCACTAGAAAGCCAGGCAGGGCCTATACAAACTGGAAAACTGACTTGGAGGAAGGGAAACTTTCCTCTGTGCACCTAGTGTATCATTTCTTTAAAATTGCTAGTTTCTCCATGGAGCATGGTCTCATTTTTAATTGATCTGCTCATAAGACAATAACACAATGGAAAAATGCAAAATTAAATGAACTATAATTGATTTTAAACATGTGTGAAAATTTCAGACATACAGGGAAAAATCTATCACCTGTTGGACTTTCTGTGTTTTGATAAGCACATCTACTTACAATGCAGGTCCTTTTCTTTGAGTAATCCTCTTCTTGAACACAGTGCCCTTGGACATGATGTGCTCAATCTTTTTTCGTGAATGCCACGTCTTCCACCAAAATAAAAATACTTGATCACAAAAGGAACTAATAACACTCCCCCATTAGCATTAGTGAACAATAGGTAGCATCTGTCTTTTCACTTTGCTGATGATTATATATGAATTTATTCTGTAAGAGCAAGTTCAGAAAAATGTTTTTTGGCTAACCCAAATTAGCAGGAAGGACACAGAAATATTACGATTTTTGAATTAGGACAGTTTGAAGATCAAAAGTGTAATCTGGTTAATATCTATCAGGCCATACATCTTGAAAACAAGCTATTCTGTGTGTATGTTGCTAGTGACTCTAATTATAATCCATCAGACTATGAAAAATTGCTCTTTAAAAAAACTATAACTTCTAGATGATATAGATCACAAAATAATAACATGATCAGTAACATAAAAAACATAATTACCATTGATCCAATCAGAATGTGAACTTCTATTGTAACTAAATAAAAACAGAAATATCAGAGTCACTCTGAATTAACCACCTTTAAAAGTTGATTCAAGTGCATTCAACTATGCTTAGGATTAGTGCCTATGTGCAGGTTTTCTCCGAGAATAACACTTTGCTGTGTGAAAACTGTGCCACTCATTTATCACAAAACACATACAAAATTAATTGTTGAAATAACTCGACTCTTTCTCCTGTCCTATGGCCAAATTCTTTTTATTTATGATTGGCTCAAAGAAAAGATTAATAGCCTGACAAGCATATGCAATATTGTTTTTGGCACTTAAAAATCTCAAAATAGATATAGGATTAAATGAGATAATATAGTTATGTTGGTTCAGACCAAATGATCCAAATACCTTTCCACAGTTGTAAGACAGTTTGTATAATACCCAAATTTGGCAAGGGTCATTTTCTTTCATGGAGCAAGATATCAGTTAAGCCCTGGAGTCCACATTGTTCATCAATGAGTCACAGACAGGATAATCCCATATAGATAGGGTACTGAAATAATAACAGATTATGCCCAGGCAACACTGTATTTATCTTGGCTCAAGTTAGTAATAATAATTTGATACATAGCTAATTTCAGGGGGAGTTATTAGCCATCATTAACCTCTGTTTAGCAGAATGATTTCTTTCACTAACATGTATTAGAAGAACTTATCTTGTCTCCTGATACATTATTCATATCATTTCACCTCCTTTGTTAAAATCCTTGAATGAATTTTATTGTTCTTGCTATATCCAGCCCTATGTGCTGCAAGCACAATCTATATGGCATTGTTTGGCTAGAAAGAAAAGGGGAGAGTGTATTCTTTGCAATGCAAACATCTAGAGATGGATTCAGCTTAAAGTAGAGTCGGTTTCAGGGTGTTTTTTGAATTACTGATGCCCTGAACTCTGCTACTGCTTTCCAGCAGGGAAAGGGAAAAGATGGGAAGCAATTCAGACAATGAGGCAGTACCTGATCTCAACTTGGAAGATGTAAGAAATGAAGCTATGCTCACTGGCCGACCCACTCGGACCCAAAAGCAGTTGTATCGTCATTGCATGAAAAACATATCCATCCCACTGGTTCTGTACCTCTTCCTGTAGTTACTGAAGATGAGGTTTTAAATGGAGTTCAAAGGGCTAGAGAATACAGTAGAGTATTGCTTATAAACAGGCTGGCAGAACGTTTGATAAACGAAAATGTTGGATAATAAGGAGGGATTAAGGAAAAGACTATTAAATGTCAAATTACATTCTGATTTTACAAATTAATCACCGAAACATCATGTTTTACAACAAACAGACAGAAAAAGCAGTTTAATACACGGTAATGTTATGTAGTAATTACTGTATTTACGTATTTAGTACCAAAACATTGCAATGTATTGAAATAGCTATGGATCTGGGTGGGAGACAGACTGTGCTAATACTGAACGTTGGATAAGCGAAGATTGGATAAGTAAGACTCTACTGTCAGGCATGTAGCCGGGGGGGGGGGGGGGGGTTGGGGGGCTGAAGCCCCCCCCCTGAAATTCTCATGGTGGTCTGCGAGAAGGCCTTACTGGTACATTATTTAAACTGTTATGTTTATTCATATCATGATCTGATCACCATGCTCAATATATTCCATATGCAAGGGGGTATTGGGGTAACGATACAAAAGGTTTGCTAGGGTAGACCTTCTTTCACTCAGACTCAGCCCCCCCCCCCCCCGAATCAAAATCCTGGCTACGGGCCTGTCTGCTGTATATACTGATACATACATGCACACAAACACGCACACATATATATGCACAATACTCATCCGTGTTTATGTTTCTAATGCTTTCCCTAGTTCAAACTTTGTGAAGTTCAATAGTTTGCCTTAAAATAAATTCACTAGCTGTCACTTTGACTTACCTCTGAAGGTTGCTTTGGGGGTAAAATGATGCTCTGATTATTTCAAAGGAGTGTAACAATGCAAATAAAATAAACATCAGTTTCTAGAAAAAGTAGAATAGTCATCACAGATAACAGTGCCTGGATCCATGAGTGATATAATAGCTTTTATAGTGTGATTTACAAGAAACTTCAAGAATTGTTCGGGAGCCAGGCCCGTAGCCAGAATTTTGATTCGGGGGGGGGGGGGGGGGGGCTGAGTCTGAGTGAAACAGAGTCTACCCTAGCAAACCTTTTGTATTGTTACCCCAATACCCCTATGCATATGGGATATATTGAGTATGGTGATCAGATCATGATATGAGTAAACATAACAGTTTAAATAATGCACCACTAAGGCCTTCTCACGGACCACCATGAGAATTTGGGGGGGGGGGCTGAAGCCCCTCAAGCCCCCTCCCCCCCCCCCCCCGGCTACATGCCTGTCGGGAGCTGTCACATTTGGGCACTACAGTCTCCGCATGGTGTGAGCCAAACCATGGATTGAGAGACCTAAATGCCTGCCCTGTGCCTGCTTGTGACGTAGTTCCAGCCATTGCTATTCTTTTCTTTCCTGTCTTACATATTTCTGTTCTAGACTCTCCGCTGCTCTAAATGGAGGATTTTTTTCTATTCACTTCCTTTCTTCAAGACTGCTATTCTGAAGTTCCATCTATTTGTAGGTCTGTAATTTCAACTCTTGCTGAAGATTTGGCTAGTCAGTGTTTTTCAACTGCTTTCTTATACTTGCTATAGAAATCAGGTAGGCAGCTCTCTATATTTTGTTGAAATGGAAATCCAAGTATACCTTGCCTTTAGCTATGTCACATAGGGTTGATTTCCACTCTTGTCAAAATGAAGCCCTTCTTTAAACAGGAGCCATTCTCTCAAATAATCACAATGCAGTGGTTATAATTGAATGTATTAATTGAATGTTTTAACTATTGTGGTTATTGCTGTTATGTATTTTATCTGTTGAATTGTTGGCATCGAATTGTGCCAGTTGTAAGCCGCCCTGAGTCCCCCACTAGGGGGTTGAGAAGGGCGGGGTAGAAGTGCCCGAAATAAATAAATAAATAAATAAATAAATAAAATATAAAAGTCTGCCTTTAGTGCTGAAGATGCTAGTTGCTATGTGCCTTCAAGTCATTTCTGGCTAATGACAACCTATCACAAGGGTTTGTTCAGATAGGGATTTGCCCTTGCCTTCTTCTGAAGCAGAGACTCCTTCTACACTGCCATATAATACAATTCAAAGCAGATAATCTGGATTTTATATGGCAATCAAGACAAGAGGCCTGCGAAAATGTAACTTGTCCAAGATCATCCCATAGGTTTCCATGGCTGAGTCAGGGTTCTTCCTAGTCAAACACTCAAATCACTACACTATGCTATTTATTTTATTTATCATGTCAGGAGTGAACCAAAACAGTTGTATTGCATTAAAAAACAAACAAAAAAGCACAAAGTTTGCAGACTTGGTATTCTATTAAATGTCCTTTGACCTGTAGCTGGCCATTTGGAGTGCCTCTGGTGTTGCTACAAGAAGGTCCTCCATTGTGCATGTGGTAGGGCTCAGGTTGCATTGCAGTAGTAGTACACTATGCTGATCTCTGTAGAATTTGTTGTTGCTGCTGAGTGCCTTCAAGTCATTCCTGAGTTATGGTGACTTATCAGGTTTTCTGAGAAAGATTGGTTCAGAAGGTAGGTTGCCAATGCTTCTGCCCCCCTTTGAGGCTGAAAAAATATAACTTAAGGTCCCTTAAGAGAGTTTTCACTGTCTGCCCTTTATGTAAGATGCAGATAGATTAAAACTGATTAGACTTGAACCTAGTGACTGAAGAAAACTCAGTCATAACATCCTTACCATATTGTTGTGCATCCAGCTGCCTTGTATATATTGTCAAAAAGCAAGGCCTTTAGCAAGCTCATAAGAAACTGGTTTGATTCCCCATTCATCAGATCTGAGAGAAAGCAGCTCTCCAATCCATCATAGATACAACTAGATTTATTGCTTTATTTTGACATGCATTTTGTGAATTTTAAATTGCTTTGTGAAATGTTTGCACATCTTTTTAAGTCTCCTGGAAAAACAATAGCTCTTTCAGTGTATTCTGCTTTAAGAATACATTATACAGGCAGTCCCCGAGTTACAAACATCCAGCTTACAAACAGGGTTGACACAAAGGGAAGTCTACCCCTAGGAAGGGAAATTCACTCCTGAGAGAGTTACCATGGGGCAAAGGTGTCTCCACTGGAGCTTTCTCATCAGTCTTGTTTCCACAACAATCTAAATTCTTCAAAATTCAATTATCACAGGGACAAAAAGTGGAATGAATCTTCTGAAAAGGGGCACAGACTGCAAAACAAACATTGCAGGGGTGTTAACTCTTCTCTATGCTATCCAAATCACATAGAGAGAGAGAGAGAGTTACACATAAATGTACCAATTCTGACTTACAAACAAATTCAACATATGAACAAACCTACAGAACCTATCTTGTTCATAATGTGTGGACTACCTGTACTATTGAGGTACTTATTCTGTAGCCATATTGCAGATTACAAAACAACATATAACTCAGCTTTCTTCCTGTCTTCCTAACAGTGAGTGGTCCAAGGATCAGTAAAATTAACAAAAACTTAGAAAGCATATATAATTCCCATCATAACTCCTCCTTCTCCTTCTCCTTCCACAGTGTATATGCCAACCTTCCCCAACCTAGGTGCCTTCTTCCATATGTTTTACATTACAGTTTCCACCAGCTTTAACCAATGAATGGTGTTTTCAAACAGTTCGTAAATAAGGCCTATAAGACTGCAATTGGCTACAGGAAAAGAGTCTTCACAAAGTGGGAGTATGAACAGCAGTCTTCAGTTTAAAAGTTTAAAAGATAAAATTGAAAGTTTAAAATAAACTAAAAGGGGTTAGATATCAGGAACAGAACTTGCCCTTGAGCTCTGCCGAGGCTCCTCCTCCCGTGTGAGGGTGATCTGGCTGCGACATCTGTCACCTCATTGATCGCCAGGGTTGATTCGGCTGATCTGGCTGGCTAGGCAGGTGTCCCCTTCCTCCCTCACCGCTCCATGTGCGTCCCTCCCGAAACTGCACGCTCGTTGGAAGAGGACGACGTCCCAGGTATAGAAGGAGTGTATCGAGATCTCCAGTCTTCGGTCCTGGGTTTACGATAGCTGTGCTCCCCTGCTAGAACCTCAAGCCAATGAATGGGGATTTGAAAGCTCTAGAGGGTACCAGGTTGAGGAAGTCTGATGTAGACTTATCAATGGATGATGTAAACAATCTCCATACATAAATAAAATGTATGCAAGAACAGCCAAAGTGGGAAACCTTTGCCTTCCTCTATGTTTCAGCCTACAGGTCTACCTGGCACCTCCCAGCATTGTTAGAGATAAGAGATGGTGATAATTATAGTTCAAAAGATTGGAACAAGCATAGAGTCTCCAGCCCTGGTCAACATGGTTGTGAACCTTATCTCTAGGTGGTTCTTGATCATGTGTATAGACTACAGCAGGGGTGAAGAATGTGTAGACCATGACCACATGCAGCCCCATAACTCTTTTTTGTAAACTTTGGTACACACCAGGATATCCCCATATTTATGGTGATTTTTGGCCCAAAATACGCACAAAAGGATTCAAAGCTACCCAAAAACAGAGTGCTTTTGATGCCCCATTTCCAATCCAAAATGTTTGAAAATGATGCCAGAAGTGATACCACATCACTGCCGGTTTTGATGTATTGGTGTGGTCTGGCAGGTATGGTAGTGAAAAATTGAACTGGACCAATCACTCCACCATGTACATGATGTACAAATCTTACAAGTGTTGAAGTATACCTACTTTTTTTTTATAATCGTCTCAATTTTAATTTCTTTGATTTCCCACTTCAAATTTCCAGCTATGTTGTTGGAAACGTTAATTTTTCACTACCACACCTGCCAGACCACATCAATAGTATCCTTCCCTATATTTTTGTGTATGGAGAGAGGTTATGTTTTGTTTGTGTTATGCATGCTTCTTAACAGACTGAAGCATAATGTATGTAAACAGAAAGAATGGAGAGGAATAGAGGAAACTAATCTTGGGTGGCAGCAAATGACAGGCATGCAGAGCTAGCACAGTGGGAGCTGGACTGCTCCGGATCAGTTTTAAAAGAAAGCCCTAAGGTAAGCTTTTCTTAGTATGCTCTTCTCTATCTGTTTCTAGCACAGTAAGGCCACAATTCCTTTCAATGTTGTCAGAGTGTCCCTGTCAATTGAAGTTGCATACCCTTCAACATCTTACAGGTGAAGAATGGTGCACATTTGGACAAGTAAAATCAGAGTACAGTCCAAATTGGAAACTTTATTATTGGGAAAGAACACACAAGCCAGGAAAAGCTTCAGTGGTTTGCTTTTATCTTAATGAGAAAGAGAAAGAAAATCCCATTTTATGAGAAAGGGGGTATAAATAAAATAAAATAAAAATGTTAATTTGCGAACTTACCTAATGAGAGCTTTGAGCCCTGGCAGATCAACCAAAAGTCATTATATGGGATTTCAAATCTTGTATGTTGTTGTTATTATTACTATTACTATTATTGTTATTGTTATTATTAAAATTCACTTAGTTTACAATGGATGTCAAACACAAATACTAAAAGATATGCAACATATTTGAGCCTAATAACTCATTCAGACTGTGAGGCCCCAGAGATCTATGCAAACTCCTTTCCTTTGCCTCCTATAACTTTCAAATAACCTTACTTCACAGGGTCCTGAGCTGCTCACTAAGCCAGAAAATACGTAGATTTAAGGGCTGAACACAAATTAAGCCTTGCCAGTATCCATTGTATTGCATGCTGTAGACAAAGGTAAGATGCTATTATTAGTAGTCCTGGTATTAGTATTCTGCTAGTGCTAGTGCTGTTTTAAAAGAGAAGCAGCTATACTACCTCTGAAAGAAATTCTTTTCCACTTGACTGAGCAGCACAGGCTCTAAATGACACAAGTGACAAGATGTTAAGATTGCTCTAGCAATCAAGTCTCTTTTGATGGTGAAGTTAAAAATATGCTTCTCTAGCTGACACAGTCTCAAACTTTTTTTTAAAAAAAAGTAGTACATTCAGTTCTATGCTCCCCCCTTTTATTGTGACACCAGTAGAAAGTTTGTGTCATAGGATGAGGTTGGACATCTTGGTTTTCTTAGGTAAAGCACTTATTTATCATGGAAGGCATTTAAAACAGTGCATCATTAGCATTAAAAAGAAATGGGAGAGCATGCTGCAAGAGGAGCATGGACAAGCTGTATACGGTGGCATCCCAAATGGTTCTGGCCCAACTTACCTGTCCGAACTCATCTCCTCTTATGAACCTTCCAAGACTTTAAGATCATCTGGGGAGGCCCTGCTCTCAATCCCGCCTTCGTCACAAGTGCAGCTGGTGGGGACAAGAGATAGGGCCTTCTCAGTGGTGGCCTCTCAGCTATGGAACGTCCTCCCTAGGGAGATCATATCTGCCCCCTCACTTTTAGCATTCCAGAAAAAAGTAAAGACGTGGCTTTTTGAGCAATCGTTTGCAAACACAGTGTAACAGACATAGGAAAATGAATGACTGGATGATGTGATCAGATAATGTTTTTAACTCGGAGACCTTAATGACACATGTTTTTATTGACTTTGCTGTGTTTTTATGTTATCTTAATGTTTTTAATTGCATTTTATGATTTTAGTACTGACTGTAAACCACCCCAAGTCGCCTCCGGGCTAAGAGATAAACAAACAAACAAACAAACAAACAAACCCCTGTTTTCAGTGGCCAAATTACCCTAGTCTAATTCCACTCAGTGAAATTGTAGCCCAACTTTTATGAAAGTTTAGACAGATATGGATATTTATTTATTTACTTCATTTATATACTGCTTTTCTCAGCCCTCGGGCGACTCAGAGGATATGGATATGTGACCAATGCTCCCAATATGGGTTCTTTTCATTTGGGTAGGCTGAATTCTTATTTGGGAAGAGAGGCAAAGCCATTCATTCTGCAACACTTAAATGACTTCTCCTGTGATCTTGTGCTGTGGTAGTCAGTTCATAACTGAAATAAATGTACTGCTACTCTTTTTGAAAACTATAAAATTCAATGACAATGAATGCCTTAGGAACATCAAAAGAGCCATACTAAATTGACTCACATTGGCCAGCTAGTTGCCTATGGGTAGCCCACAAGCAGGACAGGATGGCAACAGTACCCGCATGCTCACGGTCCTCATGAAATAAGATTCAAATACATGCTTTCTCTGACACGGGAAATTATGAATCATCATCATATGTAGTTGCCATTGATAGCCTTATCTTCTGTGAATTTGTTTAGCCTTAAGCTGCCCAATTTAGGTGGCCGTCACTGAGAATTCATCAATGCAACTATTGTCAAACAGTACTTCCATCTGCCTGTTTCATAGCTGAGCTTCATTGAACAATCCTGGATTCTAGCATTATGAGAAATGGGAAATAATGTTTCCTATAGCCCCCCCCCCTTTTTACACTGTATATAAATGTATGGACCCTTATAACTTCAAATATTTATGCTTGGAATGTTACTTTCTAAAACCGAATAGCTGTTTTAGTTCCTAGGACTGGAAAAACAATTGGAATCCAGTAGAAAGTAATTTTTAACTTCCCCACTTCTTAAAAGTGGAAAATGCACCCTTTCTCCTGTCCTTATAATTGTCCCCTCTGCACCCAGCGCACCAGGTGACAGACCACAGCATTGCATGAGTCAGCACTTGAACCATGTGAAATTCCTCCTACATAATTCAGTAAGGTTTTCTTATAGTTATGATAGTTAAAATAGTTATCGTTGCAAGAAACATAATAATGCCTCATTACTAACGATCATAATGTAATGTAGTTACGACTTAATTTACTTCTAAGTGCTGTCATTGATTTAAAGGTGGATATACAGCAGGGCTTCTTAAACTTTTTCTATTTGCAACCCCTTTCCAATCTAGAAATTTTTACATGACCCCAGATATATATAAACACATAAAATAGGTTTTTAAAAAAATCAAACATTTACTGATAAATGAGCATTTGTAATGCCTGCTAAACAAGCTATTTTTTCTTTTCGTGGAATACAGATGAAGATTTTTTGGCAGAGTTCACCGTAAACACTGCACATTGTTGGTAACAGATTTGTCTAAATGAGATCTGCTCAGAAACATTTTACTGTTGCCAATTTTTTTGTGACCCCAACATTGAGCTCAGGGAACCCCCTTTGGTGTCAGGAGCCACAGTTTAACAAGCGGTGGCATAGGGAACATATCAAAATGGAGTTATCTAGAAACAATGTTGTTTCTCGGTATCTAGAAGAGCTTGAGATGGGAGGAATGGGCAATGTCAGGATGCCAGTGTGTTGGTATGGGGGTTTCACCTTTTCCAGTAATCTCAGCAAAATCCACTTCTCTGGCATCTATCTGACATTAGAAGCATGTAAATAGCAGCTTCAGGTGAGATTACTTTCATAAGTAGAATAGCATGGAGGATGTGCCTAAATAGCCTACAATCACCAGATCCTCTCTGATTTTGCAAACTAAACAGAATCAGATCTGGCTACTGTTTGGATCGGAGTCCACTAGTGAATACCAAGTGCTGGAGAGTATATTTCAAAGGAAAGAACTGGCAAAATCACCCCTTAGTATTCCAAGCTATAAATCAATAAGTAAGTTGAGGACTGATGTGTGTATTCCTTCTCCCACAGCCTTTTGAGTCCCATCCACCTGCAATGAATATTTAAAGCTTAAAATAAAAGTGATAAGTCAACCAACTTTAAATTTCATAAGGTGTAGCTTTTCTCTTCTATTGTCCTCTTAAGAACAGAAACCTCTCATTAACAGAAAACCAAACTGTGGCCCATTTTTCAAAGAATGAATACAAAATAACATATTTCACACACTCAATTTCAATTTTGACTTTGGGACAACATGGTACAGGTTTCCTGCATGTTTCATATAACTATCAGGGATGTATGTTTTCAAAATGATGATTCATAAGATATTTTAAAAATAACATATGCACCTCACTATAATTCCCTCCCTCACAATTGTGCCATGACTGTGCTTATCCGAAATTAGTATTTTATCTGCTATAATACAAAATTATCAATGTATCCTGGTGAGTGGAGATAAAAGTGACAGGCACTATATATTCACCATCTGTGAAAGGCAGTGTGAGGTGGGAGAGAAATAGCCAGTAAAGAAGGTGAAGCCAAGATTTCTACCCAGAAAATCTGAGTATGTGTCACATTAAAAAGTAATAGGATTTTAGCAGTGCTCCTTGACTTGGAAGGAGAGCACAAACAGACTGACTGAGGCACTGCTTTGAAATGCCTTTATCAGTAGCTATTATCAGGAAAAGCTACCATTAAGTTACAGAACTGCAACATCAAAGTATTCATTTATGCCTAAATAAGCATAGTGGCCATTAGTCAGAGTTTACTATTTTAAAGAAGAACATCTACTGCATCCATGTGCCACACACCTTCTGCCTCCTAATTATTTTGTATACCTCTCAGAAAATGCCCATAATATAACACCAAGGGTTCAGCTGAGGTCTAGGAATGAAAGATATAACTCTGGGATGAGTAATACAAAAGAACAGACAAACCGGTCAATTAAAAGAATACACAATTTAATATGTACCATACAACCCTGTATTTTGCCCATATTTGTACAGATATTTCCATTCGTACTGGGTGCATAAAGCAGTTAAGTAATCTTGTTCACTCTTCCAGAGAACAGTAGGGCTTAATTGTTTCACAAATTAAAGTACCCAGTATACAACATGTTTTCCTCTGTTTATGTTAACAGGCAACAGAGAACCTAAGGCATGGTTTAATTAACTTGCTTCATGAAACATAATGGGCAGCACATGAGTTACTTTGGAGAGATAGACAAAGTGCTTGTGTTTGGCTATGATACTGATAGCATTTTGGCAATACAACACATTTTTTAACTTTTAGGAAAGCCATGAGTTCCAGGTGGATGTTACTCCTCAATGGTGTTCCAGCCCCTATATGGGGATGCAGCTGTTGGTTTGTTAAACTTGTGTTGGTAGCTGCCCATTGCCTGTTGAGTGCTTGATGCTCCCATTCAAGGTGGTGGCTCTGAAAGTGTAGGACCGACCCCTGATGGATCCTTCAGTATACAGTCTCTCTGGTTTGTTCTGACAGCGGAAAAACATGAGGAACCCATTCCGGTAGTTTTTGTTCATCCAGCCATAGAGCAAAGGGTTAGCAAAGGTGGAACACATGGCCACCACATGGAACACCGTGTAAAGGAGTTTATAATCATGGAAGTTGAGCACTAGATCTAAGTCAATAGCAAGCTGGAACACGTGAAAAGGGAGCCAAGAGACTGCAAACACCACTACTACCATGACTAGCATTTTTGTGGTCTTTCTCCTTCGGCAGTGACTGTCATTCCTAGCAGTGGGACTGATGTGGCTTCTGAGCTTGAACCATATCCTGATGTAAGCATAGCAGATGATGGAAAGTGGGAGAACATACTGCAAGAGGAGCATGGACAAGCTGTATATGGTGGCATCCCTGCTTTCAGAAGGCCATTTCTCTGAGCAGACAGCTATTCTGAGATTGATGGTTGGGATTTCTTCAAATCTGTACTCTCGGAAGATGGCAAGTGGACTTGCTAGAATGGCAGCAACCAGCCAAGTAATAGCTATGATGGTGAAGCTGATCTTCTTGGAAATCCTGCTGTCTAAGTGGAAAACAATGCATCTATATCTGTCCAGAGCAATAACAGTTAAGGTCAGGGTGGAGACATGAACACTTAAAGCTTGAGCATAGGACACCAAGTGGCAAAGCACAGCCCCAAACTTCCATTCATCCAAAAGAGTGTAGGCCAAGGTGAAGGGCAAACAAAGTGTGTCCACCATTAAATCTGCCAGTGCTAGGTTAGCTATGAAAAAGTTAGTTACAGTCCTCATAGTTTTGTATTTCACGATCATGTAGATGACCAAGGAATTACCAACAAATCCCAGCAGAATGATTAAGGAGTAGGCAGCTATCAGTATGATCTGGACCCCCAAGATTTTGGTGCTGTCCATCATCGCATCATTGGATCCTTGGAGCCCCTCACTTGCAGTGGCAAGGCTCTTTGTGTGCCAACCAAATAACAACTTTTTATCCAAGATACGCTCATCCACAATGATGGTGCTGTTGGCTTGATCAAGCAGCCCCATGCCTCCTTGTGCTCTTTCTTTTGTATGCAGGGTGATGGTTTGCAACTTTCTCTGTGAAAACAAGACAAGAACAAACTTTAAAAAGAATGACATTGTAAAAGGAATAAAACCTTCGACATTCTGTTTAGAGTGACATATGCAAAATAGTGTTTCAAACTAAGACCCATCTCTAAAGCCCTACCTTGGTGTGGAAATGCATATTGCTGGTTTACATACACAGCAATTCTGAAAGCAAAGGCTTACCCTGTTAGATCCCCATTTTATTGTATCTGCAGAATAAACTTAATATTGACAAAAGCACTGCAGTTGAATGATTAAAGTAGCAACCAAAATAAAGTAATGTATTTATCTTGCAAATTCTATTTATTTTATATTTAATGGATTAAAAAGATTCCAACAAATGTCATGCTGATGCAATCATTTAAACCATATATCCAATTTATCTATTAAGAAGGGCCAGCCATTAGCTTATGGTCTGTTTCTCATCTAGTTTCTGGTGACCTTGACTCTGTTTCTCAGAATAATGAAATGAAAATGAAGGATGGAAAGGAATACAGATAAATATATAAATTGATAAAGGGAAAGAATTAAAAAAAATCTTTGCCCACTACTAGTGACTATGGCTGCAATTCTCATCTCATACCATTTTGTTGAGTATTTCCTAAAGCCTTGGCACTCTGGCAGGGTCTACTACTCAACAGATGGGAAAATATAGAGCTACAACTGGCTGCACTGGCTGGAAGAACCTGGGAAATATAGCCTAAAGAAGTCATTTCTGCAGACTCTGCCAGCCCTACTTTGATATCAATTGTGTAAGGTAGATGGGATTAGGAACAGCCATTAAAAGTTCTCAAAGTACTTCAATGTCCCTCTGGAACAATATGAGAAATTTAAAGCATCCACCTTGCTTCAAATATATATGAGAGAGAGACTTAAGAAGGGTATCAAACATAAGATCCAGAAGCCCTACCATGCCCTTAAAAGATCCAGCTGTGTCTTACAGACTGCCTCCAAAGCAGGATTATTACTTAAAAGATAATCCTCTGCTGGAGTATGAAACTGGAATCCTTGGGCCAAAACAGATGATTTTAGGGTTCAACTTGATTTCATTTGATTTAATTTTAGGGTTCAACTGGATGGTACATTTAGAAGAAATGCTCCCTCAAATACTGAAAAACATGTGTTTACTTTAACACATGATTGTGCACAACCACATATCTTGCATGTAGTGTGGTTTATCTTGTATTTGGTCCTTGAAAGGTAAATGCAGATTTTCTATTGAAGTACATATCATAGAATCAAAGAGTTGGAAGAGACCTCATGGGCCATCCAGTCCAACCCCCTGCCAAGAGGCAGGAATATTGCATTCAGAGCACCCCTGACAGATGGCCATCCAGCCTCTGTTGAAAAGCTTCCAAAGAAGGAGCCTCCACCACACTCCGGGCAGAGAGTTCCACTGCTGAACGGCTCTCACAGTCAGGAAGTTTTTCCTAATGTTCAGATGGAATCTCCTTTCTTGTAGTTTGAAGCCATTGTTCCATGTCCTAGTCTCCAGGGAAGCAGAGAACAAGCTTGCTCCCTCCTCCCTGTGACTTCCTCTCACATATTTATACATGGCTATCATATTTCCTCTCAGCCTTCTTTTTCAGGCTAAACATGCCCAGCTCTTTAAGCCGCTCCTCATAGGGCTTGTTCTCCAGATCCTTGATCATTTTAGTCGCCCTCCTCTGGACACATTCCAGCTTGTCAATATCTCTCTTGAGTTGTGGTGCCCAGAACTGGACACAATATTCCAGGTGTGGTCTAACCAAGGCAGAATAAAGGGGTAGCATTACTTCCCTAGATCTAGACACCATGCTCTTATTGATGCAGGCCAAAATCCCATTGGCTTTTTTGCCGCCACATCACATTGTTGGCTCATGTTTAACTTGTTGTCCACGAGGACTCCAAGTTCTTTTTCACACGTACTGCTCTCGAGCCAGGCGTCTCCCATTCTGTATCTTTGCATTTCATTTTTCCTGCCAAAGTGGAATATCTTGTATTTGTCCCTGTTGAACTTCATTTTGTTAGTTTTGCCCATCTCTCTAATCTGTCAAGATTGTTATGAATCCTGCTCCTGTCCTCTGGAGTATTGGCTATCCCTCCCAATTTGGTGTCGTCTGCAAACTTGATGATCATGCCTTCTAACCCTTCATCTAAGTCATGAATAAAGATGTTGAACAGGACTGGGCCCAGGACGGAACCCTGCGGCACTCCGCTCGTCACTTCTTTCCAGGATGAAGAGGAAGCATTAGTGAGCACTCTCTGGATTCATCCGCTTAACCAATTACAGATCCACCTAACCATAGTTATTGTTGTTATTATTAGTTTACTTCAATTTAGGTTAACTGAATTCAAAATGTAAAACCAACTTGTACTCAATTAACCAGTGGGGAGGGGAAAGAGGAAGGGGCAGAATCTTGCCCTTTCCAATTAACTCAGGCAAAAGCAAACTTTTCTGACACTGGCCATCTTGACCACACACCAGTGGTGACTGGCCATTTGTGGCCTGGTTTCCATCCATGAAATGCTAGAGGATACTCATAAATACATGATTTGGCATCCACTCAGGGCTATTCGTCCGTTCCACAACTAGATCCTACCGATCTTTCATGTGTGCTCTAGGTATTTAAGAATGGGTTTGCAAAATATTTTTCCAGATTTTCTAACATTGTTTTATTATTTAAAGCATTTTATTCCTCCCTTCAGTTGATAATTCCGTGCATTACTGATCCCTGTTTGTATGCTATCCACCCAAGGCCAAATTAGATGCAACTGAATTTTCTAACATGTTACCTTCCTTTGTTTAAAAGTAGTTATTTGTCTCAGAGCCATAGTGCTGGTTAGAGTAGTCACCCTTTTCCTCCTTCTTTTCCCCTGCTCATTTGAATCATGCAAAGAATACATTAGCCCCAAAAGGTACAAAATCGGATGCAAGAATACTCCAGATGCTGGCATAGCCAAGGGATAGGATTGTATCACTCTGCTGACAGAAATCAAGTGGCTTACGTGCATGAGTGTTCTACTCTAAAGACATAACTCCATAGACAGTTACTGTTTCATTCCCAATGCCAGACACAGTTTCTAATTTTACAGCTTCCATTAAGCTCCATCATCATAAACTTCCATTAAGCTCCATCCCTTGAGCTTCTAAATAATAATTATCTCCCCCTACAGCTCTTACAACCTCTCTTCCCTCACTTATGGAACGTTCTCAGACATTTGCTTTGACCAGTCTGTCATAGCTTGAAAAAAGGTGATGTGAACCTGAAAATATAGTAATTGTATGTCTATGTTTGTCTCCAGGCAACCTGTTTTAGCTCTCTCTCTCTCTCAAAAAAAAACTCTTACAAATTTCACATGCCCAACTCTTCAAAAACTTGGTCATAAGCAGTCATTGACACTGGTGGGATGACCTGCAAATAACTGGTTTAAAGACAGGGGTGGAAAAGATGCACTTGGAACAGAGCATCTATCCTGAATTTATAGCAGCTCTCTCAATTATGTTTGTCAAATGCTCATTATGGTTCTTTAAACAAAGGGGGAATGGCTGGCCACACAATGACTGTTGTGGGTTTGTGTTTTTATTCATAATAAATGGTCCTGTGTTTGTTTATCAGTTGGTATAACAAACTTCATAACACCCTTACTGCAGGGACTGGCTGTTAAACTATGCAACTAAGAGAGAACTTCCCTGGATTCATCTTAAATGTTTTATGCCCTTTCTCTGCTCTGGATGTGCATGTCTTTACTCTCAGAAGAGTTTAGCACATGCAGCTGGCAAATCACAATTACAGCAGGATAACAGCACAACTTATTACATGTCATTGTCATTTTCTGTTGTTCTTACAATAGGAGACTATTATCATTGTTGGCTAAGAGAAGCTATGTTCATTCACATGCTCCTTGGGCAACAAGAGGACCACTGACTCCTAAATTAAAAAGTAACTTATCACATGAAATCTGATGATTTTGAGATAAAAGGTGAGCGAAATGTAGTTTGCTAAGTACACATTGCTCTGATGTGGAACTCTCATGATGAACAATCTAATGATCAGGATGAGCCATATTTGACCTTGGGTATGGCAGCCTTTTCTGTTATTTTACCCTTGCAGTCTGATATCTCCATGCTTGAGGGAAAGAAATTAATTGCACGTTGAAGTACAGAATGACGATTGAGTTTACTCCTGGTTTTTTAGCAGCTGCATATCAGTGTGGGAAATAATCCTTCCATCGTTACTGTCGGTAGATATCAAACTGAGCCTGTAGCTGCAGTACTTTGCCAACTCAAGCTGGGTACATTTCAATTTTATTGACAAAGTGTTCAAACTAAAAGGAAAAGGCACCACAGCCCTCCCTCAGTTAATCATGGAGAAGCAATAAGGGAGGAACATCATTATTTCTCATCAGCAGAACTAGGCCTAGATGTGCTCAAATGGATCATGTAGGGCAGGTGCAGAGGATCACCAACATCGACATCAGATGTGACAACAAAAATTATTTCCGCCAACAATTGATCTTTCTTGATAACTCAAAACACAAACATTTGGTATATGCACAAGCTGACATCACATAAGATCTATTGTGTTACAAGAGCATTTCATTATGTCTTATATACCTTAGCTCAGTCATTAATAAAAATAGAAACTGCAGTTATGAAATGAAAAGGCCACTGTTTGGGTATTTGTGCCGAATTTGGTCCAGTGAATGAAAATACATCCGGCATATCAGATGTTTACATTACAATTCATAACAGTAGCAAAATTACAGATATGAAGTAGCAATGAAAATAATTTTATGGTTGGGGGTCACCACAACATGGAGAACTGTATTAAGGGGTCGCATCATTAGGAGGTTGAGAACCACTGCCCTAATTCTTTGAAAGCTTTGTTTTGAAAGCATGTCTGAACAAACCTATTACCATTTATACTTAATAGCCCTCCAGGCATTTGGAAGTTGCCTTCTAGGGGTAGAACCCTAACACCTTTACTTCAATAAGATAGGCTACTGATTGCTGTATTAAACACACAACGTAGGTTCATTCTATTTGGCCTTTCCTTTACTGCCATACTTGTCTTGAATGTCCCCATTTCTTCAACTTGACAAGAGCCATCTTAATACCATAGTAGTTCAGATTCTCCCATGCAAGCAGTCTCAAATGGGCAGAGGCTAGACAGTGAGCAATGTGTGATAAATTTCCCCTTTTATTATTTTCCCACACTAAACACCCACTGCTGCAGAGGGCTAATGCTTCAGTTTCTAAAAGCCAACAATCAGAGAATTGTTGGGGTATAATTACTGCTAGTAATGTGACTTAATGGATTTTGTTAAGGTTAATGTTTCAGAATTAATACATTCCAGAAATAAAGCAAATCATTACTGCTGTTCATAATATTATAGCTATGAAAAACAGAGTCTCCCTTAACCAAAATGCTAAGACATTTGGGAGTTTGGGAGTGGGAAGGGGGCTTGTCACATCTCCAGGGCCTATAATATTTTCTCTCAAGGAGAAAAATATAGCAACAAGCCAAGCAAAGTAACTGTTGGAGAGAGAAGCATTTATTTACAATCTTGTCTATATTTTACACCTGTAAAATGTCTATGAGACTAGAAGTGAACATCAGTTAATGAAGTTGTGTTCCTAGGCTTTACTTCTTTAGCAGAAACTTTGGTAGTAAAGCTAGAAAGAATGGGGAAAGAACAGGGAAATGCTCCAACAGAATAAAACAAGAATACAACATGTTAAGCAAGCTTTTTATTCATAACTAATATTATGCACATGTGAAATGAAACAGCCAGATTGGTTAGATTTTACACAAGTAAAGTAAAAAATATTTCTAACTTTCTATTGACCACTTGAAAGCTGTTTCCAAAATGCTATCCAAGGCAAAAGGGCAAGATGGCACCCCCTCTCTATTCTACAATAGTATTATTTATTTATTTCCTATATTTACATCCCGCTCTTCTCACCCCGAGGGGGACACAGAGTGGCTTATAGATTGGCTTACAGATCAGCTTACAAAAGCAGATGAATCTTCTTTACCATATCCAATGCGAGATCAACATGGAAACAGCTCTATGCTCCCATAGATGGAAACAGCTATGGAAGTTAGTAAGAACAGCTAGAAAGGTAATCTAAGGAATTACTTCACTCTAGCTCAGGCATGGGCAAACTCCAGTTATTTTGGACTTCAACTCCCAGAAATCCTACCCAGCTTGCCCGCTGTTAGGAATGGTGGGAGTTGAAGTCCAAAACACCTGGAGGGCCAAAGTTTGCCTATGCCTGCATCTACCTAATGGTAGGATAAGTCCTAAGTCCTAGCTTCATGGGGTTATTATTATAAAGCATAGATGAGGAAAGTGGATATTTTCTGATATTGTTGGATTGCAACTCCTAGCACTCCTTTGCCACATACTACACTCGTTAGGGCTGATGGGAACTTCAGTCCAAGGAGGGCCACATATTTCTCATCCTTGTTGTAACATCCTTGTTGTCCTATGTGGTCCTTTGACCTTCTTTCAGAGTACAGGGTTTCAGGCATTGGTGGGTTGCAATTTCTGTAAGGGGCAGGATACACAGACATCAGATGAGAAGTAAAAGACAAATTTGTGAAAGATAAGCATTTACAGACCACTGATTTGTCTGCATTCTTGAGGATTTTGTTATCTTATGCCAGCTAAATACTGGTAACCAGGAAATGGGCAGAAGACGTTGCTAGAAGTGCTCTCTCATCATTGTACTTTATTTTAATATATGTTGGGAGCCTCTTGGGTCCAATAGTGTGAAGAAAGAAGGACTGAAATTAAATGGTTACTTTGTTCTGCTGTGGCTCATTGACCTCTGCTGTGACACAGATTTCAATTCCCATGTTTAGACCAGCTAAAACTTGTGTCCAGCAGTTTTTCTTCCCCTCCGCACTTCGTCCCCACCTACTGGGAACAGTTGTATCTTCAACTTGGGTATTATTTGAATTGATCAATCATGAAGAGGGAGTGATTTAGTTCTTTATATTTTCTTTTTCCTTTTAATCTAGCTATCAGAGTTCCCCTTTTCAAGACCCAGTTCTTCTTACTACCTGTTGTATATTTCATCCTTCTTCAAAAATATAATCCTGGAACATACAGTCTACTAAATATTCAAATCAAATTTTATTTATTTATTTATTCACCATATTTATATACCACCTTGCTCAGCCCAGAGGCGACTCGGGACGGTTTACAAACGGCAAAATTCAGTGCTCCCAATAACATAAAATATAATTAAAACATTAACATATAATATAAACCATAAAAGCAATAGAGACAATAAAACACAAGTCCTCAATGTCTCGTTACTACATCTCATTTTTTAGTTCCCATTTTCCAGTCCAAGCTTACTATTGCTTGGGCCGCTTCTTTCATACGTCTTATGATATCTGTCCATTTGTTAGTGCTGCTCTTGCCCTCATTTTATAAAATAAAAATACCTTTTTTATTCAGCCTTAATAGTTCTTCCATCTCTTTCTTTATTTTATTATAATTTTTGATATCTTGTCACAATCCCACCATATATGCATAAAAGAGCCAATTTTGCTGCATTTGTGTCAACATAGTTTTGACAATGATTTAGTTATATGGGCTAATTTAAATGGGGTTCTGTACCATTTGGTCAATATTTTCCATTGTGTTTCTCTGGCCCTAATATATTTAATTCTTCTAATTGAATTAATCCACTGTTCTGACTCATTGCAGTTTAAATCCTCTTTCCATATCTCAACTACTGTTTGTTTCAGTTTATATTGTTTTCTTATACATGTTATATTGTTTCCTTATAAATGAAACCCATCAGGCCTTTCTCCTCCTCTAATTTCCATTTTAATATCTGATCAAAATCTGTTCCTTCTTGACTTTCCTTTCTCCTCCACTCTATAATCCTGTGTTTCAAACCATTCCATAACAGCTAATTGCTAGGGCTGGGCGGTTTCGTTTCGTAATTTCGTAATTTGTTAAAAATTCGTTATTTTTTTTATAACGAAGCGATAACGAACCATTCAGGAGCATCTAAAAAACGAAACGAATTTTTAAATTCATTTCGTAATTGCTTCGGATTCATTTTGTATTCGTTTCGTTATTGTTTTGAAATCGTTTCGTTATTATTTCCACATGTCTGGGGCAAGTTGTATAGTTGTTGTTTGTTTGATCAGTGAAAAAAAAATTATAAATATCACACCAACAGTCAACAACAGAGGGAGAGGGAAGCTTCAGAAGTTCCCCCTGTCCCATTTGGAGGTTTTTTAGCGTATTGCGCGGTCACGTCCGCCATTAAAGAATCGATTTGTAATTGTTTTGTAATTATTTTACAAATTACGAAATTTCGTAAATATCGAACTTTTTTACAGAAAAATTTCGGAATTCTTTTAAAAATCGAAACACAAAACCCCCCAAAAAACGAATCGATTTTAGAAACAATTTTTTCCGTTGTTACCCAGGCCTACTAATTGCTTTGTTCACACTTGTTTTGTTTTTTTATCATATCCCAATCTTTAATTGTCCCATCTATGTTTAAGAGGTCACCAATCAATCTCATTCCACTTTGCTTTAATTTTTTTTATCATTTTACTGAATATCTGTTCATTTGTATTATCTAATATCCCTATTGAAAGTATATCTGTTTTATGTATTGGGAATTTATTTTGCCATTTTTTCCAGCATCCCATGGAGGAAATAATTAGACCCCATTTCATTTCTTTTAAAACCTTATTGTCTATCCTACTCTTCAGACACAGGCAATGGTTCCAACCATTTATGTTTTTCTCAATTCTGGCCCACCTTTTTGAATCAAGATCTAATTCTATTAATCTCATTAACTGACAGCCCTCAAGATAACTCTGTGAACTTCCTCCATTTCCTTCCGAGGAATAAAATACTAAGTTGGCAATTCTGCTTTTGTTTGTCCCTCCTAGCCACTCAGTTATGTGGTAGATTTTTCCCAGTCATGAATCACTCACTGATAAAATGATTTAATGATAACATGATCTTGATTAAGAAGAAAGTACAAGATGCTCTTATGGTACTGGGTAATGCTAGATGAAAGCAACTTAAGGCTATTTGTTGTAAGAAGTCTGGAAAACAAAGAGGAATTTTACTTGCTGGTTCTATTACTGTAGCTATATCCCCAATTGTCTAGCTTGCTGTCAACCTTTGCAGCCCAGAAAGACAGTTGCATCTGTCAAGCAGGAAATTTAGGTACCGCTTTATGTGGGGAGGCTAATTTAACTAATTTACGACACCATAAAAATCTCCAGCAGCGTGCAAAAGAATGAGGAAGTCCTCCATTGGTGTCACAAGTGGACAGTGAAGTGACAGTTCTCCTGGTGGCCGGAATATCCTTATGAAGCTGGAATATTAAATAGCCTCTGTGTGTCTGTCTGTATATGTTGTGTGTCTATGGCATTGAATGTTTGCCATGCATATGTGCATTGTAATCTGCCCTGAGTCCCCTGTGGGGTGAGAAGGATGGAATATAAATACTAGGCCTGGATAACAACGCAAAAATTTGTTTCTAAAATCGATTTGTATTTGGGGGTTTTTTTGTTTCGATATTTAAAATAATTACAAAATTTTCCCTTAAAAAAGTTTGGTATTTACGAAATTTTGTTAATATTTACAAAACATTTTGTAAAGATGGCGCCCTTTTTTTTCAATATTTTTTCAATATTTTTTTAATTTAATTATTAATTTAGTAGAATAGGGAGGAGAAATTATTATTAAGGAGGGAAGGCAGGCACTCACTCTGGCGGGCCCTCAAGCGCTGCCGCCGAGTTGGGCCCGGCTCCTCCGAAGCAATGCGAAATTGGGAGAAGGGCTCCCCAAAGGCCATCTAGCCCAGCCCTCCGCTAAGGAATTGGGAGAACGAAGCACACCCACCGCAAAGGTGAGGAAGGAGGGACGGGCCGCCTTCCCGCTGAGGGTCGCTCGCCCTCTCGCTCGCTTGCTCAGCCTTCCCCGCCCTCTCCTCCTCCTCCTCCTCCTCCTCTTTCAGGCTCTGCCTCTGACTGGCTAAGGAGAGGAGAGAGAGGAGAGCTCCCAGCAAGCATCTAGCCAAGCCATCTTACGTATTTCCAAAATGGACGGAAATACAAAAAATTTTAGCGCATGCCGTTTCGATATTTAAAAACACTTCCGGGTTTAAAAATAAGTTTTGTAATCATTTTGTAATTGCTAAAATTAACGAATATTTAACGAATTACAAAATTAACGAACGAAACCGCCCAGGCCTAATAAATACTGTAAATAAATAATAAATAAATAAATTATATTTAAATGAGTTGGTATGATTGGATAACATGTGTTTACAGAGTGGAAGATATATGTCAGATTGGAGAGTTTGTGGCCCTCCACATGTTACTGGGTTGCAACTTCCATCATCTCTGAACACTGGCCATGCAGGTCAGGACAATAGAAATTGCAGTCCAGAAATTGCTGTATACGAAAGGTTAAACTAGGAGGCTCTGCCTAGTTATAGCTAAACACAATGAATTACTAAGCAACAGGACCCATTTTGCACAAGCACCCTGTCCATGACTGTGATGTGCTGCACAGGTATCAACATGGAGTTAGGACACAGCAAAGTTGGTACTGGGTCATTCTTTCCTATACAATTTATGATTTAGATACAGATGTGTATACATATCTTTCTTTGTTTCCTGTTAAACCGAAACCACACAATACCAAATTGCAGGCAAAGCATTGACACCAAAAAAGAAGGAATAGAATTATACAACAGCACTCATGCTGAGACAGATGAAGTAAAGATGTCAGTGATGGATAAGGCAGAATCTGTAAGAACTAAAATTATGATTGCAGGTGCACTGGATATGAATACAGAGAATGGAGTCAAGTTAAATGAATTCTTTTCATTGGTTTTCACTGCCATCTTTGCATGCATAATGACTGAACCATTTTTCTCTCCAGGCAAAGTTCTAGGGTTGCCTGTTAGGTCAAGAATTAACATATCATTAGATCCAAATGGCACACACTTGAGAGTTTATAAAGAGCTCCAGTGTAAAACTGTGGCTCTTCTAACAAAGTCAGAAGTTTGTTAGGAGAGCCTCATTGCAGTATTGAAGGACTATTATGTTGCCAGGGTAAAGCCCATTATTAAAATGGGAGCTGACAAGAGCCAGAAAATGACAGGTCAATCAGCCTGCTTTCTGTTCTAGGTAAATTGCTAAAAAGAGTTATCAAATATATAAAAGAACAAGACGTGCTGCAGAGGAATAAGCAGGACTTCTGCAAAAGTAGCTTCTGTCTCACCATTTTGGGGGAATTCTATCATGTTATCTGAAAATATGTCAACTCAAGTTGGCAAAGTGCAGCCCTTGTGAAAGACTACAACTCCTGGAAGACCTTCACCAATGGTTCTCCGCCTGTGGGTCCCCAGATGTTTTGGCTTTCCACTCCCAGATATCCTAACAGCTGGTAAACTGGCTGGGATTTCTGGGAGTTGTAGACCAAAACACCTGGGGACCCAAAGGTTGAGAACCACTGCCTTACACCACCTTAGCCCATGTAGAGAAATGATGGGATGTGCAATCCAACAAACATTTTCAGGGCAGCAATGTGGGTTTCTCAGGTATTATTAGACTACAATTCCCCAGAATCCTTAGCCTTAATGCCTGGGACTTTGTGGGAAATGAAATTTAACAACATCCGAGGGCTCAAAAGTTCAGAACTACTACAGAGGATGAGGATGGGGAGGCTGAAAAATAAGGAGGTTGCCCTTCTAACTAAGAGTTCTTCCCTCCCTCTCCAATGAAATTTCCCTTCACAGTAAATTTCTAAAAATTTCAATAACTTGAAACATCAGTTGAGTATTAGAAATGCAGTTTGGGCATCTAAAGAAAAGGGAGCCACAGTTACCAAGGGAATACAAATACATTAAATATGGGAGTTCTAGGTATGAACCATTTTGAATATCTCATCTACTGCAAGGCTGGAAATTTGGAAACTGAAGAAGCAATTCATTCAGAAAGGCAGCATTCTTATCTGGGGGGAAATGTCCTCATTTTGCCCATCCCTGTAGTTGAACAGGGAGCAAACTTGTTTTCTGTTGTTGAAGAAACTAGGACAGAAAGCAACAAATTCAAAGTATGAGAAAATAGGTTCCATCAAAACATTAAGGGAAACTTCTTGACAGTAAGAGCTGTTCAGCAGTGGAATATGCTGCCTCAGAGTGTAATGGAGGTTTTTAAGTAGAGGCAGCATGGCCATCTGCCAGGAGTGCTTTGATTGGGTGTTCCTGCATGGCACTGGGTGGCCCTTGTGGTCTCTTCCAATTCTAGAATTCTATAATTCTATATCCATGAATACACAGTAGACACATTTGCTGTCATGTCTCATCACCTTTCTTCAGGAGCAACGAAGAATGAGAAGTAAATATGGGCACCTCTTGGAGAGGGACCCAATCACTGAGCTTAACCCATGGGAGCCCAAGAAGATCCCAACCAACACCCTAAGACTGCCCCCAAAAACTCACTATCTGAGACTTCAACAAAATTAGGATTGAACTTGAAAAGTTCTGCTCTCTCCTGTAGCTGCTCAAACCTAAACCAAGCCAGTATTAGTACTTCATTGTTAACTGCCATCAAGTCAACCTATGGCAACCTCAATTTATGAATGAGAGATTTCCAAGTCATCCTCTCATCAACAGCCCTGTCTGGATCTTACTGTTGCTTTCTTGATTGACGACCTCATCAGACGGGGCAATTTCCCCATCATATGCCACTTGCTCTCCCCTTTTGCCATGGAATCCATTACACAATGCACATCTATTTCCAGCCAAACTCTGTGTTGAAAGGGGTGAGGAAGTCGCTTCCCGTGTTGCCTTTGAAACAATGGGAGGAAATCAGGCAGATGGGGCCAGCGGTGAGTCGGATGATGTGGGGTATGGGGTGACAAGTTCTCCACACACACACACACATGCTGGGACCCCACAATGTGATAAGTCCATAGTGCCCTTCCAGGACCCAGTCTTCTGTTTTCCTGACTGTAAACTCCATTCTAATTAATGGCTGAATCAAGGTATGGAAAATCTTGAACAATTTCAATGTCTGCATTATGTGCTTTAAAGTTATGTAAATTATCTATGGGATAGACAAATATATTTCTGTCCAGTCCATGTAACTTTCACATTTTTAAATGAATACTTCTGGATCTGTTTCTAATCTGAGGTTTTAAAAAGTATCTTCCCAAATACCCTTGAAATAGGAGCATTTGGATTTCTATGATCTGCTGAGATTTATGTTGCTCATACTTCTGGAGAAGTGTGAAACTAGTGAATAGCAATGTCTGATTCACTTATTGGTCTAAGACAGCATGGACAAATCCAGATCCCTGGGGCAGATGGGGCCCCTTGGGCTCTTCCCTCTGCCCCTCATCTGCCTCGTCCCTCCTCTCAGCATGAGGACACAGCAGCCCACGGTGCCCCCAGGCTGAGAGGAGGGCCAAGGCAGAGACACGTGGGTACTGAGAGCTCTCCCAGGTTGAGAGAAGGGCCCTCCCTCCAGGTGCCAACCACCCCACTTGTGCCAACTGCCCTCTATGCCAACCTTCCCCCCCCCCCCCCACAACTGCTCGCAGTCTGCTCCCCACCCCTCACCCACCCTCCCTCCCTCCCAGCCCAGTCCAGCTGGCCCACAATGCAGTTCTCACCCAAAAATGTTTGCTCTTTCTAGACTAGAAGGTATCACCAAATCCTTCTAGACCTCACTCCCTTCACTGATACATGCCTATATTGGCTGCGGTGCCAGGGAATGCCTGCACCCAGAGCAGGTGGTAACTTTACCTGCAGAGGGAAAGCGAAGGAAGGGCTGAGAAACTACTGGATAACAGCTGTTCTGTGGGGAGCAGTTTGGGGGGAACGAATAATTTCTTTTGTGAGTTGCAGTGGTGTTTCTTCTTTACAGTTCCCTGAGTTGCCTTGTGGCAAACAGTACAAAAAATATACATAACACCTGGATACAGCCCACCATAACCCTTCAGAATTCACTTCATAATTAAAAGAGTTGATTTGTGAGACTTTTATAATTAGCAGCTTTATCTTTGCATGTTCTTCTAAGGATAACAATTATAGACTTTTTGAAGGAGTCCCTGGTGGCACAGTGGGTTAAAGCACTGAGCTGCTGAACTTGCTGACCAAAAGGTCACAGGTTCAAATTTGGAGAGCAGCGTGAGCTCCCACTGTTAGCCCCAGCTTCTGCCGATCTAGCAGTTTGAAAACATGCAAATATGTGTAGATCAATAGGTACTGCTCCGACGGGAAAATAAAGGCGCTCCATGCAGTCATGCCAGCCACATAACCTTGGAGGTGTCTAAGGACAATGGAGATGAGAACCAACCTCCAGAGTCAGACATGACTGGACTTAATGTCAGGGGAAAACCTTTATCTTTTTTTTACCCACACTGTAGAATCCTTCTCATGAGAGGATAGCTTGGCTTCCTTTTTGGCTTACTAATTAGTTTTTTTGCTTATCACTTAATGTTGCCATCTTTGTTGTTTCAAAATAGTATTAGCATTCCAGGAATATCCTTAAACCTGAACTATAGCCCACTCTGATCTGGGATTGGTGTTGGGATTAGGAAGAAAACTAAACAAATAATTTGTCATCAGGGTAATTATTATATGCATATAGAGATAATATATTCTCCTCTTTTGACATTACCAAAAATTGTTCCCAAATGTTATAACAAGTGATATACATAATCAGGCCCGTAGCCAGGATTTGTTTCGGGAGGGGGGTTGAGTTTGGTTCAGGGGGGGCTGAGTCTGAGTGAAAGAGGGTCTACCCTAGCAAACCTTTTGTATCATTACCCCAATACCCCCATGCATATGGGATATATTGAGCATGGTGATCAGATCATGATATGAATAAACATAATAGTTTAAACAATGTACCAGTAAGGCCTTCTCACGGACCACCATGAGAATTTCGGGGGGGGGGGGGCTGAAGCCCCCCAAGCCTCCCCCCCCCCCCCCGGCTACATACGTGTACATAATACATGGATCTGTGTCCTAGAGGTTTGGTTGTCATTTAAGTGCAGTGAATTTATGGACTTCTGCAAACTGCTGGAAAATCTTTTTCCTGAAATGATTATTGAAAGCAAAAGCCATAGACTGACAAATAAGGGCTGAAAAATGAGAAAGAGATGCACAGATAACAGCAGACATATTCTCACACTCAAGAAGCAAGAGAAAACCATTCATTTCCTCTTCTGGACAAATTCATTTTTCCAAAAGGGCTGTCTGGGGTTTTTTGCATCCTACCTTCTAGTGGAATGGGAAGTCGTAAGAGGAAAATAACACTGAAAGCTGTGTAAGTCGCCCTTAAAGGGCTGAGAATTGCGGTATATAAGCGCAGTAAATAAATAAATAACTAAATAAGCATGGTATAAGCAATGATGCCAAATCAAATTCTGAAAAACAAAGACCTCAAATCCACTGGTGTATTTGCAATGGTTGTCATCTTATTAGCGATAGATGGACATCGTTTCCATTCTCAGCTTAATGCATAAAAAATGAAGACATTTCAAAAAGGTATGACAGTTTCTGTCTTCTAGCTCAGGATTTTCTTTCAAATTGTTGAAAAGAAACAAACAAAGTATGACTGCTATGTTTGTTCCCACCTTGTTTTTTCAACACAACTGGACAAATTCATTTTTCCAACCAATTAAAAGACCACAGTTTTTTATACTCTTCCGGACTCTTTCTCAAGCTACAGGAAAAACCAAAAGAAGAACGGGATGGGAAAATAAATTTAAAGCCCTCTCCAATTTGTTTTGGAGTCTAAAACTGACATTAAAAAAACCACAAGAATGGATTTGTTACATTCCACCCCCACAGTAGTTTTTCTGTCCATCTTTATTTATTTCTCCCTAAATTCTGACCAAGCATTCTGTCAAAGTAAATATTTACTATGGCTTCACTTATCTCCATACACTCTTTATAATTACTGAAGATGAGATTTCCTGTTGTAACTAATTTACTTGTTTTGCTTCAAGTGTCATACTATTGCAGTAATTATTAAGACTCATTTCCATTTGTTTTGCCCTCCTCCCTTGGAGGATGCTGATAATGACTTTCTTATGTATGTGTATGTATTTTCAAGTAGCCTGTAAGATATTTAGCCTGCGGACTTCCTTACTCCTTTTGTAAAAGAAAGATCCTCATAAATATCGAAAGAGTCAATGTGGTATAGTGGTTTGAACATTGGATGACTGGAGACAGATTTGAATTGCAACTTGGCCATGGAAACCCACTAAGTGACCTTGGGCAAGTCACACATTCTCAGCTTCAGAGAACGGAAAAAGAAAACCTGCTCTGAGTAAACCTTGCAAAGAAAACCCTTCAAAACAGTGGTTCTCAGCCTATGTGTCCCCAGATGTTTTGGCCTTCAACACCCCAAAATCCCAACAGCTGGTAAACTGGCTGGGATTTCTGGAAGTTGTAGGCCAAAACACCTAAGGACCCACAGGTTGAGAAACACTGCTTTAATAGGTTTGCCATAAATCTGAAAAAAAATAATAATCTTGAAGGCTGACAACAGGAACGACATAAAGGTTGATGAAAGTGCAACAGTGTGTTTCTTAAACTAATTAACTCCTCATATCTGGAAGGAGTGTTATTATTTCACTGAGATTCTGTGAAACCATTCTGTATTGGTGGAAGTGACTGGCAGGAATGGAACCATGCCAATTATTGGTAGAGTAGTTCCAAAAAGGATGCTAGAACTTTCTTGGCTTCTAGACTTTTATTTTATTTGAGCTTCAAAATTGTCCAGATGATAAGTGGTACTATATATATGAAATATTCCTAGTGATTAAAAAAAACACCAGCACAGGAAGCCATGTTAGTCCATTGCAGCAAAAACAACGTATTGTGGGACTTTATAAAGATCCAGCAGTTTTTACAGATTTTAGATACACTGAACTCTGGGGGTATTTCCGAGTAGAGTTGCATAAGACAGCATTGTAATACTAAATATCATTTTTCTTATTGTTCACGAATATGCAAATTAGTTGTATACAAAGGTACAAACAACTAGATAATAAGTCCCACTGAACTCAGGCCACCATCTATACTGACCATTTGATGCAGTTCAAAACTAGTTTCAAACCATGATGGCCAGACAACAAACTCCCTTAAAAGGACCCAAAAGAATGCCATTAATGTGTGCATTGGTGCTCTGTGGTTTGTGTGTTCACCATCAGGGCCTCAAACTGGTTCTGGGATGTCCTGTGTAATCATCTGCACAATAAAACCACTTTCTGTAATAACGGCTTGAAATTGCATTAAATAGTTAGTGAAGATGGGGGTCTCAGTAAAACTTACATCTGACTAGGAAAGCTTCAAATCACACTGTAAAATTGCTTCATGCATAGGAATCTCAATGATGGATCATTCTTCAGCAATATTCAAAGCAAAGGGGATTTTTTTTTCATAAAATCTTCCTTAAATCAGAGGAACATTGTGTTTTCAAGAGCTTTCAACAAATACAGCCCAAAAAAAGTGAATTGATGAAGACTCATTAAGTGATTTGACACAGATGGTGTCAGCCTTTAAGGGTTCTTCTTGATGGAAGATGTGTGTGTCTGTTGTATACACAGACATGTGCTGCGCATCTGACACCTGCAGGCCATATGGCAATTGGGAAGTGTGCCAGTCCTCCATGTTGCACGGTCCCTATGAACTTGTCCAAACAGCAGTTCAAGACATTTGTGAGATCAGGCCAGAAGGAGAAGCATGATTCAAATGAGATCAAAAGGGCACAGTGTCAGAAAACTTCCACAACACTGTAAACCTCATCATTTCTGATACTGCTTTTCATATTTAGGTTGTTTGCTAAATGACTAACTGAAAGTATAGCTGCCATCTGCTCTTTATCGGTTTAACTTGTCATATTTTGAACTTAGGAAGGACGAAGGTTCAAATCTCCAAGAAGGAGGGAATGAAAATTGCCACAAGGAATAGTCTCCCATGTCTAAAAAGATCAAGGGACTGCAAAATGCTGCCAGAAGGGGGCAATCAGTTCTTTTCCAGACTCAATATTGTTTTCTCCAGGACTGCAACAGAAAAAAAAAAATGTTGCCTCACAAATGACAGAGAAAGAAAGGCACACACTAGCAAGCAGGCACACACACACACACAAGTGGATGCTCATATTCCCAACAAACCGCTTTTTGAATTCCCTGCTGCCCTGCCATAAAGAATTGAGAGATGGACAAAGACAACTAAAAGACAGTGTGTGATGTTTCTTGAACAGTAGCAAGTGAGGGGCAAATGAAAAGTATAGAGCACAGCTCCTCAAAGTGGTGGTCCATGGATCAGTCCAGAAGACATCGGCTGCTGGTCTTTCCATGATGGAAAGACACAGTTGTTTCAATGAACACTAACAGGTACTGGTCCTTGCCACATTTGTAACAATTGCTAGTCCCCCCAATTGAGATGCGCTGCTAGAGAGAATTACAAAACCTGAACATGAGGAAGAACTTTCTGTGTGAGCTGTTCAGCAGTGGAACTCTCTGCCCTGGAGTGTGATGGAGGCTCCTTCTTTGGAGGCTTTTAAACAGAGGCTGGATAACCATCTGTCAGGGGTGCCTTGAATGCAATTTTCCTGCTTCTTGGCAGGGGGTTGGACTGGATGGCCCACAAGGGCTCTTCCAACTCTATATTTCTATGAAAACTGGAAGTTTGATGGATGTCTGTAAATACCGAAGAGTATATAATCTTCAGACCAGTTCTCAAACTCTAAGACCCTTTCCAACTGTGGTAAGCAATGGATTAGTCACATACCGCATACATTCAAAAATGAAAATGGAATGTTCACTCTAAAAAGTAAGTGTGGTTTAGCCCGTGGTGTTGTAAAATTATGCCTTTCACACAATGTGTGCTTGTTCTTTTGTTAGTACCTCCAGTGTATTTAAGGATCTCCTCCACCACATTTTATCATCTCAAAAATCAAGTGAGGTAGGTCAGGCTGAGAGAGACTGTCTGGCCAAAGGTCACCAACACTCAAAGACTCTGTGTGGATGTGAATCTGGATCTCTGAAGCCCAACAAATAACAAGAGCCAAATCATGCTGAACACTTGAACTTAATTTGGACAAGGCTTTTACTTTAGGTAAAGGTAAAGGTTTTCCCCTGACATTAAGTCCAGTTGTGTCTGACTCTGGGAGTTGGCGCTCATCTCCATTTTTAAGCCGAAGAGCCGGCATTGTCTGTCAACACCTCCAGGGTCATGTGGCCAGCATGACTGCATGGAGCACCATTACCTTTCTGTTGGAGTGCTACCTATTTGCATGTTTTTGAACTGCGAGGTTGGCAGAAGCTGGGGCTAACAGCAGGAGCTCACCTGCAATCTTTCGGTCAACAAGTTCAGCAGCTCAGTGGTTTAACCCACTGCACCACCACGGGCTCCATGCTTTTACTTTACAGACAGCTGTATATATGCTTTACAGCACAGCTATATATGCTTGCTTATAAAACATGACAGATGTGCAGTGTGGTTCTAAGCATTGGTTGTTCACGGAAATTAGGGTCCATGCAGTTGCTTTGCAGTGTAGCCCAAAAAACTTGTCTCTGGAGACATATAATGTAAATTCTCTAACTGTCTGCAGTAGGAAAAATGGAGTTGGACAACATATTAATGGTACATATGACAAATAGGACTCTGGCTGGCTAATTGGTATAGCCCAACAATATAGATCTGTACAATCTCTATTCTGAAATTAACATACAAACTAATCATTATAGCGAGTTTCCCATGCAGTCATAAAAAACTGATATGGACCAGGGACTATTCTTCTAGTCCAAGAATGTCAACATTTCTGCCTGTAAAAATGCCCTGCCACTTTATTTACAAACAAAGCAATAGGCTTGTAATAGAGAGAAAGAGAGACAAGAAGAGAGAGTGGGTACACTGCAGGTGGCATCCCTATTTTGTACTGTACACCCCATGATGGGAATCTCAATAAGTCACACCACCAATGTCGCTTAGGAGTATAACATGGCAAGGTTTTGGTACCTTTAGAAGAATTGGAGCTTTGTTGCTGTCAAAGACAGCTAAAGGTACAAGAACCGACTGGTTTAATTCTGCATGTGGGGTTAAAAGGCACATTGAGCAAAGAACGTACTGAGATGCCCCTCAATTGCCACAAGCAAGAATGTTGTCATTATATACATCTGTGGACAAATTTCTGGAAGAACAGTATAAAGATCTGGTAGCTAACTGAAACAGAGGAAATTATTTCAGACAGTTTTATAAAAGCTGTCTGGAAAGGTAAGTGAAACCAGAATTCTCCAAGAATGCTGTCCTGTATTCATAAGATAGAAAGGAGGAAAGCATGCTTCCCTCTGCATTCTCTCACTTTCCCATCCCCAACCTTACTTCACAAACATTTCCAAACTTATAGAACAGTCTTTACCAACCAAGGGTCACCATATGTGTTGGACTTCAAGTTCTATGTTCCTCTGCCAACATGCCATACTTGCTGAGCATGATAGGATTTATAGTTCAATGCAACAAGGGGATTTGGAGAGAGCTGTTCTAAAGCTGAATTGCAATGCAGCATATACATCAAAAGCCTGAGATCAATACCAAAGAAAATATTTTGGGGAAAAGGTAGATGATATAATGTCTCCTCATTCATTGCATAAATGTTCATTCCCTTGTTGGCTCTATTCACAGGTTTTACAGAACTGAGCACTAGCACTTTGGAAATCTGTGGAACCTATTTCACCAGAGACACTAGCTAAACAAAATAAAGCAGTGTAGAGAATCTGCCCTTCTATCCTGTTACCCTCAACTCTTGTCTGTTACCAGCCTAAAAGGTGTGAAATGCTGTTTTATCAATGATGGTAAAGATGAAATATTCTAAAATCACGGCTGCACAATGAGAAACATTTGCTTTTTTTCTCAACCACCCAGCAAATGCAAAATAATACTCCTCACCACACACACAAAAATCATTGTCCATGCTGGATAACAAATAAAAGCAAAATCACTTACCTGAAGTTATTGTTTCATTGTTGCACTGGAACAAGCTCTTTGTTTCTGCCTTTCCACTCCTCTTCCAGTTTGCAATCTTGTATAAAGAAACACTTTCTCAAAGTAACTCTTTTAGAAGGACAGAATCAACCCAAATTACAGAGTTGCCCCTTGTCTTAGGACCTTCCACATGTTTGATGGAGTTGATGAGCCATGCTTCGGTTTCAAAATGTGACTGACACAGTCCCAACCCCACAAAAGCTGGATGCTCAGTTAGATACTGAATGAGCGAGAGAGAGAAGGAGGGGGAGTGTGTTTAGCAAACAGCAAAGCACGGGGAGAGGGGGGAGTGAGAGACAGCGGTTGCCTCTGCCTTTCATAGACTGCTCAGCCATTCAAGGCTTTTAATATAGCAGAAAGGTCCTAGGATGGCTATAGTGGCTGCCCTCTGCACAAAATACAGGCTGTAGACAGCATGATCTGCCTCATCTCCCAGGGATTCAGTCGATCACAGCTGTGTCACTCTCTGGCACTAGCAGCTTGACACCCCTGGGCAAGTCTTTCTCTTCTTTGTGCTATTAATCATGACTGCTGTGCTTTATGTAACACACACTTTTTTAAAAAGTAGGGATTATCTTTTCCCAGTTGCATCTGCAATAACATTTCTAGGTCTGCCTGTACAGACACTTGCTGCAGTTTGGGATGCTTAGGGTAAGTCTCATTGAGTGTAAAGAAGTGGTTCCACATAACACCAGCAGTAGAATAGCTAATTCAAATGATATAGTCTAATGGTTAGAGGGCTGGTCTGGCTAGGGAGTTAAACCCCAAATGACTTATGAATCTTCGTGGATGACCTTGGGTCTCTTCTCACTTATAAGAGGATTGTTGGGAAGATAAATTGGAAGGATGAAGAGATTTGTAAGTTGCCCTGTTTTCATTGGAGGGGGAAAATACATAAAGGTAGCAAATGAATACAGTGGAACCTTGACTTAAGGGTGTCTCAACTTAAGAGAATTTGAGTTAAGAGCTGTTGCTCAGCCTGGGTCTTACTTTCACATAAGAGCAGCATTTTGAGTTAAGAGCTACAGGGAGCACTAGTGTGCAAGTATAGGGCTTTAGGGTTTCAAGGGAGCAGCCGTGTGCTCTTGTCTGCTTTGGGAGATTTCTATCTGCTTAGTGGAATTTTTGGTTAGTTGATTTTGTGTGGTATTTAGTCCTGGTATGTTTGGCTTCATGAAGATTGGGGGGGGGGGAGAGAGAGAGAGAGAGAGAGAGAGCAAGAGATAGAGGGATGAAGAAAATGATGCTTCTGCCTCTTCACTTTGTGCTTGGTGCTTCCTTGCCACAACTTTGTGCTTCTACCATTTTAAAGTTGATCTTCCTTTTTATTGTTCCACATGAATGTGCATTATTTGTTATTTATAAAGTACATTTTCTTATTTAAAAACAAAACAAAATGGGGGCGGCCTTGGAGGACCAGAACTGATGAATAGAATTTCAATGGGAAAAGTCACTTTGAGATTAGAGTGCTTTGAATTAAGAGCTCAGTCATGGAACACACTGAACTCTTAAGTCAAAGTATCACTGTAAATTGATTCCTACCTAACATGCCTTGTATGTTGTGTGAATATAATTCTATCTACCTTTGTTGGGAAGAACTCACACTGAAATCATAGGAGGTACTGACATGATGTAGTACTCTAAGCAAATTCTCGGTCAGCCATGGAGACCAAGTGAGAAACCTTGCGCAAGTCACACTCTTTCAACCTGAGAGGAAGGCAATGGCAACTCTTCTGAAGAAATCTTCACAAAGATAGGATTGCCTTAGGGTCACCATAGGTTGGAAATGACTTGAAAGCACACAACAACAAGCTCACAGGGCTGATTTTTTGTGTATAGTAGGGGTGGGAATCATGTGACAGTCTGAATGCCATGGCAGTGTATCTCCTAACATTTCTCACTATGCACCATGCCAGTTAGTGATGCTGGAAGTCAAACAAAATCTAGGACTTCTGTAAAGGGCTGGGCTAGAAGAATTTACCAGAAAGAAAGGTTCAGAATAATACTTTTGCATGAAAGACAGGGGAATCAAATCCTTCCCCACCAATCTGGAAAACTAACAGACTTATGAAAGACCTTGTAAAACAACATAAAATTAACAATTAATAGACAAGGCAATAGGTCTTTCATTAAATCACTCCCCCACAGTCAATTTTGTATTAGAAATATTATAATTTATTCATTTTGATTTTGGAGAGATAAGAGTCAGCAGGAACTGCAGCCTTTAGAAATATATATATATATATATATGTATGTATGTATGAGACATCTTTTTCAGAGTTTTAAAGGAAGGGAAAAAAGTGACTTTTCTCAAAGAGATTCTGCACACTCTTTATGCCAATCTTTGTGCCAATTGAAAATGGAGAGAATGAGCTGGTAGATAGTTAGGGTCACCCAATGCTAATAATCAGGACAGAAAAAAAGGAGCTACAGCTTAAGCTGGATTTTGCACACTAGCTGTGCAGCTGAGTTTCCATGCCCAAAGATTGGAACATGTGCATGAATATACATTACATGGGTTACATTTTTCATATTTTAAATCTTAAACAAAGACATAAGCCAATTTCCTTCCAAACTGAAATCAATGCATTCTAAGAGAGGAGAATGTTTGTGTTAGCTGCCTTGTCCTCCTCCTAAACCCACACATACACTGCCTTCACTAGTATCTTCATTGGAGTTTTTCCCTTTCCAGTGGGCACCTGTGACTAGTAAGCGTGTTGATCAAGGCAGCAAAGAAGATGCAAATAGGAGCAGGAGGAAGAGGAAATTCACAACCAACTGACTCATGATTTTGGAGAGATGGGTGCATAGGAAAGAAGGGAGGAAGGTGTGGAGTGTATGAAAGAGTGAAAGGTGATGTGGAGAAATGGGGAAACATGACGGAACAAAGGAACTGCTGGGTACTCATGTAGATGGGAAAGTGGAGAGAGACAGAAGGAGGAGTTTGATATGTAATAGAAAACAGTAAGAAATAGAGAAGACAAGAGTTACAGAGCAAAGTATGGACTCACAGGACAGGTGTTTGTGGCCACAACATGAGGTTGCAGAGCTTCTCTAAAGATGATGAAGGAAACAGGAGAATTGAGATTATTGAAGAAGGTGGTGGAGGAGGAGGTGATAATGATATTGTTGTTTAAAAATACAGCAGATTGAGGAGAAGAAGGAGGAGGAGGAGGAGGGGGAGGGGGAGGAGGAGGAGGAGGAGGAGGAGGAGGAGGAGGAGGAGGAGGGGGAGGGGGAGGAGGGGGAGGGGGAGGGGGAGGAGGGGGAGGAGGAGGGGGAGGAGGAGGAGGAGGAGGAGGAGGAGGGGGAGGAGGAGGAGGAGGGGGAGGAGGAGGGGGAGGAGGAGGGGGAGGAGGGGGGGAGGGGGAGGGGGAGGGGGAGGGGGAGGAGGAGGAGGAGGAGGGGGAGGAGGAAGGAAGGAAGGAAGGAAGGAAAGAACCTCAGTAACCAAGAAGTGGGAAAGATCTGCTGGTGAAATGCACTTCTTCCTAACCTCTAATCCACATGGAACACATTCAAAGAGAAGCTCCTTAACCAGAGTGAAGCAACATTTTAAGTATGCCAAGTGGTCTTGTAGCATCTTAGGGACTGAGAATGACGTTGTTAGCATCAGCTTTTATCGATGAGTGCCTTATCTACATTGCAGAATTATAGCAGTTTGTCACCACATAAACTGCCATAGCTCAATGCCATGGAATACTTGAATTTGTAGTTCAGCATGATATTTACTCTCCTGAGAGAGTGCTTTGGTGCCACAACAAATTGCAAATCCCAGGATCCCATAGGCCTTCATCACAGTAGAGAATGTATCCACTTTAATGAATCCTGAACGAATCCTGTAGAATTCTGGGGTTTGTAGTTTAGGGAGGAGCCTTTAACAGCCTCACTAAACTACAAATCCCAGAATTCTGCAGAAGGCAGAAACCAAATTTAAAGTGGATTCATTCTCTAGTATGATAAACTAGAAAGTGGTGTCAAGTGCTATCATTCTGCAGTATAGCTGGACTATGAGTCTACCTCTTCAAATTTTAAGATAAACCTTGCTTAGAGTGGTGGTCTTCTCTCAAGTTATTTTAGCTTACATATAACAGAAAAGAATGTGTGTCACGTTTTAAACAGGATGTTCCTTTCTTTCTCAGTCGCCTTGAGTTGCCTTCAGGCTGAGAAAGGTGGCATAGAAATGCAGTAAACAAACAAATAAATAAATAAATAAAATTTTGTCTTATTTTTCTGTGTGTCTTTACCTTTCAGAGACCATCCTGGGAATGGGAAGGTTGTTGAAAAGAAAAAGGGATCAGAGAACAAGAACTGACCAGCAGCAGAGTAAAAACCCTGGGTAGCAAATACTGAACTGAGCCAGTACAATGGCTCGACATTTTCTCCTAAAAATTCTTGAGATAATTATTCTTATTACTTGCTTCTTCTTAAGAATATTGTACATCAAATGTATATGCTATTCAGATGTCTATTGTGGAGTACTGTTGGTGGGGCATTTTGCTTTAACTTCACATCTAGGAAGCTTTTTGTTTCCTACATAGTTCATACATCTGTGTCTTTCTCTGTAATGCCACTCAGTCTGTGAGTGGATAGGTGGGAAATGGCATATTCCAAAAATTAATGCAATTGCTTTCTTTTCCTTGAGCGTCAAACAAGAATGGGACAGCAAATCTTTGATGGAATTTCTCGCCTGCATTTTGATATGGTTAGAGTTATCAGGATTAAAATAAAAAGTATTTAGCAAAAGAGAGTGGCTTTTTAGCATAAACATACAACAGTGACTTTTCCCTTCTAACTCTCCTGTCTCTGTATACAAGGCATAAACAGCACCAATTCTAAAGGAAATGCAACGGTTTCCAGCTCTTTTGGTTTGGAATGGATTAATACCCAATGGAAACCCTAGAAACAGAAAGCTCTTGAGAAGTGCAGCTCCCCAAGATATTTTAAAGTGTGTTCCATCTAGGTCAGGACCCAAACCCTTACAAAAATAGCTTTCCAAACATACTGAATTTCTAGTTCCAGGTGGATAGTTGCTGGGAACGTCTGTGTGTGGAGAGTAACCAGATGGTTTGACAGATGAAGGAAGGCAGTGCCATATTTAAAATACAATTATCCCTTTAACTTACTAACATCTCACCTGCAGCTTCCAATGACTCTGTAAATGCACATATGTAGGGAATGTAACCAAGCATAGCCACAGCTGTACCTTTAGAAGCCAAGCTGTATCCAGCAATCCCTAGTGAGTGCTTTAACAGCAAATGTGAACATACGTAATCTATACTAAAAATCACCTTGAGACTATCTAAGTCTGTGATATTGACTCACTGCCCCAGGCTCTTTCAACAGGCTATGTGGCAGCAGACTTCTCATGCACAGAGACCATACCCCATGTACACGGTCCTTTCTGGCACAGGCAAACACATTTTCCATCTGGCAGTACCTGGACTGCATCGATGTTCTGCTCCCATTCATTGGCAGGCTGCTTGGATGTAACCATCTTGCTAAAGATGACTGAATGCCAACCTTTGGGTCCCTGGAGTGAACGTATTTCAGCATTAGTGCTGCCAGCCTGGGATATTCTAAAGAGAATTAAGTTTAATGATCTCAGCTATCAACGGGGTTGAATGAAGAAACAAAATAGCTCTTTTCTTCAGCACATCTGCCACGTATCATTTACCCCTCATTCAAGTGTTGCCAGAGGAACCTAAGTGCAGAAATCCAGTGTTGTTTCATCTATGCTGCCTGCCTATAGGATATAATGTATTTTCGTTGCTTTGGAAGAGAGGTGGAACATGAATCAAATACATAAATTATAGAGACCAGCAATTGTCATAGCGATGGAGGATTCTGGGATACTGAGCTATTTAAAGTTTTCCATAGTGGAGTTGGGGCAAGGGAAGGCTGAGCATCACAGATATGCTAAATATAGGGGATTGAGGAAGAGATGATTGGAAACTACCCTGTATTCTGAGTAACATATAGCTTGACCCATTAAGTTCAAAATGGCACTGACCACTTCAGTTCCCTTTGATTTTTACCCTAGCTGGAAAACAAGAGAGTTCACACCTTGTAATGCAAGGTCTTAGTCAAGATTTAAATGCAAATGGAAAGAAATAGCAATATGAAGTTTTCTTCTTAACATACATAGACTCTGTCAATCAACACCCATAAATGTAGGGCACTTCCAGACATGACTTCAACCCGCACTGAAGCAGGTTTAAAAAACTACTTCAGTATGGGTTTAAGTCCTCACTGTCAGAGTTTTGTAACATTTTATCATTTCTAAAGCGACTATAAGTAATTATAAGGAACAGGACCATCCCAGCAGCAAGCATTAAGGACTTAATCATCTGGCTAGCATTGGATAATTTACAGCTAGGGTGGGGTAGCTTGAAAGAGTAATAAAAAAAGCACAAGCTTCTCGGTTAGTAGTAATTGGTGGTGTTGTGGTGAGTTGTCGTTGTCAGAGTTTTGAGCTGCTGGAGACAGAGATACAGAGAGATTGAAGGACTAATGAAGAAGACCAGAGAGAAGCTAATACTATGAAGAAGGTATGAACTGACTGGGAGTGTAAAGTGTTGGAAAGAAGGGCTGGAAAAGAGTCATGAACATCTGCTAGACTTTTGTAAATACTACTGTCTAAAGTTTTCTATAAAAGATACACGTTCTACTTTTCTACTCTCTAAGCAGAGGGGGAGTGCTTCTGCTGAAGATGAGGGTTGGCTTGTTGCTGAACAAAGAATCCCAGCAATTACAACACACCCAAAACCTGAGCTTTCCCAGGGAGGGTGGCTACATGTCAACCCGATAACTATCAGGATGGCATGCAGTCACCCCAAACACCACCCCCCCCCCCCAAAGAACCCCTTAATTTTTTTTTAGCTTACTTGGCAGTCATTATCTTCCTCTTTACACCTTCCTAGCACGAAGCAATGACACACCAGAAGACTGAGGGGGGGGGGGGGTCCTTGCTTCCCCCCCCCCCCCCAGTCTCCTGCTGCATCATTTCCTCGTACAAGAAGGAAGATAATGGAAGCTGGATACGTTTTTTAAAAAAACTTTTAAGAGGTTCTTTTGGGTTTTGGTAGGAGGGTATGGGTGCCCTCTTGGGAGCCCAAAAAACCAAGAGAGCTGTGTGGATTGGGCACAGGAATCATGTGACATCCACACAGGGACCACACCTGGTAAGATCCGGATCTTATCTAATTAATCTTAATTAATTTGAAACAGTAGTTAACTCTGTATTGATTTTGTATTAATATGAAAACACAGCAAACTTAATGTAACATTTCAGATAAAAATTGTTTTGATTTTAATTTTTATTTAAAGTGTTCTATCTTCAAAAAATGCTGGTTGCTTGAGATTTCTGGTAAATTGGGAGTTCTGGTAAATTGGGTTTACCAAATACAATAAATTGGGAGTTTATTGTATTTGGTGGACTTATTAAAACTCTTTCATACCATTAACATATTTAGATTAGAGGCTGGTTTAGGATTAATATATTTGATGTCTACTCATGCCAATGACCCAAAATAATAATGTCTTGTTAAACCTCTCCAAAGATTTTAATTTCAGTTCCTTCTAAGCAAAAACAAAATCAGAATAGCAGTTTGTGACAGCAAGATGGGCCCTGATAAATTTTGGTATGTGGTCATGTTGCAATAAAAGGAAATTTTGACAGCTTGGATGCCGGCAACATTCATGCAGAAACTTCTGCCAAACTGCAGATGTTCTTTACATCAATCCTCTCTCTTGTCTCACAGCGAGAACAAGTCCCAGTGGAGAGCTTATAATAATCAAAGGTTAAATGTGGAGAGGGAGACTAAATGTGAAATTTCAGGGCAATAAAAAGAATCATGTGTTGTGGCAGACTGTGAATTGCTTAATCAGAGGGGCAGACTGAGTTTCCACCTCTCCCACAGCTAGAGAGGGTCAAGGGGCCTGGGATATTGAGCAACCGCCATGGAGCAATGATGGAATACATAAAGTGCTCCCTAATCACACTGTGACACAGCCAAAACTTGGGGGGGGGGGGGAGAGAGAGAGCGCCAAAGTGAGGGGCTTCCTAACAGATTTAAACCACAGTCCTGGAAAATTGCTTTTTTGGATTACAACTCCCAGCATCCCAAAGTAACATTTGCAAGTTCTGACCATTAAAGAAACCATTAGACAAAGCCCCACTGGCAAATAAAAGGCATCCAGATCAAGCGTTCTCTTACCAGGGAGCAGTGCTATCTATCACTGCTGAAAGGCAATAAATTTAGTCAAGCTTCAGCACCTTTGTCCTCGCCTATGCGGGAGAGAAATGTACAGCAAACTGCATTATGCACCATAAACCTGTGCCAATGCACTGATGTATTCTTCTGATGCACAAAACACTGTTGCCAGCTCACCTCATAAATGTTAGGCCATGCACCTGGCCTGCAGCTAGCCAGTCTGATACAGAGTTCTTCTAGAAGCCGTCAGCTTTTGAGTTACATGCTGGGAGGAGTGGCATCATGGATGAATGGGTAGGTGAGACATTAACATTCTGTCACAGGCACTTGGCACAGGACCTACATCAACATGACATGGCCCTGCCACCTGCCAGCTCCAACTATATGTTAGTTTCCTTTTGGGAATGATTATAGAAGACAGGAGGTTCAAAGATAAGATGTGCTTCTAGAATTCTGTTTTACGATACAGCTGATGGCAAATTAAACTTTCTCTGTACCATCTGCTTGGGACAGTGGTAAGCAAAGTGAGGACCTCTAGATGTTGTCAGGCCGCAAGTCCCACCAACCACAGGGAACATAGCAATGGGAAGGAATGCTGGCAGTTGCAGTTTAAAAGTTCGGGGTGGGTGACTTTTGCTCACTTCAACCTGGGACATCATGCACTTCAACATTTCACTGGTCACATGTGGCCAGGTAACATTGAAATGTGATCAAGATAGCAGCTAATATTTTTAATTAGGCAGCTAGAAAAAGCTGCAACAGTTTACTTTTGTCTGAGCCTACTGGAAGGGCAAGATTCTGCCCCTAACTCAGTTTACTGAGTTAATAGTAAACTACATCTGCACTTAGAAATTGGTTTGCAGTGCTTAGCGACCAACAAAGACAAAGGGGGAAAGGGGGAGAGAAAAGTGAAATATTTTTAAAGCAGCTGAAAAAAATAGAAAGGCAGGATTCATTGGCACTGTCCCTGCCAAACTGGAAAATTTGGTAGGTATGGGATATAAGAAAATGTGCTGAATTAAGACAGACCATTTTTTTGCTCATTCTTTAATCCCCTAAATAAGTTGGTTAACTATAGGGCCATTTTCTTTTGCATATAACTGTTGACTGCTACATGAGCCCCTTCTCTTCCAAGATAAGACTATAAGTGACTAGGGAGGGAGTCTTTTTGGTGGTAGCATAGCTTGTAGGATAAACCTGATAGTCATTTTAGCACCAAGTAAAGCTTTTATGAGGTCAGTATGTTCTAGCAGTCTAAGTGCTGAACTGATACTTCAGTAGTTGTTGTATACTTTTATGTTGTTTCCAACTTATGGCGACACTATGGCAGACCTATTATGAGGTTTTTTGGGATTGAGAGAGTGTGATTCACTCAATGTCTCCCAATAGGTTTCCATGGCCTTGCAGACTTTCAACCCCTAATCTTCAGAGTCATAACTTTGATGCCCAAACCTCTGATGTTCTAACCACCACACCACTCCAGGACACCAGGGTTCAAATGCCAATTCAGTCAAGAAAACTAAGTGATCTTGAGAAAGACCAATCTCTTATATTTAGAGGAAGTAATGGCAAACCTCCTCTGAAAAAAAAATGTCCAAAGGCCTCTACACACCCCCATCTCACCCCACAACCAAAAATAGGGTCACTATAAGCTGAAATTGACTTGAAGCCACATAACAACATTTTTTCTTGTCCTCTTTTAGGCCTTTGCACACCTTTAGATCAGATATTTAATTGTTTTAAGTTAAGACTGCTGCAGTACTAATTGTTATTATTAGCAATTTTATATCCATGCTATTATCTTTATTGTATGTTTAGATAGTATAGGCCACATTGAGAACCTACGGACTTCCGAGTTGAGTATTAAGTTTCTGTTCACAAAAAGTGCATCAGGGAGAGACAGAGGAGTGAAGTTTGTGGATTTCATGAAGGGATGCTCACTCATCTTTCCTTGTAAGCTCCATTTGAGAACACTCCGGGGTATTTAAACATCTGTAGCACTACTGGTTGTGCTTATGGCCACCAGTTTCAATTTTTGCAGGATTAGGATTGTTAAATCAGCTAAAGGACAGATTGCCACTAGGCATTTGAAACAAAAGTCTCCATATCTGTGAAGAGCTATTTATCAATTTCATACACAATCTAAGTGAGTAATCTTGGTTCTGCACCAGGTTTGATCCTTCCAGCAGCAGCAGCAGCAACAACAACAACAAACAATTTTCTCATTGTAATCACATTTTGCTTTAGTAGGGAACAAGATATGCCTAGCTATCCCACCAATTAGCAAGTTTTTTTTTTAAAAAAAAAAAACAAGACACCCAAACACAAGTTAGTCCAAGTTGAAGCCTACTCCTACACTTTTGCTTCCTTACTGTCTTCTGGGATTGGAGTGGGTGTCAACACTTTTTTAAAAAGTGTATTGTAAAGCAATTATGACTGAATTTTGCATGTGTGTGTGCTTTCATGCTGAGAACAACGACCAGTTCCTGAGCTTCTAATTATTTATCTGAACCACAGAAACAGCTGGAGTCAGCTAACTATCTCCTTCTGCCTTGATCAATGGAAATAAACTGGGGAACATTATGAGCTAGGGAAAGATTCTGCAATAAATCTTCCTTATAGACCTGAAAGGCAACTTATTGACTGCTGCAACAGAAGATTCAAGGTCTATCTACACCATATACTGTTATTCCCTCTCCCAATCCCTCTTCTCACCCCCATCATCATTACATTGTTAAAGCTCTGAAAGTCCTATAAGCAACTTGGCATGAAAAATGCTCCATCAGCATTGCTGGAGAGAGCTGAGCTTGGCATCCTATCTTCTCCAAATGTGGCCAGTATCTGCACTTAATGGAAGCCTTTATAAAATAGAGCAGCATATTACAGAACCCTCAAGATTAACATATTTATTGTGGCAGAAACATGTTTATATTAGAATGTATTTCATGTCATCAGCAAATATGGGTAAACAAACAGGGATATAAATCTTGGAGTCCTTGTGGAAAACAAGTTGAACATGAGCCAACAATGTGATGTGGCGGTAAAGAACAATGTGATGTGGTGACAAAAAAAAAGCCAATGTGATTTTGGCCTGCATCTATAGCAGTATAGTGTCTAAAGCCAGGGAAGTCATGCTACCCCTCTATTTTGCCTTGATTTATTTATTTATTTATTTATTTATTTACTGCACTTATATACAGCAATTCTCAGCCCCAAGGAATACTGTGTCCAATTCTGGCACCACAATTGAAGGGATATGTTGATAAGCTGGAATGTGTCCAGAGGAAGGCAACTAAAATGATCAAGGGTCTGGAGAACAAGTCATAGGAAGGAAGCTTGTTTTCTGCTGTCCTGGAGACTAGGACGCAGAACAACAGCTTCAAACTACAAGAGATTCCACCTGTACATTAGGAAGAACTTCCTGACAGTGAGAGCTGTTCAGCTGTAGAACTCTCTGCTCCAGAGTGTGGTGGAGGCTCCTTCTTTGGGGGGTTTTGAACAGAGGCTGGATGGCCATCTGTTGGGGGTGCTTTGAATGTGATTTTTCTGCTTCTGTTCAGGAGTTGGACTGGATGGCCCATGAGGTCTCTTCCAGCTCTATGATTCTATGATTCTAAATCTCTTAAGTATCTATCTATAATGCATATATAAATAGGTGACAGATAAACATAAAAGATCAAAATTGTATTTTGTATGCTTCTCCCTTTCTCTCTGTCCATGCCACAAAACATTAATGTCACAGTCACAAGCCCCTTTGTTTTCTTCTCGGTGACACACCAAATCTATTCCACCTTTGGAGTTATTTAGGTCCTAACTTTAATTTTGAAAATGAAATCACTTGGTGACTAAAAAGATTGGCTACAGAAGAACTTGAATGAGAGGAATAGAATAATTTTCAAAATTTGGGCTCAAAGTTCAAAGACTGGCTAGAAGGGATTCCATTGTGTAATGTTTGTTGTAACAAACTGATGAACGTTGGCATTTTCTCTTCATGCTTTGGGGTTATTACATGCCTTCCTGGGAAACGCTCGTTGAAAGCCACTTTCTGTTTCAGATCCTTCTGAGTTGATTTTTTTTTTTCTTGAGAGAAGGACAAATTATTAGTACGAGCATATTTTATATGCAGAGAAGGAACTGAGATCACTAAGCTATCTTTTCCAACCCTTCCTCAGTGCTTCTACTGAGATCCCTTACATGGAAAGAGTGGCTGATGCCCAAGGCATCTAATCACCACTGAGGAGGAGAGAAAAAACACCCTGCCATGCCAACTGCATGCGACCAAAAGCAATTCCCTCAAGATCAAGGTTGCCACGGGATGTGTCATCAACCATTCTTCTTGTCATCCTTCATTTACCATCCTTTTTGTGTGTCTCTCTCTGTCAATTTCCTTTTAACTTGTTTATTGAATTCCGTAACCCAAAATAACCATGAGAACAAATCAGAAACAAATTGTCAGGGTTAAAATGTCTTTCAGCCTTTGGGGCACAATTGCTTGTGTCAGACAAACATGTTAGGTTCATGTGTGAATGTTAACTTCTTTCCTTTTGCATAAATGTGTTTGTTGTGATCTGAATGTGTGGGCAAAAACACATTTTTGTCAAAACCAGAGCTTTAAGAATGGGGGCACTGGAGGGAAGAGAGGGATCACCATCTTTTTAGAGGGCTATGGGGTAGGATGTATCTAAACTTTGTCTAAAAGTCCTTAGCAAGCAACAAACCTTCTATATGAATAGAGACAATAGTTAGCAATGGTCTTGATAAACACCTTTGGTGTTCATCCATATGTGGAGTGGGAAAAATACACCTCCAATTTAAAATGTTTAAAAGCAATGCTTTTGGATTTGGAAAGATTAGTCATTTATGAGAAGCGTTGCCTGGGGAACGCTCGACTGTATTTACTCAGTCTTCGAGGAGGCTCTTTCCGTTTCGATCAGCCACAACCACCACTCACAAAGAGCTGATGAACTTGACCTAACAACACAAGCAAAATACTTTGAAACAGTTGAAATCCAACTTACTAATGCCTTGAAAGATCTCTCCAGCTACTTCAAAGATAACCACCTGTAGCCTAACCCTGCCAAAACACAAGTATGTGCTTTCCATCTATGCAACCGTGAAGCCAACAGGAAATTAAAAGTTATCTGGGAAGGTTAAGAACTTGAATATTGTTTCCATCCTAAATATCTCGGTGTCACCTTAGATCCAACACTAGCATATATGAAACACTGCTTGAAGACCAAGCACAAAGTAGCTGCACGCAATAACATCCTGTGAAAACTTGCTGGCAGCACATGGGGTGCAGACCCAAAATTAATAAGAACATCAGCCCTGGCCTGCTAAATGTGGTTGAACACTGTGAAATAAGGTTGAACACTGTGAAAGCCATCTACAACATGGCTACCAGCCTCCTCCCAGTAGACTCAAATCAAGGAAAAGCTTTATGAGAACTACCACTCCTCTTGGTGTCCCTCCAGCAACAGCAAGAGTATCCCTCCGGGCAGCTAAATCAGGAAATCCGAACTGGATGGCCCCCCACGAGGGTCTTCCTCCAGGGGCAAACCAAGAATGGGCAACTTGGAAATCCCTGAATAGACTCAGAAGAGGAGTGGGCAGATCAAAAGACCACCTGGCAAAATGGCACTACCTGAAAGAATCCCATTCCTTGTGTGACTGTGGAGCGGAACAGACAACTCTACATCTGTATGCTTGTCTATTGTGCCCTGCCTCATGTACAAATTGTTTTTAATTTGCCTTAGGTTTTGTATTGTTATATTGTGTGTTGAGGCCTTGGTCTTTGTAAGCCGCATCGAGTCCTTCGGGAGATGCTAGCAGGGTACAAATAAAGTTTAATAATAATAATAATAATAATAATAATAATAATACAGAGGAGGAATTGTTGGAAGCTACAGCCAATGGTGTTGCTATTGTCCATTTTTGGTCAAAAGATATTTAGCCGCCTGCACACCTTCTATTTTATCAGTTTTATACTAATTTATGCAATGCTTTTGATGCAAAATAAATAAGTCTGAAAGTCAGGGGGTGGAATGTGGGAGATATTTACCAATAGTCCACTTTTATCCCACTTAGAGACCTCAAGCAGCTTTCAATACAATTCAAAGATATAGCCGATATAAATGTTCAAAAAAGAGATTAGCTGTCACATTAACATTTTCAATATGAAACACTGTGAAATCATTTTAAAATATAACAACAAAGATAAAATGTAGAACAGACAGACCATTAAAGACCTTCTATGTGACCTGTTAATCATTAAATCCCTGTTTAAATCCAAAGGTCATTGTGTGTGAGAGAGTTCAAGTTGCCTATTGACTTATGATGACCCATGCATTACATACTGTTTTCTAAGGCAGTGTTGGTTTTGCCAGTTCTATTCTCTGAAATGCAACCTACTGCTCTTGGTACCCACTCACCAACTCAGAAAGACATACATATAAGCACACTGCACATATGGGATGCTATGCAGATAGCTTTGTGCTGTCTATGACACTTGCATTTTGGTACTGACAGAACAGCTATTTTACTGCTCCTGGGGAAGTGCTCCACGTATTTCCAGACTGACTGCTAGTCTCCTATCCAAGTACTTGCCTGTACTGATCCTGCTTAGCCTACATGGTTACATAGGATGTGGTACGTTTAGGGTTACCTGCCAATAAAAGGAGGGCAAAGAGGAGGCCTGTAGGCAGCCACTGAGGCTTCTTCTAGACTGTCCTTTATTCCATGATCTGAACCCAGGTTATCTGATTTAAACTGGTTTATATGAGTCTCCACTGCCAGATAATCTAGGATAAAGAGATCATCTGGGATCAGATCCTGGGACATAGTGGCAGGGTGGAAGGGGCCTGAGATAGCCTTTTGTGTCCTGTCTAGGCTAAGTTTGTGAGGAAGGTGTTCAAAGATAGCCCCAACTGAAAATTGAAGGTAGTTTGGTGCTGTGGCAGGCAACACCTGTTGAAATTATTTCTACTACATAACCATTAAAGGTATAGGGGCTGTCTTCTGTTTACTCTGTCAACCTTGGGGCAGGACTATGAAAATAAATATCTCAACCTTGGGGCAGGACTATGAAAATAAATCTCTCAGTAAGACTTGTGTAGGGAGATAAGGTATTTTAGATATTCTGATCCAAAGTATATAGGGCTTGAAAACAGGACCAATACTTTAGTGAAGTATATGAATTCATCAAAGCCTTCTGACTACCTACATAAATCAAACACCAATGAAGATAGTGAGTGGTCCAGTGATCCAGTGGTAGAGCCTTGAGCTCACAATACCAGCTGGAAGATGGAAGCCCTTGATTTTGTCTCCCAATACCGAGGCCAATTCGTTCATTCAATTACTGTACAATATGATGGTAGCTGGTGCTACAAATTAGCAGAAGTACAATACAAATCTGTATCGTGTGTTATAAAATTTTGGACTGCACTTTAATTCTCTGAGAAATCTATCATATCACTCTTGTCAAGCTGGATCTTCAGGAACACTGGAGAGGCAGATGAATTAAAAGCAACCTCTTCATTTTCAGACATCTGTTTAAATCTGGGTGGATGTATCAGGATCATTTATCATCTTCATTCAAACTCTTCACAAGATTACAAGGCAAAAATTGTATCACATGTTACTGAATAGATCATCCCTTCTGAACACAATAATGGCTAAATGCAATTAATTCAGCAGTTTTAACCATGTTCTTAAGCAAATTGCCTACAGATGCAATGAGGAGCTATTGTAGCTGAATAATGTGGAGGAACAGTGTGCTACCAATCTGCATATGAGCGAACAATATGATACGGTGGCACAAAAGGCCCATCTCATCTTAGGGTGCAGAAACGGGAACATCATCTCCAAGTTTAAAGAAATAATACAACTTGATAGTATTCAAGTGTTTGTAATAGGAATTTCTTGCCCTAAAAGACAGCATCATTGTACTGAAATGATACAAAAAAAAAAAAAAGAAACACATTCAAGATATCACAGTTCAACAAGGGTGTAAAGTGGGAAGAGATATTTGAAAAATCTGAATAAAAGGAATGAGCGGAGAGGTGTTACAAGAAAGGAAAGAGGATGAAACAGGTTTTCCCTGGCATAAGATCATCCTAACTTCTTAGTTTCTATATCAACTTATAGATTATTACTATGCACTATGTTCTGTTCTAAGAAGAACCCCAGTAAGATTATAATATTCACATTAAGGCTTGGCATCACAGATTACTGCCAAGTACCCAGCACATTGATAGTATCCATTATCTGCAATAGCCCCAAGCCAAAAACATGGGTCTGTGAACAGCCATTAAAACATAACACAATATCTTAGTGTGTTGGTACAGTAAACACTCTAGAGCCTTGATTTCCAACGTGGGGCTCTTGCCCCAAAGGAGGGAGTCAATTTGGCTTTTAAGGGAGCAATTCGAGAATGAGTTATTAACAGTGATTTTTTATTTTATTTTATTTTATTTTTCATTTCTTATAGATTCATAGAGTTGGAAGAGACCTCATGGGCCATCCATTCCAACCCCCTGCCAAGAAGCAGGAAAAATGGTTCTAGGGGCCTCATATACAGTATATTAATATATATTCAAGTTCAAGTTGTATATTCTGACATACACATTTTTAAAATTAAAATCAGAATGTACATGGTGCTCAGCAGGTGACAATGCAGAGGGGGAAAGCCCGTTCATAGAGAAGAGTGCTGAGAGCATAGAGTAAACTAGAGAGTGCATGAGCACAGAAAAGTGAGGCAACGTTCAATCCAAGCACTCCACTCCTTTTAGTATTCTCTTAACATTAAAGCTATACACAATATTTCAAAAATGTCTTTTTCTTCTGCATATAAATGTAGCTGGAAATCTGTGAAAAAAATATGAAGTACAATTATTATTTTCCTAGATAAGTTAATATTTTTATATGAAAAAATATCAGCCACAAGAAATTTAATGTCAGGTGACAGGATTTTCTCACATATTCTCACCAAATCAATTGTGCCTCAAACATTACTACTGCCCATGTCATAGTTGTTTTATTTCATGACTTCACTTTATTTCATGACTGACAGGTCGCAGGTTCGAATCCGGGCAGAGGCGGATGAGCTCCCTCTATCACCTCCAGCTCCTCATGCGGGGACATGAGAGAAGCCTCCCACAAGGATGATAAAAACATCAAATCATCCGGGTGTCCCCTGGGCAACGTCCTTGCAGATGGCCAATTCTCTCACAACAGAAGCGACTTGAGCTCCTGACATGACAAAAAAATGTCTTCACTTTATCAAGCGCAAAGTGTTTCATTAGCAAAATCCAGTATTCATAAGGTTGAAACATAAAAATCTTGCATTTTCCATTCCCATGAATTTTTCCTGATGTCTTGCATTATTTTTAAAGAAAAATAACATTTTGAATAGATAATGATCATAGAAAGAACATGCACTGACACATCATTAACCATCAGATGTTGACCATAATGTCAGAACATCCACAAAATGAAGTTTTGGACCTAGTTTCACTGCCTGTGTCTCTTTACGACAAAATAATACCAAATGTGCCATCAGATTGCTAACAAGAAAGGCTTCCTTCACATGAAAGGAGTTCACTTTTGGGATAATAAGAATTATATATCACGGGGTAGGGGATCAGGATTTTAGAGACGCTAAGGTGGGACATAGCTTTAAAAAGGCTGGGAACCATTGCTCTAGGATATTGTAGGAATGTATGAAGTTGGTTTCTAGATGTCTACTTGGTGCTGTTGCTCCACTTGTTGTTGCTGTCTGCCTTCAAGTCAATATATGGTGACCCTATGATAGGGTTTTCCTGGCAGGAGAAGTAATCCTGAAGGATTCCTCTCAGGTGGAGTGGGGAGACAACTAAATCCCCTGCCTAAACTGGACGTCTTTAGATGGAGAGGTAAGTAATCAACATTTTTCTTTGAAAGAGAAATGCAAAGAGAAAAGGTTATGACGAAGCAAAAATGAAGCAAGGGTGTTTTTCATTAACATTGTCTTCTCCTGTGAAATGTGCTCCCACTGCTACATCCTGCCAGTTAATCAGTTCAGCTGTCTAGTCATCTGCCCTGAAGGTGAACCAGGAAAAAGAAGGAATTAAGAAGTATACAGAAAAGGAGCTGATGGAATTTTAATTCATGAAGTTCTTAATTAAGGTGATAGTTATATTGGTAAAATAGTAAGCTACAAATCCCCACTCACTCATACACATTTTGATGGTTCTTTTAGAGAAAGGGAACTAAAGTTACCACTCACTCAATAAGAATATTTTTTTCTTGCACATACTTGGGACAGATGCCAGATTTTCTGAAGGGAAAGGGAAGAGGCAATACCACAAACTAAATTCCTTTCAATTCTATTTGGTAAACATTTTAGTGTCACTCTCTCACACACACTCACACACTCACACTCATACACATACTATACATTAGCCTTTTTCATTACAAGGTGACCACATGTCCTTCTTTGCAGAGGATAACCGTCTTTTTGAAGGGGTTCTTTGTCTGAAAGCATATCCAGTCCCAGTTGTCTTAAATAAGGAGAGCAGGGACCTTGAAGATGCCTAGCAACATAACCAGAGCATTTTAAACCCTGAACTAAATGTTTACATTCCCTGCTACTTTCAGACCTTGGGATTATTGTTGCTCTGTTCAGACCTTGGGATTGTTGTTGATCATAGGTTGAGCCAGCAGTGTTTCCAAGTTGAGTGAAGTAACCCCCCCCCCCCCACCTAAATTCTGTACTGGTTGGGTTTCATCTGTAGTATTATGTTCAGTTCTAGGTACATCATTTTCAGAAACATCCTGGACCTTTTCACACACCGTGCCATTTTGCTGGTAGTTGTTGGTGACACAACAGGCACGTGAGGCACCCCATGTCCCCCATGCACCCTCCCTACTTCACCCATCATATGGTGGGGTCAGGACAATGCGCGTTGTGTCTTTGCCTTTTTCCCCATCATATGAGGAAAAGGAGAGGAAGTCATATGGGGGAAAGAAGAGGAAAATGTGGGTAGCTCCTCTCAACTTCGGGAGGAATGGGGACAGGACCAAGCCAGCATCATTTGATACCACTCAACAGGCCCCATCCCAAAGAGGGAAAGGGGGCCTTAAAAACCCCTGTGTGAAGAGATCCATAGGCAAGTTGAAGTCAATTCTAAAAATGATAACAAGATAAGAGGTATGGAGAGCAAAACATAGAGGAATGGTTGAATGTGTTGAGCATGTTCATCTTAGCAAAGAGAACATTGAGGATGTCTTGATAACAGACTTTAAATATCCCAACTGCTACCAGAAAGAGGAGGCTTTTTATCTGCTGTTTCAAAGTGTAGAACTAAGGCTGCTGGTTTTAGGTTTCAAGGGTCAAACTTCAATTGAACATTAGAAGAAACCTCTTGACAATGAGAATGATTCAGCAATGGAACTAACTGCCTAGAGAAGTGGTGGGGTCTCATTTTCTGGACATCTTCAAAAAGTGGCTTGACAGCTTCCTGCTGGGGATACTCTAGCTGGAGATCCTTCATTGAGTAGTAGGATAGACTTGAGTTCTATGGCCTTCCACTTCTATGGTTCTATTATTATCGATGGGTGCCCCTCTTTTTATCAATTGGGAAGTAAGTAGATGATGTTTGCTCCACCACCACCTGTTTCTGTTTGTAACAACAGAGATCTATGGAAGGGAATACAAACGTTAATCTGCTGCTTCCTGAGTGTCAAGAGAAAAGACTCCCATTGCTTGCAGCACCATCTGCTCAGTAAGTGAACACTGAAAAGGATCCAGTTTGGAGTAACTGCATAGCTACGGAACTACAGTGGTTGCACATTTGTAACTATCCAATTCTGGCCATGGTAGTTATTTCTATATGTACATGTATCAATATCCTTAATTCTGTATGTAAATCAGTGCCTGTTATGTTTACTTTGGAGTGGGGAGAATTTTCCCTCTCTTGGTTTATGTAGGTAGCCATCCTACTTATTTCTTACCCACATGGCTTTTGTCATCCTTGTCCAACAAATATGGTCACACCATTATTTATTTATTTATTATTTATTTACTATATTTGTATAATGCTTTTCTCAGCCCTCGGGAGACTCAAAGCAGTTAACAGTAGCAAAATTCAATGCTCAAAACAACATAAAACAGATAAAAACAATTAAAACAGTAGCATATTAAACCATCAATTATACATCAATAAACATCTTGTTAGCATCTCATAATTAGAATCAGGATCCAGTCTCATCATCCAATTGTTCTATATTCCTATATTCATTACACTGCCTACTTAAATGCCTGCTCGAACAACCAGGTCTTCACTTTCCTCTGAAATGCTAACAAGGAGGGAGCCAATCTAATATCTGTAGGAAGGGTGTTCCACAGCCAAGGGGCCACCACTGAAAAGGCCCTGTCTCTCATCCCCGCCAGACATACTTATGATGCAGGTGGGACCGAGAGTAGGGCCTCTCCAGATGATCTTAACATCCTAGCTGGTTCATAGGAGGAGATGCGTTCAGACATAAGTTGGGCCAGAACCGTTTAGGGCTTTATAGGCTAAAGCCAGCACTTTGAATTGTGCCCGGTAGCAAACTGGCAGCCAGTGGAGCTGGCGCAACAGAGGAGTTGTATGCTCCCTGAGCACTGCTCCTGTTAGTAACCTGGCTGCCATCCATTGGACCATTTGAAGCTTCCGGGCCATCTTCAAAGGCAACCCCACATAGAGAGTGTTGAGGTAGTCTAATGCCACTGATAGAGAGCAAAGCTAATTCTACAGTATAAGAATTGTTCTTACTTCTCTGCCCTACCTCATTGGTCACTAACCAAAGCAGCTCTTTTATGATCATGGACCTAAAGTCTTCCTGAGAGGTCAGGATAACCTCAGCCATACTTAATTGTGCACAACTTCCAGTTCCAACAATCAGAAGCCCTTATTCTTTCTGCATGGGGAAGATGATGATGTATTTCATAGCACAACACACCTAAAGAACACTGAATATGTGGGTGCTTGTCTACATTTTTCTCTTTTCTTTTTTGTCAACTTCACTGGCAATCAACCCTTTCAAACCCTTGAGACGGACCCCTCAGCATTGGCCTTTGTCTTATTCTTAGTGAAAACAGTGTTCTGATTATCCTCTGGTGATAATTCATACTGGACCCAGTTCTCTGCCCTGAATGAGACCTTTTTGACAAGCAGTTCTTCAAGTTCTTCCAGCCCTCACCCCATCCCCATTTCTCATTGGAATTTTATCTAAGGAGGCCTCCTACAACTCTGTGTTTTCTCCACTACAAGATGAGTTCTGCTATAGAGTATGTTGCTGACTAGGGCTGTAAAATAATATTTTAAGAAAATCTTGGCCTAATATCGATGATGATTGTTTAAGTTGTTATAGAGAGGTCTGTCATAAAAAAAGATAGAATGAATGATCAATTCTACTAAATCTTTAACTTCTATAATGTTGCCCATACTTCTGTAAAACGATGAATTTATACGTGTCTCACTGTAAGTGTTCTTTTTGTGAGTGCTCTGCACAACTTTTTGACTAGAAGAATACATACATAAAAACAAGCTTTGTTAGAATGGGCAGCAGAACCCAAATACCAGCAACAATAACCAGAATACAAAACAGGTAAGAGACAGGAAAACAAAATAGGATTTTTCCTCCTCCTCTTCTATCTGCTGATGCCATTGTGTTTACACATCAAGGAAAGGGTGAAAATTCATCACAGAAAATAAGGACATCCTCAATAATTGCAAATGAGCAGGCACAAAAGAATTAATAGAGAATTTTTTTAACCCGGAATAAACCTGGATTTCAAGGTTTACTCTGGGTTAAGCCAGATTGGTCTGTAACGTTGTTTGGTTGCCTCAGGCTAATCTGGTTTTAAAAACCAAATTATAGGCCTGTGTAGATGCCATCATAGTTAGACTGTTTAAATACCTCAAGGTTACAACAAAAGGAGGGTGCAGGCCTGTTTTCTGCTGCCTCAGTGGTTTTACATTGAAGAACTGTAGATTTCAATTAAACATTAGAAGGAACTTCTTGACAATAAGAGCAGTTCAGCAAAGGAACTAGTTACTTTGAATGGTGGTGGGGTCTTCTTCCTTGGATGCCATCAAAAAGGGGCTGGGCAGCTATCTGCTGGGGATGCTCTAGACCAGCGCTTCTCAACCTGTGGATCCCCAGGTATTTTGGACTACAACTCCCAGAAATCCCAACCTGTTTACCAGCTTTTAGGATTTATGGAAGTTGAAGGCCAAAACATCTGGGAACCCACAGGTTGAGAATCACTGCTGTAGATCTTGCATTGAAAAGGGGGTTTGAGCAATGGCTATTATGCTTCCTACCAACGTTGTGATTCTATAAAATTTAGGGGCTGAAAAACTCTTCATTTTTATACATACCAAAGAAGCTGACAACAAACCCTTTATTGGTGTGTTTAGTCCCTTAATAATAGATAGAAACATAAGCATCATGTAACTTGCATTTGGAGGACATGTTAATTTAGTAGAGAAACCCAGGGCTAGATTTACTCAGATAAATAATTTCATTTAAGTAAAATTCAGACTTTTAAATATCACCATTTGATTATCAATCCTACAAGTAGATTAAACATAAATGAATTTTGCATTTAGACTGTTTAAACTTGGGCCTTATCTTCAAGCTACCTTATTATGTATGGATGTGCAAAGACAGGTATTCCAAAATCCCAAACCCTAAGTGCTTCTGATCCCAGGCATTTTCAGAGAGAGCATATGTAACCTGTGTATTTTTATTGTAAGTCACCCTGAGTCCCTTTGGGGCAATAAGGGAGGGTTAACGTTGTTGTTGCTGTTGTCGTCATCGTCGTCCTAGACTGCATTTCACTAGGAATGGTCCATACAGAAACTCAAATTCCACTGAGTTTCTTCCAAATTAGAGGCTGATTCTTGTTTAATTGTTTCATTGGTCTTGAATCCCCTTCTTTGTCCCAGAATTGTACTAAACTACAGCACCATCTGTTATACAACCACCATCCTCTCGAGAGAGAGAGACTTTCTTTCCTTTGTTGCCTTGGCCTTTGACTAATGAAAAAAGCTCTCCAAGGGTCTCTGTGACCTGTTGGATACAGCTCATCCTTGGGATGTACATTTTATGACAAATACATTATTTTAAGGCAGCAAAGCAGATTGCTTTGTGCACAGGAGTAATGGCAATGCAGTTGGCAGAGAAAGAAAGACTTGGGATGGGGGAGGGTGCTAGCATAAACTGGCCCAAATGACTGCTCTATTGAAGATGAAAGCCAGGACAATTATTAGTGAAGTATGAATTGAGTCCTCTGGATCCTCCACAGCTGAGGAAAGCTGCTCAACTGACAAGAGAGTTAGGATTTCTCAGAGAGCCTGGCTTTCAAGTTTACTGTGCTCTTTTGAATGAGAACTTTTAAAAGACTGGCAGCGGGAGTTGCTGATGAACAGGTGCCTACTGAAAGGCTGACTTTCTGATGTCTAAATGGGAGGCAATCTGCCACTGAGAAACTCATTGATTTCAAAACCGAGGGACTATGATTATGTTCAAACACATGCAGCAAATGCAGCAAAGAAGAAATGCTATTTTTTATGGCTACATAATTTTCATTCGTTTCCTGTGAGGAACCCCTGTAAGCCCCTGATCAAATTCCATTAACTACAGATAATTTATATATTTTTTCTTTGCTATTTCTTATGTCCTTACATGTGCCATATACTATGTAATATGTGGGGAATATTACATTGTTGGACTTCTCATCAACTCTCACCTTTGCCCATACCCACTGAAGCTGAAGGGAAAGGGAGTTGAACACGTGGAAGGCCATGCATTGCCCATCCTTACTACCCAACATATACTGGTCTTCTCCACAGTAAGAAACGTTTATCTGTAGACTATTTGATTTCTGCTCATCTCATAAGTGTGCATATGTTTCTATAAGTAGCCCATGGACTTATAGTGACCCCTTTAATTTCATAGGGTTTTCTTAAGCAAGGAGTACTCAAGGTGGTTTTGGCAGTTCCTTCCCCTAAAATATAACCTACAGCACCGGGTATCATTTGACAATCTCCCATCCAAGTACTAACAAGGGCAGACCCTGCTTATTTTCAAGATCAGACAGGACCTGGTACCTTTAGGGTACTTAAGCCCTTGTCTGCCAAGTATATCCATGGTAGCATAGATGTAAATATCTGAAACAGATCTGTCTATTTGTCTTTTCAGCCAAGCTTGGAAAAGTTGTTTTGAACTACAAGAATCCACCAACTAGCATGAACTGCACTCCAAAAAAGTAATCGTATTTACTCAAATCTAATGCTAACCTTTTTTAAGCTAAATGACCTTGCCAAAATTGTGGCGTGTATTAGATTTACATCATACAGTAATCTTAGTGCTGAGCCAAAGTAAAAGGGAAAGGTGCTTCAGGTACTGTACCTGGAGCTCCTCTTTGAGGGATATCATCTTTAATTAAATAGCCAGAGCTCAATGCTATAGAATCCTGGGATTTGTAGTTCAGGGAGGCACCAGCATTCGTTGGCAGAGGAGGCTCAAAACCTTGTCAAACTACAGCCCCCAGGATTCCATAACATTGAACCAAGGCAATTAAAGTGGATTTGTTCTACAGCATAGATGCACCCCAAAGTTTTCTTTTCCATCGCTGGAAGCTTTGGTGTTCTAACACAATTGTTTATAATGAAGGAATTCTAAGCAGGCGGTAACAGTAATGCATACTTTTTTCGGCCCAGTTACAAAAAGCACACTTTTTGCCACTGCGCATTACATTCAGCAGCAAATGGATGGGTTGTTTTTTTTGGTTTCAGGGTTCTGAAATCTGAGGAGCACATTAGATTCGATGGTGTCTTAGACTCTAGTGAATACAGGCATTTCAATATCTGGTTTCATGTTCTTTCAGATAATGCATGCAGAGCTATATTATTAAAGGGGTGGGAAAGGAGAAAGACCACTGGGGAATGTGCGCCTTTTATTCTGCATGTGTTGTTAACATTTCCAGCAAAACTAAGAGAACTACAAAAGCCTCTGCCATAGAGTTCTTTCTCTTTGTTAGTCACAAAGGAGCTACAAGATTCCTTTGCATACTGCATACTGATGTTCCAGACTAACGTGGCACTGTCTTTAAAGCACTGCAGGCATTGTTTTTCTTTGTGATTATGAGTTTACTATTTTTATTTAGCAAGAAGATGACAATAGGGAACTGGGGCACTGATAATTGAAAATGTGCTTAACATCCATTATGCTTAGAAATGTTTCTTTATACCTTAACAGAGACAGTTCTCTCAGACAAAGAAAGCTTTTAGGTTGCTATGCTTGGAAAGTTCTCTTGAAAGCCTATTCAAGTTGCAAAGAAAAAAATTACTTACCTTGACATTTTGAGCAGTTACAGTAGCATGATCGATGGTACTCAGATGCAAATACATAGACCCTTTTTTCTGTCCTCAGTGTCTTTTCTACCAAAAAAACAAGTATTGAGATTCAATCACAGAACCCAAACATCAATTTTATTGATGTCCTATTAGCAATAAAATACACCAACTTCATACTGCTGAAAACTGTGCTTGTTGTGTACTTTCAGGTCATTTCTGAGTCATAGCAATCCTCAGGTAAAGCTATCAGGGTGGCTTCTTGGCAAAAGTTGTTTGGAGGGAGCGCTCTTGACCTACTCTGAGACTGAGGGGCCTTCCAGATAGACCCTACATTCCAGGATGTGATCCCAGGATTTCTGTTTATTCCAGATTATCTGGCAGTGTGGACTCATATAATCCAGTTTAAAGCAGAAAACCTGGGATCACATCCTGGGATACAGGGCCCATCTGGAAGGGCCCCGAGAGAGTATGATTTGGGTTCAATAGCTGAGTGGGAATATGAACCCTGTTCTTCAGAATCATCATCTGATTTTCAAACCACTACACTACACTGGCTATATCCCCTATATCTTTGTTTTCAAATCAAATAGATTTAATAAATCTTATTGTCACAACAGAGTATAAAAACCGGAAAGAAATCCTGAAGTTTTGGAGCAGTATAGTGATTGCTGTAGCTAAGTACTTTTAAAGAGTAAATTGAAGCTCTGACAAAGACAAGAGTGATCCACAGCCTCAACAGATAACAATAAAAATGTGATAGCATTATAGAGATCCAGCATAGTGTAGGAGTTTGAGTTGAATTAGATTCTTTGCTGAAATCCCTGCTGAGCCATGAAAACCCAATGGATGGCCTTGGGCAAGTCTTCAGCTTCCTAAGAGGAAGGCAATGGTTAACCCCCCTTAAATAAATCTTGCCAAGACAAACCTATGATAGAGTCATCATAGTTAAAAGTCAACTTGAAACACCTCTCAAGAACAATGACAGCAACACTGAAATGTTTTAATACCCAAAGGCCCAGTTATTATCTGAGGTAGATCCAGGGGCGGCCCATCCATTACTCGAAGTAAGCGGTGGCGGAATACTTTTTTTGCCAGGGGGCGCTGTTCTGTCCTTAGGCCACGCCTCCTCCTGCAGGCCCCATGCGCCCTCCACAGCCTTCTAATGGAGAAGTGCAGGCCCCGCCCACTAGGCGAGAGGGAAGTCCTCCCTCCACGTGCTGCCAGGAGGCAGCCAGCCAGCCAGCCAGGCTCTTTCTTTCGCTTTCCCTTTCCTTCCCTGCAGCTGAGCCTGGACCCCTCTCAGGGCAGCAAGGAGGCCTGGTCAAAAGGTACTGCAAATGTCATCTTCTGTACATGCCTCCCCCAAACCCCTCTAGTATTTGGTAATGGAAGTCCTATATGCCAAGCTTGGTTCAATTCTATTGTTGGTGGAGCTCAGAATGTTCTTTGGTGCTTGGTAAACTGCAATTCCCAAATGTCAGGGTCTATTTTTCCCAACCCCCTCTCCAGTATTTTCTGTTAGTCATGAAAGTCCTGTATGCCAAGTTTGGTTCAGTTCTATTATTGGTGGAGTTCAGAATGCTCTTTGGTGCTTGGTGAAGCATTCTCACCTGATGTTTCACCCACATCTATGGCAGGCATCCTCAAGAGGCTGTGAGGTCTGTTTGTAACTAGGCAAGTGGGGTTTGTATATCTGTGGAATGTCCAGGGTGGGAAAAAGAACTCATGTCTGCTTGAGGTAAGTGTGAATGTTGCAATTGGTCATCTTGATGAGTATTTAATGGCCTTGCAGCTTCGAAGCCGAGCTAGTTGCTGCCCAGGAATCCTTTGTTGGGAGCGGTTAACTGGCCCTGATTGCTTCATGTCAGGAATTCCCCCCCTTTTTTAGTGTTGCTCTTTATTTATTGTTCTGATTTTAGAGGGTTATTTTAGAGGGTACTGGTAGCCAGATTTTGTTCCTCTGAGGTTGCCTGCCATAGATGTGGGGAAAATGTCAGGAGAGAATGCTTCTGGAACATGGCCATACAGCCCAGAAAACTCACAGCAACTCAGTGATTCTGGCCATGAAAGCCTTCCACAACACATTATTATGTTTATTTATACCCTGCTTTTTCTCTCCCCAAGAAGACTCAAGTTGGCTTAGATTAAAAACATTTCAGTACAGTTTAAAATCCACAAATATGCAAACATTAAAATGGAATTAAATATCATTGGTATTTTAAAAATTCAGTTAAAATCCATAAAAAACATATCCAAAACTAAAAACTGCAGCAGACCCTGACTTGATCTTTAAAACCTTTTAAAGCCTGCATTAGATTACCAAATGTAATGTCCCTTTATACACACTGCTTTATATTAATTTCCCCAGTATTCCTTTATCTGATTTGTCATCAACACACTTAATGGACTGCAAAAATATGATCCTGTGTGATTCCTTTCCATTGCTGGCCGAATAGTTTAAATTTGGATAATATTTTGACTTTGATATTTTAGCAATTATATTTTGCAGCAGTGTCTTTTGGGTTGCTAACTCTTGTCCTTCCACTTATCCTTCCATCAGTTCCAGGGCTCAATCCCAACTGCTGTTGGACGAGACACTATGGAGCTCTATATTTATATTTCCACAGTACAAAGTGGCAAAATCAAAGACTGCTTTGGGATTTTTTAAAAAAAAATGTTTTCAAACCATGGATGGTTGAAGCAGTGGTTGCAGAACACCAACTGTGTAACACTGTCACTGTACGAGTAAAGCAACAACAAAATGCTCCCCTGCCCTTAGGTGTATAATTTAATTAAAACATGACACAAAGGCAAAGGGATGCCAGTGTGGGAAGGGATGAAGGGCCTGTCCAGACAGGCCCTATATCCCAGGATGTGATTGCAGGTTTTCTGTTTATCCTGGATTATCTGGCAGAGTGGACTCATATGATCCAGTTTAAAGCTGAAAACCTGGGATTTATTTATTTATTTGTCATGTCAGAACAACCAGTCAAATTATGTTACATTTCTAACAGAACAAAGCAAAACAAGCAGATTACAAAATTTGTGAGTATGGTAGTTGATTAAATGTCCTTTGATCAGTATCTGGCCACTTGGAGTGCTTCTGGTGTTGCCGCAAGAAGGTCCTCCCTTGTGCATGTGGCAGGGCTCAGGGTTCATTGCAGCAGGTGGTCAGTGGTTTGCTCCTCTCCACACTCGCACGTTGAGGATTCCACTTTGTGGCCCCATTTCTGAAGGTTGGCTCTGCATCTCGTGGTGTCCGAGCGTAGTCTGTTCAGCGCCTTCCAAGTCGCCCAGTCCTCTGTGTGCCCAGGGGGGAGTCTCTCATCTGGTATCAGCCATGGGCTGAGGTGCTGGGTTTGAGGCTGCCACTTTTGGACTCTCGCTTGCTGAGGTGTTCCAGCGAGTGTCTCTGTAGATCTTAGAAAACTATTTCTAGATTTAAGTCGTTGACGTGCTGGCTGATACCCAAACAGGGGATGAGCTGGAGATGTCTCTGCCTTGGTCCTTTCACTATTGGCCGCCACTTCCCGGCGGATGTCAGGTGGCGCAATACCGGCTAGGCAGTATAATTTTTCCAGTGGTGTAGGGTGTAAACACCCTGTGATAATGCGGCATAGGGCCTGTCTGGAAGGGCTCCATGGCTTCACATGCCACCTGTTTCTCCAAGGCCAAAGCAGTGGCAGTTGGATGGAAGGAGGGCTCTTCATCTGCTTCTGGGTCAAGCACATGCAAGAGCAAACTTCAGCCCTCCAGGTGTTTCGGACTTCAACTCCCACAATACCTAACAGCCGGTCTAGCACTTTGTAATGTAATACAGGTTGAGTATCCCTGATCCAAAGTGCTTTGAACTAGAAGTGTGTAAATCACTTTGAGTCCTCCTGAGGGTGAGAAAAGCGGTATACAAATACTGTAAATAAATAAATAAAATGTTTGGGATCATGGGATAGCTGTTTACATACACAATGACACATTTCAAAGATAGCACCCAAGATGAAACACAAAAGAGGCATGCACGAGGCCTCTTTTCCCACGTGCCCGGCAATGCCGCTGCGCATCCCTCTCTTGGCATTAGGAAATGTGCGCCCTGCATCGCCCTCCTTCTCCATGCACTTCCTAACGCTGGGAGAAGGATGCACACTGGCGTTGTTGTCTTCCTTGGCCTGCAAGGAGGAGGAGGAGAGGAGGACAACGTGCGCACTTGTGAGGGAAGGATGGAGGGAGAGCATGCTCCCTGCATGAGGGCTCTTTTTCCGTGCGCCTGGTAATGCCGGCGCGTGTCCCTCTCCCGGAGTTGCAAAGCGTGTGGGGGAAGAGAATGCAAAGCGCATACCCAGGAGCCGATGGAGCACAGGGCCTCTTCTCCTGTGTGAAGAGGGGCAGCATTGCAAGTGCCTCTCCAGGCAGCTGTGCCATCACCTCTCTCAGGGCGGCAAGGAGGTTTCTTCATGAACGGAAGTGACTGAAGGTACTGCAAATCTAAATTATTGTACATGTTTCCCCAAAACCCCTCCAGTATCAGAGTCTATTTTCCCCAAATCCCTTCAGTATTTTGTGTTGGAACTACATCAACACTGACAAAGAAACAACAAGAAATACTATTTATTTATTACAAGCATTAATAAATTACATATATTAGAAACCAACTTTCTTATTACTTTCTTTTCAAGATCACTAGACTGGATCACAGCAACGCGTGGCAGGGGATGGCTAGTGTGTGTGTGTGTGTATGTATGGCTGGCATGGGCCAACTTCAGCCCTCCATGTGTTTTGGACTTCAATTCCCACAATTCCAAACAGCCAGTAGGAAGTCCTAAATACCTGGAGGGCCAAAATTTGTCCATGCCCCCATAGATAGATAGATAGATAGATAGATAGTGATTGGTTTTGGGGGGGGGGGCGCCAAAATACTGTTTGCTTACCATTGAAAATTACCTAGGGCCGCCTCTGGGTAGATCTACTTGTCTTTTTTCAGATGCAATGGTACAATTTACTCTGAAAAGGAAAACACATTCAATCAATAATTATGGCCAATGAGCCAAGTAAACCCTGACTAGCACGTTAATCACAACTTTTCCCCAGTTACTATGTTGTGATGGCACGCTTGAGACTATGGGAAAACTATAGTGTCTGGCTTTACTCGGGTGCTCTTTGTATACCTTCTGTTAAGATTAAGACCCTTAGCAGACAGAAGCACTTTAGGTAAGGTGAAAAGATAACCAAAATGAGTTTACTGCAAACAAGATGAATAAAGGGTTAACTCCACCCCGGACTATCGTAAGATAACTTCAAACAATACATTACAAAAGGATCCTTTGCTGGCTGCAGTCATCTCTCTGGAGTCTTCTGCTTCTGGTGCAATGCGATGGTTATAAACTGTCTCAATCTTCTTTCTTGTGAAGCATAAGTTGGTCATAAGCTTCTGTTGTCCTTTGGTCAGGTGGCATAAAAATACTGCTGAATGCAGATGTTTTTTGGATTGCTTGGCCCTAAGATACCACAATGCCCCAAGCCTCTACTGACTGTAGAAAAAGGAGGAGTCCAGCAAGAGAGCTCTATACAAGGAAATGGAATAGACCAACTAACACTGACCTCTGGGGAGATTTTAAGCTCTACCCAAAAAAACGAATACAAAGGAAGGTATCTACACACTATTAGGAAAACCTATAAACAGGGGGAACTGAAACAGGAGAGGAAAAGGCAGAGCCAAAATTTCACATAGGACCTCTCTGAAAACCTAGACTTTGGGGAAAACACTATAGACCCCACTCCAGGAGACATGCAGACAGGGGATGGGTAATCCATATTTCTATGAAATGTGTACAATGTCTATAGGACTTGTTACATTTCTCATGCTTGCCATGTAGCCATTTTTAGATTTTTATTAAAGACGTTTATATGCAATAAATCTATACAGTCAAAAAATAAAGCAAAAGAAAAAATAAAACAGAAAAAGCATAATAAAGAATGATATAGTAAGAAAGAAAAGAATATACATTTCACTTCCAACCTTCCTAATTATGATGATACAAAAACATGTAAAATAGCTTCTTCAAATATAATAATCCTTTCCTCACGTGTACTGCTTAAACCAATCTACTAATTATCTAAACCTACAGTCAACACGTTCCTGTCATTTCTCTGCAAAAAACCAATTAATGCTTCCCAGGCTTTTAAAAAAGGTCACCAATGATTTTCTCTGATCGAAGTTGTTAATTTGTCAATTTCAACTAAATCTGGCAGTCTTAATAGGCATTCTTTACTCACTGAATGTCATGAAGCTAAAATGATTTTGGTTCAGTTATATTATACACAAACATACAAGTGGATGCATCTGGAAAATAATTAAGGCATTGAGTCATAAAAAGTAAACTCAAGTTTGTACGGGGTTGGGGGAGAAACCTTGGGTTGCATGGCTGGTTTTCTGTAAAAGAGAGAGAAGGAAAAAGAGGGAAGGCTGGGCTCCCTTCACGTAAGTGGAGATTTTGGCTTAAAGAGGAGTGTGCCTGGTCATGTTTTCAGTTGGCAAAGGTCCTAAAATAAATGGAAATTGAACACTGAGGGTTGCTTTCCAAATAATCTTATACACTGATTTGTATTTCTGTGTGATTTAAGATTTTGCTTTCAAACAGCAGGCCTTTATATGACACTTTGGATGTTTCCTCTGGGTTGAGGGAACAGAAAGTCAGCAGTGACAGCCGAACACCAACTGTTGGACCAAATACAGATATATTAGAGAGCAATGAAGAATGGCAGCATAAAATTCAGATTCCTGGCTTGGGCTGCAAGTGTGTCCTAAGAAGTAGATCTCATCTCAGAAAGAAAAGTGGAAAAGAAAAATATATGAAGTTTTTTAAAACAAGAACTGAATTTTTTAAAAAAAACAAGTGCAGCAAGTCCTTCTGTATGTTCTGAGGTGCCCAATGAGTGATCCACCTAGTAGTATTACTAATTTTCTCAGCACGAACCAAATAGGCATGTATCTTATCTAGTCTTTCTTTGGTTCTTTACTATCTCCTCCGACACTCAAACAGACTGCGTTATCTTAAAGCAGGCAGTGACAGTGTCTTCTTTCTTCAAATGCATGCTCCTCCTTTCAAAAATGTTCCCACTAAACCAAAAATGTGGTCATCACCCTTTTGCTCCTCTCTCCTTTCCCAGGGAATGGTATATTTTCTCAGTTCTGGCAGAATTGTTTATGAGAAATTTTCTGTCTCTGGCAATTTGCAGCCCATCTGTGCTACTGAAAGTGATTCTAACTTCAGCTGACAGCTGGCTGGATGTTCCAGCCCACATTTTAAGAAATGAACACCCATATAGGCTTTTGCTGCTGCCACTAAAATGTCACAGATCAATTTTAAAGTAATGTCACCAAACCACCAGCTTTGTCTATAGGTGTACAAGACATAGAGATTTGTCGGTTAAGAAAATGTTAATATAAATAAGCTTCTCAACAAACTTCCCCATTGTATTCATGCAACATGGATAAAATGTAGACTAGATAATGGTTCTATTAGGTGGATTTGCAGCTGGTTGACAGACCCGTGCCAAAAATGATTGCAAATACTTTCACATTATACCAGAAAGAAGGAACAACTGTGGTGCTGCAAAGGTGTTGTGTTGGGTTTAGTGTTGTTTAGCTTCAGAAGTGACTTGCAATTTCTCAAGTCGCCGCTGACATGAAAAAAAAAAGCTTCTTTATGAAAGATCTAGATAAAGGAATACAGGAACTGTTTGTCCAGTTTGTAGTTGATAGTGAATTGGCATCATAGCTAGGATCCCAGAAGACAGAGCCAAATTTCAAGTTTTGTTGCTTTTTTTCATGTCAGGAGTGACTTGAGAAACTGCAAGTCGCTTCTGGTGTGAGAGAATTGGCCATCTGCAAGGACGTTGCCCAAGGGACGCCTGGATGTTTGATGTTTTGCCATCCTTGTGGAAGGCTTCTCTCATGACCCCACATGGGGAGCTGGAGCTGACAGAGGGAGTTCAACCCACTCTCCCTGGATTCAAACCGCTGACCTGTCAGTCAGCAGTCCTGCTGGTTCAAGGGTTTAACCCATTCTGCCACCACGGTTTCAAGTGACATCAAATTAGCAAGGTGGCCCAAAACTAGCAAAACAATTTTTGCAGGAACAACTATATACTTACATTCTATACTTTGCACTCCTTCCTTTAACACACTTTCCAGTCTCCTCAGAGCAACCACTGAAGCCTTGCTGTATTTAGACATCTATAGTACCAGAAACTATCCCATAGAATTATCTCAAAAACATCTTAGATGCTATTTTTGTAAAAACATTTGATCAGCAAGTTAAAATATTTTATTCAGGAAAACATAGCAGCAGGACCTAATTGTTTGCATTTAAATGGATATTACATTGCTATTAGTTTTCTTTCGCTTCTGGTGCTATGCATCTTTTTTAAAAACACATTAATTTCCTTTTATGTGTACCATTTGGGGTATTTAATAAACAAATAGCTATCGGGTTGTATAACAAAAAGACAGACAGAGCCACTTTGGTGCAGGCTGGTTCCCATGGCTACTGCAGCCATTCCCAGAGTTCATTAGACTTTGAAGCCAAGTGCTGACACACTGGTGACACATCTGAATTTTCAGATCTTTTTGCTCAGGGGGGCTTGGATGCATGGACCTTTCTCAAGTCACTTGCTCCGGTTTATTTTTCTGCGAGACAATCAAATGGATCTCCTGCTACACATCATTATTTCACTTGCCTATTGGTGATTCAAATGATGATTCAGTTGCCTGTTGAGTGCTTCACGTAAAGATGGGAAATTTAGAAGCTCATCATATGAAGCAGGAAAATTGCAATTATAGCAGGACAGCAGCATATTTGGCTGGGAGTTATTGCATGAGGAAGGATGTGATGTAATAAGTCCCATGGTTATCCTGCTGCAGTGGAGTCCCCAGTGGTGCAATGGGTTAAACCCTTGTGCCAGCAGGACTGAAGACTGACAGGTCAGCTCCAGCTCCACGCGCGGTGACATGAGAAAAACCTCTCATGAGAATGGTAAAACATCAAAACATCCAGGCATCCCCTGGGCAATGTCCTTGCAGATGGCCAATTCTCTCACACCTAAAGCGACTTGCAGTTTCTCAAGTTGCTCCTGACATGGGGGAAAAAATCCTGCTGTAATTGCGATCCACCTGCCTTGTGTAATAAAGTCCATGGTGAGAAATTCTCACTACATTATATTTACACTTTTAAAAAATTACTGTGAATGTTGGGTTTTTTTCATAACTCTGCAACCTTCTTCATCAATAATGATCTGGCATCCTTTGTCTTTCAACTTTGATACAGAAATTGCAAACACTGAATAAACAATAGAACTCCGTCTGAAGAATCTGGGACATGCTCAGTGCGGCAACTGGGAGGAACAAAAGCAGGAGGTGGAACTGGGAGTAGTTGAGAGGTAGCACACCTGGCCTGGCGGTTCCAGAAGGCACCCGTTAGTTTTGACTGCAATAATAAAACTTCTGTAATTTATAATCTCCTCATTCCTGATCTTAATTGGGAAACAAAGCCAGGAATATTTAAAGGAAGGCCTGTCTTAACACCAACATCATGTAAGTCTGGGACATCTCTTGGGCTGAATTTTCATATCTTACCCAGAATCAACAGCTCTGAATTTTCTCACATCAAGAATATAAGGATCTGGATGACCACAAATAGCTTTTTTTTCTGAACTCAGATAAGGTAGGGTTTTTTTAAAAAAAAATTACACTTCCCCAAATGCCCAGCAAGTGTGGCCAGTGTGGCGATTCTGGGATTTGTCGACAAAAAGGTAATTCTGCCAGGCCTTGAATTTCCACATGTTTCTACTATTGCTACAAAAAGTCAAAAAAGAAATTGCTGAAAATTCCTTTGATTGTTGTTGCTATTATTTTTGTAAAGTTCCTCTTCCTTCTTTCACAAATGTTATTTTACAAAGGTTAGCTGTTATGGTGATTATTCCAGTAGGGAGCCTTCAAAACACCATTGTAGAGATTTTATTGTTGTTATAGAGTTTTTATAATCACCCTGCTAAATGAGGATGCCATTATTTATTCTTTGTTCCCTCTTCAATAATGCCACACGACCTTTTCTTTATTAACACTGGAATGGATCCAGCACAAATCTCCCGCAGAAGGAATGCCGCCTTCCATCACCAGCCGGAAGCCTTTTGTTTGCTGGCAGAGCGAGAAAAAAAGGCAATCTTTGCCAAGCTCAAGGGTGTAGCTATGATGGTGAATGCGTGCATTGCACCCTCAAAATAAAAATTCTTCCACCTTAAATGAAATTGTCCTTCAGTCCACAACCTTCTAGTATTGTAGAAATTGAAAACCTCAATCAAACATTTAGAAATGCAGCTCAGGCATCCAATCAAAGGGGCAGATACCCACATGGCAGTGGAATTTGGGGAGAAAGGAAGATCACACACCAAAATGACTTCTGACATTTCTTTGTTCTTAGTGGAAATGTTCTCAGAAGAAGTTTGCTTGGAAATCTTAATCTGGCCTATTCTTTTTAAAATTCTGTAGGAAATGTCTTTCTTAAGATACAAAATTTCTTCAGGGTTTAAAAAAATCGCATCTGGCCACTGATTTAAAAAAAAAACTTTTAAAAGATGAATGCTTTCTTAAGCCAGACTTGTGGTTTCTGATCCACTTGGGGCTGTTCTACTGTATCAATATGCAATTTCACCTCTACCCCTCTTAATGACTACTGTATTAAGCAGTAATTCTATCCACAGACAGAATTTTCCTGTAATCTCCATGCTTTTCAGCTCCATCAGTTCATGCACTTTGCAGGTAATCAGGACTTGAGAGACAAAAAGGTGAGAAATCAAATGGAAAATGGTTGGGGATCTAGATGCTTGAAGGCCCTTCAAGACTGGCCCTATATCCCAGGATCTGATCCTGGGTTTTCTGTTTATCCCAGATTATTTGGCAGTGCCAAATCATATAATCAAGATTAAAGCAGAAAACCTGGGATCAGATCCTGGTATAGAGGGCCTATCTGGAAGGGCCCTGAGAATCTATGTAGCAAATGTAACTAAATTAGTCCCCTGACAGACTGTTTATTCAACCCTCATTGCACTTCTTCAAATTCTGGCTTTATCCTCTTTGGTCAAGAAAAAAATGAATTAGATTTTATTAAAGCCTTCAGATCCAGCAACTCTCAACTTAAATGAACCGCAACCACTATCTACAACACTGTTTAAGAATCCCAAATCCCAGAGTTTCACATACCAAAGTTAATTTCTGTGTGCGCCTTTCTTTTTTGCAGGGTTGTTTTTTTGGGAGGGAGTTGTTATTTTTCGCAGTATTTTCAACCCTCAGAAGGTTGTTGTTGTTGTTGTTGTTCATTCATTCAGTCGTCTCCGACTCTTCGTGACCTCATGGACCAGCCCACGCCAGAGCTCCCTGTCGGCCGTCACCACCCCCAGCTCCTTCAAGGTCAGTCCAGTCACTTCAAGGATGCCATCCATCCATCTTGCCCTTGGTCGGCCCCTCTTCCTTTTGCCTTCCACTTTCCCCAGCATAATTGTCTTCTCTAGGCTTTGCTGTCTCCTCATGATGTGGCCAAAGCACATCAACTTTGTCTCTAGTATCCTTCCCTCCAATGAGCAGCCGGGCTTTATTTCCTGGAGGATGGACTGGTTGGATCTTCTCGCAGTCCAAGGCGCTCTCAGAACTTTCCTCCAACACCACAGCTCAAAAGCATCTATCTTCCTTCGCTCAGCCTTCCCTAAGGTCCAGCTCTCACATCCGTAGGTGACTACAGGGAATACCATAGCTTTGACTAGGCGGATCTTTGTTGCCAGTCTGATGTCTCTACTCTTTACTATTTTATCGAGACTGGACATTGCTCTCCTCCCAAGAAGTAAGCGTCTTCTGATTTCCTGGCCACAGTCTGCATCTGCAGTAATCTTTGCACCTAGAAATACAAAGTCTGTCACGGCCTCCACATTTTCTCCCTCTATTTTCCAGTTGTCAATAATTCTTGTTGCCATAATCTTGGTTTTTTTGATGTTTAGCTGCAACCCAGCTTTTGCGCTTTCTTCTTTCACCTTGATTAGAAGGCTCCTCAGCTCCTCCTCGCTTTCGGCCATCAGAGTGGTGTCATCTGCATATCTCAGAAGGTACAGGAGCAGAAAAGTTATCCCTGGGCATACCACATTGCCTGCATCTATCTTATAGCTTCATTTACCTAGTTCTTATGAAAATAAGCTAGTAGCAAATACATGGCAATATGCTTGCTTGCCAAAACAGAGAGAAAAAAGATAGATGTTTATATTTGCGTACCTTCTTTTAGTTAGCTGTGATGCCATAAATTTGAAAATTGTCTAAGTCCTATGGATAGATGAGGGATGCCTGGCAAGCTTCGCTAACCACAGATGTTTCAAGTCAGGAATCAGGAATTTCAATAGGTTGAAGGCAAAAGACAGAGACTTTATTCAATTTGCGTTAAAGGGACACTCATACAGCATGGAGGTACAAGTGTAAAAACATAATTACAAGTAGACATTTTAATACACAAAAGTTTTCATGCACTAACATTGCAATGTTTCGAAACTGCCTCTCTTTCTCTGATTGGCCAGCGCCGAGAAGCGGACGGCATTTCCCAGACCTTTGAATGGTCAGGAGGCAGGTCCTATCTGGTGTGTGCCCTGATTGGAGGAGGTGATAGTGACATAGCCAGGGATCTTTTCCCAGCTGGGCAGGGAGGCCCCGGGGCTTCCAATGGGCCAGCAAAAGTGGTCTTGGAGGAGGAGAGGTCTCCAGGGAATTATGTCAACCCCTGGGTGGGGAGCAATGGAATGATGGAGACAAAGAAAAGTCCAAAAGTTGAATTGACAGGATCATGCAGATAACAGGTCCTGTTAGAGAAGACAATGACAGCTGTTTTTCCAGACATCTTCCCATGCTGGGAAGACAAAGACCTTTGTCCCATGGATAGCTGAGATCTTCAAAAAGGGAAATCTTAGGCAGCAGGCAGATGGTCTCCTGCTGAGATCCCGGAAGATTCTTTGTTCCATAGATTATGTCGCATCTTGGGTTCCCACACAGGGCATGGAATGGGTATCTGGAATTGCTGAAAAGGTAGTTTGAGAGGTTACTGTAGTTCATGAGTTCATGCATATTTGCCTTCATTTTATAGAGTTCAATAAGAATAACAATATAAAAGAGAGTTTGTGTGGTGTTTTTGGTATTGGCTTATAGAGGGAAAAGGAGTGAAAAGGAGGGGGGGTCTCGCCATTGCTGAGCATAAGGTTGTTATTGTTCATTCGTTCAGTCGTCTCCGACTCTTCGTGACCTCATGGACCAGCCCACGCCAGAGCTCCCTGTCGGCCGTCACCACCCCCAGCTCCCTCAAGGTCAGTCCAGTCACTTCAAGGATGCCATCCATCCATCTTGCCCTTGGTCGGCCCCTCTTCCTTTTGCCTTCCACTTTCCCCAGCATAATTGTCTTCTCTAGGCTTTCCTGTCTCCTCATGATGTGACCAAAGTACTTCAACTTTGTCTCTAGTATCTTTCCCTCCAGTGAGCAGTCGGGCTTTATTTCCTGGAGGATGGACTGGTTGGATCTTCTCGCAGTCCACGGCACTCTCAGAACTTTCCTCCAACACCACAGTTCAAAAGCATCTATCTTCCTTCGCTCAGCCTTCCCTATGGTCCAGCTCTCACATCTGTAGGTTACTACAGGGAATACCATGGCTTTGACTATGCGGATCTTTGTTGCCAGTCTGATGTCTCTACTCTTTACTATTTTATCGAGATTGGACATTGCTCTCCTCCCAAGAAGTAAGCGTCTTCTATTTCCTGGCCACAGTCTGCATCTGCAGTAATCTTTGCACCTAGAAATACAAAGTCTGTCACAGCCTCCACGGTTTCTCCCTCTATTTTCCAGTTGTCAATCATTCTTGTTGCCATAATCTTGGTTTTTTTGACATTTAGCTGCAACCCGGCTTTTGCGCTTTCTTCTTTCACCTTGATTAGAAGGCTCCTCAGCTCCTCCTCGCTTTCGGCCATCAGAGTGGTGTCATCTGCATATCTGAGGTTGTTAATGTTTCTTCCAGCAATTTTCACCCCAGCTTTGCATTCATCCAGCCCCGCACATCGCATGATGTGTTCTGCATACAAGTTAAAAAGGTTGGGTGAGAGGATGCAGCCTTGCCGTACGCCTTTCCCAATCTTGAACCAGTCTGTTGTTCCGTGGTCAGTTCTTACTGTTGCTACTTGGTCCTTGTACAGATTCCTCAGGAGAGAGACAAGGTGGCTTGGGATGCCCATCCCACCAAGAACTTGCCACAATTTATTATGATCCACACAGTCAAAGGCTTTAGAATAGTCAATGAAGCAGAAGTAGATGTTTTTCTGAAACTCCCTGCCTTTCTCCATTATCCAGCGGATATTGGCAATCTGGTCCCTCATTCCTCTGCCTTTTCTAAACCCAGCTTGAACATCTGGCAACTCTCGCTCCATGTATTGCTGGAGTCTTCCTTGCAGGATCTTGAGCATTACCTTACTGGCATGAGAAATAAGGGCCACTGTACGGAAGTTGGAGCATAAGGTGGGAAGAGTTATTTGCTTTATTTATTTATATTTTATCCCCTCTGAACATGCACTTATTTGCATGGCGAGAATAAAGATAAAAAGAAATATAAAAATACATTGTAGCAGGGGGTTGAGAATGGAGGTGTTCTTGATACATTATGATTGCCTGGATTGTAGCTTGTGTGGGGGAAAAAGGAGAGAGAAAGACCATGGGACGATCTCCACAGAAGCTCTGGCTTTTTGCTGTTGCAGACCAGTTCATGCTGAACAGCAAAGATGGTGGTGTGTGTACATGTGTGGGAGTTCAGAGATTATGGAGCTGGTGTTGCTGCAGGTCCTAAGATGCTCAAGAGAGGCTGTGTGGATGGTAAGTGTTTCCATTCATCTGGCCTTCCGTTCTTGGGAAGCTGTAATTCCCATGGGTACCAAACTATGTCTTCTTTTTCTTAGGGGAGAAGTTGGGGGTCTTTGATGACAACAGTTTGTTTATTCAGAAAGTTTAAATGACTTTTTTCTTGTGTGCCTTCAAGTCACTCAGGGTGAACCTAACACAGAGTTTCCTTGGTAAGATTTGTTTTGAAGATTTGCTTTCTTCTGATGGCCGAGAGAGATGTGAGTTGCTCAAGGTCACCTAGGAGGTTTCCATGGCTGAGTGGGGATTTGAACCCTGATCTCCAAAGTCACAATCTGATGTTGAAACCACTACGCCACTGACTAATAACTAAATGACTAAAGCCATGCAAAATACAAAGCAGCATTTTGGATAAGCCAGTAAATTGTAATGTTAACAGTTAAATATTTTACAATTACATTGTTGACATTTGAAACTTGGTTTTTAAAGCCAGTGCAGGATAGTAAAGCTTAAGATTAATGAATACCTCATTCCCATTTTGGGCAGGTACAAGGAAAGAAAGGTTTTATTAACCACAGATTGCATAGTTTGACACAAAGCATTTATGAAACGGCTGTCAGGCAAAAACACGCAAATATGAATTAATAGATAAATAGCTGACAAACCATCTTATGTCGTTCTCACAGTCCAAAAGATCAAAGCAAAACTACGATTCCACCTGCCAGTAATTCCTGAGACAGATTCCTGGCTGTTCAGGAGAGAACTAGTATGGGAAATGTCTCTCATTAACATGCCAAATACCTTGACAGGCCTCTGATCCTTGTAGGAGGGAGGCCAAGGCAGGCAAGGGTTCTACAGTTGTCCAGTGTATCTCTTTATAATTAAATGCACTGCTAAAGGTGATTATGTATGTATGTATGTATGTATGTATGTATTTCTGATAAATACCTTTCTCTACCCTGGGGGGACCCAAGGCAGCTTACACTTAGGCAACTATTCGATGCCTTCAAAAAACAATATACAATTACAAATATTTAAATAGAATTATAAAAATAAATTTACATGTTTTAAACATATAAAACAGTGCCGTCACTTTTAACCACATTTTCCAAAGTCATAGTCTGGGTTGCTCCGATAGTAATTGCAAATCATTCCATATTTAGCTATTGCACAAGATCTCCAAAGGCTTGATCAAAAAGCCACATTTTTACTTTCTTGTGGAAGGTCAGGAAGGAGGGAGTTGATCTAATATTCCTAGGGAAAAAATTCCACAGTCAAGGGGCCACCACTGAGAAGGTCCTGTCTCTCATCCCCATCAATCGCGCCTGTGAAGGAGGCAGGACGGAGAGCAGGGCCTCCTCTCATAGGGAGAGATCCATTCAGACAGTTAAGCTGGGCCAGAACCCTTTCGGGCTTTATAGGCTAAAGCCAGCACTTTAAATTGTGCTCAATAGTCGACTTGCAGCCAGTGGAGCTGATGCATCAGGGGCAGGCATGTAGCCGGGGGGGGGGAGGGGGGGGCTCGTCCGAAATTTTCATGGTGGTTCACGAAAAGGCCTTATTGGTGCTTTATTTAAACTGTTATGTTTATTCATATCATGATCTGATCACCATACTCAATATATCCCATATGCATGGGGGTATTGGGGTAATGAAACAAAAGGTTTGCTAGGCTAGACCCTCTTTCACTCAGACTCAGCCCCCCCCCGAAAATCAGCCCCCCCCCCCGAACCGCCCCCCTGAAAAAAAATTCAGCCCCCCCCCCCCAAACAAAATTCTGGCTACGGGCCTGAACAGGGGAGATGTATGCTCCCTGTACCCTGCTCCAGTGAGCAAACTGGCTGCTGCTCATTGGACTATTTGAAGCTTCTGACGAGTCTTCAAAGGCAACCCCACGTAGAGCGCATTGCAGTGATTTATTCAGGATGTAACCAGAGTGTGGACTACCATGGCCAAGTTTGACTTTGTGATATACATCACAAACACACAAGTGTTAATGAGAGCACACCCGTGCACACACCAGGACTCTCACCCAAGTCTAAGTCCTTTGTTGAATTCCTCCCTTCCTTTCAATCTAAGGAATGTATTGAATGAGGCAAGTCAAACTGAAGTGCAGCACGATAATTGCAGCTTTGGTTGAAGTTTCCTACATGAGGTTGTTCCTCCTTAGTTGGTGTTCCATGAGGGACAGTTTTAAAGTAATTCTTTTTACTACCTGAAAAAAACCATTCATGATCTCCTTTCCTGCTCATTTTGTGCTATGATACACTGTACCATGTGAAAGTTGCACTTTTACTAGTGGGAGTATTTAATTATTTATTAATTTCGGTCATTTCTACCCCGCCCTTCTCACCCCCTAGGGGGGACTCAAGGCAGCTTACATCCGGCACAATTCGATGCCAACAGTTACAATAAAATGTAATAGCAATAACACAATAGATTAAAAACAAACAATACAGTACAATACAACACAATACAATATCAACTACTTCAGGTGGAGGGCTGAAATATGGCAATGGCTCTCAACTCCAAAGTCTAGCTGTTTTCTCTGAAGCTGGAAGGAGTGGGGAGGGGGGAGATGAAGCTGTGGGATGGATGGGCAAGGGTCCCAGACAGCCTTAGCTCCTTAGATTAATGGTTGAAGGAGGTATGGTGTTATAGTACTATAACTCTACAATGCTGTGATGTGTGTTATACATCTTCATGTGTGTGTGTGTGTGTGTGTGTGTGTGTGTGTGTGTCTTGAGAGAGGTAGTGAGCAAGCAATCCAAAATCTTGTGCTGATAAGGAAGAAAGCAATCCCACTTGAATAGCGTTTTTGCAGATATTGTTATTGTAGCAGAAAAGAAAGCTCATGCGATAAGATCTATTTAGGTATCTTTTCAAAGAGTCTATATCAAGCATGGACAAACTTTGACCCTCCAGATGTTTTGGACTTCAACTCCCAAAAATTCCAGCCAGCTTACCAGCTGTTAGAAACTGTGCAAGTTATAATAATATAATAATAAAACTTTATTTGTACCCCGCTACCATCTCCCCAAGGGACTTGGTGCGGCTTACATGAGGCCAAGCCCACAATACATCAATAAAACGAAGGCAGTAACAAAATAATCAATACAAAACAGTAAAATAAATCTCAAAACAAAAATAAACAATAAACAATAACAATGAACAATAACATAAAAGCATTTAAAAACCTATGGCCAAGTTGAAGTCCAAAACACCTGGAGGGCCAAAGTTTGTCCATGCTTGGCCTATATACTTACATGAATTTATCTCCAGAATATTTTTCTGTGTTCTTCTGAAAATGGTTGGGAGGAAGGCACCTTGAACTGAGATTATGCCACAACTGAGTGATTCAATATGTTCCCCAATTTTGCACACACATAAAAGGACAAAGGAAAACTCATATAAGCATTCATTAGGTATGTATGTTTCCACTGGCTTTCTGTGGCAAGGTTTAATTTAAATTGGGACTGTAACCTGAAGGTGGAAGTGTTAATTTTTTTACCCCTTACATTTCATCTTTCTTTTCCACAATTCTGGTCTGAATCCAGCAAGTGGGTGAAAGGTACGGAAATGCTTTTCAAAAGAATGACAAAAGATGTCAGAAAGGTATTTTTGCATCTCCAATGTCTCATTTGCTCCATAGAAACAACAATGATGCTCATTTCTGCTCTTTATAATAGGTTACCAGGAGGGCAAGTAAGTGGGTGTAGGAAACGCATTGTCACAATGATAGGAAAACATGGGGTAAGTTGAACTAGACCTTACAAAGCGAGAGGAAATTGCAGATAAGATTGCTGCTGAAAATATAATGTACAATATGTAATTCCATCCTAAAAGAAGGGGAAAGCAGAGATTCAGAGTCACAGCGCTCTGTTGAAGTAGAAATGACCTTTATGGTACTTTTATTTTTAAAAAATACATCCAAAATGCACTAGATTATTTTGAAGAGGAGTGAGTACTGCATAATAACACACTGAAGTACTGTATATACTAACGTTTAAATCTGGAAATGCAAAAAAAAAAAACCATAGGTCAATGTAAGAGCCTTCTAATCAAGGTGAAAGAAAAAAGTGCAAAAGATGGGTTGAAGTTAAACATCAAAAATCCAAGATTATGGCAACCATGACAGACTATATATTTCTAGGTGCAAATATTACTGCAGACAGACTGCAGCCAGGAAATCAGAAGATGCTTACTTCTTGGGAGGAGAGCAATGACCAATCTTGATAAAATATTGAAGAGTAGAGACATCACACTGGCAACGAAGATCCGCATAGTAAAAGCAATGGTATTCCCCATAGTCACCTACGGATGTGAGAGCTGGACCATAGGGAAGGTAGATGCTTTTGAACTGTGGTGCTGGAGGAAAGTTCTGAGAGTGCCTTGGACCGCAAGAAGATCTAACCAGTCCATACTTCAGGAAATAAAGCCCGACTGCTCATTGGAGGGAAGGATATTAGAGGCAAAGATGAAATATTTTGGCTACATAATGAGAAGACAGGAAAGCTTAAAGAAGACAATTATGCTGGGGAAAATGGAAGGAAAAAGGAAGAGGGAGCGACCAAGGGCAAGATGGATGGATGGTATCCTTGTAGTGACTGGCTTGACCTTGAAGGAGCTTGGGGTGGTGATGGCCGACAGGGATCTCTGGTGTGGGCTGGTCCATGAGGTCACGAAGAGTCGGAGACGACTGAACGAATGAACAACAAGAACAACAACAACCTTCTGAGTCGGAAGCGACTGAACAACAATGTAAGAAATATACCTTAAATCTTCTCACAAAGAAGCCATTTCATTCCCTGAGTATAGTGATGAAAGGGAAGAGTTTAGTCCAGTGGTTCTCAACCTGTGGGTCCCCAGGTGTTTTGGCCTACAACTCCCAGAAATCCCAGCCAATTTACCAGCTGTTAGGATTTCTGGGAGTTGAGGGCCAAAACATTTGGGGACCCACAGGTTGAGAACCACTGGTTTAGTCCATCCCAGGAAAACCTAAAATAAAGTCCCAACTTCCTCTACACTATCAGCTGTGGTGCTGCTCCTGGCTAAATGTCTGGGCAGAGAAATGGCAACAAAGACTTCAGATTGCGGTGATAGGGTTTCATGTTAAAGGTGTGGACACATGATTTCCCACCATGGGGGGAAGAGAATTAACATCTAGGATGGCTTGAATATTAATATTTCCAGTTAATATGGGTTAGAATGGAGGGTTTGCTTTGGGGAGACCTGGCTTTGGCAAGGGAACTTCTGGAAAGAAAGAAACAAGACTCAATAACAAAAAAAAAAACCTGAATATATAGAGAAGTTTTTTATTCTGGGACAATAGAATAAAATATTAAAAAGTTGATTTTTGATAACAGTTCCACTGATCACAGCAGAATGACTTCTGATTTAGAGACTAGTAATTTCAGAATCCAAATACTATCCCTGACTTGTACATGAGGTTGACTTATGTATATATGGTTGTATATACATGTGAGTATATATGGTTGCCTGGCCAGGTGTGAGTTCTGCTACACATCAATCAAAATACAGACCACAAAGAATAAATAGATTTGGAAAATAAATTTGGCTAAAGGTATAGCCAAGGGTTGGCTTGCACGTGGGTCTGGATTCAGGCATTGACTGATATACCTATTGATCAATGAGCCCATCTGATTGATGCCATATGTAGATATTGATAAAAACATTCTGGTTAATACATCTGATCAAAATTGTAGGATGTTACCCTTTTGGTGCATTGATTCAAATGTCTTTTCACCCAGCATCCTCCGGCAAAGGCAAAGAAAGGCCAACAATCTTCTATGGCTCTAAGCAGCCTGCCTGCTTTCGTCTTCCTCCAGCACCCGAATTTCTTATTTAAATTTGCTGCAATTAACATATATAAAATATCCAGTTGACATATCAGTAAAGAGTAGTAACAAAACATATTAACAACAACAAGAAGAGTGGCATTGTTATGCATGATGCAGTTAATGAGAGCAACTGCATGCTATTGCCATTACTGTTATTCTCCTGTACCTGGAGACATCTGAAAACATCTGGCAGGTGTCCAGCTGTGGAAGTCAGGTTGCTGGCCAAGAAGAGCCTTTTGTCTAATCCAGCAGGAATTGATGTTCTTATGAACAATGGCACAGCTGCGACTTGTTCGAATACAGGTGTGCCTCTGCTGGATGGAAGCAAGCAGCCAGAGCAACAGTTCTGAAAGCACGCTCTTAACAATGCTTTAGTATTTATTTTAGTCTAATTAAAGCTATACAAAGGATAAAAGGTTTTATATTTAACTGTTCCTACAGCAGTTGTGACTTTGGAGTGCTGGCAGTCACTCTAAAGTGACTAAGCAAATCCATCACTCACTCAGATGCAGCTACAATAATAATAATACCAATTTATGAGAAAAGATTACAATTACTCCAGAGACTTGAATATCATACCACTGTTTTAGATTGTTTTTGTAAAAGCAGAAAACAGTTCTTTTTATACTGTGGTCTCAATGGAGTTGAATTCCAAAGCTGCTATGAGACTGTTTACAACACGGAGCAAACAGTTCTTAAGTATTTTGGACTTGGCCCACCAGCATGCAGCCAAATCCTTTCAGGTTGACACTCCATTTTTCAGTTAAGAGTGCTGCTGCCAAAGGCCTTGGCATTTTCAAACTTTATTTTAGGAATCCTGAGTCCTTTGCACATGAAGGCAACAAAGTAACAAAGTAATTTTACATGGACTAAATTAGCATAAAATTGGATATGATCCAGACCTGAGCCCAGATCTTTGTTTGCATAGTTTCACTAAGCACACACCTTTCACATATAGTGCCATTAGCTGCATAGCAGACTTCACTTTGTTGGAAAAAATATTTTAAAAACACTTCATACAAAGCACAAGTACATTATTCATTATTATTTTTCTCTCTCCCCAATTGTATGATGGGCACTTTCATAAACAATGAGTACTGCGCCATCTTCTTGGCTATAGCACCCATTCAAGATCATCTTTTGCTTTTCACTTAAGCAAGGGAACTCTGCCTCAGCCATGCAGGGTGTCCTTTCGTTGAGTTTGGATATCTCACTCACCAGCAATCCTTGACATTATGTTATCATTTGCCTTTCAAAGAGTTTCTTCTCATGTTTTTGCTGAAGCATTTAAGTCTTCCCTGTTTGCCAATGTCATCAACTTTATTAAGCAAAATCTGAACAGATCTTGATCTTCCTCCTGTAAAGATAAGTTGATTGGTGTCTTAAGGCAAGCATGGTAGCTACTAGACCCTATAGAGACATATTGCTTTATGTCTTCTGACTTAGCAACTGCTCAAATGGATTGGCAAGACAATATAGATGAGGATACGGTTTTATTGTTCTATCGATGGGTTTGTGGACTGAGTATTGTTTTAATGACTGTTATGATAATTTGGTTGTAATTAATTGCTATTGTTTTAACTCTGTATGTATTTATGGTTTTATACTGTGTTATTGATTTGTGGCATCAAATTGCTGTCTTTGTTAGCTGCTCTGAGTACCGTTTCCCCCCCCCCCGGGGGGGGGGGTTGAGAAGGGCGGGGCAAAAATGTTGTAAATAAATAATTAAATAAATGTCTGAAGACAAGTGGGCAGTCACATCTGCAAGTGACTGTAGGGATCTATTTTGGATCTGCATGATCTTTTGCACTTGAGGACATACATTTTCAGATGCAGGGCGGTCCCGACAACGGTTAGCTTCCTCTGGGCACATTTCTCCCTTTCACCCTCTTTGTGCCCCTTCAAAATACACTGTTGGTAACAGCTGGCCTCCAGTTAGAATGCTTGAGGGCCAGGGCTTCCCAGTTCTTGGTGTTTATTCCACATAAGGTTAGCTTTAAGCCCATCTTTACATCTCTTTTGCTGTCCACCAACATTCCCTTTTCTGTTTTTGAGATGAGAGCAAAGAGCTTTGGGAGACAGTGACCAGGCATTCAGACAATGTGAAAGCCAATCATACTCAGCCATGAGTGATAGCCTATGGTGATAAAGACAAGTTGGGCAAATATTAGCCCCAGTAGTGACATATTGACTTGTATACTCTACTTGTATACTCATCCTCCCAGGTCTTCCTATCTGGGCTGGGTGCCAAAACACCTGTATGGAAGGTTGCTGCTGTCCATCTTTTCTTTTCAAGGGATCAGAGCATACCTCAGATTGTGTAGGCAGACAGGGGAGACATTCCTTCACCTTTCTGCCTGTTCACTGCTCCTCTATTCTCATATTGATTTATTTGTGTTCATTGTCCATGTCTCACTTCTCCCAATCTTCTCATTCTTTACTCCCCTATTTGTTCTCACTTCTCCCAATCTTCTCATTCTTTACTCCCCTATTTGTTCTCTTTAAAGCTCTCCTTCATTCTTCTATACCCTTCCACTACTTCTAGCTCCAACTATTCCTGCCATTTAGGCCAGTCAAAGATTCACTTGCAGTTCAATTTCATATAAACCATCATCTACTCTTTACATATGACAAACAATCAGGTCAGGCAGTATGGATATGTTAAAGACAAAATGGCAACATTCAGAAATCAATGGAAAAACGCTCCATTCTCCTGGATACTGTGTTGTTGACTTGATGGCTCATCACACTTGAGAAAAAAAATCCACTTAAAATCTGGTTTCTGCTTCCTGCAGAATTCTGGAGTTTGTAGTTTAGGGAGGAGCCTTTAACAGCCTCACTAAACTACAAACCCCAGAATTCTGCAGGAGACAGGAAGTGGATTTTAAGTGGATTTTTTCTCTAGTGTGATGAAGTGGTCGGAAGTTCAAATAACAGCAAAAGCAGATTCTAAACACCGAGAACTGAAAGCTGTGGCACTCGGGTGTTGTAATTGCAGGTCAGCTGTTACCAAATTAGGAGGTGCACATATTATCCCAGAGAACATGATCAGAATTCAAAATGAGCTTAACAGATTGGAGAGCTGGGACAAAGCAAACACAATTAATTTCAGCAGGGAGAAATTTAAGGTACTACACCTATGCAGGAAAAATTGAACTGTACAGATATAGGTGACACCTGACATGAAAACAATACATGTGAAAGGAATCTAGTTGTCATAATAAAGCACAAGCTCAAGATGAGTCAACAGTGTGATGCAGTAGCTAAAAAGATGGATGGGCCTCATCATAAAGGCCAGGTGAAGCATCCCACTTTGCCTGGCATCTGGGAGAAATGGGGGACAGCAGAGTCAATCTGTCTCCCTGTATGCCACTCCCTCTCAGCAACGCTTTCCCCATCATATGGGAAAGTGTTGTCCTCCCAGCAAGGCTCTATGCTGGCTCCATTGGAGCTAGCACACCATGGGAAGCCTCCCATGTTGGGGGAAAAGCATACAGCGACGCTTTCACCCAATTGGGAGCGGGGCCTCCACTAGAAGTCATACAACATTGTGTGATGTCCGTCATGGGGCTCTGTCTATTAGACGGTGTGAAAGCATCATAGGATGCTAAATTCACCCCGTTTGAAGAGGTCGAATGTGATGTATCATAGTACGTATCTAGACTGAAGGAAGTAATCGTCTCACTCCATTTTGCTTTGGTCAGACAAACCTCTGGTCAGAATACAGTGCTTATTTCTGGACACCACAATTTAATAAGGATATTGACAACCTGGAATATGTCCAGAGGAGGGAGAACCAAATGATAAAAATTCTGGAAACCATGCCCTATGAAAGAGCTGGGAATGTTCAGTCTGGAGATTTTTAAGTGGTGACATAATAGCCATGTTTAAATATATGAAAGGATGTCATATTGAAGATGTAGCAAGCTTGTTTTCTGGCATTCCAGAAATTAAAACACAGAGCAATGATTTCAAACTACAGGAAAAGAGATTCCGCCTAAACATGAGAAAGAATGACCTGAAGTTAAGAGCTGTTCATCAGTGGGATATGCTGCCTTGGAGTATGGTGGAGTCATCTTTTCTGGAGGTTTTTATAAAAAGTAGCCCTTGCGGTATCTTCCAAATGTATGATTTTTATCTGCTATATCACCCCTCTTCTTATTTTCTTTGTGCTATTTTTTCTTTTTTATGTTTTGCTTTTGCATAGAAATCTCCTTTTCCATTTAATGACCTTTTAGTGAGATACAATGTGCATAAAATATCTGCCAATTCAAGGTAACTGTTAATTAATACATGTAAAATACTTATTACTTTTCTGATCACAGCATGTTATTTAATGCAATAAACTGGCATCTAATCAATGAAATATTAGACCCAATACATGTTTTATGCCTTCAGTGTACTGGAGTATTATAATGAGACTTGTTTACGTTTGAAAGTTTGCAACCAAGTTGTTCACGAAGTTCAGTTTTATTTATACTCTCAGCAAATATGTGACCAAAGAGATGCCCTTGAAATGGCAGGTGGGAAGATCTATGGTGGTTCTTCATGAAGGACTGTTATGAAATTTGGACTCATTCCTAAATAAGCTAAATGGCCTGTTAGGTTTGCTAGCTCTGGATGCAAGAAATATGGCCAGAAAGAGACATAAATAGCTGTTGCACACACCTAGCGGTGGAATAGTTAGCCACGAGAACAAAGAGGAATGAGAGAAAGCTCATTAGAATTGGTGTTCCAGTCTGTGCTCTTCAGTCCGACAGCATGCTGCTAGGCTGGCACTAGCAAAGTGATATACTCTGTGTCTAATGAGCTGCATCAGATGTGATTTCTTTTGAAATGCAGTAAGGTTTTGGAATGTTGAGAAAAAAACTGGAAGTAATTGCAGAATTATAGTCTGGGATGGGGTAGGATTTCTAAAGTATCTGTCCACAGTGTGGCTCCAGTTGTAATTCAGGAGAACGGATTTCACAGGGATAAATCACACAGTTGAAATGAATCATAGAATCATAGAATCATAGAATCATAGAATCATAGAGTTGGAAGAGACCTCATGGGCCATCCAGTCCAACCCCCTGCCAAGAAGCAGGAATATCGCATTCAAATCACCCCTGACAAATGGCCATCCGGCCTCTGCTTAAAAGCTTCCAAAGAAGGAGCCTCCACCACACTCCGGGGCAGAGAGTTCCACTGCTGAACGGCTCTCACAGTCAGGAAGTTCTTCCTAATGTTCAGATGGAATCTCCTCTCTTGTAGTTTGAAGCCATTGTTCCGTGTCCTAGTCTCCAAGGAAGCAGAAAACAAGCTTGCTCCCTCCTCCCTGTGGCTTCCTCTCACATATTTATACATGGCTATCATATCTCCTCTCAGCCTTCTCTTCTTCAGGCTAAACATGCCCAGTTCCCTAAGCCGCTCCTCATAGGGCTTGTTCTCCAGACCCTTGATCATTTTAGTCGCCCTCCTCTGGACACTTTCCAGCTTGTCAACATCTCTCTTGAATTGTGGTGCCCAGAATTGGACACAATATTCCAGATGTGGTCTAACCAAAGCAGAATAGAGGGGTAGCATTACTTCCTTAGATCTAGACACTATGCTTCTATTGATGCAGGCCAAAATCCCATTGGCTTTTTTTGCCGCCACATCACATTGTTGGCTCATGTTTAACTTGTTGTCCACGAGGACTCCAAGATCTTTTTCACACGTACTGCTCTCGAGCCAGGCGTCCCCCATTCTGTATCTTTGCATTTCATTTTTTCTGCCAAAGTGGAGAAAAGCTAGTATAGTACATGCAGGCCTGTAGCGAGGGGGTGGTTTTAGGGGTTCAACCCCCCCCCCCCCGAAATGTTTCAGATTTTTTTTAAAAACCCAGTTTACTCATGAATTTTAACTGGTTAATCAAATCCATAGATAAGGGGGCATACTGTAATGCATAAAAACAGCTGTATTCGGTTGGGCTGCTGCCTAGCTTCACAGTTTTTGGAGGTCTTGTTCAGTTATTCACAACCATGAATGTGAATCCTAAAAGTTATGGGACTATAAATCTGATTTATGATCCCATAAATTCTGAACAGAATGCCAGCAATTGTTTTTATTCTATTTCTAAATTCTGCTTTATATAGGTTATGGTACATCTGGTCGGCAATGAAGTGTAATAAACAGTATTAATTATAATAAATGGTAGACATAAATTCAGCTTGATCATAATCTGGATATTAGGACTGTATATACCTTGGACATGCCTCTTCTACAAAAATGAGCCAAATGGTGCCACAAAAGAGGACACTAATTTACATCTGCATTATTTTATAGGTATAGATGCAAATTGTTCCTGTAATTTAAATGGAAATACAGTGGGCCCTTGGTATTCACTGGGATTTGGTTCCAGAACCCTCTGTAGATATCAAAATCAATGAATATTTATATAAAATGGCAAAATAAAATGGTGTTCCATATATAAAATGACAAATGCTTTTAGGAGATTTTGAAATATTTTCAAGTTGTGGATGGCTGAATTTGAGAATGCAGAATTTGTGGATATGGAGGGCTGACTATACCATATTTCTCACTGCCACAGTGGTATTTTAGAATAGAGCCCTATATATGCAAAGAAAGGTGCCTAAAATCCTAAATTACAAACAGTGAGCTAGGGGCATATAGTGACATGCTACATATGATTGATAATTGTTTGCCATGTGATGTGGTGTGCCCCATTTGTTTTGTCAGTAATAGTCTGGGTAGGGGTAATATGTAATAAAGAATTGTGAGCAGGTGTGGCCTGAGGCATACCCCAAAGATCATGAAAGTCACTGTAACTAAACTCCAAGTTACTGTAACATTTCTTGTACATGAAGAATTTCCCAACCACACTTGTGTAAACAACCATGTGCCTCTTTGTCTTCCCTACTCAGTTGCTTCCTTGCATATAAACTGATACACTTGGCTTCTTCCTCCCACATACCTCTTAATAATATAATAATAAACTTTATTTATACCTCATCACCATCTCCCCGACGAGGACTCGCAGCGGCTTACATGGGGCCAAGCCCGGATAACATATTACAGTAAAAATAAAACCTTTCTCCCTCTTCTCTTATTCAAGTATGAAGTGATTGTAGAATCCACCTTTTCTCTCTTGCATATGGGTTCACTCTATTTAAAAAATTAAATCTCTTCATTTACAGTGATCTTTTGTTCCTCTTTTTGTACAGCATAACAACATTGGGAGCTTTTTCTTTTCCATCAGAAATCCTTCCCTACGTGGGATGAGGATTATGAGATTGCACCTGCCAACTCTGCCTCCCCTCGCTCCTTCTGGGTATGTATAGCAGCCATACCACCTGCGCACTTGAAATGTGTAGGAAGGGCTACATGCTTCACATTCCTCCTATGGGTTTCTAACGTACCCTACACACAGAGCTGCTGGTGCGAGATACATCTGCTGGGCATCCTGGCAGCAACATTAACATCTTGTGACTCTTTTTGTACATTCGTTCAGTGTATGTGAAGCCAATCATGGGAATTCCCAAACAAAACAATGAACCAAGTCTTATTTAAATATATCCATAGAAAGTACCAGGAACACGAAAGCAGTAAAGAGAGAAGAGAATTGTCTATGGGGAAGAACTACCCACATCCATACCCCCCAAAACCACTCAATCATAACATTCTTTTTAAATCTCAATTTAAAACTTGCTTGTTTTTAAAAAATACATGTATACACATATTTTTTAGATTGTATTTTTTTCTGGAAGGGCCCTGTGCTTTAGTAGTTTTACTTGTAAATTGGCATGTACTCAGATTGCACTATATAAACAAATCATGGTGATGGTGGTGATTGCTGCTGGTGGTGGTGGTGATGATGATGACAGTCCGTTAGAAATTTGAAATCATCAGAGTAGGCCCTGTTATATGTCCTAACACCTCACAAAGTTTGGCTGACTCTGGCCCTTTATAAGCATGTGGCAAGCAGACAAACTGATCTTCCTTATGGGTTCAAAACTGGATTACTTTTACCCAGCGTTTAGGAGTGTTTTAATGTGTTTTTTTAGTCATTATCATATTCTTTTCCTTGGCTTTTATTTGTTCATTGCTTTATGAGCTCTTATGAACTGGGAGACAATATAAAAACATTTTCCATAAATAAAATAATTTTTTCCTTAAATATAAAAATTCCCCCCTGTAGGCATGAGGTGATTGTTGTTTTTTGTTTGTTTGTTTGTTTGAAGAAAGGTTGAGTATATATGCAATTAGGCCACATTCAGAGATTCCTCTCAGTTACAAGCTACTCAGCTATCTGGACTTGAAATACTAAGGTGAGGGCTACCATAATCAGGGGATCTAATAAAAACAAAGCTGTTCATTGAGGTTGAGCTGCTGAGTCACATCCAAGGCTGAAAAGCAGTAGTTCTAGGAAAGGGGATAAAAAATCTTCATCCTATCAGTAAATAGCATAGTGTACTTAAATACATGGAATATTGATAAAATAAATAATACCGTATATAATTCAGAGTTTCCTTGAGCTTGTGCAACTCCCATGAAGCTTACACTCTTGGTTGCCAGTACAGGAAACAACTATTTCCACCTGGTTGTCCTTATAGGTTGTCCACTTTTTTTCTATGTGTGAACAAGCCCAGCATTTGGCTTATGCGTGTTCTCCCCTTTATTTCACATATGACATATTTTCATGTCTATGTAAGAGAGTGACAGAATGGCCATTGTGCTCTAAGTTTCAGCAGGTATAATTTAAGAGAGCAAAAAATATCCTAGGGAAAGTAACAGGACTTTGTTGCAATGGAAGTTATTGTAGGCAAGTGCATGAAAAATGAAGAAGCAGGTGTCTGCACTTCTAAGTAGAGCAAAAACTCTATGTAAACACAAGAAACCCTGTGGGAAATTAGTACTTACAAAGGACAATTACAACAGAAGCCAAAGGATGCATCGCTATTGACACAATATGTCCACTGCAGGAAGCTAAACATTTTTGAAATGCCTAGGAGACATGAATAGTTGCACCATGTGGAAGACAATCTCCACCTAGCCGTATCAGCAACTTCAGGTGATTTTTATGGTATGCCTCTCTAGGAACTTTCTAGATCCTCCACAAAGACTCTTTGGACCTTCCAGCAGAAGTCATTCATTTCAATAGAGTTTACTATTATCCACAGTTATCTGTTTCCACAGTAAGCCAGCATAGCTGCAGGGATTGTAATGTATTTGTGCTTATTTGCTCTCTAGTACCCCTGATCAAAAGTTAGAAATGTTACTCTTTTGGACTAAAGCTCCCAGAATCCCTTAGCCATCATGGTCAGTGGCCATACTTACTAGGGGATTCTGGGAGCCGCAGTAAAAAAAGAGAGAGAGAAACCTTCCCATGCCACCCAAATTTCCCCCCAAATCTTTTGACATCTAAACTAAAAGCTCCTGAGGTAGGGATCTCTCTTTACATTACTCTGAAATATTGTAGTGTGTAGATAGAGGTGTGTGCTATAGCTGTTTCTCTGTCTGTAAAGAGAATTTAACAAAATTAGCCAGCACTACAATTGTTTATTCTTAGTATATTTCCCATGACAGGAAGCTGGAAAATGTGTTGTAGTAGAGAAGATAACATTTGCTGCAGTCCCACGATAAGACACAGTGTACACATGTCTCCCAGCACATCTGGCTGCCTCTATCCCATTCAGATTCTACAAGGTTGTGACAGAGGGGATTTCATTGATAGGCATTAGGGAAGCATATGCTAGCATAGCAATTCCAAGGAGATTTCTTGGAGCTGCTGTTTTTCTCTCTCTGCAGAGGATTTTGTTGAAAAAGAAGGGGCAGCTATTCCGTGTGTCATATCAAGTTGCAGGAAGGGAAGGATGGGGAACTGTGGCACCTCCCAACTGGGAGAGCATGGTCCCAGAAAAACACCAAAGTGGTTTTTGTGGAGGACCTCTTAACTCTGAAGAAACCCCAAAATGAGAGTACAAAACAGTCATCCACCTACTCCCACGCTCTGAGCAGGTTCTCCCACAGAGGGAGAGATCCAATGAATGGGGTCTCTGATGGGGAGTATGCTAGTTCCAAAGAGCTTCTAGGGCCCAAATGCTTCCTTATAAGGGACTTTTAAAAATAAGGTATTGTGGCAGAGGTGTTCCAGCCTCTACCTGGTCACGCTGTCCAGACAGCAATGCTTCCCCATTCAGCAAGCAGCAACTGGGAAATGGCAAAGGTGTGGATGTCCTTGCCTTTCTTGGAAGATCACTTTCATCCATATTGTGAACAGAACAGAATGCTAGCAAGTCTAAAAGGCTAAAATCAATGACACAATATCTGTGGATTATACCAAGATGTTCATTGGTTCCTTGCTGCAGAAGTTTTATCATCCCAGACATCTCAGAGTGAGCCGCAAACTGTCATGACAAAACCACTGCTAGTAGAGAACTTATTGAACCATTTATCTGTTGTTTTGTTGATGCTGTTTCTAAATTCATTCTGGGCTTGACAGATTAAGATTCATCACTGACTCTGAGATACCAGGTTTTGCTGCCAGAATTTTTAAAGAGGTGTTTAGGAGATTGAATTCTTCTGAAGCTTTACATAAAATGTGGGTGTGCTGTGTAGATAGGGACAACTAGGTGCAAAGGGGTTGTGCTGTTTAGAAAATCAAGTGAATATCACTACTGATAGAGCAGGTAACAGGGAACATATAACTTCAGTGCTAAAACCACAGCTCTGTCTACTAGTTCATTTCTGGACACAAATCAAAGTGGTGTTAATGACATATAAAGCCTTAAACAGCTTGGGTCCAGACTATCTGAAAGACTGTATTTGCTGATATGATCCTACATGAGTTTTAAAATAATTGGAGAAGGCTTACTCTCAGTCCCAATATTTCAATCCCAACCCATTTGTGGAATCACCTGCCATGGGAAATATGATTGGCACATTCTCTGTTCTCTTGTCAAATACTTTTTATTTAGGTTCTTAATCTGTAGCAGTAAGGTCTTTTAATTGAGTATACTATATTCTTCCCATAATTACTATATTTAAACTGCCTTTTAAAACTCTATTAATATTTTAATATCTGAGTATATCCCTTTTTTAATTTCTGTACAGTACAACTCCTTTATCCATGGATTCAACCTTATCCATGGTTTCACTTACCCTACTCTAAAAATATCCCCCCTGGAACTGTTTGTGGGCATCTCTAGGGACTTCGGCCTAAGCTTAGTCAAGATATAGCATTCACTATTATTCTTGGGGGTCTTGAAATATATCCCCCATGGATATGGTGGTCATAATGTATTTTCTAGTATTTTAACTGTACGATATTTTGTTAACACTTATATAAGCCACTTTGAGTTTCATATTGGAAGAAAGGTGGATTGCAATTTTTTTTAAAAAAAGTGGAGGGGGGGGGGTTGGAAATGGAATAAGACAAGATGCAACTCCTCCCTACTACATGGCATAATATCCCTTTTTATTTTTTGCAATTTGAAAATGACAACATCTGGAACATTTTCAAAAGCATGTGTTGTGGCTGCTGGAGGATGCATGGCTCCTTAGGCAGATTGTTGTCAAGCCACAGCAACCACCCCCACCCCCTAATTATTTGTAGACATTAATGAGACTTCAATCAAATTATATGGTTTTCTTTTATTTTCTAAACATTTTCCACTTTTTTGAAGTTTTGCAATATGGAGACTCTGGAAAGGACCCAGCAGCAATTGTACTCTATATTAAACCAAAACTCTTTAATAACTGTATAAAAGGATATTTCTTGTGTAACTTGTATTGACTGTGTACTGTATCAATTCCTAAATGTATAAAATTATATCAACTATATTATGAAGGCATCTGTTTTCCCAGTGCCCCCTATTTACATTAGCTTCTGTGAACAGAGATGGCTAAACAATTGAGGAGGTCCCTCCAGCAGTCTCCCAGATCAGATAAAGTCGGTTCCTTTGTATATAGATGTGTAACAGATATTCCCTTTATCACCAGGTCCATGTCCACACTGTTTATTTGTTTAAATATGACTGGAGGCTCAAAGCCCTCATGGAAGCTAAACAAATATGACTATATTAGCCATCTGAAAGGGCAGCCAAGCCTCTGGTCATCCAGAATTATCATCTTTTATTTTTCGGATCCTGCACCTTTGCTTTCATGGAACCAGACACTTAAATCAATCAAGGAATCATCTGCATACCTACATCATAAACCTTTTCAGTTTCATGCCCTCCACACAGGCATCTCCGCAATGGACTAGACCTGACCAAAGGTCCAGTCCATTGCAGAGATCATTACCTTTTGAGAAACCAGAATCTCCATAACCTTTTTGAAAAAAATGATATTCACAATCATTTGAAAATTATAACCTTTTGTAAAAGTATGATCTTTCAGAGAAGAGCCAAAAAACTCATTTGAATAAAATCCTATCTTCAGGGGTATATATTCACATGCACTTATGTAAAGGAATTTGGCTTTCAGTTGTTAGACTGAAAACCTAGTTGTCTCTGAAATGTTAGGAACACGGATTTTGCCAATGCACAAAATATAGCAGTTCTTCAGAAGTGTTCTTTTCTGCGCCCAAAAATATATCTACTCTCCCATAAAAATATTGTTTTTATATCATGCTCTCAAGAGACAAAAGTAAAGTAGACTTCATTAAAAGTAACGTATTTGGTTTAGGGGCACAAGCCCACACAAGAGTGAAAAAAACCACAATTTTATAAAAACCTCTTTTTTTACTTGAGATGGCACCTTTCCAGGAACCTCTAGGTCCTCCAGTGAGAGAGTTGCACACTGAAGAATCTAAAGATTCATTGAAAGACCATATTTATCCTATCCATGAAAAATCAAATCAGTTAAACCCGCAAATGTGGGGAGCCAACTGTATTTCTGTTTTGTTGTATGAAAGCATGCAAAATCAATTGGATGATATTAATCACAATTACATTGATCTGTGTAGAGTTCTTATGTAGCTATATTTTGTCTTTGAAATGCAGATGCTGAAACTTTGAATGTCCACTTTGCCTTTGGCTTTCTTCTTTTTCTCCAAATTATACTATCTGAAATTTGGGATTTCTTTTAATGTCGTATCCCACTGCCACACCACCTTGTGCAATAATAGTAGAATAACAAACAGGGATTAACTCCTAATTGAAACCCTGAAGCATAACCACAGCAAAGCTACATAAGCGAACTGCACGGGTGCAGCCTACAGATAGGGAGCAGAAATAAATAAAATAGGATAAGTACACTCATTCAACCCACTCATGAGTTACACAAGATTATCAGCAGGTACTGCATATATTATAATGCAAATAAGTGCAAGGGGAGACAAGCCATGTTTAATGTGGGGCATAAACACTGCATTGGCCAACAAAATAATTAGGATTTTTCTATTCACAGCATCCCTAAAGTTTGTCATACTGAGCTCACTCTCCTCTGCCATCTCCTCTGTCAAAATAATAGCACCTCTCCCTACCGTCCTTAATGTATTTACTAAAATGTATTGTGTAATTTGGATGCAGTTGATAGTTTGTTCCAAGACCACGGCAAATAGAAAAACAGCCTTGTTGATTTCTGGAAGCTTAAATGATGTATGAAAAGGAAAACAAACAAGTCATTTGAAAGCCTGCAGTTCAATAAAATCTTACTTTTGAGCAAGCCTCATAGATCAAATAACCGCCTTGTAGGGTTAGCTTTCATGGTGACAGGAAGGGGTTGAACAAATCTGAAAATGGCTGATGTAAATATCATGACAACATTTCATTTCATACTTTGAGTATTTTCCCCTTTGCCTCCAAAATACCCTAAAGGCTCCAGATCTTCTCTGGTCTTGGAAGGTAAGCAGGGTCAGTATTTGAATGGGAGATCACCAATGAATAGCAGGTGCTACAGGTTATGTTTCAGAGGAAAGAACTGGCAAAACCATCTTTGAATATTTCTTATGTAAGAAAACCCTATGAAATTCATAGGTTGCCATAAGTAGAGAGGTGATTTCAAGTCACATATACATACAGACCAGGGCCTGTCACTTTCAAAATCTTGTTTTATAATGCTGACTTTTATTGAGGGTTCATATTTAGAGAGAATTAGGAGAGGAGAAGACCAGGGATGCCACTAGAAAGATTTTAGTTTAGGACTAGTGGGTGTTCATTTATTGTATGGTTTCATTGAGGCGATCTGGTTATGAACAGCGAGTTTACTGGGAAGACAAGAGGGAGGGGAAATAATGTTGGTTCAGTTTCTGAACCAAAATATACCCTGCAGTATAACAAAGTATCACTCGGGCTTGTCTAACAAGTAACAGTATATTTACTTCCATTCAAAAGATCAAACAGAGCAACAATATATACAGCAGTCTTTCTGAATTCTTAGAGCCGCCGCAAACTAGCCTCCTGCGGGAGCAAACTGTGCCAGCACGTCCATGATGTCATGAGACTCCGCCTCTCTCTCCGCCCCTTTCTCCGCCCCTTTCTCCATGCCAGAGTGGTTTTTCCTTTGCTAGGGCAGTATTGCCAGCGTACTCTCGTTGTTGAATTCTGTCAACAATGAGAGTACGCTGGCAATGCTGCCCTAGCAAAGGAAAAACCACGCTGGCACGGAGAAAGAGGCGGAGAAAGGGGCGGAGAGAGAGGCGCAGTCTCATGACGTCATGGACGTGTTGGCACAGTTTGCTCCCGCAGGAGGCTAGTTTGCGACGGCTCTTACAGAGAACAGAGAGAATAAACAGTCCTTTTAAACAGTCTTTAAAATATGCTTCATGCCTTAGAAATGATCAGGCTTCAGAGCCATTTCCTTCCTGGCTGTTTCCAGTCAGTGCTCTCTTCACTCTTGTGAAAGTGGCAGTTAAAACAGTTTCTCTCAGCAGCAAGCCAGAGACAGTAGCCAATCAGAATTCTGGCTCCTGGCATGCTCAGCCAATCAGCTGCTCACACATGTCTTTCCAGTCAACCCATTACATCATGGTGTCTTTTTACAAATCCCCACAAATAAAACTCCTTTGGGGTTGCACAACTTTATAAAAAGTAGTGACCATTATAAGTGAAATGGGGGAGAAACATCCTTATTTTATTCATCGACTTGGTGGGTGTTATATTGCTATGATTTGCCTTGATTTTAATTCATTGTATATGAATTCTCTCTGCCTTTGGGTGCATCTACACTGTGAAATTGATGTAGTTTGACACCACTTTAACTGCCATGGCTTAATGCTGAGGAATCCTGGGAGCTGTAGTTTTACAAGATCTGTAACCTTCTCTGCCAAAGAGTCCTGGTGCCTTATCAAACTATGTTCTGATGACTATAGCATTGAGTCATGGCAGTTCAAGTGGTGTCAAATTGCGTTAATTCTGCAGTGTAGATGCAGCCTTTGGTGCACTTCAGATAACGTCTGAATCTCAAACTCAGGCTTAATCGTGTAACTTCAAACTACAGTTGTAGAGAAATGTTTATTATAGAGTGTTTAATGTACTGTGTTTAAACTGTATTTAGGGTTTACATTAGTTGCTATGGCCTAACTGTAAGAGATAGGTTGCCATGGTAACAAGGCCTCAGAGGAGGTGGGCGGAGTTTAAGGAATAAAAGGTTTGAAAGCGACAGTTAATATTCAGTCCGGTGGATGAGACCCGGGGAAGAGGATCAGAGTCAGTTAGGGCTCTGGGTTGTGAAGCTGTGAGAATTCAGTTAGTTCTTAGGATTTGTGAATATTTCTTCAGCAAGAGAGCTGAAGGTGTTACCTTGTTAGATTGCTTAGGTTAAAAGAATCTAACAGAAGGGGTTTTAAGGATCGCCAGTAAGGAAAGACTGGTGATCAGTGGTTTGATCCGAGTATAGGACAAACAGTGTGGAATATTCACAATAGGGAACTCTGAAGTAATAAAAGCACTTCACTAAAGAAGGAGTTTATAGAATTGTAACATCAGAAACTTGAATGTATCTCAAACCAGCCATTTTGTAACATCAAGCCTTGTGCCAAGTTCAAATTCTCAAAACTGCAACAATTACGTTCTGTTAACAATAAAACTTGTTCTCTTTGTATTTCAAACCTGCCTCCTCCATTGCTTTTATGCTTGGTGCATTCCACACTACCAACGTCACCTCACAACACAACTAAGGATAAACAGAGACATAAACCAGCGTCTCTAAACATATTGGTGGCAGCTTAATTGATATCTAAAAGAAGTTTCCTTACAAATATTGTTGGCATCAAGGAAAATTAGTACTTCCTCACATTCAGTGGAAATAGTACTTCTTTACATAATTTGGTGCCAGCAGCTGGGAGGCTTCGTTACAACAGTATACCCTGCAAGCTTGCAACTTCCATCATTCCTTACCCTTGGCTATGGCTGATGGAAGATGAAATCTGACAAGCTCCAGATGGAGGTTGACCACCTCTTGTTTCGTATATGTCTGAACAGTGCTGGAGTTTTCATGGTTAGGCAAAGATTTGAACCTATATTTTCAGAGTCACAATTATTTTTTATGATTGCCACATTGCTTTACACAGCAGGAGGGAAAATTCATTGGCTTTAATTATTTCTTTCATTTGTTAAAATTAATTTCCTGATCGAGATTGATTTCTCATCTGTTTGAAGAATGGCAAAGTGAAGGAGACTTACAGTGTCACACTGTTTGAATACCAATGTCATTATGGTTTCTCTTCAGCTGTCAACGAGCAAAGTCAATTACAATAATCATATGACTGTCTCATCTTTTTGCTCCATTTTGCCGGTGCATTTATGCAAGCTGCTGCTTTGCAGAGACCAAGAAAACAGAGATTAAAACCAACTTTGAAATACAGTTCTGCACACAATCATTAAGAAGGAAGGAAAGAGGTAAAAACATAACTTTGCTTGGCAGTTAATGTCTTTTAACTTCTCATCCCTATAATACGAGGGGAACCAATAATCCTGAAATGAATGAAGCTGTGCATCCCAATATGACAGCTTCAGTTTGGATGGGAGTGTGAAACTATACTACACAATAACTCTAGGAAATGATTGATTGCAAACCCAATTATCATGTAATTTTAATATATGTACTTAACAAAGTCTGATCTGGGGCACAGCTCATTAGTTTGAGAGGAGTCAGAGCTAGGATTTACATGAGCACAGCTTCATTAATTTCACCATTATTGGTTCTCCCATACTAAACAGAGGCCATCTAGACTCCACCACACTCTTAGGCAGAATAGTCCACTCCCAAATAGCATTTGCCATCAGGAAGTTCTTCCTAATGTTTTGGTGGGATCTTTTTTTCTTGTAATTTGAATCCATTGCTTCATATCCTAGTTTCCAGAGCAGCAAAATAAATAAATAAATAAATAAATAAATAAATAAAATAAACCAAAGTTGCCATCTCCTCAACATAACATCCCTTTGAATATTTAAACATGGCTATCGTGTACTCTTATTTTCTCCAAGCTAAACACACCCAGTTCCCTAAACTATTTGTTATACATCTTGGCTTCTAGACCTTTTACCAATGTGGTCAGCCTTCTCTGAACATGTTCCAATTTGCCAATCTCCTTCTTGAATTGTGATGTCCAGAATTGGACCCAGTATTCCAGGTGAGATCTAGCCCAAGCAGAATAGAGTGGGGCTATGCCTTCCCTTGATCTAAACATTATATTCCCATTGCTGCAGCTTAGAATCTCATTGACTTTTTAGCTCCCACATCATACTATTGACTCATGCTCAGCTTGTGGTCCCCTAAGACTGTTAGATGTCACTCATCCTATATTCCTATATTTTAAGTGTGGGGGACAGCATTTTTTCCAAACATTTCAGAAGGTGGTGGGGAAGTGGATTTTTGGTAATGATCTGAATGTTTGGCCAATTCTGTAATGTGATGGCATTCATTGCTCTCAGGTTTAAAATGAAATGTTTCCCCAATTTGTGGAAGGGGAAATTATGGGAGGAGCCAAAAGTACCTTTCGCTCACTAAGTTTTTACTTTTCCAGAACAATTTCTTTTTTAAAAATAGCCTTTCCAGGTCCTTCCCTTCCCTTCCCTTCCCTTCCCTTCCCTTCCCTTCTTCCATGATATGTCTGTGCCATGTGTTGCAAGGAAACACTGTAACTCATGGATAATAATTATAACAGCAATAATAATGATCACTGGAAATATATAAAACCAATTTCTCAAACATTGCCTAACTCTAAATATAATATTAATCCATGCAATGAAAAGAAGAGCAGGAGCAAGGAAAATTTTGGATAAGAAACTATGTGCAAACCTGGAAATTAACATAAAGAACTAGAAACTCTCAATGCCGCCAGAGACATTTTAACCTTCTTTTCATATTTTAAAAGTTCAGCACAGATTTCCTAAATCCTCAATCTGTCTCTACATTCATTTGTATTTTATTTCTAATTGGAAAATAGCTGTACTGAGACAATGTTAAGAGAAACTGCTACTTTTTATTTTTAAAATGAAAGATAAATATTTTATTTCCACTAATTTGCCTGCAAGGATGAGTAAGTAGATACTTTGGTCCTTTAAAGGGAATGTTCATGATTTGTATAACTGTGTTTGCTGTAAATATTTCTGTTTGGAAAATATGGCCTTTCAAATGTTTACAGAAAGCAAAGTGAGACAATAATTTAAGACAATTACATTTGAATATGCAAATCAAGGCATACTTGTGCAGGTGACTTTGCATTCTCAACAGAGCTTAGTAGAACCAAAAATCATCCCTGACAACTATCTAGTATAAAACCACCAATAATACAATGGTGCAGGGGAGAGGATTTAACACTACATTGACTTTTCTCTTTGTAAATCATTCTACCCAATACCTTTAGTGTTTGTGAATGTGTGTGTGTAAGGGAAATTTTCAAATTTTAAAGCTGAAACTGCAGAGGGGACACATGTATATCCAATACATCCATGTATATTTACTTTTCATTGTTTAAAAGTCTACACAGCCATGTTCAGTGTAAATATTTAAGGAACAGTGTACTAGTCAAAGAATACAAATACATAAAAATGAAACAATGAAGTCCAAAGGGCAACAGATAAAATAAGCACATGCTAGAATTACCAAATTAAAATATTTTGCCTGATGCTGAAAGAAAGTGTGTGCACAATGCAAGCATGTCTGCACACTCCACAGGGGCAATGAGACTATCACTAAAAGGCCTGTGCACCAATAACTGATCCCATTCCAGATGGGCAAGATATCAGAAAAGAAAATCTGAAAATCAAATATTCCCTCCTAAGGCAAACAGCAGCAGGGAAGAGGATTCAGGTTGTTACCAGAAAGGGCAATAACCCCTTGCCACATACTAATGCTCCAAATGTTGATTAGGCATTTCTGTATCTAGTATTTATTTTTATTTATTTTTTCCATGGTTAAAGTGATCTTTATAGTATTTTTAATAATATCATTCCAACCAAGCCAAGTGTTTTAAGGAACTATGAGTTTGGAAACACATTGGGAACTACAAAAAACAATGGGAGTTCTGATGGCATGCCCGAGTCTTTGGGGAAACTATATTGTCTGGCTTTACTCGGGGGCTATCTGATACTTTCTGTTAAGATTAAGGCAAGGTGAAAAGATAACCAAATGAGTTTACTGAAACAAGAGAGGGGAGAGAGAGGGTGTGTGGCTGTGAGAAGTTGTGGGGTTTGCTTAGGCCCAGCGTGCCACTGTTAACTCCAAGCAGAACTATCATAAGGTAACGTAAAACAATACATTAAAAATGGAGATTTTGCTGGTTGCAGTCATCTTTCTGGAATCTTTGAAAGTCTTTTGCCTCTGGTGTAAAGTGATGGATTATAAATTGTTGCTTAATCTTCTCTCCTGCTCTTCCTAGCAGGCTTTTAAAGAGGAAAGTTTTGAAGTACTCGGGGGGGGGGGGGGGGGGGGAGGTGCTGAGTGTATTGTTTTAAGTATTTTAATAATTTTAATGGCTTCATGTGTTTGTATTCGTTCTATATTTCTGTTTTAGTTCAGAGGGGATCTCCTTTACAAGAAAGGAGATTCCATCTGAACATTAGGAAGAACTTCCTAACTGTGAGAGCCGTTCAGCAGTGGAACTCTCTGTGGTGAAGGCTCCTTCTTTGGAAGCTTTTCAACAGAGACTGGATGGCTATGAATGCAATTTTCCTGCTTCTTGGCAGGGGGTTGGACTGGATGGCCCATGAGGTCTCTTCCAATTCTAGGATTCTATGATTCTATGTGTGTATCTTGCAAGTTTTAAAGTATATTATTTTTGGCACTGTTTGGCGCTTTGAGTCTCCTTTAGGAAAGGAAAGCGGGATAATAATAATTATTATAATCTATATAAATAAAATGTAATGTTCATATGTGGGATTAACATAACTCAAAAACCACTGGACAAATTGACACCAAGTTTGGACACAATACACATATCAGGCCAGTGAGTGACTATCACTAATAAAAACACTGAAAAACACAGTGGAAGGGACTTAAAAAGCCAAAAAAGCAAAAAGATGCTACAGCATGTGTGCAAAAAAGACTCCCTCGCCAAACTAAACACACAATAGCATATCCACACTCTCTTCCAGACTACAGCTCCCAGTGTCTCCTAGACAAGGCCCTTTAGAAGGATGATCCAAATACATGGCTTCAAAGATGCAAGCTTTCTTCTCCTTGGATTTCTTTGAGAGCATCCCAATTCCTGCATATTTCCAATTTCCTATTCCTGGACTGCAACTCCCAGCAATCCTCCAGATAGATAGATTAGATTGAGATAGGTAGGTAAGTAGGTAGGTAGGTAGATAGACTGATCTGGAGGACAGCTGGGAGTTGCAGTCCAAGAATAGGTAGAGAAGGAAGAAAGGGGAGAAAGAGGAAGGGAAAGAAAAGAGAGAAGGAAGGAAGGGGAGAGAGCAGGAAAGAAAAAAGGGAAGGAAGGAAAGAGGGATGGAAGCAAAGAGAGAAAGAAAGAAAGGGGGGGGGGAGAGGTTGGCCATAGAAACGTGTGGCAGGTACAGCTAGTCTATATAAACAAAAATGTAATGTAGCCCGAAAAAACCCACAAGAACTTAGTGATTCCAGCCATGAAAGCCTTCGACAATACAATGTAATGTTCGTTTGTGGGATTAACATAACTCAAAAACCACTGGACGAATTGACACAAAATTTGGACACAGTACACCTCAGGCCAACGAGTGACCATCACTCATAAAAACACTGAAAAACACAGCTGAAGGAACTTAAAAAGCAAAAAAAAAATTTTTTTTAAACTGCATTACAACGCATGCACAAAACCACATATACACAAACACACATATATACACAAATATATACACACACAAAACACATATATACAGCAACATGTGGCAGGGGACAGCTAGTAATAAATAAAAATGTAATGTTCGTTTGTGGGATTAACATAACTCAAAAACCACTGGACGAATTGACACCAAATTTGAACACAATACACCTATCAGGCCAAAAGTGACCATCACTCATAAAAACACTGAAAAACACAGAGGAAGAGACTTTAAAAGCCAAAAATAAAAATACATTACAACGCATGCGTAAAACCACATATTTACACACATACACACACAAAACACATATACACAGACGCCACAGCAATGCATGGCAGGGGATGGCTAGTATCTGTATATATATTAATATAACTCAAAAACCACTGGACGAATTTACACCAAATTTGGACACGATACACCTATCAGGCCAACAAGTGACCATCATTCATAAAAACACTGAAAAACACAGAAGACTTAGAAAGCCAAAAAGTAAAAAAATACAATACAGTTCATGCACAAAACCACATGTTGTTGTTGTTCATTCGTTCAGTCATCTCCGACTCTTCATGACCTCATGGACCAGCCCACGCCAGAGCTCCCTGTTGGCCGTCACCACCCCCAGCTCCTTCAAGGTCAGTCCAGTCACTTCAAGGATGCCATCCATCCATCTTGCCCTTGGTCGGCCCCTCTTCCTTTTACCTTCTACTTTCCCCAGCATAATTGTCTTCTCTAGGCTTTCCTGTCTCCTCATGATGTGGCCAAAGTACTTCAACTTTGTCTCTAGTATCCTTCCCTCCAATGAGCAATTGGGCTTTATTTCCTGGAGGATGGACTGGTTGGATCTTCTCGCAGTCCAAGGCACTCTCAGAACTTTCCTCCAGCACCACAGCTCAAAAGCATCGATCTTCCTTCGCTCAGCCTTCCCTAAGGTCCAGCTCTCACATCCGTAGGTTACTACAGGGAATACCATGGCTTTGACTAGGCGGATCTTTGTGGCCAGTCTGATGTCTCTACTCTTTACTATTTTATCGAGACTGGACATTGCTCTCCTCCCAAGAAGTAAGCGTCTTCTGATTTCCTGGCTACAGTCTGCATCTGCAGTAATCTTTGCACCTAGAAATACAAAGTCTGTCACGGCCTCCACATTTTCTCCCTCTATTTCCCAGTTGTCAATCATTCTTGTTGCCATAATCTTGGTTTTTTTTAATGTTTAGCTGCAACCCAGCTTTTGCGCTTTCTTCTTTCACCTTGATTAGAAGGCTCCTCAGCTCCTCCTTGCTTTCGGCCATCAGAGTGGTGTCATCTGCATACCTGAGGTTGTTAATGTTTCTTCCAGCAATCTTAACCCCAGCTTTGCATTCATCAAGCCCCGCACATCGCATGATGTGTTCTGCATACAAGTTAAAAAGGTTGGGTGAGAGTATGCACATACACACACACACACATATATATATACCACATATATACACACACATATATACACATAAACAGACTGGGCCACAGCAACACGTGGCAGGGGGTGGCTAGTACTAATAATTGTTGTGTACGGCAGGAAACTCTCTCATTCTTGGCTCTGCTGCAGAGATTTCTCTGCTAAAGAAAGTCATGCCCAGGAAGACTTCAACTTCACCTCAATACAGGCGAATTGCAGTGAGGGAGAGCAGAGAGCCAATGGGCGCTCGCAGGCAGTCCCCTCATCCCGCTCTCGTGACGGCCTCGCGCTCGGGGCCCCAGAGAAGGGGCGGCCCCTCGGCGACCAATCCGAGGCGGCCTAGGCGCTAAGGAGTCTGCCCCGATTGGAGGAAGCGCTTGTCTCTCAGCGGAGGAGTGAGGCTCCCTGCGGTGGAAGTTTGAGGAGGACTTTTGAGAGGGGAGAAAGAGGGTGTGTGGCTGTGAGACGTTGTGGGCTTTGGTTAGGCCCGGCGTGCCCCTGTTCCCTTCTCTGGGGCCTTCGGAGGAGAAGGAGATTGGAGGAAAGACGGCGAAGGTATTAAGCCCTTTCCCCACAACTTCAGAGGGAAGAGGGCCTGAGGAACAACCTGGGCCTCCCTTGCTCTGAGTGTGCCCGGCCTTGCCAGTTTTCTGGCTCAAGTTTCACAGCTGCGTCATGGGAAGAAGTTCGTGAGGTGTCGCTCTGCTTTTTTTACAGGCACTGACTGAAGGCAGCTCGTAATTAAGGTCTCTGGAAGTCTCTCTAGTGCAGGCATGGGCAAACTTCGGCCTTCCCTCCAGGTGTTTTGGACTCCAACTCCCACAATTCCTAACAGCCTCAGGCTTAAGCGGCTGAGGGGAAAAAGGAAAGGGCCTGAGGCTGTTAGGAATTGTGGGAGTTGGAGTCCAAAACACCTGGAGGGAAGGCCGAAGTTTGCCCATGCCTGCTCTAATGAATAGCCAGCCATCCCTATCCCTCCAGTGCCCTTTACCTGCTTTTCTCATTGAGTTATTACTGGAGGACTCTCAGGGCATCTACACTGTAGAATTAATGCAGTTTGGCACCACTCTCACTGCCATGGCTCAATGCTGTGGGATCATAAGACACAAACAACTTAACAATTGTGTTTTTGAAGGCTTTTATGGCCGGATTCACTGGGTTGCTGTGAGTTTTCCAGGCTGTATGTTCCAGAAGCATTCTCTTCTGAAGTTTCGCCTACATCAGTGGCAGACATCCTCAGAGGTTGTGAAGTCTGTTGGAAACTGGGCAAATGAGGTTTATATATCTGTTAGATGTCCAGGGTGGGAGAAAGAACTCTTGTCTGCTTGAGGCAAGTGTGAATGTTGCAATTAGCCACCCTAATTAGCATCAAATGGCTTTGCAGCTTCAAAGCCTGTCTGCTTCCTGTCTGGGAGAATCCATTGTTGGGAGTTCGCTGGCCCTGATTGATTCTTGTCTAGAATTCTCCTGCTTTTTGAGTGTTGCTCTTTATTTACTGTCCTGATTTTTGAGGGTTTTTTTTAATACTGGTAGCCAGACTTTGTTCATTTTCATGGACCCCTCTTTTCTGTTGAAATTTTCCACATGTTTGTGGATTTCAGTGGCTTCTCTGTGTAGTCTGACATGGTGGTTGTTAGAGTGATCCAACATTTCTGTGTTCTCAAATAATGTGCTGTGTCCAGGTTGGTTCATCAGGTGCTCTGCTATGGCTGACTTCTCTAGTTGAGTTAGTCTGCAGCGCCTTTCATGTGCCTTAGTTCGTGTTCAGGCAATGCTGCGTTTGGTGGTCCCTATGTAGACTTAATGTCCTATGTAGACTTAATGTCCACAGCTGTATGGTAGGTGGCGAGGAGGAGCTGAGGAGCCTTCTAATCAAGGTGAAAGAAGAAAGCGTAAAAGCTGGGTTGCAGCTAAACATAAAAAAACCCAAGATTATGGTAACAAGAATGATTGATAACTGGAAAATAGAGGGAGAAAATGTGGAGGCCGTGACAGACTTTGTATTTCTAGGTGCAAAGATTACTGCAGATGCAGACTGTGGCCAGGAAATCAGAAGATGCTTCCTTCTTGGGAGGAGAGCAATGTCCAGTCTCGATAAAATAGTAAAGAGTAGAGACATCACACTGGCAACAAAGATCCGCCTAGTCAAAGCCATGGTATTCCCTGTAGTAACCTACGGCCACATAATGAGAAGACAGGAGAAGACAATTATGCTGGGGGAAAAGGAAGAGGGGCCGACCAAGGGCAAGATGGATGGATGGTATCCTTGAAGTGACTGGATTGATCTTGAAGGAGCTGGGAGTGGTGACGGCCGACAGGGAGCTCTGGTGTGGGCTGGTCCATGAGGTCACGAAGAGTCAGAAACGTCTGAACGAATGAACAAACAAGACTCCTGCAGAGATGAGAGGATCCCTCTTGTCCTTTGCTGTATTTTCTTGGTTTGTAGACGACCAGCTTACTGTGGTGATACGACAAAAGCAGTTTTCAAAAGGAGGAAAGTATACAGTAACTAGCCAGTGTGAGGAAGTTAACAACACCAGGAGGAGGGTATATTACTCAGGGGACAAAGAGATCCCACGGCATTGAACCATGGCACCTAAAGTAGTGTCTAACTGCATTCCTTCTTTGGGGTTACTTTTGTTATGATGCAGGATAGAACAGTGCTTTTGGACAGGGTTACTGTTAAACATGCTTTGTGTCTGTGCAGAAATGGCTCACAGGAGCCAGGAGCAGAGTCTTCGGGAAGAGCTCACCTGTGCCATCTGTTTTGACCTGTTTCGGAAGCCAGTCATGCTGGACTGCATGCACCATTTTTGCCAGGAGTGCATCCAGAGCTACTGGGAGAGTTGCTCGGACGTTGCCACCTGCCCTCAGTGTCGGCGGGAGTTCCCCACCCGCTCCTTCCGCCCCCAGTACCTCGTTTCTGGAGTAGTGGAAAAGGTTCGGAGATGCACCTCAGAGGAGCACAAGAGCAAAGTACAGGTGAGCAGCCTTGCAACTGGTGGTGATTGAATCTCTTTTCTTGGTAGTTGAAGGTATTGCTTTTTCTCTATTGATTTTGAACCTCATTATTTCTCTCCTACTAGACCACTGATGACCAGATTTGAATCAAGGCTGTATTGCAGACTGATAGGCAGCTAGATGTTGCTGGAGAGTGTTCTGTACAACCAAAGGAATTAAAGCACGAGATGGGCATGTTTCAATCAACAAATAGAAACAAATAGAAAATCCTACAGAGACAACATACAATGTTTTCTTTGAATGTTTGAAAGCCATTTAGCTGGAGCTGGAGGTTTCTTTTTATTTTGTCAGTCAAGATCTCATATCATACAATCTCCACTTCAGTTTCTGTAACGAAGACAAATAACCTTTTCAGTCAGACTTTGATAAGTACTTTTTAAAAGTCTCAGTTCCGTGTTGCTAGTTCATTTTTTCAATAATGTCATTGGGCTATGCAGAGCCCAGTGGATATCTCTTCTTTCCCTAAGTCCTAATTTTAACTTTGTCCTAATTTTAACTTCTTTGCACTTTTAATCTCTGGACTAGCTATACTTTCCTCCTTTTTAAAAACTGCTTTTTCTTGTCATCACCATAAGTTGTTTTTGTCTTAACCAGCACACTATTTGTGGATCGTATCAAAGATCAGTCATTCATGTTCTACTGATACTAGACAAAGGAAAACTAAGGCCAGGAACAGGAGGAAACCTGTTACCTTCATGGGAATTACTGCTCCTACCATGGTTGACCAGTGACTAAACTATGTGTCATCCAAAACCATTAGTACAGAGGCAGACAGCTGTGGTGAGCCCAGTGCCAGCTTTTCTGTCCAGTACCCTCCAAAGGCTGTATGGAGTGCCATAAATACCAAAGAAAGACAGTGCCACACTCCAGCGTGGAAGTAGTTGCACTCTACTTCCGGTTTTAAGACAGATCTGCAAAAACAGTTTTGAAGTAGTGGTTTTTGGTTGTGTCAGGAGCAACTTGAGAAACTGCAAGTTGCTTCTGGTGTGAGAGAATTGGCCGTCTGCAAGAATGTTGCCCAGGGGACACCTGGATGATTTGATGTTTTTATCATCCTTGTGGGAGACTTCTCTCATGTCCCCGCATGACGAGCTGGAGTTGTTAGAGGGAGCTCATCCGCCTCTCGCCGGATTTGAAACTGCAGCCTGTCGGTCTTCAGTCCTGCCGGCACAGAGGTTTAGCCCACTGAGCCACCGGGGACTCCAAAGTAGTGGTGGGTGCTATATGTTGTCACACACCTGCAGCCACGACCCCTTTCTAGAAAGGCAGAGCTTCCCTGTGGTGGATCTAAAGCATGCTGAACTTCTTGGTTTAGGGCCAATCTAGGAGTCTCATTTTTTGACCTCTGAAAAGGCTCAAAGAGGTCTGTTGGTGGCCCTTGTTGACTCACATTCTCTTGGTCTTTTCCTACAAGTTGGATGAGGAGTACCTGGCAGGTGCATAAAATGCAGGGAAATAGCAGTCGGTTAAGTTGTATTGGAAAGAAAGTCAAAGTGTAGGTGTTTTGCTGAAAACAAAAAAGGAGAGGGAAATGGCATAGTAGTCGAAACAACAATTTCTCTACTTTTTTCCCAAAGAACTTAGGGAGGCAATTGTGAACTATCCTATTTTACTTTGTTCTTGTTATGTGTTCTCAGGTTGACTCTGATTTATGACAATACTCTCATAGTCTTATCTTGGCAAGACATATTCTGGGGAGGGGGATACTATTACCTTCAATAGGGCAGTGTTTCTCAAAGTTTGACTCGGCACTAGAGATGGGAAGGCCTGGAAAAAAATGGACCCATCCCCCATTTTTCAAGGTTTTTCCAGGCCTTTCAATCTCTACTTAGCACCCAGACTTCCTGTTAGCCAAGCTGGGTGGGGCTTCTGGGAGCTGGACTCCAAAATATGTGGATGACCAAAGATTGGGAATCACTGTTCCAAGAAAAGTGGGCCTTGCCAAAATTCTCCCACTGGGTTTCCATAGTTGAGGGAAGAGTTGAACAATTGTCTCCTAGATTCCTAAGTCAAACACACAAACCACTACCCAACATTGGTATTCTGTTTACAATAACCCTCGAACACTCTGTCCACTAGGTTGTAGGGGTCCTTAAATGGATATTTATGTATTAATACTTCTTTTGTTTCTGTATATTTATTTTCAATGCTTAGAAGCACCTCGAAGAGGCACTTCAGTCTTTCCAGGTGGACCATGAGAAACTGATGAGAATGAAGCATGGGACTGAGGAGAAGATCTCCAGCCTGCTGGTAATGGCACTTCCCTGCCTCCTTAGAGACACACCATTTCTCTTCAATGCCAAGCTTTGGATTGGGAGAACCTGCTTTAGATGAGGCACAGTGTTGACACTCAAGATGGAAGATGCCCCAGAGGCTAATAGATGGATAATATGGCATTGCGTTGGCTACCTATAAGAAAGCATTGGAAGAGGGCAATTAAAAATGAACCAAAAGGGGGGAAATAGTAAATTGCCAATGCTTTAGCCTCCAGAATCTTATCCAGTTAGCAGGGCTGTAGCCAGATTGTCTTGCTTTTTGTGAGTTTCCATTTTAATGGTCTCCTTAAATCACAGGCAAATGATAAAACAGCCAAGTAAATAACCATTGCTTCAAGGTTGGCAGAAAACAAGGTAATCATCTGTCCAGATAATCATTGATCTACTACGTCACCTAAGTAGAGGGAAGATTAATGCCTCTAATTACAGAACGTGCACAAAGGAGGCTGAGCAGCAGGAGAATTACTGGGGAGAGTGTGCTCAGGGTACAGGGACAGAATGGGGGAGCTATTAATGCTATTAAGCCTTGGCAGAACCTTACATCTCTCTCATACAGACACGCACACACACAGGGATTCCAGGCTTACAAGTCAGATTTTTTGTTGGTGAAATACAACACGTCTCACTATGGGAGGCCAGCAAAAGGTCTCCTAAATAAACAAAAAGAAAGTTAGGGAGGACAGGTTGTTTTATCCTAGCCAGAGGAACAGCTGTGTCCCCACTGGATGGTGAGAAATAAACAAGGAAAGTTGATCACCTGTTCTGCAGTATTCTCAGTCAATAATGGTGAGTGAGCCTCTTGTGGAAATTCTGAGAGTAGAAGAGAAGTTTAGTGAGATACTCACACTCAGGAGGAGGCCTCATTAAATATTTATTTATTTGATTTATATGCTATCCTTCTCCCAGTATGGAACACAAGACAAGTCACAAAGCTAAAAGCCAACAATAACATTAAAACGCAAGTCAATATAATTAAAACAATGCAATTTAAAATATATATATGAACATTGTATCCCAACTGTTTACTCATGTTTGAGTTTTAAAACAACAAAAAATATTTTTAGATTTACATCTAAATCTGCCTTCCTAAACCTGGCAGTCTCCAAAATACCTTAGAGCACAGCTCTTATCAGTGCCAGTCAGTATGGCTGCTTGTAGACTGAAGGACATGAGCAACTTCCACACTCTGTTTCAGACCATTGGATCACCTAGCCCAATATTTTACAGCCGGTGATATTCTAGGTTTTCAGGTAGCTTTCTTTCTCACCCAAACACAAACCATAGATTTCATAAGAGAACACAACTTGAAGCATTCTTTTCAAAATGCCTTTGAAAGGTAACTTTCAAAATCCCCAGAAGGTTTTATTTATTACACGAGTCTAGGAACTTTTTTCCTTCATTAAATTACTCCAGAATTGTAATTTTTGTTTTTTCTTACTACCAGAGAAGAACTCCAACTATGTTCCTTGTAGTTCATTATATCTAAAGATCTCATCCTCAGGAATAAGAAAGTATCTAACAACAGCTTCAAATGTAACATCTGTCCCACATGCTTGTATTAAAAGAAAAAGTTGACAGCTTGTATGTCATTTTCCCTTTTGATCTTTCTTATGTGTTCCTTTTACTCCATGTACATATACTGTAAACAAAAACAAAGTGTGCATTTTCTATGTGTGTGTGTATCTAATAGAAGAGTTAGATAGGTGACTTATTTAGGCAAAAGGCAATGTAAGTAAATCAACAAAATAATATTGAACTTGTCTTATGCAAGGCATAAGTGTAGTCCATTCTTTTCTTCAGATTGCTTATAGTCTGATCCTTTAAAAATAACTGGAAATGCCATAGTTAAGATTGGAATCCTTCTCAATGCAATTCAGATAATTTTTCTGCCAGGATATGGTTCATTGCTTTGTTGTGGTCAAACCAATAATGTAGATGCAAGTCCTTTAAGGAGAGCTGGTAGACTTTTGTACCCAACCTTGTCAGGTTTGAGGAGAAAGTCTCAGTACTTACCTTGCCAATTCCACAGTTGTAACAATGAGCAGATTGTTTGAAATCTGAAAGGCTGAACAGATGCACTGAGGTAACAGGTATCGTTTGCTATGAGTCAGTGATTTTGCTGACTGGTTAAGTCTGAACCACACCAACTAACTGTCCAAGATCAGCTTGGATTATCTGGCCAGTTCTGTCATCATAGCACTTTGAGGATCACTGGCACAAAGGATTTTTAAAGTTGCTTTTTCATGTTGTTTCATTTAGCTTTAAGAGTCAGAAAGATGTATAGTATTGGCAAAAGCTAATGCAAATCACACACCCCCTCCCAATAATCTTTTTATCATTTAGAGAAGAGAAAGATGTCAGTAAGGGATGTATTATGCACTTGACAATATAATCACGTAATGGAGCATAATAAGCTAGTTAAGTAAGCCCTACAAAGGAGCCAGATGGTTCAGGGATGGCTAAAAACAGCTGATATACAGCCTCAACAGGTGCAACTTTTGGAGAGCTGCCAGCACATGATTAAAAGAGCATCCTGGGGTCCTGCTTCTCATTGTTTCTTGTTTCATGCTAGGAAAATTGTCATATTGAAAAATGTCATGCCTCTGAAGATAACAGCATTTTAGAAAGCAGATATGCATGCTCTTTGGGGTTTTGGTTTTAATGCTCTTTTCTGAGTTGGTGCCATTTCAACAACACTCAAGCAGATTCAGTGCAACAGAATTGTGATTTTTTTTTTTTTAAAAAAAATCATAACCTGTCATCAGATACCCGGAATGTTGCAAGAGAATATATTAATTCAGAGACTTCATACAGATCTTCACCCTCATTTTCCTCTTGCAACTTCATTTTATTCTGCTGGTAGAACTGTGGAAGATAGGCATCAAGGCACTTTTAACCCCAGTTGAGAACACTGGGGGAGGGACATCACATTTCTGTGAAAGAAAAAGGACTCGAGCTGTGTGCAGATGGCTTTTGATGATTGATCACTGGAATTTGCTATCATGGAATGTGGTTCTTGCTACTATGGTAGAATATAGGGGCATTCACACTTGTCATAGAGAACTGGCAGAGAAGCATTTTCTGTATTGCTTATGTTGTAGCAACACTTCCACTACTAGTGCCTGTTTTTATTCTGACCTAACTCTAAGCAGGGGCCACTTCAAAACTCAGGATTCTTGAGACAGGAAAGTAATGCTACCCAATCTACCATACACCACCAGCTTAGATTCAGCTGCTACTCTTACCTTCTTCTCTTTAGAAAGATTAACAAGTAGCATTTAGGCAGAGAACTAGGGAAAGTTAGTAGTTCTACACATAAGGTAGTTCAACAAGTTTATTAGGAAGTACCACTAGAGGGGAATAGAGACATGTGAAATTACATCTTAAAGGGAAGCATTAGTGAAGATTAGCCAGCACTGAATTTGTCAGAGAATATAAGATTTGCAAACTTACCTGAGATGAGGTATTTTCTCTTTTTAAATTAGTGAAATGTTTATTATAGATAACAGCATTCTTCACATGTCATTGCTTTCAGGCACCAGAGATTCTTTCATGCTACACAAAGTACTATGATTTGAGTTTAACTGGCCATGATCATAATGCAGTTGTTGCTCTGTTCTAGGGAATCCTCAAGTTTGTAGTTAGAGTGGCTTTTAGGATTCCTTGCCAGAGAGATCTCCTGGTGCCTCCGACTAAACTACAAACACCAGGATTTCCTAGCCATGACAGATGAAGTGGAATCGAATACCATGACTGTATAGTGCATAAGAACCTGATGTTCAAATAATGCAAGTTCCCTTTTTAAAAAAAATGACACTAGAAATATTTTCCTTTCAAAAGTAAATTAAATTAAATTAATTAAAGTAAATTTTCCCAAGACACCAGAAGACTCATTCAGGTTCCCCCTTTCCAAAACAAGAAATAAGTAGGTACTTACTGTTTTGTAAAAGGAAATCTCTGTAAATGCCTTAATCTTGAGTGTCCCCGTCCGCGTCCCCCCCAAGCCTCCATTTGTCTGGCCACACAAAAGTTAATTTTTGTCAACCCATCCATTGGGAGGGGGTAGAAAGATAAAGTTGTCCATGGTTGACCACCTGTACTAATTATCGAAGGCTTTCATGGCCGGAATCACTGGGTTGTTGTAGGATTTTTCGGACTATATGGCCATGGTCTAGAGGCATTCTCTCCTGACGTTTCGCCTGCATCTATGGCAAGCATCCTCAGAGGTAGTGAGGTCCTCACTACCTCTGAGGATGCTTGCCATAGATGCAGGCGAAACATCAGAAGAGAATGCCTCTAGACCATGGCCATATAGCCTGAAAAACCTACACCAACCCACCTGTACTAATGTTATTTTGTTTTATGTTTTTAGGACAGCGGACTGTTGTTTTGTCCAGTTGTATATGCTATGCTGTTTGCACTGTCCCTTGCCCAGCCCTTTTTAGCTTGGTCACATGCATGGTCACATGCATCCTGGCCATTGGTTTGTTGTTTAACTATACTTGCTGGAGCTTCGATGTAATTGGTTTTATACTTTTATTTTTAGTGTGTTTTATCTGGGTTTGTATTTTTTATGCTTTTATTTTTAAGATGTTTGTTCTGTGGATCGTTTTTACTTTTATGTATTGTTTTCACTTTTATGTGTTGTGGACACACTGTCCATACGTAAGCTGCCCTGAGTCCCTTCGGGGAGATGGTGGTGGGGTATAAGAATATATTTATTATGAATATATATTACAATTTTAAAAATTGACCCTGCATTTCTGTCACCAAATAAACCACCAATGCAATGATTAAAGCACAACATTGCTTCAATGCTCTTTCAGTGTTATTGATAATGCATTATTTTAAGAGGCTTTGCAACAATTTTATACAATTGTTTTTGAAAAGTAACTTTCCAAGCTGTGTTCCTGGGAGGCTAAGAATATAGCCTTTCAGTGGTCCTAATGACAGAAGTCAGAAAGTTTATTTCCATTCTTATCTACAGTCCCGGAATACGTGTAGCAAAGGAAGGAGATTTCTCACTTCAAAGTGGATCAAGCACTATTGTGGGAATATTGATGAGATGTATGCTAATGTAACTTGTGAGGAACATAATTTCCCATAATTTAAGCAATAGTATAGTTGGTTTGCAACATCAAAAGGACTTCGTTCATTGAATAAGCCTCAGTCGTTACTATTGACTGTGGTGAGTAGCAAATAATGTACACTTCAGTCAAAATAATTTGAATTCACAATTAACTATAATCACTCATAATAGTAGCTGGTGCTGATTAATAGTAGCTGGTGCTGACTACTACACATTCAGCGTGTAGTAGAGACCTTTTTTTAAAAAAGTGAAGAACTACATAATGAGAGAAAGGCTGATATCAAGGCCGCCTCTTGCCATTGTACATCAGTATTCTGAATCTTTGTATTTAATTCTGGTAACCTTGTTCGAAAAGGAATAGAATGAGAATGGTGAAAAGAGGGCAGAAAAAGATAATGTGGAAGATTACTTCTTTGTTGGGGTGTCTTTATGTCTGTAGTGAGTCCCAAGAAAAGCCAAATTGCCATGTTTATAGGTTGGATGTAAAAGAGAGGCAGTGGAATAAGAACTGTAATGAAGATGTAGAAAATAATCCGAAGCTATCAGTACAAAAGAAGGCTTCCATTTATTCATTTCAACAATAAGGTGAAAGCAGCAAATGAGATGGAAAAGGCAGCCCTTTAAAATCTGGTGCGCATAAGATGAGAACATTCCATTTTTATACCTATTTATTTTGGGAACTGTTCTTCTGAATTAACTGCTCCACAACCTCAACTGTCTTACTCACTCTGAGGATGTTTTCAGAGTTAGCATAAGATTCTGCAGGGCATCTGATCTCCACAAGTCACCCATCTCCAGAGCTCACTATGAGATATTCTCCTAACCATCTCCACAGCAGGAGAGAGACACTCTCAGCAGTTCTACTCACCAGGCATTAGTCTCCCTTGGTTCCTATTGAGAGAGTTTTACTGCATCCTAATCTCTGTCAAGCTATGATTAAAGAAGCATTTGGGATAAGAAAATACATGTCCGTTATCTCTCCTGATGCTTCTGTGTTTTTCCAAGCATCTGCGGACACAAGGCAAAACCCTAGCCCTCCATACTTACTCAAAGGCTGGAATGAGAGCCGAAATTTTTGGAAAGAGAGACAGTACAAAAATGGCCAGCTGCATTTTTTTCTTTGTGGAAGACTAGCTGGCCCCAGTAGGTTCTGAGAGAAGAAGCGAGCAATGTTTATTAATTATAGAGCATTATTGAGAGATAGACACTATTTGTTTGCTAGAAGACTCAAGAAAGCTAAAGGAAGACAGTATTTTGCAGATAGAGAATATCAAAATGAGTGAGGAGTGTTTATTAATTAAAATTCCATTTTATCTGAAACAAGTGTTTATTAAGACCTAGTCAAGGATTAAATTATAAACAGTGCTACAGCTATTGTCTACAGTATAGCAGCAGAAGGGTCATGAAAGTATAATGTGTAACAAGAACAATGCAGTCAGGTCCAGGCTATCTGGCAGATCATATCTCCCAGTATGAACCATCCCGAGCCCTGAGATCTTCAGGAGAGGACCTTCTTTCAGTTCCATCACCATTGCAAACTCAGTTGGGGTTTTTCCCCATGTCAGGAGCGACTTGCGAAATTGCAAATCACTTCTGGTGTGAGAGAATTGGTCATCTGAGTTGATGGAAACGAGAGAGTTGGCCTTCCTTTTCGGTGTCTGCCCCTCACCTCACTCTGGAACTCCCTTCTTCCCAAGGAAGCCAAAATGACTCCCTTCCTGATGTCCAGCAGGCTGAACCTTTTTACTCAGAAAGGCTTTTAAGAAGAAAGGTTTTAAGTTTGAGCTAGAGCAGGCATGGGCAAACTTCGACTTTCCAGGTGTTTTGGACTTCAACTCCCACAATTCCTAACAGCCTACTAGACAGCCGAAGTTTGCCTATGCCTGAGCCAGAGGGTGCTGTGCTTTATGTAGTCTAGTGGGTTTTTAAAATGTTTTTATTGGTGTTAACTATGTTTTTTTTAAAGTTCCGTGTTTAATTCTTTTTAAATATTTTTATGCTTTGGGTTTTAATTTACATATTGTATATTTTTAGTGTTTGTGCTTTGGGTCTCCTTTGGGAGAGAAGAAGTGGAATATAAATACATATAACAATATGCCAGTGGTTCTCAACCTGTAGGTCCCCAGATGTTTTAGCCTTCAACTCCCAGAAATCCTAACAACTGGTAAACTGGCTGGGATTTCTGGGAGTTGTAGGCCAAAAGATCTGGGGACCCACAGGTTGAGAAGCGGTGCAATATAACAATAATTTAAAAAGCAGTAAGACATAACTGGCTTATTTAAAATGCACAAGAAAGCAAAAAGTTTCACAATGCTGAAAACCTTCATGCCTGTAAGATGGACTTTCCAGAAACAGGAAACCATGAGAAAGAGGCCACATGAGGAAAGTTTCTAATTAAAGTTGCAGAAGTTCTGAAAGGCTTTAGTAGGGCTTCACTAGCCCACTCTGTAGGACTGGCTTTACCATTGTGTTTTTCGTGAGAAAAGTCAACGTAAATTAGGTGTGAAAGTAGGTCAGACCAAACTGACAAATGTTGTGTTGTAATCAGTTCCCAGAAATGTCTACTTTGGGAATGAAGGATAGAAATTCTATAATAAATAACTAGTGTGGAGTCAACCCAGGTCTGTGGCAGGACACATTCCTAAGGAGGAAGCTGAATGTGGATGGGAATGCTTTATGTAAGAAGGATCATAAGCTGCACTTCTCTTGACTAAAACTCTATTTCCATAAAAGTCTGGCTTTTGAATCTGTTTTGAAAGTTTTGACAATTCTTTGAATGCACTTTAATGTATTGTCTTCACACCCTTTTCTGCTCTTACATCTGATCAGAAGGCTTCTGGTGAACTGAAGTCAAAGATCCGTGCAGCGTTTGAGCGTCTTCATCGTATCCTAGAAGAAGAGGAAAGAACGGTGCTGTTGGAACTTGCCCGGAAAGAGAGAGAGTGGTTGATGAGACTGGAAAGAGACTCTGCACAACTAGCAGGAAGGATGGTTGATTTAAAGAAAAACATGGAGCATATACAGCACCAGCTTGACACACTGGGAAGCTCATTGCTTCTTGAGGTGAGCATAAAATGTGATGCAGGGTGAAGCCTGGGTGTTGGATGCAAGAGCTAGACTAGGATTTTACAGCTTGCTTTGCTGGTCATAGGCTCTGCTTTCCTGTATGTAATTGTTGTCATGCTATAGCTTCTGATGAGATTATGTCCCAATGTGTCATCTTACATTTGCTTTTATGTGTATTTTATATTTATTTATTTATTATTTATTTATTAACTTTATTTGTACCCCACTACCATCTCCCCAGGGAGCCCCCGGTGGCGCAGTGGGTTAAAGCACTGAGCTGCTGAGCTTGTTGATCGAAAGGTTGCAGGTTCGATTCCGGGGAGCGGCATGAGCTTCCGCTGTCAACCCTAGCTTCTGCCAACCTAGCAGTTCGAAAAAATGCAAATGTGAGTAGATCAATAGGTACCGCTCCGGCGGGAAGGTAACGGCGCTCCATGCAGTCATGCTGGCCAGATGACCTTGGAGGTGTCTACGGACAACGCTGGCTCTTCGGCTTAGAAATGGAGATGAGCACCACACCCCAGAGTCAGACATGACTGGACTTAATGTCAGGGGACTACCTTTACCTTTACCTTTTTACCATCTCCCCAAGGGACTCGGTGCGGCTTACATGAGGTCGAACCCAAACACAACAATACAAGCAATAAAACAACAATACAAGCAATAAAACAACAATAAAGCAATTAAAAAACTTAGACAATAAGATAAACAATATTATCAATAAAACAACACACAATTAAAAACAGAGGGGAGAGAGGTAAGAAAAAGTACTATTTTGGACTGCATCTTTCAATAGCCATAGTAGCTAGGGATACTAGGAGCCCCCGATGGCACCGTGGGTTAAACCATTCTGCCAGCAGGAATGAAGACCAACAGGTTGGAAGTTCGAATCCAGGGAGAGCGCAGATGAGCTCCCTCTGTCAGCTCCAGCTCCCCATGCGGGGACATGAGAGAAGCCTCCCACAAGGATGGTAAAACATCAAAATATCCGGGCGTCCCCTGAACAACGTTTTTGCAGACAACCAATTCTCTCACACAAGAAGCAACTTGCAGTTTCAAGTCATTCCTGACACGAAAAAAAAGCTAGAGATACTGAAGCTTGTAGGCCTGTTTTTATATGGCATTGAATTGTTGCCTTTCTGTAAGGCCGCCTTGAGTCTCCTTCGGGGTTGGAAGGATGGGGTATAAATGAGATAAATAAATAAATACAAACACTAAATTAAAACAACCATAACAATACTAAAATAATTCCCAGGTCGTCCCTCTCACATCCTTTCCTCACCCCTGAATTCCTTCCTTTAAAAAAAAAGAGATATAAATAAATAAAGATATTTTTTAAAATACATAAAAAATATTAGAAACACAATAGATTATCTTCCCCTCAATCCAAGAAATCTATCATCATGTTAAATGTACTTCTACTAGTTGCTTCAGCTGCTAAATATAAACAAATATACATATGTAAGATTAATACCTACCTATGAGTAATATTAATGCAAACAATCTGAACATTGTGAGTTAAATTCAGTTATTGTAATTTCATAGAATCATAGAGTTGAAAGAGACCTCGTGGGCCATCCAGTCCAACCCCCTGCCAAGAAGCAGGAAAATCGCATTCAAAGCACCCCCGACAGATGACCTTCTGGCCTCTGTTTAAAAGCCCCCAAAGAAGGAGCCTCCACAACACTCCGGGGCAGAGAATTCCACTGCTGAACGGCTCTCACAGTTAGGAAGTTCTTCCTAATGTTTCATCTTGTATATTCCGAGTATTGGTGTATTTCCAAGTAATAGTAACTGATTTCATTATTACACTGGCTGGTAAACTCAGAAACTATGAAATAGAAACATATCTACCAACAGTAAAACAGTGATTGAAGATTTTTATTGATTAATAAAAATCAATATAAAACAAGCATCAGAGAATAGACACTGCAATATATGAAAACAACAGCAAAAAAAATGAGTACGAATATCTAAAAGTTCTCTGGAAGGGAGCATTCCACCAAATGTGGCAAGCCACTCTTGAGGAAGCATACCACTAAACATATGTTGGGAAAGTGAGCACTGCTTTTAATTTTTAAAAAGTGTAGAAATGAAGTTCTAGACAAGTCAGCGGCATTTAGATACAGCATGTTGGGTTTGAGAGGAATAATTTCTCTTCCAATCATATCACCACACACACACAGACACCTGGAAAACAACCACGAAACAGCCTTTCCAGCAAAAGGGACAATTTGCAACTACCGTTTTCCTCTATTTCTCCCTCCTGGCACTGCACCTTTGCGCGCCCCCTCCCAAGCATGGTAAGAGCTAGCTCCTTCCATTTAAATTTAAGTTGTTTAATGTGGTATTTTTATATGGTTGCTATGGTTACTCTAGGATATTTGTTCAGTGAATTATTGGAAAGAAATCTTTACCAAGGAGAGCACAAGAGGGCATCTCTTCTTGCAGGATGTAGCACATACTCTGGAATCCAAATTCCTTCAGAGCTAAAAGACCAGGATAACACTTGGAGCATTATGCTAGTTTCAGAACCATGGCACAAGTAGTTTTGTGTTCTGTGATGCTGCTCAAGGGAAATCCACATATGACTAGGCAGGGAGATAACTGACTTGCAGCATAACATCAGAGTGTAAAGCTGTGGCATTCTTTGCATGCTTGGTGCATTTCTGTAATTTATTTCCTCTGCTGAACTAGAGCACCATTTGAAGCAGACTCCAGTCCAGCCATGGGTTAAGGCCAGGTTGGCATACCTCCAACAAGTTGGCTCTATTACCTGCCTTCATTGTTCTTTTATGCAGTTTCATTTCTCTAAATACAGTGCTGACTCTATTGATAGAATTCAAAAGACATTTCATAATATGCCTTTTCATGATCCAAGATTTCAGACAATAGTGATCAGATTATTGCGTAACAAGCCATAATATAATATAATATCAGCCATAATTAAAATGCTACTATAGATTTGCCAGTTTACACAGGAGTTTGATAGGGCCAAAAAAGCAGAATACTGTTTAACTAAAGTACAAGTTAGAAGGTTTTTTGATGCATTTCCTTTAGTCAGAGAAGAGGGTACATCCATGTTAAAGGAATGGTCTGGAAGACTCATCTTAGACTGTATGCTATTGTTATTGTTTATTGTGTATTTTTTGTTTATGAGATTTATTTTAACTGTTTTGTATTATTTGTTATTGCCTTAGTTTTTTGATGTACTGCGGGCTTGGCCTCATGTAAGCCTCACCGAGTCCCTTGGGAAGATGGTAGCGGGGTACAAATAAAGTATTATTATTATTATTATTATTATTATTATTATTACTCTTACCATTCTCCTGCCACTTCCCTCATTAGCCAGGCTGCGAAGAACATCATCTGGAGCACCACAACTTTACCTAGCCTGGATTTGAACAAGCCTGTGTTCTTATAGCAGCATCATTGCAAAATCATTGCAAAATTAGCTTCCTGTTGAAATTGTGTCCATAATTTTATTTTTAATTAGACACATGTTAGTGTATAAGCAAGAAAAAGAGTACGTTTGTTTGAGCAGCTGTATAAGGATTAAGTGAAGTGTTTGTTAATTTCTCTGCTTCTTGTTGCAGGTGGAAAATGTGACAGTTAAGTACGTGTATAGAAAGAGAAAAGGCTGTTTCTCTCTTATCTTACCTGTTTTGCTGCAGTGGAATGGGCGTTTGTGTGTGTTTTTTTTAAAAAAATGAGAGGCAGAGTGAGTATCAACTCTGTAGCTTTGAACACTGAAACAATCAATTTGGAGAGAAGCTGGTAAGCAGACTGATTGTAGGGAATATGGGGAGATCTGTGGACACCAGGCATCGTGGCATAGACGTGCAACGCTTATGGCTGGTTGAAATCTAAGGCCGCAGACACTGACATTATGAAGTACAAAGTGTGGGTTGCCCCATATCTCAGGAAAACGTTCATAGTCGGAGTTGGGAATTGTGATGCAATTGAACTTAACTCAGACCCCCAGATTTTCAAGCCATCAATGTGAGTACCACTCACCAGCTGTATATTGTCACTTTTCTGTTCTCGGTCAGAGAATTTGAGAATCAGTTGGAAGCCACCATACGTGGCTAATGGGTTGCAGTAGTTTGGTGGCTTGTCTTACTTTATTTTTGCAGCTGTGAAAGCACCAAATTATTTTGTCTGACTACAAGGCAGTTCACTACATAGTGAACTGCATAGTCTATGCTCTTGAACCTCGCATCTCAGATCAATTACAGAGGAGAGTCAATATTCTTATCTATTCAGTAGAGTTGTGAATATCTGGAGGATGGGGGAGGAAAAATAGGAGCAAATCTTTTTTTCCTTCTGAAGCATTTTAGTGTTTCAGAAAAATAGAAAGCAATTGGATTATGGAATATGTTCCTTTAAATTGATGAATGCAATATTGAAGACAAAGTATATTCTATCCCACTCTCCCTGCCACCCACTCAAGATCCTATTGGGGGAGTTACACATGCATGACCTGGAGTTAAACATTTGCAGTTGTGAGGTTTGCAGTTTCTCAAGTTGCTCCTGACAGGAAAAAAAAAGTTGTGAGGTATTCATAATTAACTACATTGTCCCTAGTTGAGGGGACTTATCTCCACATACCTGGCAGCAGCCATTGTAACTGGTAGGGATCCATTCCTCTCAGGAAGCAGGTGATGTACATTCCCACTCCCTCCCTGGAGCACTCTCTGCCATGAGAGGAAATTGCAACAGGAACCGTGCTTCTATTTGCCAAAACATAGATAGTTCATGGAAGTGGTGAGAATATTAGTCAGTAGCTTCCCAAGCAACAGAGGAATAGACCCCTGTTGTTTACAGTGCTTCCCTGTAGATTGAGATTAGAGGAGTCTGACCAGAATTCACTGCACAACTCTGTAAATATGGTGGTTATGCATTCAAAACTATTGAATAGGATTGCACCCTTTTTTTCTAAAACTTCCTAGGATTTTATGGAAGAATATGTACAATATCTTCCACCATTGCAATTCCTGGTCTTAATTATCTTTCTTCAAATCTGGTTTTATGTCAATAGAATTCTTCGTGTCTGCTTGGCATCAGGAGAACTAAAGAAGACAAATTATTTTGTTTGTTTTCTTCAGTTTTCATTTGGTTGGGAGGGAGGTGGTTTCATAAATGGGCAAAACTAAAGCTCCTCCTTATTGTGCAGGTGTTTCTTTATAATGGCCAGAACTTGCAGCTCCATTTGTAACCAAAAAGAAAAAAAAGTCAGTTAAATTTACTGTTATTTTCTGATTGAAGTGAACTTTAATTTTATCAAATATGATAACTTTATTCCATATGAAGTTTTTGAAAGGCTGGAAGGGAAGGACATGATTTAACTACAGCTGATGTGTGTCAGGAAGTGGGGTTTGTGATTTTGACTGTCCAGTCATACATCAAGTACCTTAATTAAACTTAATTGCCATAACTTCACTTGCTTCCTTTGTAAAAAAAAAAAAGTAATGTATTGGACAGAACTGTAAGGCATTTTGTGTGCAATTAGAATAGCAATGCAGAATGCAAAAGCTGGCTGAAAAGCTTTTTCTGTTCTTCACGTTGGATTGCACAACTGTGGCATGTTCTTGCTTGACCCTTCACTTGGTCACCAGGCTTTTCTGTGCTCCAGGCCAACAGATGTGAAAGCATTGACTACTTTTCGCATTGAGCAGTACAAGGACCTGTATGATGGGCCCCTGCAATATACATTTTGGAGAAGGATGCTCAAGTCAATCAGCCCAGGTGAGTTCTCATTGCAAGACCAGAAGGGAGGACCAGAACTCATGCACTCCAGGCACACTTTGTAACATATACTCCTTTTTAATATGCTCTCTTTTAACAGCTCCAGCCTCTCTGGTCTTTGACCCAGAAACAGCCCACCCAAACCTCGTCCTCTCCAAAGATTTGACTGCAGTAACAGAGAAAGAGACATTCCAAGCTGTACCGAGAAGCTCCAAGCGCTTCCTGCAGAGTGTGAACGTCCTGGGCAAAGCATCCTTTAAGAATGGGAGGCATTACTGGGAGGTCTGGGTAGGCAGCAAGACCAAGTGGGACCTGGGAGTGGCAGCAGACTCTGTGGACCGAGCAGCTAGAGTCCGGCTGTGCCCTGAGAATGGCTACTGGGCTATACGACTACGGGATAATGCTGAGTATTGGGCTGCAACCACTCCCTGGGTGCGCCTGAGGCTTCGCCGTCCACTGAAAAAAGTGGGTGTCCTGCTGGATTGCAGCGCAAACAAAGTGACCTTCTACAATGCTGAGGACATGTCCTTTCTCTTTGCCTTCCATCAGGCCCGGGCACGCAAATTCTACCCTTTCTTCAGCACTTGTTTCAGTGATGGCAAGAAGAATGAGGAGCCCATGAGAATCTGCCATCTGAATCTGTAACATGATACCAGCAGGCTGCATTTAACTGCATTCAGCAAAACAATTGGGCCAGATTCTTCTTGAGTTCTCTACATTTACAGCTAGTTGACCTACTACCGAAATGAGAAAAGCTTTCTTCAGTGTCTTCTTTCTGTTCTTTTTGTGAGCTGTATGTACAGTACTTGACAAGTAGTATAAGCTCTGGAATCCTATGAACCACACGATTACTAACAAATTGGAGTGTATTTACTATCAGCCTTCCACATTTGTGGGGGTTAGGGGCTTATCTTCCCCATGACTGTTAAACTACAAATACCATTACACACACACATCCCTCTCTTGAATGGGGAGCCCAGAGAATGTTCCCAAGATGCCCGCATCCTCAGGAGATGGTACAGATGTGAGGAGAGCAATTTCTCCCCGTTGCTGATCTCTCAATGCTGGGCGTGACTTGGGAATGTTCCCTATACTTCCCCTTGGATGCTTAGTGGCCCTCCCGCCTCCAAGTTCCATAGGGCCTGGCCAATTCACAAATAGTCAAAAATGCAAATGTAAAACCAGCAGATGTGAAGGGCCAACTGTACTATCTTGGTGCAAAAAAGAATTTCTATGTACACCCCAGATGTACAATATACATCTATATATGTATCTTCAGTATATATGTGTATCTTCAGTAAGCTTAGATCAAGGAAGATGAAACAACCAGTCATAGTGAATATAAGGCCAAAAAATGGCAAAACATTAAAAAAAAACATGATACATAACCTCACTTTGGCGTAACTGTTTTCTTTCCCCACCCCCAATGCAACCTGTTCAATATATTGTTATACTCAAGAACCTCCTTGTTTTAAAATATTGGTGATTTCTTCTATCTGCTTAAGAGGAGAATCAGCTGGACACATGGACAGAAAACATAGAAGCAAACTAAAATGGAAAAAGACATGGGAGAGAACCTCGTCTTCTTCTGCCAACCATGACAGTATATTATGGCTATGGAGAACATTTGCATTGTCCAAAAAAATCCTTTTAAAAGTGTGTTTTGAAAGGCTGTACTTTGAAATAAATTTATTTAATTTGTTCTTCCTGAACTAATACACAGATGTAAATTCATTTAAACGGAGCAATTTGCTGAAATTGTCAGGACAAATGTCTGCTCAAAAACCATTATACCTTCGCTTAAAAGACATACAGAAATACGTATGTTGCAATAAAATGTGAATAATGAGCATTTTCAGTTAAATTTTCATATCTTTTGAAAAATACATGAATGCATATTTTGACTACTTGAGACAAAGGAAAGAATAGCAGATTGATGTGGAATTCAGTGAAATAGGGTTGTTGTTTTTAAAAAAACTATGTTTTAAAAGTTACATTAAAAATCAAAAAGTGAATCAAGTAAAGAAATTTAGAATAAAAACACAAAAATGCCAAAAAAGAAAAAGTAGATTACCTCCAATCTATCCTCACTTAGCCAAAAGAAAAATTAAGCTTCACCCTCAAGTGTTGACTTCTTTCTCGAGCACCCCTCCCCCTTCTCAAATTAGTCTTCAAAACTCAAAATTGGCAAGTCCTCTTGAGCAAAAAGTGAAGAAAAATTCCAAACTCCAGTCTTTTAGTAAACAGGATAATTTGTCCATCTTAGCCAAGTCATTTTTATCATCCAGTCCTCTGTTGTTGGTGCTGCTGAGTTCTTCCACTTTTGCGCATAGAGCAGTCTGGCAGCTGTGGTCCTGTATTGCAGCTGTTTATCATACTCATTTGTATCAGTCAGACCAAGTAGAAAAATCTCAGGTTTTATCTGAATATTTTCCCTCAAAACTTTCTGGATCACCTTATGTATTTGAATCCAGTATTTCTTGGCCTGTTGACATGCCCACCATATATGATAGAGCTCAGAACTGTTTACATTTCCAACAAGTGTTGGAAACCTCTTTAGACATCTTAGAAAGTTTTTAAGGGAGTCCTATACCATCAATACTTCATTTTATAAAAATATATTTCAAATTATAACAATAAATTTTAAACCCTTGTTCCACATTATCTTCCATTGGTCCAACATTAGAAGATGCCCAACATTTAGTGCCCACTTTGTCATACATTCTTTAATATTTATTTATTTACTGCATTTGTTGACCGCCGTTCTCAGCCCTAGGGCGACTCACGGCGGTGTACAACATATAAAAACAGTTTACAAAAGGGAATATCACAACAATAATATCAACATAACAATCATTAATACAATTACACTAAATCATCTGCGCCGTCTCATCGTAGAATCATAAACCAATCTCGTTATCCATATTCCGTTCCAGTCATCATTGCCAATTGTTGTAGCACTTAGTCGAATGCCTTCTCAAATAACCATGTCTTTAGTCCTTTGCGGAATGACAAGGGAGGGCGCCTGTCTGATGTCTACAGGGAGGGCGTTCCACAGCCGGGGGGCCACCACCGAGAATTCTTTAACTTGCTCGTCTGCGATTTCCCTTTTTAATTACATTTCAGCAATTAATGTTCATCATTAGCACAAAATTGCAACTCAAATTTTGAATTACTCAGTTCCAAACCAATTACTTGTCTTGCCTGAATCTCTCCATTAACTGTAAATAACAAAACCACTGAAAACCCAAACCCCTCTGCAATCAATTATTCCCTTGTTTTAATTCTGTATTCTTACACATTTTCTAGGAGATCTTGATAGGTTAACAATTTCTTCTTGCCTTGGGTCTCTTTCCTATAAAATGCCAGTGGAATAGATTTATGAAGGAATCTCAGAGTCTGAAGGCATTGTAAGAGCCATTTAGACCTTCTCCTCTGTAGCAATTCATAGCTAAAATACTTCTGAGATATACATCTAACCTTTATTTAAGTGTCAAACTCACAGACCACAAATAAAACAAATCTATCCAACTATAGGCAGTAAGTACAAAGACTATTGTTAATTCTGGAAATTACAATGGATTTAACTTATCCATTGAAATACCTTTGAGGCAAATAATCTGTAGGAGAAGGTGAAAGAATATGTGGATACGGTTGTTGAGATAATTTATCTTTTCAATTGGAATATATGTGAAGCAGGACCTTTATACCTTGAAGGTCTGATTTCTTTGGCATGGATAATCCATTTACCGATGGTGATCACAACTTTTCATCACCTTTATTATGTTCACTGTTGCCGTAAGTTAATTTATCCAACCATATGGAGATGAGTCCCTGCATCCCTAGCTAGAGCAACTGGTGCCAAAAGAAGGGCATATTTAAAACTGCCAGCCTTGTAAAACATGTCAGAGCTTGCATGCTTGCATTCTTCTGGCATAGCTTTTAAGAGTCGAGTGCCATTTCCCCATAAAGGTGCCAAATGTCACATACTTGAGGTCCAGACAACTTATGTGTTATGTAGATGAACAAACCCATAGTTGGGAGCATGGGTCTTTTAAGAAAAGGTAAAGCTGAAGTGCAGACAGAATTGAGCACGTATAAAGCTCACTTCCAATACAGATCTCTCAGTTCCCTGGAATGCAACTCAGTTATGGCATCAAACTGTTGGAGAAGATGAGGCTTGGGTAGGCTGTTTCTGAGTCAAAGATATTTGTGCCAATACAGATTTTTGCTAAAGAAATAGTGAAAGATACAGTTGTAAAGATGTCCAGGGGCTCAAACTTCAGTAGTTCGAAACAGGTGTGCATGTGTCAAGAGTTGCTTCAGAGGCCTCTGCCAGGATCAGTCCATACATGGATGTGCGTGCATCCATTTGTTATCATTAGAGAAGTTTTGTTATTTTTACGACACCACATGAAAATGCTCAATTCTGCTCATTTGCCAAATTTTGAGTTTTACCATGTTGGTTTACTTTGCTTGTAGCCATGGACAGTATTCCTTTACCTATTGTTACTAAATACTTTGTTTATAGGAGAGGCAGGATTCCTTTTTCTTAGGACATTGCTACCTTAGAGGGTATAAGGTCCTTTTCTTGAGGCATGTCCTCATTTTGCCAGCAGAGGACTCCATCTGCTAACAAAAGGAACTAACAGCAGCTAACAAATGGGATTTGATTTTGGCTAAACAGCACCTTGCTAATAATTGGAAATGTTATTTTTCTTTTCTTTTTGTTTGATTTCTTTTCAGAAACGGTCCAACATCACCTGTTGATTGTTGTTGTTGTGTGCATTGAAGTTGATTCTGACATGGCATCCCTAAGGCAAACCTTAACCTATCAAAGGGATTTCTTGGTAAGATTTGTCCATTGCCTCCTTCTGAGGCTGAAAGATTGATTTGCCCAAGGTCCCCCAGGCTGATACATAGTTGAGCAGGGACTTAAATCCTGGCCTTTAGAGGTGCGGTCTATTGGTCAGACCACTGCACCACACTGACTCCAACACTGAACAAATAAATTTCAAGATCCTGCATTCAGTATTCTATATAAACCTTGCAAATAGGTTTCCAGTGGGTGTTCATCTTGCTTAAAGTTGTTTTAGCACTGAAATGTGAATAACCCTGCTTAATTATTCAACAGTTTTCCTTTATTGTGTCACTAGATAAGTAAAACATATTTCTCAAGGTTGCAGGCTGAGCCAACTGGTTAGTTCTCTTCAGTTGGATGGCATCAGTTTTTAATTGCAGCCTAGCTGGAATGCTTAACTCCTGGTCTGCCTCCTGGAGCTCCTGATCCTGCTCTAACTACACATCCCTACTTCCCTGAGGCTCCTGGTTCTGCTCTGCAGGAGTAGATTCCTCCATGTCAGGCTGCTGCTCTCAGCTTGCCCCTGGCTCAAATGCTGGGTGAAGAAGCCCTTCATCTGTGTCCTCATCACAAGCCCTAACAAACATAGACATACTTAGACAACGATTGCTTAACAAACATACATCTCTACTTATAACTCTAGAATGAGTCCCTTTGGGGAGAGGTGGTGGGGTATAAATAAATATTTTTATTATTAACTACCAATACACACATTAATTAATTTTAAAAGTGGATTCCAGCTTCTCTTTTGTCAGTTTCTCCATAAATGTCATATGTTTTCTTCCACTTTATAACCAGCAAATTGTTTACTTCTTTTTGTTGTTTATTATTATTATTATTATTATTATTATTATCCTGCCCTGTCTCCCCGAGGTGACTCAGGGCGGTTTTAGCAATTACAGATGAATATCAAGCGCATAATTCTGAAGAATGTAACAAACTGCTTCAAAAGCCTGAAGATGCCATTTCTTTTAGATTCCTAAGGCAGATTGTTGTGACAGGTTTGGACTCATGTCAGTGCTAGCTGCACACTTTGGGGAAACTAGCTATATTACCTACTGGCTAAGTCCTTCGCATCTGTCAGCAACCTTCCTGAAGGGCGAGATTAGAAGGAGCTTTTCTGCAGCTTACAATTTTCAAAAAGCTGGTGGATTCATGCCCAGTTGGCAAGACCAACATCTTTATTGGCAGAGGCCAACAGCTTTAAGGGCTGAGAAAATGGTTGAAGACACTTGATTTGAGAGAAATTTGTCATGGTTATCATATCTTACAGAAGCTTTCTTGTCCTGGCACTGAACAAGGCAGATCTTTTCCTTCTCAGAAGCTGTTGTGCTCCCTGGTTTTAAAATGTTCCAGATTTAACAGTCTCTTTCCCACTGTCTTAGTACATGAAAAGTATTACATAGAGAGACTGGATGGAAATTAACTTGCACTTAACACATACCTCAAATTTGTGCCAGTATCAGTCAAAAGTTAATTTAAAAATGCAGTCCCTGAGTTACAAACATCCGTCTTAACAAATAACTCATAGTTTAGAACGGGGGTGAGAACAGGAAGTGGAAATGGGGGTGATCTATATGCACAACAGCCAATGCAGACTACGCCGCCGCCGCCCCCCCCCCCCCCAACATAGTAACATGATGTCTACTCCTCCAGCACATCAGAGAAATTCCCTCTTGAAAGAGCAACCATGGGGGAAAGGTGGTGCAACTGAAGCTCTATTGCCAATTCTTGTTTCCACAACAAGCCATTTTTTTCAAAATCCAACTGTCACAGGGACAGAAAATGAGGTTAAATCTTTTGAACAGGGGCACAGACAGCAAAACAAATGCCACAAGGGTATTAACCCTTCCCTATGCTATCCATAGCTAATGCATATAAATATATGTGGCTGGAGTTAAACTTATGAAATGTACCTGTTTTGACTTAAGGTTGGCTTGGCTCATATTATATGTACATGAATAGCATAAATCCTATCACTTGGCATGTAGCTTTGCATAATTTGGAATGGCTATGTTGTGACGTGGAATACACAGGATTGAAGGGAGATCAAAAACATATTTCCCTGAGAGCTCTGGATATTTCTGCAGCAACTCAAGGATCTGCTCAATCCTTGTATCTTTTGCCTTCAGCATCAGGCACTAACAGAAGTGTTCAAAGGTATCACCTGTTGAGTTACAGGAAAACAAGCAAGAACCAACCCAGCCCTTAAATACATGCTGCTCTTCATGATGTTTTAAAGGTACGGAATAAATCTCATCTCTGAACCAGAACAACACCATACCTACAATATTTCTCAGACAAAGACTAGGGTGTGTGTAGTCAAGATGGCAAATGGATTAATGAGAAAGAACATACAAGCTAGGAGAAGCTCTATCAAGTTTGCTTTACCTTGAGTCTACTGGGAAGGGTACTATTCTTCCCCTCCTACTGAATGACTCAGTTGGAAGCGACTGAAGTGAGTGAAGGGGAGAAACGAGAAGGAAAGATGAACTGGGATATTTAAAAGCAATGGAAAAAGTGGTCTGCCAGATATTTAACTCAGACTGTCCTTGCCAAACTGAGACAGTTGGAAGATATGGCGCACACAACTATTCTACAACTTCTAGCCAAGGATTTCATACATATAATATCAAGAAGTTCTTCAAAATGAGATTTGGGCAATCCTCTATATTAACTTTAAAATAAATAGCACACACACACAAGTTATTCCCATAGCAAAGCAATTGAAAAAAAATCACAGTTAACTCTTAGTTGTTTGATGAAAAGCCATACTAAGGACAGCACCCTTCTTCCTATGTCATTTTATACAACTGAGTTATATTGCCTAGTGTAGAGACAACCACAGACTGAAAAACTCTTATAATGAAAACTGCAACAATATCGTCTAGGTCCACATTTTCTACTTAGCTAAGGTGGCTTCTAACTTACAGTGTAACTAATCTTCATAATTATAATAATTGTAATCTTTCAAGGGTAAAGTGTCTGGAGCAGTTGATTAGTAGCAGGTTTGGAAAATCTAGAGTGAATAAAAACAACTAAACATACAAGAATGTTAGGATTAATTCCGAAAAACAGAAAACAAGTAATGAATGCAATGCCTTACCTTCAGAGTTAAGAGCCCCTGGTGACGCAATGGGTTAAACCCTTGTGCCAACAGGACTGAAGACCAACAGGTTGGAGGTTTGAATCCAGGGAGAGTGTGGATGAGTTCCCTCTGCCAGTTCCAGCTCCCCATGTGGGAACATGAGAGAAGCCTCACACAAGGATGGTAAAACATCAAAACATCCGGGCATCTCCTGGACAACGTCCTTGCAGATGGCCAATTCTCTCACACCAGAAGGGACTTTCATTTCTCAAGTCACTCCTGACACACACACATAAAAACCTCAGCGTTAAAAGGATGGTGGAGCATCATGACAGTGTTAGATGATGCCTATTCATGTAGTATGTGTTATAGAAAAAGAAGCCCTGTGGATATATGCTTAGACTTATAACCTAACGAAATTTATAAGGAAAGAGAATCAAGAAGCAAAAGGGATAAAATCTCTGGGGGTTAACTCTATTCAACATTGTATTTAATGCAATATCTTACCTTCAGTGTGAAGTCCTATAAACCAGAGTTATATAATTTGACAAATTAATAGATTTACTGTACCTAGTTGGCTTGTATTGAGGGAAATCTCATTTCTTGTCTCTTAACAGACAGAGATGTATGCATGAATAATAAAAGGAATGGCCAGGAGAGTTACCTTATTTATGAAAGAATGTATTTGATGTACATTGAGGTCATAAAAAGGCATAAGTAGCTATCACTTGCATCTCGTTTTAAGGTGCCTGCTAAGGGTGAATTACATTGGCCAGGGTCCAAATGAGCCCAAAAGATCTCTCTTCTTATATTTCTTAAACAGCAGGACCCTTCCCCCTTCACTATGCCCCCCCCCCCGAGAGACCACCAGCGTTAGGCTAACCATAAAGGCAAAGCCAGCCAAAGTGGCCATATGTAGAGGGCTTCCTTCTCCAAAGCAATGTCCAAATGACTGGCATAATGAAATATGTAGATTGACACATCTAGAAGATACTAAATTGCAGAGGATGGATTAGGTGAACATCTGTTTCACCAATATGAGGTTGATGCCTGTGCTGCATAAACCCAAAGGCAGCTACTGCAGCTTCTCAGAAAAAAGCGTGTGCTGGTGTGGGAAGAAGAGCCCTTGCTAAGTGTTTTGATTGTTCATCTCCATGCTCTGTGCAATACTTGTCTGCACTCCAAGAATCCCTTCTTTTACATGACGGACACATTCTGATCAATCTCTAGACCTGTCCCTTCCTTCCAGGGCCTTGAGCCATCTTTTGCTCCTCAGCAATCCACCAACCAGACTCATAACAGCTTGCTTGTGCAAAGTCTCGGGGAGTTTATTCAACCACTTTTTGTCTAGATATCCTGGAACAGAAATTAACTCCCTTAGCGCCTGCTGGCTAGAGATGAAATGGAAAAAGAATAGCAAAAATGTTGTTTGTTTGAGATCTCCTACAGGGAGGGGGGAAAAAACAAAGTTCCTGAGGAATGCTTTGTCCGTGCCCAGACCATAAGAAAAGGTGAAGACAGTTTGATTTGACATAGATGCTGGCTGGCCCACTTGATTACAGCACTGGGACTAAAGTGAAAATCTACTCTCCCTGAAACAGGAAACAGTTTCCCCTGCTTTTGCCTTCCATTTTCTTCCTCTCACTTTGTAAGTTTTCCTGACCGCAGCATCTGCAACACAGTGGAACAGTTTAGAAGTTGCACTTGAATGGTTATATCCAGAACCTGTACCTCTAGCGGTTCCTGCAGAAAGCTAAACAGTATTTTGTACACCAGATATTAGGTCTATATATCAGCAAGAGTATTGCAGTAGCACACATTTGTGTAATTTTTCCTTTTTAGAGCATTTTGCCTAGAACATTTAAACCGGATGACTTCTCTGACAACATCTTAAGGGTCAAATGACTCCTAACCCCCACTTAGGCCATTTATGGCAGATATTTGTGCATGCTGCTGCCTTTAGCCAGGAAAGGAGTATTTGTGGCTCTTTGGGCATGATTGGGATGTAGGTAGCCTTATAACATTGACAGTCTTCATGGGAGTTTGCTGTATGTATCAAATAACACAGAGGGCAGAACCAAGTTCTAAAGGGTCCCACATGTGAACCAAATAGCTGAACAAAAATTCCACAAAACGGCTTTCTGAATTCATCCCTCCAGGAAGGAAAGGAAAACATGGACACAAACCCCCTCAAGTGAGCTGGCCCCAAAGGATACCATAGTAATAGTACTGAAAGCTGCAAAGAAGTCCAGCAGAACCAACTGAGATCCGTTCCCAATTAGCCATTGGCCAAGACAACGGAAGGTTTCTCCGTTTCTAACCAGAACTGAACTCATATTGAAATATTGTAGATCTAAGCAAGGCTAACAGCTACAAGAAGGTGGATCTTTAAATGGTTGTACCCTCTTATTCCATCCTACAGAAGCAAACAGGTCTGGTCCTCCCTCCCTCTCTTCTTTTTTTAAATTTTAGGAGGCTGGTTAAGATCAATGTTTGGGAAAAGCTACTTTTCAGACTACTCCACATTCCCCTAGTAATGTTTCCAGGCTGCAGTTAAAATCCATTTAATGTATCCTGTCTTTGAAGTAGTGGGCACTGAAAAGCATCACAAAAGCACATTTGACACAGTCATCTGCAAGTCATTCAGTGAAGGACTAAAAGTTTTTGTGTGAGTGTGTATATCCTTAAATAGGGTTCCTCAGTCTCAGGGTCTGGGCCCACTTCTCTGAGCAAAAGGAGCAAACTCAAGGTGAGACTGGAGGCAAAGAGGACACAGGATGGATCTACATTACTATATAATCCAGTTTCTGGATCCAGATTATCAGCTTTGAACTGGATTATACGAGTCTACACTTCAAAACAGATCATCTAGATTCAGAAATTGGATTATATGGCAGTATAGATTGGCCCAACATCTCGGAGCCTTAGATGCTCCTGACCTTGCAATCCTATTCTTAAATCACACATTCATGCACATATTAATGGCTTCTTTTTCTTTTCTTTTCTTTTCTTAAAAAACTATTTTATTGACGTAAACATTTTAACAAGCTACAATACAATGATGAACTGTAAAAATACGCAACAAAACATGTAGTTACATTGTAAAAGTTTCTATCACATGTGGAAGAGTATGGGAAAAGAAGACAGTAAGTTGTTATTATTATTATTATTGTCGTCGTCGTCGTCACCATCATCTTACCTTTTCCTCTGTAAAAAGAGACCCATATTAAGCAATCATATTTCTACAGATTTAACTGTGAGAATCAGGGAGACATTTAAAGATTACTACGTCACAATTTCACCTAAATAATCTAAAGGCACCAGGTTCCAAAGTAGGTCAGTTCTACTTTGTACTTGGGTGTGAGGCCTCTATGAATATCAGTCTCTGTATTTGAGAGGAAGAAACTGGCAAAACCCTCTGAAATGCATGTGGTTGTCATAAGTCAACAGCACATACACATACGTCACAATGTACAAAACCATATAAATGTGAGCCTTGTTTTAAAAGGAAAAGGCAACACTTCAATTCTTCTACCAAACTTCATTGTCACAGCATGTGAAACTTGGCTTGGGGGTGAAATATATGCCTTCATATTGCTATAGAAGGTACCAAATATCATTTTTAAAGGGTAAGAATGCCTTGTGAAAAAAGCTGCTTAGAAAAGAGGATGCACAGATGGAGAGGGGAGTTTGAGTGTTGAGTATCTTCTGTCCCTCTCTATTGAAAATTTACACCTTTCCGGAAGCTGAAGCTAGAAGAAAGGAGAAAGCACTGAGTTTAGATTTATAGGGCACAGCTACACTGTAGGATTAATGCAGTTTGACACCACTTTAACTGCTGTGGAATCATGGGAATTGTAGTTTTACAAGGTCTTTAACCTTCCCTGCCAAGTAGTGCCATTGCCTCACCAAACTACAGATCCCAGGATTTGAGCCACAACAGTTAAAGTGGTGTCAAACTGCATTAATTTTACAGTGTGGAGCCAGCTAGAGTTGTACACAATGTACATTAAATTAGAGCCTCGCAGTTATTGTTAGAGGAGGAGTTGAGCTGTTGGCAATATCATTGTCTCACTCAAGACGTATGTCAGCGTCATTAACAAAATGATGTGAGGAACACTGATTTCCAAGTTGATAAATGTCAAGCCAAGTGTTGGCTTGGATACAAGAATGGAGAGAAACTAATGTCTTGATAGTGACCTTCTGTGGGGCGCCTCTTTGTACCCATCTTCTGAGTTATACTGGAAAAGGCAATAAAATGAAGCCATCAAGGTCCACTTCGATTTTCTTGTTTTTCTTTTTACATGGGCTATTTTTCTCCCATGTTCCGCTTTCATCTATGTCCTTTGCTTCGATCTATTGGCCATTCTGCTGTTTTATAGTAGGGCCTGGAAACGATACTTTTTGGACCCAGAATATACTGGCTAGAGCTTTTCAACACTTGGTTGCTGATGAACTTAACATCTGTTTCCATGTAGCAGTAACCTAATGAAGGGACATTTCCAATTATGACCAATATATCAATTCATTAAATGAAAGAAAAGGATGCATATGTGCACCCTTTAAAAGATGGAATCCAACAATTAATTCCAGCTTGGGAAAGTATTCTTATTAATTATTTTAACGTAACTTATATCTGGGAAGGTGCTTTAGAGGGGCAGTGATGGCACAACAGATTCAACTGTTGAGCCGCTGAACTGAAGATTGGCAGTTCGAGCTCCCACTGTTAGCTCCAGCTCCTGCCAACCTAGCAGTTCGAAAACATGCAAATGTGAGTAAATCAATAGGTTTTCCTTCCTCGGTGGGAAGAAAAACAGGCGCTCCATGAAGTCATGCTGGCCACATGACCAGGAGCTGTCTGAGGACAAGGCAGGCTCCTCAGCTTGGAAGTGGAGATGAATACCTGCCCCAAAGCTGGAGTTTAGTGCCGTCTCCAGAAGCCGGAGATGAAAGGGAAGCCTTTGCCTTTTTCTTTGTCTGTGAATTTCTTTTTCGTTGTATCAAGGCATTGAATGTTTGCCTGGGTTTGTGTTTGTATTAGGCATACATTATTATTTTGTTATTGGCAATTTTTATGACAGAACCAATTAGGAACTGCCATTTATAAAGAAATTTTGAAATTTTGTTAGAGTTCTGAAATTTTCACTACCAGAACTTTAGCAACACTTTAGAAACAAAGCATCAGTGCCCCCTAGTTTTGTAAGTACTTTAGAACCATTTAGAACCATGGATTGCCCATGCCTAGTTTGTATATATGCTGAAATCCGCTCTGAGTCTCCTCGGGGAGATAGGGCAGAATATAAATAAATTATTATTATTATTATTATTATTATTATTATTATTAGACTAGGATGGCAAATTATGGTGCAAGCAGACACTTTTTAAAAAAGGTTTTGGAGAAAGCTACGTCATTGGCCAGAGTTTCCCCCAGATATTGCAGTGGACTGGACTTGCAGCTCCCAGCATGCGCTTCTTTGATTCACAGCGTAAGCCCTTGACCCTTCTACCTCCTCTTCGCGGAAGAGAATTGCAATGGCAGCAAATGCACTCAGGGTCAGGAGGGGAGGAAGCACATTGAAGCCCCTGCTGGGGTCATTATCAGGAAACGAATTGCTGACAAGCATTTCAAAGAAAACCCTAAAATGTCCAAATGACCATACATTAATTTGTTGGCCCTAGTTGATACCAAAAATACAGGCCATATATTTTTGTTTCAAAGACAGCACTATGAGTACAATAAACAGAACATGGTCTGCCTATATATGTATATATGATAGACAGAGACTGTATGTGTAGTCAAAATCCCAACTTTTTTCTCTGCATGACATTATAGGCAAGAGAAGAGCACAGTTCTTCAAACATTCAGGAAAAACTTTCAAAGAACAACAAGCTATGTACTAAAATGCAATAATAAATAAACTACATATTTGCTGTTTTGATGTTATTATCAGTGTCAATACCCCAATGTGAATATTTCACAATGGGCATCCCGTGGATCCTTTCTGTTTTTCTTCCCTCCCTCCCTCCCTCCCTCCTACTGCAACCAACAGCAAACAAACAGGATGGCCGAGCAGCTATATGCATTGTTCATTTCCTTAAGCAATCAAGGATATGCTAAATTTGGTGGACCAACTTAAAAAAATGTAAATAATACAATTTTAAAAAATATTTTAATATACTTCTGAACATTTGAAATACTGCATCCTTGAATTATCAGTTTGGAATAAAGCCCAAGACAAAACTCCAATGGAAAACATGAAATGATGGATAAAGTGAATTCTACTGTGCTGCTTGAAGGGAGGTGGTATTATGATTTATGTCAAATATGCAAATATAGAAGGAATGCAATCAACAATGGAGAAAGAAACAATGCAAGCAGCTCAAAGGGCTATGTGGATGCTATTACTGGAGATCAGCTTTAGTACTGAATATGTTGTTCTGCTGTTCAACAACAACAGAATTATTCACACAGCATTACTTAGTATGCAAAGATATCCTTGCTATTTATTTTTGCAGGCTGCATTGGAAGGGTGAGTAGTATAATATGTGAAATCAAAATCCATTAATTAAATGAGATAATAAATAAAATACTTGGGTCACTTTAAAAAACAGAATTGTCCACAGAGTGATTCTTCAAAAGCAGATTTTTTTTTATATAAAGGTCAAGGACAAATCCAATTTATTGTGTGATTCTTGGGAAACGCTGATCAGAAGGAAGCACCAGCCTTCAATACTGAATTGGCCTGTCACATATAAAAGGCATGCTATCTGCTGCTCCAGGCAGCAAGACAAATTGAATGGTCTTAAGTTATAGGGTACAGTTGAAATGAATATCAGAAGAAACTCATTTATTATATTTGTTCTTAGAGGTACTGATCTCTCCCATGCTGGATGCATCCAGACTAAGGACTTCATCAGATGGTATTTGGGCCTGGTTTCCATGCGCTTAGGAAACAGAGCCCCACAGGAGTCCCACGAAGTCCATCACATGACATAAGGGAACTTTTGGTGGGACTCAGTGGTATTCCATGTCATAAGCGCATAGAAATCAAGCCCGGAAAAAGTAGGGAAAAGCATGGAAAAGACGGGGAAAGACACAGAAAAGACGTGAGATGGCTTGCTATCCCAAAAGAGAGGGAAAGATGGGGTAAGATGGTTACCTCCACTCCCCCCCCCCCCCAACTGTCTGATGAAGTCCTCAACTAACTGAATGTGGTTCCCACTAAAACAGAGGAGATATTGAAACCAACAAAATCCGAGATGAAGCCAAGGACAGATAAGTATAGCTCTTCAGACTCTTTTGGACTGCAATTCCATCCTTCTTCATTGATTATTCTGGCTAGATCTAAAGGACAGGGTTTCCAAATCTCAGGATCTAGTTCATTCCTCCAGTCCTCATCAGGTCAAGGGGAAGAAATCTCAGGGTGAGAACACTGTCTTAACAATATTTTCTTCTTCTTCTGCATGTATTGCTGACCCCTGCTGCTTCAGACTAAGTCAGAACAGCTGCTATAAACTCTCCAAGGAGGTCAGCCAAGTTACCTCTCCTCCCCGCAAAATTTCTCAATTGACAGCCAGCAGTAAGACTCAGTGGGAGTGAGAAGTCAGTTCAGGGAAATACTGCACTGCCTTCGCAGTTGCTGCCTCAGGTACCAAGGCCTTTTTGCTTTCTGGCCTTACTAAGCTGACAGCTGAGTTTCCGGTTCTGTTCTTACCATCCTCATCCTAACCCCCAAATGCCTGAAGCTGCATTCTTGATCTCAGATACTCGTGGGTGGTATCACAGTTATCAAAAAGCACAGTATGGATGTATTTCTTTGGCTCTGTATTTGATTCTAAACTATGGGTTTTAAATTGACATTTTATAAGTATGGATGATGATTTTAATATGTAATGGTTTGTATTTTGAATGCTTTCATGTACTTTTAGTTGTATTTTAATTGTATGTTGTATCCTGCTTTGAGCTGCTTCCTCCCTCCTTTTATTTTACTTCTCTGTGTTTCTTTCATCCTCATCAATTTTCTCCCAACCCCATAGTTTCTGGCAAAAGATTTCCTTCTTCCCTTTTCTTTCTCTGCTGCTTTCTGCTCTTGCCCTCTTCACAACACTTATACTCATTTCCCCCTTCTTATTCCCCAGTCCTTCCTTCTTGTTCCCTAGTTTCTCCTTCTTCCTTCGCTTAATTCCTGGCCAAAGAAATTTCTCCTCATTTACATGTTTCATCATATGACCAAAATCTTAAATAAATGTTCAGAGTGGGATTTCAGCATTTGAATTTTGGAAATTTTACTTTCCAAATATTTTATGTTTTAATATAAGGTGTATAGTTTGAATTTAAATGTTTTATTTCAAACTGGCAATTAAAAAACCATAGAATCATAGAATCAAAGAGTTGGAAGAGACCTCATGGCCCATCCAGTCCAACCCCCTGCCAAGAAGTAGGAAAATTGCACCCTCAACAGATGGCCATCCAGCCTCTGTTTAAAAGCCTCCAAAGAAGAAGCCTCCACCACACTCTGGGGCAGAGAGTTCCACTGCTGAACAATTCTCACAGTTAAAACGTTCTTCCTAATGTTCAGATGGAACCTCCTTTCTTGTAGTTTGAAGCCATTATTCTGCATCCTAGCAGAAAACAAGCCTGCTCCCTCCTCTCTATGACATCCACTCACATGTTTATACTTAGCCATCATGTCTCCTCTCAGTCTTCTCTTCTTCAGGCTAAACATGCCCAGCTTTTTAAGCCGCTTCTCATAGGGCTTGTTCTCCAGGCCCTTGATTATTTTAGTCGCCCTCCTCAGGACACATTCCAGCTTGTCAACATCTCCCTTCAATTGCGGTGGCCAGAATTGGACACAATATTCCAGATGTGGTCTGACCAAGGCCAAATAGAGGGTTAGCATGACTTCCCTGGATCTAGACACTAGACTCCTATTTATGCAGACCTTTCTTTTCCCTTCTGCCCCCTCCCCAATCATGGTTACATTGGCTTCCCCCTTCTTCAACATTTTGTTTCTCACTCACACCCTCTTTTTCTTGGATGGTCACAGTAACCTATCCCCTTTTTTTCCAGATGGATGTGTTCTTGCATTCCCAGTCAGAAGACAATGTGCAGCTTCCTCTCCTTAATGCATTTGCTATGCTAAGAAGAAACAGTGGAAACACATGAGAAGATTACAAGCAGAAGAAGGTGGTGGAGTCTGGATCCTCTGTAATGTTTTGTGGGAGAGGCAGAGTGAATATTTGGAACCAACCATATGTTTCTGTGATTCTAGATATGGCAGCAACACATATTGTTTTAAATAATTTGTTCTTTCATGTCTCAAAGTCATGGTTATCATAGGCATTATAAAACAGAAAAATGTTTTGGCACATTAAAGTTGACGCTTCTCCTTAATCAGATAATTCAGAAAGAGTTTGTATGCCCAAAACGTACAAAATGTTTACTTTTCTTCTAATCGAATTAGCCAGCGTTGCCATTTGTGCAATTTTCTTTTTAATCAATCTGTTTGTGCAGCCCCTGCTTTCTCCTTCTCTCTCCAAGTTGTTTTGCTAACCCAGTTCTAGCAGCAGTCTGTACATTGGTATTATGATTCCTCAGTTTTTCTAGTCAGCTGCATCAAGCAATCCATAACTCATTGAGGTTAATATTCACCTCTCATAAGTTTAAAACTTAACACAGAGAAAATAACCAGGAAAATAATCATTTTGCTAGAGCTATTAGCTGGTCACATTGTGCTATTTGTGGATGGGGAGGGGCATGTCCTTCTGGATCACAATAGTTAAAGTGGGATTTTTAGGTTTCTCCAGACTGCAACAACAATGCGCAGTTCCTGTTGTTCACGAATTCCCATTTATCTGTGATGGAACATTTTCTGGCGAAGGCTGATCTGTGTAAATAAAGGCACATTTCACTTCCCACCATTAGATGGTAGTGTGGTAAAGGCTGGACAGAGCAGCCTTGTTGTGCAGTCTGCATGGCGTGAGATTCAGCCATATAGCAACCAAATGGATTCTGGTGCCAGGTGACAAACAGGGTTGTGACTCTCACTATCTCTGTTTTCCAGGTAGTACACACACACACATCCCAAAGCCATTCCACTGTTGAGAATCAGATGTTACTCACACCCCAAGGGAGCAGAAAAATATGTAAAACTGAAGCCAAGGTCTCATGATTCCCACCCTCTGCTTTCCACTGTCATCAATGCTCTTTGAAATGGAATGACACTGTATTTCCTCCTGTGTTGAATATATGTCACTTCTTTGCTCAATTATTAGCTGTTCTTAGACACCACACACCACACTGGCCTAGACACGCGGCCCATATCACACCAACATTACGGGGAGGCTCAACAGAACAGCACCGCAGATGTGGACAACCCTCAGGCTTGGAGAAATGTCACCCTTAGAAGGACACATAGGACCCAGAAGCCTCCTCAGAATACTTCCGCTCAGCTGCAGTTACACAATAGATTCCAAATTCTCACACAACTAGCACCTGACCAAGAAACACAACATATTGGGGAAGACCAGAATGGCTTAGATACTGGTCAGTGGCTCATCCTTGATCAGTGTGCAGGGGATAGCCCTGACTGGGACAACACTTCACAACATTCACACTTGCACAATCGTGCAGGGGTACCATCCCCAACCATAGACCAGGAGCAACAGGAACACATACAGGAGAACCATAGGCTCTTGGACGAATCTCAATGGATTGTCCTTGATGAATGCACCGGGGATGTCGAGGAGGAGGACAACATTTTTCACCTACACAATTCACACCAACAGGATCACTTTTCTGGAGACCTACACACTACATTGCACAAAAGGGGCCCTGTCATTCCTGAAAGTAAACAGATCTTGGTAGTAGGCGACTCCCTCCTTAGAGGAACGGAAGCTGTCATTTCCAGACCAGATGGGATGGCTCGAGAAATATGCTGCCTACCGGGGGCAAAAATACACCATATCACTCAGAGGCTCACCAGGCTCCTCAAGCCCTATCACCGTCCTCCCCTCATGTTGATTCATGTAGGAACCAATGATACTGCAAGGCATACGTTTCAAAAGATCACAAATGATTTTCGAGCTCTAGGAGCAATGCTAAAAGAATGTAATGTACAGGTGGTCTTTTCATCCCTCCTCCCTGCTGTAAGACACGGACCCACAAGAGCCAGAAAAATAGTACAGGTCAATGACTGGCTTAGAAAATGGTGTCAGGAGGAACGCTTTGGCTTCCTCGACCATGGCCTGCTATTCCAGGAGGATGGCCTACTGGCAAGGGATGGGGTGCATCTCACACAAGTAGGAAAACACCTTTTTGCTCACAGACTCGCAAACCTCATTAGACGCACTTTAAACTAGGTCCACCAGGGGAGGGGGACAACAGCCTTGCGAACACTACTTTACCCATAATGTCTGGGAATCGCCAGAAGGCTAAACGGAGGGCTGCACAAACACAACAAGGACCAAGGACCAAAAGCACAATAATCCCAATTAAACAGCTCAAGGGAAGATCCCAGGGGCTCACATGTCTTTACACTAATGCACAGATAATGGGAAATAAACAAGATGAACTCCAACTTCTAGCACTACACCACAAATATGATATCATAGCCATCACTGAAACCTGGTGGGATGACTCCTATCGCTGGAATGCAGATATCGAGGGGTATAACCTCTTTCACAGAAACCGAACAAAGGGGAGAGGAGGCGGAGTAGCCTTATATGTCAAAAACTCTTATGTTGCAGAAGAAATTCAAGACAGCAATCTGGGAAACCAGCTTGAAATCATCTGGATAAGAATCAAGGGAACTGGGACTCAAAAAGATGTCGTTGTAGGCGTCTACTACAGACCCCCAAGCCAGGAGGAAGATCTTGATGAAGTCTTCTGCCAACAGTTGACCAAACAGGCACAGAAAAGAGATGTAGTAGTCATGGGCGATTTCAACTATCCCGATATTTGCTGGAAAACAAACTCGGCCAAGAGTACAAGGTCCAACAAATTCCTCGCTTGCCTTGCAGACAATTTCATGGTCCAGAAGGTAGAAGAGGCAACAAGGGGATTGGCTACTCTTGATCTCATCCTAACAAATGCGGAGGACCTGATCGATGCGGTCGAAGTGGTAGGATCCTTAGGGGCAAGTGACCATGTGCTCCTGCAATTTGAGGTACAAAGGAAGGCCGAAACTCAGACAAGTCAAACCCGCATTTTGGACTTTAGGAGAGCTGATTTCCAAAAAATGAAGGAAACGCTGAGCAGCATTCCGTGGACACAGATACTAAAAGACAAGGGAGCTACAGATGGATGGGAATTTCTCAAGAGTGAAATACTCAAGGCGCAATTGCAAACCGTGCCAACAAAGAGAAAAAATAGGACAAGTGCAAAGAAACCAGAATGGATGTCCAAAGAACTTCTAACTGTGCTAAGACACAAAAGAGACATGCACAAGAAGTGGAAAAAGGGAGAAATCACCAAAGAAGAATTCAAACAAATAGCCAACACCTGTAGGGAAAAGGTCCGCAAAGCTAAAGCAAAAAACGAGCTCAGACTTGCCAGGGACATTAAAAACAATAAAAAGGGCTTCTATTCTTATGTCAGTAGAAAAAGGAAAAACAAGGAGGCGATAGGACCTCTTCGAGGAGAAGATGGGGCAATGCTGACAGGGGACAGGGAAAAGGCAGAACTACTTAATGCCTTCTTTGCCTCGGTCTTCTCACAAAAAGAGAGTCTTCAACCTCAGCAAGATGGAGTGGATGAGGGATTGGAGGACATCCAACCCCAAACTGGGAAAGAAGTCGTCCAGGAATACCTGGCCGCTCTTAATGAGTTCAAGTCCCCAGGGCCAGATCAACTACACCCAAGAGTACTGAAGGAACTAGCGGAAGTCATTTCGGAACCATTGGCAACCATCTTTGAGAGTTCTTGGAGAACAGGAGAAGTTCCAGCAGATTGGAGGAGGGCCAATGTGGTCCCAATCTTCAAGAAGGGAAAAAAGGACGACCCAAACAACTACCGTCCGGTCAGCCTCACGTCGATACCGGGCAAGATTCTGGAAAAGATTGTTAAGGAAGCGGTCTGCAAACACTTAGAAACAAATGCAGTCATCGCTAATAGTCAACATGGATTTATCAAAAACAAGTCATGCCAGACTAATCTGATCTCTTTCTTCGATAGAGCTACAAGCTGGGTAGATGCGGGGAATGCCGTGGATGTAGCGTACCTGGATTTCAGTAAGGCCTTCGACAAGGTCCCCCATGACCTTCTGGCAAGGAAACTAGTCCAATGTGGGCTAGGCAAAACTACGGTGAGGTGGATCTGTAATTGGTTAAGTGGACGAACACAGAGAGTGCTCACTAATGCTTCCTCTTCATCTTGGAAAGAAGTGACGAGCGGAGTGCCGCAGGGTTCCGTCCTGTTCAACATCTTTATTAATGACTTAGATGAAGGGCTAGAAGGCATGATCATCAAGTTTGCAGATGACACCAAATTGGGAGGGATAGCCAATAGTCCAGAGGACAGGAGCAGAATTCAAAACGATCTTGACAGATTAGAGAGATGGGCCAAAACTAACAAAATGAAGTTCAACAGTGACAAATGCAAGATACTCCACTTTGGCAGAAAAAATGAAATGCAAAGATACAGAATGATCAAGGGTCTGGAGAACAAGCCCTATGAGGAGCGGCTTAGGGAACTGGGCATGTTTAGCCTGAAGAAGAGAAGGCTGAGAGGAGATATGATAGCCATGTATAAATATGTGAGAGGAAGCCACAGGGAGGAGGGAGCAAGCTTGTTTTCTGCTTCCTTGGAGACTAGGACGCGGAACAATGGCTTCAAACTACAAGAGAGGAGATTCCATCTGAACATTAGGAAGAACTTCCTGACTGTGAGAGGCGTTCAGCAGTGGAACTCTCTGCCCCGGAGTGTGGTGGAGGCTCCTTCTTTGGAAGCTTTTAAGCAGAGGCTGGATGGCCATTTGTCAGGGGTGATTTGAATGCAATATTCCTGCTTCTTGGCAGGGGGTTGGACTGGATGGCCCATGAGGTCTCTTCCAACTCTTTGATTCTATGATTCTATGATTCTATGATTCTATCTTTCTGCCACACTTCAGCTACATCTCTTAGCAAAGACAAATGCCCATAGCAATACTTTGACTGCCCCTGTCTTACTTAGCACTCTATTAACATATCTTCACAGTAGCATCAGACTAATTGTTGATAGGGCATCAAACACCTCCTGGCAATCTGGCTTTTTTAAAGAAAGGGAGATTAATATCCTTTCTTCCGCAGGTGTTCCCAACAACATTCAAAAGGATGTGATTGGCTGGCTCTTCCAAGCCCCATCTTCTCAGTCAGAAGGTAATGCTTTGTATCTCAGTTTGTGATCACTAGCTTGTTGTTGTTCATTCGTTCAGTCGTCTCCGACTCTTCGTGACCTCATGGACCAGCCCACGCCAGAGCTCCCTGTCGGCTGTTACCACCCCCAGCTCCCTCAAGGTCAGTCCAGTCACTTCAAGGATGCCATCCATCCATCTTGCCCTTGGTCGGCCCCTCTTCCTTTTGCCTTCCACTTTCCCCAGCATAATTGTCTTCTCTAGGCTTTCCTGTCTCCTCATGATGTGGCCAAAGTACTTCAACTTTGTCTCTAGTATCTTTCCCTCCAGTGAGCAGTCAGGCTTTATTTCCTGGAGGATGGACTGGTTGGATCTTCTTGCAGTCCAAGGCACTCTCAGAACTTTCCTCCAACACCACAGCTCAAAAGCATCGATCTTCCTTCGCTCAGCCTTCCCTAAGGTCCAGCTCTCACATCCGTAGGTTACTACAGGGAAGACCATGGCTTTGACTAGGCGGATCTTTGTTGCCAGTCTGATGTCTCTACTCTTTACTATTTTATCGAGACTGGACATTGCTCTCCTCCCAAGAAGTAAGCGTCTTCTGATTTCCTGGCCACAGTCTGCATCTGCAGTAATCTTTGCACCTAGAAATACAAAGTCTGTCACGGCCTCCACGGTTTCTCCCTCTATTTTCCAGTTGTCAATCATTCTTGTTGCCATAATCTTGGTTTTTTTGACGTTTAGCTGCAACCCGGCTTTTGCGCTTTCTTCTTTCACCTTGATTAGAAGGCTCCTCAACTCCTCCTCGCTTTCGGCCATCAGAGTGGTGTCATCTGCATATCTGAGGTTGCTAATGTTTCTTCCAGCAATTTTCACCCCAGCTTTGCATTCATCCAGCCCCGCACATCGCATGATGTGTTCTGCATACAAGTTAAAAAGGTTGGGTGAGAGGATGCAGCCTTGCCGTACGCCTTTCCCAATCTTGAACCAGTCTGTTGTTCCGTGGTCAGTTCTTACTGTTGCTACTTGGTCCTTGTACAGATTCCTCAGGAGAGAGACAAGGTGGCTTGGGATGCCCATCCCACTAAGAACTTGCCACAATTTATTATGATCCACACAGTCAAAGGCTTTAGAATAGTCAATGAAGCAGAAGTAGATGTTTTTCTGAAACTCCCTGCCTTTCTCCATTATCCAGCGGATATTGGCAATTTGGTCTCTCGTTCCTCTACCTTTTCTAAACCCAGCTTGATCACTAGCTAACTCTATGTTAAATTTGCCATTCAGGTGTACAAGTACAGGCCATCTCCAAGTTACGAACAAGATATGTTCTGTAGGTTAGTTCTAAAGTTGAATTTGTATAACTTTGAGACTATATATATATAATAGCATAGGAAAGATTAACACCCCTGTGATGGTTGTTTTGCTGTCTGTGCCCATTCAGAAGATTTTACCTCACTTGCTGTCTCAATGACAACTGGATTTTTTTAAAAAAAATGTGTCTTGCTGTGGAAACAAGGATTAGTGATAAAGCTTCAGTGGGGACACCTTTTCCCCATGATAACTCTTTCAGGAGGTAATTTCCCTTCCAAGGGAGAGATTTATCTCGCTTCCTGTTGTCTCACCCCTGTTCTTAACTAAGAGTCATTTGTAAGTCATATGTTTGTAACTCGGGAAGGGTCTGTTTATTGCTTTTGTCATGTGCCTTCAAGTCACTTCTGGCTTACAATGACCATACAACAAAGATTGTCATAAGGTTTTCTTGGCAATAGTTGTTTGGAGGTGGTTTGCCTTTGGCTTCCTCTGAAGCTGAGAGAGAGTGATTTACCCAAAGTTGTCTAATGAGTGTCCAAGCCTAAATGGAGATTTGAACCCTGATCCCCAGTGTCATAGTCCATTTTTCAAACCACTACATATACTGGCTATATATATATATACAGATACTAGCCATCCCCTGCCATGTGTTGCTGTGGCCCAGTCTGTGTATATGTGTTTTGTGTGTATATGTGTGTAAATATGTGGTTTTACGCATGCATTGTAATGTATTTTTTTTTGTTTTTTAAGTCTCTTCCTGTGTTTTCCAGTGTTTTTATGAGTGATGGTCACTTGTTAGCCTGATAGGTGTATTGTGTCCAAATTTGATGTCAATTTGTCCAGTGGTTTTTGATTTATGTTAATCCCACAAACTAACATTACATTTTTATTTATATAGATTACCAGCTATCATTTTAAGGAGTGGAAATAAGCTGGTAAGCATGGTAAGCATAGATATAGTGATAAACACCAAACCAAAGAAATGGCTAAGGGATGGATAGGGAACATTAATTCAGTTATTGACACTATCTCGGAGTCTAGTGGAGACCTCTTCTTTGGAATCTTTTAAATAGAGGCTGGATGGCCATCTGTTGGGGGTGCTTTGATTGTGCTTTTGCTGCATGACAAGGGGTTGGATTGGATGGCCTGTGTGGTTTCTTCCAACTCTATGATTTTAAAATTCTATCTGTAGGTACTTGTAGGTAACACATTGTTCCCTATTGCAATCTACACTGTTGACATACAGGTATCACTTACAATCATTTTTATGGCCTAAAAGAAATAATAAAATTCACAGCCCACTGAAGACAGTTCTTTGCTTACCTGGTATGCAGAGGCATCAGTGCTGCTCTTTCTGCCATTCCTGTTAGAAGGAGTGTTCAAATTGTCTTTTATTAGCTAGCCATAGGTATTCACTAGTGAGACCTAACAAGATTTCTAGAGGAGTAGACTAACTGAAGCAATTTACCTTATCATTTCCTGTCCTAACTGGCCATCTGAGCTTTCCACATTTTGGGAGTGCAAGCGGAGGCCCAACATCACTCTGCCCCACAATATCATAAACCCTTTGAGAGCTCCTGGTATTTACCTAAGTTTATCTATCTTTCATCTCAACTTGATATTGGTTTCTGCCTAGATATGGTTGACTGGGCCTCATTTGTTCCTGCCTTATGATGGCAACTGCAAGACCGCTATTCAATAAATCAGACTTGAGTCTTCTGATCCTGGGTGATGACTCACCACTGCTTCATTTTTGTCTGAGATACTAAAGGGGGTGATGCTACTCAGGCTTGAATGACACTCGTCCAGAGATATGAATGAATGTGTCACCGCTATGCAGATTGTCTATCCACCAAATCCAGAGATACTTTAGAACTGTTCAATAGATGTTTGGAGCCATCCAAGGAATTAAAGAAGCTGAAGTTTGTGTAAAAAACTAGACATGGATGAAGAACTATGTGTGGTAAGATCAACAAGTCTGTATGAAAAGATTTTTTGTTGTGTCAGGAGCGACTTGTGAAACTGCAAGTCGCTTCTGGTGTGAGAGAATTGGCCGTCTGCAAGGACATTGCCTAGGGGACGCCCGGATGAATTGATGTTTTTATCATCCTTGTGGGAGGCTTCTCTCATGTCCCCGCATGAGGAGCTGGAGCTGATAGAGGGAGCTCATCCGCCTCTCACCAGATTCGAACCTGCGACCTGTCGGTCTTCAGTCCTGCCGGCACAGGGTTTTAACCCACTGCGCCACCGGGGGCTCCACCGTATGAAAAGATACTAGCAGTTCTATATAGGCATTCCCTCTGAAATACCAACTTTGTAGCATAATCTCCTCCTTTAGTCAGTGTCCTCTATGGAAACACAGAGGACAGTGGCAGCTATTAGCTAAAATTGCCTTTCACCAACATGGTAGGTGTCTTTACTTTGGGTAGACAAATCTCAGGACCAAATCAAAGCAGTCCAAACTTTTACAGCCAGCAGGCATATCAAGCAAGGAGAACCCAAAGCCTGGGCAGTAGCAGAGCCAATAACACAATAAACAAAGAGGAAACCAACTGTGGGGGATCCAATCAGGTAAGTGTCAAATGCCAGAAGACCAAAAAGAATGATAGGAATCTAAGAATTTCAGGAACTTATTAGGTGGGAGTGGGGAGTCCCTAGACATTGCTCCTGTGGGTATAAGCTGCTCCCAGTCTCCACCAGTTTCTGTAAAGGACTGCTGAATTTGTTTGAGGCTTAGGGTCCTCTTCTTCCAATGTGGGCATGGCCATAAGTCAGCCACAACCCTACTAAGAAGTGATGGATCTTGCTACAGTTTAAGATAGCCTAGTTACATCCAGATCCAGTGCACTTAGTGAGGTTTCATAAGCTTTTGGATAATGCAAATTCAAAATTCTGTGTGCTTATAGATCTCAAACATTTATAACATATCACATCTATGTTGTGTCAGCTGCTCTAAACACCAATGGACCATCTATAAATGTCATTCTCGACCCCTATAACTATTCCATCAGTGTTGCCTTCAAAAATCTTTCAAAATACTTGAGAAGACAGGCAGATAAATGTCAGTGTTCTGTAAGAAGCAAAGACCACCAGCACTGAAGCAATTACTCTCCACCATCAACTTCGCTGGACTGGCCATGTTGTCCAAATGCCCAATCACGACATTGGGCATTTGTTACTTTACTCTCAGCTCAAAAACTGAAAATGGAATGTCAGTGGACAACAAAAGAGATTTAAAGATGAACTTAAGTCTAACCTTTAAAATGTAGCATAAGCACAGAGAACTGGGATGTCCTGGTCCGCGAGTGTTCTAACTGGAGGGCAGCTGTTACCAACAGTGCTGTGGATTTTGAAGAGACATGAATGGAGGGTAAAAGGGAGAAACATGTAAGGATGAAGGTAAATCAAGCCAAACTCTGTCAGGACCACTTTCTACCTGGAAATCAATGTCCTCACTGTGGAAGAACATTAGGATCCAAAATAGAGCTCCACAGTCACTTATGGATCCACCACCAAGATTTTACCCTTGGAAGATCATCATACTCAGCCACGAGTGATAGCCTATGCTGATGGGTTAGGTTGAAAGGTGGGGGAGAGGAGGTATTTTCAATGGTGATCTCAAATTTATGAAACTTTCAAGGGTTGCATAGGTTGAGCATCTCTTATCTAAAATGCTTGGGATCAAAATTATTTTTGGATTTTGGATTATTTTTTTTATTTTAGTACATTTGCATATACATAATGATATATTTTGGAGATGGAACCCAAATTAAAAACTCCACATTCATATATGTTTCATATACACATTCATATACTCCCTGAAGATAATGTTATACACAATATATTTAATAATTTTGAGCATGAAACAAGGTTTGTATACATTTAGCCACCAGAAAACAAAGGTGTCCCTATCTCAGCCATCCATGTGGATAATTAAGGATTTTGGAATTATGGATAAGGGATGTCCAACCTGTACTTCTTTTCTGTTTGCTTTTGAGCATATTTTGAATGTGATTTTTCTGGAAGAGTTTAAACTCTCACCATTTTCTGTTTTAAATTATAATATATTCCCTGATAGTTCTGATTGGGATGTTTTGCATGGCTCTCCTAAGTTTTAGGTATTGGTTTAAAGTGAGTTTACATTAATTATGCTAGACTTAGGAAGATTTCTGTTTGAAAGGCATCAGGTACATGTCTAAAAGAATCAAGCAAACAGCCGGGAATTGTTAAATTAAAATAAAAGTGAACAAATGTATTTTGAAGCCATGGACCAAAGGCAGGAAATTACTATGCTTTCACGCTTTCATGAGGTGACAGCTTTTGTGTCTGATGAGTTTATATTCAGACCAGCTTGTTTTTTGACTTTGTGATTGTTCAGTATGTCTATGGCTATTTCCTCTTTCCAATGTTCACATGTTTGTTTTAAACACATCTAGCAACGTGGATCTTTCCTCCGTATTATTCTTTCTTTTTACTATTCCTCTAACAATGTAAACATTCCACAAAGAATATTGTAGCTTTATGCCACCATTCCTTTACTACCCCTCTTTTCTCAAGCCCATTTGTAACATAACATCATAGACTTACTATGCGATTGAAGGTTTCAAAGAGCATAAATGATTAAATACAGATTTCTAATATTGTTTGGTCTATATACTGTAGAAAGCCATTTATCTCTCTTTTTGACAAATTGCATCAAACTAGCATCTTATGCAATCCATGACCTTGAGGTAGAAGCCAAGGCTAATCTAGATATTCTCTTTAGTTAGAGACAATGAAAAAAAATCATTGATCATTGGGACAATTGACAGCCTCCGTGGCTTACTCTGTACATCTCACAGCCAGGCTTCAAACTACCATCTTAAATACCAAGTTATTCAGTGATAATGTAATTAAGTTTTCCACACTCTTATATTGTTAAAACCTTACATTCCACACTCTTGTTGATGTGTGCCTTTCAAGTTGTTTGTGGTTTATGGAGATCTTGAGGTGAACCAATATTGGTATTTTCTTGACATGTTTTTTTTTTCAGAAAGGGTTTGACTTTGTCTTTCTCTGAGGCCAAGAGAATGTGAGTTATCAAGGTCACACAGAAGGTTTCTGTGGTTGAGCAGGGATTGACATACAACATTCAAACCACTACACCACATCTTGCCTATTTTAAATACTATACAGTATTCCAAACATCTGAAAAGAAGCCAGGAAGACAGATACTGGTAAAGTACAATAAAATGCAATAAAAACTCTTGGAGCTTTAAACTCAGACATGTTGGGGTGTGTAATATTTCAAAGAGTTGAAAACAACAAAGAGGGAAATGCTTTACTATTTCAGAAAGTACTAGCACTACAGGACACCCAATTAAATTGATATGTACTTGAACCAAATTTTAAATTATGAACAGGATTTTTTAAAAAAATAATTGAGACCATATTTCTGTTTACTGACCTTTAGAAAGAAATTGAAGACATGGTTCTGGGACCAAGCCTTTGGGTACAAATGCAGTGCAATAAGAGAAGAGGGAATATGTGCAGTCATGACTGGAATGGCCTTGACTACAATTACAAATGGTGTGGTTTTAATAATTGGTTTTTATGTTTATATGGTTTTTAATTTTATGTTTTAATGTATATGTTTATTTTATTGTTGTTGTTTGATAAGGCATCGAATTGTTGCCTATTGTAAGGCCACCGTGAGTCCCCTCTGGGGTGAGAAGGGAGAGGTAAAAATGAGTAAATAAAATAAATAATACAAAATTTGAGTATTATACTGTAGAAACTGGAGTTTATGCGGAATAAAGAATGCCGAGGACAAAAAAGGGATAACCCTGAGGACAATTGCTTCCTACCCAAAAGATAACCAGTAGGGCTGGGCGGTTTCATTTCGTTAATTCGTAATTCGTTAATAATTCGTTAATTTTTTCAATTACAAAACGATAACGAACCATTCTGGATCAATTATTTAAAAAAACGAATTTTCAAAAACGTTTTGTAAATGCTTCGTATTTCGATATTGTATTCGTTTCGTTATTGTTTTGAGGTCGTTTCGTTATTATTTCCGCATGTCTGGGCCAGTTTTATGGTTTAATTAGTGAAAAAAAATTATAATATCACACCAACAGTCAACAACAGAGGGAGAGGGAAGCTTCAGAAGGTTTTGGAGGTTTTTTAGCGTATTTCGCGGTCGCGTCCGCCATTAACGAATCGATTCGTTATTGTTTCGGAAATCGATTCGTTAATTTTTTACCATTTACGAAATTTCGTAAATATCGAACTTTTTAAAAGGAAAATTTTGTAATTATTTTAAATATCGAAACAAAAAAACCCCCCAAATACAAATCGATTTTAGAAACAAATTTTTCCGTTGTTACCCAGGCCTAATAACCAGGCATAAAATATGTGTGTGGTGTGTCTCACTAGATGTTCCAGTGCATGAAAATAAATCAGGCACCAAGATGAGAAACATTAGTGAGAAGATGGGATTTTGCAATGCTTCTGTATCACTTCCCATTTACTTGGAAAAGCCAACAATAAAATTAATTGGTGTGTCCACATTTGTTTCTGAAACTGACACAACTTTCCAGAGGGGAATTTCATGTAAATACAGCTACATCTAATCTGAATATTTTATATGTTGTTTTGATTATACTACTTGATATCAAGTGACTTTACCATGATACGCCCTGTAAGCAGATCTACTTATTTATCTAGTTTTATGACTGGCTGCTAATAAATTCAATCAGTATGCACATCCAGAGTATACATGCGAGTACACATGTTCAGATAAGGTTTCATAAAGCATCCTCTGAGTGCTACTGGCAGTTCCAAGTAGGCTGGACTCACTGGGTTAATGGTTGAACAGTGAATTAAGTATAAATTCATAGAAACATAGAATCACAGAGTTGGAAGAGACCTCGTGGGCTATCCAGTCCACCCCCTGCCATAAAGCAGGAAAATCACATTCAAAGCACATTCAAATACATTTCTTCAAATTGCTGAAGAAATGTATTCCAGTCTGAGCCCAGATTAAGGAATTTGGTTTCGAATGTTGGTTTTGCAGCTGCAGTACTAGCAGTTTGGTGAAATATCAGCACTCCTTGACAGAGAGTAAAATTACTTGCAAAATTAAAACTCCCATTTTTCCATAGCATTGAGCCATTGAAATTAAACTGGTACCAAACTGCATTAATTCTACAGTGCAGGTGCACCCACAGTGACCCTATGAATGGGAGGTCTTCATCTCTGGCCATCAACTGCTCTTCAGTTCTTGCAAACCAGGGATGCGGCTTCCGTGACTGGATAAATCCACCTACAGCACAGTCCCCATCCCTTCATATTTTCTTCCAGTTTACCAAGCATCAGCAAATAATTTTAGTGTTGTCCCTGTTGTGTGACTTTTGAAATGTGACATTGCTCCTTCTGGGCTGTGGACATAGGAAAGTGCTTGTTATCGTACAGTTTGCTCTTATTGCTTCTATAACATTTCAGACTCTCTTATTTAATTTGTCCCAGATGTGAATTTTAAAATACAAGTTGTGGGATGGGACTTCTTTTGTCTTCGGAGTTCTGTGCCTTGCTTTGTTGTGCACTGGTTCAACAATATTATATATGTAAAAATGGTACAGACTGAGTATCCCTTATTGCAGGAATGGGCAAACTTTCACCTTCAACTCCCACAATTCCTAATGGCCTACCAGCTGTTAGGAGTTGTGGGATCTGAAGTCCAAAACACCTGGAGTGGTGAAGTTTGGCTATGGCTGCCTTACCTGCAATGTTTGGGCTTAGCACTATTTTGGAGTTTTCAGAGTTTGAAATATTTGCATATGCATAATGAGATACCTTGGCAATGGGGCCCACATAGTCTGCAGGTAATTTTCTACATAATGTCTGAAATATGGGGGGAAATGTGTACATTGAACTATCAGAAAGCAAAAGTGTGTCACTCTCTTAGTCACCCATATGGACAATTTTGGATTTTGGAAAAATGTGGATCTCCAGAGAAGGGATGCTCAACCTGTACCTAAAAAAGAGACTCACTAACTATGCATGTGGAATAGAAAAAGAGAAATCCGTGATTTCAAAGGTTCAAGCTTTACATGCACATTTAAGACCAATTAAAGAACAATGTAAGCCCTATCCCTGAAAACAAATGTGAACCAATAGTTGAATTGTTTGTCAAAGAGTTTAAGAATTGCAAAAACACGGAGAGAAATCGGATGTCTTGATTACTGCATTACTGCTGTCTGCTTTTCATTTACAAATTCTTCAAGGGAATTCTTCATCTCTATGAAAACTGCCTACACAGAGGAAAACAGGGAGTCTTCTTTTGGCCATCCATCATACAGAAAGGTGTAGACAAAACTCCCAGATTTGGGTAGAAATAAAATAAGTCACAATCCCTATCCATCACTGCCTACGTTCAATTATCCCCAAAAGACAGAGCACTCAGTCAAACTCTAAAGATGGCTAAATTAGCGGTTCAGCTAGACAACAAGTTATGGTGAGGCTCAGGGATCATAAACACCAGTGTGTTACTGCTTCCACTGCTAAAATCTGCTCTTCTCACTACACTATCCTCTATCACTACAGTAAAAAAGGTGATAAATTCAGAATAACAGAACTCATTAGCCTAGCCTGCTTCTTTTGGACTGGAGAGCTGTACAAAGTCACTGCATAAATAGGGGGATTCCAAACTGAAAGGAAACACAAGAAGAAATGTGTGTCTATGTCTCTGTATGGACAGACACACATGCATGTCCGTGCACACACAGAGGTATAAATATGAAGAGTAGAGTTCACAGAAGTTCAATCCTTGAAGCAAGCATTCTGGAAACACAGGAAACTCTAAATTACATTTTAGTCCTATACGTGTCTATCCTCCAAGTCACAGTGAGTTCAATGGGGCTCATTCCTAAACAAAGTGCTGCAAGGTTGGCAACTACCATTATCTTGTTTTCTTTTTAAAATGTCAGTAAGTGGTTAGTTTTGAACTGATCCTCATCTTCAAAAAATACTCATTGATTAATCTTTAATATTTTTTAATCAAGGAAAGTATGTATAATTTTGTAGGAGTAAAGAAATGGTTCCAAATGACCATAAAGCATTAGTATTGTGTTGAGATAATGCATTTGCGTTCCTTTCAAGGCAATGCAATTCTGTTTCCTTTCTGAGTTAGAATAAAGAGTAGTTCTTCAGATGGTGTCATCTAATAATTTTTCTGAAGTACTACATAAATGTATAAATAAACAGTTAATTGGGATAAACTATTATTTTAATCCAATTTCAAAGTTTCATAGAATCACTGAGTTGGAAGAGACCTCATGGGCCATCCAGTACAACCCCCTGACAAGAAGCAGGAAAGTCACATTCAAAGCACCCCTGACAGAGGGCCATCCAGCCTCTGCTTAAAAGCCTCCAAAGAAGGAGCCTCCACCACACTCCAGGGCAGAGAGTTCCACTGCTGAACTACTCTCACAGTCAGGAAGTCCTTTCTTGTAGTTTAAAGCCATTGTTCCACATCCTAGTCTCCAGGGCAGCAGAAAAGAAGTTTGCTCCCTCCTCCCTATGACTTCCACAGCTTTTAATATTTTAATATTATTTATTTACTTATGCATCCATCCCATCCCTTCTCATTGCACAATATCTGAATTTGATAACTGAATTTGTTAATCTACCAAATGTTGCAAAACTAAATTATGTCATACATAAATACTTTTAGCACTGAAAAAAGTTCAGAATTGTTTTCCAGGCCCATTCCATGCTTCCATCCTACAGTTGAGGAAAGGCCACTGAGACTTCTGTGCCAAAGAACCCACACGCCTCACCAGATGATGAACACCTGGATTCTGTACAATGCAGACATGATAGTTAAAGCGGGATCAAGCTGCAATAATTGCACAGAGTGGGAATTTCTAGTAATATTTCTAGCTTTGTTTCAAACTAGAAACAGAGAATGGGACATTTTAAAATGGATTGAGTATCTATGCTGTTCATGGAAAAACTAAGCACATTCCAGACCACCTTTTTGATGTTTACAAGGCTGTTTAATTGATATTTTTAGTAACACAAATCACTCTTCCCAGTCCTTCCACCTATTTATTGAATTCATTAATATTTTATTTCTACCCCGCCATTCTCCCAAAATGACCCAAGTGGCACAGTCACCTTATATTATGAAAAATATACCCTATAAACTGTGGTTCAGAATGCCCAGAATTGAAATGGGAAATTATAACACTGTACTTCTACAAAGCCAAAATTGTTTGTTTACAAGCTGATAATTTAACTGTATTTGTGCATAACTTTGATTTATTTTTAACATTTTGGTAACTTCTCTCTTTTTTTTAAAAAAAAGTATGAATCCAGTGTTCTTCAAGTTGTAGTGTATAAGCCACACTCCCTCTCTGGTTGAGACTCCATCCTGCTAAAAGGGTCACTTATCAGTCTGCACTGTGGGTGGTCCATTGAAATCAGGAATGCTGCCATGCTTTGCCACATAGCACACTTCTGAAAGAAAGAAGAGGCTACTCTGGCACAGGCATGTTGGTTCACACTGCTATGCAACACCCAAGGTAAACAAAAAGCATTGGGCTCAAAGCTAAGTGCTACCTAACTCCTGGTTGCTGTCTCATTTCTATCCTGTGATCTCCATTATGCCAGAAGAGATTTTTCGCTGTGATCATGCACCTGCAGAAAACACCTGGAACAAATCTGCCAGCACCTCACAGATGAAGACTGGGCCAAGAGGCCAAACATCATCAGAATGTGGTCAAGAAGGATAAATTTATTAATGGGGGGGGGGGGAGGGATACACAAAGTAGAAGAAGCTGCAACACTTTTGCTTTTGCCTGAGCTTACTGGGAAGAGTAAGACTCCATCTTCATCTCTGCCCTCTGCCCTGCTGAATAAACTGAGTACAAACTGATTTTTACTTTGAGCTCCGATTCTAGCAACTGAAGAAAGCTGAGAAGAATGAAGGGAAATGCAGGGAGGAGAGAGAATTTGAGACATTTTCAAAGCAGCTGAAGGATGACAGAGGATTAATGTGGATTGTCCCTCAACCTCACCATGAAATCACAGTGTATTTCTGTGTGTTTTCAGACACACATCTCCCCTTGATACAGGCAGCAACTCTGTGGTGAACACATGGGGTGCATTTACACCAGGCATGGGCAAACTTCAGCCCTCCAGGTGTTTTTGGACTTCAACTCCCACAATTCCTAACAGCCAGCAAGCTGGCTGGGATTTCTGGAAGTTGAAGTCTAAAACACCTGGAGAGCCAAAGTTTGCCCATGCCTGACACTGTAGAATTAATTCAGTTTGGCATCACTTTAACTGTCATGGCTTAATGCTATGGGATCCTGGGAATTGATGTTTTGCAAAGTCTGTAGCCTTCTTTGCCAAGAAGTGCTGTTGTTTGGTCAGGATGACTTCGTCCTGCTTAGGTATCTCAGATAAGATAGTATCCAGCTGATACTAGAATTTTTCCTTGATGTCTTTGTCAGCATCTAGGTTGGTGCATCGGCACTTATGATAGCTGTTTGCTGTTTTTTGGTAAGATTAATTTGGATGGCTGAGAGTCATTCATTAACGCCAATGGGTGTTTCAGACAGACAGCTCACCAAGTCATTATTGATAGTAAAGCACACCTTATATTCTTCATTTTTGTTCAGGCAGTCTCTTTTAAAAGGTTTAGCCTCCTTTTTCTCCCTTCAGCTGTCCCTCTCCTGCTCTCTGAGTCTCTTCGCGCACTGCTAACCAATGTTAAAACGTCTCAGCTCTCTTGCAACAATAGCAGTCCTGCTTTCAGGGTGTTCAATATCTGTGTTATCCAACAATGTCTGCTTGATCCATGTTTCAAAGTTCGTTTGTATTTTTTGACTGCAAGGTGGTGATCACTCTGGGTGTGGCAGTCCAATCAAGGATAAATAAAGAGAGGCAGGCTATGTTTTTGGGTATTTTTCTAGCCCCCTTATTGTATGGGGTGAACAGAGTGGATCCTAAATTGGGCTGCTCAGACATGGATACAGCTGTCAAACTGCTCAACTGCCTCAGACCTTGAGTTAGAATGACTGAATCCATATCCATCACCTATATGCTGGCTTGTAGCTAGGAGCATCCAGATTTCACAGTCCTGTGCCCATCACCACTCACTCATCACCACAGGACTTTTGTTGTTTTTTTTCTTTTTCTTAGAAGAGGCCTGTGCATGAATTGGTTTTATGTGTGGAGATTAATGCACAGTGATCAACACACAGTCTTCACAGAGAGAGGTTTTGATTCAAAGGCATAGTAAACCTATTGACCAGTGGCCTCCTATGTGTTGCAGCCTTCTTCTGCCTTCACAGACATCTTAACATGTACCATGGTGTTATCCACCTGCTCTGTGGTTGAGGTTTACAGATTGTTCTTTGTCTGATTCCTCCCTTATGATCTGACCACCATGGGAGTCCCCTCTGGGAGTATATGACTTCAGCGGCTTCACTCATAGGTTCACTGGAACACACAATCCTCCTCACCCTAACAAGGTGACAATCCAGCAAGGAAAGTGGAATGTAAACTGAATAAGTACATTAATTGATCATGATTTATTAATTTATTTATTTATAACATTTATATTCCGCCTTTCTCACCCCACAGAGGACTCAGGGCGAGCACAACATATATACAGCAAACATTCAATGCCGGGACATAAAACCATAAATATATACAAACATTAAAATCACTTATATCCACATTAAAAGTTGCTTAAAACCCATCTCAGGACATCATTGTTATCTGCCATCAAGGAACCCATGTAATGTTTTTGTTATTGTTGTGTGCATTCAAATCATTTCCAATATACAATGACATAACGATGAACCTATTGTAGGATTGTTTTGGTTTGGTTTTGGGGGCTTTTTGTGCAAAATTTGTTCAGAGAGGCATTACGATTGCCTTCCTCTGAGTGTATGGGCACATCTACACTGATCACTTAAATCAAACTGGTACTGAAGAAAATGAATTTTTTGTGCAGATAATAACATAGGAAATCCTGAAACTGGTTTGAGGCTTGGATAGAGATTACACGGTGCACTGGTGTACATTAACAGCTTTCTTTTGCACACTTCTGTGAGCATTCATTGACTAGACATCACAATTTGAAGCTACCTTCGACCTACATTAAATGATCAGTGCAGATGGGGTCTGAAAAAGTGCCCATGGTCACTCAATGGGTTTCATGACCAAGCTAAGATTCAGCCCCATGTCTCCATAATTGTAACCCAACACTCAAACCACCACACCATACTTACTGAGTGATTATCTTCTCTGCAGGTTTTCCTCCAAAGAAGAACATCCCATAAGAACACAGACAAAAGTTAGTGCTTTGCAGGCTGTTGACACCTATAAGGGCATAAAGAATCTGGGATAAGCTTCCCTTCCAAAAGGAGATGGCCATATTCCCTGCCAGCTGGAGCAAAAGGATACTCAGTACAAGAGCAGTTTGGCTGCAGATGCCAAAGCGTGTGATCCAGATCCTTGGCACGCCCTGGCTGCCTTTGTCCTGGTTCTGCTTTGAAGGATCACTTACATGCTTATTAATATGGGCTCTGCTAAATAAAAAAGGAAGGGAAATAAAACAACAAACAGCTGGAGAAGGAAATAGCAGGTCAGGTCCCCCAGGCATTGGTTTTTGCAGATGGAAAATATCTTTCAATAGCTCCCATGTGTTCAAAATGTTATTTTATGGTGGGAAAGACTATATGTGCTTATCTCTATGTGTGCAGACACACACGTGAATCACACATACAGAGACAATGTGGCATGCTTTGGGTAGGTTTCTCTTGATCGGTATATGTATCTATTCATCTTATGTCTATAGCTGGCAATATGAGGGCATGTGTAACCATTGTGTTCATAAACATAAAACAACGTAACCCACGTCAACATATAAGCAAAATACCACAATCAGGTGACAGCACATGCAAAAATAAAATAAAATAATAAAAAATGTGGGCAAAATGGAGATTTTGAAAGTCTGTCCACAATTCTGTGCATTGTATTATCAAAGGCTTTCATGGCTGGAATCACTGGGTTGCTGTGAGTTTTCCAGACTGTGTGACCATGTTCCAGAAGCATGCTCTCCTGACATTTCACCTGCATCTATGGCATGTATCCTCAGAGGTTGTGAGGTCTGTTGAAACTAGGCAAGTGAGGTTTATATATCTGTGGAATATCCAGAACTAATGCCTGTTTGAGGCAAGTGTGAATGTTGCAATTGGCCACCTTGATTAGCATTTAATGGCCTTGCAGCTTCAATTCTGTGCATATTTGGTTGGTCTCAAAAATATTGCATGACTGAAGCTTCTGTAATTTTTTATTCATATGGAATGCATAGCAGCATGAGTTTACGCAGTCTCCATGCAGATCTTTCCAATTCAACATATCGTAAATGGTTGCATGTCAAATCATGAACGATTATTACTGTTACATTGCCTCTATGGTCTTTCTTTTGTTCATTATTATTATTATTATTATTATTATTATTATTATTTACTATGCTTCTATACCGCCATTCTCAGCCCGAGGGTGACTCATGGCGGTTTACAAAATGGCACAATTCGATGCCCACAACAGTACAAAAATAATTTAAACATTAAAAACATTTAACACAGGTAAAAATTCATTACAATTAACATCAGTAACACAATAAAAACCATAAGTCCTCTGCATTTCATTACCAAATACAGTAGATTTGGTGTAGTAGCTAAAGGATTTCTGAAGAACTGTATACAGTATACATGAGCCTATTTGGGCACCACAACAGTTGAGGAAATATCTCTTGGCCCAGCCATAGTCATAGCTACATTTCATGAGGTTGCAAGACAGTACCTTCTTGGTAGCTGCTCTCAGGGTGTAGAAATCCCCTCCAAAGACAGAAAACTGCCTCCTTACCTTTTGCCACTTTAGTGGCAGGCAGAGACCTTCCATTCCAACAGGTTTTGAGCAGATGAGTGGATTTAGCAAATTTAGCATTTAACAGAGGGGTGCTGTAGGGTTTTTTGTGATTTAAATTGTGCTGAATTCTGAGGTTGCCAGCCATAGAGGTGGGTGAAATGTTAGGAGAGAATGGTCATACAGCCTGAAAAATTCACAGCAACCCAGTGATTCCAGCCATGAAAGCCTATAACAACACAGCTTTCAAATAGTCTCTAGAAAATGCAAAAAAGTTGTTGTTCCCTTGCATAAGGCTCATCAGAACTGATTGTTTCATTCTTAGCAAAAAGTTTTCTGAAACTTGTTGAATGGCTATTCTTTTTTGGTGATGAAAAAACCTATCCTTGTTTTTTCCATGTTATTTCTGCTCCTGGAACCAAAATTTCTGTTAAAGAAATAAAGTCCAGGAATTCATCTACTTTGTAAGCTGGGATATAACCTACCTGTACAGACTTGAATCAGTTGTATCTGATTCAAGTCTAAGCAAAGGTATCTTTCCTAATGTTATCTTCAACTTATCTTCATTGCTTTTTAGCACCAGATTTACGGAACACGTCGTTATGCACATATCTAAAGAAGGTGCATTCTCAGCCTTCCTCAGTGTTGGAATCTTGTTATTGTTTGCCTTCAAGCAGTTTCTTGCTTATTGAAATCCTAAGGTGAACCTATCAGGGGTTTGACTGATGAGATTTTTTTCAGAGCTGGTTTTGCCTTTGCTTTCTTCTGCTGTTGAGCCAGTGTTACTTGGCTATAGTTGCCCAGTGGCTTTTTATATCCCAGTGGGTAGACCTGTAGCCAGGCCGGGGGGGGGGGGGGAGTTAGGGGTTGACCCCCCCCCCCCCCCCCGAAATTTTTCAGGTTAAAAAAAAACCTGGTTTACTCATGAATTTTAACTGGTTAACTAAATCCCCATGCTAAGTCTATGAGATGCAAAAAATTAAGAGTCCCTCCAGAACTGCAAGCACTATCTCAAGCAAATATTGACAATTTATTCACACTGTCATTACTTGCAGCAATAGCGAACCAACCAAGTGGGGGGGGGAGCGGGGCGGGGATGTTGAATGCTCTCATTAAGGAGGCCAGACTTGGTGGAGGTGGTTGACAGGGGCGGAGCTGCAGGCTATTGAAGGCTGCTCTGCCCCCTGCTATGCTCTTGGCTTCAGCGTGAGCTACGAGGCAGGTTTCAACCCCCCCCCCCCATTTTCAACCCTCCCTGAATTTTTTTTCTGGCTACAGCCCTGACAGTGGGTATTTGAACCTGTGTCTCCAGATAATAATAACAATAACAACAATTTTATTTCTTACCTGCCTATCCTTGTGGCTTGAGGCAGGTTGCAACATCGCTAAAAACATATCATCATCATCTTAATAAAATAAAAATGAATAAAATAGACATTAAAACATATTTCTACAAATACATATAATAAAATACACAGAACAAAAATTAAAAGATAGTGGACACAAGACACAAGACGTTAGTTTAACATTCATGGCTAAAACTGAGTGGGTAGGCCTGCCGGAAGAGATTCAGGTGTGTTTTTAATTGGTATAGTCCAACATAGCGCTGCAATGTGTACTACTGACATTATAACCTAAAGGTGATAGAATCAAAGCCTACACACAGTTTGAGAAGTCCACCCAAACCCTTAGGCCCCTTTGCACCTCTGAAGTGCCACCGCAGCCTCTTATGTTCCTGACACCCCCCCCCCCCTAAAAAATAAACTGCCTGTGTGCAGGTAATGCATTCTTCTCACACTAAATCAGGAAAACCCTTAACTCAGGTACGGTCAAACTTTGGCCCTCCAGGTGTTGTGGTTAATATTATGATCCGGGTTGTTGTGAGTTTTCCAGGCTGTATGGCCATGTTCCAGAAGCGTTCTCTTCTGACATTTCGCCCATATCTATGGCAGGCATCTTCAGAGGCATCCTCACAATCTGGAACATGGCCATCGCAGCAATCCAGTGATGCTGGCTATGGAAGCCTTTGAGAAATATTATGATCTGTTGGGAGCAACAGGACATGAGGACTCAATTCCACCCTCCCTCTTACGTTCCTAAAGTAAAGGTTTCCCCTGATATTAAGTTTAGTTGTGTCCAACTCTGGGGGGTGGTGCTCATCTCTATTTCTAAACTGAAGAGCTGACATTGCCAGCAGACACCTCCAGGATCATGTGGTCGGCATGACTGCATGGAGCAGTGTCAACTTCCCGCCGAAGCAGTACATATTGATCTATTCACATTTGCATGCTTTCAATCTGCTAGGTTGGCAGAAGCTGGCAGAACTGCTAACTTGGCAGAAGCTAACGATGGGAGCTCATCCCGTTCTGCAAATTTAAACCACTGACCTTCTGGTCAGCAAGTTCTGCAGCGTAGTGGTTTAATCTGCTGCGTTATCACAGTCCCTTCTTATGTTCATAAAGCACTCACAAAAAAGCATCCCTTCTTATGTTCCTAAAGCACCCAAGGATGGTAAAACATCAAACATGTGGGCATCCCCTAGAAAACGTTCTTGAAGATGTCCAATTCTCTCACACCAGAAGCAACTTGCAGTTTCTCAAGTTGTTCCTGACACACACACACAAACACCAAAAAGAGGTAGGCTGCATCTGTGCAAGTGAGGCATTCTTCTCACACTACATCAGGAAAAACCCTTAACTCAGGCATGGGCAAACTTGGGCCCTCCAGGTGTTTTGGACTTCAACTCCCGCCATTCCTAATAGCCTCAGGCCCCTCCTTTTTCCTTATGCTTAAGCGGCTGAGGAGGGAACGGAAGAAATGGTGGGAGTTAAAGTCCGAAACACCTGGAAGGGAGGCCCAAGTTGGACCAGAGCTGGCTTTGCTGTCGTTCTCCTTTTACATTCTTCCACAGCCACAAGGGAGACCACAAGGGCCATCCAGGCCAACCCCATTCTGCCAGGCAGGAAAAGCATCCTGTTCCACCCCTCAATCCATCAAAACCCCTCATTCATTGTATTGTCGAAGGTTTTCATGGCCAGAATCACTGGGTTGTTGTAGGTTTTTTTGGGCTATATGGCCATGTTCTAGAAGCATTCTCTCCTGACGTTTCACCTGCATCTATGGCAAGCATCCTCAGAGGTAGTGAGGTCTATTGGAAATAGGAAAGTGGGTTTATATATCTGTGGAATGACCAGGGTGGGGCAAAAAACTCTTGTCTGTTGGAGCTAGGTGTGAATGACCACTGTGATTAGCATTTGATGGCCTGGCAGTGCCTGGGGCAATCTTTTGCTGAGAGGTGATTAGATATGTCTGATTGTTTCCCCTCTGTTGTTTTGCTGTTGTAATTTTAGAGTATTTTAATACTGGTAGCCTGATTTTGTTCATTTTCAGAAAGGAGGAAACCATGAAAATGAACAAAATCTGGCTAACAGTATTTTAAAACTCTAAAATTACAACAGCAAAACATCAGAGAGGAAACAACCAGGGACAGCTAATCACCTCTCAACAAATGATTCCCCCAGGCACAAGCAAGCCACACCAAAAAAAAATTGCCAGACCATCAAATGCTAATCAAGGTGGTCAGTTGAAACATTCATACCTAGCTCCAACAGACAAGAGTTCTTTGCCCCACCCTGGTCATTCCACAGATATCGAAACCCACTTTCCTAGTTCCAACAGACCTCACTACTTCTGAGGATGCTTGCCATAGATGCAAGCGAAATGTCAGGAAAGAATGCTTCTAGAACATGGTCATATAGCCCGAAAAAACCTACAACATCCCTCATTCATGTTTACCTCCTCCTCGCCTTTCCTCCCCTATGGAGCGAGCCCTTCGACGTGAGCCCGGGCCCAATTATGCAAATGAGATAGCCTGGGCCCCGCCCCTCTCCCTGGCCGCCCTTTCCTCATTGACAGACCCTGAGTAGCAGAGCCCACTCCTTCTGGTTGCCCCGCCGGCCTTTTCGGGGCTCCCCCGCGCGGACACGCGCCCTCCCGCCTCTTTCCTCCTCCTCCCCGCGGTCCGGCTCTTCCTCCGCAAGTGAGGGAAAGGGAAAAGGAAGGGGAGCGGACCGGCCATTCCGCGTTGGCGGCTGGGCTTTGCCGGCTTCTCCTCGCGGGCGCCTGCCTGCCTGGCTGCCTCCCTCTGGAGATGAAGAGCGGCTTCTCCCCGCGGCTCTCCTTCTGGCTCCTTCTCCTCGCCGCCGAAACAGGTGAGCCAGCCCGGAGCGGGGCTCCCGTCGAGGGAAAGGATCATAATGGGATTTGGGCGCCTCTTGAGCCCCTAGACCCCAATGCTATGGAACCAGGGGAGGGCTGGCCTTCCTCTGGAAGCCAAAGGAGCCCAAAGCATTGAGCCAGGGAGGCTCAAGTGGGGCCACGCCGCATCATTTCTACAGTGTAGATCCAGCCAGAGGGAAAGCAAGCGGGGTGAGCGAGGATGATGGTTTAATAACTTTGGGGAAGATTGTTTTTCTTACTTGCTGTTTTATTTCCTAATACTTTAGGGCAAAACATGGGCCAACTTTGGTCCTCCAGGTATTTTGGATTTCAACTCCCACCATTCCGAACAGCCTCAGGCCCCTTCCTTTTGTCCCTCAGCCGCTTAAGGGCCTGAGGCTGTTCGGAATGGTGGGAGTTGAAATCCAAAACGCCTGGAGGACCAAAGTTGGCCCAGGCCCGCTTTAGAGGATGCTTACGCTATTGTGAGCGCGTGCCTCTCTGTTCCGCGCGTGCCTCTGGACGCCGCTGTGTCCCATCCGGACACCAGAGGGCGCTCGCGGGCGAAGAATCTTTTCTCCCCCTTTTCCTTTTGCATTTCTTGGAAAGGACAAACCTGCTCAGGAAATCCTCTTCTCTCCTGCAGCGTTGGACCGGGTTATCTTCTCTCTGGTGTATCTCTACCCTCTACAGCAGTGGTTCCCAACCTTTTTTGAACAGGGACCACTCTCCAAATTTATTTATTTATTTATTTACAACATTTATATGCCGCCCTTCTCACCCCGAAGGGGACTCAGAGCGGCTTGCAAGTAAAAAGTAAATACAATATATTATATTATTACCATAGCACAATATTAATATTATATATTACATTGTACTATAATATTATACTGTAATATTATTAGTAATATTACATTTAACATAAAATATATAATTATAATATTAGTAGTAGTAGTATTATATTGTATTGCATTATAATATTCTCAATATTATATGTATATACAGTATATTACGGGAGCCCCCGGTGGCGCAGTGGGTTAAAGCACTGAGCTGCTGAGCTTGTTGATCGAAAGGTCGCAGGTTCGATTCCGGGGAGCGGCGTGAGCTTCCGCTGTCAGCCCTAGCTTCTGCCAACCTAGCAGTTCAAAAACATGCAAATGTGAGTAGATCAATAGGTACCGCTCCGGTGGGAAGGTAACGGCACTCCATGCAGTCATGCCAGCCACATGACCTTGGAGGTGTCTACGGACAACGCTGGCTCTTCAGCTTAGAAATGGAGATGAGCACCACAACCCAGAGTCAGACATGACTGGACTTAATGTCAGGGGACTACCTTTACCTACCTTTACCTATACAGTATATTATATTATATTATATTATATTATATTATATTATACTATATTATATTATAAGCACAGTGCAGTCACAAGATGGAACTGCCTTCCTGGCCCCTCTCTTCACTCCAATCTCATTAGTACCAAAAGGGTTACAAATATCAGTTTTTGGTCAACTTTAGATTTGGTTTGGTTATTTGGAGTGCTAATTCAGAAAATTGCATTAGATAAACCACACCAGCTCTAGTTTCTGATACAGAACATTTGCCATCCAGTACTCACCATCTGTTTGCCCACAGAAAACCATATTTAATAAACTTTGACACTATAAGAGGGTTTTGCTAGATCAGTCGCTCTCATTGCAATGTTGTAGTAACAGTGAGGCCACAGACCATCTTTTTCTTCTTGTGGACCACTGGTGGTTTATGGACCACAGGCTGAGAAACACTGCTCTATGGGATAGTACTCTTCTGATGCAAATAGTTGTGGTATCATTACCATTAATGCAAGTAATAATAGCAATACTGTTAATGGTTGTGATTGTTCTCTAAACAGTTCTAATATTGTGGAGAGGGAAGGGTCGGTCTCTAAGAAGACCCCTCTTGAATGTAGGGGCCCTCAGGGGGCTATTCTTTCCCCCCTGTTGTTGTAACATCTATATGTGACCACTTGCCCAGCTGGTGCGAGGCTTTGGGATTGAGTGCTATCAGTATGCTGACGACACTCAACGCATTCTGAGGATGGAAGGCCGACCAGACTCCATACTCGATAATTTCCATCAATGCCTTGAGGCCGTTACTAGATGGTTGCATGCCAGCAGGTTGAGGGTGAATCCAGCGAAGACAGAGATCCTTTGGTTGTGTTGCCTGGATGGAGGGGTGATCCGGTTGCCTACCCTGGATGGCATGACATTATGCCTGGCATCTTTGGTAAAGAGTTTGGGAGTCCTTTTAGACCCTCTTCTGATGATGGAGGCCCAGGCCTCCGCTGCAAGCAGAGTCGCATTTTTCCATCTGCGTCAGGCTCCCTATCTGTCCAGGGACAACCTGGCCATGGTGATCCAGGCTACGGTCATCTCAAGGCTGGACTACTGTAATGCCCTCTACATAGGCCTGCCTTTATTGGTGATCTGGAAACTTGAACTAGTGCAAAATGCTGCTGCCCAGCTTCTCGCAGGGGTCTCAGCGAGGTGTCATATTACTCCAATCTTGCAGCAACTGCATTGGTTGCCAATTGACCACCAGATCACCTTCAAAGTGCTGATTCTTACCTTTAAGGCCTTATATGGCCTGGGGCTGGGGTACCTGAGGGACCGCCTCACCCCCTACCAACCCCCAAGAACAATCCATTCAGATGATCAGAATCTCCTTGAAGTTCCCAATTTTAGGACCTTTCACCTGATGTCTACTAGGCGTAGAGCATTCTCAGTGGAAACACGAGCTTTCCGAGATTTACTATCTTTTCGTAGAGCATGTAAAACTTATTTATTTAGGCTGGCATTTGAATCTGGTTGATTGAAAATTTTCTTTGTTTTTAAATGAAATGTATTGCATATGTATGTTGTAAACCACTCCGAGTCTTCGGGGAGTGGCGGTATATAAATTCGATTAATAAATAAAAAATAAATAAATATTTCGTACAAACATATTGGGTATTGGAATCAACTCTGAAAGAATGACTCAACAAAGTGTAAAAGTGCAGAAAAGAAACACATGAACCCAGTAGTCACCATCTGCTTGCCCACAAAAAAACATATTTAATAAGCCTCTGCACTATAAGAGGGTTTCGCAAGACAAGTTGCTCTTGTTGCAACAATGTAGTAACCGTGAGGCCGTGGACCATATTTTAGTTCTTGTGGACCACTGGTTGTCCTGAGACCACAGATTAGGAACCACTGCTCTAGAGTGAGCCTCACTGCAACCATTTTCCTGTGTGCAGGATATAAACTCTACCAACATGCAACCAATGGATGGTTCTCTATATTCTTGTACACTCCAACTGTGACATTATTTACTATTGGTTATGTTGGCTAGAGATGATGAGAAGTGTTGCCCAACAACTTTTTTTAACCAGGGACCACATTTTCCAGGGAGCACTCTCCAACATCAGTACCAAAAGCATTACAAATATCAGTTTTTGGTCAACTTTAGATTCAGTTTTGTTATTTGGGGTGCCGATTCAGAAAATTGCATTGGATAGACCATGTCAGCTCTAGTTTCTGATACAGAGCATATGCCATCCAATAGTTGCCATCTGCTCACCCACAGAAAACGTCTCGGCACTATAAGAGGGTTTCGTGAGACCAGTCACTCTCATTGCAATGAGGTAGTAATATTTTAGTTCTTGCAGATCTCTGATAGTCCATGGAGCACAGGTTGGGAACCATTGGTATAGAAGGAATGCAGTTTGACACCATTTTAACTGTCATGGCTCAATGCTATGGAATCTTGGGAGTTGTAGCTTTACAGGGGCTACTGTCTTCTCTGATAGAGAAGTGCCAAACTACAAATTCCACAATTCCATAGCATTGAGCCATGACTGTTAAATTAGTGTCAAACTGCACCCATCCTACATTGTAGTAGATGCAGTTCATGTCATGCTTCCCAAATCCGCCTATCAAAACTGCTGCTTGTTGGCTGGTGATGGAGGATGCCAGTACTGAACTCAACGGGGGTTTTCTGTCTCTGAGTCCCAAACATGCTTGGGACTGAGACCACAATTTATGTGTGAAGACAAGTAATAAGATCTTCATGTTGTCAAAGGCTTTCATGGCCATAATCACTGGATTGCTGTGAGTTTTCTGGGCTGTATAGCCATGTTCCAGAAGCATTCTCTCCTGATGTTTCACCCACATTTATGGCAGGCATCCTCAGAGGTTGTGAGGTCTGTTGGAAACTAGGCAAGGGATGTTTATGAAATGTCCAAGGAGAGAGAAATAACTCTTGTCTGTTTTGAGGCAAGTGTGAATGTTGCAATTAGATCTTCCTATCTAGTTTAGGGCGATGTGTGAAGGAGGCATTTTTTATTCATGGGGCAGAGATTTCCTCATAGGCTCTGTGCTCTATAGGCAGTGAAAGCTCATTCACACTACACAGTTAAGGCACTTCAGCTGTGATGGTTCCATCCTATGGTATCCTGGGATTTTCCATTTAAGCTATTTAGAAGTCTTGGCCAGAGATATATATCTTTCCCCACAATGAAATCTCTGAGCAATGCCAAATACAGGCAGTCCTCAAGTTATAAACAAGGGGCCATGGTGGTGCAATGGAGTAAAGAGATGAGCTGATGAACTTGCTGACCGGAAGGTTGGCTGTTCGAATCTGCAGAAGCTCCCATTGTGAGCCCCAGCTCCTGCCAACCTAGCAGGTAGAAAACATGCAAATCTGAGTATATCAATAGGTGGGAAGGTAAACGGTGCTCCATGCAGTCATGCAGACCACATGACCTAGGAGGTGTCTATGGACAATGCAAGTTCTTTGGCTTAGAAACGGAGATAAGCACCACCCCCCAGAGCCAGAAGTAGAAGCCTTTACCTTTATCTGTGTTTAATTGTTTCTAGGCACTGAATGTTTGCCTTTGGGTTGTGTCTGCTGGAATCTGCCCTGAGTCCCCTCGGAATAAACATTATTATTATTATTATTATTATTATTATTATTATTATTATTATTATTGGTTCTGTAGGTTTGTTCTTAAGCTGAATTTTTATATAATTTGAAATAGGCACATTTTAAAATGTAACTCCACTCACCATATCCATTAGTTTTGGATAGCATAGGGAAGGTTGAACACTCCTGTATTGATCGTTTTATTATCTGTTCAGAAGATTTCAGCTCACTTTCGGTCCCTGTGATGTTTGGATTTTGAAAAAAAATTGGCTTGCTGTGGAAACAAGTATCAGTAATACAGCTTCAGTGGAGACACCTTTTCCCCATGATAGCTCTTTCAGGAGAGAATTTCCCTTCTGATGGGTAGATTTCTCTCACTTCCTGTTGTCTCATTCTTAACTATGAACCGTTTGTAACTTGAGGACTGGCTGTATATACATAGCCATTCTGGGTGATATGGGCTCTATTCTATAAGACAGGAATGGAAAGTCACTTCTGGTTCTCCTTGCTTCAGAATATCGAAAAGTCATGGTGTGACTAAACTCAACATGAATCATCCATCATTATTTCAAGTTCTATCACAAGTGAGATTGGTGGGGATGAGGAGCAAGGCCTTCTCGGTGGGGCCCCTCACCTGTGGAATTCACTTCCCAGGGAAGTTTCCTCTTTCAGAAGGAAACTAAAAACATGGATATGGGACCAGGCCTTTGGGTAATCTGGCAGATAGACAAAGGACAATGACAACTAGAATTGATAGGATTTGACAATGTGGAATGAATTTACGGACTCTGAGCTGGCGAACGTTGAACATTAGATTGGTTTTTATTGATTGTGTTTATAACTTGACTGTTTTAATTGTTTTATAATTGCCATTGATACATGTTTTGTTTTATTGTTGTTGTTGGCATCGAATTGTGCCTTTTATAAGCCACCCTGAGACCCCCCTCGGGGGTTGAGAAGGGCAGGATAGAAATGTGTGAAATAAATAAATAAATAAAGTGGTATCAGGCTCAGGCTGGACAGCCAGCTGAGAGTGTGAGGGCTTCTTTTGGCTTCATAAAGGTCCTCAATCTCACCATTTTCTTACTAGTCTTTGATTTTCATTTTTGTTTGGATTTATTTCTCCTTTAGTTTTAAGCTAAACTGGCCTCAATGAGCAGCAATTTCTCATTCTGGAACATTTTTGCAACTGAGTTTTACAGAAATTAGGAGGTCCATGGAAATCGGAGGGGTGGGGACACACAGAGGCCCAGATGAGATCTCACACCTCTGTGAAGCACACAATTTCCAGCCCTGCTTTGAGCCTCCAAATAGTATAAATAAATGAATATATTGGGGTGGGAAACCCCACCCATTAGAATAATACACACACAATCTTTTTTTGCTAATGCTATGGGGATTTTAAAACTTGATATAGTTTACAGCCCTCACATTTTAATTTTTAACCTGGCCCTGTGTTTGAGTGGTTTCAATTGGAAGCTGGAGCTGATAGCTAATGGTGATCTGTTGTTCTCTTGCTGAAGCTAGCACTGTAGAAAATTATTTCAGTTTGTCGGCTTGGCCTTATCACATTGGGCCCTTGCACACTGCCATATATCTCAGTTCAGAGCCAATAATGTGGTATTTTATTCAGCTGTGTGGAAGGTGCATAAGTCTCCCTATTTCTTCCACTCCTAATACAATCACTCCTGTGGGAAACACAACAATTACTGATTTAATGGGAGAGGACAGAAATGGATTCAAAGGTGAAGTTCCTGCCCTGGGGCTTTTTAGGGGCCACATAGATTGCAAATATTTCTCTATCCCATGGAAGATTTTTCTTAAAAGCAAAACAATACTATTATTGGGTTGCTGTGAGTTTTCCAGGCTGTATGGCCATGTTCCAGAAGCATTCCCTCCTGACGTTTCACCCACATCTATGGCAGGCATCCTCAGAGGTTGTGAAGTATATTGGAAACTAGGTAAAGAAGACTGAGGATGCCTGCCATAGATGTGGGCAAAACGTCAGGAGGGAATGCTTCTGGAACATAGCCATACTGCCTGGAAAACTCACAACAACCCAGTGATTCCAGCCATGAAAGTCTTTGACAATACTATTATTGACTAGAATTATACTTTTATTGGTTTTATTGTTTCTTTTTTTTTAGATATGTCATCTATTTAATACATTAAGACACCCTTAGAGGCCACATGTAGCTACAGAACCACATTTAACCACCCCAGTCTATGTGACTTTTATGAGATTATGATTAATTAGATCGCAGGTTCACTGACCATGTAAATGTTCTTGAATCAGGAAAGCACCATGCACACATTATTGGGTGGTTGTTGTTGTCAGTCAGTTTCCTGAGGTGTTCAATCTGGACAGGAACATTCTGGACTTCTTTCAATTATGGACAAAATTAATGATTGTCATAGAAACATGGTGTATATCCTAAGTGGAATAAGATGTTTCTCTAGGTCTTTGTGACTCCATTAATCAGAAAAGCATTTTCATCAGCCTACCATGGTTGCATTATGCTTTCAAAATGATAGGGGATGTAATTCACTTGTAAACAAAAGTAAAATTTGCATCTTAATGGAACGTGCAATAGGTTGTGCAATCCCACAGAGACTTAGTTGTTCTGCCTCTGCATGTATGAACATACAATAAAGTTGTATTTCACCTTTTCTGAGATGGGTGAAGGTTTTTGTGAAGAAAGGCTATCTGGAGTTCAGATAGATGACTATAAAAAATCAGAAGGACCGCAGGAAAAATCTTAGTGCAGGAAGTTTTAGGTGTGGTGAGATCGATGTTTGCCTCACAAGGCCATTTTCTTTAACCCCAGATCCATGAATCATCATTTCTGTGATGTATTGTTTACTGCACTGAAAAGTAATGCAAAAAACAGCTGAAATGTATACTACTATGGGACTCTACAAGTCTAATGAACTATAAGAGGGCTGTGTGGATTTTACACACTCTGCTTCTATAGCTGGAATCGAACTCATCTGCATTGTGATGTAGTGTATGACATTTGTAGGTGATGTTATGGCCCCTTCCAAACAGCTGTATAAAATCCATAATGAACTGGATTATATGGCAGTGTGGACACAGATAATCCAGTTCAACACAGATTTCGTGGATTATCTGCCATGATATTCTGGGTTCTATGGCTGTGGGGAAGGGCCCTATGTTATTATTAACTGGTCTGATTGAGACACTGGATTAGCATGATTGAAATATTACAAACCCAGCTTCATATTTATGTTTGCATTTGTGCCTTTAAGTCACCCGTCAACTTATGGCGACCTCATGAATGTCATTGGGTTTTCTTAGGCAAAGAATACTCAGAGGTGATTTTACCAGCTATTCTCTCTGAAATACCTACAGCCTACAGTACCTGATAGTCATTGGTGGACTCCCATCCAAATACTAAATAGGGCTGATTCATTACTAATGCACAATCAGATAGGATTTGATGCTTTCAGGGTATTTAGGCCATTCCCAGGTGATGCAGTGATTCAAATATAACTGTATGTAAAGATCATCAGATAGTGTTTTCTATCTGCTGGACAGGCAATCTGACATGAGATTAACAGCCTCTCCTGAACTAATAGCTGGAAAGGAATGGAGAGGATGACATCATAGACAGAAGTTAATAATGTGGCTTTAGTGGATTTACAATTCCTTGCAGAAGTATTCGTGCACACACCCCTTGACTTTTTCATGCCCTCTGAAAGTTCTTGGACTCTACCAGCCTTATATTCTATTATTTATATTGGCTAGCGTTGATAGGAATTGACGTCCGACAGCACGCGGGGAGTCATAGGTTTTCCATTGCTGGTCTTTTTTTTTTTTTACTTAAAGAGGGTGATTATTATTAGTCTTGCAGTTATTATTTATCAGAGCATATGGATTTTAGGAAACCTGGCTGCAAAATGTGGGACTATATACACCTCTCTGGGGCCAAGGCTATCCCCAGAAATACCAATAGTGTTCTGTAGCTCTTGGATTCAGACAGGAAAAAACTTCATAGACTGAAACTAGCCAGTCACGCACACATGATCTTGACCTAATATCCTTTGCTGAGTTACTGCAAGCATTAAGTGGCATAAATGAAATGATTCCTTACCACTTTGGATGAAGTGTGTAATAAAAATATTTGTTCTTTTATTAAATATGCTGTTGTTGTTGTTTCAAAAACTAGAGACAGGTTTGCATATTTTGGGTTATTAGGGAAAGCATATTCTATGCTGCCATCTTCATTTTTATGAATTAATACAGACTGTTTACTTGAAGCACATAAACAATATGTGTTTGAGTATTGGACTTTGACTCTGGAGACGGGGTTCAGTTCTTTCCCCAGTCATGAAAACCCACTGGAGTAACTTTCAGCCCCAGAAAACTCCATGATAGGTTCACCTTAGGGTCCTTCCACATAGCCCTATATCCCATAATATCAAGGCAGAAAATTCCATAATATCTGCTTTGAACTGGGTTATCTGAGTCCACACTCAGCGTCCCCATATTGGAAATTATTTGCAGGCACACAACAACAACCATAAACAATGCAAACCAGGGTAGTGTAGAAATGACTGATGCATTATAACAGATTGAAAACTCTGAGAGACTAGGGTTCAAATCTAAGCTCAAAATAGGTGACCTTGGGCCAACCACACTCACTCAGCTCAGAGGAAGGTAATGGCAAACTTCCCCTGAATAGCTTTTGCTACAAAAAAAATGCCCTGTGGTAGACTTTGCATAAGTTGAAGTCATAAAGCGGGGTGATTAGAAGCAACTCAATCACTTTACAATTTTTTGTGCTACTTTCATTGTTAGAAAAATGCATACATGTAGACAGATAGCTAAAAATCCTCCCAAAAGTCTCCACACGCTGCAGAGCATGGTTTAATTAGTAATGAGCAAAATGGTACATTTGTAACAAACAAATAGTTAAGGAGTATCAAACAAATGTTACTTGTTAAAAATATTATCACTTGTAAACAGTATTTTGCAAAAGGAACATTGATATACTCTCTTTGGTCCCAGAAGTAACACAATTGTTTCTAAACTCTGAAGTGTGCTGATTTTTCCGACCTGCAGTACCTATCCAACCCAGATCAGAATACTTTCCTTGCCCGGTTTCTAGATGAAGTCTCCATTTACAAGTAAAGTGCTCAAGGCATCCTTTTGGCAGAGGGCCAAGACAAACGCAAACCCACAGCTTCCCGGAATGCTGCTGAAGGAGGCAGACAAATCCTTGTAGCAGACGTCCGCTGTCCTCTTTATGGAGGGACAGGCTGACATTGACTATAGAGGGCATGTGGAATGTATTATTGCCTCACTTTTCCTCAGTAGATCTCCCACCCACATACAAATGCTGCAACACCTGCTGCAACAAGGATGCTTTAGCTCAACGTATTGAGCAGGACGCTGTCTGCCCCCCATCACCCGGCTCCTTGCAGTTTGTGTCTTGGTGCGTAGGCATTCCAGTGGATTGCAGTGTGGCCCTAATTCCTCCTCTGTGGGCATAGAAATACTTCTGCAGCTGTTCTGCTATCCAGTAACTGGTTAAATTAATCCCAGGATTTTTATTGCCTCTGGCTATCTTAGAACTCTGTTTTTCATTTGATGAGGGTGACGTTAGTCCTGTGGGTGCATTTCCACTAAGGTCAAAACTATAATGGTGATGAAAGCATAAATGTATTATTGCTTCTCTGAAGTGCCTCATCATCAAAGGAATACAACCAGGCCATACCAGCTTTGCTAAGTCAAGGTGGTCAAGGGTTTTATTTTGAACTTTATCCCTGTTATAAAAAAATAATCTTCTGCAGTCTGTCTTGGTAACTCCTGCACGGCACAACTGTCATTTGGTGAAGGACTCTAGCAGCTCACTTATAGAACAGATGCTTTTTGGACAAAAGGACTCAAATTTCATCTCTGATTTCTCCAAATGGCTGTGACAAAGGCTCCTATCTAAAGTGCCTCAGAGCCATGGCCATACAGTTTTGACAGCAATGGACTAAACGGACTCGAAGTCATCTGTCAGATGTGTCTTTTGTAAATCCACATAGACTACAAAGCAAGATCTCCAGTTCACTTCCTTCTTCCTAGTTGTTTTTGTTACATCGGTCTTCTCTTGTTACACCTAAATTTGTAGCTCAGCTCAACTCAATTCAGATGTAACTATTTGGCAATAAGTCTTATCCAGGGGCCAAATCAAGAACTGATGGAAAATCCAAAATAAACTAGCAAGTGTCCAACGGGAAATTCAATTACTGTGCTACAGTTCATGAACGACTCCTATAAAGGATACAAATGCATTTCTGCTGAAAAATCTATCACAAGTCTATCATGACTTAATAGCCATGGGAGAGAAAGGAAAGAATGTGAAGCACCATGATATACAGGGCAAGACACATCTTCAGTCTAGCAGATACGCTCTGAAATGCTGTCTTCAATTAGCCCTTCAGACTATTTCAAGAATATATAGAAGAATTTAAGGCATCTATATAATAATGACTGCCCACTTATTTACATTTTTGTCATTAAGCTCATAATCTTTATGAGATTAGAAGAGAAAACAGTAAAATAAATCAGGAAATAGAATGGCCCAATATAATATTCATAGGAAAGGCAGCTGTGAATATATGAACCTTCTGGACTTAATCTTTAGGCAATTATGACATATGGTAAGGAGCAAAACAAACTGATAGGATTGCCTGTTCACAGTACTAAAACTGGACATGGTGAGATGTTCTTGAAAATTAGTCCATCAAATGGCTTCACAAGAGAAAGATTTCTGTTCTGGGTCTTTCAAATGTTAGTATAGTTGGTATTGAAAACAAGCAAATACAAATCTGCCTGTAAGGAAATAACCAGTTCATTTTGTAGACATATATACTTAGATTATTTGCATGAATTTAATAAACGGCATGACCAGATTTCCTGTACGCATTAATTAAATGTTCACATTGCTAAATGATGCCTTTATTGAACTTTAGACACCTGAAACATCGTTGGCCTCCAACTCTCTTTTAAGTGACACACTGTTGTGTTCTTCACCCAAGTATCTATTATCTCCTGTTGAACAGGTACCCTCCATAGAGTTAAGTAAACATAATGAACTGTGATGCCAGGCAAGATATCCAAGCCCTTGCTGGTGGAGGTCAGCAGTGGTTCATGGGAAAGGAAAAATTGGCAGCTGGGCCGGATGTCCTGCATTTCCCCTTTTCCTGCAGCCGCTTGAACAACGTTCCTTATTTAGCTTTCCTGATGGGCAGGAGGAATCTGATGGCGGAAACTGTCATAGCCTGATAACAGCTCAGAAAGACAGAGAGAGACCTCTCCTTATGATTGGTGTCATGGCAGACAGTGGGCTAGTTTTAATTTGGGATGAAGTAGGAGAGTTGCACAGTTGGCCTCAGAGCACCCTCGGCCCATAGTCTATCTCTCATTTGTGCAGGGTTGCAATGAACATTTAATAAACAGTATTTTTCAGTTTTAATTTGTTCACTGATGCATATACAACTCACTCTACATCCTAGTCAGAAAGTAATCAAAGGTGCGAAGTTATGACGTCCTTCAGAGCAGTTCTGATATGGGCAGCTGAACCAGCTGATGCAGGGAGGAGTTTGAGGCAGAGAAGGGGGGTATCCTGGAGTAGATTATCCTGGCTGGTATCCAGGTCTGGGCAGAGTTTTCCAGTGACTCAGTAGTGGCAAAGTGTCAGCAAGGCCAGAACAACAATGGTTTGGTACGTGGCGATGCAAGGCATGTCAGCTGGAGGCAGAAACCTGTGCAGAAGCAGCATTAATGAAACATTTGGGCACGTATGCTCAGCATGCGGGTACTTCAGCATGATCCACATACTATGGTGCCCTATGTTACTATGTGGGCACTATTTCCACGTGCAATAACTAAATTTAGCAGAGTAAATACAGCTCTACCAAAGGCATCCCTATGTGTGGACTTCCACTATTTCCTTGTGGAATCAAATGCCTCATGGATTCTGGGTTCAATCAAGTATTTGTCGTCATGGGTACATTTAGCATATATTGTTAACATGTTTGTGTTGCTATCTGTGTTAAGTGCAACAGTGCTTAGCAATGAAGAGCGAATAATACATCAGAGTGGGCCGTAGTAATAGTGTTATATAGTTTGACCCAGAGTGTTCCCATTCCTTGTCTAGCTATATTGATCCTTCTGTGATGTAAACTGATATTCTTAGGAATGTTGCTTCCCACATCTTCTCTTCCTCCAGTCTCTCTCTGTTCTTCCCTACAATGAAACAACACTACAACTCTTATATCCATGGAACCAATATACAGTTTCACTTAACAACAGTTTGAACTATTCACTTCAAGTCTCATGTACAAGCTACATTTCCTTATTGGTCATCCATCCCATTGAAAATAATAAGTTTCACTACTGTTTGTGATTTTACATGTCCATGCTAAGTCTGGGAACATATCCACATGGATATGGGGTAATGCTGTAGTTTAGATCAGTAACCCTGAGCAACTTTCCTGTTTTAGAATTAAGTTCTTATAATAAAGCCTTTATAATAAAGCCTTTAGTTTGTTTCTTCAAGCCATTGGTGACCTTGCTCCCTTAAGTAGGATCTCTGACCATTGCACACACTCTCTATCATAAATGTGTTCTTATCAGAGGTTCCCTACTCTGTATGGGATGGGGAGACAACTACTCCACAGTGGAACTGGGGAAGTTTTTCAGGCTGAGAGCAGGATTGACCCCAAGGGGCAATGCTAGGGTTTCATGGCTGGAGTGTGATTAAGGGCATCCATCTAATGTGGATGGAGCCAGGCTCAAAGTGGATGGGTCTATCAGTAACAAAGAGTAGAGCCACTGCTGGCAGCACTGCCTCCCTCCCTCCCCACCCCCAATGCTTCCCAGCTTCCCTCCTCTCAAGCAGATCCAAGTCGGGAAGTAGAGGGGAAACAGTACTTTCATTCTCATTGGAATGTCCCGCATAGGAAGCCTTCACTTTGTGGGTCAGCCGATGTGCAAATGGGTTTGGACCCTTCTCATAGCATGCTTATGGTTCTGATCCTTATCTTCTTTGAAGCCCACTCTGTGGGATGTAAACCTTACCATCCAGCACACATTTGGCTCCTTCTGGATGACCTCTCCCCGTGGAACTTGAATCTTGAGGAACTTGATAGATTAGTAACCAAGGTGTTGGATAGGAATCCCCCAACCCCACCTTTTGAGTCCACTCTCCAGATTTCCTTGCCTCCATAAAACTCTTTGATACGTTTGACTGAAACTCACCAATAGTTAGAAATGATTGATAAAAAAATGACTGATCAAATCTAACTCAATGCCTAGATACGAATTAGACAAAAATATTTGCATAGGCTTCCCCACACACCAAGGAATACATATGTATACGGATTACTTTTTTTCCTCAAGTCTAAAATGCCAACAAAAAGTGCCACCACCATTACTCCACCATGACAATGAATGAAAGATAACACTGTGGATAGGTTGTGACAGAACTCCTGCAAGCAGTCTTGACTTCTCCTTTATCCTTGGCCATGTTGAGATCATAGGCCATATAATGAAAGTATGTCAGTGGAGTGTGGTGTAGAAAGCTGGAAGTGTGGTGTAGAAAGCTGGATGCCTCCTCCATCCAAGGTCTGTGATGGAGACCTTAGCCAACCCAGCACAGTATTCAAAATAGCATGTCCATCCATTCAGGCACATGTGAAGATGGCAGAAAATTACAAAAGGTGAAAAAGAGATACCTTACATCATTTTGGATGCCTTACCAAAAGGATGTAAGAAGTAGTGCTAAAAAGAGAAGATGGACTGGCATTTGCTGAAGATCTCATTGAAATCCTCCTTGGATTTTTAAAATGTTACTATCCTTTACCATCTCTTTCCTACATAATGGGCACTTACAAATTAATGTTGAGATCACTCTGGATTTGATGTTCAGGCAGTCTGACACGTTTTGTACTCCCAGGGCTTGGCATTTCCCAGTGGTTACAGCCCCTGCCCACCCCCTGTTGCTTAGACAAAGTATAATGCTGAGTGAACCGCAAGCATTTTGCCTTCAACAACAATAGCAAGACCTGGGTGACATTTCAAATAGTGTATCAGCAGGAGAGATCTTGAAATTAGCTAGCATGAGAATATATTTTACTTGACCTGGATAAGTAATGAAATAATTCGTATTAGAATAGACGAGTTATCTGCTTTTTAGTTGATATTGCTGTGGATGGAGATAGAAAAATGTTGTATCACTACCATAGTAGATAACAAAAATCAAACATTTTTCATATCTGTAGGCCCAAAAACAACATGTCATACGGAGCCCCCAGTGACACAATGGGTTAAACCCTTGTGCTGACAGGACAGGTTGACCGACAAGTTTGGCAGTTCAAATCCAGGTAGCAAGATAAGCTCCTGTCTGTCAAGCTCCAGCTCCCCATGTGGGGACATGAGAGAAGCCTCCCACAGGATGGTAAAACATAAATCATCCGGGCATCCCCTGGGCAACATCCTTGCAGATGGCCAATTCTCTCACACCAGAAGCGACTTGCAGTTTCTGAAGTCACTTCTGACACAAAAAAACCCACTAAAATTAGTTTGGTTAAAAGCTAGCTAAGATGCCTGCTTCTGCCACTTTCACAGTTTACTAGTTCCAGAGGCTGGATCCCCAGTTTTAGAATACAAAACCGTAGAGCTGTGCTTCAAATCATCAAGATCAGATTCAGAGCCATTACTGAAACATCAGGTCTGTGGCATACCTTACTTGCCCAGGAAACCATTGCATTTAAAGTATTAATATCCCACTATTACAAGAGAGTGGTTTCTTTCATAAGGACCCTTTCAAACTTCACAATTACAGTGATCTCATTCAGTTCACTGCCTTGAGTGCATTCTATGCAATCCTGGGGTTTGCAGTCCAGAGAAGTATTCAAGCTTTCTGACGGAGAATTTGTAATGCTCCTTGATAAATGGCAAATTCTGGAATGCCATATGATGTAATTAGTGGAACCATCATGCTTGAAGAACCTTAAGAGAACAATACATGCACATGCATAACTCAGTGCAGCATGCCTTGCTGTCGTTTTTGTTGTTGTTATGTGCCTTCAAGTTGGTTTTGACTTATGACAATTTACTTAGAGGTTTGTCTTTGACTACCTATGGGGTAGAGAGAGTGTGACTTGTCTAAAATGGATTTCCATGGCTCAATAGTGATTTGAGCCCTGGTCTCCAATGCTCACAGTACTACTCTCCAGTTTTCTCCTTCTTCTTGTTGTTATTTCTGTTTCATTGATAACCAACCTTTTCTCCAAGTTGCTATAAATAATATCAGATCTCAACTAGAATATATCCATTAATCAATGGAATAACCAACCAGCAATTGATTTGATTGTCTTATTCCAATTGAGTATAGTAGTTGGATTCAGGCCCATGGTCTGTCTTTTCATCATCATAATAACCTTGTGAAGGTTAGGTTAGCCAAGGTCTAAGAACATATTTGAAACTGTCTCCATCCAATGCCGTTCTAACATCCTTAGCATTGCAACACATTGGTATTTCATGATCCTTCATAGTACTTTCCTTGGATTTGATCCAATTCCTGTTTAGTCTCATTAGGTCATGATAATGGGAAGAAAGCCTCTGCCAAAGAAGGAATAGTAACCATCCTTTTCATGTGCTGTTCTCAGGATTCAGAAGCTGCTCAGCTCAGGGCATAGGCAAGAACCTCTACCTTTTCTTACTGGTCCCTTTTCACTTGTCCACAGCTATACGAGTAAATATGACATGGTTGGACCTCATGTCTCTTCATAGGTCTACTCTCCTCACAGCTCTAATTTTTTTAATTCCTTCCCTCACAATACTGCACGTCATCATTCATATTTTGTAACGTGATAATTTCCTGCTTCCTGAGCCAATAGGCACATTTTGAAGGCTGACCTCTGGTACAATGGAAAACAAAAACTTTTCACAGCCTTGAATGGGAGTAGGGAGGGCTACTTTTAAAAACGCAGGAGTAGTATTAAAAAAGATCAGTGGTGATCCAAAAAAAGAGGGAGAGGATGGTTAACCTACCTTCCATTCATAATTGACAGGCCATATCCAAAGGGGAATTGGCGTTTTCAGATGAGCAAAGAGCATTCCCTCCCACAGCAACTCAAAGCAGCCAACTTCCAACTCCCTGGGGGAACGGAGGGGCTGCTGACAACCCAGATCCGAGAGGAGGTCTGCAGCGTGGCCCTGGCTGACCTGCTGGTCCTGGGCCGGACATGTGGCTACCTGACAGGCTAACTTTGGCACAGGACATCTCTTCCCTGAAAGGATGGAGCAGGGGAGGAAAGGGCACTGGGGGAGGGGAAAGGAAAGCTGACAGGGAGAGAAATTCAAACAAGGCCCAGCAGTTATGGGGTGGCGGAAAAGAAGGGTAAACCTGGCAGGAGAACTCAGGAAGTCAGGCAGGAGCGAAGCAGGGGGATGACGAGATAGCGTTTCCTGAAGAGGCTACAGAGAAACACAGATAGATAAACACCCAGAGGGAATGGGTGCTACTCTCTGAGCAAAGTCCTAGATGGCGCTACATAGCTGGAGACCTATCTAGCATTTCGTTTCCAATCTCTGTTCTGTTAATTATAAGTAACCCAAGTTAAAATTATCTTACAAAAGGAATGACATCCAGTGGTTCTCAACCTGTGGGTCCCCAGGTGTATTGGCCTACAACTCCCAGAAAATCTAGCCAGTTTACCAGCTGTTAGGATTTCTGGGAGTTGAAGGCCAAAACATCTGGGGACCCACAGGTTGAGAACCATTGAATTATACTGCATCATGCTATGATCTAAGTTTTTATAATTATACAATTGTGGGAGAAGGATTAATCAGCAGTAACTAGGGTTTTTTTTAAATATATATATAACTGCATATTTTCAAGTTTTGACAGAAAGGAGCAAGAGATTTGCATGGTCTCCTTTGTGTTTTACTATAAACATTAGAGCCACTAATTTTATTCTGGTGCAAAAAGACACACTCTTAAGGATTTTTAAAAACTGAGTCCAGGAATTTGATTTGAGGAACATAGATAAATGGAATTTGAAGTCCATCCACATAAAATCCATTCCCTGGTTATCCATAAGCTTTCTTCATTTTAGGAATGTAATTTATGGCAGGGAACTAAGGCAAGGGCAAATAACTTCTGAACAAATCCCTGGATTATATAAAGGCTTGTTGTCTGAGATGTAACAGATCTGATTTGGCACAAATTTGGTGGGATTCTTTTTTAAAAAAATAAGGTAGCTAAGCTTTGGATTTATTAAATATATTAATTGTTTAAAATTCTATAGAATGTCAGAAAAATCTGAATGATGCTTAATAAGCTAATATTATGTTAATAATGGCAAGCGTTTGTTATAAAATGGAACCCCAACAAAGATCTCACTATTATAAAAAGACTCACTAAAATAACCTGTATGACCAAGTTTATAAAGTTGATGAATTTTGTGGAGAACAGACACCATCTGTGGAAGGGGATTTTCTTTCCTCCATTTTGCAGCTTTTTGTGAAATGCTGCCCCCCCCCCCCCCCGATGCAAAGAAAATGTAGAAGCATAGTGATTCCCCTTTATTGTATATTTTCATTTCTGGATTCTTCCTTAACTTCTTTTAAGTTTTAAATAACTTTATAGTAGTCCTACATGGAAAACTTCATTGATTTCTATTGTAAATGTAAAATTGTTGTTATGTGCCTTCAAGTTGACTAATTTGCAGTAGCCCTCCCATAGGGCAAGATTTATTTTACTTTGCCATCCTCTTAAGACTGAGAGAATGTGAGATACCTGGGGTCCCCCTGTGAGTTTCCATGGCTGAGTGTGGAATCAAAGGCTTGTCTCCTGGAATCTTGGCCCAACATGTAACTACTATGCTACCACCAGCATTGAAGCGATGGTCTTCTGCCATCAACTCCGCTGGACCGGCCATGTTGTCCGGATGCCCAACCACCATCTCCCAAAGCAGTTGCTCTACTCCGAACTCAAGAACAGAAAACGGAATGTTGGTGGACAGGAAAAGAGATTTAACGATGGGCTCAAAGCCAACCTTAAAAACTCTGGCACAGACACTGAGAACTGGGAAGCCCTGGCCCTTGAGTGCTCCAACTGGAGGTCAGCTGTGACCAGCAGTGCTGCAGAATTTAAAGAGGCACGAATGGAGGGTGAAAGAGAGAAATGTGCCAAGAGGAAGGCGCGTCAAGCCAACCTCGACCAGAACCGCCTTCTACCTGGAAACTGATGCCCTCACTGTGGGAGAAGATGCAGATCAAGAATAGGGCTCCACAGCCACCTACAGACTCACAAGAATTCTGATCCTGGAAGACTATCCTACTCGGCCAACAAGGGATCACCTAAGTAAGTAAGTAACTACGCTACAATGGCTCATGATATTTCCAGTAGGAAATACTTATGATTAAAACCATTACCACAATTGAAACAATCAAACTATTTCATTTTGAGCAGTTGAGAATATACTATAGAAGACTATAATTTGACCTCTAAACTGGAATTCTTTTACCCTCAAGATTTCTGGTACAGGCAATAAGGTCCAAGATTTTCACTTCCTGTTCAAAGGCTGCAGGACTCAGAGCTTCTCTCTGGCCATGATGCCTTTGGATTCAACTCTGCAGCAAAAAGGCAAAGGGGAAAGACAGCAAGAATGCTCTTGTATGCAAGAAATGCTGGACAAAAAATATTGAGAAATATGTTGTACCAGAAGGAATCACAACAAATATTGAAATACATCCGGACTCCTCCAAATGTGGAATTTAAGAACCCCATCCTGCCTCCCACTGTTTATGCTGGCTGGGGCACTTTAGTTTTGCATTGTCTTGAGGGTGACCAATGAACAGGAGTGCAGCTTATTATTGTAATGGCCAGTCAGCCAACCATGCTTTTCTCTCGGCTGCCAAGCATCTTATGATTCAATCAGCCAATTTGCTTTCTGGCTTTATTTCTTCCTTCTGTTCCAATTACTATTCCCAATTCCTTGGGTCTAAATGATCATTAAGTCTGCTCGTTCTTCAGTAGGGTTTTTTGACAATATGAACATTCTTTTCATTGAGCGCTTAAAGTATTTTTGTTGCATTTTCATATTTCTCAGGTTTCGCTTCAGCACACAGATTCCTTCTTCTAGTTATTTAGTGACTTGTTGAGGTTCAGGCCACTTCCACATAGCTGAATAAAATCCCACAATATCTGCTTTGAACTAGGATATATGGCAGTGTGAACTCAGATAACCCAGTTCAAAGCAGCTATTGTGAGCTATTCTGCCTTGATATTCTGGGTTATATAGCTGTGTGGAAGGGTCCTCAGTTTCTGATGTGGTGAAAGAGTTCCCTAGTAAAGTATGTTAATAGCAATTAGCCATCAGTATGCCTTTCTCTCTGGCAAATCTCACTGATTTCTCATACTTGATAGGCCAAATCAGATGTAGTGTGTAGTTCCTGTGGAATGTTCTTTTTTACCTGGGTGTTATAAAAAAATTAATTAATTGCTTCAGGAGGTGCTGTTTCACTAAGCCATGGACAAGTTGGTTGAAGGTAAGATGAGAACTTCTCTCTTAAAAATATCCAGAAGGTAACCTCCCAAATTCTTTGGCATTTGTGCAGTTTTTTCATCCTGTTTATCCCCCTCGATAATCCCAAGAGAGGGTTCTTACTATTGTTGTTGTTTTAAGGAACCTAAACATGCAAACTGATTCAGATCTGTCTCTCCAACTATAATAATGTTGTTACAAGGAACAATTTAAAGTTGCCAGATCTCTTGTATTAATCTATCATATTTCAAAACAGTGCAACTCCATAAAACAGAAGAACTCAGCTTCTTGGCATCATCCATTTTTATTTAACAGTTCTGTGACAGTTTCTTGTACAGCCTAAAAATGCACAAAAAATTCAGGGTAGATGCCAAATTTCACCATATTGTTCTATGACCTAGAGCCACCCTAAAAGTTCTGTACATAAGGGGAGAAACTCTCCGTATCAAACTAACATTTTCAAGTTGTACATAAACCTGCACAAGAAGAATAGGCAATTTGGTAGGTTTGAGAAGCATGAGATCCATTAACTGGTTCCATTTTATTCCAGATCTTGTTTTGGCCCAGATGATGTGTAGGAAAATATTGTATGTATCTATTCATCTAAATCATACTGAATTTAATAGGAATTAATTCTAGAGAAGTTGATATAGAATTGTAGCCACTGCATAATTCCACTATCTTTGTTTCTGCTTCACCGTCCTGAATAGCAATAAGCAGTATGATTTCTAGTCCAGGAGTTCAGTGGAGACAGTGGAAAGTGGTAATGATCCCAATATGACCAAAGTGCAGAGAATCACCAGTAGGTTCTAATTTGAACTTTAAATGAGCAATTCAAGGTGCAAAACACTATCTTAATATCTTGGATAATCCTTTCAAGTTCAAACTAAATCCCAGAGCAGATCCACCATCCCATTGACCTTGGAGACAACAACATCCACTGAAATGAATCAACAAATCTTTCAGTTATTAGTGTGAACGTTGAGATTTCACAAGCCCTTTTCTTGGCGAACATAATAATGTACCATCTTTTTCTTCAGCCACTTTAACTGCCCATAACAACAATTTCCCAAATAAGCTTTATTTTTCCTGCTCTGAAGAAGGGTTCTTTATGGCAACACTTGGTGACCCTTGATTTGGGATGCTATTTCTTCAATATCAGTTCTCAGAGAATTAACTTTGTTTGGTCTCTCATGAAATCAGAATGGGATAAGTTATTTTAAGGCTCTCTGGGAAGACCCTAGCAATCCAAAAACCAAAATAAAGGATTAACTCATGTAACTACCTTTAATAATCACCATCTTTTGATATTCTTGGCTCCCCCATTTTACCAGTTTCTATTTTTTCATGCAATCCATGACTATTTAGCTTCCTGGAGCAAGAGGTCTCCTTGTTGCTTTTGTTAGTCTTAAAATTACAACATGCATTGTTATTGTTGATGATGATAATCACAATTTACTTTACAACTTATCCATTGCTGAGCCTTCCCATCTCCTTTTTTTAAATTCACCTTTATGATGAATTTATATCGCTTGCAATTTATTTTGGAAAATATATATATAAAAGTTTAAATTTTCATATTTGTATGTTTGTAATGATGTGAGCTTCCATCTCTGCCTGCTTATCTGCATGTTTTTGTATCCTGCCTTGAATCCCAGAACTGGACAAAGGATAGGAAATAAATACATTAATAACAATCGCCTCATTTGTCACCCTCCTGTTTTAACTCATCCTCAAGTGGAATACAGGATCGTTCCTTCATAGAGTCCCTATTCATGTGGCCTTGTTCTTACAAAATTGTGAACTCATGTTTTAGCCTTTCATGGCAGATGGTGCTTAATTCTCTTTATGTAGAAACAAACGTATCAGAGAGAGGTCAATATAAAAACTTTCTCCTTGATGAACTGCTTTGTGACCCAATCCTGAGGGTGGGGGAAGTGTGATGATGGTGATGATGGTAACAATGAAGAAGAACATGAAGAAAAACAACCTTCTTATTGGAGGGTTCATCTTCCCAGTCAGACCAAGAGTTTCCTCAGCTACTGGCATGTAGCCGGGGAGGGGGGGGGCTTGAGGGGCTTCAGCCCCCCCCCCCACGAAATTCTCATGGTGGTCCGCGATAAGGCCTTACTGGTATATTATTTAAACTGTTATGTTTATTCATATCATGATCTGATCACCATGCTCAATATATCCCATATGCATGGGGGTATTGGGGGTAATGATAAAAAGGTTTGCTATGGTAGACCCTCTTTCACTCAGACTCAAACCCCCCCCCCCCCCAAATCAAACTCAGCTCCCCCGAATCAAAATCCTGGCTACGGGCCTGCTCAGCTAGATGACTCTGTGCAAGAGACCACTCCCAAAGTTCCTATATCTTTAGGGGAGAAAATAACACAATATCCTCATCTAGAGCTCAGAAATCTTGATGGTTGTAAACATAGGCAAGAGTACTCAGGGGAAAGGCTTCTCAAGTGGAACAGCCTCCAAGTGAAAAGGCCCTCCTCATGTGCAGGACTTCTGGAAAAAAAAACATGAATACTTGATTGGATTGCCCTGATATGAATTGCCTGCTTGGATCCTACCAGATTAGACTTTGGATGGTCTGGACTTTGCCCTTAGAAAGTGCCCGACCTAAAACAGGATGTAGAGGAAATCACATGAACATTGAAATAACTGTTGATCCTGGACTGTGCAGCTCAGACACAACGTGAAGCATGTCTGAGTTGCTTCATTAATCTTCAAGACAATCTCTAATTTCCCCTTTTTTTAAAAAAAAAGTGTTGGTCTCTGCAGTGAAAGAAGCCTAAATTGATTCCAACTACTACCAGCAGTTAATACATCCCAGATATTGAGATAGGGTAAATTTACTGCTATATGTAGATGTGCTGAATCTCTATCCTTAGGCTTTCTGCCTTCAACATTATTATTATTTTATTTATGTAAATGTTCTCCTCCAAACAACAGATAGTTTCTAAGTTATTATTACCCGAAAGCTCTAATTTTCTTGCATGTTTTCAAAGCATCATTTCTATTGAGAAGTTGATTTAATCAGTTAATGAATAGCTTTGCAACATTTTAGTTTGCTTTTAATTAATGATAGCAATTTATCTTACAAGTGTCATATACTATCGTAGAACTTACTTGGGCAGACATGGTCCAATGTTATGAATTATCTTAGGGTAGGCCTCGGAGACTAACCTTTTAATTAACACCAGGTGAACCAGGTTGGAGGGCATTGACTAATCATTCATGTATTTATTTATCCACAGTTGGGTAAATAATAGATAAGAAATTACTCTGTGTGTGATAAATTCTTTGTAGGAGGGCAGACGTGTCTATGTCAAAATCAACACCTTATACATTATAACAAGGGTTTGACTAGAAATTATTGTAATTAGTAGTACACTTCGAAAAGTTGGGGCAATAGCTGAAACCATGCAATTAATCTTGTGTGGGACAGGAGCAAGACAGTGATGGAAGACTTAACATTAACCCCCATGCGAAGCACACATGGGAGATTTTCTGATTCCCTCTTGTGAAGGGAAGGGGGAGGCTGTTGGCACTGATCCTATTAAAACAGCACATGGTATGAATTCTGCATGTCTGGTCATGGTACGAATTACTTATTTACATATAAATTTAGTATGCTTCAGAAATATCTTCATTCTCATTGCTAAGGCTCAAAACAGCTTATTTTAATGCAAGCTAAAAATGCACATCCAAATTGACCTTTTATCCACATTAACATCTTTTATGCCACTTCAGGGAAGTCTTCATTGAAAGCTAACAAGTTTTGTGAGAGTCATTGGTAACAGAATATGGCAATCCATTGTTTGTTTTTAAAGCATGGAAGATGCTAGTAAAATAAAAGCAGAGAAGATCACAAAGAAATATAGAGAAGAATTGGTCTCTGAACAGAGTTTGGAACTACTACTTGAAGTAATGTGCTGCCTGTTATCTCCAATTAATATAATGGGCTGTGTTATTAATGTGTTACTGTCTATATAATTATTCTTAGCATTTTTCTATAAGGCACTGCTACTAAACACTACTTGCATTCAAGTGATGCTTCTGCAATAATGACTAAATGTTATTAACAATTGTAAAAAATATATAATGTTTATTCATTTGGACGAAAAGATATAAAATGAATGCTATTGCCTCTTATTTTAAAAAGCAACAAAGTAATGAGTAGCTATGTTGCTTTTAATATGTTACCTCCAAGCACCAGGATCTATGTAAAGAAAAGGCTCACAGCATATTTCTCGTCTGCACTAAAAGTCTACTTTCACAACTGAATTCTCAGTGAAACATATCAGAAATGGAGGATTGATTCAAGCTAATCAGTTGTACTTTCTTTGGAAGTTTACTTTCCTTGGATTTTTGCTTTCACTGCTTCTTTGCTCGACTGCTGCTTTGGGGGGATCAGTATGCCTCAACATCTCAAGACCTTTGATGGAAACCTGGCAACTTTGTTACATATCTTCATCTCTTTCCCTGGGACTTTATGCAGCTTACAAAATATAAAACAGAGCTCACATCAGTAAAAACATAAAAAGCTTGAAATACAATTCAACTAAAAACAATTTAAAAGCATATTCATTTTCAAAACAAAAACCAAGAACATTATAGCACATTAGCAAAAGTCTGTTTCCAAAGGGCTGTCAAAACAAAAAACATCTCCAACTGTTGTTGAAGAATACGATGGAGTCTTCTGGTCAATCCCCTCTTGGTAGGAGGTTCAACTGCAGATACCTTCAGTCTAATTTACAGCCTCATCACATTGAGGCTTTAATGCAGGCAGCCCTGGCATTCTGAAATGAGCTGAATTCTGGGGAAATGTAGTTTAAGACAGGGCATTTTGAATTCTCTGCCACAGGAGTCCTTGCCTTCCCAAACTACATTTCCCAGAATTCTGTTCATACAAGAAGAACAGGGCTGTCCATATTAAAGCCTTAATGTGATGAGGCTTTTAATCTCCCTAAAAAGGACATTCCTGATCCTGGGGCATCTGCTAAAAAAGACCGCTTTCGCATTTCCACCAAATGTACATTTGAGGATGGTGGGGCAGAGAGATAGTCTTCAACATGAAGTCTCAATATTCAAGTAAGCATGTATGAGAGATTTCAGGTAACCTGGACCAAAGTCATATAAGATTTCATGGATCTTTTGCAGCACCAATGTTTTCACACGTTGAATGTGTGCAAGACAAGGTATGTTTCAATTGTGGGTGGTTCAGATCACTGCTTCTTAACCTCTAGGTCCTGACCCCAAATGGGGTCCACTAAGATCTATGTTGGTGTCACACACAAAATTGGCAACAGTAAAAGATTTCTAAATGCCATCCATTTACACAAATCTCTTAGCAACAACATGCAGTGTTTATAGTGGACTCTGCAGAAAATGCTTCAGTTGTACTTCAAAAAAAGAAGAACAAGTCAGTTCAACAAGCCTTGCAAATGCTGATTTACCATTAAATGTTTAATTTGTTTAATATCTGGGGTCAAGTATTTTTTTTCAGATGAAAGGGGGTCATGATGGAAAAAAGTTTAAAAAGTCCTGGTTTAGATGAGTTGTAAATGTTAAAGGAACAAAAATCCATTATTTGGTGATATTTGCATATTTGCAGTGAGGGTCCTGTCTAGCTGACCTTTCAAGTCCTACTTTTCTTCTAATTAATGACTGAGCCAAGATATGAAAAACCTCAATCTATTTCAGTACCTTCATTTGAAGTTACGTAAATTGTCCATTGTAATTATTTTTATTTTCGTAATGTTGAGCTGTAAACCCAGCATTGCACTGACAATGGTATTTGTTCTAGTCTTCTGACTTAGCTCGGGGTAGAGGTGAGGAAAAGTAAATGCCACTTTTGATAATAGGAATGGAATCCATTTATTTTAAAAAATCATAACAAGGGAAATGGCATTTCCTTTCTCGATATTCCCTCTCCTTCTTGTTTGTCTCCAAGTTGATCTCTGAGCATTTCCAGATTAGTGAATACGTTGGCAGCCAATTCAGTGTCTAGACGGCCTTTTTGGGTTAGTTCCTTGTGTCAACAAGAGCAGAGGTTACTGCTGACTAATGATGTCAGCACCAGAAGTGTCAGGACAAGGCCAGAGATTTTGCCTTCCTGATCTGGACCTTGGATGTTCTTCCGCTTCTTTATTGAAGATGTGGTAGCTCAAATTGTACCTCCAGATTGCCTTGAACCAAATTAGGATAACTGTTGTTGCCATATTTCTATATTTAAATATATTTTAACGTTTGTAATTCACACATTGCTATAGTTATTAGTGTTAGCTGCTTTGAGTCTCCTTTGGTAGAGAAAAAGCAGGATAGAAATATGTAGTAATAATAATAATAATACCAACAACAACAAATCAGTTTGTAAAGAACAGAATGAAAATGCTTGCGATTTTCTCATATATGCTTGGGAAGAAGAGAAAGAGAGGATAAAACAGGACTGTACATGTAATGATAAACTGTGATATAGTTTTGTATTAATGTCTAAGTAAGACGTGTGTGGAAGAGGTGCTGATGAAAGAAAGGAACTATGAAAAAAATGAGAAAGGATTGCTGAAGGGCTAAAGAGCAGATAATCAGATCCAAAACATTTTGGCTTCAAAGTGTACCTGTGTTTTAAATATGGTCTTTATACAGACAGGATGGTTAATCAGTCCAGTGTTAAATGCTCTGATCACCCAGCTCCACAGCCATCTAAACAGCTGCATTCTGTATCTGTTGAAGTTTTTGAATATCTTTAAAGACAACCCCCTACACAGAGTATATTACAGTATCCATAGTCTAATCTGGATGGGAGAAGGGCATATGGAGCTAAGACAAGGCCTGCTTTTTGTAACATTACAGCTGGTGATTCAATCAAAGCTGATAAAAGTCCCTCCAAGCCACTGACATCACCTGTACATCCATAGACAGCACCAAATCTAACTGCCAACTTGGGGCTATTTCAAGAGCCTCACACAGACTTGAGGAATAATTAAGAAAGGGTTTGTTCATCTAAGCTTGTGGCAAAAGTAACAGCTAGTGATTTCAACTGTTATCAGAGTGGGAAGGAAGTCAGTGAGAAGGATAGAATATGAAGGAAGTACTCTGCTAATCAGCAAATCTGACAATTCCTTAGAGAATGGAGGGGAGGGAGAGATGCAAAGAATGCTGAACCAAGAAGCGATGAGTCTGCAGAGGACTTCCTGATAGTCGGAAGGGAGGCTTTTAAAAATATGCCTGAACAATGTTATATATTCCAGGATGAAATTCTATACACCTTCCACCTTGCTTTTGTGAACTAGTGGGATTTTATAATTTTATGTGGTTTGTTATTGTTACTGTGATATTGGTCATGCACTTATTGTCTTTTATGTGTTTGCACCTTAAGTGCTTTTGTGAGCTGCCCTGAGTCCTTGCAGGGAGATGGTGGTGAGGTAGAAATAAAGTTTTATTATTTTTATTATTATCTTTCCATTTAGCAAATCAAAGACGCAGAATGGGAGCATCGACACTGTAAAATTAATGAAGTTTTGATACTACTTTAACTACCATGGCTCAGTTTCATAGGATCATAGGAGTTGTACTTTGGTGAGGCACCAGCATTATTTGGCAGAGAAGATTAAAGCCCTTGTGAAACTACTGTTCCTATGTTCCATAGCATTGAGCCATGGTAGTTAAAGTGATGTTAAAGTGCATTACTTCTATAGCCTTAAATGTATCCTTGATCTTGTATACTGCAGTACCCATCAAATATGAAAGCTTAACTGGTTACTCATGCAGCTAGTTATGTCATTAAGGAAAATATAGTATAAGAATAAAGTGTAAGAAACTTTTGAAACAACTATGAGGGGAGTCGAAGCTGCATGGAAACGTATTTCTTTCCAGTTTTTCCAAGCTGTAGCTACTCTTGATCTATTCCTTTACATTGGCTAGTTGGATGGTATGTGCCTATTCTATCCAATCATTTAGTGTCTAAGAAGCACACACATTGGGCAGGATCATATGTCACTGTGAAGACTAGCATAAGCTTTCATGGATTACAGTCCACTTCCTGAAATGCATTAGGATCCATCAATGTTTCCGTGGAAGTGGACTGTAATCCATGAAATTTGATTCCAAAATATATCAGTTAACCAAAGCAGGCATGCGGCACCTTTAAGACTGTCTCTTTCAAAAGTGCTAAGTAACATGGGTTTAATTCACCCAAGCAGAGAAGTGTACTTCAGTAACTAGTCAATGCTTTATGACACTACAAGAATTTGTGCAAAACCACTTGTCAATAAAGTGTAAGCAGTCACAGATGACAAAACACAGTGCAAAGTTTTTGCATGGAACTGTAGCTACTTACACTGTGTATTTTCAATGTGGATACATCTTTGTAATCTGTAGCAAACATTTGTCATGTTGGGTATCAGTGAGCTAATGGTTATCTAAGTATGTATTCTATATACAAAAGATGGGAGCACTTTGAACCTTATTAAAAATAATGGCACAGATGTAGCTGTGTAGATAAAATGCAGTGCTCGACAAGAAACTATAATCTATGTAAGTTCCATGGTAAAGGCAAGGAATCAGGTTTAATGGAGGCAAGCCAAAAGTGTCCTTTGTGGAGGGCAAAGTCAAATGCTTCAGACCTTGTGTGATTATTTTGAGGGAATATCTTTCATTGTTATGAGTAACTGTAGGAAATCCTCTAACTACAATATTACTCTGTAATTTCATATTCATCATATTCATCATAATTTCATATTCAACATATTAATCAAATTCATTATATTTACTGTAAATCTCCACAAAATGTAAGTGTAGAATAGTACCTGCAGTTAGATCGAGACTACTTGAAAAACTGTGCTTTCTGATACAAGTCTTCCTGGGTCTTATCTTTCCAGAAGAGCTTTCTTTCCATGCGCTCACCTTCCCAGGCATTAGCTTCAGATGTATTGACATGTGCTATGGACAATAGACACGCTGTGTTTAATACGTAGTATGTGATTTTATGCATTTTAATTGTTTATAAAATGAAGGGCTTAAAGTCATGTTTGAATAAGGAATGATTGTATGTGTGCGTGTGCGCATGTATGTGTGTGTGTGTACAGAGAGAGAGAGAGAGAGAGTTGCATTGGGTCCCATTTTGGAAGAAAGATGGGATATAAATAAACAAAAAGCAAATAAATAAATAAAGCCTCACAGAGTTCCTAAAGATTTTCCTTATCAATGCACCCATGCAATGAGTGTATGTGGGTGGAAATGTAACTGCTTGTTTTAAAAGAGGCCCAACTCACAAGATTTCTTAAATGTACCTTTTCCCCTTCTTTAAGGCTCAGGATCTTAGCATTTGATTTATGTTTTTAAAATACAGGGCTGATCTGGATAGTCCTTATTTTCAAAGTTCTTAGTCAAGGTTGTTCATAATTATTACACAAATTACTAATGGATTCAAGTTACAAGAACAAAAGGTTTCACCTAAACATTGGGGATAACTTTTTTGCTGTAAGAGCTGTTCATTGGTGGAATAGGTTGCACGGCTGATAGATTCTTTTTGGAGGTCCTTAAACAAAGGTGGGGAGTCATCTCTCAAGAGTGCTTTAGTTTTCAGGAGTACACGGGAGGGGGCTTCTGCCTTGTTAATATAAATATTGCTTAGTTTATTTCTTTTCCACAATAAATGAGTGAATGTGGTACCTCAGAAACAACATTTTTGTTTCCAAAAATGAAGGAACAAACAGTCCTTCCTTCCTTGATTCTGTTGTGCCACTCGCAAAAGGGGGCAAAGTGTGGCCCACAGCCAGTGGTCTTTGGGGTTATTTTGCAGCCCATGAAGTAATATGACAGAGGACAAGTCAAGACTGTTCCTAATGTGACAGTTGTGTCATATGGAAGTGGTGTTCCTGACCCCTTATTGCAATCTGTGTTGTGAATGTTGGGTACTAGGGCCCAACATTTGATCCCCAATGTGAAGTCGCTGCCTCAGGCTTAGAGATTGTGAAAAAAAAGAGGGGGAAGTATCTTAAGGAAAACTAGAGTGTAATTGCGGCATGACACAACAATGCCTAGACAACTAAAAGCTGTTTTATCCATCTGTCAACACACCGAGGGGTTGTTTTGATATGTGCTGCAATCAGTCACAAAATGCTGATTCAGAGCAATTAAGCCTTCCCAGGCAATGAGATATACTTATCAAGAACAAAGAAAAATGGACAACGTGGGAATTACTTCTTCCATGTGCCAATCATGATATAGTTCCTGTGCAAAAAATGCTGAATCAGCAAACTGAATTAATACAAGAAGTTTGGTGACAAGTAAATGTAAGCAATGACAGATGATAATTCCACTTGGGATACAGCCCCTCATCTGCAGCTTGCCCCTATAAGAACCATAAAATAAAAGATCAAGGTCTAGAAAAACCAATAGGAAGTGCAGTTTTCCAGAAATAGACAAAGTGTGAGTGGCTACGGAATCTTGCTTCCTTTTTCAACATCCCATCAATCCAGTTCTGTTTGTTTTAATGTTCTGTTGCCAGCTCTCTTGGAAACCATCTTGAAAAAACAAATAGTTGTGAAGAGGTGGCATGCCTTTTTAATTACACTAATTATTTCTCCATGTTCGCTGTGTGCATATTAGACTATATATATTAGACTATATATATATAGAGAGAGAGAGAGAGAGAGCTGGGTGATATATTTTACATCCATACTTGCTTGCTAGATGTTAACATGTGTCATCATGCATGCTTCTGAACCCACTTGGTGCCCTCCAGCATCTTGTGGAGAGAAAAAGCCCGAAGAGGAAATGTGGCAGGATATAAATCTTGCAGTGGGGGGTAATGTATTCTAGAAGAAAGATTTCCCTCACACCTTGGGATTTCACTAGAAACACAAACCATCTGTTTGTCTATCAATGCTATTCCCTTGATTTTGGCAACAGATAGGGAATCAGTGCTATTCCCTATTTGTTGCCAAAATCAACTGCTCAGGATTCCAACCTGATGGATGCCCTTTGTCAGATGATGAAAGTAGTGAAATAATTAAAGATTTCCCATATCTTGGCTCAGTCATTAATCAGAATGGAGAATGCAGCCAAGACATCAAAAAGCTAAAACTTGGAAGTGCAGCCATGAAGGAACTAGGCAAGATCCTGAAGCATAATGCTAGTTCCCACTTATATATCTATAGGTGATCACTCGTGGTCAAGTATGATTGTTTTCCAAAGGTGATGGTGGGTCCATAAGTGATTGTGGAAATCTATTCTGGATTCCCATGGTCTTTCGCTGTGAGAACATAGAGGTGAAAACAAGGCAATCCTGACAAGGGTTTGCTTGATGCTCCTTCCTCTTGGCCCATTTCTCCCTTTTGCCCTCTCTCTGTGTATCTTCAAAATCCACAGCACTGTTGTAATAATAGTTAATCTCCCATGACAACACTCAAGAGCCAGGGCTTCCCAGTTTTCAGTGTTAATACCATTTTTAAAGGATAGCTTTAAGCCCATCTTTAAATCTCTTTTGTTGTCCACTGATGTTTTGTTCCTGTTCTTCAGTTGAGAAAAAAGTAACTTCTTTGGGAGACAGTGATTGGGCATACCAGCAAAGTTGATGGCAGAGAATCGTTGCTTCGGTGCTGGTGGCCTTTGTGTCTTCCAGAATGCTGACATTTGTCCACCTGTCTTTCCAAGAGATTTGTAGGATTTTTGAAGGCAACACTGATGGAATCTTTATACAAGTCAAGAGTGATGTTTGTAGATGGTCCATGTTTTGCAGGCATACAATAGAGTTGGAAGGGCAATAGCAGAGGCGGCTCAACACGGTATGCAAATTACGCTTTTGCGTATAGCGTGCATCTCGGGAGGCGCTCTTGAGGAGCTCTTGAGGTGCACCTGCCCTCTTTCAGGACCGAATTTCCCTTCTGAGTGGTCAATTTCTCTCACTTTCTGCTGTCTCACCCCTGTTCTTAACTAGGAATTGGATGTTTGGGACTGCCTGTAGTATTTTTTAATGGGTGGGTTGTTGATTTGATCTTCGAGATGTGAAATAAGAGGGATTTGGGCAGTGTTGGCCCTTTTGCAATTGGCTGGTGACTATCTGAAATCATAGTGTTTTTTGAATGGATTAGAATATTGGGTTGCTGTGTGTTTGGCCATGTTCTAGAAGCATTCTCTCCTGACGTTTTGCCCATATCTGTGGCAGGCATCTTCAGAGGTTGTGAGTTCTGTTGGAAACTAGGCAAGTGAGGTTTATATATCTGTGGAATAACTACCAGGTACTGTTTACCCACAAACATCAAGAAATTACATATATTAGAAACCAACTTTCTCATTACTTTCTTTTCAAGATCACCAGACTGGATCACAGCAACGCGTGTCAGGGGACAGCTAGTGTATGTGTGTGTGTTTGTGTGTATCTTGATGGCATGGGACAACTTCGGCCCTCCATGTGTTTTGGACTTCAACTCCTACAATTCCAAACAGCCAGTAGGAAGTCCCAAATACCTGGAGGGCCAAAATTTGTCAATGCTCCTATATATATATATGCATACATATATATACACATGCCTATATATATATATATATATATATATATATATATATATATATGGTTGGGGAGGGGGCGCCAAAATACTGTTTGCTTACCATTGAAAATTACCTAGGGCTGCCTCTGGGCAATAGCTTTAGTTAAGATTGCCCATTCCATTGTATTTCTCATTTCTGTGTGTAGTTATGAAAGTGGGACATTGAAGAAAGATGATATGAGAAAATCAACTTGAGATGTGATGCTGGAAAAAATTCTATAGATATGTTGAATTGCAAGAAAGACAAATAAATTTGTCCTAGAGTAAATCATGCTTGAACTCTCCCTAGAAGCCAATATAACTAAACAGACTGATATATTTTGAGCATATCATGAGAAAAGGTTACTCACTTAAAAGGCAATAAAGTTTGGAAAGGTAGAAGACAGTAGGAAAAGAGAAAGAATGCATTTCAGTTGGATGGATTTAATCAAGGAAGCCATAGCATGAATCTGCAAGAAATGAATAAACCTGGTTATGATAGTGTGACTAGGAGTGCATCTGCACTGTAGAATTAATACAGTTTGTCATCACCAGCTGCTGTGGCTCAATGCCATGGCATTGTGAGAATTGTAGTTTACAAAGCCTTCTTTGCCAAAGAGTGCTATGACACACTAAACAACAATTCATATGATTCCATAACATTGAGCCATAACAGTGAAAATTGCATCAAACTTCATAATTCTAGAGTTTAGATGCACTCTTAGAAGTCTTTCATTCATAGAATCATCATAAATCAAAGCTGACTTAACAACAGTTAAAAACAACAGTTGTATGAAGAATGTACATAAAGAAGGGCTGGTTTGAGGTACAGGGAGATGGAGGGATACATACAAGCTTTTGATTGGAAAATCAGACCTCTTTTTAATACCTCAAAACCTGTGTCTCCTTCCAAATCTCTGGATTTTGGAAAGGGATGACAAAGTGGCTACCCGTGATGTCTAGAGACCAGTATTTTCAAGTACATCTTTATGTATCCAACAATTTAAGGACTATCCTTCAATTTCAATGGCTCACGTGGTGGCTGCCCCCACACTTTGCAACTCCATCCCTACAGTGGCTGAAGATGGCTTTTGTCTGGTTTTCCTTCTGCCAGCAGCTGAAGACTTTCCTATTCCATCAGGCTTTTATGAATTGATTTTGAGGTTCTTGTAATGGTGTGTTGTTTCATTAACTTTTTATATTCTCTAGCTTAATTAATTTTAAATGCTTTAAACTCTGTTTTTTAACCTAACTCACATAAATATACTAGTGTTCGCCAGAGTTTGGGAGAACCAGCTTTGACCCTCGTGCTGAACTGTGAAACCTGCTAGGTGACCTTGAGCCAGTCTCATCTCTCAGTCTTATAGACATTTCAGGGCTGTTGTAAAAGGACAGTCATGTATGCTGCCTTAAACTCATTACAGGAAAAGTGGGCTATAAATATAACAAATATTGCAAACAAATGAGTATCTGGAGGAAGAAACAAGATATTTGGGGAAAACTCCCTTTTGCTGCAGCAAAGGAAGAATTAAGGACAAATAGATGAGAGGAGTCCTTCCAAACTGACCGGTCAATGTTACAGATGTTTGTGTCACTCTCCCCCACCCTTCACACCGCTTGTGCTGTATTCCAGTGGAGAGTTTGTTCCTTTTCCTGTTGTACTTGTGGGGAGCCTCAGACAGGATACATCTGCAGGAATCCCACAACCTAAACCTGCACAGACCATGTATTTTCTTCCTCCCCCCATTCCTGTCATGGTGTTGTTGCCTAACAGGTCATAAAGTGAAGAGAGATGTTTCATGTTTTTGTTGCTTTGCATCCTTCCTTGTCTCCTCCACCCAGTTATATGTTTGTTGAGAATCTTTTATAGCTAGCCTTTTGATTGTATCTCTAATCAAGCAAATGGAGGGCACCCAACTCACCTATTATTGTTTGTATGCTCTGCCTTTACTTAAGGGAAACATTAGTTGATTGGGGTTATATGTAGCACAGCGGCCCAAGGACATACAATCTACTACACACTGTGATGGATGAATTGGAGGACAGCTTCCTACCTCTACTCCAGTGTGGAAAAAAAGTTTACATTGCAACAGCAATCAGTCCCACTTTGAACTGCATATCAAGTGGGAAAGGGGGCGGGACAACAATAATTTATATTCCTTCCTTCATTCCAGAATGTATGTGCTACTTTAAAAAACAAACGCTTTCTCACTGTTTATAAGGAAAGGATGCACATTGCAAGAGCACTGAGAACAACAATAACACAGTTCCACATGCAACTATTGTTGTGTGCCTATGTGCTTTCAAATTGATAGTGGCTCTGTGGTGACCCAAATCATGGGTGTGTTTTTAGGAAGATTTGTTTAGAAGTAGCTTACTATTGCTTTTGCCTGGACACTGATAGAGTGTGACTTGCCTTGATATCAGCCAGGTTTTTGTGTGTACGTGTGTGGATATGTGGGGTTTGAACCCTCATTTTTGTTGTCCTACTAGTCCAACACTCTTTACTGAAGCAATTGCCTTGCTTTTTATTTTGTATTAATTTTATTTTATTGCTTATCTTCTCTCTTTATAAGCACCACTGAGGAACCCCTACCAAAAAACTGGAAGAAAAATGGACCTTATTTCTCAGTAAGACAGACAGGGTTTACCATTCAGTGAAATAAGAAAGTGTTGTGTTCTGATTTAAACAAAAGAAAGCAGGTATATTGACCTTTGTTCCATAGAGAGTCCTTCAGCCACAGCCTTTAGAGCTGTCGTCTGTCAGAATAGATTGATTTCTAGATCAGGCGTGGGCAAACTACTGGCTGTTAGGAATTGTGGGAATTGAAGTTCAAAATACCTGGAGGGCTGAAGTTTTCCCATGCCTGTTCTAGATCATGCATGGAAGTACAGTCCCATTCTGTTTGTTTTTAGACAAAGGATGTATATGTTTTTCGAAGTGTATTTAGAATTGCTCCTGTGAACCTTATGTTTTTGATGTAAGGAGTCCTCCATATGTCCATAATGTCCTTCGATTTTGAGTTCGCAGCCCCACAGATGGTTCATGGTATCCTCACTTCAGTCCTATCATGCTTATCCACAAGATTCTTTCCTAAGCACATAGCAGAGGGACAAACTGATTCTGTATCAACAATATTCCAGCCATCTGGGCTCCAGAGTTTGTAGTAGAGTCAGACGTGTCCAGCATTAAATTGGAAATATGAACTTGTATTCAGGATGGATAAGCAATATTTTTGTTTTAAATGGATTCTATTTTCAGGGGATTTCACAAAAATGCTTCCATTTATTTTCATAACCACCGAACCCATTTTTTGTACAACATCCAAATGTTTTCTTTCTCTTTTTTGAATAGGACTTGTTAAGTGATTGCTTCAGGGAGAAAATGATGCTTAACCCTTTCCGTCTGTACATCTTTTTCTTACTTGTTTCTCGTGCCAATCTGGAACACGTTTTCAGTTTGAATTTGTCCTTCTATATTCTTTACCAAGGCTTGAAGTAAAAGGCTTGAAGGCTTGAACTCAACATGTTCTGCAGCCAGTCAGGCTCAGCTGCTGGGATGTCTGAAACTGGATTATATGGGATGCTCATTTTTAAATAAAGTAATGAAAATATGGTATTAATTATTTTTTAAATCACAGCTCCTAATTAATATGGTAAAAATTAAAACCTGCCAGATTTCAAAAACCGGAAGGGAATGAAAAATAAAGATGGAGTTGGATAGGTAGGCATAGGCATAGACATCTAATCAGTGGCTTTCAACTGTCATTACTTTCACTTACTTTTAATATCTTCATCTAATACATTCATACCTAAAAGTGTGCATGTATGTTGTATGCATGTTTGCTTGATTCTACTTCTTGTTTTTGTTCTTATCTTAGGCTTTTATTGCACGGAGGTGGCAAACTAGCACAGCAGCAGGACACTCACCCTTGGTGACGGTCCCTGTTGCACAATGTCAGGCAAAACCCATTTTGGATCCACAACTTCCCTGCAGTGAAACCATCAAGGATTATTGATGAGCAAACCCACAGGAGGAGGGCAGAGTTATGCCATCCATTTGGAAGTCAGGTTTTGCAGAGCTGAGGCATCACAATCATGTGATGCCAGTGGCTGTGCAAAGCAGTAATAGTGTGGGACAGCAGTAATGTCCCTATTCCCAAGGAATTCTTTTCTGTCATCTGACTAAATACAAATTGAGGATCTATGGTTATAACTTAAATTGTTCAAGTTCTGCATGGTGACTGGGGCTGTACAGTTGTGTAAAACACAACTTGTAAGGATAACGTGTCTGCAGCCCTCCATGGATTCAGCTGCTATCCTTTTTTAAAAAAAATTATATCTATTATGAATTGAAGTGCACTACATCCTCCTAGATGGTTGGTTGCCTAGTCAGGTAGAGATGTATTTAACTTTAACAACATAAATAAAAGCATTATGCTTTCTACAGCATTCCTTTGGACCAAATGTGTTTCACATAAGCCCTACGGGCTAAATCTAGCCCATCACGTCATTTTATGTGGTCCATGAGGCTTTCAGTGCCAGTTACATTTATACAAATGAGCTGACACCCTTACTCTAGGTCAACTTCTGTCCATTCTGGTCAGAGCTTGGAAAAGTGGAGCTTTTGTTTATTTGTTTTTTTGGTTGTGTTCTTGTGTTTTTGGTTTTTTGTACTACAGTATCTTGAACTCTGAGATTCAAAATTCAAAAAAGTAACTTTCCCAAGCTCTAAGTGTGAATTGAGTCATATGAGTGCAACAGTTTCCACTTGGTCCTTGTGGGTCCATATTAATAATCATTTGTTCACCTGAATTTTGGCAATCTGAACATGCTTTACTCAAATAATTTATTCCTAAGGATTTTTTGTTTTCCAATGTAAGTACAGTAATAAAGTTTGCTTCTTTGATCTACAGGTAACTCTATTTCACATTTTAAAAAACTAAAATCCATTAGCAAAGATGACAAGGACTTTAACTTAACAACAATCCATGGAGAGTCCACCTTTATTCTTTCATTTCATATTGGTGTTATGATAGTGACAGCAGGTTTTATTGCTAATATTACTCCAGCCACTACTACAGGAAAAGCATGGTTTGGAGATCAGCATGTTCCTCAGAGATATATGTATGAGACTGCTGATTCCAGTCCAGTTTCTATAGATATACTTAATCAAATGAAGTCAGTCTGAATTACTTCTTGGAAGGAAGGAAGTGTAAAACAATTAAAAGGAGCAAGGATGTCTACACAGAGCAAAGTTTCAAGCAGGTCATTCTGATTGGGCTATTAATATTCTGCACGTTTCTTAGGAGTCTGTGGGGAATCCGCTTCCCAAATACAGTCTCTTCTGCTTGTTTGGCATTTCTTACCTCCTTTGCCATACACTCCTTTAATCACACTCATAAAAAAAAACAAGCAGGACAAAGATGCTTTATATCTGAATATCTAAAATACAGAAGTAGAAAGACATTCTGTCACTTATAAAACAGTGCGAGTTTGGGGAAATGACGGGAGAATGTAACTATAAAAATCAGTACTCTTTGTTATCTTTGTTTTCAGCATTCATCTTAATAGGCACAGTATGTTGTCTATACATAAGAAGCCCATACCCATGGGGAATTCATTCCTGGCTTGACTGTTGTTTGTGAAACTACAGATATTACTCAATGCCATTAATTTGCCTCACTTCTGGTCAAGGCATACCATAGACTTGTGTTGGAAGGACAATTTGCTAGGTCCTCTGATGAAACAATATGTTCACTTCTGGGGAAAACAAAGGATAGAATTGCTTGGAGGACTAAAAAATGCCCAGAGAGTCAATTCTTTCTGGGAGCAGGTAAATGAAACCATAACTATGGATTCTGAACTAACATGGGTCTTATTGTATTTTTAAAAGGAAGCTAAAGGTAGAAAGAATTCTAGCAAATGTCAAGGTGAAATAGAAACCCTATGATAAATATATTCCTGAATACGAGATGGTAAAGTATATAATTTATAGACCAGGAAATGTTAAAACTGACCTTGCTTCAAAAGTATGAATGATGCTCAGGTTTTGGAAGGCCCATTCAGTATGGTCCATACAGGAGACCAATGGAATCCAGCAAATTCCTCAATGTTCTGGGTACCTTTCTGGTGTACAGAGCAAGTGCTTCTGCCAAGGTTGCTGTCTTCCAGTGGAATGGGAATATATGGTGGTTCATTAACATAGACTTAGCGCCTTCTCTGATATCGAAGAACCCACATTACTTCTGGTTATCCAGTGAGCTCTAAGTAAGTAACCAGATTGGATAATAGTTGGGAAAGGCTCCATGCAAAGTTGATTGTACACAAGTTTGTGATGGTGTGGGCAATGAAAAAAGCTTACTTTGTTGCCTCCATTGGATCATCATATTCATTCATCAAGACATTCTGGGTGGTATAGGACATAAGATTTGGGCAGTGGAGGTCTGAATTCAACCAGTAATCTTTATGGCCATCACTAAGTATTCTGAGAATAAAATAATGATTTCTTGTCATGACCCACAGGTTTGGTGTTGGGAGGGATAGCCAATACTCCAGAGGACAGGAGCAGGATTCAAAACGAACTTGACAGATTAGAGAGATGGGCCAAAACTAACAAAATGAAGTTCAACAGGGGCAAATGCAAGATATTCCACTTAGGCAGGAAAAACGAAATGCAAAGATACAGAATGGGGGACGATGCCTGGCTCGAGAGCAGTACATGTGAAAAAGATCTTAGAGTCCTCGTGGACAACAAGTTAAACATGAGCCAACAATGTAATGTGGCAGCAAAAAAAAAGCCAATGGGATTTTGGCCCGCATCAATAGGAGCATAGTGTCTAGATCTAGGAAAGTAATACTACCCTGTATTCCGCCTTGGTTAGACCACACCTGGAATATTGTGTCCAATTCTGGGCACCACAATTGAAGAGAGATATTGACAAGCTGGAATGTGTCCAGAGGAGGGCGACTAAAATGATCAAGGGTTTGTAGACCAAGCCCCACGAGGAGCGGCTTAAGGAGCTGGGCATGTTTAGCCTGAAGAAGAGAAGGCTGAGAGGAGATATGATAGCCATGTATAAATATGTGGGAGGAGGGAGCAAGCTTGTTTTCTGCTTCCCTGGAGACTAGGACGTGGAACAATGGCTTCAAACTACAAGAATTGAGATTCCATCTGAATATTAGGAAGAACTTCCTGACTGTGAGAGCCATTCAGCAGTGGAACTCTCTGCCCCGGAGTGTGGTGGAGGCTCCCTCTTTGGAAGCTTTTAAACAGAGGCTGGATGGCCATCTGTCAGGGGTGATTTGAATGCAATATCCCTGCTTCTTGGCAGGGGGTTGGACTGGATGGCCCATGAGATCTTTTCTTACTCTATGATTCTATGATTCTCAACATCATAATAAGCCTGGTTTTATATAAAGAGATTCAATTGATGTGATGCCTGCAATAGTACAAACAAGCACATACTCATATTATGCTTGCTCTTCTTTGACAGTTAAAGCCAGCAAGAGGGGAGAGAGGGAGAGGTCTGGGTTGGAGAAGCAAGCACTGTTATTCTACAATGCCGCCTTGTACCTTTCATATCATGTTAATGGATTTGCTGTAGGGTTTTGATCAAATTTTGAAGGAACTATGCAATGTGCTAAATCATATACTCCAAATCCAGCACCTTGGACAGCGCAAGCCAAGCCCAAAACAGATCTAGTGGGCCCTTGGTATTTAGGGGTTTGGCTCCAGGACTCCACCCCTCAGGGATAGTAAAATCTGTGAATGCTCAAGTTCCATTATCTCCAGTGGCTGGAGCTAGAATTAGGGAGAAGACTTGGACCATTGCAATTTTTTTTGGCAACAATGAATCTTCTTTATCCAACAGTGAGCATCTGTCACCCACAGTTATACTCCTCTCTTGCAGAATGTGTGGTTGTGCACATATTGTGGACATTATCATTATGTTCCAAGAGCATAGCATTTCTTGCCTTATAAGAGACTTGCTCATTTTTGAATGTTAGTACAAGACTGTCAAGTCCGTTTTTAAAATATACCCAAAAAATTAATACAAATTAAAATTGGACCAGAAGTTTAGGGAACGTTGTTAAATCACATACTGCTTTAATTAGGTGCAATTGAAAGCTGATTTTTTTAAAGTTATTTGTTTTGAAAAAAAATCCTCCTGCCCCTAGCCATTTCTTCTTCGTTCAATATATTCTCCAATGTAGAGGTTACAAAAGAGGTGTCAGCTAAGGCCACTAAAAGCCCACTGATCCACCCCCTTTCAGTTTGGGAGGCCATGCTTAAATGCAGGGAGATATGAGCCTCATCACAGTGGGCTTATCTGGATCAGAGACCCATATGCTTCATTGTGAGTAGAATAATACGTTTCACCTGCACACCATACATTTAATGCATATATTTCAACATTTACAGTTGTCAGTGAGAACTTTCTCTTGCTTTTACATGTTGACATAACGAAAATCGGAAAGTTTTACTAATTGGTTTTTTACCTGGTTTTAAATAAACTACCCTGAATTTTCAAACCAAACCGGGTTATAACTCATACTTGATAGAACTTCTGCAATAAACAATGTTAATGAGTTCATGACTGGACATACTGATTTTTACAGAATTGTTTCTTTCTTCCTCATCTAGTGAGTGGTTATTCTATGACCCCACCAACTCTTAGCATCACAGAAGAGGAATACGTGATCAACGCTAAGGATACCCTGAATATTACCTGCAGGTACTATAAAACGCCCTTTGTTCTTCCCAGTTGTTAGATGAAATGATTCTCAGTTATAAATACTCTGTGGGAGCCAAATCCACTCGACTTCTTGACATCTGTGAATGTTGCATTTAAGTATGCTCATGATGAATACCTCAAGTGCCATTTCCAATAGATGTTATGTTAATCTGTCACAGCATAAAAAGGGAAATGGGGTGGTGAGAAGAACATATTTGGTAGTACTATTTCAGCACGATATTCATGGATATTAATCCACTTCTGCACTGAACATTAATCAATAGATTGAAGCAGTGTTTTAATATTTAAAGAGGTCAAAATGGCATCCTATTAGCAACATACACAGGTCCACTATATACTTACCGATGCCTTTTTTTTTAGTATACTATTTCAGAGGCTAATTTCTTCCACTCTCTGCATCTCATTGCTGCATGTGATAGCACTCCCTGGCACACATTCTGTTGTTGATGGGAGAGCAGAGGAATAGGAGGAGTGTCTGGCTCTGCCCCTGTAGCCAGGTGCAGCCTCATGCCATTATCCACTGAGATTTCTGAAGGATTTTGGCTGAAACTGTTCTTATCTGTGCCCCTCCACAAGCAACAGACTATGTCCTATGTGTCTTGAGGTGGTGACCAGGGAACTACAGCAGAATTCCTCTCACATAATTTCTTTCTTTCTTTCTTTCTTTCTTTCTTTCTTTCTTTCTTTCTTTCTTGAATTTAGAACCTGCCTTTCTTTTGAAAGGTATTGAAAGCTACTTACAATAATTTAAAAAGATGGCTCTTAAATATGAATTTACAAAAGGGAAAAAAACTAATTAAACACTATTATTGAAAACATACTTAAAGACAATGAAAAACACAAACATATGTAAAACTTAGTTTCAATGAAGGGTTTAAAAATTAAAAACATCACATCACTTACACACACAAGAGAGCTCCACAATTCAAAATTCAAAGCCCGTGAAACTGAAAGACCTCCCCTGCACATCTTACCAATTCTGCTAACTTAGAATCATAGAATCCTAGAGTTGGAAGAGACCTCGTGGGCCATCCAGTCCAACCCCCCTGCCTAGAAGCAGGAATATTGCATTCAAAGCACCCCTGACAGATGACCATCCAGCCTCTGTTTAAAAGCCAAAGAAGCCAAAGAAGGAGCCTCCACTACACTCCGGGGCAGAGAGTTCCACTGCTGAACAGCTCTCACAGTCAGGAAGTTCTTCCTAATGTTCAGGTGGAATCTCCTTTCTTGCAGTTTGAAGCCATTGTTCAGTGTCCTAGTCTCCAGGGAAGCAGAAAACAAGCTTGCTCCCTCCTCCCTGTGACTTCCTCTCACATATTTATACATGGCTATCATGTCTCCTCTCAATCTTCTCTTATATTAGGAATTATTGTCTTTCAGATAGTCTGGGTCCAAGCTGTTGAGGGCTCTAAAAATTAAAAACAGCACTTTGAACTCTACCTGGAAATGGAGCAGTGGAGCTGTTTCAACTGGGGAATCACATGGTCCCTGTAGCCAGGCCACGTCAAAAGCCTGGTCGGAGTATTTTGAACCTACTGCAGTTTCTAAACAGTTTTCAAAGGCAGCCCCATGTAGAGTGTGAGACAGTAGTCCATTACTACCATTGCCAGGTCTGAGTTCTGAAGAAATGGGCATAGTTGACACACTACTTTTAATGGTGTAGATTCACTCCTGGCCACAGCTGAAACCTGTTCATATGGACTCAAAAATGAGTTCAGGAGTACACCCAAGGTGCAATCCTGAGATTTTAAGAGGAGTGAAACCCCATCCAGCACAGACAGAGTCCCTATTCCCTTATCTGCCTTCCATCTGACCAGGAGGACCTCTTTCTTGTTTGAGTTAGGTTTCAATTGGTTCACCCTAATCCAATCCATTACTGACAGGAGACACTGGTATAGTATAGAAACCACATCTTTGGAATTCAACAGAAAGGAGAAAAAGGGTTATGTTTCAACAACATATTGAAGACACAAAACTCAAGATAGCCTCTTCCAGCAGTTTGATGTAGACCAGTGGTTCTTAACCTGTGGATCCCAGGTGTTTTGGCCTTCAACTCCCAGAAATCTGAATGGCTGGTAAACTGGCTGGGATTTCTGGGAGTTGTAGGCCAAAAACCTCTGGGAATGCACAGGTTGAGAACCACTGATGTAGAGTCTTACGCAATGTTGAACCATTTAGGATTTCTGCCTGTGTTGAACAGTGACTTGCCATGTTCTTAGCAATCAAAAACTACAGCTGTTAGATCAGCTGTTATAAATATACATTCTCCAATTTCTGATTATAAACACTCAGGTGTTGCTGATACTAAAATTTCAACAATAGCCTCTAATATACTTTCAGAAACGTTATGGCATAGTGTCTAATACTCTTTATGTGCAGAATTATTATTTTCACCCATTTTCACAAATTCAAGGGAAAAAAACAATAAAAGCTAGAAGAGGGACATAGAACAAATATAACTGAAATTTGAAGCACATTAAAACTAGTTCTGCTTGCCAAAGGGGCTTTCAGCTTGTGTTTCTTGGACAGCAACTTTCCCAATGTCACAAAGCAAAACATACTTGGAATGAAAAGGGCTTCGCAGGACAGACTGTGATATAGCAAATAAAACAATGCAATATCCCTTTCATCAGCTGTACTTGAGGACCGATACCGGAAGACCCCCTACCCAGAGAGGCTCTGCCCCCGTGACTCAAGTCAAATAGAAACAACTGAGTATGTGCTCCTCCAGTGCCTGGTCTACAGGGACATTCGATCCAGACTTTTCTGCCTTTGCTATATGATTACCCAGGCTGTTCAGGACAATTTTACACCACCCTGCTGCTCTCAGATACCAACCCAGTTATAATTTATTTATTTTATTTACTATATTTATATCCTGCCTTTCTCAACCCTGAGGGGGACTCAAGGCAGCTTACAGCATAGGCAATGATTCAATGAGTCGCCCTTGGGCTGAGAATTGTGGTATATAAGCGAAGTAAATAAATAAATAAATAAATAAATGCCTTTAAAACAATATACATCTAATATACAACTACTGTGAATAAGCATTTCAATTAAAAATTAAATGTGATTAAGAGCATTAAAGCATATAAAACATTGCAATTACAATTATAAAACCACATTATCCACAATCATGGTCAGGTCATTCCGGTAATCATTACACATAAATCCAAGTCCATCTATTGCACTATGTTATTTGCCAAAGACTTGATACCAAAGCCACGTATTCACCCTCTTTCTGAAGGCCAGGGGAGAAGGGGCTCATCTAATATCACTGGGGAGCGAGTTCCATAGCCGAGGGGCCACCACTGAGAAGGCCCTGTCTCTCGTTCCCACCAATTGCACCTGTGAAGGAGGCAGGAATGAGAGCAGGGCCTCTCCAGACAATCTTAATCTCTGAGATGGTTCATAGGGGGAGAAACGTTCAGACAGGTAAGCTGGGCTGGAACCCTTATATAATATTGCCAAGTTTTGTGCAGCAGCACTTAAAATCCGCCAGATAATGACTAGTTCCAAAACTTAACAAACTAACTATCAGCTAACTGAAATGTAAATCAGTTCTTCCCACCTCAGTCTCCTCAAATTGTGTCCTGAATGCACCTACCCCTCCATCAATTTTCCTCCCTCTTCTAGTCCCTCCGCTTCTCTAAGTAGTTTTTGTGCTTTAACCTTCAACATACATTTGTTTTCTAGCCTTTTAGATTTTAATGTACAATGATTCAATGATTTGATGTGACTATACCTCACTCTCCATATGCTGATCTATGGCTGTAATAAATATTTTTGATTTGATTTGAATGTGGTATCCTTAATTACGTTTTCTTCCATTTTACCTGGAAAAGACAAAAAAATGTATAGATCTGCAATGTGATTGACTGCCAAGAAATCAAAATCAATGTCCACTGACATATCTGCATAGACTTTGCAACATGGTCCTGTGGCTGCATATTCTCCATACTGGGTCCTTCTAGTAAGAATGGCTGTCATCAGACCTTTTCCCACATACATTAGGAAAAATATAGCATAGTTGATGATACATCTCCATCCTACATGCCTACATACCTTAATGCCTACATAGCCTTGATGTTATGAGGTTGGACACAGCTCTTTGTTTGATACCCTTTTCCAGAAAGAGAAAGCAGTTGTGTTAACATTGACATTAACATTTTTGTTCAAATCACATCAAACATTTATTTATATAACAGACTCCCAGGGAGCAGGAAAATGCCTTATTTCTAGTCTGGCTTGTTATGTTGAAAGCTCCATTTGCCAAAGCAAAGAGACAGGGATGTTCATACAAAAGAATTTTCCCAAAGAGGGATTCACCCCTCACTGCTGTTTTGATCCAGCTCATCTTTGATTCTTCAAGGGAGATGTGCACACTTCATCCTAGGTTGAAAGCAGCAAGAAGGAAATGTTAGTTTTATTGCGACCTTGCAATTATTGAACATACTGCAGTGGTCTGATGCTGGACTAGGATGCTGAGAGGCCAGGGTTCAAATTCCACTCAACCAGGAAATCCACTGGGTGACCTTGGACAGGTTGTATGTTCTTATCCTCACAGAAAGGGAGGGACAAATCTTCCTGAAAAAATCCTTGGGTTGCCATAGATCAGAGATTACTTGAAAGAACATACTAACAAACAGGATTCATATTCTTTTACAAGATTAGGCCCCAAAATTCCTGCCTCTACCACAGTTTAGCTTCTCATTCTGTGAACAGCTACAAAATCAGCCCTCTGTGAAATAAGAGCAAACTATATTGATTGTGTGCCTTCATCTTGGATAGCTCTGATGAAAATTACTGACACCCTTACTGACAGTATCAGCCATGCATGAAAGCCTTTCCTGCTCTTAAGAAAAAAACTATTTTTCTCCCTTCTCAGGTGTAGGTGGTAGGCTTTTCTTTCTCTAATGCTTCAAGACAAGTAGGAGGAAGAACTAAACAATCAATTTTTCACTAATTCCAGTCCAGAAACTGAAATGATGAGCATATGTCCTCCATTCTACTTTGTTACAGCCCTTCCATTTGTTCCACTCCACATATCATTCAGTTTAACTTGAAGACAAGATGCCCCTCATGACCATGGTTCTATGACCATCTCTCAGACTGAGCACAGCTGCAAGTAAAAACCCAACCACTTTCCCTAGCTCTCATCTGGGAGAACTAGGTTTGGTTCTTAAGTGCTGAACCATGCAGAACCTTGCCAATTTTGCAAGCTTCTCCATAGTTGAATGACAGTCATATTCCACACCAATGTCCCAAGATCCAAATCGGTTGGGGAGGGTACCACATCTTTTCAGTGGCAAGATAACATTCCACCCACAGATCATGGGCCACCAGTAATCTTCTGCCATTGATAGAGAAGCCCACAAAAATGGGGAAGGGAGATCTTGCACTGATCTTCAGAGATTCCTGGAAGTCAGGTAAAGGACACACTGTTTTAGCATTCTTTTGTATCTCAGAAAAAGAATTAGTAGAAAAGAAACTAGTCAGAATTATTTTTTTAAATTCTCACAAGGACAAAGTGGTGAATATATTTGTTAAAGTATGACACCCTTGGTTTAGTAGCCATCATTTTGCTTTTGATGGAGAAACGTGTACCATATGCCACAATCCCTAGTCACTTGGTCTCCACATCCATACAATAATCTCTGTGGCTATGTTGACTTAAAGATGTGAAGTGACATCATAGTAATTCCTATTTATCATGTTACCATGAGCATTCTGGTTATGTGAGAGCAGCTTTCTCTGTCCCAACACTGATTCTCAATGTGTGGGTTACAAATAGAAGATCCCAGTTGCAATTATTGGAGAGTTTATGTATTTATTTATTTAATTAATTAATTTCATTTGTATGTCACCTTTCTGTCAGAGTGGGACCCAATGCAGTTCACAAAAATCTAGCTAAAGAGATCCACTAGCACAGTGCTACTCAAAGTGGTGGTCCATGGACTGGTGGAAGTCCCTGAACCACTGGCTGCTGATCTCTGGTGAGTTTCCAGGAAAGAAACTATGTTAGCCAATGGGCACAAATATGATGCTGGTCTCTGGCATACTTTGGGCAAAATAAGTGATCTAGCAGGTGATGAGAAAGACCTCTAGCTGAGATCCTAGAGTGCTTCTGCCAGTCAGAACAGAATATACTGAGTAGATGGTCAGATTTCTGACACAGTAGAAGGCAGCTTTCAAAATTCCATTAGGATTCACCAAATTACAACTCCCAAGAGTTCTTTGTGGAAGTTGTATCAGTTAATAAATATAATTTACATTGTATAATTTGAATAAGTTGGTAATGCGGCTGTGTTTTATGTAGACCTGTTTCATGCATTTCAGGACATCATATTGGTTCTAATTCTTGACTGCAGGGTGGTTTTTATTTTGTCAGACTCTTGCATCTTCCTCAAGCACATGTTTATTTCTGCTAAAACTCCTCCTTACTTCTGAGTACTTTGTATCCCGGTGGTTCTCCTCACAATATTCATTTTGAGAGGCCAATCAAGAGTCATTTGCAGGCAGAATTATAAGTCTGCCTATCTCGTTCTCTGCTCAGCTTTTCTGCCTAGCTAAGATGGGAACTCAACACCCACTTCGTTTATTAGAGGAGGTTACTTGACTTCTCTTTGTTGTTGACATTAAAAAGTGGAAGAGGGAGGGCAGGTTAGAAAATAAGATACAGCACAGGAAGTCATTTAACAATGTTGCTAATTCTCTTTCTGGTGTTCCTTTTGTTTCTGCACAGAGGGCAGCATCCCTTGGAGTGGTCGTGGCCTGGGGGCCGAGAAGACTCCATTCAGATTGGAAAGGAAAGTGATTCTGTGGTGTTAGTGAGTCTTGATGGTATTCGAACAGTCAAGGAAGAAGATTGTGAGGGTACTGAAACCAAGCCTTACTGCAAGGTGTTGACAGTGATGGGGACTCAGGCTAATGACACAGGCTACTACCGCTGTTACTACAAGTACATCAATGCCAAAATTGAGGACACTACTGCAGTCAGCACCTATGTATTTGTGAGAGGTAAGAGAGCAAAGACATGTATGGCTAAACACAGGTTGCGCACCAAGTGAACAAGCACGTTGGCCACACTATTTTATAGTAGATTAAAGCATTATTGAAAGACTTTATTATAAAGCCAGTTGATAGCAGAGAGCCTTTTGGCAGTGCAAATCATTGGAAAGAAAAAGAGAAAGGAGAAATGAAGCAACCTGTGAATTCCAATATGCAGTTTTGCCAACTTGTCTCTGTGTTCCTGATCTGCTCCATCATTCACAGTGTTGTAGCTGGTATCATGCGCCATTCTCTTAGAAGGATTATCTTGGTAGACCAGAAACACTTTAAGCAAATATCTTGGCATGTGTTGATCCCAAAGAACATGCACGTTTGTTTGTTTGTTTGTTTGTTGTTGTTGTTGTTTGTTTTCAGTTTGTTGTTTGTTGTTGGGTTTTTTTGTTTTTTGTTTTTTTGGTACCATCAGACTTCCACATTCCCTGGGATTAGACATAGAGGATCATCATAAAAGTGGAAAAATCACAAATAATAAAACCAGTATTTTTGTTATTTTTTGCCAAAGAGAACTTCTCTCTGGAAATCTCTAGATCCCCCACTGTAACTCTATGGTCACCTTCCTTCAAAGCAGGTATACTTGTTCCAGAGGGAGTGTGACTCCATCCAAAACAGACTGAACCTTACTTCTCTGGCCTTCAAACATTCTGTTGTGTCCTGATAGGAAGAATTGTCTCCAGCTTATTGGAGTTCATTGAAACCAGGCACTAATTGTGTAGTGCCAGAGAGACACACACTTTGTATCTCTGAGTTGCTGTGACCCTCCTTATGCTCTTGTCATATGTAGCCATGGATATGAATGACAACTAAGAGAAACAGACTGTTGATTGAACTGAGTATGTAAAGGAATGTAGAATCATAGAGCTGGAAGAAACTACAAGGGCCATCCAGTGCCCCACCATGCCATGCACAATCAAAACACTTCTGACAAATGATCTTTCAACCTCTATGTAAAAAAAAAATGAAAGCTCCCTTCTGCCCTTTCCTTCCCAAAGTTCTGAGTTTTCATCCTTATGCAGCATCTGATCAGAGCAAAAGTCATGCTTCTTACTCTCCAAACATTTCTCTGGATATGTGTTGGTTCCCTTTCTCATCTGCGTAAGGCTGGTTGAATCCAGAAAAATAAGAGTGAGAGTGTAAATCCTTATCCTCCTGCTGAGAATAAATCAATATGCATCTTCTTGTGTGGGACTGCTGAAGATCTGCTCTGTCTGGGAGGATTCAATTACATTGGTGCCTGGGGGGATGTTGCTATTGGACAGGAACACAATAGTTTTCAGTCCCAGTGCACCCTAGAACTACACAAGTGGTCCTGGCTTGTTACTGTTCAGGTTTGCTTTTAAAAAGAAAGAAAGAACATGAACCCCCTGTTTGGGAGGGATGGATGGAAAGTGGGGTGCTATTTTAAATTAAATGGAATTAAAGAAGGATGAATAACTATAATGTTGTACTAGAAGAATGATAAGAAGCATGGAAGTTTTTCTTCTTTTTTCCCTCACTGTTTTGCCATAGCTCCTGAGTGATAAACCTGGATTTTCAATATTTCCTAGATTTTTGCCAGTTAATGATGTGCTGACTTGCAATGTATTCTGCTTTTACTTCTCCAATGAATTGATTGTTATTCTTGACCAGGAATTAGGCAAGACTGCCAAATCAAAAACAGGTTATTCAAATATGAAGATCAGTATGGATTTGATTTAAAATGTGCAATGTCTGCCTTGTTCATGCAGTCACTCACTATTTTTAAGTTTTTCTGGTTGCAAAGATATCCCACACTAATTATCTGGGTTATTTTTTTACTGCATTTGCTGAAGAATTCTAACATTGCATTCCTAAACAGATATTCAATAGTAGATCTTCAACACAGATCTTACCTTAATGTCGTGAGGTAAAGAACAGCAAAATTATGTTATTAATCTGCTACTTGTGACTTTAGAAATGATTTCTAATATGTGAGTTTGCTCATTCTAAAGCACATTAATATGGTAGTATTTTCCTATGTTTGCTTCATGTATTCTGGCTAATTAAAAAGCATATGTTTACTTTTGCAGAGGGAGGAACTGGCAAAATTACCTCCGAGTGTTTCTTTCCTAGGAAATTTCCTAGGAAATGAACAGACAAATGATCATTCACAATTCCTTGTGTTTTTACTAGAACTCTCAGAACCTGATGCAAAAGGCATAACTTGCGTCCACCATACCAGTTGTGTTACCTAGAAATTGTTATTGAAATGCGTTAAAGATATACATACAGAATAACACCTGTGTTGTCGAATGCTTTCATGGCTGGAATCACTGGGTAGCTGTATGGCGTTCCACCCACATCTATGGCAGGCATCCTCAGATGTTGCTTGGTTTGTTGGAAACTAGGCAAGTGGGGTTTATATATCTGTGGAATGTCCAGGGTGGGAGAAAGAGCTCTTGTCTGTTTGAGGCCCGGAAATCTCACAGCAACCCAGAATAACATTTGTTTGCAAGTTCCACTTTGTGTTTGATTAATATCCTGAGATTCACCAACGAGGATCTGGAATAAAAGAGATGCAGTTAAAACCGACTTTTTGTGAAATACCGTGAGCACTCCCTTTTAAAACTGGAAAGGTTGGATAAATATAAATATGTAAATAAATAAGTGCTGGACCCAGAAATTTATTTTGAGTGCCCCATGTATAAGCAACAGTGGCTCTCCTTGCATTTTTGGACTGCGGTTCCCCATAACACTTCACCATGGAGTATGCTTGGGAGTTGTAAGACAAAAATATGGAGTGCCAAAGTGACCTACCATGGGAATACCAAAGGAGAACTGACCTCATATCTATTAGTGCATAAAATCAACTCTGTTTTCCTTTTGACTATGTTAAATAATTGAGAACCAACTTGTCAATCTAATCTGCAAATCAACCAAATGACTGCCAATAGATTTCAGCATACTAGCCTCAGATCTTGTCCTACCCTAAAGCACAATCTGAGCATTTTTGTAGTCACATTCCCTTGCACTTGTACATGCATGCACCATCTCTTTCTCCCTTAAGAATTCTCACTTCATTACACACACACACACACACACACACACACACACACAGAGCACATTTCCTCATCAGCCCATCTCAAAAGCCCATCTCAAAAGCCCATCTGAGTGGTGACAACCAAGTCCTTAGAAAACAGGGTGTTACTGTTTAAAGATAGCATATGATTTCTGTGAGGTCTGTGGGTATTAGTGTAGATTGTAGACTTTGGATATTTAGAATCCAGTCTAAATATAAGAGGGGCAATTAATAGTGAGCCTCAGTAGTTTGCCAGCTGAGCAACTGTTGCTGGTATTTTAAAATAAATCATACTCCAATAACAAACTCTAAATAACAATAGCCAAAGGCTTTAGAAGTTTGGCAGGAATTTCCCCTCATGAATGTTAGTTCTCCCTTAATCTAATCTGTCCTTGGTCTTTGCTATGAACATCTGTGGCTGTTCCTCAAATGCATCCTGAAGGAATATTTATATAAAAACACAGAGATGGAATAAAATCCAAAACCTCTAGTCAGGAACGTTTAGCAACCAAAGAGCTGATGTACAACACCACCCATGAAAATACATTTCAATCATGACCTTGTGCTTCAAGCTAGGATGGTGAAATAGATTTGTTTTCTTAGTCTTTATAGCTGTTTCCCTTTGTCGACACAATGGGGAATTAATCTGGGGATTTCATAAGCTTCTAGAGAGAAACTTTGAGTACCAGTGTAGTGATGCAGTCATTAGTATGTCAGACCATGGGCAAATCTACACTGACTATATTACAGCTTGGAACAGGTTTGGGAGAAACCAGTTTCACTGTGTGGGTGATTAGATTGCCATGCCTGGAACTGGTTTAAGGCCAGGATGATGATTGGAGTGAACATAGAACCACTATCAGCAAACCAGAGGCATTTGACTTTTTTAAAAAGGGAAAGTGACATTTGAGAATTGAGGTTATCAATTACCCTTCTCAGAGGGCCAATTATCCCCTTGTTGCCCAGCCATGCTCTTGGGGTGATTTTCAGCCGTCCTTTCCATTCTGAATTCTTTATTGCTCTTCAGCAGGGGTGAGTATCTACAATGCATCCCACATTTTGCAAAGCTAGTGGAGCTAGGATACATTTGGGTCTGCTGTAGCACACTTTAAAGCTGGATTTGGATTTTTTTGCAACTTTTCAAAATACATTTTATTCCTTGTAATGTTCTCCACAGCATGCATTACCGCCATGCATTTTGTGGCTGCCATGGTTTCAAGTCCTTTTGAAGCTGCATTATACTGTCTATGTAGATGGGGCCTATGAAGGACACACAAACACAAATGCCCAATAAGAAATGAAGCTCAGACCTCACAACCTCTGAGGATGCCTGCCATAGGTGCAGGCAAAATGTCAGGAGAGAATGCTTCTGGAACATGGACTTACAGCCCAGAAAACACACAACAACCCAGTGATTCCAACCATGAAAGTCTTCAACAACTCATAGACTTTGCCATTGTCACTCAGCCTGGCCTGCCTCACAGGATAGATCAGTGATCTATCTCTAGTCCTCCAGGTATTTTGCACATTGACTCAGCTGCCTTGGGCAAAGATTGGGATTTGGGAAGTTGAAGTCCAAAATACCTGGAAGTCCAGAGTATGGGAAATACTATTATGGATGAATGTGAGGTGGAGAAGAGGAAGATATGTAAACTGACCTAAGCTTCATAGAAGAAGGACAAGACAGAATTGTAATAAATAGCTAATTTAAAGTCTTACTCACAAAATCTCTTTATCCTCCACAAAATTCTTCATTCCCTACACAGGCATCATAATATCAATGGATTTGTTAAACAAAGACAATTCTGACTGTCATTATTATGTATGTTATACTGGATGGCTACCTGGATAAAATCAGTGGACAGATAAATCTGTATTTCATTTTTACAAATCTTTTTATCTTAAGTACACCTAAAATAAAGTTGCGTTGATCCGGTCTGACTTCGACGCCATGTTAACTGCGGTCTCTGAGGATGTCCGGTTTTATTGGATTCATTTCAATTGGTTCAGCTTGAGGATGTGGACAGGATCCTTGGAGAAGTGAGACCCACCACATGCATCCTAGACCCCTGCCCATCCTGGCTGATAAAAGAAGTCAGAGGGGGTTTGGCAGAGTGGGAAAAGGTGGTGGTTAATGCCTCCTTACAGGAAGGAAAGTTTCCAGCGAGCTTAAAACAAGCTGTTATAAAATCGCTGTTGAAAAAGCCATCACTGGACCCCACTCGATTCGACAACTATCGGCCAGTATCCAATCTCCCCTTTTTGGGCAAAGTCGTGGAACGTGTGGTGGTGACACAACTCCAGGGATTTCTGGTAGACACTGATTATCTAGATCCGGCACAGTCTGGCTTTAGGCCGGGACATGGAACTGAGACAGCCTTGGTCGCCTTGGTAGATGATCTTCGCTGGGAACTTGACAGGGGGAGTGTGTCCCTGTTAGTTCTGCTGGACCTCTCAGCGGCCTTCGATACCGTTGACCACGGTATCCTTCTGGAACGACTCGAGGATATGGGACTTGGGGGTACTGCACTGCAGTGGCTCCAGTCCTTCCTCGAGAGACGGTCTCAGAAGGTGTTACTGGGTGACACCTGTTCGGCTCCACAACCGTTGTTGTGTGGGGTCCCACAGGGATCAATTCTGTCCCCGATGTTGTTTAACATCTACATGAAGCCGCTGGGAGAGATCATTTGGAGTTTCAGACTAAGATGTTATCTCTACGCAGATGATGTCCAAATCTGTCACTCCTTCTCACCTGTCACCAAGGAGGCTGCCCAAACCTTGAACCGGTGTTTGGCCGCTGTATCGGACTGGATGAGAGCTAACAAATTGAAACTGAATCCAGACAAGACAGAGGTCCTACTGGTCAGTCGTAAGGCCGAACAGGGCATAGGGTTACAGCCTGTGTTAGACGGGGTTACACTCCCCCTGAAGACGCAGGTTCGCAGTTTGGGAGTGATCCTGGACTCATCGCTGAGCCTGGAACCCCAGGTCTCAGCGGTGGCTGGGAGAGCTTTCACGCAATTAAAACTTGTGCACCAGCTGCGCCCGTACCTTGGGAAGTCAGATCTGGCCACGGTGGTCCACGCTCTTGTTACATCCCGAATAGATTACTGCAATGCGCTCTACGTGGGGTTGCCTTTGAAGACTGTTCGGAAACTTTAATTAGTCCAACGGGCAGCAGCCAGATTACTTACCAGAGCGTCATACAGGGAGCATACCACCCCTCTGTTGTGTCAGCTCCACTGGCTGCCGATCCAGTTCCGGGCACAATTCAAAGTGCTGGTTTTGACCTACAAAACCCTTTACGGCTCCGGCCCAGCGTACCTGTCCAAACGTATCTCCTTCTATGTCCCACCTTGGAGTTTAAGATCTGCTGAGGGGGCCCTGCTCTCGGCCCCACCTTTATCACAAGCGAGACTGGTGGGGATGAGGGACAGGGCCTTCTCGGTGGTGGCCCCTCGCCTGTGGAATTCACTCCCCCAGGAAATTAGGACATCAACATCCCTCCTCTCCTTCGGGAAGAAGCTAAAAACCTGGATGTGGGACCAAGCGTTCGGGTAAGCTGGCAGATGGACAAAGACAACCAATAATGACCAGAGTAGGAAAGGACATTGTTAGGCATCGAATTGTGCCTTTTGTAAGCTGCCCTGAGTCCCCCTTAGGGGGTTGAGAAGGGCGGGGCAAAAGCGCTCCAAATAAATAAATAAATAAATAAATTTTGCTTTGATTGAAGCTGCACAAAGACAAATTATCATGGAAGTTTCTGTGATGGATTATGTTAAAGAAACCTAAACTGATTTAGTTTTATTCAGAACAAACATTTTGTGGGAAAAGTTTAAAATAAGCTAATCAAATTTCACACTGGTGAAATTTCACAATAGCTGCTGCAACCTGCCATAACCATACCCAAGCAGGTAGAAATGCCTGGTTAACATCAAAGTTAGAGCATTTGGGACTGATATAAAACATATGTGTTCTGTAAAGCTCCAGGGACATTGCAATAAATCTGTTTCAGAGAAACTGCAGTAACATAGCACCAAAACCTAATAATGTTTAATAGCCCAAAATAGGAGAAAAACCTGCAGCAAAATAAGTCATCTCAACAGATGAAGATGAGAGGAGAAAATTATCAGTCAAGTTACAAACAGTTATGGTTGCTCTGCTGAGATGGCTCGCTGAGGGGACTCTCAGTGGGCACTGGGGACAAAAAGTGTATCATTCCCTACCCCAGCCATGCTCTTGCTGCTCTGGAAAGCAGTATTTGATCCATGCAGAGCTGATTAAGAGCCCCCCGCCCCCCCCCCCAAAAACATTCCAGAAGGAGATTGTAGCACCCATGACCCCCTCAATTCTGCCACCAGCAGTGGCCATCTCTGTTATTAGAGAGCCTGCTGCTTCCTGAATGCCTCCTTCTGAGGATCATCAGACACATTTCCTCTGAGAGGTTTGGCTTACCCTACATCCTAGCTATGAGGACCACAGACCCAAGGATTCAAGGGGCAGCCAGTCCTATGAAGCAGAACTACCCATTAAGAGGTCACATTTGTTCTTCCTGATGAGTAGCAGGAATGATTATGGGGCTTATCATATGAGGCATGTGCATTGCAACTTGTTGATGTTGTTTATTTGTCTGGTCACTTCCGACTCTTCATGACCAGCCCACACCAGAGCTCCCTGTCGGCTGTCGTCACCCCCAGCTCCTTCAAGGTGAGGCCAGTCACTTCAAGGATACCATCCAACCATCTTGCCCTTGGCCGGCCCCTCTTCAGGAATGACTTTGGAAGCTTTTAAACAGAGGCTGGATGGCCATCTGTCAGGGGTGATTTGAATGCAATATTCCTGCTTCTTGGCAGGGGGTTGGACTGGATGGCCCATGAGGTCTCTTCCAACTCTATGATTCTATGACTATGGGGCTTATCACATAGAATCATAGTTTGGAAGAGACCTTGTGGGCCATCCAGTCCAACCCCCTTCCAAGAAGCAGGAAAATCACATTCAAAGCCCCCCTGACAGATGGCCATCCAGCCTCTGCTTAAATGCCTCCAAAGAAGGAGCCTCCACCACACTCCGAGGCAGAGAGTTCCACTGCTGAACAGCTGTCACAGTCAGGAAGTTCTTCCAAATGTTCAGATGGAATCTCCTTTCCTATAGTGTGAAGCCATTGTTCCGCTTCCTAGTCTCCAGGGCAGCAGAAAACAAGTTTGCTCCCTCCTCCCTATGGCTTCCCCTCACATATTTATACATGGCCACATGAGGCAGGTACATTGCAACTACAGCAAGATAATTATGTCTTTGGCTGTAGGATATAATATGATGTTGTTTCCTTCTGTTTTCTCCTAAAGCAGTGGTTCTCAACCTGTAGATCTCCAAGTGTTTTGCCTACAACTCCCAGAAATCCCAGGCAGTTTACCAGCTATTAGGATTTCTGGGAGTTGAAGGTCAAACCATCTGAGGACCCACAGGTTGAGAACCACTGTCCTAAAGGGAGTTTGGAAAACCTTTCTTTTACAAATACAATCCATTAATGATCTCCTTTTGTAAAATTAAGACTTTCCAGATGTCTCCAACTGGGAGAAGAACACTCTGCTGTTATCCTGTGGTAATTTAGATCCATCTGTCTCATGATAAGGTCCTATATTTACAGTCACCAAAGCCCCCACACAGATCCAAACGTTTAGGAAATAGCCATCCTATACTGCTGGCACTAATGAAGTATGAGATCTATGGCTGTTTCCCTCTCTTCATCTTGAGAGGTGTGACCCCACTAGCTCTCATCCCCACTCCTCTGTGAGTCAGGGATTGCATGGATGGTAGGTAGGCAATGAGTAGCTAGGCACTCAATCTCATCTTCAACCTCCTTCTCAGATGAGGAGTAACGGCATTGTCTTTCTTTGCTTTTCCCTCCTTCAGTTTGATGGGGAGTTGCCACTGCCATCTTTAGTGCAATGGGGAGGTGAGGAGAGAGTCTCTGGTAACAAAAGAACTTGGAGTACCCATGATCCGGAGGGCAATGTTTTACAGAGTCTAAGAAAATGGTTCATAAAATATTGACTGCTTGCATGTATAGATATTATGTTGAACTTACTACATCACTAAAGTATGTGGGATATTTATGGTAGAATGATTGCCTTGTGTACAAGATGTCTCATTCATTTGGCTGAAGCACCGATTCAGAGAACTACTTAGTACAGTGATTTCTTTTCCCCCAGACAGACTTGCCAAGCTAATTGGGTTTTATGAGTGTGCATGTGCATGGGGAGTGTCTAATTGTTTTAACTGGCCATAGTGGAAATTTGGCTACTTTATGTTTTAATACATGGATTGTTGTTTCAATACTTGGAATGATTTTTATCTGCCCATTTGTTGTTTGTTTAATGTGTTTCCTCCCTTGTTACCCAACCTGAGTGCTAATTTTTAAAGAATTTAAATATAAATAACCAGTAATAAATTTAACTATAACACTTTCCTATGCATGTCATTAAAAGAACACTCTCATTAGTGTTTGGATGTCTGTGTTTCTATGTGTGTGCACTCCCATCTGTCCATCCATCCATCCTTTATAGTACCAGCCATATCTTAGCAAAATTTAGAAACTTTTGTTTATTTGTGTAGTTAAGTTTTATTACTTCAGAGCCTATTAGGACCCCCAAGGCAATATACATCAGCTAAACATATATATATATAAAAAATAAACCAGTGATCTGACAAGGAAAGCAGATATGTGAGGAGGGGGATAGTATTTGTTGCTGCACACCCATTTTTGTAATAAAAAGATCCAAATTATGTTCTATTAGTCACACTTCACCTCTGGCTATTTGTCCTCCATTCAGCAGCATAGCAAAGGCTAAGATGATTTCCACACTGCACAATTGCACCTGTTTGATCCCATTTTAGGTATTCATAGTTGGTTGTGGTACTTGTTCCGGTCAAGTCTATTTTTACCATTTCAGGTTTGATGCAGCAATTTACAAAACACAAACCTCCAAAATTTTAGAGATTAGATAATTGTAAAATATAAAATACAAAAGGGCACAAGGCAAGAATGCCCACTGTCCAGTTGTCATTCATCTTGGCATTTGAAGTGTTATTAAGGAAGATAAGAGAGGAGGGGAAAATCAAAAGGCTGAAAATTAAGAATGAAATATTCAAACTGAGAGCATTTGCAAATGACCTTATCAAGGACTGGAAGCCATTTTGAAACTATGTTTAAAAAAGAAAGAAGGAAAAGTTTTTATAGAAGACTTCATAATGTAACCTGTTAGAATATGTGTAGGGAATTTATAAATAATAAATATTAGGCCAGAAGGAAGAATAAAAAAGCAATGTAATAGGAAGGAAAACTGCATTATATATTAATGTCTCCAACCCAAGTGACAGGAAGTCATTAAATTGGGACGGGTGGGAGGAGGGGAGAGCATAACAAACTCAAATATTGTATAGATGTTATTATTTATTTTATTTACAGTATTTATATACCATCCTTCTCACCCCTGGGGGGACTCAAAGCCGTTTACACATAAATAATGGCAAAATTCAATGCCTTACAGTGGGCACCAATACGATGCCAATACAAACAATTACAATAGTTAAACCACAATTAAATATAAATCATAATTAAAACAATACATCAACAAGCATTAAAACAATAAAACAGTCTCGTCAGTCGAATCGCCATTGCAGTCACTATCCCTCTAAAATGCTACATACATCTACTGTCCGAAGGCTTGATCCCAGAACCATGATTTTAATTTTTTTTCTAAAAGCCAGGAGGGAGGGAGCGGATCTTACCCCATTTGGGAGTCTGTTCCATAGGCGGGGGACCACAGCCGAGAAGACCCTGTCTCTCATCCCCGCCAGACACATTTGTGCTGTTGACGAGAGCAAGAGCAATGTTAGGAAGTATTGTATTGGTTCATGCATATATATGTGTATATTAAGCTTGGTTGATCCAAAAAAAATGGTTCAAAACTTGTTTCGGATGTAGGAGGTGCTGGTGGTTCAATTCAGAATTCCAAATCACTTCATTAATGGAGGAGAGAGACCTTTGGGGGCCTTGGAAGCAGATTTCACAACTTTGTGAAGGCAAGGTTTGAATGTATGGGATTTGTAGTGTCTTCTGTGGAAATGCACAGCAAACCAATAAATAAATAGTGGAGAGAGAGACCTTTTGGAGCCTTGGAAGCTAATTTCACAACTTTGTGAAGGAGAGGCTTGAATGTATGGGATTTGTAGTGTCTTCTATGGTAATGCACAATAAACCAAGGAACAAACAGAGCACTTTTGGCCTTAGAAGCTGATTTCACAATTTTAGGAAGGAGAGTTAGTGTTCAAAGAGTGGCTTGAATTGATGGGAGATCTAGTTCTTTTGAAGCAATGTGCAACAAACCAAGACACACTAAGGCCAGAGAGACCTGCTACAACGCTGGTACTTTTAAAAATGTTGGAGTGCTTTGGTTCGTCAGTGTTGTTCCTTCCACCCATGCCACGCACCCACACACACCAATGCCCACCCAGTGCCCACCTGTCCCAGACCCCAACAGCAACAACACACAAGTTGCAAGGCAGGCAGGCAGCCAGACAGGCAACAGCCCTTCTCCCAGCCCTTCTTTGCTGCTTGCTTTCTTGCCCTACTCTTCTTCCAAACTCCATTCAACACAACCTCGCTTCCCTTTTTCTTTCCCTTTCCCCTTCCCTTCCTGGGCTTTGAATGAGCCTCTCAGCCTTGTACTCCCCTTTATATAGAGCAATGGCTGCTGAAACCCCTCCCCTTTCCAAAACTTATTGCCTGATTGGTTGGGAGGCAAGCAGCCTCCCAGCATGCAAGCTGCTTGCCTCCCAGCATGCTAGAGGGCTGAAAAAACGCTGAATCATTTCCAACTCACTTCCTGAGTTGTAACAAAAATGGCGAAAAAAGCTTTGGAAGGGCAAGGGAACTTCGGGTTTTAAAAATACTTCAAAATTGCTCCAAAAAGATAATTTTAATGAATTTATAACAAATTACAAGTAATCCGAGACGGACCTATCCATGCCTAGTGTATATAGATTTGTTTCACTGTTTTATGAATATGTAATAAAATGTATTAGTCAAGGGGGGGGGGGATACCATACAGCACCTGCCTCATACTTAAAAACATTCTGCTTTTTTAAAAAGCAAAATTAAAACAGTATCAAAGGCTTACCCTGGATTTTAGAACCAAGGCTATAGAAAACAGTGCAGTCTGGCTGCCTACTGAAATATCAGAATGAACATACGCTGTTTCACTACTGAGTGGTAATATGGATTAAGCCATATCTCATGTAGTCACCAATCTGGCTTCATGGAGTGGTGGGATATGCAACAGGGCCTCTGTTGTGGGTCTCAGATTCCAGACAGACTGACTCATATGGATAAAGCAAGTCATTTCATTAACCTGACTCCAAGCCAATTAGGACTTTATCTCCCCTGAACTGAAGCTTAATCAATGCACCAGTAGAGATCACACTGTTCAATCCATGCCCTCCTTTATGGAAAATAATGAAGCACCTACATATATACTTTTTACATACTTACCCAGTTTCTCTTTATAGACACAGGATATGGGATGCTGAAAGATAACGTAGGATAGTTCATTGTTGAAAGCGTGTGCTGGACTTTTAAAAAATCCATACTGTACCTTTGATCTTCCTCCTTTGAATTTATCTTGTGGAATTTAAACTGCACTTTGGGAGATATGATTTATTTGTTGCAAAGATCTTTGCCACATCAATGATACTGTATTTTGAGTAGTCCGTCTCAACAGTAGAAATTCTACAAGCAAATACACTCTTTTAAAAAAAAACCTCTAAAACTGCGATTGAGTTGAAAGTTGGCCACAGCTAAGCACTTTTGACAGATGGCTCTCCAGGAGAGTCCATTAGTGCCTGAAATGCTGTTGCTAGGAGGTTTCTTCCAAAGTTTAGCTGAGATCTGTTGGCCTCCACTTCATTTTGGTGAAGAATCCTGCAGCTGTAGTCCAAAAATATCAGGAGGGGCCCCACTCTGCCCATCCCTTTCACAGATCAACCTTAACTATATGAGCCAACACACCCATTTAAAAACAAGAATCTAAACTTTTGCCATTGCAAGAACACGTAATTTTTTTTTAAAAAAAAACCCTCTAAAATTCTGTACTGCTAGATTAGCTAATAACTCTAAATATGTTGAAGGATAAAGGAGCAATAAGATATAATGAATGCTGCTGGAAAATCTATTTGCTCTTGCAATCAGGAAAGAATATAATCAGAAACAAACTAGACTGGGCTGCTGAAGGATTGGATTGACAAACCTTGAATGAAATGCAGGCAGGCAGGCTGGCTGATTTCCCAATCACGTCATTATTCCACAGTTCAGAGTATAAATTTGCTCTGTTATAAACCTGTACAGACAGAAGGAATGAGCAACAGTTAAAGAAATGAGCAACAGTGTCCAAATTTGGACTTTTATGTATCACATTTGCATCTTGCCTTTCTCCAAGGACTCAAGGTAGGATATAGGATATCACTCTGTCCTGTGTTTGCCAATAGCATTGCATACTCCCCAATATTTCACAGGTGTCAACCAGGACATGTGTAGCCAGAAAACATCAGATTGTAGTCCAAATAGCAAACATTATTAATGAGGAAGAATCCACAAACAAAGGGAGGCTGCAAGAGAGAGGCATAGAGTTGGATAGAACCCATAGGCCACTGAGTCCAAGCCATTGCTCAGAGCAGGAACTTCAACCAGAGCATCCCAAGCCTCCAGAGGAAGTGACCCCACCACCTTTTTAGATCATTGCTCCTGTTGCCAAACTACTCCTACCATCTAGACATTCCTTCTAATGTTCAATCGAAATCTACCATTCTGTAACGTAACACTATTAAATCTGGCCCTATTCCTGAGGCAGCAGAAATCAATCCTGCACCCTCTTCTCTGACAGCTTTTGAGGTCTTTCAAATTCAGGGGTGATTTGAATGCAATATTCCTGCTTCTTGGCAGGGGATTGGACTGGATGGACCATGAGGTCTCTTCGAACTCTTTGATTCTATGATTCTATTATCTTACCAGAGGTTTTGCTGAAATCCAGATAAATTGCATTTACAGCATTCCTTCTACCTACTAAATAACCTGTCCAAAAAAGGATATAGAATTAGTTTGTCTGAATTTGTTTTTGACAGTCTGATACTGGCTCCTATTTGTCACTCAGATGCTTACAATCAGACTACTTTATAATATTTTCTGGTCTTTCAGCTGATATTGAGGCCCAGTTCATTGGTCTGTAGTTCCCTGGATGTTGTGTGTGGGGAGGAAGGTTGGGGGTTTTTTTTTTGGGGGGGGGTTGTATTTTTGTACAATGTTGGCTCTTTTTCAGTCCTTTGAAAACATTTTGCTTGAACCTTTAGGGAAGGACAAGTTTTCTTCCTGTCCTCTCTCACTGCTGAGTTAAATGTATGCAAATCATTTTTGCACTTTGAACTCAGTTTGCAACCACTAAAGTAAGCTGGGGACAAGGAGAGAGGGGATTGAAAGAGGAAAAAAGCAATTTTAAAAATGGGATGACAGAAGATTGATCAGGACTGTCCCAACTGGAACAGCTGGAGGGTAACATACATTAGATTAAGAAATAATCACTTAAAAGTAATCTGTTTCCATTATTTGTTATCACTCTTCAGAAGTAATTCATTATTGTTATTCATTACAATGTTTTAATGTTGTTTGTAGCACTTCTTATTGTATTCTTTGTTGATTTTTCATTACCCTTTATTTTGTAGAAATCCTGAAACATACCTTGTGATTGATAATAGAAAGACATAAATGACCGATAGGGAATAACATTTTAAAGTAATTAGAAAAATGTTGCAGGGTGTTACTCCGTAGACCAGTAGAATAACACTGTTTTAATTTGTTACATTGCTTTTGAGATGCTACTTTGTTAAATCCTCATTATCAAAAGGAAACTCTTTGCTGTTAATTAGTTGACTTCCCACTCATTATTTGTAGTGTCTGGTTGTTGTAACATATAATGTTTATTTGAGCTAGGTTAGAAACAGCACTAACATGAAATGGGGGGGAAAGATTAGCACTTAACCAAAATGAGCTAAGTGTTTTGTTTTAACCAAGAGAGAGTACAGATACATGTGCGTAGGTATTTTCAAGTCAACTTAAGGCAAACCCATGAATTTCACAAGGCTTTCTTCGGCAAGGAATGCTCAGAAGTGGCTTCACCAATTCCTTCCTCTGAAATATAGAAATAATAATAATAATAATGATGATAATAATAATAATAATAATAATAATAATAATAAACTTTATTTATACCCCGTCACCATCTCCCCAACAGGGACTTGGGGCGGCTTACATGAGGCCAAGCCCAACAGCGCATTACAATAAAATAAAAACAAAACACAAAACAACAGCATAATAAATACATAAAACATAAGAATACAGTAAGCAATGTAAAAATACAATAAAAAATCATTCACAATCACAGTGACAGCGAGCGGGCCGCATGTACAGGATAAAATACTAAAAACAGCATGAGATAGGGATGGAGAAGATTATTTGTGAAGAGAAGCTCATCAAAAATGGGGTTGTAAAAAGACCTTCATATGGGGGGGGGGGGTGTATTATAGGGACAAACATTGAGGGGGAGCAACAATATATGGTTGTATGGGTTATATAAAATTCTGCTGCCAGGATTAGTTTAGACATCCTGAAGATCCCTGGTGTCTGGATAAATATTTCCTTTGCTTTGGAGATTTCCTTTGGCTGTGAAAGGCAAGGGAAATAGACTAGAAATAAGAGCCCAAAAAGTAATTATGGAAATAATCCTATAGTCACTTACCAGGAAGAAACTCTCATTGCGTAGTGCTTACTTTTGAGTTGACATATTATAAATCTATCTGATCTTTTCTCATAATTTCCTTATATGTATATTTGTGCCAAACTCAATAGTGTTTCACATAGAGTTTAAGCATTTTAGAAATAAATAAATAAATAAATATCCAGCTCTGTTGAGGCTTTTTTTTGTCTTCTTTTTCTCCCATGTCCATTTTATCCTTCCAGATTTTGAACAGCCATTTATCAATAAACCAGGGACTCTTCTTATCTACAAAAAAGAGGTTATCTGCATCCCATGCCTGGCATCCGTTCCAGACCTGAACATCACTTTGCTTTTGGTAAGAAACTTCACAGTGGAAAAGGATCAGACCTCTGCCTTGTTTCAGCTTTACCAGCTTGAATAGGAACAGAGAAAACATGGAGGAGTTGCGGGTGGGAGCAAACAGCTAAAGGGAACCTGCTAAAGCAGTTATCCTTGAAAATTCTTAGTGATGTTTTCCAGTAACATCTACAGCCTCTTCCCCCGCTTCTCGTTGGTCTCTGTTCTCTTGCACTGCTCTCTTCATTTGTTCTATCTAATGTTTATGACCTTTCAGTGGAAGTATACACCACTAGGGCCTTCTGGTGGTGCAGCAGGTTAAACCACTGAGCTGCTGAACTTGCTGACCAAAAGGTTGGCAGTTCAAACCCGGGGAGTGGGTGAGCTCCCACTGTTAGCTCCAGCTTCTGCCAACCTAGCAGTTCAAAAACATGCAAATGTGAATCAATCAATAGGTACCGCTTCTGCGGGAAGGTAATGTGCTCCATGCAGTCATGCTGTCCACATGACCTTGGAGGTGGCTCTTCAGCTTTGAAATGAAGATGAGCACCACCACCACAAAATCAGACACAACTAGACAATGTCAGAGGAAACCTTTACCTTTACTATACACCACTATTGTACAGAGATGCCTGAGAATGATGGAATCCTAATGAAGCAAGGAAAACACTTCATGCAAAGCCAGTTTTATCCAAAACGTTTTGTGGGGTCCTCACATTGAGTACATCAACATTGTAGAATCAATGCAATTTAACACCTCTTAAACTGTCATGGCTGAATGCTATGAAATCCTGGGATGTGCAGTTCAGTGAAGCACCAGCACTATCTGACAGAAAAGGCTAAAGACATTGTAAAACTACAAATCCCATTATTCCATAGCATTGAGCCATGGCAGTTAAAGTGGTGTCAAATTGCATTATTTCTACAGTATAGATGCACCCTATATATTCATTTTAATTGCCATGGCTGCGACCTATGGAATCATGAGGTTTGGTCAGGGGCACTAGAACTCTATGGCAAATAGTTCTAATTAGCCCTCCCTAAACTTCCAGTTACAAGCATTCCATAGGATGTTGCTATGACAGTTAAAGTGGAATCATAGTGTTGTAACTGTGTTGTGTGGAAAGTCCTCAAGTGCATTGGCAGCAACCTCAGTAACTTTCTAAAATTTCCATTTCTAGACAACCTCTGTCATCTACCCAGATGGAAAGAGCATTCTGTGGGACAACAAAAAAGGAATGTTAGTTCCTACCAAACTGATCAGGGACTCATGGTTTGTTCAATGTGAAACTGTCATCGACAAGAAGTCCTTCAAATCTAGTTTGTTCCTTGTCCACATTGCAGGTGAGTTGGTCATTATGAAATTATACCTCTTAAAATGATCATATAGTATAATGACTACAATGCCTTGGTTATGTGAATGTAAAAACTATTTTGTCCTGCGATCTCGTTTTACTGTACAAGCACTTCAGTTTTTCTGCCACATCAGAAAGAGAAAAGGAACCAACCTTTTGACTGATTCCAGCAGGGCCATATTTTTAATCTTTCTCCTACTAACGTTTTTGAATATTCAAGTACAGACTTTTCCTATTGCGCTTCTGGACCCTTCCCAGTCTTATCAGTTTTCCATAATGGAAGATAGTTTCAGCTTTTGTGCTTTTTATATATTTTTGGTGTGTAAGAGCAATTGTGCAAACTGTACAAATGTTACATTTTAAATATTAGAACTCAAAAGGTACATGTATGGAATTTTTGTAGGAAATTGCTCATGCCAACTAAAACAACCCTAAATTAAGATAAAATGAAATTGCAATAGAAGTGAAGTGAACCAATCTTTTGTACAAATAAATACTCACATTCCAGACACTGGCAGCCTTAATTGTTTTTTAATTGCTTCTTACCAGATATAATAATTGTTCAAAATCCTTTCTGGCATAGCATTCCACTAGTCCTACTCTCTGCTTATGGCACACTGTGTTGTGTGTGTGTGGGGGGGGGGGGGATCCATTACCCTCTAAATACTTTTTGGGCTATAGTTGTTACCAAGCTTAGCCATCATGCCTAGTGGCACAGTTATATTGTAATGGTGGCTGAGAGAAACTGCAAACCAAAACATATATAGGCTGTTGAAAGTCTGCAATCCCGTGGCAATGAACCATTCTGCAAAGAACCATTCAGCCTAAGTGTTTTGAGTGGTCAGAGGTCCGTTACAATCTGTCCCTAAGGCAGGGGACCCTGACCACTCGACAGCTCGTTGTGAAGAATTTGCAAGGTTCTTTGCAGATAAAGTCACTCAGGTTCATTTTGACTTAGACACACACCAGTGTTGATGCAGATTCCATTAATGTAACCTGTGCTTCTGCTTGTCCTATTTTACTGGATTATTTTCATTCTATCTCACCTGATGACATGGACAAGATCTTGGGAAAAATGAAAGCAACCACTTGTATCCTTGACCCTTGACCATCCTGGCCGATTAGGCAGACCAGGGGGGGACTGACTGAGTGGGTAAAGGTGCAGGTAAATGCCTTCTTAGCACAAGGCAAAATTCCAGCTAGCCTTAAGGAAGCAGTAGTAAAACCATTACTTAAAAAACCAGTACTGGATCCCACTCAATTAAACAATTATTGGCTGGTTTCAAATCTCCCCTTTTTGGGCAAGGTTCTGGAAAAGGTAGTGGTTTCTCAGCTCCAGAGCTTCTTGGAAGAAACCAATTATCTGGATCCACTTCAATCTGGTTTCAGACCTGGTTATGGAACTGAAATGGCTTTGGTCACCCTGGTGGATGACCATTGAAGAGAATTAGACAGGGGGAGTTTGTCCCTGTTGGTTCTCCTGGACCTCTCAGTGGCATTCAATACCATTGACCATGGTATCCTTTTGGGTTGTCTTACTAGGATGGGATTAGGAAGCAGTGTTCTACAGTGGCTCCGTTCCTTCCTAGAGGTTTGTACCCAGAATGTGGTGCTGGGTGACTCCTGTTCGACCCCTTAGCCATTGGCCTGTGGGGTTCCTCGGGTATCTATTCTGTCACCCATGCTGTTTAACATTTACATGAAACAGCTGGGAGAGATCATCTGGAGTTTTGGAGTTTGGTGCCATATTTATGCAAATGATACCCAACTCTAATACTACTTTCTACCAAAAGCCAAGGATGCCATTTCTGTCCTGAACCAATGTCTGACAACAGTTATGGACAGGATGAAGACGAATTGATTGAAACTAAATCTTGACATGACAGAGGTGCTCCTGATAAATTGTAAGGCAGATCAGGGTATAGGGATACAGCCTGTGCTGAATGGGGTTTCACTTCTCCTGAAAACACAGGTCTGCAGCTTAGGGGTGATGCTGGATTCATCGCTGACCCTGGAGCCTCAATTAAAGCTTATGCGTCACAATTAAAGCATACCTTGAGATGCCAGATCTGGCCACAGTGGTATATGCCTCAGTTACTTCTAGATTGGACTACTGCAACACGGTCTTACTTTATAGAGTGGTCAAAAGCGTCAGCTGGTCCTCAGGTCAGCAGCCAGGTTACTAACGGAAGCACAATACAGAGAGAGAATAACCCGCATGTTGAGGCAACATGTTGAGGTGTTTCCTACCTGATGAAATTTAAAGTGCTGGTCATTACCTTTGAAGCCCTAAATGGTTCAGGTCTAGGCCGCCTCTCCTCGTACGAACCTGCCCAGATGCTGTGTTCATTGGGAAGGCCCTCCTCTCAGTCCCACCCTCGTCCCAAATCTGGCTGGTGGAGACAAGATAGATGGCCTTCACTGTAATTGCCCCAGACATAGGGAGGCATAGGGTTTTTCAGGATTGTTATTCATTGTGGAGTAACTTTTTGAAACTGTTTTTCACAATTGTAGCAATAGTTTCATGTACTGAAGAAGAAGGTTGAATTTGTTTTGCTTTAAAAGTCATTTTTCTTACCATTGTATTTTGTTTTGTTTTGTCCAGGAAATGAACTTTATGACATTCAGTTGTTCCCAAGGAAAGCCATGGAGCTTCTAGTAGGAGAAAAACTAGTGCTCAACTGCACAGTATGGGCTGAGTTTAATTCAGGAGTGGATTTCCAGTGGGACTATCCTGCAAAACAGGTATGCAGACTTATTCCTGTTCATATCTAGCACCTATTGATAGTATGTATCAAAACATTTTTTTAAAAAATCCTCTGCATGGAAAATAAGCATGACTGTCTTCATGACATATTGTTTTTTCTATGTGAGGATAATTATTTTGGAAGATCATTGCCATGTGAACTTCACCTGCATTCTGAAGTGAAGATATAGGTTTACAGAATGAGGGACTATGGGCTCTTCGGGAATCATCAGCATGTTGCTCCTTGGAGTTGGCCATGTTTTGTTGTTTGATCTTGCTTCTGCATCATCTCCTTCAGTCCTTTTCAAGAGTTCGTTAAGCAGTTGCTTAGATCTGTATTAGGGCTCTTACAAAGTTTTTTTTTTTTAAGAAATAGGGTGTGGCTTCCTGACGTTGGCCTATACAGGAATTTGAACTGCAAATTTTCAACTTTGATTTTAAAAATAGAGGTATAGAAATATAGAACAAAAGTGCCATTTCACTGAATCACTGACGTACAATAGACTATAAAATATTTAAAAGAAAGTGAAAAGGGTCATTCCAACTTGTCCCCAAATGTTAAAACAAACACACATTTAGGGGTAGAAACAAAATGTTGCAGCTGGTGCTCGGAATTGCAGAAATTCTGTTTTTAAAAACCAAAAACAAATGAGGACTACAATAAAAATGCTGCAACCTTTCAACACTTTTGCTCTGCCTGGAGGAGCCCAAGAACTCTCGAGTTCTCTCTCCATCTTTTCACAAAAACAATCCCTCCTGTTGTATTATCTGGTTATTTGTTTTCTACTATCCCATTTTTCTGGCAGATGAACCGGAAAGTAATTGAACTGCCTGAGAGGCGCTCCCAGCAGACACATACAGAACTCTCTAGCATCCTGATAATCCAAAACATGAGCCAACAAGACCTGGGAAAATATACATGCAAGGCTAGCAATGGGCAGCAGAACCTGAAGGAGAGCATAGATGTCATTGTGCATGGTAAAAACCCTTCATTCAAGCATCTCAGCTGTAGCTTGTTTAACCAATTTCATTCCTCCTTCTCAACACTCTTATTCATCTGGTTTTACAGAGAAGCCCTTCATCAACGTTGAGTGGAGGAAGGGACCAGTAATAGAAGCAACAGCAGGAGATGAAATTGTGAAACTGCCAGTGAAAGTGGTTGCCTATCCCCAGCCAGACTTCCAGTGGTAATACATTTTTATCAACACATGAGTGTAAAAAGCAGCCAATATTGTCAAGATACCTTGGAGAAGATCAGATGAACTGCATTTCTCAGGATAGGCTCTGGGGTTGTTGTTTGGAGGGAAGGGAAATAGGAGACCAGAAAGACCGCAAGAGGGAAATCTTGTTTGGAGAGGAAAGACACTATTCTCTTACAATATGAAAAGTCAGCTCTGGGGAAGGCGGGGGGGGGGGTCTGTTTAAAAGTCCGAGTGCTCTGTGTGTGAGAGAGTTTATTTGAGGATGATGATTATCCTGGAGCTTGTCTCATTAGCCAACATCTTGTGCTGTTTAGATACAGACTACTGTTTCAGCAGAGACGTAAACATTCCTTTGTATCTTCCCCCACCATCCAGATTCTTGGCAGACATTAGATGTGGCATCAGGAGGATCTTTCTCATCATTAGTTCAGTTGCCAAAAAGGCAAACACACACAATGGCTCCTCATATTTCTCATGCCTTGCCTAACACCTGTTACTCTTTGAGAACGCCAAGGCACTCCTGACTAAGGAAAAGCCATTGAGTGGAGTAATGAGAGACAGCAAGTGTTCTGGTCTGACTTGTAGCCCTTTGCTGTAGCCAGAGAAGATAGAAAGCAGACTCTTAATGGATGTCACATTCTTACCAAACAGATGCAGATATGTTGCCATGAAAGACAGAAATGGATCCCACCTTATCTCCCTTGTTCTGTGTATGCCATTGTATGCTAGACATTATTTCATTTCTTTGCTCAGTTAAGTACTCCAGATGGTCATTTTCAAATCCAGGTTGAGAATCCCTTATCAGGAATTCCAGAATTAAAGATATCTAAAATATGAAATTGCCCATATGGATGGCTAAGATAGTGGCACCATTGCTTTCTGAAGGTTAGTGTGCTTTGTTTTATGCACAAAATTATAAAATTACCTTCAGACGGTGTGTTTGAGGTATATATGAAACATAAATGAATATTGTATTTTAAAATCACCTCCAAGATATCTAATTAGGTAATGCAAGTACAGCTAATCAAAAATCCCCAAATTCCAAAATCACAAGCACTTCTGTCCCCAGGATATTCAACCTGTATACTAAAAATTCATGTGATTATTGTTACCTTCATATTAGGCTAATCATCCTCTCTCAGTCTGACTGACTTTGCTAGATTTTTTGAGATAAAGTAAATACTTAAATGTTATTAGTTTTCGCCCAATAACTATGGCTTTGATATATTGCATACTATTTGTAATGTAAGGAGTGCCAACTCCACTCATTTGAGTTACTTTTATATTTGCAGGGTTAGTTTGGGAGGGGGGATACTATGGGCTGCAATTGCTGGTTTATACTGCAGCTGATGCTTTGTTGTGGCTGTTGAGAGGGGACAATGAGGTGGGTGGGAGAAGAGGGTGCCTTGTACCATAAGCCAGTACCATGGAGCATCCAGATATGTTTTTAGTGGGTGAAGATAAATATTTAATTATTTTTGAGAAATAAGGGAGGTAAAGGATTACTTTTTTAAAAAAAACTCAACTATACTAACTAAATTGTTGGACTGTAACAAAAATTGCTTTTTTAAAATAATTCTCCAAGTCTTTAAATAATTAATACTGTATTTTGGATCCAAAATTATAGTTAATGTTTTGTTTTGAATTTTTTCTAAAAACACCTCCAAACATGAAAGAAGTATGGTAAGATCCTTTTAAAGAAGTGCCATATTTTAATGTGGAACTCTGAGGTTGTCTTTTTGAAGGAAACTGCCAATTCAGACACCTATCTTCTCTCTCTCTCTCTGATTCTTCTCAGGTTCAAGGATGGAAAACTAATTTCCAACAAACAATCTCAATATTCACTGCAAATCAAAGATGTGGCAGAGCAGAACTCGGGTTCCTACACATTGGTTTTGAGGAATGGTCTGGCTGGATTGGAGAAGAGCATTAGTCTTCAGCTGGTTGTCAATGGTAAGGAAGGAACAGATCTAATTAAAAAGAGAATCCTGAGGCAATTTGTACATTGACAGCTATTATACCCCGAGATATTTTTTTCAAAAATTAATTGTCAATCACGTAAGTTCAAATCATTTTACCCCTCAAAGTCAGTGGATGATTTCTGAGATGAAAGTTGGAAGAGATCACAAAGGCCATACAGTAGCAGCAGAGCGTGAAACTAAGTACTGAAGGGAGATCATGAACAATGATCTTTGATCTTTGATATTGCTGTTTTTAAATTGTGTTAGATTTTAGCCTGTTCTTGTAAGCCGCTCCGAGCCCCAGGGGAGTTTGAATAATAAATAAATAAATAAATATGGCCAAGTAAAGGGCTGGCAAAGAGGGTGATGAAAGTGATAAATCCTATTAGAGTAATTACCAGTGTTGGTACATTGCAACTCTTCTGCTTTCAGTTCCTCCACAAATCCATGAAAAAGAAGCATCTTCACCTAACATTTATTCTCGTGAAAGCCGACATGTGCTCACCTGCACCGTCTACGGCATCCCATCACCAGAGAAGATCCAGTGGCAGTGGAGGCCGTGGACACCTTGCCGTATGTTCTCCCCACGCAGTCTGTGAGTGACTTTTCACATCTTCTTCCTTCTCCTCTTCTTCCCCTTTTATTCCTCCTTCTGTTTCTCCTCTCCACTTTGCTAAGTTCTTAATGCTGTAGTAGGGGAAGGCATTAGTATTATTCTGAGTTACTTTCCTGTCTTAGAATGGAGTAATAGCAATAAATTTTAATGGGTTGTTGTAGGTTTCTTCAGGCTGTATGGCCATGAGACCTCACAACCTCTGAGGATGCTTGCCATAGATGCAGGCAAAACATCAGGAGAGAATGCCTCTAGAACATGGCCATATAGCCTGAAAAAACCTACAGCAGCCCAGTGATTCCATCACTACAATAAAGTTTAGTTTCTTTCTCCAAGCCATCGGTGTGTTTGTTCTCAAACCAAGATATCTAACTTCTTCCTGTGCACTCTAACAAAAAGAGTGAGGCGATCAAGGCTGATAATTATCTAAAATGGCAGTTGTTAAAATGGACTCAGCTCAGCTTTTTGACTGATTCAGTGAAGCAGGAAAAACAACTACAAAAGTACAATATTTCAGTATGATAAAATCCTACAAATAAATACTAATACAGGCAGTCCCCAAGTTAAGAACAAGATAGGTTTTGTAGGTTTGTTCCTCAGTTAAATTTGTGTGTAAGTTGAAACAGGTACATTTTTAAGTGTAACTCCAACCAAATATATGTTTATATTAGCTCTACACGTTCTTTCACATGAATGTGTCCTTTGACAATGCACACTTTTGACAATGTGGAAGTGCTCTTTGTAACAAGAATACCAGGATCTCTGCTGCTGTTTCAGATTGTTAACATTCAGGAGTGAAACTGCACTTTTATCCTTTGGCTGAGGCCCTTAGCAGGGAAATGCTTTTATTATTGAGACAGAAAGACAGAAGAAGGCCTCCAAAATAGCCAAGAATGTGATAGGGCACAACACTGACCCAGGAGGAAGTGAGGTGTCAATAGAAATACTGATGCCACGAATGTGATGTTTGACTGGCTGAGGAAGCAAGGGCACTTCCAGCCCCATCAGGATGCTTTGTGGCCCTGTCAGGAAGAAGAGGAGCTAGTGAATTATGACAATTGCCTCCCAAGGACACTCAGTTTCTGTTTATCCCAGCTCCAAAGGTTGTAAAAGCCTTCATCGTGATTTCCTGTTTTCTAAACAGATGCTCATATTGTGGCAGTAACATTCTGCCTACTCATCAGCCCGAATAAAGGCAAACTTTACTTTCTCAGTTCTTGCAGAAGTTGAGCATTTTAAACAAATTGTACTCTTATCTATGAAGTTTTTTTATGCATACCTATGTTCCTCATACCTGTTCTTTGACTTAATATTCATAATGGCACATGGACACTTTTAGGACAGAAAAGTAACTCAGACCTATGGGCAATCTAGTTATGCATTCTTGTTTCCACCTGACCCACTATGTGTCTTAGAGTACTTCAAATTAGAAGATGGAGACAATAAGCCTTTCCTAATTTTGTTTCCTGGAAAATAGTACAGTCAGTTCCACACATTCACTGTAGTTAGGTTCACAGAACCCCTGTGAAATTAAAAAACAATGACTAAATATTTGCTTCTTTTTATTAACTCAGAGAACCTATGAATTTCTACACCTTCCAGAAGAATTCTGCAATCAGCTATTGCTGAAGCATGACTGGAAGACGTTGACCATTGTGTCATATTACAGGATCTAGAGATTCTTAGAGATAACATTTTAATCAAATCCATGAATAATCACTTCTGTAAAATACAAACCACATACATGGGGGGCTGACTCTGTAGTGGCCCCTGAATATGTGTTCTAGGATTCCATACAGTCAATAAATGGAGTTATGTGAGAAGAGCTACTTTTTTGGTCTATTTGGAATCCCCAATCACCAATCAATTCCCCAGGCTGTCACAGAATCATATTGCTTTTTCATGCTACGTAATTAAAAGATTACGATTCCACAATAACTAATGTGGCTGAATTACATGGAATTAGTAGTTTGGTGAAGCATATTGTTCTGCAGCGAGAGCTAAAAATACTTCTCCCTAAACTGGATTCCATAGGATGTAGCCAGGGCAGATAATGCATAGCCTTATTGGAGAGGGAGGAAACATGTTTTCTCTCCATTCTCTCCACAGTGTGATTAAATTTATTAGTTTCTATTGTGTAATCCACTTTTCTGTCTTATTTACATATATTGATTATATCCTATACAATATTATATGTCATGCACCTACCTAGCCCTACTGACAAGATACCTTATATCTCTTTACCCTCATGTCTTTCATGGTTTCTGGAAAAACAGCAGCAGACGGAGGGCTGTCCGACGTCACCAACGGGACCGGATGCCCGAGTGTAAGGACTGGAAGGATGTGTCACAGCTGGATGCTGTGAACCCCATTGAAAGTATTGACACCTGGACAGAGTTTGTGGAAGGAAAGAACAAGGTGAGGCTATTTCCCTATTTCCTTTCGCCGTTGACCTAAAACTCAGGAGATGTAGCTTCTCAGGGCAAATTAATTCTTCATCATTTTTCACTTGAGGCCAACCTGAATTAGCTTCACCAGATGATGTGTTAATTATGACACTGTAATGTGGCTGTAGACACACACACCCCAAATGGATTGCAGAAATGGACCAAGTATGTTGCGAGTTTGGTGGGGCATGTTTCTGTGAGGTAAAAATGCTTATTAAAATCCTGTTGTGAAATCATCTTCAAAGACGTATATTTACAAAAGTTAGATATGAAAGAACAATGAATAGATATGCTCATCTATGTCCTGAGTGTCTCTTTACTTCCTGTCATAGTCTAGAACAGTAGTTCTGTGGGTCCCCAGGTGTTTTAGTCTACAACTCCCAGAAATCCCATCCAGCTTACCAGCTGTTAGGATTTCTGAGGGTTGAAGGCCAAAACATTTGGGACTCACAGGTTGAGAACCACTGGCCTAGAAGTAGCTTCCCTAACGACGTTTTATATTATTGACTTTGGAGAAAACACATTTATTTAGTTAGCTATTGAGTTTGCATTCAGTTAAATTCACTTTCCTTCCCAAAATGGGACTCTGTGGTTCACAGTAAGACTGAATATTCAATGCAGTCCAAGAGTGGCTGAACTGTATCCATTTTAAGGAATGTGGAACTCAATGAAGAGAATTAATTGCTTAATTACCCAAGAAATAATTTCCAAGCAAATCATTAGCTTGTCTTTTTATGACAAAGGATTCTTCTTGCACACTAGAGTTGGGGAACTGCTTTTCCATGCTGGATTGTTGCTTTTCCACAATGAGGCAGAATTAGTAAAATGATTCCATGCTTTAACAGAATGCTGTAGTATTTCCCTCATGAATGGGATTTAGGTGAATCATAGCTGATCCCCTTTTCCATCCGGACAACTTTGAACTAGAAACTTTAATTGAATAATTAGAAAAACTATTGAAAAGCAGTTAACAGAGTACTCATCTCTGGGCAACCCCACAGCTATGATCAGTACAAAGCAATGAAATCAACCCAGCCTGTAAACATTTTAAACATTAAATCCCTAACAGTACTTTGGCTGTGCTCACCCACACTATACTAATACTGCAGTTGCAGTTATATTTGCTTGCCACAAATTTGCCACAAATGAGCTCTAAAATAATGAAGTAGTGAAGTACTTACATCTCTACTTGTAATGACATTCAAGGCTCTATATACTACTTCTGACAGATCTGCTGAAGAGACCATCCTTTATGCTGCACTGCATAAGGAGATGAAAAAGGACCTTATCTGTTTGGCACCCAAATTATGAAATGCCCTCCCTTTGGAGGCCTGCTTGGTACCATCACTAGCTTCATTCCAGTAGCAATTTTTTTAAAAAATTGGCTTTTCATTAGAGGTTTTGGATTCTAACTGGTTTATTCCATTTAATGTGACCTGCTTTAACTTTGTCAAGTTGTTTAGTTGTTCGCTGTGCTTTTAGTTTGTTTAAATTTTATTTTTAAATTAATTGCTTTGACCTGCTTGAATTGATTTTATTTGTAGAATACACTGAGATCCTAAAAAAGAAGGCAAAATTAAAATATGTAATACCTTCTGTATCCATTTCACAGTACACTTTCATGCACACACAAACACATTCAAAGTGAACTACCATTGTAATACAACTGCAATAGACCATCGATCAGAGGTGCTTTGATTGTGCTTTTCCTGTATGGCAGGGGGTTGGACTAAATGTCCCATTATATTGATGTACTGATGTATTGTTATATTGATGTAGTTGCCTTAGTTACTGTTTTAATTGCTAATGTTGTGCACTTTGTATATTGGTTTTGCTGTAAACCGCACTGAGTCGCCTACGGGCTGAGAGAGTGCGGTATACAAATAAAGTAAATAAATAAATAATAAATGTGGTCTCTTCCAACACTATTATTCTATGATTCTAACTGCATTCTTCATTCTCTGCCAGCCATGTAGAAAAAAATCCTTCCAGTCATTAAAGTGAATGTGCCAATAACTTGTGTTTTTTAAAAAACACGAAAATATTGGCTGTCAGATATTTTGTGGTATTCCATAACATCTCAAAAATTGAAGGGATGTTTACAAAGATCTTGTTTCAATGTATTGATGCTAGACTAACGTTGATAGCTATAGAATTTCAAGATTCTGCAGTCCATATTCCCTTAGGTTCCCCCTGCTTTTCTTTCATGGGGTTTATGCGATTTTGAAGTCCTGTTGGCAGAAGCAATGCTTTTCATACCTTGTGCTTTCAATTTGATACCTCATTAATCTCTTCAGGATCATATCAAGCGCTCTCACAGATTATCCAACGTTGGCTTTGACTTTTCAAATAAACACAGTGATAAGGTAGAAGGTCATGATGAAATGTGTATGGCTAGGAAGACATCCAAGTATATCTTCAGACATTCTATAACAAGCCATTAATAAACTGAACATTTGTATTATACAGTTTTATCATCTACGAATGTGAAGCTAATTTTATTTAAATCTGTTAAACGCTACTGAAATGGCTGTTGTGTCACTGAAAGGATAAAAATGCAACAGATTTGTGTGAATTGTTCAGCCAGATTTTGGAGAACTATTATTTCTGTATGTAAAGAGAAACAAAAAGCTAACTTATTGGGACAACCATTATCCTAATTTTATGGGAAGTGTGTATGTGTCTTTGTGTTTTCCTTGAAGTTGTGTCTATGAATTCCATAGTGTTTTCTTAGACAAGGAATACTCAAGAGTAGTTTTGCCAGTTCCTTCCTCTGAAATATAGCCTACCGCCTGGTGTTTGTTAGCGGTCTCCCAACAAAATACTAATCAGTGCTGACCACGTTTAGCTGCTAAGGTCAGATAGAAAAAGTTTTTTAAAAAAGCGGGAATAGTTGAGGCATATAAAGGGCAAAAAGCACAGGAAGTAAACATTGATTGTTTCCTTCTTTATTATCTGTATTGTGCTTTAAATTACATTTCCCACCTTCCTATGGATTCAGTTGCAAACTTTGCATTAGTTCACCAATCTACTTCCATTACAGTGAATTTCATATTGATGTCAGTAGAAATATGTGAATTGTGGTGCCCCTTTTCACTGTGAGAAGTTTCATTTAAATTCCGTACTGGCGAAGCAAGCATAGAGGTTCCTGTGTATCTTCTGCTATTTCTTTGGTAGATTTTTTTGCTTGCTTATCTTTGTGTTTGGCTTCTAATGTGCAATTTTAGTCCAAGATTAGCCAGCAAAAACCTGCTTCTTTCCATTCTCCCTTGTAAGTATTAGTGTCAGAGTCATGCATACTTTTCTGTGACTAGCTTCCTGTTCTAGGTGACAAAGTCAGTTACCAAACATTTGCACATAACAGTGATGTAGGCGAAAGAACAAACAAATGGTACTCGGTTTCCCGAATGTCACGTCCTGTTTTCATTCAACTCTCCAAAATCACTTCCTGTTCCAATGCCATAGTCAGGAGTTCCTGACAAAAAGATGACAGGAAAGAAAGATGCATGTTCCTTGTTCTCTTTCAGCTTAGCTTAATGGTTGATGCCAAGAAATTGACTTTTTTCTAACCCTCTCCTAATAATAAGCAAATGGTGTTATATATCCCAACATATGATCCATAAAAGTCAATTTGTGTCACTCTGTTTGTGAGCTGTTTATGTCCTTGTTCCCTGTAGTAATACTCTTTCATCCTAGTTCCCTGTTAAAGGGAATTGTGCTGAATGCAATACTCTGCCTTGGTTTTACCCTCTTCTTGTTGAAGGAGTGCCTGTTGCCAACATTTTCTGCAAAAGTAAATGGTGAATTGTGATCATAGGATGATACAAAATGATTATCAAATGACTGACTGAAACAAAATGATGATCAGTGACAAACTAGAGTTATTGATAATAATTAGTGTGTACACTAGTTATTATCAATAACTGACCTTGACCTTGAAGGAGTTTGGGGTGGTGACGGCCGACAGGGAGCTCTGGTGTGGGCTGATCCATGAGGTCACGAAGAGTCGGAGATTACTGAACGAATGAACAACAACAACAGTGTGTAGACACCATTAAATATGTCATTATTATACAATTTCAAACCTCATAGAAATGCAGCTTGAGCAACATCTTCCTTTCCAGCTAGGAGATAAGGTACGGTAAAAGTTCTGCATTTTTCCATTTTCCATTTAATCCATTCTGCTTTTCTTTTCCTTCACCAGACGGTCAGTAATTTGATCATCCAAGAAGCCAATGTTTCTGTCATGTACAAGTGTGTAGCATCCAACAAAGTTGGTCGTGATGAACGGCTCATCTATTTCTATGTGACTAGTGAGTATCAGAATGCAAAGGGGCTCACCGTTTTTCCTCTGTGTATGTCATTTGTTCAAACCATGCATACCATTCATAGATATTTGGAGGATTCAGAGATTTGAAACACAAGCCAACCTCATCCTCCTTAGAAACAATTGGATTGAGCATGTTTATAAGAGCATAATGTACTCACAATCAAGCAACAATCCATTTCATTGCAATTATAATCACTGTGTATCACACATATCAAATGCAAGGCCACAGACTGAATCTGGGCCACCACGTCATGTCATATGGCCTGCAAGACTTTCAGTGCCAGGGGAACATAGTTACATTTATACAGTTCTACAATTACAAACAGCCCTTTGAAGGCAATCATAAGGCTGATGTTGCCTTCGGTGAAAATGAGTTTGACACACATGGATAAGAAGATGTAGACCACTGCTGGAATCACCAGAAGACATTGGTGACTTGATAGCAAAGCATAGTATTGTACTGTAAATTGTAGGCACTACACTTTCACACATGTTAGGAACAGAAGACCCCCCCCCCCCAAAGTGGAAAAACCACAAATACAAAAGATCCTTTTTAAATCTGGGAGTATATTTATTTAGGAATTTTTAGGTCCTCCAGCATGATTCTATCATCAGCTTTGGAAGTTACGCTAGAGGAGCCAGAAATTCGTAGAGAAGTGTTTGTTCCCTCTGTTAATTCCTAGGTCCCCCAGTATAACTCTATGGTCATTTTCCAACACTCAAAATTGACTAGCAGTTCCTTGAGAGAATATATTAATCAAATCCATGAATAGTCAAATCTGCAAAAGTTAAACCCTCAACTGTGGAAAACCAAATGTATGTAGACTCCCACACTCCAGATTTATAATACATGAGATTTCTTTGTTAAACCTTTCATCTAATTTTGGTTCTTATGGTTTGATTTTGCTGGTAGAACTCTGTCACTAAAATCACTTAAACCATGAGCACTTCAAGTCATGATTCATCATATGACCAAAATCTTAAATAAATGTTCAGAGTGGGATTTCAGCATTTGAATTTTGGAAATTTTACTTTCCAAATATTTTATGTTTTAATATAAGGTGTATAGTTTGAATTTAAATGTTTTATTTCAAACTGGCAATTAAAAAACCATGATCATGATGATGAACATACTTAATACAGCTTCCATAAGGATTTAAATTTTGGAAATCTAGATAGTTAATGAACAGCTTGGTTTCTGTTATACATTATAGTAGCAAAGAAAGAGATATCACAGGGCTAGAACACAGAAAGCACAAGTTGAGTTCTCCTTGTAAGTGGAGAAATCCAAGCTATTTTAGCTGGAAGACAGAGTTCCCAGATGTTTCTGGTGCAGTAGCACCCTCTAGTGTCCTGCTTCTCAACTAGATTGTATCCCTAACTCTTGTCATTATTTAGGAATCTGGTGTTTTGTCCTCTCAAGAGTGTGTGAATTCACAGATTTATGAGTGTTGTTACTACCAATGCCTTTAATCTTCTGATAGATATGAATGCCGTGTGTAATAGAGAACTTATATTTGTCTATTAGAAACCCACATAATTTGACAATGAGAGCATGGGACTCATTCTCAATATGCAGTCCCTCTCATTGCTTTTCTCTCAAGCTGTATATCCAGTCTTAATAATATAAATGTGAATTGTGGTTGCATAATTGTAGCAGACATTTTATCTCAGTAGGCCTTGTTTTCTCTTATTTATGAGCAGCTCCTTTCATTTTTTTTAAAGATGCTGAACATTATTTTGGTCTGGAATTCAAGAAGCATCTGTTTGTGTGTGTACACACACACACACATATATATATACATACATACATACACACAGAGAGAGAGAGAGAAAATATATGCGAGATCAATGATTCCCATGTTTCCTAAGCACACAGCCATGAGCAGCAGGGCATCCTATATGCTCTGGATGTAAAGGGATATTGTATCCTATATACCTAGTTAGGGCCACATAATTAGATATTGGAGTCTCAAATCACACACCTATTTCATTATGTTGTTTTTCTGGCAGCCATCCCAGATGGATTTGAAATTGAGTCACAGCCTTCAGAAGAGCTCATTGAAGGACAAGACTTGAGGCTAAGTTGCAATGCGGATAACTATACCTATGACAACCTGCAGTGGTACCGGCTCAACCTCTCCACACTCCACGATGAAGAGGGCAATCCAATGGTTTTGGACTGCAAGAACGTCCACCATTATGCAACTAAAATGCAAGGAGAATTGCACTTCAAACCCAGCTCCAATTATGCTGCATTGACACTCACCATCCCAAGTATTTCTCTTGAGGATGAAGGAGATTATGTGTGTGAAGTGCAAAACAGAGAGAACAATGAGAAACACTGTCACAAAAGATACATCTCCGTGCATGGTAAGGGAACTGGAATGAAAATGTCAAGGCTCATAAATAGGGCTTTGTAATGATGAAAGCTGTATAGAAAGGAAAATGTTTGACTGAATCAAAATAGTGTAGGGAATTCTAACTACTCAGATTTATCCTGGAAGATACTCTATGGACTACAAAATGATCTTGTTTGTAAATAACAGGTCTCTTCCAAATTAGTTAAATATGTTGTAAGTTGCAGTATTTGTTTTCAAATATCCAAATAAAAATAATCTTCTTTTCCCAGACTATGATATGTTTGGCAATTCCTAGTACCAGCTGCAACATTTTATCTCACTTTCAAGAGAGTTTGTTTTAATTCCAGCACATCCTCTATGTTGTTGTTGTTTTCTTTTAAATTAGTGTTACAGTACTATATGACATCAGCAAAGTGGCATTTTTCTACTAAAATTCTATGACTCTGAAGCAAAACAGTAAAATCCTGGGAAGAAAAAACTTTTCCTTCAAATCATAGGACTATCACAGCAAACAATGCTCTGAATAAAAACCAAAAAAGTTTAAAAGAGCCCTTTAGTGTAGATAATAAAGTGTTACAAACAATACCCAGAAAACCTAGGCCCCTTCTACACTGTCCTTATATCCCAGGTTCTGATCTCAGGTTATCTGCTTTGAACTGGATTATAGGAGTCTCCACTGCCAAATAATCTGGGATAAGCAGATAATCTGGGATCAGACCCTGAGATATAAGGACAGTGTAGAGGGGGCCCTAGAGAGCTATATTATAAGAACTCACACATCTTTAAATCAATCTGGAAAAACCCACAGTTTTCATGACCGGAATCACTGGGTTGTGTTAAGAAACACCAATGTGCACAATTTTAATTGGAAGAAATAATGTTAGTGCTAGGTCTCAAAACTGGAGGAGCAGAAAAAGTAATGGCTCCAATAAGAAATGCAGTGATTATTATTATTATTAAATGGGTTTTAAACATTTCTGAAGTTAACTTCAATTTTGAACATTAGAGTCAGAAGTAATGAAGCTCATAGGTATCCTGAACTGACTGTCAGGTTCCAGTGGTAGCAAAAGGGCTCTTGTTAAATTTTTGAATAATATTGCTTGCAAATGAAATGTCATGGGCCATAACAGTATACTCTTATTTGCAAAGCTCATATTTTGGGACAAATATATTACTTGTAGATTTTTAGGGGCCAAGGGAAAGGGAACATTCCTGCCCATTCATCTTTACCATCATCTCTAACAGCTCTTCTATTTAATCTCAAGATAATAGTTTGAAATTAGGTTACAAGGATCTTGGGATTAAACAGAAAACTCTAACAAGTCTTCTATTTAGTTAACTCTAACTAAAGATTATGTTGGTTGTGTGAGAGAGCTGGGTATTGCCACCTCATGCCTCCTGTCTTCTGAAGTGTGAATGTTTCCTGCTAAGCTTAACTATTGTGTGAAATAGCACCAACATAAACTGTGGTTAAAATTAATTCACTGAAGCTGGTTCCTAAGTGTTTGTCCATAGCTTAACTCTTGGAGAATGTTATGTCTCCTCCACCCTTCAGAGCATGAACTGAGATGTCAAAAACATTTTAAAAACCCCAACTTTTTGTGTACATACAGCTATCCCTTGGTTTCCGCTATGGTTTGGGTCCAAGACTTTCCACAGACACCCAAATCCATGGATGCTCCAGTCCCATTATATACAATGCCACAGTAAAATGGCACCCCTTACATAAAATGATAAACAGTTCAAACAAATGCCAGAGATAACTTGTGGATCTGTGAAATAGTGGGAGTTTACAACAGCTTTCACATCAGCATAGTTTATGGCAAAATTTAAAGGTTTGCTTTTTAAATTGTCTTTTTCAGTTATTTTTGAGTTGTGGTTGGTTGAATCCATGGGTGCAGAACCTATGGATATGGAGGACCAACAATACTGGACGCCACACAAATCTTTCTAGAGAAGAAGACTGACACTTTCTTCTGTTATAGTTGGATCTCATGACAGTTACACAGCTTTTACATATTTTGTTTATTGTTTAAAAGGAAATTATGATCAAAATCGCCCTTCTCCTTCCAGAGTGTTTCTTGTCCACTTTCCATCCAAATTATTTTTGTGTGCTTGACTTTTATTACCTTAATGTTACTCCTCTAGCTCTGGAAATTCCCAGGTTGAAGCAAAACCTGTCAAACATCTTGGTGAACGTCAGTGATTCCATAGAGATGCGCTGCAGAGTGGATGGCACACACATCCCAAATATCAACTGGTATAAGGATGAGAAGCTGGTAGAAGAGGTCTCAGGTAGGGTGGACTGGAGGCTTTGGTTTGGGGCATAGAGATTTGAAAGTTAGGGTTCATGTTTTGTTTTTAAGTCATTGTTTATGTGGCATTCGGTTCAATCGTTTTCTATTTATGGTATCGAAATTAGTACAGTGATGTAACTAATGCAGGTAGAAGGTTGAGCTTATGCAAAACAGTTCAGACTACAGATCTCCACTCAGCCATGTAACGCTTTGGAAGAGTTTGGATCAGTGTCTATTACAGCCTATCTTACGTCAAAGAATTGTTGTGATGATGAAATGTGGGGAGGATGGTAATAAATCAATGACCATACCTTGTGTTAGATGCAGATATACAGATTTACAAGAAATAAATCAGATCTATCTATAATTAATGCAAAGGAACCAAGTGATTGGAAAAGTGCACATTAATGTAAAGTTTATTGAGATAGTTCCCAATGAGGGAAGGAACACTAATGTGTATTTTTTCATATCTCTGCCTTTCAGAAAATACTTGCAGGATGTCTAGCTTTTATTAATAATAATTCAGATATGGACATATTGGTAAACATTCCCAAAAAAAGCTGTGAATTAAGATGATCTGTAAAAATTACCATGTGGTAAATTAGAAGCCATTTTCTAATTTTCTAACCGCCACCTGGAATTGGTGTCACCTTTCTGCTTCAGTTCTCTTTACGGATTTAATATTTTCCATATGAGTTGTGTCTTTTTGTGATGTATTTGGGTGATACTGTTTCATAAGCATTACCGTTGGAAGATAAACCATATCTCCATGAATGTGCCCAAGGACCTTTGTAGTTGTGGTGACTGATGGTCAAAAGAACCAATACCATTTTTGATCATCCTGGTCTAATTTCAGTCCAGGCTTCTGCTATCTAGAAAGACCTTTAATGTCCGACCAAAGTATGAGAATCCAAGCCCTGCCTAGGCACCGCTTGGTCTCACCTGAAAGCCCTTGCCCTTCTGCCTATTTTCAGGGATTGACCTGGCAGATTCCAATCAGAGGCTGAGTATCCAGAGGGTGAGAGAAGAGGACGCTGGGCTTTACCTGTGTAGTGTCTGCAATGCCAAGGGTTGTGTGAATTCCTCCGCCAGTGTTTCTGTAGAAGGTACTATTATTAACTTCAACTCCCTAAGGAAATGTGTTTTGAAAGAAAGCCTAAGGCAAAGAAAGCAAGAATCTAACTGAAAGGCCCTTTGCCATGCTGAAATAACTTCATCATCTCACATTCAAACCACAAAAATAATCCTCCCCAATCTTGGCCCAACCTGAACTAAATCAAGAATATTTCCAATAGAGTTTTTACTCCTCTTGATGTGGTTTTGCTATGTGCACATTTCAAGCTTTTTTTTCTTTCTGTTGCTTATCCTGCCATTGTTCTTCCTGACCTCCATAGGTTCAGATGACAGGACCAATGTGGAGATTGTGATCTTGATTGGGACAGGTGTCATTGCCATCTTCTTCTGGATTCTCTTGATCCTCATCTTCTGTAACATTAAGAGAGTAAGTAACCCCAGATGTTAGGAGGAGCTTGTTATATATACATAGCTATTGTTTTACATGCATAACTAATTACATGCAAAACTAGTTGTTTCTATAGAATTCCTTTTTGCAATAACCGAGGCATAACTCAAACAAAAAGTAAACTGTCAGATGGTTGCATTAATCCTCCAATGCAAAGTGATGGTCAAGAGTTTCTGACAATGATTCCACAGGATGACCAATGACAACTTCTATGTTCCTACTCAATAGGTTTGGTTTTTTTCTTTGAGTCAAAAAGGCTGGTTCTCATCAGAACAAAAAAAAAACAGCCCTGGCTTTGACAACCACCTCTGAACACAGCTGGCATTGCAGTGGAAGGAAAATCAATAGGGCTGCCCATTTCTAGCTAAACAGATTCCTTTTGTCATTTTCCCAAAACAACAAAGCACATATTGTTAATTTCCTCTGTTTTAAGAGATGAACTGGGGATATTGCACAACCAAAGAACAAAACTCTTGGCTTGTAAATGTCTTTGGCAAGGACTAATGTGTGGACAAGTGGAAAAATTCAATGTGTCCTAGTGTTTTTTTAAAAAACAAACCAATTTCAAAGGAATATGGTATTAAAGCTGAAGTATCCTTGCCCCCAATGCATTGCCCTTTTTCATTGCCCCCTTTACTCTGACAAGCAAAAATTCGAGACTTGGGAGAAAATGCAAATTAATAGATTTCATTCCACAATGACAAGTATCTACAAACTTTCCCTTCCTTTCCCTGCAGCCCGCTCATGCTGATATCAAGACTGGCTATCTTTCCATTATCATGGACCCAGGTGAAGTTCCTTTGGAAGAACAATGTGAATACCTGCCCTATGACTCCAGCAAATGGGAATTTCCACGAGAGCGACTTCGACTAGGTACATTTTGACATGTTCTTTGTTGATGAGTAAGGAATAGGTATAACTATTCTCAGTTGTTATTGCCTATAAGAACAGACCATGTGGGTCTGTCAAAAAGAGAAGTAGATGATAGACTGAATTGTAATGAAATGACTGTCTTCTTCCTTTGTATGCCAAGGGGAGCAACAAATGGCATCTCTGTTCATTTAGCCACTTCCTTCCCTTGCTTTGTCACCACTGGGCTTGTTATATTTCCTGTCCCTTTCTATGAAAGCACCACCACCTGAAGTTGGTGAAAGAGCCATGCTTTCCTCTTCCTTTTTCCCACACCATTTCTTCTTTTTTGTCCCTAGTTTCCTGTTTTGCTTTGGCCCCATTCAAGTTACTATTTTATGTGCTCTTTGAGTAGTCCCCTCACTTGCACCTTGAGTGATAAGTTTTGCTGTGATTCCTTCCTTCTCCAATTTCATTTTCTTTTTCAGGTAAAGTCCTGGGCCATGGGGCTTTTGGGAAAGTGATGGAAGCCTCTGCTTTTGGAATTAATAAGAGCAACAGTTGTGAGACAGTGGCAGTTAAAATGCTCAAAGGTAGGCAACATAAATTGCAAGGTAAATATAAACATCAGCATTAAAATACAATGAGACCAAGAGTTTTAATCCCAGTTCAGCTTTGGAAACCCACTGAGTGACTTGGGTAGGATCCCCTGGTGGCACAGTGAATTAAACCCTTGCGCAGGCAGGACTGCTGACCAAAATGTTGGTGGTTCGAATCTGGGGAGCAAGGTGAGCTCCCATCTGTCAGCTCCAGCTTCCCTTGCAGGGACATGAGACAAACCTCCCACAGGATAGTAAAACATCCAGGTGTCCCCTGGGCAACATCCTTACAGACGGCCAATTCTCTCACACCAAAGCAACTTGAAGTTTCTCATGTTGTTCCTGACATGAAACCTTGGGCAAATAAAACTCTTTCATCCACTAAGGAGAACAAACTACCCCTGAGCAAATCTTGCCAAGAAAATCATATGATAGCATTGCCTCATAAGACAGAAACTACTAGAAAGCACAAAGAAATGATTCGTTGCCTGTTTCGTGACATCCATATGGTTAAGAGTAATCACTGAACCAGATTCTTCTGATTTAAATAGCTCCTTCACCAGCTCCTGGATACCCACTTGTGATTATAAGAGGAGAAGCCAAAAAACTCACCGACTTTCATGGAAGTGACTAATGATCAGCTATAGATTTTTCTTAATGCTTGATTTCTGGGCCATTAACTCTGTTCATTCTGTCACTAACAATAACTAGAGAATGTCCCATTCCACCCTCCTCAGCTGTTGACTGTTGGTAGCGCAGTGGGGGAATGTACCATCTCATAGCTGACTAATCAGTTTGTAGCAGATTAATTAATATAAATACTATGGCATATCAGTGTGGGTAATTTTTGGCATTGCTCCTTGAATATAATGTTTCATTAAATAACACACAACTGAATCAGATCCAGATGGGAAAGAATCAAGCCCAATGACATCTAGACAACTGATTTGTACTAGAATTTCACAGTGAGTGAGGACAGATTGGTATTTACCAGCCTGTAACTTATTGTGGTGTGCATCAGAGGCCTACTCATATTACATATGTAATTCTAGCACTTTGCAGCCGTGGTTCCATCTTATTGAACCTCACTGAACCATCAGAGTTGTCTGGCTGACAATTGGAAATGCTCATTCCTAAACTGGAAGTCACAGCTTTCCACAAGAGATAATTATGGCAGTAAAAGTGGCCTCAATGCACCATGATGGGATAGTGTGAATGTGCTCTAATAGGTAAGCAAAAGGCTTGGTCAAAACAATTTCATTATTCACCTGCTCTCAAAGACGTGTGGGAGGTTCCCCCACTACTTGGCAAGATAGTACTGACAACTGCATAGGTATATCAACTGGTACTTGATTCCATGGCAAGTTGTTACTAGGCAGATGGTAACCTGTATTCATATAGCAATTTTCTTCATTTCTTTTATTGGGTTTCTTGGAGGCTGTAGTCAAAGAAAGCAGGTAGCCAAAGAGGTCTTAGCTGTGGTATCATTCCAAAGCCCTGCCTTACAGCCCTGTTGTCTCAAATGTTATTTAATATGCTCCTAAACCATTAATATGGTCACAAACACAGATTCTTTAAGCAATCAAAACTAAGATTTTTTTCACAGAAAGGACAGAGTATCTTTAATTAATATTCTGCCAATTATCTTTGTTTGCATATTAACCACTTTTTATTATCTTTGTTTGCATATTAACCACTCTTTTTAGATTAAGTCTACTTCCTTAGATGCATTAAGGAGGTAAACTAAAGGTACATCTGTGCAGTGGAATTAATGCAGTTTGACACCACTTTAACTGCCATGGCAAGGAACCCCTGGTGGTGCAATGGGTTAAACCCTTGTGCTGGCAGGACTGAAGACCAACAGGTTGGAGGTTCAAATCCGGGGAAAGAGAGGGTGAGTTCCCTCTGTCAGCTCCAGCTCTCCATGTGGAGACATGAGAGAAGCCTCCCACAAGGATGGTAAAACATCAAAGCATCTGGGCATCCCCTGGACAACGTCCTTTCAGACGGCCAATTCTCCCACACCAGAAGCAACTTGCAGTTTCTCAAGTCGCTCCTCACATGAAAAAAATTGCCATGGCTCAATGCTGAGGAATCATGGGAGTTATAGTTTGATGATGTACTAGTACTCTTTGGCAGATAAAGCTAAAGGCCTTAGAAGCTGCAACTCTCATAATTCCATAGCACTGGGACATGGCAGTTAAAAGTGCTATCACGCCGCATTAATTCTACAGTGTAGATGCACTCTGAATCTATGGAAGCTGATATCACCAACTTCATTCCCTCATTTGTCGCTAAGGTACTACAAGATCCTTTTGCATACAGCTATTCTCCAAACTATCCAGAATTCTGCCCTCAAGGAAAATGTAAGAAAGAGAAAAGCAGCTGAGTGCTTGTCCTCAGAGCTTCTGAATGGGCAAAGGGAATGGGAGTCCCAGGAAGGGAAAAACCTATCTGTACTGACACAAAGCAGTGCCAGGGAAGGCAAGGAACAAAGGAGAGAGATCTTAATATTTTGCTCAACATACAAAAATACTTAAGGCTTACTTGTCTTTTAGAAACACTGATTAATGCTTGAGCCCTAATCAGAGTGCTGCAACACTGAAAAACTGGGAGGATCTCATTTTATAGCATCTAAAATTAATAACACATTCCCCTAATCAATGTTAAATTTTAAATTGCAGCATTTAAAACTCTATTTATTACAATTCACTGTTGGAATTCTTCTAAAATTAGCACCAGCATCAATTAGGGTAGAGAGAATAGAGGGAAATATATTTTCCCCTGGTTATTTCAAAGGGTTTAGAGTTTAATAGGGTCATTTAAAATGAAATCCGAGACCTGAACAGTGTTTGTAATGGAAATCTACATCTAAAAACAATCTTGGCCAAATACCAGAAAGCCAAGGTGAAAACACAGTCATTCCACTGAAATTAGCAATTTTTGCTACTTACCATCATCAATAAGGCATAGCTTACATTTGCACTAGAATGAACCCTATTATGTTAGGCTGTAATAAATTTGCCATGGAGGCACAAAGATCTGGATTAAACTGGAGCTGTTTGATATCTCTTTAAACTAGATTGATATGTTCTTGAGCTTTGAAATAACAGCTAAACATATATTTATTCATTTGCTGCAATATATTTACTACAGCTTTCAGTTGAGCAATAAAATCTAGAGCTTTGGAATAGCATATCATCTTATGAATGTGTAGCTAACATAATATTGTATTGTTGTTTAAAAATTGTTTTCAGAGGGAGCGACTGCAAGTGAGCACAAGGCACTCATGTCAGAACTGAAGATCCTCATCCACATTGGAAACCATCTGAATGTAGTGAACCTGTTAGGTGCCTGCACCAAACCTAATGGTAAATATTGCTGATTAACCTAGATGGCAAATGAGAGATTTGAAAAATATTAGAAGAGCTATTATTTTCTCATTCACTCTTCATGCCTGCGTCATATATCATCCCAGGGCATTTTTGATAGTATGTATGAGGAGTGTACAGTATGGAAGTCAAGCCAACACAAAGCTGCCCACTCTTTGTTAATATATTTCTTAGTATCTTGATAAGAATACGTTTTCTTTCTTTTTCAGGTCCACTTATGGTTATTGTTGAATTTTGTAAATATGGAAATCTTTCCAACTATCTGAGGACTAAACGGGAAGGATTTAGTCCTTACAGGGTATGTGAATTACAATAATTCAAGTACCATTTTTATTGAATATCTTAAATGCTGTAATCATTTTGCAGTGAATAAAAGATGCTGAATAAGGAAAATTATAACTCCCAGTTAAAGTTGAATGAAAAGGGAAGGAGCAATCTACTATCCCTTTAAGACCAAGACTAAATCCATGCCTATAAAATAATTTGTCTGTACATGGATCCCAGTCCTCTTTGAAAACACAACATTCCTCTGGTTTCACAGTGAAGGAACTTTGGAAATGAATAATAATAATAATAACAACAACAACAACAACAACAACAACAACAAAAACTTCGACTTGTGATTTTGTGATTAAAAAAATCCAGCATATATATCTCGTTTTCTGTGTCCTACTGTGTTTTTGTGTCAGTATAATAATAATAAAATTTATTTATATTTGGCCCTATCTCCCCTGGGGGACTCAGGGTGGATTCCAACAAACAAAAAGGCAAACATTTAATGACAATAAGTACAAATATAATAACCCAGAATACCCCATATAAAAGACATCTTAAAGTATAGCTTAAATAAAATGTAATCTATCAAAAATTATAACTAACATAAAACATCAACATAAAAAATTACTATAAAGTTTCTAAGATATTTTTGCAATGTGTATTCTGTGTCCAAATCAGGACAAGAGTGGAATCAGGGGTAGGGTGAGACAGACTGGGGAATAATTACCTTGATATCCTTGTCCAGCAAGTGAGCTGTCACCATTTTTTTACATTCAGAGTTTGTATGTAGATAACCACATATTAATTTATTCAAGGGTCTGACATTCTGTGTTCACTGGGTGTATATGTTGCATGTTATTAAACTCAACAGAAATTTAATCCCACACTTTATTAAAAACGTCTTAGATCAGGTCGTACTTCTAAACCCATTTACATTCAGTATATGTATGGCTTACACATGTATATACCACTTACAAAGACATGAAACTACAACAGGATTCATGTAATTATTTTCTGTACATAAAATGCTGTTTTCTGTGCAAAACAACCATATGTAAATTTTGCACAGAAAATGTTCAAGACTGAAAAGATTCTAGCCAGTCCAGGATTCTTTTCCTCTGGGATGCTCAACAATTGAAAGGTGTGCTTTTTAATGTTTTTTTTGAATATTTGTGGATTTTTCCCCAACTCCTACAGAAGAAACAGGCCAACACTATGGCTGGTGTCACTATTTTTCTCCTAGGAGTTTAGCAATTGCCCATTCCAACTACCATCAGGTCTGGATGTAGCACATGTTTAAATGTCAGTTTGCTGGGGAACAACAGAGCACAGAGGCTGCTCATTTCACATCAGCTGGTTTGCTCCTGTGGGGAGCAGGATGCTGAAATAGGTGGGCATTTGTTGAATATCCCTCTTATATTCACCATATGTCTTAGAGTTCTGTGGTAGATGAGGTACAAATACATGGATTCATCACTGAATTTCCTCTTGCAAAATGTGGCTTATAGTTCTGGTTCACTGAACCTAAAGCACAACATCTCATGGTAACCTTTATGGTTTGGCCTGCTTCCTAGGAAAAATCTCCAAGATTGCGAATCCAGGTTCGTTCCATTGTGGAATCAGTAAGAGCAGACAGGCGAAGTCGATCTGGTACCAGTGACAGCACAATCCTTAACAGACTCCTAATGAACAAGAGCCAAGCATCAGTACCACCGCCACCTCCTCTCATGCAAGAAGGTAGCTATCCAGTTCTTCCCTTTAGTTTTCAGAAGGAAAGTGCCTTCCAGAGAATATGAACATAAAGTTATTGAGATCTTTTTTAATAAGTGCTTTCTACTCATAAGTGTGGTCCATGTTTAAATCAATAATGTTCTCTTTCATTCCAGAACTAGAAGTGGGAAGAAGTTCAAGTAACCAAGAAAGAATGCAAGGTTGAGGGCCCTTCCAAACAGGCCCTGTATCACAGGATCTGATCCGAGTTTTTCTTCTTTAAAGTGGATTATATGAGTCTGCACTTCCAGATAATCTGAGATAAACAGAAAATCTGGAATCAGATCCTGGGATATAGGGCCTATCTGGAAGGGCTCTGAGAGGACTAAATTTTGTTTCTCAGCACTATTAGCCAGAACAAAAAGTGAAAGAGAACACAAAAGCTTGTGCTGTATTTACTGAGAGTTGCATCCTACTTCCCAAGTCTTGAACACCAGTTCTGGGACTTCAACTTCAGCAGACCATCTCAAATGATCATATATTGTGTACATCATGGGTGCTTTCTTGCTTTGCTTTAAATTAAATTTTGTGAGCTGGAATTTTTATTAAGGGGTATGACTAATAAAACTGGTTCCCTGGGCATGAAGCTAATATTCAAAAAGTCATGGGATCTGAAGAGCTTGGAAATGTTGCTTTTGGAATGTTGCACCCAGAGCAAGAAATTCTTAAGGCGTTATATTCCTTAATAGTTACTTTTCCAAGGTACAGTATCATACAATGGACTGTATAGTACAACACCTTAAAGAGCAGCATTTAAAAAAAATTATCTAATCTAGGTGCTGAGTAACAAATAGAAGTAGAAAGGTACAAAACATATATGTATCAGTGCTCATTAAAAAATGAAGTAGACTTAAGTCTATGAAAGCTTGCGCTACCAACTTCCTTCTCTTAGTCTCAAAGTTGCTACAAGATCCCTTTGTATACTATCGAGTTATGGTGAGCCCATGAATGTAATAGGATTTTCTTAGACAAGGAATACTCAGTACTGGTGTGCCAGTTCCTTTTTCTGAAATGAAGCCTGCAGCACCAGGCATACATCATACTGATTTTTTCACCAGGAAACAGATGCATAACTCCCCACAGGCACGTTCCAATCTCAATCTTGGTGTCCTGCTATATATATCACATCTGTCTCACATTAATTTAACAACTCTTGACCAATGTCAAGCACCACTTTTCAGTTTGTGCAAAAGCAATATCTACTGCAGGGAGACTTGGTAACCTATAAAGACTCGGGTTGTACTCTGGTTTCTCTTTAGAGTGTATAAATCTTTCACTTTTTGCTTATATAGTTTCAGGTTGTGCTTACAGAAACACAAATAATAAATAGTAGACAATTATAGTCCAACGCAAAGACCATTGAGATCTCTTGAATTTAGCATATTTAACTGTGCCCTGGATTATGTCTAGTTTCCCCACTACTCTCTTTACATAGCCAGTAAATCTTCATGGAACATCCTCAAGAAAAGGGAAACCATTTCCATATGAAAGTCACATTTTTTCTGTTACAAACTTTAAGAATATAACCTTATACTTGCATGTTTGTACAGTGGATGATTTGTGGCAGAGCCCTCTGACAATGGAAGATCTGATCTGCTACAGCTTCCAGGTGGCCCGTGGTATGGAGTTTCTTGCTTCCAGAAAGGTGACTTACTTCATTGATATATCCTGACATGCATTTTTTGAGGGTTAAAATTGGGAGGACACGATGTAGGTACATAAAATTCTTCATGGTGTGGAGAAGGCAAATATGAAAAAGGTGGAACTAAAGAGCATTCTATCAAATTAGATGACCGCATCACAGTCTACGAACCCACACGATCACTCCGGTCATCAGGAGAGGCCCTGCTCGTGATCCCACCCGCGTCACAGGCGCGTTTGGTGGGGACGCGAGACAGGGCCTTCTCTGTGGTGGCCCCCCGCCTCTGGAATGCCCTCCCGAAAGATCTCAGACAGGCCCCTACCCTGGCGGTTTTCAGAAAGAACCTGAAAACCTGGCTGTTCCAACGTGCCTTCTCAGATTAGGAACCCCACTACCAAAGCCCAGAAGCACTTTAGTAGAGTCAAGATCACCCTCACCGCACACTGCACCTATATTTTAACCCCATATCCCTCCGACACTTCAGCCCTTTTAATCCTGTACCCTACTCCGGCCGGCTCAGTTTTAATAATGTCCTGTTGTATTGCTATTGTTATTGTTTTCTGCTTTAACTGTTTTATTTGCTATGTATTGTATTGTTGTATTGTGTTGGGCTCCGACCTGTTGTAAGCCGCATCGAATCCCTTGGGAGATGATAGCGGGGTACAAATAAAGTTATAATAATAATAATAATAAATTGAATCCAGAATAGGCAAAATGAAGTATTTCCTAATCAAGTACCCATAATAAAGGGTGATAAGTCTGTCAGTGGCCACAATGACTATTTAGAGCCCAGAGTTCCAGGAACAACACCCAGTGTACTAATAGAAAACCAAGACTTAAATCCAACTGTTAAGTGAATGAGAACTTGTAAAGTCATCACTTATGTAAATGTCATTGACTGAGTAAGCCTACTATAGTTGAGATTAACAACTGATTCAGGCCTCATTCTTCTGCCATGAATGTAGATATAATCAAAATCATGAATGTGGATAGAATTCATATACAAGAATGTAATATCTGCAGAACTGGAGAAACCTAAGGCTTATAGAAGTATCAGAATAATGTAAGGGAGAATCATTTGAGGGACATATCCTAAAACGAATCAAGTCCCACTGAGACTGAACCATGTTCATAGATGAAGGGATGCTGTTTGTTGGAAAAGAGAAAGAAAAATAGGAGATGTATGCCTTACCTGTGCCACTGACATTCTGTCACTAGAGGGAAACAGTGGAAGGCTCTGCTTTCATGCATCACATGGACAAACTGCCTAGATATTTTTGATTAAGCAGAACTTTCCTTACATTTTCCTCAAATAGGAAGGCTTGTATGCAATAAGTTGGGTTAGCTGCTTTCTCAAAAGGCACTGTTGCTTATGGTACGCAAAAAAGACCTGGATAAAATGACTTTAAAGCAGCGATAGGAATTATGCTACCCTCCAGATATTGTTGGGTTGCAATTTCCAGCTTTTTGCACAATTAGTTAAACTTGTTATGGATAATGGGAGTTGTACACCAATAATACCTGCAGGGCTGTATAATTCCCACCCCTACCCTAGAGGAAATACGTAGGTACTGGTGGTCATAGTATTAGTATGCTGTTTTACGTACTCTTTTTAGAGGAAAGATGTGAAAGTGATTTCTGCATATATTTTTCATATTTTTTGTTCCTACCACTGGAATCAATTTTCAGGAATGTTTTTTGTCTCTCCATTCCTTCCCTGGTCTCATTTCCCTTTAGTGCATCCACAGAGATTTGGCAGCTCGTAACATCTTGCTATCAGAAAACAATGTGGTGAAGATCTGTGACTTTGGTCTCGCCCGGGATATTTACAAGGACCCTGACTATGTCAGGAAGGGCAGTGTGAGTTACAGGCTATGTATATAAACAAATGGCAATTGCTTTTAGAACTCTGTAGTTATCTAGCACTCTGCAATCAGGTACATGTTTAGCATCCCTTATCTTGAACTCCAAAATCTGAAACCGCCCATATGGTTGGCTGATATTGTGACACTTTTGCTTTCCCATGGCTCAATGTACACAAACTTAGTTTCATACACAAATGTTTAAATTGCCTTCAGGCTATGTGTACAAGGTGTATATGAGACATAAATAAATTTTATTTTTAGACTTGGGTCCCATCTCCAAGATATCTCTATGTTCAAATGCAAATATTCAAACATCTGAAAAACAAAAATAAAATCCAAGCTGTTTATTATCTAAGCATTTCAGATAAGAGATAGTTAACCTGTATTTGCATAGCAGCCATTATAATGCAAGGGGAAAGTTTACAATCTGTTTATTATCTAAGCATTTCAGATAAGAGATAGTTAACCTGTATTTGCATAGCAGCCATTATAATGCAAGGGGAAAGTTTACAATCTGTTCTACACAACGCAGGAATGAAATAAAGAAACACATTGTCTAATGCACTTGTCTGGCACAAAATACAAATGTTATTTGTATAAAAATTGGACAATGTAAACCAGGGATAGAAAAGTTGTAGTGCTATAGATGTTATTAAACCATGCCTTCTGCCACTTGAGTCCATTGGCTTTACTGGAGTAATGCTTTGGAAATGTAGGTCTGTCTACAACTGAAGGGAAGACAGTTCCCCACTCATAGTATAAACCTTTAGTGCTGCCAATTATACCATATGGCTATAAAATGTAACCTATAATCTTTAGTAATCAACATGGTTTCCTTGCCAAAAAATATTTTCACACATCTGATGTTTAGCATCACTGATATGCAATCCCCAAATGAAATTATAGTTTGCGTTGTCTCACTATTGGTAAACAGTAAACAATAGAAACACTGAAAGTGGCATATAATTTTATTTATCTCCTTCAAAACTGTTTTGAATCAGTCACTAAAACCAATAAGCCTGACTTTTAAAAAAATATCTGTCCTGAAGTGCACATCATCAGAGTTGGATTTCCTGATTTGTTTGATATTTATCCAATAATTTTGAGGTAAAACTTTTGCCAATGTTCAGCTTTCTATCTGTTCTGGAAATTCGTTAGTTTCACTAACATCTAGGTAGATTGATAATACCAGACTGCAGCTGTTCCAAAGCAGACATTCCTTGCTTATCTCATTGGGTGTCTGCCTCTCTTAGCTACTATTGGATGACTGGAGACTTTCCTTTGGCTCTTTCCCCACCTTTAGTTGCTATTAGGGAATTTTTGTTGCCATAATGTTTTCCCTGACCTGTAACTTCCATGCAAATCTATTTCTGTCATGTAGGCTCGTCTTCCCCTAAAGTGGATGGCTCCAGAAAGCATCTTTGATAAAGTCTACACCACCCAAAGTGACGTCTGGTCCTTTGGAGTCCTCCTGTGGGAGATCTTCTCTTTAGGTGAGTAGTGAACAGTTGGGCTTTCTGGTGGAACCCTTATATTTTTATGAAACTGGGTTGCTGCAAGAATCCCCTAAATTGGCTTGTTTTCCCAGCACCTTTATATATGCTGCTCTAACTCAACTACAGATGTTCTGCTATTGAAAGACAGAGTCACATTAGTCCATTTCAGCATAACAGAAAAGATATAACTGTTTCCAGCACATTGTACAAATTGAAATATCTGTTGACATCCCAATTATTAAATAATCTACTCCAATTTTGTTGCAAAATTTTGCTGGTCCTGTACCAACCTGTATCAACAAACTAGAGTCAATATTTTTCTTCACTTGTTGTGTTTATCCCCCCATCTTGGCTTTGTATGTAAAATGTATCTCCCACCTTTGTCCCTCTACTCTTATGGCCAGGCTTGGTTGGTGGGAATGAGAGAGCAACCCTTCCTTCTTGGTGGCTGCCCCTCGACTCTGGAACTCCTTTCTTCCCAGGGAAGCCAGAATGGCACCCTCCCTGCTGTCCTTCCAGTGACAGGCTTTAAAAAAAGAAGATTTTTAGGAGCAAGTCAGGGGTGCTGTGGTTTTTAGCTTTGAATGCATTTTGATGGATTTTAACTGTGAGTTTTAATACTGCTATGTTTAATTCTGCTTTATTGTTTTTATATTTGTATATTGTCATACTTGTAATTACAAGCCACTTTGAGTCTCCTTTGGGAGAGATAAAGTGGGGTACAAATAAACATAAACATAATAACAACAACAACAACAACAACAACAGCTGGTGGGATCACAAGCTGAAAAAGTTACAGAAAATGAACCCGTCAAACTACTTTGGGACTTCCGAATTCAGACTGACAGAGTTTGGAGCACAATACTGAGATTCTGCATGGGACACATAGCTACAGTGTCATAGCTATAAAATCATAGAGTTGGAAGAGATCTCGTGGGCCATCCAGTCCAACCCCCTGCCAAGAAGCAGGAAAATAGCATTCAAAGCACACTCAACAGATGGCCATCCAGCCTCTGTTTAAAAGCCTCTAAAGAAGGAACCTCCAACACACTCGGGGGCAGAGAGTTCCCCTGCTGAACAGCTCTCATAGTCAGAAAGTTCTTCCTGATGTTCAGGTGGAATTTCCTTTCATGTAGTTTGAATCCATGGCTCCACGTCCTAGTCTCCAGGGCAGCAGAAAACAAGGCTGCTCCCTTCTCCCTGTGACTTCCCCTCACATATTTATACATGGCCTTCATCATGTCTCCTCTCAGCCTTCTCTTCTGAAGACTAAACATGCCCAGCTCTGACTCAGGTTCCAATCTCCTAAAACCCACCTTAAAAACCATAGAGAGGAAAAGAGTTCTGTGGATGGTGAGTGGGGTGCTGAAGGATGATAGGCCCAGCCCAATCTTACCAGTGAGTCATGGTGTGCCAAGCAGAATCAGGATCCCTGTGAGGTCTTAATGCAACTCCTCATTGCACAACAACTTTCTGGCAGGCTGGGTCAGATGTGGCATCCCTCCCTGTCCCACTCAGCAATGCTGCCAGAGTCCTTAGCTTGGTCTGACTTTCAAGGTAGTGTTTAGGGGCATTTTCAGTGATGGCAATAATGTCACATTTGTAAATGTGAATATGAAACAGTTCCAAGGTTGTAAGTCTATTTTACAACATCATAACTGCCTGACAAGATGCCAACATCAATTTATATTCTGTCTTTCTCCTGGCATGGGACCCAAAGAGGCTTCCAACAATTTGAACAAAGTTCAGCTAAAATCTTACTTTACATAAGTTAAGTGACAATTTAACAATCAACTCTGTTGAAAAGTACATAGTTAAAATGATTTAAAGTGCAGCTAAAATACAGTTTAAAAGATGAAAAGAATTGTCAATATTGTTTTTGCTGTCCCACATAACCAATTATATGGAAGCGTTCTTGCTTTACTCACTCCACGTACACATGGCCTGACACTTTATGGATTATCTTCTTCAGGTGCCTCCCCATATCCTGGAGTGCAAATCAATGAGGAATTTTGCCAAAGACTGAAAGATGGCACTAGGATGAGAGCTCCAGAATATGCCACTGCAGAAATGTGAGTGAAAGCAGATTGCAAACAGCCAATAATTTTAAAACACCAATAACAACAGACAACCAAATGTATATCCAGAAAAAGTGAGATTGCACAATCCCAATGCATTCATTTACTTCTGGAATAAAATTGCATTCAATTCCTTCTGGTGCTCAGTTATAGTATGCAGCCTAAAAACTTGTCTTTTATGTAGAAAGGGTCTCTCATTTTTGTTTCAGCAGCTATTTTTGATTGATAAGGAATAAAGAAGCTGATTGCTTTGCATACAGACCTATATTTGTTCTTGGCAGTTACCGTATAATGCTGAGCTGTTGGTATGGAGATCCTAAGGAGAGGCCAACATTTTCTGACTTGGTGGAGATCCTGGGGGACCTTCTTCAGGAAAATGTCCACCATGTGAGTCCCCATTCGTTATCACTTCATGGAAATCATCTGCAATAGCCATCTCAATAGTTATTTTTCTGTGTTGAATTGTTAAGTAGAGATTTAGATCTGAGATCATGGAAAAGTTTCTGTTGTACAGTCAAAAACAGTTCTGGTGATGTTATTAGGGCATTCCTTTTTATCAGCTTCTATAGCTGGTATGCATACACTATATTCATATATTACATGCATTTTAAGGGTATTTGCAAGCAAGGAGCCAGGTGAATGACTTTGATGTGATGACTGCATTGAAGCAAATAAGGCTTCCTCACAAAGAAGTCAAATATCAGCATTTAAATAGGAACTAAAAGCAAAAGCAGGATCTTCATTTTATTGTTGCAGTCTATTCAGCACCATTGAGTTAGAAGGAACCAAGAGAAAGACTGTCAGTGCTTCTGCCTTGTTAACAGATCTTTGAACCCCAAGACAATAGTTTTTTAACAAAAGGAAGTGAATGGAAGTAACTTTCTGTTCACAAGTACATGGTGGTCAAGCAATGACCTGTGGACAAGTGGGAAAATAGTTCAGGATGATTCGGGAAAAGCTTCTAATGATTAAAACTAAAAGACCTGATTGTCTACTATCAGTCTGATTTAGAATGAAAGAGCCAGAGTCTGCCAAACTTCAAGCAATTTCAACCAAAGAGGAAATGCCCAGACTATATCACCACTACACTCAGAATGAGATCCTCAGTTGTAAAGTACCAAGTTTTGATAATTCATTGAAAAATTAGTGTTTTTTTCATGTCAGGAGCAACTTGAGAAACTGCAAGTCGCTTCTGATGTGAGAGATATAGCCATCTGCAATGACATTGCCAAGGGAATGCCCAGATGTTTGATGTTTTACCACCCTTATGGGAGGCTTCGCTCATGTCCCCGCATGGGGAGCTGGAGCTGACAGAGGGAGCTCAACCTGCAGTTTCCAGATTCAAAGGGCTGACTTGTTGGTCAACAAGTCCTGCCAGCACAAGGGTTTAACCCATTGCACCATCAGAGGCTTTAAAAAATAGGGATATCAGGGTAGAATTTCACCAGACCAAAACTAAGACATCAGAAATCACATTGCATAAGATCATCTATTGCTATCTTGAAGTCTGTTAGTCACGCGTGTACACACACACTTTTAAAAAAATAATTATTGCCCACTGCCCCAACAGTACAGCTCAGTCATCCCAGATGGAGACTTTTCTACCTATGACTTTAGGAAGGAAGCAAAATGAATTTTTCATGACAGCTCAAGATTTTCATGTTGTTACACATATAGGATAGAATCATCTTTATTATTTGGCATCTGGCACTCTTTATGCTAGCATTTCAAGTATCTTTCAACTGAGTAAAATCTAGCATATGCATTTGATTATAGTCAAGTCCTGCCAATAAAAGCTGTAAATTTGACAAGGCTTTCAAATGAACAAAGCCTTGTTGTTGAGTTTTGTGTGTGTGTGAAATATGTTACCAAATTCAATTTTATTTTTAGTGGAGCCTTTCCATTTCCATTTCCCTTTCCTTTTTTTTTTTTTTTTTTTACTACTTATGTGATTAGGATTGTAGCCTGAAATTAGAAGCTGTCTCTATAAATCATATGTCCTTGTGTGTTTGTGGGTTGTACTCTTGGACCTGTATAACACAATACAGTAGAGTCTTACTTATCCAAACTTCACTCATCCAATGTTCTGTATTATCCAATGCAGTCTGCCTCCCACCCAGATCCACAGCTATTTCAATGCATTGCAATGTTTTGGTGCTAAATTCATAAATACAGTAATTACTACATAACATTACTGTGTATTGAACTGCTTTTTTCTGTCCATTTGTTGTAAAACATTATGTTTTGGTGCATAATTTGTAAAATCATAACGCAATTTGACTTTTGATAGGCTTTTCCTTAATCCCTACTTATTATACCACATTTTCGCTTATCCAATGTTCTGCCGGCCCATTTATGTTGGATAAGCGAGACTTTATTGTATATTAAACCACGAGGGCTTAAAACAGACTGCAGAGAGTTAAGTGGGGCTAAAAGATAGCAGAGGGTGGCCTTGTCCATGTATCCAAATGAAGTAGAGCATTTTATATCATTTTCTAGGTTAAATAGCATTTGTTTGATGTGTCTTTTCATGAAACCCCTCATAAGCATGCATCTACCCAATTATTCATAGCATCCATTAGTTCTACAAAAATGTTTGACTGGTTTTTCCCAAAAAAGTAGAACAGAGACCATGGGAAAACTGCATGCACCTGCACTGTTGCTGCTTTCTATTTGTGAAGCTTTCTATTATTTATAAACATTTATCTACATTGCCACCAGGAGGGGAAGGATTATATCCCATTGAATGACTCTCAGAGCTCTGAAGATGATGGCTTCTCGCAGGTGGCTTCCTCTATCCAGCAGAACTCTGATGAAGAGGAATTTGACACGAGGATACATTGTCACAATATAGCAGCGAGGTAAGTCCCCGCGGACTCCTAGAAAATATAATGGGGGGAAAGCCTAGTCCAGAGCCAGCCAGTAAATGTCCAAGGAGTGACTTTCAGATGAGAATACATTCAGACCACGCTGCTCCTGTGCTGCAAAGCAGTATGTCACAGCTAAGCTAATTTGTCTGAAAAGAATAATGTAAAGGGAAAACTCCTTCACCTGAAGGGTATGCCTAACAATAGTTCCTTTCACTTGTTAATTGCTGTTTAATCATCTTCAACCTAAGGCATGAATGAGAGACCTCCAAGTCACCTTGCCATCAATAGCCTGCTCAGGTCTTGCAGACTCAGGGCCATGGCCTCCTTGTTGAAGTCCACCCACCTATTATGCGGTCTTCCTCTTTTCTTACTGCTATTGTACTAAGCATAATTGCCTTTTCTAGTGAGTCATGTCTTCTATTTAACTGTTGCCAAAGTATCATAATCACAGTTTAGTCATCTTGGCTACTTAGAAGAGTTCAGGCTTGATTTGCCCTAGGACTCATTTACTTGTCTTTTTTAGCAGTCCGCAGTATCCTTATAACTCTTCTCCAGGACCACATTTCAAATCAGCTGGCTTTCTTCCTAACAGTTTTTTCCACTGCCTTGTATTCACAACTACACATAAAGATGGAAATATGATGGCATGAACAATTCTGATTTTAGTATTCAATGATTTCCTGACTTACCGGTTACTTCTATTCCCTCTTGCAGATACTATAACTGTGTATCATTCCCCGGCTGTTTGACTGGTGGGAATCAGATAAGGTGTCCATCTAGAATAAAGACATTTGAAGAATTTCCTATGACACAAACTATGTATAAAGTACATCCCGTGAGTAAATCAAGGTTTCAGATTGGGGGTTGGGGTTGGGTGGTTGTTTGATACCATGCCTTTCTCCTGTAGGGAGATTGATTGATGTATTACCCAGCCTTTCTTCCAAAATGAGTGTTAAGTTGCAACTTAGCTTCTGTCTTTCCCACAACTTCTCTCTCCCAAGCTCCAGTCTTCCACAGAAATATTGCCTAGAGGCTATGAAAAGACCATTCAATTTCCTCTCCGATCCCGACATCTTCCCACAGCCTCTTGTTGGGATTGGGATTTAAAGGGAGTGAAAGTTGCTGTAGAGAAATACAAGCTAGATTGTCAGCTGCCAAACATCTTCAACTTTTCCTCTTTCACAACTTCCTTCCACAGCACCCTCCCCCACAATCTTTTGCAAAATTTCTGGCTGGAGACTGTGGGTCTCAAACGGGAGCTGTCATCTTTCCATGAGCTTCCCTCCTCACCCTTCAGTTGGTTTGACAGTTGTAATGTCTTCGTAACTGATTATTTCTGCATAGCTTTGGGGCTGGAGGAGGGAAAGGGAAGGAAAGTTACAGAGAAGCACTACTCAGCAAATGACAGCTGGAAAAGCTGTGTACTCTTCAATGAAAGAAACAGAATTTCCAGAAAAAGCTGCACAGCTTTCTGTCATCTCAGGGGAAAAAAACTTTCCTGCACCTTTGAACAGCATAGGAAGAAAATAAATTGATTTTTCCCAACACCCATTGAGATGGCACTCTTTCTAGTTGGGACAGCTGTTCTCCCGATAGCCTATCAAATAATTGCTTGGCAGACTGTTAAGAGTTTGATTTGGGTGGGGAAGAAGGCACATGAGAAGAGTTAATTTTGTGCCTCCTCTCCTTGGGTAAATCACATGTCACTGATGAAATTATCTCGCTTGCATAGAAAGAAGGAGCTCAAACCTCCCTGCCCTAAAACTGGGGAGGGAAGTCTTTGTATCTACGTGTGTCTTTACTTGTTTGTTATCACTTCTGTGCATATATGGCAGAGGCTCCTGATCCAGCAACCATTGTCCAGGAGGCCCTTGGGGCAAGACGTCTGCCCACCCTGTTGTGATCTAAAGGTCACAAAGTACAGTTGGCTTTAGAATAGGAATTTCTCTGCATGGGAAAAGCACAAACCTCATCCCCCACACACAATTTTATAACTGCTCACTAATAACATGCCTGCCATGCTGAAAGGCATGTTTGGAGAGAAAGAAAGGGACTTAATTCATCATGCCCTCCTCTCAGTTCCCACCACTTTTGATCTCCCCTACTAACATATCTGCTTATAATTTTTGTTCATTGCAAGGTTTATTTGTAGTTAGAACATTTCAAAATACGTTCTCAACAAAGCTGGCTCTTCCAATGGTGGATTAATCTGTCTATTTCATTTTCTGTCATGTTAACATATTTAGCCCCAAGTACATATATATTCCATCCCATTTCTGTAGGTCTTTGCAAAATATTTTTTTCAAATTGACAAAGAATTGTGTGAAAAATTCCATACATATTTTTGCATATATCCATTCTATTTAGTATATACATTTTTGTAATTTCCTTTACTATATGGTTTTATGGACCTTATATCCCCTGTGATGTGTATTTTTATACATATGTTTTGATAAATCAGCTGCTTCATAGAATTTGGAGAAGTACAAGAACTGGAATGCATACCAACTTAGGTACTGGCTCAGAAAAAAAACAAATTAGGCCCATTAGTGTTGAAATGAGATCCAAATGAATTTTTCTCTATCCCTTGGTGCTTTTAACACTTCACACTTCTGTTTTCTTTTCAGGATAATCAGACAGACAGCGGAATGGTTTTGGCATCTGAGGAGTTTGAGAGAATAGAAAATAGACACAGAAAAGAAGGTGCTTCCAGGTACTTCATTACCTAGCTCTCTTATCTGTGTCTCACAGCCTTTAGCAGCAGACAATATACGGCAAGAAATCTCACTGCAGCCTTCTCTAAATGTGCTGGGAAGACAGAAATGCAAGCACAGTCATCCTCCTGTAACCTGCTGCTGGCAGCAGCATTCCTGAAGCCATTTGTAACAAAGAGATTTGATCAAGCTTAATGGCTTTTGAGTGGAGCCCTTGAATCAGGTGCAAGGGCAGAAAAGGGGAAAGGTTTTTACACTGTCATAAAATACGGCAGGCAATAAGGGAATCTCATGAAACAAATGTAGCTTTCTGTGAAGAAAACACTTCCTTTGAGGAATGCCCACATGTTCCCAATTGCCAAACTTCAAAATATTGTGCTTGGGAAACAGTAATCAGACTTTTGTAATGCTGTCTGATGTGCATCTGTAATCTGCACAAGACAGTCAGTGTAGTGCAGTGGTTTGAGCATTGGATTAAAACTCTGGAGATTGGGGTTTGAATCCCTGCTCAGACATAAAACTCACTGGGTGTTACCTTGGGTGTCACACTCTCTCAGACTCAAAGGAAGGCTATATCTCTTGTGGAAAAAAAATCATAGAATCATAGAGTTGGAAGAAACTTTGTGGGCCATCCAGTCCAACCCCTGCCAAGAAGCAGGAAAATCACATTCAAAGTACCCACAACAAATGGCCTTCCAGCCTCTGTTTAAAAGCCTCCAAAGAAGGAGCCTCCACCATAATCCAGAACAGAAAGTTCCACTGCTGAACAGATCTCACAGTTAAGAAGTTCTTCCTAATGTTCAGGTGAAATCTCCTTTCCTGTAATTTGAAGCCATTGTTCTGCATCCTAGTCTGCAGGGCAGCGGAAAACAAGCTTACTCCTTCCTTCTTTTGACTTTCCCTCAAATATTTATACATGGCCATCATATCTTCTCTCAGCTTTCTCTTCTGCAGACCCTTGATCATTTTAGTCACCCTCTTCTGTACACATTCCAGCTTGTTAACATCTCCCTTAATTTTGGGGTCCAGAATTGGACACCTTATTCCAGGTATATATCTTGCCAAGAAATCCCTGTGAAAGGGTAACCATACGTCAGAAATTACTCGAAGGCACACAGTTGCCACAACAAGAACAATATGCATGTAAAAGACAGTGAAATAGCCAGTAATAAAAATATTCTCAACTCCTAACAAACTGCATTAATTGGATCTTTTAAACTTTAAAAAAACCTTACTGGACAAAGATAGGCTACATTACATCTATTTTGGAAGGCAGAAGTAGACCACACCCCTAACCAATGATGATGACCAAAGTGGCTGGCACTAATCAAGCTGGGATGACACTAGGCAAGCTGCAATTGTGCTGAATTGAAACTGCATCCAATTTAGGGATGGCAGGAATTATTTGGGAATACCTTCATCTTGGCTTAATTTTGTGCCAACACATTGGCCATGTCCCTGTGCTAGAAGAGGCTTGGATGAGACGTAACTTGACCTCCTCCCACTTCTCTGCCCCCTTTTTAAGCTTTTCTCCTGGCAGACCTCAGCTGGCAGAGAACCTCTGCCAACAGATTGCTCTCTTGGCAGATTTCTGAGATGAGCAGGCAAAAGAGGACTTTTGCCAGCAGAAGAAGCATGTGCCAAATCTTAACCCTTGCAGCCAGCAGATCTTTGCTGGTCTGTCTTTCCCATTGAAACAAGCTTAAATGTGCTTCATTTGGCTGGTTCATGCTGTTATTGTTGCTGAGCATTTCTCTCCTGTCTCCCATATCTCCAAATTATGAAATAGCAAATACTAGCAATGTTGTCTTGCTCATAGGAATGCCTCTGCTTTTTTCCTTAAAAATATACATTACAATGTATTTGGGAAATGTGTGCTTTTTCTGCACTATGGAATATCATCTCCCTGATTTGCAAAAGCTGGCAAACATGCTAAACCTCCTCATTGCCCCAGCAATAAAACTGTCACTTGCCCTCTTCCAGAAATAACGCAGTGACAGGATATTGCATTATTGCTGCAGAACTGGGGTTAATAAAATGCAGCATAACAAAGAAATTCTGGGTGATTTATCATCTGGATAGGCCTGGAGGCGAACATATACTTTTGTGTGCACAGTACATTTACTCCACAGCTCAGAAGGTATTGGGGTGGGAGGAAAGAAAGTATAGCTCTGTAAATTAAAACAGGAGAGCCAATGAGACTGTACAGAAAAATTATTTCTTCTGCGGCACATAAGCAGATATTATTAATGTAAAGATAGGCACAGCTTGTTGCCACATAAAATGCCTCCCCCTTCACATCTGCACTTTCTACTAGATTACCAAGGCATTTCTGATTTAGTTTAATTTAGTGTATTGACATTTTTATTGCTTCATATAAGCAAAATTACTCTTAAAGTAATGTAAAAGAAGAAAAATACAAAAAATTACACCATAGTATTACAAACCGACTAAAAGTATATCTTGAGAAGATTACTTAAAACCACTACTATTCTTATTCAATTTAGGAATGAAAGGCATAAATATTACAGATGCCCTGGGAAGTGGAAACATATTTGTCAAAAAATGTTATATGTCAATTAACTAATTAAACATATTTTGCAATATGAAAAACTCCCAACTTCCAAATAAAAATGACCTTTAACCAGAACCATCAATAAAACATTCAACCCAATAAAATACAAGAATCTAATAAATGTTTTAAGAAGTGCAGCTTTTCGGCCTCAGTAGCCCACAAGAAAAATCTAGGGAAAGCAAATGCCTTAAAGGCTTTTCTGAAGGGGGCTGAGGTACTCTGATGGGACCACAACTTCAAGGGTACAGCCAAAACCAAAAGCCCTCCCTTGTGCTCAGCAGGCAGGTAAATCTCATCCCAAGTGGGGCTTTACAAGTGATTTTAGGCAGGCTGGTGTGGGTGAAGCTGGGCCTTTCAGATAACTGGCAATACTCCTTCTAGCAGTTTTATGTAGATTATTAAAAACATAGCAGAGAAGACAGAGCTTTTTCGTACTCTATAACAGGCATGGCAAACTTCGTCCCTTTAGGTATTTTGGACTTCAACTTCCACAATTCCTAATAGCTGGTAGGCTGTTAGCAGTTGTGGGAGTTGAAGTCCAAAACACCCGGAGAGCTGAAGTTTGCCCGTGCCTGCTCTACAAGCTACTCGTGGGTGATTTTGAAAAATCCATAGTTTTTTTCTACCACCCCAGACCCAAGAAGTACTACACCAACTCCTCCTAGTAAACCAGATTCTAAACACATGCTTTTACTAAAGGGAGATAGAGGAATGACCTTCATCTTATCTGACATGAGACTTGTTCCCCCACCCTAAAGTTGTAAGTCTCCTGTTGTCTTGCAATAGAAAATTCTAGTGAATTTTGCCATTTTCAGGAACTGGAAACAGTCTTTAGGACTGGATGCAGTCCATGGTTTATCTCTTCCATAATAGCCTAACCAGGTGGCCCTGAAATGAATATTAAAGTCCCCAAGAACCTCAGTGCTGCACGTGAGACCACCTTTGCTATTTCTCAAGCAGAGGAGACTATTAGGCAGTGATGTGGGTATTACATCAGCAGAATCCCAGTCTGGTTTTGACCTATAAAGCTCTAAACTGTTCTGGCCCAGCTTACTTGTCAGAACGCATCTGCCTCTACATTCCATCTCACAATCTAAGATCATCCGGGGAGGCTCTGCTTTTGCTTCCGTCAACATCACAAATGCATTTGGAGGGGATGAAAGACAGGGCCTTCTCGGCTGTGGCCCCCCCCCCCCCACCTATGGAATGCACTCCCAAATGAAATAAGATCGACTCCATCCCTCCTGGCCTTCAGAAAAAATTAAAATCATGGTTTTGGGACCAGGGCCTTTGGGCAGCAGATGTAATTTGCACCATAATGGACATTGACTGGAATGGTGTTGCGGCAGATGACATTGTGACTTTGTTTTATTGTTTTAATTAATGTTATATGTATTGGTTTTAATGATTGTTTTGTATTTGATTGTGTTATATTATTGTAATTGTGATGCAGCGGTCTTGCACCGTTACTAATGTAAGCCGTCCTAAGTCCCCCTTCGGGGGTTGAGAAGAGACAGGGTACAAATGCCAGTAATAAATAAATAAATAATAATTCTCTTACATTCCCAGTCTTGTTCAGATCTGGCCAATTCCTGGGTGAGGGGCATAATTGAGCAGGGACTCAAAACCCTATAGACCAGTGGTTCTCAACCCGTGGGTTTCCAGATGTTTTGGCCTAAAACTCCCAGAAATCCTAGCCAGTTTACCAGTTGTTAGTATTTCTGGGAGTTGAAGGCCAACACATCTGGGGACCCACAGGTTGAGAACCACTTCTATAGTTCAAGATTGCCCCTAGGCTTATGAAATGCCACCCTGCTAAATGGCTTAACCTTTCTGTCATTAAGAAGCTTTCTCTGGGAGACCAGCTAGATGATTTGTTGGTCAGAACTGAGTCTCCATCTCACTTTTTCTCTCATTCTGTTTTCCAACAGCAGTAAAGGATTCATTCGAAATGCCAACTCAATAGTAGATTCGTCTGACCAGAGGGGCAGGTGTCGGCCATTGCATCAGGCCCAACTCCGAGGCCAGACTTTTTACAACAGTGAATATGGGGAACTGTCAGAACAGTCGGAGGAAGGCAGCTGCACTCCACCTGAAGAGGGTCCCAGTCCCTCCTTCCTTCATGCTTCATTTTTTTCAGACCAATACTAAGGGGAATGGATTATGGACACACCATTGCAAGCAACGTCCCCTTCTCCCCTTTAAATCGCTTCACCGGAAGCCTCCATTCCTTTGTCCCAGAAGAATCTGGCATACGAATCCCCATGGAACAGTTGAAAAATGCCTTGGAAACGAAGGTGACAAGTTTTCCAGCATGAATAAGAGTTCTTGCATTTGGCACGGACATAATTATTGATCGGATGCTATCTGTTGTTCTTTTTGATTAGTTCCTGGGTGCAGTTCTGTGGATGAAACTGAACTGTTCTGTCACCAGATGGGTTGCCTGTGTTAAGTGCTGCAGCCACTATTCAGTATTCAGCCTCCATTCAAATACTTTGCCATAATAAGCTTTATTGGGTCAGATAAAAATAGATGTGTCTTAGCTTGGTTTCTTCCTGATATGCCGATTTGTTTGTTTCGGCTCTTGTTTCAGCTCAACCAGCGGAGAAGGGGGACAAAAAGAACGAAATATATTAATATAAATAACAGAAGCATTGGGGTTGAATTTTTGCAGTGGAAGAACATATAGACATTCCCAGTCGATGGATCAGTACACAACTCTGTGTTGTTGCTATGTGTCTTCCCATTGTTTCCAGCTTATCGTAACCCTAGGGTGAACTTATTACAGGGCTTTCTTTGGGAGATTTGTCCAGAAGGAATTTGCCATTACCTTCTTCTGTAGCCAAGAATGGGACATGCCCAAGGGTCTTTCAGTGGATTTCCATGGCCAAGCAGCAATTTGAACCAGAGCCCTTGTCCAAAAACCATTACAGCACATGGTCCTTACACAACTATATATTACATACTTAATTCTTGTATGGCCTTTCATGTTTCACGTATGTTAGAAAACAAGACAATCCCAGTCTTTTATAGCTATCACTTGGCTGCTACATTTGTGTTGGTATCGTTGGCTGTTCCAATACAAAAAAAAAACCATTTCATTTTTGTCTGTTAATGGAATCCGGCAGTAATGGGTTCCAGTAGTGAATTCATTTTCTTCACTCTCTCCTGAGAGGTAGGAAAGTACATAAGTACTAAGAGACCAATCTGAATATGAAGAATACCAAACTCAGAACCTATGGATGTGCCAAGGGTAATATTTTCCCCAATATTCTTCTTTTAATTAAAAAGTGTGTCTGCATTGGCTACATGTGTCTCATGAAACCTGTCAGTTACATCTCATGCTGTATGCAGAAATGTGTCAGAGCCATAACTGACATTTTGCCTGAATGGCATGCCTCCAATACAGGTTGCTAATCCATTTTCACTGAGTTTGGTGCCAATCATTTACAGCAGAAATCAAAAATTATTGTATGGAATTTTTTTCTTTTGGCACAGAATGTACCAGCATTAAACTAAGCTGGAAAAACAGATTTTTCCCCCTCTTAGTATACAGTAAATGAATAAACTTCTCCTTATAACAACAAAGAAGTTGATATTCAGAGAGAAACTTATGAAGTTCTTATTGATATTTAAGTCCCAGTATTTCTTCTTCTCTTAAAGCCCTACACTCTTGTTCTTTTCAAGGTATCATCTAGCAGCCCTTTGGTGCTTAGTTTCCAAGATCATGTGCCAGTTGAAAAGGTAGGCAGACAAACTCTGACATTGCTGCCATGACACTAACTTAGTATATCATCGGGAATCACGCCATCATGTCCTGTTTCTGACAAGAAATCCCAAATTTCATAGTCAGATTAAATATTCTGAAAATAATTCATGCAGATGTATCTAATTTGCATTATTTATTTTGATTCTGGAATTTGAAGGTCTTTGTGAACAAATGCACCCACCTGCCCCCTGCTGCAGACACTGTCTTTATCCCAGTCAATATTTTTGTTTTTAGTGTAGTTGCATCCGCAGATGGTTGCGGTTGGGATTTTTTCCATATGCGGGAAATGAATATGGAGAAAGCCAATCCGAACTTCCCTTCGGCAATATTCTTGACATAGCCTACCAGACTTTCCCCCTGCACTCTACCTGAAAGATATTGCCACAAAAAACCTGACAAGAGCATCTCTGAAAGGTTTATGAAATGAATTTTGATCTACTTCAGAATTTTCTGGTGGTGTCAAGACACTCCTGTTTTTGAAAGTGTCTCCATGTCAAAAGATTTCTGCTTGCAGGCCAGGCTTCTGTTTATTGAACTTATTGTGTTGATTTGGCTTATTTTATTTTTCTTATTGGGCATATTTTTTCCAGATTATATATTTTGCCTCCATAAGAAGTCTTTATGCATTTACATATTTGTAACTGTTGTTGTCCATGCTTTTTCTACGTTGCTTTGTACCTTGTGCAAGTACACTCAATGTTTTGTCCCTTTTTTATTACATTTTTTAAATCTATACAAGTGTAGAGTTGTGGTCTGCAGTTATTAATGGAAAGTAGGAAGGGGTAAAGGTCTCCTATTTCTGTACATACACATCTTTATATTTAAATTAATACTTCTTTGTCAGAAGAGAGGGGACTCACAGTGGTATACAAATACTGGCCAATATCCTGTATGACATGTATTGTGAGAATCCTGGCTCAACCCCTCAACCCTCAAAAATCACTTACCAGACACCAGCTGCTGCAGACAATGGATATCCAGTCCCTGTTCCTCAGGAAGCAGAGAACTGGTATTTCCACCCTCCCTATAAGCAGTCTCCAATATGGTGGGCTTAATCAGAACCTTCATTGCAATCCCAGTTCGTTCCAAAGGTTATTAAGAGGGAGTAGGAATGGCAGCTAGCTGCTTCCCAAGCAACAGGGATTGGACCTCTGTCAATTGCAACAGATGCTTCCTGATAAGTGCAGACTGGGAGACTTTCATGGCCCAAAAGTGTAGGGACTGTTAATGCATACTTCTCAAAATGGGGGGGGGGGGGCTGTTATAAACCAAATGTTCTGAAAGCATCATTAAGTGACATTTGTCTTGTAGTGGTCTCATTGACTTCAACTTTTTTAATAATAATAATAATAATAATAATAATCTTTATTTATAACCCACCACCACCTCCCTGAAGGGGACTCGGGGTGGCTAACATGAGGCCAAGCCCAAAATAATACAACATAGTATACACACAATAACAAAATACATCATAATAAAATATGCAATAACAAATAAAATCAACAATATAAAATAGCATAATAAAATCAGGCACAGAGGGTGGGCCAAATGTATGAGGTAAAATGTTAAAAAGTTAAAACCCTGGATGAGATAGGGATGAAAGTGCATTTGTAAGAGAGGAGCCCAACAGGGAGGAGCCATGGGATTTAGCCATTTGCAGGGGGGGGGCAGGGAAGGTGCTTTATTCTGAGGGCATCTATAGGCTAAAACAACCGGATGGGTTGAGTGGTCATTCTCCAAAGATATTTGCAGGATTAAGCTAGCTCAAGGTTGCAGCTGAGGTAGTTAGCTGAAATTCTGTTTTATATTAACAATCCGAGAGCTGGACCATAAGGAAGTCTGAGCAAAGGAAAGATAGACACTTTTGAACTGTGGTGTTGGAGGAAAATTCTGAGAGTGACTTGGACCATGAGAAGATCTAACCAGTCCATCCTTCAGGAAATAATGCCTGACTGTTCACTGGAGGGAAGGATATTAGAGGCAAAGATGAAGTACTTTGGCCACATAATGAGAAGTCAGGAAAGCTTGGAAAAGATAATGATGCTGGGAAAAATGGAAGGAAAAGGGAAGAGGGACCACCCAAGGGCAAAATGGAGGGATTATTCTTGAAGTGACTGAGTTCAACAGGGATCTATTCCCCCTGTCAATTGGAAAGTAGCTGATTAATGGTTCCACATACACACAGTCTTATGCAAGCAATCTCCACCATGAAGGGGAATGGTGACAGGGATCCTAATTCTGCCTGTTGCATTGTTTACAGAAACTACTGCTTGGCACAAGGGTTGGACTGGGAGTCACAGCATAATTATCTAGCTATGGTGGTTACCTATTCATAACAGCCCAAGTAAATTCCAGCTATTGTTTTTATTGTGTGTCTTCAAATTGTTATTATGATTATCATTATTATTATTATTATTATTATTATTATTATTATTATTATTTATTTGAAACACAACAAGATGAGTCCACAGCAAACAAGATCACTCTGCTGGCTGTTGTATTCGATCACATGTCGGACACTTCCCAAGTGTCTAGGACTGTGTGATGAATTGTGAATAATGCGTGCAGATCCCAGTAAGGTGACCTTTTGCAGATGGTAATTTTGTCAGTGCCAATTGTGTTTAAGTGCAGGCCAAGGTCTTTAGGCACTGCACCCAGTATGCCAATCACCACTGGGACCACCTTTACTGGTTTGTGCCAGAGTCTTTGCAGTTCGATCTTTAAATCCTCGTATCATGTTGTTGTTGTTGTTGTTGTTGTTATTTCTTACCCACTTCTCCTTGTGGCTTGAGGCAGGTTACAACATTGCTAAAAACACACAATCATCTAAAAACATTCTACAAAATACACATATTATTTTTTTTCTACAGAATACAAAATAAAATACACAGAACAAGGATTAAACATAAGATGCAAGTTTTAAATTCGTGATTAAAACTGGCTGGGTAGGCCTGCCAGAAGAGATGGGTATTTAGATGGCTTTTAAATTCCGACAGCTCATTTTGCTGTTGGCAAAATTTAAAATTCCGACAGCTCATTTTGCTGCTCTTCTATCAGGTTGCTCCACAGTCTTGAGGTCAATGAAAAGGTCCTCTTGGTGGTGGTTGCCAGTTGGGTTCTGGCAAACTGGAGTAGCCACCCCCCAAAGGACCTTAATGTGCAGGACGGATTGTACGGGAGAAGGCAATCCTTTAGGTAACCAGACCATGTAGGGCTTTAAAGATCAAAACCAACACTTTGGCCAGAAAACTAATTGGCAGACAATGGAGTGACATTCGTATGGATATGATAGGCACACACCTAGATGTCCCTGTGACCAATCTGGCTGTTGTGTTTTGAACCAACTGGAGTTTCCAAACTTGGTACAAAGGTAAAGTGCATTGCAGAAGTTCAACCTTGAGGTTACCAGCACATGGACTACCATCTTTAGGTCCTCCAAATCTAGGAAGGGGCACAGCTGGTGTGTCAGGTGAAGCTAATAGTAAGCATTCCTGATGGTCACATCTACCTGGGCTGACATGTGGAGAGACAGGTCCAGGAGAACTCCCAAACTGTGAACACAGTCTTTCAGGGGGAATGTAACCCCCATCCAGGACTGGTTAGCATACCTCCGTCCCCTGATTAGGACCCCTGATGGCAAGCACCTCTGTTTTGTCTGAATTCAGTTTCAATTTGTTTTTCCACATCCAGCCCATTGCCTCCTCCAGGCACTCATTCAGAGAAGACATGCCCTCCTTAGCTGAGGCTGTATTTGAAGGCATGGAGAAGGCAAAAACCCATCACTTTGTTCAACAATATCCTTCACACTGTCATCCTGAACATGCCTAATTTGGGTTGATTTTGAAAGCTATGCAAGGTAAATCCTTTTGATGGAAGACCATCTTGCTAGTGTTTGCATAGAAGGAATAGTTAGGATAGAGATTGGGGTAGAAAAAGAATCTAATGTGAAACCCTAGCAAATAACCATGAGTCAGTTTTGCTAGATAATGGCTATAGATAGTAGGGTGTAGCTCAATGATAAAGCACATACTTTGCATGCAGAAGGCATTGCCAGGTAGGACTAAGAAAGAATGTTGCCTGAAGACTTGGCTCATTACTATCAATCAGAACTGGCAATACTTTCATTCTTGTTACTTAATTTTGTTAACTTTTAGTGAGCATCTGTCACATGGCTTGAGAGCATCAAAGGAAAGTCACTATATATTTGCAAGAAAACTTCCATACTTCTGCTTTGAAACCAAAAATGTTTTAAGCCATTATATTTCCGAGGCAGTAATGGCCAAAACTGGTAGACTTCTGGTTAGGTGTGCAGGCAGTCAACATATCTTTCAAACTTTCAGTTGTTCACAATTAGCAACAACAGAATATTCTCCATTTTTACTAACTTGCAGAAATATGAATGCTTAGAATAACCAGGAGTGTCCTTTGGTGTGAAAGGAGAGTGAGTTCATATCTGCCATTTCTGTAGATCCTAATATTATTAGAAGCACCTTGTACTTTAAATTATAAGTGGCTGGCCTTTTGTACTGAGCTCTAGGCAGTGTGTCTTGGGATTCTAGTAAAATATATATATGTCAATTTGATCCACATTATGGCCTGGCCCTTACAGTTGCTTTGGTTTGGAGCAGCATGTCCAATCATCAACAAAAAAGAGGAAATGCAAAAGAGCAAAAAGGAGAAGCAGATACAGAAGCAGCAGATTTGCATAGGACAGCATCTGTGATGGAGACCAATGCAAAAACAACTACTACATTTCAACATAGTTGAGTGTGACAAGGCTCCCTGGGTGCCTGCTCAGTTTGCAAGTGACAGGCAAATTATCTTTCAGGGAAATTATATTTCTGTTGAGAAACCAGGAATCCCCAGAGACCCTAGGCCTAGACCATATCCTAATGGTCTACTGCTTGTTCTGGACACAGTGACTTTTACTTTTACCTGTCTAAGCATACCCACAAAGGTGCAGATTCACTGTCTCCCCTGCCCACCTGCCCACTATTTTGTGAAATTAGGAAAAATGTTGAAGTGTGATGAGGCCCTATTACTTAAGCATCATTGCTGTAAAACTGACACTATAATGGCCAAATTCTTTAATTGGGGAATGTCATGAAGCTACGTTTCCATAGCTACAACTTCTGATGTCCGTGATATAAGGCATCTGCAGACACCTCCAGGATCTTTGAAAGCTGTCTGCAGATGATGTTCAGCCTCCTTCCATCAATGAACTGCGATACCACAAGCAGGGGTGGCAGAGATTCCTACAGGGCCTCATCAAACTTCGTTTCGCACCATAATTCACTGGAAGGAGGGGGCTGGATGTGTCATCCTTCAGAGCCCTTCAGGCCGGTGGTACAGAATTGCCTCACTCAGTATAGTTACCTGGATTTTAAGGTAGGTCCTAGGGGCATTTGTGGTACTATGACCATAATTATGAATTCAAGCAGTTACAAGTTTGAAAGTCTAGTTTAGCAATCCGTATGCCAACTGCCTGTTTTAATATAAGCCTAGATCCTGTTGTTTTGTCCCAGCTGCAGTGGGCCAACTGAATATATTGTTGAATAGGGAGCACACAAATCAGTTCCATTATCTGAATTGCTCTACTTTGGTTAACACTAGCAATAAGATTCAGACCACAGTTGGCATATTTCAAATAGTGGTGGACTAGCTGATGCTTCAAATACTAATAGCAAGCTTTGATTTGCATAGAACTCTTATCTTGCCTGAGAATGTCATTCAATAAATAAAGCCTGGTACATGTTATGTTATGTTATGTTAATAATGCATTTTATATTAATATAGTTCAGTATGTTATGCATTATACATAAAAACACACAGCAGAGAAAGGTGTTCTTTATACAAAGGCTTCAGGAAGACTTAGCCAAGGTATGTTAATTGGATATGTCAGAAAGAATCATTCCCCGCTCACAGCTCTGGATTCCCCCAACATCCCTTTGAACGACTAAACCCTTGAGAGCTCCAAATGTCTTTGTTTAGCATTTCTAAAATAATTTATAGAGCAGAACTTCCAGTTTTAGTTCAGCCCTCTTTTGTGCCAGAGAATGTCTCTGTGACTTTAGCCAAGTCACTCCCTTTTTACTCTTTCTGACCTATAAAATTAAGCAAGTGCACTACCCCATCTCATGCATAAGGAGCCCAGATGTCTATGAATTTAGGGGAAATTTCTTTTTGCAGGCAATGGCCTCGCAAGGCACATCCGAAAGCTTTAATTTTCAAAGCATTTGACAGAACAGTAAGCTCGGCTCCAGATGTTGCCTTGCTTTGCTGATAAGAGTGTTTTATTGTTGTTGTTTTTTATAAAGCACTGTACCTAATTATCTGGCTTTACTGTGCTGTAATAATAAGAGATATTAGCATGTCACGGTGATGGGCAGAGTTAAGAATGCTGTTGTGTGAAAAGACTATTCCCAGGTCCAATTGTTTCTGGATGGTCAAAAGAATTGATCTTAATATCAGGAAGAATAACACAACAGTAAGAATTTTACACAATTTCTCCCTGGCATTTGAAGTCTCAAAGTGTTGGACAGGAACTCCAATACCATATTTTGTAGAGCTTGGGAACCTTTTTTGTGAAGGGGATGACTACAACTCTCCATCCCCAACCCCACCCCCCCCCCAAAAAAAAAAAGCTTGCAGATGGTAAGGGCATTGGCTGTACGTGTTGGAAGCTGTTGGTACAAACATAATGCAGGTAGTAAGGAAAGGAAGCACATTAGTGTTTCTGCTCTATGAAAAATAGAGGTCATTATGAAATGTAGGCCTCTTGCATTGGGAATGGGGATAAATTAGTTGCTACAGAAAATTGCAGGAACTGGTTCACCTGGGACCTGTGAGAAATTCAAGGGAAAATTCAATCACTTCTGACAAAGGTGGAAGTGGGGGGAGGAAAAGCCATCCAAAAGGATCTTGTTAACTTTCTCCATAAGAGAAAATCAGTAAAAGAATTCAGAATAGACTGAAACACTAGTTATATACAAAACAACATAACATGATTTTGCCACTTTACATATACAATTTTAGTCATTGTTTGGTAAGCCATGTGCTAAACAAACCACATTTTATGCCCACCAACTCATTCCCTTTTTCCTCAGCTCCTTTCCATTCTCTTTAATGCCCATAGCGGAGCACGGACATTGCTACAATGGTATAGCAGTATAACAAATTACCAGTATGTTTGTGATTGAATCTACTTCAAGGTATGGAAACTCCTCATATCCTGGGGAAATAATTTCCATCCCCATGATACAGCCCAAGGAAATTTTCAACTGCTTCCCACATTCCCCTGTAAACAATAAAGCTTTTACAGTATGATCCCCATATCCATGGGAGATAAGTCCCTGGACTTACCATAGAAATACAAAACCATAGCAAACTCTATGGAAATGAACAAATTCCAGCATAAGGAGTCTAAAGAATCACATTGGAGGACCTAAAGAACATATTTCTCAGTTCTGAGTAAGTGAAACCGCTTCACCTGTACTGTATCTCCCATCCTTAAAATTCTTCCTGCAAAATCATTTGCACAATTTTAGCAATGGGTCTTTTGCCTTGCTGAGGCATGAGAAAATATTGTTTTCTGCTTGCCACTTTATCATGTCTCCCTTCTTTCTTATCCAATCCACCCAATCACACATCCAATAGTACACAGCTGTGCCTGTAAAACTCTAACCAAAGGAAGGAGATGCTTGAGAGTTAAGAAACTGCTTTCATAATACTTTGCAAACAGCAAGTGTACTTGGAGGTCATGTGTGCCTTCAAGTCATCTGTCAGTTTACTGCATCCAGATGGATTTCATAGAGCTGCCTTCATCTAAATTGTAGCCTACAACACCTCGCTGTCTTTGGTAGTCTCCCATACTTACTAGATCAGAGCCTCCTTAGCTTTTCAAATCAAAGTGAAGCTCATAATTACTTTATATTTTCCTGGAACTAAATCTTGACAGTCATGATTTGACCCACAACAAATTTGCATGACTTGGCCCATGTACTGAACTATGTGCAATTCAGCATGACTGGAAAACAGTCCTTGTTGCTCAGAAAAACATAGGTAAAATATTTAATAATTCAACATAATCATATGAAAAATGTAAACATATAGTCTCACATATACATGATTTAAATTACAGGCAGGGATCATAAGGCCATCCAGAGGTTGATGGACTTCCAAGTCCTAGCAGTCCTCACCAGAATAGCTAATGCTGGGAACTGCAGTCCAACAACATCTGGTGGTCCTTATGATTTCCACCCCTGATCTAAATGTATTCCCTTGTCAGGTGAAGGATCAGTAGGCTTCTTGTACATTTAAAAGGGTCAAGGGTAATTAGATGTGGGTTTCCCACATCTAACACTTGTGGTTTTATAGATATCCTTTCTGTTGCTAGATCCTTTGCAATATCAGCTTTCATAATTTCTACTGTCAGCTCAAGGTGGGAAAACTCAATCCAACAAATATAACTTCCTCTTACAATAGTGATCAACTGGGTGGGTCAAATAACATATGCACCTTGTTGGAACATATTCCCACACTGCACACCATGTTAGAGAGTATCAGATATATAGGATTGTAAGTCAAATCTAAGCCTGAATCCCATTTCAAATTTCCAGTGATTGGCACGTATTTAAGGCTCGATCTACAGTGTTTTATAATCCAGTTCAAAGCAGATAATCTGGATTCAGAAACGGGATTACATGGCAATGTAAATGGGGCCTAAGTTATCCATGGTTAATGATCAGGCAAGACTAAAGGATGCTTTTATCTTATTTGGCACCTACTTAGGAGAGAATGTGGACTATATGCATCCAAGGTGTGTGCATGTGTGTGTGTGTGTACTGGGTTGTTGTAGGTTTTTCGAGCTGTATGGCCATGTTCTAGAAGCATTCTCTCTTGACGTTTCGCCTGCCACAGATGCAGGCGAAACATCAGGAGAGAATGCTTCTAGAACATGGCCCAAAAAACCTACAACAACCTAGTGATTCCGGCCATGAAAGCCCTCAATAATAGGATGTATATAGTTCAAATTCTCTCCTCAGCCTTACTTTTGAGTTGGTAGCTGTTAGCACTTTTCCTTGGGAATTCATCTCTTCAAAAAAGAATGTATTATAATGTTAATGAATAAAGAAAATATTACACAGTCATTTTGATTTGAGCCAACTGTTCTAGCTTTCTGATATCTATTGTAGGCATTGGGCAGGGGCACTCATGTTCCACCAGTGAAAACAATACCCAGAGAATCTGAGCTCATCCAGGCTCAAGAAAAGATGATTAAGTATAAATGCACGCTCAGAGAGAAAGAGAGAAAGGGAGATTCTTGGGTGACAAGGTCTTAATGGGAAATTAAAAAAGGCTGCACACAGGGAAAAGGAGAGAGGCAGGTGAAACAAGCAATCATCGAAGAAACTGGATCCAAGAGACTGGAGTCTGTCTGCTTTCTCCAAAATGAGAGCAAGAAAGATTTAAAGCATGGAAGGGTCCATGATCTAGTTCAACCACTGATGTCTGTGCTTTCGTTTTTGATTCAGGACATATATGCAATAAATTATTATTTGCGTTGTTTGTTGCTATACTTTCAACTCTATGGGCCCTTCCACACAGCCCTATATTGCAGGATATTAAGGCAAAAAAAATCCCACATTATCTGAAAGTGGACTCAGATAACCCAGTTCAAAGCAGATATTGTGGGATTTTCTGCCTTGATGTTCTGAGATATTGGGCTGTGTGGAAGGGCCCTATATCATGCTCAAGAAAGACTGGTCATGACTTACAGAGTCCAACAGTATCTAGAAAGCCACAGGGTAGCTCTAGTCAGATGGCAATTAGTTTCAACCAGGATATGGCAGGTTCTTATTTAACTAATGTAAAAACCTACAATACAGATTTAGGACGCTTTCACACAGCCCTATATCTCAGAACATCAAGGCAGAAAATCCCACAATATCTGCTTTGAACTGGGTTATTTGAGTCCATACTAAGATAATGTGGGATTTTCTGCCTCGATATTCTGGGATATGTGGCTGTGTGGAAGGGTCCTTAAGCCCCTTCCACACTGCCCTATATTCCAGGATCTGATCCCAGAATATCTGGCAGTGTAGACTCATATAATCCAGTCCAAAGCATATAATCTGGGATTAGATCATGGGATATAGGACAGTGTAAAAGGGGACAGAAAGATCTCAATGGCAAGCTTTTCTGGACATCGCAACTGGGGCATTGATAGTCACTATGAACCCCAAACACCTCTTTTGATTCCTAGGACAAAACTGGTATTTTGTAAGAAAAAAAGATCCAAAGATGTGTTGGAACACACTTGTCTTATCTACTGCCAAGCAATCAATCTTCCCATAAAATAAAGCCCCAGTCCCTATTCTAGGCACGGCGAGACACAGCAGTAAATATTTCCAGGGAAGGACACGAGTGAAACGTGAACATTTGTCGTTATCGTTGCTGCATCATCCCTTGGGCAAAAGATGAAGAGTTTTGCAAAATGCTTAGAGGCCATTAGTGAAATCATTGTGGTCCATCACCCAGCGTTTCCCAAGCAGGAGAGGGGGGAAATGTGATGTGAAAGCAGAACATTTAGCTACTGCTTCAAAAAACATTTCCTGTATTGTATTGACATTTCTATAGAGCTTTTCATAAACAACATCTTTGAAGATTTTGCGGGTCCACAAGTTGTGCCTTTCGTGAGCGAATCTGCAGGTCAGTGTCTCCTCTCATGAGCAAAACAATGCACAGTACAGTTGCTGAGAGTGGAGGTAAATGTGGCCTCCATGGGAGGAAAACGAGACCAACACAAAGAGGTTTTCCTTGAGACTTCTCACACTGGTGATCAGGTATATCACAAAATTCCATCTGATGGTGCAAAACTCAGTTCCCTCTGTGAACATTCAAACAGTATATTTAAGCTGTCATACAGCTTTGTTAATTATTTTGCCTTGCAAAATGTTAAAGGGCTGTATCTGAGTTTTATTTTGGATTATTTATTTATATATGACATTTATATGCCACCCTTCTCACCCCGAAGGGGACTCAGAGCAGCTTACAAGATATATATACATACAATACATTATATTATTAGCATAGTATAATATCAGTATTATATATTACTATATTGTACTATACCATTATATTGTAATATTATTAGCTGTATCAATTAATTTATGAGAAGATAGCCTATTTATGAGCACCCAGTGACACAGTGGGTTAAAGCACTGAGCTGCTGAGCTTGTTGACCGAAAGGTCTCAAGTTCAATTCCGGGGAGCAACGCAAGCTTCCGCTGTCAGCCCTAGCTTCTGCCAACCTAGCAGTTCGAAAACATGCAAATGTGAGTAGATCAATAGGTACCACTCCGGCGGGAAGGTAACAGCACTCCAAACAATCATGCTGGCCACATGACCTTGGAGGTGTCTACGGACAACGCTAGCTCTTTGGCTTAGAAATGGAAATGAGCCGCAACCTCCAGAGTCAGACACAACTGGACTTAATGTTAGGAGAAACCCTTTACCTTAGCCTACAATTTAGAGCAGGCATGTTTAGGACATCAACTCCCAGAAATCCCAGCTAGCTTACTTAGGTTTGTCCATGCCTGATTTAAAGCAGTTTCAGGCATATTATTTTACTGATGGTTATTTATTCGTATCCTATGTCTCAAAGAAAAGAGTCATCACACAGGAACTTAAAATATTGTTGTTGTTTATTCGTTCAGTCGCTTCAGATTCTTCGTGACCTCATGGACCAGCCCATGCCAGAGTTCCCTGTCAGCCGTCACCACCCCCAGCTCTTTCAGAGTTAAGCCGGTCACTTCAATGATATATCCATCCATCTTGCCCTTGGTCACCCCCTCTTCCCTTTTCCTTCCATTTTACCCATCATCATTATCTTCTCCAAGCTTTCCTGTCTTCTCATGATGTGGCCCAAATACTTCATTTTTGCCTCTAATATCCTTCCTTTCAATGAGCAGCCAGGCATTATTTCTTGGAGTATGGATTAAGCTGATTTGAAAATACAATAAAACAATTAAAAATTCACTACAGCAGCCAGTCCATTTAGAACAGCCAAATATTGGAACACAATAAAACAAAATAATTAAAAGAATTCCTCAAACAAGAGATAACACCGACAACTTACTTCATCTCCTTCCTTAGTGGGTAGCATAGTGATGAAACTAGCTTTGTCAGGGCTCTAGCCAGAGGATGCAGCTGCACTATAGAATTAATGCAGTTTAACACTAGTTTAACCCAAATAAACATCACAGAAGTCTGCAGCACTGAGCATTGAGGGTTTTTGTTTTGTTTTGTTTTTGTTTGTTGTTGTTGTTTTTTTTGTCGTGTCAGGAGCAGCCTGAGAAACTGCAAGTCACTTCTGGTGTGAGAGAATTGACGTTGCCCAGGGGACGCCTGGATGATTTGATGTTTTATCATCCTGGTGGGAGGCTTCTCTCATGTCCCCGCACGAGGAGCTGGAGCTGATAGAGGGAGCTCATCCGCCTCTCCCTGGATTCGAACCTGTGACCTGTCAGTCTTCAGTCCTGCCGGCACAGGGGTTTAAACCACTGCGCCACCAGGGGCTCCTAGCATTGAGGTGGTGTCAAATTGCATTGATTGTACTGTGCCTATGCCCCCCAATCAGATCATAGCTGATGGCAAAGCTAGGGTGCGCTTCAGGTTGGAGTAGATCTATGTGGCAAGTATATTCACACTGTTCCTTATGTTTTAAACCACTGAAATGCAGTATGTACACAATAGCTTTAATTTGGTGCATTCCATCCTTTCTCCAAGGAGAATGAGGACCCACTGCGGGGCTATATAACTGTACACGAGGGAGGTTAGACTGAAACATTACGATGCTCACTGAGTCCAAGGAGTCAGTGAGCATCATAACTGGGCAAAAATGAGAAAGAAATAGTGCCATCCTGTTGATTAGTCCCAACTAAAATAAAATAGTTCAATCGATCGCTGATTGAAGTTGACACATTAATAAATCTTATGGATTCCATGATAAAAGGAGGGAGTGGGACTGAGGGTGCTTCCAGATAGGACAAAATCACGGATTTTAAACAGAGGCAAAAATATCCCGGGACTTCAGAAGAGATCCACATACAGACAAGTTAGTTCCAGGATTTCTGCCTCCATTGCCCAGACTTGATGCTTGGTTGCAAGATTTAGAGGATCCCAAGACAGCCACTGGGGGATTTCCGCTGGAAACTTCATCAGGTTTTTTTTTAAAAGAAAACCCTCATGATGTGGATATGCAGACATGCAAAGAATCACTGCAGCAAATCACTGCAAAAATTCCGTTTTTTGTCCTGGCCAGAGAAACTGTGTCCTCCAGACGTTTCATGAAGTATCTGCCACACAAATAAAGTTAATGGGATAGGACCACTTCTGCCCAAGCCAGCACTGCACAATCAAACAGGAACACACACTTTCAAGCCAGGAACAGAACTCTGTCATTATTGACACTTTTTAGAGCCTGACTGTCTGGCCATCTGTCCAGATAGATCTTGTGTACTTGTGGCATCAAGCAACAGGGTGCTGTTCCTGGGTTATACCTGCTGTTCCTGATTGCTTGTCTTGCAGATATTTGGCTCAAAACAGCGATATTCCAGCACTTGGAAATCTCACGTTTTTTGCCTTTTGTGGCGACTGCTTCTGCATTTACAGGTAACAGCGTCTGGCCACCCTCCTGTTTGCTGCGGAAGCTCCTGGGAGAAAGGTACTGTCTGGACAGGCCCTTAGTTTCCTAATCAACCTGCTCTTCATTATAATATTCTCGTTCTTGTTCTACAGCTTTGTAATTTTGAAGAGGTAAAAATCACCTATTTCTTACTTTTCTACCACACTCCTGCTTCCTTGACTACACACATATATAGCATTAAACTATATCATCATGAGCTCTAAGTTGAGTCTCAATAAGAGAGAGTTTGAGGGTTGATTTGGATTGTGTGAGCATAACATCAACCAGTATGTGGTTCCTGTGGAAATTGTTTTTATGATTTTTCTGTGAAAATGGCAAATGTTGAAAATCATTAGAAAAGGAACTTAAATAAAACAAGCTATCAAGCAATGCCACCCACATCTCATCCACCTTACATGCTCCGGGCTGTATTCTTTATAGTTTAACACCTACTGGGCTTACCGCACAGTCATGTTAAGAAGGCAAAGCATCATCTTGACCTCATTTGGCCCCAATGAATTCAACAAACCTGGGTTCAATAAATTTACTGCACAGTATTTGAAGTTATGAATTGAACTGTGTATCCAGCCAAGATCTAACTTGCTGGATGAGTTGGACGACTTTAATTACATTGCAGGACTGGAAACAGCCAAAACAAACCAGTCCTAGAACCTCAAAACTGTAAAAAATTGGAAGGGATCACAAGGTGACTATCCTATAGTTCAACCACCTACCAATGCAGGAATCTAAAGCTAGAGCATCCCTAAAACATACCCACCCAACTTCTATTTAAAATACTCTAATGCAGGAAAGTTTGCAACTTCACATTGTCAGAGAGCTCACAAGTTGGGTCTTCCTCGTATTCAAAGGATTTGCTATTTGGGTACACACTTAGAATTTTCCATAGGAAAATGCTAGGGCAATATGTGTTTGAAAAACCTGTAATGAAGGAAGGTTTACAGTTTCACACTATCAAACAGCTCATCATTTGTCATATTCATGCATAACCTCCATTCCTTTCTTATAATTAGAATACAAACAGGAAAACCCTAGGGCATTCTCCATATTTACAGCAAAGAAGTCTAAATATTTCACCATACTATAGACCCATAGGCTGTAATTGAACAGAGCCGTGACAGTAACAGTAGTATCAAACTTCTATAACTGTGAAATGTTGACTCACTTCTCAGCCTTCGCTCTCTTGGCTTGACCTCCCCTGAACACATTTTCCTGCTTGTCCTTCTGAAACCGTGATGCCGAGAACCAGATATAGGTGAGATGTGACTTCAACAGAACAAAAGGGTACGATGACTTCCATTGATGTGGACACTGTCCAGTGGATGCTAAAACTGCATTAGGTTTTTTTCCTGCCACATCACATTATTAATTCATGTTTTTCTTGTGCTCTTTGGAGATGCTAGATCCTTTTCACACGCACTACTTCTGTCAAACCAGGTGTCAACCATTCTATATTTATTAATTTGATTTTTCCCTACTAAAACGTGGAAGCTTATATTCATCACTGTTGAAAATCTTTGTGTTTGTTAAGAAACCAGTTCTTCTATCTGTGGTGGTCAACTTGAATCCGTTTTTTGGAGCAATTGACTTTTGTTATCTGAAAATTTGAAAAGCATTCTCTCGCTAATTTCATCCAAGGCCATATAATGCAGTTTGAAATATGGCCAGTGTAGACTCATATAGTGCAATTTAATTCAATTAAACTGCCTTATCTGAGTCTACACCAGATATGGACAAACTTGGGCCCTCCAGGTGTTTTGGACTTCAACTCCCACAATTCCTAACAGCATATCAGCTGTTAGGAATTGTGGGAGTTGAAGTCCAAAACACCTAGAGGGCCCAAGTTTGCCCATGCCTGGTGTAGACTCAGATAAGGCAGTTTGCAACTGCATTACATGGCAGTGTAAATGAGGCCCAACTTATTCACAACACGGTACCCAGGAAAGAGCCCTATGGCACCCAGTATCTCCACTATCTAATACAGTGAGAAACCATCAGCCCCTCAGATGACTACAAACCCCAATAGCAAGGGCATTGTAAAATTGACCAACTCACCAGGAAGAATTAATATGAAGGACTAAATTGTACCAAAATCAGTATATACCACACTCAAAGCAATACCCTTATTTAACAAGTTTGTAACTTAACCAAGCACACACATGCACATTTGATCAGCCTGGCATGACTTGTTTTTGAGAAAGTCTTGCTGGCTCTTACTAATCTGAGCCTCCCTTGCTTAAGGCTCACAGAGTTGACTAAATGATTGTTCTAGAACCTTTCCTGTTATGAATGTCACGTTGGCTTTTCTGTATTGCTCACATTCCCCTCCTTCCTCTTTTTGAGTAAGGGGAACTCCTTATGCCCGAGAGTTGCTGCAAAGTAAAATAAGATTGCACCACGAACTTAGCCATAAAATACATTTCAGCTAAGTTTGGTTCCAAACTTAGGCTGTTAGGAATTGTGGGAGTTGAGGTCCAAAACACCTGGAGGGCCCAAATTTGCCCATGTCTGTGCTAGATTCTTCTTCTTGAGGGCAGAGAAATTGAGCTCTGGGCCCAAGGGCTGACTGATAGTAACAGTCCCAAAGAAAAGACATAATCCTGCCATCAAGCTGCTGTGCGGCTTGTTTCTCACACTCAGAAAATATGAATTAACTTCTCCTTCACCCTTTAGTCTTAGCCCACCACATGAGGTTTAGCTATTAAATGAGAACCAAATGAAACCTGCCTACATGTACCAAGAGGTTAATAATACACATCAGCAGTGGGCAGACTGTGAGGTCATGCACAATTGAAGTAAACAGTTGTTGGAAATCATGAGGCGATGTCCAAGTAGCAAAAAAGCCAATTTATTAGATAATTTCCCAATAAAATTGTGGGCAGAAATGTGAGGCCCAGTATAATAATGCACCAGAGGCTTACGGTGAGAGGAACTAGTATGTGAAGATAGGCAATCAAGGGCACATCCACACTGTAGAGTTAATACAATTTGGGTTGCTGTGAGTTTTCCGAGCTGTATGGCCAGGTTCCGGAAGCATTCTCTCCTGACATTTCACCCTCATCTATGTCAGGCATCCTCAGAGTTATGAGGTCTGTTGGAAACTGGGCAAGTGGTCAATGGGCAAGTGGTCAAGGTTGCTCAATGCTAATCAACCTGGCCAATTGCAACATTCACACTCGCCTCAGGCAGACAAGAGTCCTTTCTCTCACCCTGGACATTATTCCACAGATATGTAAACCCAACAAATCTCAACCTCTGAGGACACCTGCCATGCTTCTGGAACATGGCCATACAGCCTAGATGATTTCCACTCCGGGTGGGAAGCTTCCCGTCGACAAGATGAAGTACCATAGGGTGTGCTTTTTTTGGATTTTGTAAAATAAAAGGTCTTCAAGCCACGGATACAGAATCCGTGGATACAGAGCCCGGCTGTACCACCCGAACTTCTTCTCAGACAGACACAGAAGAGGTCATTCCAGGCATGGGCCAACTTGGGCCTTCCTCCAGGTGTTTTGGACTTCAACTCCCACAATTCCTAACAGCCGGTAGGCTGTTAGGAATTGTGGGAGTTGAAGTCCAAAACACCTGGAGGAAGGCCCAAGTTGGCCCATGCCTGGGTCATTCCATCTTCCTCCCTCCCCCTCCCCCCCCCTCCGAGGAGTGGGTGTGCCTTTCCAGCGGAGTCCCCGCCCACCTCCTCGTGGCGAGGGGAGGGGGAGCGCGGGGTTGGCGCAGTGCGCCTGCGCAGTGGGCGCGAGACCCTAACCGGCAGGCAGGTTGCCGTTGGTGGCTCCGCCATCAGGCTCGGCGGCAGTCGCTGAGAGGAAAGGCAAGGCGGCGGAGGCTCGCTCGGCGCCCAAGCGTGGCCTGGCTGACTGACTGACTGACTGAGGGGAAGCGGGCCAGTCTCCATGGAGCTGCCGTTCCTGCCTCCGCCGCAGCCGCTGGCCTGGGGCTGAGGAGGCCGCGCTCGGTGGAGAAACAGAAACAAAGCCCCGGTGCTGCTTGGTGGCCGCCGCCCGCTGCCTGCCTCCTTGGCTGAAATTCAGGCGCCGCCGGAGCAGGGCCCTTCCTTCCTTCCTTCCTTCCTTCCGCCCTTCCTTGGGCATTTGGAGCCCGATTCGGCGCCAGTTGTCCCTCCCTTGGAATCAGGATCCGCATCCTCGCCTGCCTTCCAGCTGCGCCCCTTGTCATCGACGCTCTCGCTGGTTTTCCACCTTTGTTTTGAAGCGCTTCCCTCTCGCCTCTCCTCCGTCGCCACCAGCTCCTCCTTCCCCAGGGCCAAGATGCCTTTTCCCTCTCCCCATGTGGGGGCTGTCACTCGCCTTTGACGCTGGCCTGGAAGAATATGCGTTTCTGCCCCCCATCAGCCTAGATTCAGGAGAGCTCTATTTTGGCGGTGGCGGCAAGAGCGGTTTTCCAGGCTGAAAAATGATCCTGAAGTGGGTTTTGCCTTACTGGACCTGTCTCTCCTCCGTGCCCATTTTGGTCGTCTTGAACTGTTACGCTCTGCTTGCCAGTGCAGATAATACCAACCAGGCATATTACACCGCTTTCCTGAATGTGACTGTCTTGAATCCAGAGCGTGCTGCTTTCCTCATACGGGGTCGCTATGGGCAGGATTCGCCCAAAAGAGGGGTCACGGGCCTGCTGCTGGCTCCTTTGCCCATCAATGGAGGTAAGGCTCCTCTCTGCCTCGTCCTTCTGTGTCCAAGGCCCCTTCCACACAGCAGAATAAAAGCCCACATTATCTGCTTTGAACTGGAATATATGACAGTGTGAACTCAGTGCCCTTCCATGGAGCCCTATGTCCCAGAATATCATGGCGGAAAATCCCACAATATCTGCTTTGAACTGGGATAATATGGGATTTTCTGCCTTGATATTCTGGGATATAAGGCTGTGTGGAAGGGCCCTCGGATAACTCAGTTCAAAGCCGATATTGTGGCCTTTTCTGCCTTAATGTTCTGGGTCATATGGCTGTGTGGAAGGGCCCTCAGATAACTCAGTTCAAAGCAGATATTGGGGCATTTTTGCCTTGATATTCTGGGATATAGGGCTGTGTGGAAGGGCTCTCAATAACTCAGTTCAAAGCAGATATTGAGACATTTTCTGCCTTGATATTCTGGGATATAGGGCTGTGTGGAAGGGCCCTCAGATAACTCAGTTCAAAGCAGATATTGTGCTATTTCTGCCTTGATGTTCTGGGATATAGGGCTGTGTGGAAGGGCCCTCAGATAACTCAGTTCAAAGCAGATATTGGGGCATTTTCTGCCTTGATGTTCAGGGTTATATGGCCATGTGGAAGGACCCTCAGATAACTCAGGGCCCTTCCACACAGCCCTATATCCCAGAATATCAAGGCAGAAAATCCCACATTATCTCAGTTTGGACTCAGATAATGCAGTTCAAAGCAGATATTGTGGGATTTTCTGTCTTGATATTCTGGGCTATATGGCTGAGTGGAAGGGCCCTCAGTGCCCCCGCTGGGCTATATAGATTCTAATTAGTTTGCAGGAAATGACAGAAACATTCTTCACTCCAAATGTTGAAGGCTCAGGGCAGGTTTTGTGTTTTTGTAGGTCACTTGTAAGGATGGAAACGAAAATGCTGTGGCACCTTTTGAGTGCTGACTATGAATACGATCAAGGGTTGTTTTGCCCTTGACACCTTTTAAGGAGAGACATCAAATGTATGAATGGTTAGAAACATATGCATCCTATTCTTAGATATTTCTAAGGTGTGTTGCAGAGGAATCAACAAAGGTTCTTATAGCTTTCGACAGCTTTCATGGCTGGAATCACTGGGTTGCTGTGAGTTTTTTTTGCTGTATGGCCATGATCCAGAAGCATTCTCCCCAGATTTTTCACCCACATCTATGGCAGGCATCCTCAGAGATTGATCCCTCAACCTTTGAGGATGCCTGCTATAGATGTGGAGTGAAACATCAGGAGAAATTGCTTCTGGAACATGGCCATACAGCCTGAAAAACTTTCAGCAACCCAGTTCTTAGTTATTTAATGGTTAACAAATGTCTTTGGGTGTAAACTGTATCATTCCTATCAGACAGTTGGGCTGACTTGAAGCTACCTGTCAAATTTACCCCCAAAGGCCTGGTTTGGCATGCTGACATAATGATGTATGACAATATGGTGAACATTCAGGGCCGTTGAAGAGAATATTTAATTTAGTCCCTCACAACCTATCAAGTGCTGTGCCATATTGTCTTTCCTTTACCAAAAAGGCATTTGCTGAATATTATTTCAAAGAATGTAAAGTTTCATACTAATATCTTGTTTATTTAATATTTGTTGGTCTTATACTATTAGTGGTTGAGTCAAACTAAGGATCACATATAATCTGTCTGTTGAATTTTATTGTCATTGGGTTGGTGTGAGTTTTCTGACCTGTATGGCTATGCTCCAGAAGCATTCTCTTCTGACATTTCACCCATATCTATGGCAGGCATCCACAGAGGTTGAGATGTCTGTTGGAAACTGGGCAAGTGAGGTTTAAATATTTGTGGGACGTCCAGGGTGGGAGAAAGAACTCTTGTCTGCTTGAGACAGGTGTGAATGTTGCAATTGGCCACCGTTATTATCATTTGATGGCCTTGCAGCTTCAAAGCCTGGCTGGTTGCTGGATTGTCATTTGTGATCTTGGGAATGGAAAAGCCTTCAAAGAAAGAGAAATCTCCTTTGGAAGTGCTGTTTTGAACAACTTCCAAGACTACAGTGTTCAAATATGTACTTTTTCTCATCACACACAGTGGTCTAATGAGAAATGATTGATTTGTGAAGTATTATTTCCTCAAATATTCAATTGTCATGCTTATATAGTTTCCAAATATTCCATCATAGTTATTGTTATGGGTATTGAGTTGAAATTATCTGGGAAATTAAGGAAGTTTTGAGTTGCTTTATATTTATAAAATATCTTTAGATTCTCATGTGTCTGCCATGTAAATAAAAGCAAAATCTGAAAAAGCAAAATCAATAAAAGTACCACAGAGGCATTTTTATAAACTCATATTCTGAATATCTCTGTAAAGTTTTGAAGAGGGGCAGAAAAAGAGCCATATGAGAGTAGTCTAGGATGCACTAATTTGTCTGTTTCAAGTTTATAACAGAGAAGTATCATTACCACAAAAGATTATACCTGTGTTCAGTAGAGGCAGCGTAGCATTAATTGAGTTCAACATTCAGTTTTAATTTCTTCTTTTTTGAGATAGGACTTAGATGTCTCCAGTAGTAAGTACATCCAAGTTAAATGTATCCAAGACTTGTTAGAAACATTTTATTTGAATATTTCGATCTTTCAGAACTTCTGGATTACCATCAGAACTGATATTCAAAATGGCTTAAACCAGTATTATGACATAAAATAACCAATTCAACATAAAATTTAACAAAATAATTAACTGCTCATTTCAAATTGCTTTCACCTGGTGTCTACAGTCATGATATAATGACAGTTACTCTCAAGAGAATGAACTTTCCAAAGCTATGGTAGAGTCACAGAGAAAATGCTGTTCCTCTCATCATGTTGTTTTTCATGAAATAAGAGTGATGGAAGATAGTCTTACTTGTAAAAGAGGTACTTCTAAAGATTGCTGGGCCTACATTATTTGGGATGTTTCAGATAATAGCCACCCCTTATAGTCTGTTAGAAAACTGTAACTTAAGCTAGCTGAGAGAAAAATTGTGCAATATGTAGAGTCAACCCTATATCAGTTAAACTGAAATTGCTGCATCTTTCCCCATTATAGTTTGGATAATGAAGATAAGGTTCTTGAATCTGAAGCCTGTATCCACAGCATAGGTGGTGGTACCAGAAAGAAAAAGACCTGTACAACCCCCGCTTGGCTATGAAAGCTCACTGGGTGACCTTGGGGAGGCTACACACTCTCAGCTTCAGAGGAAAGCAAAAGCAGGAGCACCTCTGAACAAATTTTGCCCAGAAAAAAAATGTGCAGGTTGTAGATTTACATTGGGGTTGCCAAAAGTTTGGAACAACTTGAAGGGATTGCTAGTGTAGTTCAATAACATTCTGGCTGGAAAGTTATATCCATTGCTACAGGAGTGGATTTTCTCTACTCCTTTGCTCTCTCCAAGCCCCCAATTGTTCCATCCCATCCTTCAGGATCTTAGGGTACAGAAAAGGGTTTTTTTTCCACACCAGCTGTTACATTTTGGGGATTGACATGGCTGGATTCCCAATGAACATAAGCAGCTCTCTATATAACGGAGGGATTAGCAACTTGCAGAATGTCACAGTTGGCTTTGTTGACTAGGAGTGTAGAAGATACTGTCTAGCAACATCTAGTAGGTCAAAAATTGCCCAACTTGATATAACCAATGCCAAGCAGTTTCTTCGGCTCTCCAAATAAAACTGAGTCTAGGAATGTTCAGCCTTTAAACCTTATTCCTTGCATTATGGACATCTGTCTAGGACAAACTGTTTAACTTACCCCAGCCTCTTTAGATTCTTTTACAAATCTGTTTAATAGTAACTGTTTGTGAATTTAGAGCCTCTTGGATAAATCTCTCTTTTTTAAAAGTGTGCCATTTCCTGAGTGTGCAATATAAAAGGATATCTACTACAAAGTACATTGGAAACAATATTTTCAAAAATATTTTGAATAGAATTTGTGGAGAGATTCATTTAATTAGAATTTTTGTGCAGTTTACTCTGAGATCCGTTTGCATTTTCTTCTTCAAACTCAATTCTTTGGGCTTCTTGTTGTTATTTCCCCTTTTGGTTTTTTCCTTTATACCCTTTGCTATAATAACATATAAGGTGTTTCATTATTAGCTATAGTGAGATACCAGTAATTTATTTCCTTACTTGGGAAAGATTTTTTCAGGCAGAACAAGAATAATTTTAAATGTTTTTGTAAAACTGAAATCCATTCAAAGTAACATCCCTATTTTTTTTTAAAAAAAAATTGAGACGGTGTTTGTACCAATTATTTGTTTGCCGCTGTTATTTTGAATTCAAGCACCTTTTTGCATTCCATAAGTGGTTTTGCTTTCAGCTTGTCAGTATGGTAGTTCATGAAAACCAGTCTCCCAAATCACTGCAGTTTTCAAGTGGTATTGCTGTCTCAGTTCAGTAATGAGGTTATATATTTTCTTTTTGTTGTTGTTGTTGTTGATCTAGATAAGGAAGCTCCAACTAGTCCAACGTTTGGCAGCCATGATACTAACGGGAGCGGAGCGCAGGGAGCATACAACTCCTCTGCTGCACCAGCTCCACTGGCTGCCGATCTGCTACCGGGCTCAATTCAAAGTGCTGGCGTTGGCCTTTAAAGCCCTAAACGATTCTGGCCCAACTTACCTATCCGAACGTATCTCGGCCTATCAGCCCGCCAGGACCCTAAGATCTTCTGGGGAGGCCCTGCTCTCTATCCCGCCTGCTTCACAGGTGCGGCTGGCGGGTACGAGAGACAGGGCCTTTTCTGTGGTGGCCCCGCGGCTATGGAACGCCCTGCCCTTGGAGGTAAGATCAGCCCCTTCATTGATGATATTCCGAAGAAGATTGAAGACCTGGATGTTTAAGCAGGCATTTGGTTAACCCAATGCAACGAATGGTAACTGACTAAAGGACTGGCAACATGGATGACGATCTGGATCACGTTTTTAGTTAAGAGTCGAACTGGATTGGTATTGATGCATGAATTGTGTTTTTATGTTTTTTATGTTTTTTATGCTTTTAACTGTATACTGTTGATTGTTATATTATGTTGTAAACCGCGTTGAGTCGCCGGCTAGGCTGAGAAACGGCGGTATATAAATATAGCAAATAAATAAATAAATAAATAAATAAGGTAATTTTGATGTTATTTTGTATTGGGTTCATTGTTTCTCTCCCATTTCTGCTTACAGAAAGATCTTATAACAGTAAATGAGAATTATTAAATTTTATGAGGCACATCTTTAATATGTGACGGCATTTGACTTAGTAATTTACAATATGCTTGATTATCTTTTATTACGTTTTTCTTAATCTTTACAATTGCATCTGGTGTTCCTTTGACTTCAGACACTCATTTTATGTATGAGTTTTAAAAAGGGATTCCCAACAGTGATTAAATTCTTCTTGGTCAGATAATTCTTTAACACAGAAAGGACATTCTACACGTTACTGTTTTGTATGCTTCTGTTGTGAAATATAGAATTCAGACTTCTGTATCCTCAGAAAATGTTTAGAAGGTGACATTTGTGTTGATGCAGTGCAGTCTGGATTCTGTGTATGGCACCAAACACAAGATGCCCTCTAGACATAGGCTGTGAGCTGCCACTTGCAAAATTTTGATCTGTTTCTTCTTGCTTAATTGCTGCATAATTTGTTGCTGAGAGAATATGAGCATGCTTTTAGTAATGTTTCTGAGGGGCAGTAAGATACCAGTTCATTTAGATGTGATATCCTTATTTATTTTTATGAGAAATACAGCTGGTCCAGGTTTTTAAGAATGACACTGCCTGAGAGCCAGCATTGTACTAGGGTCCACCACAAAAGTGTCTTCCCCTCCCCTTGTAGTCATTACTGATGCCTGGTAACTGATTTTGAGGGGTTTGTCAGCTTGCTGGAGCAGATTTTTTGGGGGTGCAAGATCTCCAGAGTAGAGACTGTTTCTCTCCCATTTCTGCTTACAGAAAGTCATCATATTGAACTTTCTCCACTGACATAATATTAACTGGTCCTGAATTTAGGAATTGTAATTATTATACTGCTATGGATGAATGTTTGTTACATTGAATTGTCTAGTTTGATACTCTGTGAATAAAACAACTTACATTGCATTCTAGTTTTGAAAGCATGGTGGAATTTCCAGGTATACTTTTAAAATGTTTTCGTTTTTATTTTAACAGATTTATTTTGTCGGGGGTACTTTGTGCTTTTCCTGCATGGCAGGGGGTTGGACTAGATGGCCCAGGTGACCTCTTCCAACTGTATGTTTTTATGATGCTATGATTCTGTGGGGAAAATTCATGCAGACTTTCTCTCTCAGACTGTACTCTCACCTTGTTGTTTGAATTAGTGGGTGTTTTCTGATAATATCTGTTATCTCTTGCAGTAAGATTTTTTCTTTACAAAAAGAAAAACTAAAATATTGTAACCAATATTTAATCTAGTGAGAGTCATGAGATTATTAAATTGCGACTAGAGCTTCTGTTCTATGTACATCTGGATATTTAGAATGCTCTCTACCATAAAATGTATATGTCTAGGAAGCTTTCAAAAATCTATATATTCTTGAGTGCTTTGGAATAATCTTAGCTTTTAATTAAGTTTTTTTCTGTTTTTACTTTTTTTTTGCTTATTTTGTTTGTTACTCTAATAATAACTGGATTGTTATTTTAATAGTTTTATGTGCCATTGCCCATAATGAGGTTGATGCTTTTTTTATTTGAACGAAACAGAAGTTTGATAGTAGCACCTAAAATTTGTTTTATACCCAGCACAGTAATACTTTGGGGGTTCTCAACATGAACAAAAATGTTTAAGGTGGTAATCAAAAGTGTAAATACCATGTTTGGCCACTATTGGGTCATAATTGTGTGCACTAGAGATAGAAAAACAAGAATTATTGTTTCTCAGTTACCTAAAGTAGTTGGGCCTAAATTTTATATGGTCTTTGTTTTGCTTCCATTCTTTCACAATGTTTGGTGATTCTGAGATCAACTATTTGGCTTGTAAGGCACAACATAAAAACATTTTTATAGATTGTTGTTAAAGGGAGTTGTCATTTGCTTTGTGAAGATTTGAATCCGGAAAAGCAGGCTAGAAATCTGTTATATAATATCAGAGGGGAAATCTGAAATGTCTTCAGGGACTTGCAGTTGAATGAATCACATCCAAAGATTTTTTTTTTTTAATCTATGATTGCATAAAAATCGTAATCATAGGATTTTCACTTTAGAAAAATGTGGCCTGGTTATGAGATTTTCAGGATAGATTTTTTAATATATCATTCCAAACATGTAACATACAGTAATATTGTTTGAAACTTTACATATGTTTGGACATTAACGAGATGAATCTCTATATCAGTAGTTCTCAACCTGTTGGTCCCCAGTTGTTTTGGCCTACAACTCCCAGAAATCCCAGCCAGTTTACCAGCTGTTAGGATTTCTGGAAGTTGAAGGCCAAAACATCTGGAGACCCACGGGTTGAGAACCACTGGTTTACAGTACATCGTACTGGTAGCAGGCTATATGGCTTGTGTGACTGAAACATCTTGGTTGTTCTAAACTGTATGTACACTTGTAGACACCAGTTCATTCAAGTAGTTTCTTGCATATGATGCTGACTAAGAACCCACAACTATATTGAGCTTCACTAGACAGAATGCATGAATTGAACCAAAGATAGTGGAAAGAACTAGTCTACGAGAAGTTTCTGCTCTTTCTCTTATTTTTTAAAAAAGAGAATGACTATACAATAGTACCTTTCCTTCTGAAATGTCAGAACTTTGAGGTGAAGTTAATATGCTACAGTATTTTCCTCAATAAAAGTAATGATTAAACCCAACAATTATGGTTAAACCATAAACTTCCTGGACTCCTACTTGGCAGAAAGAAAGCACTTTCAGATAAGCTAAAGTTTAAGAGATGTAAGCAAGAAATGGAAGAAAGGTGAAATCTTCAAAAGGAATACAAATAAATAGCCAGTACTTGTAGAGGAAAGGTCAGGAAAAGAAAAAAAACCTCAGGCTTGCTAGAACCATAGAGTTGAAAGAGACCACATGGACCATCTAGTCCAACCCCCTGCCATGCAGGAAAAGCACAACCAAAGTACTCCTGATAGATGGTCATCCAGCCTCCCTTTAAAAGCCTCCAAAGAAGGAGCTTCCAGTACACTGTAAGGCAGTGAGTTCTACTGTTGAACAGCTCTTACAGTCAAAACGTTCTTCCTTAAGTTCAGGTGGAATCTCCTTTCCTGTAATTTGAATGCATTTCTCTGAGTCCTAGTCTCCAGGGCAGCAGAAAACAAGTCTGCTCTTTCTTCCTTATGGCATCCTTTCAGATATTTATGCATGGCTATCATGTCTCCTCTCGACCTTTGCTTCCTTAAGCTAAGCATTCCCAGCTCTTTAAGCCGCTCCTCATAGGACATGGTCTCACTACCTCTTATCATTTTAGTTGCCCTCCTTTGGACACATTCCAGCTTGTCAATATCTCTCTTGAATTATGGTTCCCAGAGATCACAGTATTCCAGTTGAGGTCTGGAAATACCTCACCTGGAGAGGCACCATTACTTCCCTTGATCTATACACTATACACCTTTTGATGCAGCCCAAAATCCCATTTGTTTTTTACACTGCTGCATCATATTGTTGACTCACGTTTAACTTGTTGTCCACAAAGACTCTAAGATCTTTTTCACATGTACTGTTGTCGATCCAGGTTTCACCCATCCTGTATCTTTTCATTTCATTTTTTTAGTAATAGGTTAAAAAACAATTTAAATTGTAATCATAATAAAAGTTTATATTCCGTCTTATCTCCCCAGGGGGGTTTACAACAAATGTCGGCAAACATTCAGTGTCATTAAGAGACTGGACAAAGACAAAAAACCAACCTACCCAGATCCCAAAAACAAATCCACCTCTACGATAACGAGTGGGACGTTTTATTTACTTTAGGGAGAGAGTTCCAAAGGGGGGATTGGTTATGTTTTTAGCAAGAAGAACAGGAAAACAGTGTGGAGAAAATGGGGGCATGCTAACAGAGGACAAAGAAAAGTTTTCACTTCAGAACATGTGTTTAGTCTGATTAGTTTTCCAAAAGGAAAACCTAATGAACTCACAACAATACAGATCTTCACCACATAGATGCAGAAATTGAACCAAATTTGAGGACTACCTAATGAACATAGAACAAATAATGCAGTAAGTGAGGTTCATCCCAGAATAAGTAAAGCCTAGTTAATCTAAGTGAGTACCTAGATACTCCAAATACATCCGGTCTCCAGAACCTGAGGAACTTCATCCCAGGGTATTAAAGGAACTTGTAGATGTAATCTCAGACACCATTTTGATCATCCTTAAGAATTCTTCAAGGAGAATTTGGGCAGCCTGGAGGAGAGTGAATATTGTCCCTATCTTCAAAAAAATAAAAGAAAGAAGGCCCGAGTATCTGTCAGCCAGTCAATTGACCTGAGTGCCAGGCAGGATTCTAGAACAGATCATTTAAAAAGCCATTCTGTGAAAATGCTGTGGTTAGTAAAAAAAACAACAACATTGGTTTCTCATACATAAGTCATGCCAGAATATTCTTGCTTTTTGTTGACAGAGTTACAGGATTGGTACATTGAGAATGCTATTAACGTAATATATCTTGCTTTCATTAAGATTTTTGACAAAGTCTTTCATGATATTCTTGCAGACAGACTGGCAGAATCTGGGCTACTACTATTGTAACTTTACCTTATAACTGGTTGATGAATTGAACCCAAATAGTACTTACCAGTGATTGTTTTTCATCCTGGAGAGAAGCAATTTGTGGAATAGAAGTATATAGTTGGAAGAGAACATAAAAGAGAGTAGGGAGTATAACCCCTTGCTAGGCAGGAGTACACAAGCAAAGCATCCCCGACAGGTGGGCATGCAGGGTCTTGTTTTAAAAAAAGAAGACTCCAACACATCGCAATGCAACATATTCCACTGTTGAATAGCACTTACCATGAAGAGGTACTTTCTAACACTTAGACGGAATCTTTTTCCCTGGAGCTTGTATCCATTGTTCTGTGTCCTAGTTTCTGGAGATACAGAACATAAACTTGCTCCATATTCAATATGACATCCTTTCAAGCATTTGAACACAGTCATCATGTCACCTCTTACCGTCTCATCTCCAGGCTAAATGTATCCAACTTCTTCATAGGGCAGGGTTTTTGGACCTTTTATAACATAAATACTTTTCAGCTTATCAAAATCCTTCTTGAATTTTCTTACCTTGAACTGGACACTATTTCATCTTTTGATTTGGACCAGGAATGTCAAACTCAGTTTCACTGAGGGCCACGTCATCTTTATAGTTGCCTTCAAAGTGCCACTTGTAATTGTAAGACTGTATAAATGTATCTATATTGCCTTGGCATTTAAAGTCTCAGGGGCCACATAATGATGTGATGGGCCAGATTCAGCCCACGGCCCTTGCGTTTAGCACATGATAAGACACTATGTTCCTAGTGATGCCACTCAGAATCACTGGCTTTTAAAACCTTCATGTCACACTTGTTATGTCTTAAGATTCCTAGATCACTTTTACATGTGTAATTTTCAAGCCAGGTGTTACCCATCCTATATCTATGCATTTCATTTTTTTCCTCCTTGTTGATACATAAATTTTGTTAGTCTTGGTCCAGCAAGCTAATCTGTCAGCATTTTGAATTCTGATTCTGTCCCATAGGGTATTATTGACCCCTCTTAATTGGGTGTCATCTGCAAATTTGATAAGCATGTTCCGTCACCCAAGTCATTTATAAATATGTTTAATAACACTAGATCTAGAATATAAACCTATAGCACCTCATTCATTTTCTCCAGGATGATAAGGAGCTATTGGTAAGCACTCTTTGAGTTTGATCAACCAATTACAAAACCACCTAACAGTAGCATTGTCAAGCCCGCATTTTTCTAGCTTATTTTGAAGAATATCATGGGGAACTCTATCATGTGGGACTTTTTCATACTGAAATCAAGGTATGCTACACCTATACCTTTCATTCTTTTTTTTCATATACCAAGATTGTAAGAAGAAGAATAAAAAGAAGGAATTTTATGTATTCTGAGCCAGATAAATTTTGGAATGGGAAGTGTAGCATAAACTTGGTCAAATTGCTCTACTTAAAAAGTTTAGGCTATATTGTGAGTAAACTGGGTGCACAGCAATGCAGAATTAAAATATGAATGCATTTATCCTTAGAAACTCACCTGAAATAATACAAGTTATGGAACTTGGCAACTCCTTCAAATATTATTTACTGAGCTTTTTGTACAATAGTGACATCGCACAAATGACATCAGACCACATATTTTAAAAATGATTTGTATTAGCTTGAAATTACTCTTAAATTGCTTTTCATTATGTTATGGAGATTTTCCAACATATATATCCAGAAGCTCGGCTCAGGAAAAATATACATTGCAAATGGATGCTGAATAACTGATTGTGGATGACAAATGGTAATGGACAACTATTGACAATTAAATTTGCTGATATGTTTGTCTGTATCCTTTACAATGCTGATTGATATGTCTGGCACTTGAGGTGTATAGTAATCTTCCCTAGTTCCAGTAAATTTTGGGAGATTCTGTGAGAATGCTAGCTTAATTGCATCTTATTTCCTGATGCTTGCAGAGAAGCAACTTAGCTCATTTTAGATTGCTAAGATGACTTACATATTACCTAATTTAGATTCTCTTGTAGAATTTACTAGCCAGTAGATTTTTTTGTATGGATTTGAGTTCAGATTTTCCTAAACATTTAACAACTTCTAACCTAACTGGCAGGAAAGGGGTTGGCAAGGAAAATGATAATTTGACTTTTGTTTCAATGTGATATCTGACCATCTTATTCCTATCTTCACAGTCCTGATATTGCTCAGTGTATCATCATTACTATCCCATTCCTTTCTGTTTTCTTTTAATTTGATTCTTTGGAATCTTGTCTTGCGACATGTGGCAGACATCTAGAAGTAGTCTAGCAGCTATGAGTATACTCTTGTATGAGTGGCTACGATGAATATGGATGATGAGAGTTGAAATCCAGCATCAATTGGGAGATTATATTTTCCATACTGATCAAGCCTGGAAGGAACTGAAGGATTGTTCTAATTCTGGTATCAAGGATTTGGAATGAGATAAAGGAGAGGAATATGGTGGCTACTACTGATAATGCATAATTTGTCACTTACAAATTTATTCTGGTAGCAAACAAATTACAGTACAAGTATGCCTCAAAGCCCCTGATAGTGAAACTCCTTTTTTACAAAATCGTCTTATGGCTACAAAGCCACCTCCCCTATTCCCCTCTCAAGCTTTATCTAGCTGGAAGTTTTTTCACAACAACATAGAAAAAACAACAGAGGATGGCTGGAAAAACACAACTTTTAATGTCAGGTTGCAGAAACATCTGTAGTAAAAATGCTATAAAGTTCAAGCTGGGAAAGGTTGGATTCTGTTTTGCCCATGCCTGCTATAGCAGGCATGGGCAAATTTCATCCCCTTGAGTGTTTTGGACTTCAACTCTCACAATTCCTAGATAGCCAAGTGTGCCTATCTAAAACAGGCAAGGTATGTTTTGTGGTATTTCTGTATTGCCTCCCAACAAGGGCTTCCAAGGTAATGAACAAATAAAAACCAATTACAGTAATACAACCAACAAATATTTTAAAGACACATTAAATGTTATTTTAAAACGCTTAACAGCAGTCTAAAACAATCCTAGATCCAGTTTTGAAATAGTTGAAATAGCCATTTCAAGTATTGAAGCTGGCTACCATGGTACGTGCCTTAGTTACATCCCATCTGGATTACTGTAACATGCTCTACGTGAGGCTGCCTTGGAAGAGTGTTGGGAAACTTCCACTGGTCCAAAGACCCACTGCCAAGTTCCTAACTGGGGCTGGCTACAGGGAACATACAACCCCCTATTGCAGCAGGTCAACTGGCTGCCAGTTTGTTTCTGGGCACAATTCAAAGTGATAGTTATGTCCTTTAAAACCCTATACAGCTCAGGCCAGGCTATTCAGCCAACCACATCTCCTTGTAGAAGCCTGCCTGGGCCCAGAGGTCTTCAGGAGATGCCCTTCTCTCATTTCCACCTCCATCTCAAGCTCAGTTGGTGGGAATGAGAAGAGTGGGCCTTTTTTCTCAGTGACTGCTCCTCGATTCTGGAATTGCCTGCCCAGGGAAGCCAGAATAGCCCCCTCCTCACTGCTTTCTTTACAGCAGCAGGCTAAAATCTTTTTATTCAGGAAGGCTTTAAAGCTGTAGCTTTAGTTTTGACTGCATTTTTAATCATTTTAAGGATTTTAACTGTTAATGTTTAATTAATATCATGGATGTTTAATTTTATTTTAATGTTTGAATATTTTTGGATTTTAAACTGTATTGAATTCTTTTAATGTAAACCATTTTGAGTCTCTTTTGGGGAGAGAAAAAGCGGGGTATCACTGATGATGATGATGATGATGATGATGATGATATGGATATGGAATAGCATAGTTTTTCCCCACTAGAAGCTTTAAAGACACAACTTAATTTCCTTGGGCAGGGAGTTCCATAGTTGAGGTGCTGCTACAGAGAAAACTATGTTACATGTATCCACCAAAGTAACATCACAATGTATTGAGACATACAAAAAGGCCTCCTTTGAAGGTCTCAAAATTTCTGGCAGGCTGATATGATTAGGTGGTCATTCAGATATCCCAGACCCAAGTCATGTAGGGTTTTGTAGGTAAACAACTGCACCTTTAATGGAGCATGGACAAAATTAGAAGTCAGTGCAGCTATTCCAGGATTTGTGTTATATGGCCTATAAAGTGCATACTCATACTGCTCTGGCTGTTGCATTGCATGCTAGTTGCAGCTTCCAAACAGATATCAAGGGCAATTACCACCATAATCCCTTGAACATGTCAGGAAATCCCTTGAACATGTCAGGAAAAGAAGAAGAAAGTAGATTAGAGTATCTTGCCTCACCGGCTATGCATAGTATGATTAATAGCATGCATCTACAATTTTGGCTGCAAAAATAAATATTATAAGGAAAGTGGAAGGGAACAAAAGAAAAATCCATCTATGCATGCATTGTGGAAGAAGCCTATAGAAGATTCAAAATGAGTTTTTATGCAAGGTTTACTAGACTTGGTTGATGCAGTTCACATGAGCATATTTTTGATTTTGCATAAAGTACTTCTTCTGGTCTTTGTGACTCATATATGGATTATTTGTACCTATGCAGTGCATAATTCAGAACTTTCTGAAATTATTACATAAAGGTTCATTGGTAATTCTGCCCATTCTTAGGTACCCTGTCTCCTTGCTTTCCATCTAAACTCTCAGTTCCTTTTCATCTACCACTGCCTCAGCATCAAATACTGTTCTGAGCATTGTTGTCTTTCAGCCTTTCTTGACTTTTGGACTGTTCTTTCTTGACTTGAATTTTATATTGCTGCACATCTTTAATTCTTATCTCTACAGTTTTGGAATCTGTATTTCTTTTCAGACGATTATTTGGATCATTATTTGTCTTGGTTCATTTTGACTTGGTTTGTTAACTTGCCTATGGTAATTTTATCTCTCTTTAGTGACCTATATGGCTTTTCTAGATCATTTAAAAAGTAAACTCCCTGAGAGGGATGCCATTCTTGGTTCTTCAGCAAAGGCTTTTATTCCAAAGCCTTTTCCCCACAAACACAGCAGAACCAATCTTTTGTATAAGCAGACCTTGTAGTTCTCTGCTAAGCTTTCTTCATTGGCATCTGCGTTGATCTTTTTTGGCCTGAACTGCATCTGAATTATCAGTTCATTTGGTGATTAAGAGATCTTTGCAAGGGAGGGAGGTCCCGTGGAATCACCAAAAGAGGATCCTCAATACTGTCCTACCACTAAAGCTTCTTCTACTCTGATTGCCTGTAATGATGCTAACATCCATCCTGAGGTTTATTTGTCACCAGGCTGTTTTCTTGACTAGGAAGCCTCTGTTAATCACAGGATTGAAAAAGGCACCACAAGGAAAAGAAAAGCTAATAGCATTATAGATTTTTAAGTAGATCCTGCACTAGCCACTAAATTATTACCATTGCCATGGATCTATCCACCGCCATCATGGTCCTTTTCCTGAAGACCATGATTGTGATCATGATAAGTCTTATCAACATTCCTTTTGTCTTGAGTTTGAATAGTCTTCTGACTTAGATTATGAAGATTCTGATAATGACTGGCATCATTTTCATGAACCTACCCAACTTAACTTTCACTGCAATTCATCATGTAATCACCATCCACAACCATAGTACCAGCAAGGCTGCATGTCATCATACTGGCATGAGACCTGTACCATCTCTTTCAGACAGGCAAAAGTCTCCAATTTGAGAGCAGTCCAATAAGGAACTTCTTCCTTTCCAAACCTTTGTATTGGCACACTGATCTGTCCCTTTGTTGGAGTTCAGGATCTATGGATCTGCCATGAAAAGGAAATTTCCACTGCTTCCTCCTCTGGTTCAGAAGTCTCCCTGCCTCCTTGAGTTAATCCTCAGTCTTCTTCCTCAGAAGACGCCTATTTTTCCACATCTGATACATTTCCAATGTTTTCTCCGCCTCCTTCCCCAAGGGTTTCGAGAGAACATGAGTCAGCTTCTCCTGCTGATGACATTCATATTTTTGTGGAATGGATGGTATGGAAGGTATGAGCTTTGGAATTAGAAGTAAAACAGCCTGAGGTGAAACTAACTGATCCAGTCTACAGATGAATTCAGGCCAAGGTTCCAAATTCCATCCACTGCTCTTGTTGTTTCTGAAATTGGCTCACAAATCATACCTTCTCCATCTATTATATAACTCACCTTGAAAAGACTTAATGGTTTTTATTGGATTTTGGAGTCTGGTTTTCAATGGCTAGTAGATCAGCCAAAATCAAATTCTGTTGTGGTTCAATCATCGCAATTAGGTCTATGCAAAAGAACCACTGTCATAGTAGATATTACAACTGCCAGGAGAGCTGGAGAGTTGTACACCCTGAGAGTGAATATTTGGTGTCATCAGAACAAGTTGGTTCTCATCTCTTTTCTGCTCAAGATGGTATAAGTGTTCCACATCAATCAGGACATTGTACTGTTCATGTTTATGCAGAAGCCTACCTCAGAGATGGGATGTAGCCTTCACTGCCTTCATGTTACATGGACCCTAGTCCTCTGTTTGGACAGGATCACTGAATTCCTTATTTATTTATTTATTTATTTGCTCTATTAATGCCCTGCCTTTCTCAACGCCGAAGGGGACTCAAGGCAGCTTACATATAGGCCAATGCCTTAAAACAACATACAATTCCAATGACCATTAAAATTAATACATATTGAACATTTAAAAACATTACATTCAGTATTAAAAATCATGCCATCCATATTTTCATCTGCAGTTTGTCTAAGAGAAAAGAACTGCCTGTTTCATTGCACCATTTTTCCAAATGGGTAGTTTCAATTGCCTGTCTTCTCACACAACCCACCCAATGTTCATATAATCATAGTTGGAAAAAACCACATGAATTGGAAAAAACCACATGAATCTAGTCCAACCTCCTGCCAAGCAAGAAAAACATGATCAAAGCACTTCCAACAGATGGCCAAATTCTGTCTAAAAGCCTCCAAGAATGTAGTTTCCATCACGCTCTGAGGCAGAGAGTTCCACTGTTGAACAGCTCTTACAATCAGGACATTATTCCTAATGTTCAGATGGAATCGCTTTTCCTGTAATCAGAACTCATTGCTTCAAGTCCTAGTTCCCATTCTCCAGGCAGCAAAAATAAGTCTCCCCCTCTTCCTCCGGACATCCTTTCAAAATATTTAAACATGGTGATCATTTCTCCTCTCAACTTTCTCTTCTGTAGACTAAACATGCCCAGCTCTTTAAACCACTCCTTATAGGGCATGGTCTCAAGACCTTTGATCATTTTAGTTGCCCTTCTTTGGACATGTTCCAGCTTGTCCTCCCAACCCTGTTATATGCCTGTGAAAACTGGATTGTCTACAGATGTCACACTTAACTCCTGGAATGATTTCATCAGCGTTTCCTCAGAAAAATCCTACAAATCTCTTTAGAAGACAGGCAGACGAATGTCAGTGTACTGGAAGAAGCAAAGACCACCAGCATTGAAGCGATGCTCCTCCGCCATCAACTCTGCTGGATTGGCCACATAATCTGAATGCCTGATCACCATCTCCCAAAACAGTTACTATACTCCAAACTCAAGAACAGAAAATAGAATGTTAGTGGACAGGAAAAGAGATTTAAAGATGGGCTCAAAGCAAACCTTAAAAACTGTGGTATAGACACTGAGAACTGGGAAGCCCTAGCCCTTGAGTGCTCTAACTGGAGGTCAGCTGTGACCAACACAGCTGCGGAATTCAAAGAGGCATGAATAGAGGGCAAAAGGGAGAAGAAACATGCCAAGATGAAGATGCGTTAAATCAACCCTGACCAGCACCGCCTTCCACCTGGAAACTGATACCCTCACTGTGGAAGAACAATACAGATCAAGAATAGGGCTCTACAGTCACCTGTGTATCCACTGCCAAGACCCTACACTTGGAAGGCCATCATACTCGGACAACAAGTCATCACCTAAGTAAGTAAGATTGTGCTTTTCCTGCATGGCAGGGGGTTGGACTAGATGGCCAATGTAGTCTCTTCCAACTCTATTATTCTATTATTCTATTATCTCTTCACAGGTGTAAACATCTTTAACATATATTGCTACCCGTCCCCTCTCCTATTTGGTTTATTTCTCTGAAATAACTTATACCACTCCATTACTACATTCCAGTTATAGGACTCATTCCTCTAGGTTTCAGTGATGCCTATTACATAACTGTTTTGTTGTGCTGAGTTCCAGTTCATCTTGTTTATTTCCCATGCTGTGTGCATTCTCTCACTGTTTCTCCTTAGATGGTGATGCTTCAGTATCCATGAAACTGATGGTTTAGGCAAGAAACATGAGGTGCCTAAGACCTGAATGAGTTACCACCAAGAACCTTATGTAGTAGCTCTAAAAGGTTCCTAACAGTGCATTGCATGGGGAGAAATAGCCCATCTATATAAAAATGCTCTGTTTGTTTTGAGTGACATCATAACTCAAAATCCACTGGACAACTCACACCAAATTTGGCCACAAGACACCTGCTAACCCAAGGAGTGACCACCACTAAAAAAAAAGATTTTGTCATTTGGGAGTTGTAGTTGCTGGGATTCATAGTTAGCCTACAATCAAAGAATATTCTGAACTCCACCAACAATGGAATTGAACCAAACTTGGCACATAAGACCCATGACCCACAGAAAACACTGGGAGGGTTTGGTGGGCACTGACCTTGAGTTTTGAAGTTGTGGTTCATCTGCATCTAGAGAGCACTGTGGACTCAAACAATGATGGATCTAGACTAGGGGTCCCCAAACTAAAGCCCACAGGCCAGATGTGGCCCTCCAAGGCCCTTGACCTGGCCCCCACCCCAACTTTAGACTGAGGGTCACCCTATGTCTGAAACGACTTGAAGGCATGCAACAACAATAATAATCCTATTTAACTTGACTATCTCACCAGCCAAAAGCAGACACACACCTCCTATTGAAATACTGGGAAGTTTATGTTGGTCAAGATTGTTCTCCATTTTAAATATTGTATTGTTCTTTCATGTTTCTTTGACACTACAAATAGAACACATGCAGTATGCCTGGGAATTTGTTCTTGTTTTTTCAAACTATAGTCCCGTCCCGTCATCCCGTCTCCCCCCCCCCCCCCAAACTGTCTGAGGGAATGTGAACTGGCCCTCTGCCTAAAACATTTGAGGACCTCTGATCTAGACCAAACTTTGCACAAATATTCCATATGTCCAAATAGGAACACAAATGGGGTTTGGGGGAAATAGACCTTGACATTTGGGAGTTGTAGTTGCTGGGATTTATAGTTCACCTACAATCAAAGAGCATTCTGAACCCCACCAATTATAGAATTGGGCCAAACTTTCCACACAGAAACCCCCATGACCAAAAGAAAATGCTGAGTTTTTTGGTGGTCTTCGGCGACCCTTCTGCCACCCCCTCGTGACCCCCCAGGGGTCCCAACCTCCTTCACCTGAGCAAGAAAACACAAAGCTCTTCTGACAAAGAGCCATCCAGCTATAGATATAGATAGATTCACAAACACTCGCACCCACATATACTGTGTATAAGACAGATCAAGTATCATAGATTTGAAACGGTCCCCTTAAAAAGGACAATTATATGTTGCATGCTTCAGAGTAGGCAAACCAGACAATCTCTACAACAACACTGACAAAGAAACAAGAAAGACCATTTACCCACAAGCATAAAGAAATTACATATATTAGAAACCAACACTTTCTCATTACTTTATTTTCCAGATCACCAGACCGGGCCATAGCAAGGCGTGGCAGGGGATGGCTAGTTTGTTATATATGTCAATTCACCACTCTACTCAGAGAAGGAGATGATTCTTTTTTTGATAAGAGTTCAGTTACAGTACTTAATTGGACCCATGGATATGTTGATCTAGATTTTTAGGGTCAGTCTTGACTGAAATTTCTAGATTTTTACACAGGTGTATACCGCAACTTATTTTCTGTCCTCCTTTGTACTTATTTTCTATCACTCCTTGAATAACTAAAAGGTCCTTACTTCTTCTTTTTTTTAAGTAGAAGAGCTAAGGTGAGATGAATGTTTTAAAAAACATGCTGATTCATTTTATCCTGCCGAGTAGGTCAGAAATGCTGCACTTCAGGTAATGGTAGCTAGTGGGAGCAAAGCTTTTTAAAATACATTGTCATGAGAAAGAAAAATGTGAAGGGTCCAGAATTGATATTACTCTTGTAATGACAGTTGGACAAACCATAATATTTTCAAAGTCAATCTGTATGTAACAAAAAACAAAAGTTAATCAGTTTTTGTTAAATGGTATAATGCCTCATTAGTATGCCAAGGAAAACTTCTTGAAGCTCTTTTCTTGAATGTGGAAGAACACAACAGAAACTTTCTGAATGAAAATTTAAAGTTCTGTGTAGATGTTTCTGTGATGGGATGTTGTGCCATGGTAGAAAATAGCAATAGGTTCCTTCCATTCAGATTGATAAGCAAGGCTTAATTTAGTTAATAATTTGTCCTATCAATAGATCTTAAATTAGTCATGACCAACTTAAGCCCTGCTGATTTCAGTGAATCTAGCGGAAGTATAAACTAAGATCACAAAGCTAATTGGCCAAGACAACCAAAAGGCAGCTGACTTGACACTAGACCACGTGAAGCTTTACTGAATTCAAATCACTCCCCAGTACCATCTTGAAAATACTGGAATTTATTCTGAACTACCCAGGCCTAAATTTGCTCTTACACCATAGCTGTGTCCCTGATTTGAGAGGAATTGGTATATGCCCTGATTTAGCTCTCTCACCCTGCCCTGTCTTTACCTCGCCATTTGGCTATTCTGCCAACAAGTTGTAGCCAACAGAGAAGTTTTGTTAGCATTTTTGTCAGCAGATATTTAAGATGAGAAAGAAGAAGAGGATTGGCAGAAGAGGCTTGTGTGTTATCCTTAACTCTACAGTTAGTATACGTTTTAAATTAAGACTGTACTATATAACTGGAAACAGCCTAGAAACTGTGTAATCAGATATCATGCCTGCTCATTAATGTTTTACCCTTAAAAGGACATTTGGCTTTTCTAGTAGCCAGAGAATTATTTCACCAATCTGTTTTATTTCACCAACTGTTACTTTTTTCTCCCCCAGTTGTAGATCGTTTAGGCTGTGATCAACGAACACGGTTTCAAGTTCCCCCAAACACCAAACAGTGGATTGCTCTTCTGCAGCGAGGAAATTGCACCTTTAAACAAAAAATAATGCGAGCAGCTTTACAGAATGCTTCAGCTGTGGTAATTTACAACAATGTATCAGGAGAGGAGCCTGTCACTATGACTCATCAAGGTACAATTTAAGATGGCAGATTCTTTCCATTCTCCTCTGTTTTTCATTCTTATGTCCTATATGGTATATGACTATTTAAAAGTATTTTTGAACTATTGCCAGTTTTCAAATATGAAAATATGTGACTTGTCTTCAGAAGGTGGGCCCAAATATTTAATAGTAAATAATAAATAGCAATGTTATGCTTATCTAGCATAGACTTTTATTTTGTCGTTTTTGTGATAAAATGCTGAACAGAGTTGTAGATGAGCAGTCTCCACTAACTGTATGGCTATAGGCCATAGACACAGTATGGTCCTCGACTATTAAATGAATATATGTTGTTACCAGGTATGCTCTCAAAGCACAAGTATGTATTCATGAACAGTCTGTGAAGCATCTTGTGAACCTAGCAGTAGGGTATCTTAGGCAAATTGGGGCCAATAACCTACATCCACTCAAAACTATCCAAAAGGAGAAGTTTATTTAACACACAAGAACCAAAACAAACACAGTAATTGCATTTGGGAATAGTGGATTCTTATCTTAGCAAATGACAAATATTACATACAAAATAAAAATAGTAAAGCACAGTTTTTTAAAGATGGGCAGCTATTAACTCAGACAAACTAACTTGTGAGGCTGAGAAGATTTGGAGCAGTCTGAAGTTCAGGCATTGCTAAAAGAGGAACAGACAGGCAGATCAAAAGTAGTGGGGATATAATACTTTCTATAACAGCCCCTACCAAAGATAAACTTAAGTGATGGCAAAAGTTACTTCTTAACTCCTGTACCTTTGCAGAGAAAAAATGTAGAACATTGTCCCCTTGCTCAGAGCAGTACAAAGAAGAGGAGCATTAGCTAACCAAACTAGAGCCAGGACTTCAATGATTTCAACTTGAAAAGAGAAACTTCCAGACTTTCATAGTGATTCCACAAGAGGCCTAGAGAAGCAAGGAGGCACTTTCTCCTTGGGAAGCTGTGTTTTTAATCAAGTAGAATGTTCACCCATACATTTGTAGTAAAAGATAGAGACCCTTCCTCTAAGATGATCAGTCTTTGGAATTTTGAGTGTTTATAAAGCATTTGGGGAAAGAAAATAGTCTTTATGCTTTGTCAAGCTTGCATATTTTGCAGTGTTTTAGTGTCTCACTATATTGCATCATTTGCTGCTTCATATCTGACTGGAAGATTATTATTATTATTATTATTATTATTATTATTATTAAATAAGAAAGACATACAGGATTAGCCTTGTCCCAAAGGTGACCTCCCCTGTTAGTTCCATTTTCAGTACATAATGCTGTATATTGTACATAATGCTAAAAGTAAATAATCTTAACAATGTCATAATAGGAGAGAAAGCACAAAGCCTGGGGATATACGTGTAAATCCAAGAATATAATTCATATTCTTGACACACTTCAAGTGGTGTCACATTATTTCAGTGTAGGTGCTGGCTGCAGGATTTGGCTAGAGAAGCCTCTACTTACCAGCTTCTCTTTGTTCTGAGGCAGACAGTTTGGAGATGCCATCTAGACATACATATTTACATGCATATAAACACATATGCCTGGTCAGAGATGTTGAACAAAGACTGACAGCTCACAACAATAAATACACCTAACAGGGGCAGAATTTGCTAATGTAGGAGAAAAGGGGCAGACATTTGGAGCAGGACCAAATCTTCTGCAAAAAAAATACATAGGAATCTATAGAAAATGTTTTATTACATTCCTATAGCAGAGCCTTTTTTTTCTCCAAGGTTTCCCAATTTTGATAGTTGTCAGTTTCTGAGAAAGATTACAGAGGAAAATCCCCACATGATTAGGGTTGGAAATCTTGTTCAGGCATGTTTCATATGAACCTTGTTTCTATTTGCCTGAAACTAATTTTTCACTTGCACTGCATCCAAAACAGAATTAGTGCAATTTAACCCAAACATGTTGCCTACAAACAAAAGTGAAGTTCTGACACCCTCAGTGTAGACAGACTGTAGCAACATGAAAATAAACTACAGCCTCGTAGCCAAAGGTATATTAAGTTAATATTTCAATTTTATAAACTTTTGACGTTCCCAGCAGTGTGCATATATTCTCTTTATTGTTGTTTTCCCATTTTCCTTTTCCTATTCTGCTACTCATCTTTTTCAGTTCCATGCTCTTAGAATCTCATTTGCCCATTTTAAGTAGAGCCCTGTTTATTCATTCTGGTTGTTCATGTAGTCCCACAGGGGCTAGGCAGGTACCCAATGGAAGCCCAAACAGCACTGAAATGTACTGTCTTTGAAACCTAGAGGGCACTTACAGTCTCGGGACCAATAGCTATTAGACCTGCTATAACTTTAAAACATTGCATTCCAGTGCCTTTTTGGTTTTTCTAACAATATCTGAGCAATTAGCGCTCTATAATAACATGAGTAGTTTTATCACCATTAAAGGGTGCACTATATAGATGGGTCTCTTAATAATGTTCAGGTAGACTTTCTCCCACTACTGGTATCTTTTTTCGCCTGTATACATAAAGAGTGTTCCCTTAATGTTCATTGTTTACTAGTTGGGAACATGGGTCACTTTCAGTTCAGCTACTTTGAGAAATAACTTTATGGCTAGATAGACTTTATCTTCTTAAAGTCTTAAAATCAAACTTTTGCTTCAGGGAGATCTTCAGGTTCCGTCTGGTCAATAAAATTCCTTGCTTCAGCTTAGGACATGTTAAGAAAAATGGTGGAATGGATATCCAGACTAGTCTTGAAATATGACCCAGACTATGTGATTTTAATTGTTGTTTTAATGTTATCTTTTAATTGGATGGTTTTAATGTTTTCTTTATCCATTGATATATGTATACATGTGGCATTGAATTGTTGCCTTTGTAAGGCTGCCTTGAATCCCTGTTGGGGTTGAGAAAGGCAGGATACAAGTTTGGCAAATAAATAAATAAATTCTTATGCACTCATGTGTATTACATGTAATCTCATATTCTAGTTCCCCCTTTCTCTGGTGAGTATCCCAATCCCCTGTCTTGCTTCTCTCCCATTTATATCTTGCCAGGGATTTGAGTGATGCTTATTTGACAGAACACCTGTGCAATTGCAGATTTGTTGCAATCTACCCAATTCCCAATACTGTAGTTTGATCATAGCAATTATGTATTAATAATGCCCTTAGAACTACAGATTCAACTTTTATGTTGTAGCAAAACTTGGTGTGGGAAGATGGTTTAGCACATACTTGCACATGTTCTATAAGCAAGACTGGTTAAATAGCTTTGTGGTTTTATGTAGCACCAGATAGCTTCATAAGATTTGTGAGAATTGTTGAAAAAAGAGATCTGTGATTTTGTGTGATGCTTGCACTTCTTAAAAAAAACTTTGGTGCTTCCCACCTCAGTTGTATCAGAGCTTGAAAGAAGATTCATTTCCTCAGATGTTATTTGTCCAGTCTAAATCCATTCCTCCATCTATGCCCTCCATTACAGAAGTAACGTGTTTCAGAGAAAAAGCCCAATCAGGAAAAGGGGCTCTTAACCTCTAGCTTTTCATTTGTTTGTTTCATCAGTCTAGTTTATATATTACTACTGTAGTTAAGCAACTGGGAATCAGAATCATTCCAGCATGACATATAGCTCAGTCGTCATTCAATACACATTTGAAAGACTGCAACTAGAAAAATTGTTTTTTTTAAAAAAATACGCACGTTAATTCAGATGTCAATTAATTTGTTTCATCTGCTTTTTTTGTAGGAACTGGTGACATAGTCACTGTCATGATCACCGAGTTGAAGGTTAAGGAGATCCTAAATTACTTAGAAAAAAATATGTCTGTCCTAATTGCAATAGCAGTTGGAACCCGCTCTCAAAACAAAAACTTTAGTCGTAGCTCACTTGTCTTCGTATCAATATCATTTATAGTTTTGATGATAATTTCTTCAGCGTGGCTAATCTTTTACTTCATTCAGAAGATAAGATATACAAGTGCCCGTGATCGAAACCAGGTAAGTGAATCTGTCTTCCTGGTTGATTGTGGTTATACATTTTTATACATTTTTATTTTTGTGATTGTTATGAACTGTAGTAAGCTACCTTGAACATAGCTCGAACATTGGGAAAGACATTTTTTTAGTTCTACAAGTGTTAAAGTTGAAATAATGTCAGCAATTGTGAAAAGAAAAGAACTTGGTAAAATTGTATTTCTCTCCTGTAGAAATCTTTGTCATTGCAACAATATATTACTAGCTAATATGTTAATGACGTGGTGATAATAATGGGGCTGATCATTAACAAAATTAACAAAAAGCTAATATTTTCCCTCTTTTAATAGTTTTTGATATGACAAAAGAATACCAACCATTACTGCCAACATATTCACACCTCTTTCATGTTACTCCTCCCCATTCTCAGCAGTTAACATATGTATACAGTGCACAATAATTGCAGCTAGATTTGACTCTACTGCATGTAATTTAACTATACATAATAACTGACAGGACAAATGGTCAAGAGATAAAACATAGGAAAGGGGTGAAAATAGGGAAAGTGATGTTTTGATGTTTCCTTGCAGATCTTGGTTATCAATTTCAAATATGTGAACAGCACATTTTGGATTATTTATTTATTTATTTTTGCTGTCCTCTTGCCTCTTAAATGCTACATTGTTTTTTACTGTTTGTTCTAAAATATTTTCTTTTCATTACTTTATGTGATGCAGAGGGTAGGATTTCCAACACTGTAAGAGAATGTGTTTGATCACTATGGTTGTTCATAGAAATCCAGTGTCCCATTGGACTCTGAAATATTTCAGCAGTGTCTGTGGGTGGTGTTGTTTTTAGATTGGTCACAGACCTGTGTGCCAAGAATGATGGATTCAATAAATAAGCTTAGGAATAAAAGGATAAAAGATAAATTGGGGCAAACTGGGTTGTTTGTGGGAGAAATAACTGATAGGAAGAATTCCAGTCCACATATTGTAGTCCTGCCCAATTATCACTCCCTTGCGATACAAGGTAACGAAACATGTCAACTTCGTACTAGATAAAATCTATGTGACTCACCAGCATCTATTTTATCTGTAACATAAGAAATCAGCAATTTGAGTTGGGTATCTTTGTGTACAATGCAGGTTGCCCTTCCTTTGTTTCTCTGCATGTCTTCACAGAAAAACAACATTTTGTGGGTGATGAGCCAGGAGAAGCACAGGACAAGTTGTTCGCAATTTTCACAAGGCCTAAGGGCTTTTCTCGGGATCTGTAGATTAGATCTTTTAGGCTGGTTATCAATTTCCACAGCTATTTAAAATGTGAAATGATTCAACTATATCTCTTCCATCTGCTGGTATTGAGGGGCTAAATGTTGATGGATTATTTTCTCAAAATAACATAGAATGATTTTTAAGATTCTCTTAATATGCATCCTTATATGATGGGGGAGGATGACCTTATCTGTGTCAAACGAAAGTCCTACTTTAGGGAAAGTATCATGCTGGTTGCGAAAAGTATTAGACAGGTTGCGAAAGAATATACTGTACATCAGAGTCATAGAATGTACAGGCAGTTCCTGAGTTACAAACATTCAACTTATAAATGACTCATACTTAAGAACGGAAGCGAGACAACAGGAAATGAGGGAAATATACCGCTAGAACGGGAAATTCACTTCTCACATAATGAATACAATCCCATGCCATAGTGTTTGTAGCATTACAGTTGTCGTTCTTGTACCAGATTGATCAATTTCACCTTAAATATATATCCTACATCAACAATGAAGAGGAAGCTAGATGAGTGTCTAGCACAAGCATCCTCAAACTGCAGCTTGCCCCGCTGTTTTGGCCTCCAACTCCCAGAATCCCTAACCATTGAAGAAGCTAGCTATGGTTTCTGGGAGTTGAAGGCCAAAATAGCTGGAAGGCTGCAGTCTGAGGATGCCCGGTCTAATGAGAAAAAAGTCCCATACAACCCTAGATTATTCGATTTCCATAGGTGAGTCTTTCCTAAAATTTCAGCTGCTTATTAGGACTTGGAAAAGTTAGATTTTCCTATTTCAACTTCCAGAGCCCACAGCCAACATGAGAGGGTCAGGAAATGGCATCCCAAAATTAACATTTCCAAGTTCTATGTTTAAATATGTTTATTTAAAGTTTTTCTAAGCTTCTGAAATTCTATTCATCTTTCTCTGGTTATGATCCTTAAATTTAAAGCTCATACCATTCCATCTTGTATGAAACACCTGTGAAGATTGTTTGTCTTTACATATAATAATTAATTTGGGGTTTTTTTTTTCAAAAATGCATGTTACGAGAGTCTGAAGGAATTTTTATGATGTTGTACTGTCCAAGGTTCCAATGAATAGTTTATCTCTTGGCATTTCATTCATACTGCCAAAGCTTAAAATTGTGGCAGCGCAATGTTGGAATAAGAAATAACATTAAGTAAATATCATACGTTCTGATCCCATTATAAGAAGTCCAGTTGGTTTTCCAGTTTTTATCAACTATATAAAAGGGCTCAGTCTGTCTAGTTGATTCTGGAACTTGCCCACAACGACAGTTATTTCCAATTGTGTTTATATGTTCCGTTATTACCACTTCTTCTTTCTCCTCCTTGATATTACTTTTATCATTATGACCACTACTTTTTCTATTGCTATCACTACTAATATTGTATCATTACTGCAGATAGTGCTTTAGAAAGTGGAATTCTTGCTTCAACAACTTTACACTCTGAAATTTAACATGTGGTTAAAAATACCAGAATCAAAGGATAGTAGAGGCACAGAGGAAGAAAAAGACAAGGAAAGCTCTCTAGTGAAATGCTTGATCCCAGTGTGCTAATCTTACAGTGTTGTGTGGAATTCAATTCTTTAACTCGTTAAGAATAAATATCATAATTAGTTGTCATAGGATAAAGAATCAAGGACTTTAAATAGCTTGAAAGTACAGTAATGAATTAAAATAATACATTAATTGTTCGTTCTCTCTTTTCTCACAACAACTATGCTTTCACTAAATGAAGGCTTCATTTTTTTGTTTAACTCCCAAAATGGGCAAGCAATTTATCATAATTTAAAAAAATTAAGCTAAAACATTAATTTACACAAGTATTAAAAGAATTAAATAATATTTTAAAGAAGAGGATTAAAATGATTAAAAACATGAAAACATTATTACCAAAAAAAAATATTGAAAGTAAAGTGCACACTCAATTTCTTGTTGTCTGCCTTCAAATGATTTAAACTTATGGTGATTCTAAGAGGGATTTTGTGTTTGCCTTACTCTGAGGCTGAGGTGCCCAAAACCACCAGTGGGTATCCTTGACTAAACCCTGGTATTCTGAGTCATATTCCAGTGCTCAAACCACTACATTACGCTGGCTCACACACACACCATTTTAATTATGGAACACACACACACACTGTTGTTGTTAACTTCGATCAAGTTGGCTTTGACTTATGGCATCCTCATGAATAAGAGACCTCCAAGTAACATCAAAATAATAATAATAATCATAATCATAATCATAATAATAATCATAATACTTCTTATAACCCACCTCCATCTCCCTGAAGGGACTCAGGGTGATTTATATGGGGACCAAGCCCAACATAGAGAATTCAAAGTTACAAAATTAAAAAAACAAATAACAAATAAACAAAATAATTAAAACAATTAAAACCAAAAGATTAGAAACATAATAAAATATATCAATCAACATCACAACCAGTAAATGGAAAAAGTGGGCATGTTCAAATTCTACAGGGAAGGGCAAGGCTTGTGCAAAAATGCAGAACAATAGGGCCAGGGCTGGAAGTAAAGTGCTAGGAAATCCAGAACAATAAATAACTTAGGGCTGGGCAGGCATATCCTAGCTCAGGTCTGACAGCCTAATTCTTGTAGCTTACTTGATTGAATTTATCCATCTGGAATCCACCCTGTCCCTTTTTCTACTGCTTTTTATCTTACCAAGCATTATTGTCTATTATGGTGAACCATGTTTTCTCATGATAGACTAACATATGACGGTCTCAGTTTAATTATCTTGGGTTCTTGAGAGAGTTGAGATTTGATTTGCTCTAGGACCTATCTATTTGTCTTTTTTTTTTTTTTAGCAGTCCATGGTATTTGTAGATCTCTTCTCCAGCACCATATTTCAGTGATTTGATTTTTGTCTTGTCTGCTTTCTTCACTGTCCAGCTTTCATAATCATACATAGAAATTGGGGAAATGATGGTTAAGTAATATATCTTGACATGTCAGGAACTTGTCTAGTTCCTTAATATCTGCCCTTTCAACTACTAGTCAACTCCTAGCAGCCCTGAGCCCCCCTCGGGGTAAGATAGGCAGGGTAGAAATAAAGTAAAGTAAATAATAGTCTTCTTCTGATTACATGGCTGCAGTCTCCATTCTGATTAATGACTGTGCCAAGGTATAGAAAATCTTGGAACTATTTTAGTGTCTTCATTGTCTGCTTCACAATTACGTAATGCTCTGAGTGTAGCTTCCACTTTGCTTTCTAAATCTGGTGGTTGTGTTCATATGGTTTTTCCTTGAATGAATCTATCATCCTTTCATCTCTTTTATATTGTTCTTCAGTGTATTGCTACAATTGACTTATTATTTCTGTTGGTCACGTAATGTGTTCCCCTGCTGGTCATAGAGCACCCCCTTTCTTGGTTTAAATTTCCAGTTAATTTTTAATATCTTGTGGAAAAGATCGCTTGTTCTTCCTTTCACTTTCTTTTTCTCTGTATTGATTATTATAGTAATTCTTGGCCTTGTGCACAAATCGCTGAACATTAATTTGTTTCAATATTAATGGGTTTTTTTACTATTTACTTGTGTATTATTATTATTATTATTAACTTTATTTGTACCCCGCTAGCATCTCCCGAAGGACTCGATGCGGCTTACACAGGCCGAAGCCTCAAAACACAATACAATAAAAAAACGTAACACAACAATAAACAAAGCAAATCAAAACAATTAAGCAAAACGACAACAATGGCAATACATCAAGACATTATTTAAAACTGGCTCGGCCGGTGCAATGGGGTACAGGGTTAAAAGTGCTGAAATGGTAGGAGGAACGTAGGATAAAAGTGCGGTGTGCAGCGACATTAGTTGTGCTAAAGTGCTACTATGGCTTGGGATGGGGGTTCCTATTCTGAGAAGGCACAGCGGAACAGCCAAGTTTTTAAATTCCTTCTGAAAACTGCTAAGGTAGGGGCCTGTCGGAGATCTTTTGGAAGGGCGTTCCAAAGTCGGGGGGGCGCCACAGAGAAAGCCCTGTCCAGTGTCCCCACCAAGCGCGCTTGCGACGTGGATGGGATCACGAGCAGGGCCTCCCCAGATGATCGAAGTGAGCGTGTGGGCTCGTAGATGGAGATGCGGTCGCGCAGGTAGGGTGGTCCCAAACCGTGTAGTGGCACTAAAATGGTTAATAGAGGGAAATGAATATCATGTAGCAATGGCAGCCTAAACTCTCATGTCATCTTAAGGCAGAATCACTCCTGGTCCTGCCTCCTGAGCTTGATCCCCCCTCCCAGTTGCTTTCTTGTTTTACTCTCACCACGCAAATACCTTTCTTTTATGCTTTGATGCTCTGCATCTGTTCTGTTCCACCTGCCTGTCCATACACATACTTGGCCACACAGAGTGGCTGGTACTACTTTACAGAACAACAACTTGGCCTGAAATGTTTGGTTCTAAAGAATATGCTAGACATTACAGAAGGGTTGTCGCTGGAGAGTGTCTATATCATGTCAAAGGATATCCCTTCCAAAATCTATGGCTTCAAAAACCCATCAGGAGATGTATTTCAGCACATAGTGCTGCCTTACAAAGTATACATTTCAACAAGAAATTGAGGCCTCATGCATGGGACAAAGGGAGGCAAACAAAAAGGAGGCAGAAGCACTTCTGCTATTTCAGGTAGTAGGTGCAGTGTCATAATCCCATTATGCTCATTTTCTTCTCATGTCCACCACTTAGTGCCACGTTATATTTCTTTAATAGGTAATGCATAATGTATTGAATATTATAGCAAAATAATATAATTGCTACTGACATTAACATCAAGAAATTAATATATTGAACTGCACAATTAATAGTATTTTTTTCCTAAAGTCATATTCCAAATTCTGAGTTTGTGCTATAACTTACTTATATAGCCAGATTCCAGTTGCTTTCATTGCTTGTGACATGTTGATGACCTATAAGGCTAGATTCTAGCTGCTTCCGTTACTTGTAACATGTTGATGGCTATACTCCTTTTATAAATCTAGAGGTTTGGAATGCCAGTCTCCTGTAGAATCTTAATGTGTGTACAGCATTCAGAGGATCACTTCACATACTTCCCCTAGTCAACATCAACAGTATACGTATAAGGTGAACAAACATTCTGGTTGCAGTCATGCTTTGGGGCCAAAATTACAGTTTTTTACGTGACCATAGATAAGCTGATAGTCATTCTGCAGAGAGAGGAAAGTACCAGCATTGCCTCAGAAGGGTTAAAATACAGTACATATTTTGACTTGTGGATAAATCATCTAGGTTTTTGTGTCAATTTTTTTGATAAAATTTCAAAACTTACATATGAATGTATTCAGGGCTTACTGAATGATTGTAGAATCAAGTGTCTTTATTAACATCTTTTTTCTATCATCTGTAACATGTAACACGAAGCCTACAAATGTAGAGTGGAGATTTGCATGTCCGGAGGACAAACATTTTGTTTTGAGGAACATACCAGCATAATATGTCCAGTGAAAGAATGAGGTCTTACAAATTTTTCATTTTCAGTGCAGCGAGCCTTGAGTCTTTCTAGCTTCAGGTTTCTCTAGCTTTTATATTAAGTGAAATTAACTGGTAACTGTTTGTAAATGCATGAGCATGTGAAAGCACACTTACGTGCATTATTGTTGACCTTTCAGATGTTGATTCAAGCATTTTTCCTTCAGATATTTTTCCTTTAAATTTTTTACAAGAATGTCTTTAAGAAATAATTATTATCCTTGTGATTTCAGAATGTGGAATTTATGCAGTCAATTCTTTGCTTTTTTATGGCTCCATTTACATGAGTAGGATGTTTACTGTGTCATAGATTTTGATGCATCTTTTGCGGGTCTCACTCCCACATTGTTTCTCGGACTTGACATAATGGCTTTATGTAGACTAGGTTTTGCAGAATGTGTTGGAAAATCAGTATTCGTTGCTTCAGATTTACATAGAGGAAACTGAGCACATTGGAATGTCTATTTGTCAAGGTGTAGCTATCACGTGCTTAACACAAGTCCTCTTTTTTTAGTAAGAGATATATTTGAAGTAGCAGTGCATAGAGAGCAATTTTGTTACCTTATCTAGTTTTCTACATAAATATTTCGAGTAAATGATCTTGAAGAGCTGGCTTCTGAAAAGGCAATTCTAGTTTTTCTGTGCTGTAAAAAATGAAGTAGATTTTTCCAGTTTTCTTGAGATGTGTTTCTCAGTTACAGTTACAGGGAAGGGGGAACATCAACTTACTTATAATGACTATATACTATCCAGATAGGCAGCATGATATAATGGTTTGAGTGTTGGACTTTGGAGGTCAGTGTCCAAATCCAAATCAGCCAGGGAAATCTACTGTGTAACCTTGGGCAGGGTTCCTCAGCCTCAGAGGAAGACAAAAACAACTTCCCTCTAAACAAATCTTGCAAAAAAAAACAAAACAGCCTCACGATATGTTTACCCAAGGACCTCCATAAGTTGGAAATATCTTGAGGCACACAACAGCAATGCACTGTGCATCTATGGACTGGGTTTTTTTAAGGCTTAGAGCCCATTCTTGGATCATTGTCTTCTATGTTGTGACTTGTGTATTCATCCTATTTTGTATATTTCTTATTTCTCTGTGGGTAAAAATCTTAAGATCATTTTTCTTCCAAATTTCATAAAGGTCAAGAGAAATCTGATAAAAATTTTATATGATTTAAAAAGCACATCCTATTAAAGTTTCATAAAGAGGTAACAACAGCTAGAGCCCAGATTGAAAAGTTTAGCTATTATAAAGTTTCATGAAGAGGCAGCAGCAGTTAATGATAGAATAACTGTTCACTTTCTTTGTGTTGACTTCACACAGTTTGGAAGCAAACTACAATTATTACTTCTTAACATTGAAAATTATCAGAATATCACCCTTTCATATATGCATTTGAACAGTCACAGGCCTTCTAGAACTAAAGGAAGAAAATGTAGAAATAGATACCAAATATGTATTGTGCAAAATAGATTCTTAGTTGGTTCCTTGAATGACCAACATTATTGAACCTATCGGTCATCTATATATATATATAATACAAAGTACATTAATGTACATGTAAGTATGTTTACATGGATGGATGGGTGGTTGTTTGATCCACAAGGGTTCCTATGTGGCTTGATGGATCTCGGCCAAACTTGGTAAGCATAGCCATCAATTTAAATACTGAAGTTATTTTAACTTTATCCTGTCTTTTTACCAAAACTGGGATTCAAGGCAGTTCTGTGCACCCACAACAGTTTTTGTTACAGCACTATTATGGAATCAAATAGCCAACTTGATCTTAAATCTTTATAAGCAGAAATATATAGGTGGGATGGTACCATGTTGGTCTTTTTGGCTTTCTCAGTGGATTTTGATACCATCAGCTATGGTAACTTTTTGAATAAGTTGGTGATATGCATATGGGCCAGTGTCTGGATGTGGTGGTGAAGGGGATGAAGGCCATTAAATTCACACAAGAGGGTTCTTTATGGGTGAGAGGTTGAGTAGGTCACCCACTCTATTCGTCGTGTGTACTTTTCTCTATACACAAGAAAAAATGCAAGTGAAGGCACAGTTCACATTACTATTCACAAAGACACAGTGAGACCTGTAATACCAAACTATAAAACAAAGGCGACAAGATCTGAGGCTAGATTTGAGGAGAGGTGCCAGTATGTAAAATGAAATTATTTCTTTAATAATATTCAAAACTAAACAACCACAGACCACAAGTTAAAATAATGTTAAAAGGCGTAATATACTGAATCATACAAAAAATTATTTCAAAAGAGGATTATACTTGTGGGAAGATGAATTTTGAGAGGAGATTGGAATTTTGTAGTACCTGAACATCTCAATGAGAGAATGAAAATTGTGACATAAGCTTTCTTAGTCTAAGTTTCCTTGAAGTAGTCTGCAGAATCTACCAGCTTGGTCCCTTCTGTTGGTGGCTAGGGTGCTAGGAAGTTCTTCCTCATGTTCAGATGGAATCTCCTCTCTTGTAGTTTGAAGATCTTCTTGCAGTGCAAGGCACTCTCAGAATTTTCCTCCAGCACCACAGTTCAAAGGCATCTATCTTCTTTCGCTCAGCCTTCCTTATGGTCAGCAACATTGTACTGCAAGATTTTTCTGCAATCTTGCCCAGGTTTATCCATTTTCCACATCGTTTTTGTTGTCAGACAATTTCAGTCATAACATTCAGTAAACTAGAATTTTCATCAGACAATTAACCCTCGCTCTAATATTAACCCTTTTGTCGTCTCAAATGTTTTGTCCATCTATCCCAGTATTTTCTACTATGACTGACTGTTGCACTTTAAAATCTTTGAAAGAGGACTTTGTGATCACCTACTACCTCATAGTTTTAACTTGATATGCCAAGGATTAAATTTTGGACAGGCTATGTGCAAGGAAATGATTTACTACTGGTGGTAGTATAATTACATCTTAGTCTTTATTTGGTTATAGAACCTAGCTAAAACGATGAAAAGGAATGAGGCCATTTTAAAACAATATTATTTTAATTAAGTATACTTAAGAAATCACATTTTGAACTCAAAAATGTTTCAAAACGAACAAGTCACCAAAAGAAGTCAGTCTTACAGAACTATTATAGTGTTAATCTGTGAAATGTTTTGTCAGAGTACATACACTGCCCCGAAACAGGGCTTCATCGAAATCATTTTCTGTAACATGTCCTTCAAAACCAATCTGTGTTGATAAATGTGGACTCATACACCACATTTTCTTAAGGAAATCAATGTATAGCACTTGATGTGTTTGTATGCTGGAGTCTTGTTTCTTCATATATATATTTCATATAGGTTGACTTACTTGTTTGGGGCTGTGAAATATTTAAATTAAGAATTTTCTTTTTAAGAAGCATTGCAGAATGGCACATAAATACTAGGATAAATTAATTCAAAATCAAATGTCTTCTTACATATTCCTGTCAAATCTTAGAAAATTAAGAAAAGATTAATGTAAGCACCCCTTTTCAAACTTCTGGTTTCCACAGTTTACAGAAAAGCTACAAAATGATCAAGACAGACGCAAGAAAATATCATTGTTAGGATAGACTCTTCAAAGTAATTCTTCAAAGGACATAATTATAGTTACTTAAATGCATGGTGTTTTTTTGTTTTTAACCAACTTGCCTTGCCTGATTGCCATTGCAAAAGATAGCCCTTCTCTTGTCAGGTTTCCTAGTTAGTGAAGCAAAGAAATGTGACATTTCCTCTGTAAAAGTGACTTACCATAGAAATGGTTTTCATTAGCTGGCAGACAGTCATTCTTAATTGTCTTGGAAGATGTGACTAAGATGGAATTAGCACTGTAAGCAAATATTCTTGCTTGTTACCAAAATGGATTCCCATAAAGAAATGAACTTGATGTTTATTGCCAAAGAATTTCACAAATGCCCTCAGCTACCAGCATATTATTCATAGTTTCCAGGGAATGTTTATGAAATATACTGGAGTAGTTGAATTAATACAGCACATAATATGTTGTAAAGGGAAATTTAAGAGGGAAATGTTCTTGTCCAGTATCTAATCTCAATATTTTTCTTATATAGCGCCGTCTTGGAGATGCTGCCAAGAAAGCTGTTGGTAAACTGACAACGAGGACTGTGAAGAAAGGTGATAAGGTATAGTCATATGATCAAAATGTTAGTTGTTTCTTTTATTTCACAGTAAATTTTATTAATTACACCTGGATATATCCCCCTAATTCTAGGGTTTTTTTCCATTTTCAATCATTATTTTTCAGGTTTTTCAAACATGCTTTTTGTTGTCCCACTTTGCTGCTGACTGTCTCCCCATCGCAGCTTTGGAAACCATATTATATTATTATGGCTCATGTCTACATTATCTTTCTAAACCTTGTTATTTTTCCAGTCTTTGCTTATTGTCTTCCTTTTTTCCAATGCTTATCTGTGATGTTGGGATAAACTTATTTTTTCTTTAGTTGGCATACCAAATTCTTCAATTGTTCCTTTGCCATACTATATGTATAAGCTTTAAATCAGTGGTTCCCAGCCTTTTGCCCAGCATTGCCCTATTGCCCTATTATTTGTATTTTTCTCTAGAGACATATTAAAGTTCATTTGAGCTTTCAAGCATTTTTCTTTCTCAGTTTATTCCAAATTATTTTATGTTCTAAGTACAGGTACACCTCAGTTAATGACATAGATGTGTTTCTGGGCTTTACTACTTTAAAAGAAATGCTGCTACCTGGGGGCAATAATAATACCACAGAAAAGAAGCTAATATGTTTCTGCAAATTTTTAATTCAAAACTAATATTATGTATATTAGAAATGAAACAACTAGGTCAGATAAGCCTTGCATATATAAACAAAAATATATTGAATATTCTAGAGAGCCCTGTTCTTTCAACACTTTCTTATGATTCAATTTTGGTGATGAAGCATATACATCTATGTATTGTCAAAGGCTTTCATTGCTGGAATCACTGGGTTGTTGTAAGTTTTTCGGGTTGTATGGCCATGTTCCAGAAGCATTCTCTCCTGACGTTTTGCCTGCATCTATATCAAGCAGCCTCAGAAGTTGTGAGGTCTGTTGGAAACTAGGAAAATGGGGTGAGAGAAAGAGCCCTTGTCTGTTTTAGGTAGGTGTGAATGTTTCAGTTGGATACCTTGATTAGCATTTGACGGCCTGATAGTTTTTAGGTGTGCCCTGTTACTGCCTGGGGGAAATCTTTGTTGAAAGGTGATTAGCTGTCCCTGATTGTTTCTTGTCTGGAGATCCTTCTTTATTTACTGTTATGATTTAAGGGTTTTTTAATACTGGTAGCCAGATTTTGTTCATTTTCATGGTTTCTTCCTTTCTGTTGGAATTGTCTACATACTTGTGGATTTCAGTGGCTTCTCTGTGTAGTCTGACATGGTAGTTGTTAGAGTGGTCCAGGATTTCTGAGTTCTCCGATAATGTGCTGTGTCCAGGTTGGTTCATCAGGTGCTCTGCTATGGCTGACTTCTCTGGTTGAATTAGTCTGCAGTGCCTTTCATTTTCCTTGATTCGTGTTTGGGCGATGCGGCGTTTGGTGGTCCCTATGTAGACTTGCCCACAGCTGCATGGTATATGGTAGCCTCCTGCAGAGGTGAGAGGATCTCGCTTGTCCTGTGCTGAACATAGCAATCTGTGGATTTTCTTAGTGGGTCTGTAGATAGTTTGTAGGTTGTCCTCATCAGCTTCCCTATGCAGTCAGTGGTTCCCTTGATGTATGGCAAGAACACTTTTCTCTGGGTGGATCTTTGTATTTACTCTTGTGGCTTGTTGATGGTCTTACAGCTCTTCTGATGTCCATGGTAGAGTATCCATTGGCCTGTAACGCCTAGTTTAGGTGGTTCAGTTAATCTTGGAGGAGGTGGAGTTCGCAGATTCTTTTTTGAAAGGTCTGCCAGGGCTTTAATAATATACATCTATGTTTTTTCAACATTCCAGAATGGCTGATGAGGCAAATTAATCTTCTTTCCCCTTTTCTTTCTGTTTGTATGCAATTATACTTATCTGCAGCATGATCACCAAGAAAATAATCCCACTCTTTTCCCAACTCAAGTTTTATTGCATTGTTTACTGCAGGCATGCTGCTGCAATCCACTCCTCAGAGTCTTTATCCAGCCCTCCTTCACCATCATCTGAATGCCATTGACAGAAAAGAGATTTAATTTACAGAGATATCCTGTAATTGATTACAAGACTCTTTCCCATTAAGAAAGTCACCTAGATACATACATTTAGAGCAGTATTAATACTAATGTGGTATAAACAACAAGAACTGGGAAGCCCAAGCACTCAAGCATTGTAATTGGAGGTCAGCCAAGTCCAACAGTGCTATGGATTTTGAAGAGGTACAAATACAGGACAAAAGTAAGAAATGTGTCAAGAAGGCACCTCAAGGAAATCCTTGTTGTGACTGCCTTCCATCTGGCAATATATGTCCACAAGGTGAAAGACTGTGTGAATCCAGAATAGGACTTCACAATCACTTACAGATCCACCACCAAGATTCTACCTCTGAAAGACAATCATACTTGTCCACAAGTGATTGCCCATAATGAATACTGACAATGAAGTTGCCACCTTCCTCATGACACTGATCCAAGATTGAATTATTTGGAGGATGCAATTCACACAGCAGGGGATGCACATGTAGTTGACAGGCATATGGGAATAAATCTGTCACTCATCAATGTTAACCATCAGGGTTCTCTGTGTGAAATACTGGTTGTCCATTTCCAGCAGTGAAGTTGCTAATTTTGTCTTCTGGTGCTTTTTGAAGTCTGTGCCTGTACTTTATTATATATGGAGGAAATGTATATGATTTGTTTGTCTTCAGAAAAAAAATAGGCTTTGCATATACTCCAAAATACTGAAACACTTATAAAAATATAATGATATTGAAAATCTGTGATACAGAGACTGTGCAGTTATTGTTCAGTTGGACTGTAACTACATAGGAATGCTAAAGAACCGATATTATCACCTAGGAATGGTAGCTCATCAAATATAGCAAGCGCTATGCTTTGAAAGCCAGAGGAAAAACAAATGTTTGTCCTAGGTTTCTACGCAGTCCAGCATATGGATTCTATATGTGTGTTGTGAGAAGTTTAGAGCTTGTTTTGAGACTTGTTCCCTGCCCTCAAGTGTGCTGTACTCCCAGTCTTTTTCTTCTTTTCCCTTTTTGGTGGCAGCAGGAGTTGCCTTTCAAATGCAAAGCTTTCCAGTTTTGTGAGAACAGCTTTGCTTTACTACTAAACAATAGGCTTCTGCAATTCGGCTAAAAGGCATGCCATTTCAGGGGCCATTTTCGACTAACCCTTCATTTTGTTTACCGGAAAATAACTTGAATCGGAAGGAGTGTTGCCATTTTTATTCGGCAAAGATTTGACCCATTGACTACAATGGGAAACTTTAAAGGCTCAATCCTCGGTTCTTTTCAGACCTATCTGCACGAAACCCACCTCAGATTTAGGCTCCATTTACAACTGCAGGCCTTCCAAGTTTCCGAACAATTCACCAGCCTACTGATTTTTTAGAATTATTTTAAATTTTTACCATAACATTTTTTAAACAAAGACAAACCGCTAGAGGGGATTCAGGGAATTGTAGTCACTGGTTGTGTCCATTCTCAATCAATCAGAGCATGGAAACAACCAGGTCTTTTATTGACTGAGAAACAAAGAGAGAGATAAACTTCAACTGCCATCATGCTTCAAGAGGAACTCAGAACTTTTCAACTCTCGCTCAATGCAAATGCTTCTGGGAAAGCGAGTTTCCAGCAGGGCTCTCTCTGGAGGAGGAGCCTGGGGAACTTTTCCACTGCCAGGGAGGGAGAAGAGATGCTGCAGGATCTTCTCCAGGAGCTCCACAGCAGACCCCTGCCTCAGGTATAATGCAGACTTAACCCCATCCAGTATCTGATAAATATGGCTCTCTTGATCCATTTTGCCCTGCTGTTCGGTTCTCTCCTCCCCATTCTGTTTTTGGGGGATTACACAAAATGGACCACCAAATATTACAAATCACTTTCGGTCAAACTTTCGGTCAAAAAAACTTCTGCTACTTCAAAAAAATAAAACACGTTTCCTGCTTATTTTAAAAAACTATCAAACTCTTATTTGTTGCACTGTATTTTTCTTTGTAGTTTTTGGGCATAATATATATAGCTGAACAGAGTCTCATTTGGAATTTGTTGACAAAGTTCTTTACAGAAAGCCCAAGCCCATTCACACTGTACAATTATAGTGCTATATTCTACTTTAACTGCCATGTCAACATCCTGGGAAATCCTGAGGCTTGTAGTTTGGTAAAGCACAACTCTGTGGCTGGATACTGTAAATGTCTCACTGAACTGCAAATCCCAGGACTCCACAGGATGGAGTCTTAGAAGATAAAGTGGAATCATAGTGCTGTAATATGTGATAAACCCCCCCTCTCTCCCCACATCCTCAATAATATGACTCCTACTGTTCAAGCTAAGATGGCAGCATGACATGTTCATTTGGTCTATCATTGTGCAGGGTTTTTAACCATTTTTCTTATATCATTTGTCTTTGTAAAACTTGTATTTAACCTGTTTGAATATGATTATTAGTATACATTCCATTTTTACCATTTATACTAACTGTATAAAATTTTACCATTTATACTAACTATACTAAGGTGCCCCCGGTGGCACAGTGGGTTAAAGCGCTGAGCTGCTGAGCTTGTTGACCGAAAGGTCTCAAGTTCAATTCTGGGGAGCAACGCAAGCTTCCGCTGTCAGCCCTAGCTTCTGCCAACCTAGCAGTTCGAAAACATGCAAATGTGAGTAGATCAATAGGTACCGCTCCAGCGGGAAGGTAACGGCGCTCCATGCAGTCATGCCGGCCACATGACCTTGGAGGTGTCTACGGACAATTCCAGCTCTTCGGCTTAGAAATGGAGATAAGCACCACACCCCAGAGTCAGACATGACTGGACTTAATGTCAGGGGACAACCTTTACCTTTTTACTAACTGTTCATATTTGTTTGATAAATTGTAGTGTCAGAACTTGGAAATATTTTGTCAGTTATCTTAAGATTTTTCTCACTCACTAGGTGTCCTGATTAAAGTTGTGCATTATAAAGTGAGAATTGGCTAAACTGGATAGTTGTTCATCTCACATACAGTAAGACAGGAATCCCTAATAAGGAACAGGATTTGAAGGAAATGCATCACACAGCTTTGTTTCTAGGCAGCTTAATCTGTTTGTTGTATCTTTGGTCTTTGGGAACAGTGTGATAGGGGAAGTTCTGAAAGTACAGCAGAATAATGATTGGGAACAAGCGAAGAGCTGAAGCAATTGAAGAAGTATGGAAAGGAGGGGAAATGAGTCCTGATGTGAAATTGAATGGAATAGGGGAGTGATTGGTTTACTTAGCCCTCGGGCATCATAACCTTTGCAGACTTCAATGCCTTTTAGGCCTGAAAAAGTGTCATTTCCTGCCACCACTTATTGGTCTGTTCTTCGTTCTGTATAGTGATGCTCTTAAATTCTTCTTTCAGATTGATTGTTCTCTGGTTTCTATTTTTTACATGCACTCCAGCAAATGTGTCACACACATGCACACTTTCAGTGAATCACATGCTTGTGTGTTTTAGTATTAGAGCTTGATTCACATGCCACCCCACCAAAAATCCTGTTTATAACTTTCTTTTTAAAAATCTACTCCATATTCTACCTTTAATCTCTACAGCTCACAATTCTTCATAGGAAAGGAGAATTAGGACACGCAGTGATTCAGTTGTGCAGGAAATATTCTGTGTATGTTCAGAGGTGAAAAAACACAGTTGGTGCCATGGATTCTGTTGTCACTTGTATTGAGCTTTAGTTTTTCTTTTTGTCTGGAACTGTAGCCATAGTTCTCTTCCCTGCTTTGTCCCACAATATTATTTTCTTCTTCAAAAAAGCCTCCATTTTAACTAATTAACTATTTTCATTGTAAACCAACAAAAGGAATTAAAAAAAAACCATGACCAGCTGGCAAGTCAGGAAAGGGAGAGGAGTCAACAGATCTAATTGAAAAAGAATTGTGGACACCTGCCTGGCCAGCTGGAGCATGGAGAAACCCAAGTTCTGTGAATTGCTCCTCCTGCCTATCCAGACATTAAGAATTGTACATTCTTAGTTCACTGTGTGGTCTTTGTAACTAGCCAGTTCTTGTTTTATCTCCAGTAAGTTAGTGTCCTTTAGCACAGTGTTTCTTAAGCAACCTGATGGGTAGCTCACAGGGGTTTTTTTAATAATGTAATCTGAGTTAGCAGTATATTTGTGCCCATTGGCTTCAGTTGTTTGTTTCTTTCCTGGAAATGCCTCATGGTCTGGCACAGGTCTACATATCATCACATTGTGTAGCTGAAATGAGTGCTTCTCGTTCTTTATTACTCTTTTAACTTGGGTAGAAATAATGTCACTCTACAGATGTGGTTGTGCTATCATAGACAGTGGTGAAGTATGCTGAGAGATGCAGATTAACAACTTCTGGAGGTGTACACTATTCCTATCATTGCTGTTACATAACTTGTTATTAACCTTTAATAAACAAGGCATTTGAAGTAAAAGGGGGCAGCGTACATGTTGTATACAGATGATGGTAAAGATCTCCAAGCAACAGCCAGAATACTAGCTTTGAAGTAAAAAATAAAGCAAGTTGGGGAAAGCAACCTTAATATGACAGAAAGGTAACTTTTGAAGGTGCCAGTAACAAACGAGCAATAGAGTCACCATTCTCTTCTTTCTCATAAACTGCCTTGGAAAGTAAATTTCAAACATCAAGTTAAATAATGATCATTGATGTTAGTAATGAAATAATCTTCCATTTCTAACATTTAACAATGTAACCTTAATATTCAAATCTAATTTCCCAACTTTGGCCATATCTCACATTTTCTGAAATAATGTTAAAATGGTAGGCCAGTTGGGAAATCCAGTGCATCACATCATAAGAAGTGAGTTGATAAATCTGTAATAGATTTGGGAAAAACTGTTCTATATGGAAGTCTAAAACCATTCCTTTGTCATAGTTTCCAGGTGTTTTGTTACATGAGATCTTCTAGCTCTTCTCCTGTGAAAATAGATTGGCACCAGTTATTATATCTTTGATGGTAGCAGTGCCAACTTCATTTCTGTTTATTGTACATCAATCTATTAAGAAGGGATAGCAGAAACGTTACATTGGCAGATTCTGGAAAAGGCTTGCATGGGGCTACAACTTCCAAAATCTGTCAGCCAACATGCCACTGGTCAGGCTAGTTGATGTATTCTGGTTGTTCTGGTCCAAGACAGTTACATTTCCATTCTCTGGTTAAATGTTGTGACATGTTTTGACCATTACATATAAAAATTACAAGATACACAAACTTTAGAAAATATGTTAAAACATATTTACTTTTATGTATAAGTTCACTTCATTATTATCTGAGCTTTCATTTTATTTTAGGAAACAGACCCAGACTTCGACCATTGTGCTGTCTGTATTGAAAGCTACAAGCAGAATGACGTTGTCCGCATCCTGCCATGCAAGTAAGCCAACAATTCTGTACACTAGTAAAGAATGTGTAATCTTAGAAAATAAGCATGTTCAATATTTCATCGTTTTTTGTTACTATTGGTTTCACTTACTATCATAGAAATGTGAGTACTAAATGTATTCTTTGTCATGTTTCCACTGGGGTGAGCTGGTACAACCATGTGAAAAGGGGCTAGGAAAGCAAAAGGTTTATCATAGAGGAATTCATGGATCAATAACGAAAGGCAAGTTAAATATTTTTAATGCTGATACTGATTTCTAGATATATAAAAGACAAAGCTAGATCAGTAGCTACTGTTGGCCATCCTGACTGTAAATCCCTCTCAGGATGTGTGTAGGTATGCATAGCCAAGAACATGTTAAGAATTGCTTGAATTGATGCTAGTAGCTGCATACATACTGCATATTGCCTACCAGGTTAAAAACTTCTATGATTCATTGAAGCTCTACAAAGATACAGATCCCATCTTCAGGCTTAAGGTATTTTAATATATGTTTGTGCCTTATCATATTGCATTTATTTCTTATAGAACTTCTCCATGATGAAAATATTTGTATCAATGGAAAACCCATACAAGCTGGTTTCTACACTAAATACCACTGGTGGTGTCATAGTAGAATACACAAAAGAAGTAATTATCCCAAGTAACTAGCAAGAGATTAACAATCTCATGAAAAGAAACAGATTGTGGTAGAACAGCAAGTTCCCAGTTACACTTGCTCAACTCCTTTGTCCACCTTTCCATTAAGACCTGATTTTAAACTTGATAACAAAAGTACCTTAATTTAAATAGCAAAGCACATAATGTGTGCATTGTCAATTGTGAGGTTACATTAGTTTCTGAATTATTGCCTTTCTCCGCATCTGATGGAAGCAGCAATTGAAAAGTAATACTGTATAGCCAGCCTTTACATTTGTATAGAGCCCTGTAGAAATATTGACCCACCTCCCTTTCAAGTTGAAATGGATTTAATTAGCATGTTGCTATTTGATATACATAAGTTACTCAATGGTGCAAAGGTACATTTCAAATGGGCAAGTTTACATAAAATAGGGGTAGAACAATTGAGCGGAATTATAAGGAAAAGATAGGGAAAGAATGGAAAGGGGTGGTTAGGGAGTGATAGGAGAGGAAGGGAGGACAGAACTAAAAAGCTTTGAATGTGGTAGGGAAAGTAAGGGGTAAGTGGGCATGTGAGAAAGCAAGAACTTGCATCCTCTTTCATTAGAGTCAGTTAGTCTGTGTTCTGTATTTCTCAATCTGATCTTTATTCATTGAATGACGATTTTCCTGCTAACTTCTTCTTGGGGTGTTGTGTGGTTTTCAGACTACATGGCCATGTTCTAATCGCATTTTTTCCTGACATTTCACCTGCATCTATGGCTGGCATGAGCAACAGACCACAAGCTTAGATATCAGTCTGTTTACTCTTCAATAAGCACATTATGAGTTGTGCAAATCTTTACTCAACACTTGCTTCAGTTAAACGAGAAATGGACAATGAAAAGAAGAGCAAATAGGTGCATAGCTTCGGTGTCCTGCAAGTTTGCAACTAGAATAACAATTTCCCATCTTGCCTGGTTCTTCTTCGCTAAGCAGAGATACTTTTTTGGGCAAAGATGAAAAGTGTAATTGGCTATAGCTAGTAAAAAAAAACCTTAATGTGTATCTCCAGTTGCTTTCTTAATTTTATGCTATAGTGTGTCGTGTAATAAAATTATAAAAACAAATTCTCTATGCCACAGTAATACAGTAAGTTTGTGTAATACAGTAAGTTTGTGTGTGAGAGAGGGGGGGAGGGGGGTAATGTGGCATTATATGGAAGGCCTGGCACCTTTCTGTGGTCTGGCTTAGTAGGTTATACGGTACTAATTTATAGTATATTTTTAATAAGAAAAATGAGGAAGATACTATAGTATTGATCCCTATTTCTATTGCTAACAAGTAGATTTTTATAATTCATATGTGCTTTTTATTTTATTTTATTTGTAATTTTAAAGTGGATACCTCATTGTAATAACTCCATGTTGTTAAATAGATGGCCTTTGGTTAACCAAAAGGGACTCATATCTATTAACAAGCAACAGCCTTATTTTTTTTTCTTCTAAACTCATTTTGCAGCTGGCATTTTTAACTGTTTATTAGTACTGTTATGTTACACTGAGAGTTTTAGTAGTCTTGCTTTAGCTGCAATAATTGAGAAGTTTGGGGCAAAAGTTTCTGGAACAAAGTTCCCAGTGATTTTCAGCAGGACTCTGGTATATTCTCAGGAATATCTTGTGGTAGCTTCCAGTAAACCCCATAAGCCAGTTCTACAAGCAACATGGTATTCAAATCAGTTTCTTTGATAATTTTTATCCTGCTCAAACCAAGGAATGTTTTTGTTTTGTTTTTTTAGTAAATGAGATGGATGTAAAAACAAGCCATTTGGTCTGGATTAGTATTTACAATCAAGCTACATAACTTTCTATTAATTAGGATTTTATATACAAATGCTACATTTCCGTGTATCTATTTAAACAGAAGCAAATATACTTCATTAATAAGCTCATGTGGGCAGACTTGGTTGGATGGCTTTTAGCTGTTGGCATCGATGATGTGGACAGGATGCTTGATTCGATTCATGCCAGAATCTCAGTTTGTTTCAGTAATCGAGAAAAAACATAATTCTTGGTCATTGATGATATTTCATGCATACTGCCCTGAACCTGTACTGTTTCCATTTGCTCCTAATTATATAGGAACTAAGACCAAAACAAGTTATTTTGACTAAGACCAAAACAAGTTATTTATTTATTTGATGTGCAAGGAAAGATTTGGTTTCATTTCAAAACACCTGTGTTCTTACAACATGCCTTTAACAAATATTTTAAGCATAAATAGGACATTTTAAATTTGAATTATACTTATGTGGAGGGGCCCAAGAGCCATCTAGTCCAATCCCCTGCTATGCAAAAGTACACAGTTAAAGGACTCCTCAAAGAGTGTTTACACCTCTGTTCGAAAGCCTCCAAAGAAAGAGAATACATCAATCTCCAGTCTTACAGGCAACAATAACAGGGAAGCATATTCAGAACAAATGAGATACTCAGTCAAACATTCACTTATTTACTTATTGCCCAGTAGTTCACTGGTTGCCCTTTACTTTCTGGGCAAAAGAACAAAGTTTTGGTTATTAACTTTAAAGCCCTACATGGTTTGGGGTCCAGGTTACCTAGAGGATCCCCTTCTCCCATACACTTAGGTTCTCTGGGGAACCTTTACTTCAGCCAGCCAGAACCCAACTGGCAACTGTCACCCAGAGAATCTTTCCATTGACGGCTCCTAGTCACTGGAATGGCCTGCCAGAAGAGCTCTGATAGCTAAATGAGCTGTTAAAATTTAAAACACAATTAAAGACCTATGTCTTTTTGCAGGCCTACCCAGTCAGTTCTAAACTATGAATTTTAAATATACATTTTATTTGTATTGGTGTTTTCATCTTCGTTCTAAGTTTTTAATGTATGCATTTTATGGACCTTTGTTTTAATCATGCATTATAACTATGTTGCATGCTACAAAGAGAGGCAGGTAATAATATTATTTTCCCTAGTCTTGAACTCAAGGATGATTATAATAGTTAAAAGATACATCTAAAAGGCTTACATCATCCAAGAGTCAAAAATATAATTAAACTGCAAACAAAATTAAAAGCATAAGCATTAAAAATAATAAGAAATAAGACAGTCAGCCCCCAAAGACCTGTCAAAATAAGAAGGTCTTCACCTCTATTTAACAGATAGAATGGAAAGTGCTGGTCTCACTTCTTTAGGAAGGGAGCTTCAGGATCCTCTCCCTTGTTACCACACACTGTATCTCTGAAAGCTGTGGGGCAGTTTCTTACTTCCAATGTTTTTCCTAAGTTCAGAATAATTTTAATAAGCAAAGTGTGAAATATATAACCCACACTTTAGAAGAGACTAAAATGTCTTATTAAGGACATAGTCATTCACTAATCCCAACTGAAGGATGCATGCCAGTTTTTTAGAATCCCCTAAATGAATTTAAAATAGCTACTTATAATGTTACAGCCTACCCAGAACTTTGATTTTAATAGTTTACAAATGACCTTCGTTGTGTTTTTTTCAGACATGTTTTCCACAAAACCTGCGTAGATCCATGGCTCAGTGAACACTGCACCTGTCCTATGTGTAAACTGAACATTTTGAAGGCCCTGGGAATTGTGGTAAGTTGATATTTATTTAAAAAGTCATGAATGTGGAAGCTACTTTCCAAAAATATCACAAATCAGTACATTCATGTCTGTTTTCATTGTCATCATCTTTAGCCTTGTGCTTTTTCTTCTGATATTTGCTGGCTCATGGCAACGAGGGGCCTTTTCCCTCATTATACAAAACATGATTCAGTCTTTTGGTGGTCACTCCTTTTGCCTATTCTACTTGAGCAAGGGATAGAATGTTGATGCATGTTTAATTTATCAACATTTTGCCAAACAGACCAGAGAAAACTGCTCCTTATGCCTCTGGAAAAAGATCCTGGAGGCATTGAATTCTCCCACACATTCAACCGTCTGGTCGTGGTTAATTGTTCTTCACCTATTAGACAACATAGGACCAGCAGCTTGTAGCATCCATAATGGTCAGGCATGTAGCCGAGGGGGGGCTTTAGGGGCTTCAGCCCCCCCCCCCCCAAATTCTCATGGTGGTTCGCGAAAAGGCCTTACTGATGCATTATTTAAACTGTTATGTTTATTCATATCATGATCTGATCACCATACTCAATATATCCCATATGCATGGGGGTATTGGGGTAACGATACAAAAGGTTTGCTAGGGTAGACCCTCTTTCACTCAGACTCAGCTCCCCCCCCCCCTGAAACAAACTCAGCCCCCCCCCCCCGAATCGAAATCCTGGCTACGGGCCTGATAGTGGTGATGATGTCAGCTGCTGCTTTGGTACTGATAGCCACCATAGTCAATGATCCGGACTTTTTGAATCATCTGAAAAAGCATGTCAAAGTGCTGGTCTTGACCTATAAAACTGTTGCCCTCCAGAACAGGAAATGGCCCCTCTGACTATAAACACACCACACGTTGAGTGAAGGAACAATCCTTTTTATTAAAGCTTAGCAAAAAAAAAGCCAGTAAAAATAAATGCTTGTAAAGATTGATAAGATTCCAAAAAGCAATAAGGCATTTAAAGGCAGGAAGAAAACACAGCGTCCAAATGTAGCATTCAAAAGCAATGTTCGAAAAGCATAAAATAATATTCCAAGGCACTGATAATCCAGACAGGAATTAACCAAGAAGCAAGAACCAACCAGAAGTTGCTAGTCAAGTTGAAAGGCTAGAAAAAACCATGAAGACGAGATCACTTGAACAGGAATTCCATGCGGCTTGTGCTAGGTTTCCAAACAATGCCTGATCTGACAAGATTTTCTACTGGCAAACCTTAAATCCCAAGATTTTGTTTTCCCCTAGTCTTTGACTTTAATTGACGAATTCTTTTGGATCTATGTAAACATTGGGCCTCTTGTCGATTCTGGCTAATCTCCAGCCACTGACTCTGCTTATCTGACTCTTCATTAACTTTAGCAGGTGTCAGACTGTTTCCCAAACTAGAAACTGAAGGGCTCACAGACGGAGGGAATAAACCTTTCTCCCAAGGCATGACAGAAGCATTCTCATGAGAATCTGCCCTTTGCCCCAAAACCTCTCTGTGAGTGTCTGCATGAAACTCATTGCCCAAAGTGTCTCCATCTTGCACCTCAGAGTCAGTCCCAGCATCCCCCACAGGCTCAGGTTCAATCACACGCTGAGTCCCAACAAAACCCTAAACAGTCCAGCCGAGCTTACCTGTCCAAATGTATCTCCCTCTATGAACCCCCAAGGACCTTAAGATCGTCTGGAGAGGCCTTCTCATGGTCCCACCACCATCACAGCCATGCTTGGTGGAAACGAGAGACAGGGCATTCTCGGTAGTGGCCCCTCAGCTGTGGAACTTCCTCCCTAATGAGATCAGATCTGCCCCCTCCTTCATGACCTTCCGGAATAAGCTCAAGCCCTGGTTATGGGATCAAGCATTCGTAGAATAGATGGTTTTAATTGACTTTTAAGCTAACAGCAATGGATTGATTTGGAAGACGACGTAAAATGGTGAACTGTTCTAATGTATCTATAATTGTTTTTTAATGTAGTTTAATTGTATATGATGCTTGTTTTATTGTTTGGCACCAAATGGTGCCTGTTGGTAGTCATCCTGAGTCCTTTTTCGGAGGCGAGAAGGACAAGATAGAAATGCTCCTCATAATAAATAAATAAATAAATAAATAGTGTCATTAAATCCTGAGAGTGTCACTTATGTTGGATAAATTTAAGAAATGCTTGAGGCAAAGAACTACTTTTTCTTCATTTCCCCCATGAGTGATATTTTCATCATTTTCTGGAGTTCACATTTCTCTGCCTCTTCTAATAGAACACAAGGAGACAAGGGAAAACAAACTCCAGAAAATAAAAATGTCATTTTCTGCTTGCATCATAGGCTCAGCTTCTAAGGAACATATTATGTAAGTTTTCAGATTTACCTTTTCAGGAACATGGGCCTGATCTCCTGTCCTCTTCTAGTCCAAACACATTTATCATCCAGCTGTCATAAGTGTTCCCTAATCCCTGCTGTTTTACGGGTTTGTAAAGGCAGCAAAAGGAAATGGCAGAGATTGTCAGCTTTCATGGTTGGCAAGGCAGTGGATCAGTACAGTTAGAAATATTATTTAATGTACCCTCAAAGGCTTTTACCAGCAGGGAGGGAATCTTGGAGCAAAGATAAAACTTGGAATATAGACATGAACAGTTGCCTGTCCTACTGTAGTCAGATAATTTTTCAAGCCACTCTCCTCAGAGTGCCTACCTCAGGGGACATATCTGTGGAAGTCAGGCATTGCTTGGAGACAGTAATCTCCTTTTTTGGTACCATTGAGGATTGTGTCTCCCTTACTGCACCAACTCCTCTGCTGTACCAGCTCCACTGGCTACCGATTAGCTACCGGGCCCAATTCAAAGTGCTGGCTTTGGCCTTTAAAGCCCTAAACGGTTCTGGCCCTACATATCTATCCGAACGTATCTCGGCCTATCAGCCCACCAGGACCCTAAGATCTTCGGGAGAGGCCCTTCTCTCCATCCCGCCTGCTTCACAGGTGCGGCTCGCGGGAACGAGAGACAGGGCCTTTTCTGTGGTGGCCCCGCGGCTTTGGAATGCCCTCCCTATAGAGATAAGATCAGCCACCTCGCTGATGGCATTTCGGAAAAAACTGAAAACATGGATGTTTGAGCAAGCATTCGGCTAATCCGATGCGATGAAGTTTTTGGATCAAGGACTGGCAATCACAGACAACGAAATTGGATTATGATTTTAACTAAGAGATGCATTGGTCTGTATTGGTGGCCCAATACTGTGTATTGTATATGTATGTGTTTTATATTTTTAATCTGTATTATTGTTGTTTTTAAATGTTGTAAACCGCAATGAGTCGCCGTTCTAGGCTGAGATATTAGCGGTATACAAGTGTACTAAATAAATAAATAAATAAATAAATAAATAAACACTGTAGCAGGTAATGTAATGGGCTGTTCTGTGAACAGAGTGCACCAAATGAAGTCCAGACATTATGTTCACTTCCCATATTGCTTCAGTCTACTGCAATCTGCTGCAAAAGGGAACTGTTGACTCTTTACCACAGGAGATGAATCACACAGATTTTATTCCCATTGTTTCTGTTACCAGAGTGGCAGCAGTTTCCTTAGACCGACAAATCCTGAATGATTTTATTACCACAACGAAGTTCTCAGATAATGACCCTCATGCAAGTTACCCCTCCCCTTTTTGAGGAAGTCTATTTAGTACTTGTGGTCTGCACATGAAAGATATTTTCATTTTACTCTAGGCCAGTGGTTCTCAATATGGGGTCCCTAGATGTTTTTGGCCTTCAACTACCAGAAATCCTAACAGGTGCTAAACTGGCTGGGATTTCTGTGAGTTGTAGGTCAAAATCATCTGGGGACCCCAGGTTGGGAACCATTGCTCTAGGCAGTGACCGCTTCTAATCATATTCTTCCCTTTGGATTTGCCGCTGCATCAAAAGTGTGTTTATAAAGTGTATCTGTGTCATGGCTGCCATACACCCATGTCTGGAAGGCATTTCTATTTTTTTGTATACTGCTGATTGATTTTGGTCTCTTCTCAACATTTATGTATTAGAAGCTTCTATTTGTTCTTACAGTTAGGCTTCAGTATACCTTTACATTCTTCCTTAAGTGAATAGCTCTGTTACTAAGCATTTTAGATATGGGAGTAAATGTAAAAATTTAGGTGGTGTTTTCCTACAACAAGGAATAGAGTCACCCATCTCTTTATCATTAACTCTTAGTGAAAATTAAGGTTATGTTACTTGGTGCTGAAAACCTGTATATCTCCACTTCACTAGTTTAAGCAGTGAAGGCACAGTACTACAGAGTATCATTATTTACTATCATTTGCTTATATGTATATCCCATTTATACATTCTATAAAATTTTGACATAACTGACAGTTCCTTCAGAAATAAAATACATTGACATCATATTATTGTATTCCAGACAAATGTGCCATGTGCTGACAATATGGCCTTTGATATGGAAAGGCTTACCAGAGGTCAGCTAGGCAACAGAAGATCAGTACTTGGTGACCTTAGCAGTGACACTTCACTCACTCTTGAGCCCTTGCGTACCTCTGGAATATCACAATTTCCACAAGATGGGGAGCTTACTCCAAGAACAGGAGAGATAAATATAGCTGTGACGAGTAAGTGAATTTGTTTTTAATATGGAAATCATTGGTTTTGTGTTACTCTCTTGTTTTTACAGAACGCATGTAAACAACATGTTTCATGGAGTGTTATTATATAATATATTTAAAAATATTTTAAAAAATAAAATAAATATATTTATTTTGGATAACAATAGATGTCAAGACACTAAAGGATGAATATCAAGATAATAAAATTAAAAACAGTTTGATGGCAAAAATATTGCATAATAATTGTGCAAATAAGTTGTGTAAGATAATTTATATGAGAAGCAATTCAGTTTGCTGAAGTATTAGTCTGGTTAATTTACTTACTAGTTTATTCGTGTTTTCAAACCAGCAGGTAAGGGATGTGGGAATGGGAGGAAGGAGGGTATGCATGTTCCCTCATGTGCTCACTTACTTGCCAGGGTGGACAACAGGAGGAGGGGAGGGTACAAGTATCCTCTTGTGCATTCATTTACTCACTTGCTTGGGCAGATGGGGGGCATGGGACAGGGGGGTGGGAGAAGGGAGAGGGACAACTCCAGGATGGAGAGAATGGGAGAGGGGAGGAGGAGAAGGCAGATCAGGAAGAGGGTGATGACAAGAGAAGGACAATGCAATGGGGTTGTCCTACCTCTGTCCTGGAGACCTGCCTACCATCCACCCTCCTTCCTCCCATTCCCTTATCCCATCACCTTCCTCATGCGAGTAACTGAAGTAATGTGCATGTGCCTGGTACTAGCCACCCCATCAGTTTGATTTCCTCCAACAACTAAAGATTTGACCAATTACTAAGTATGAGTTCATTGAACACAGTTCAAGATGGACACTGATGTTCTCAAATTCCTTATTAGAAATTGTGTAGGGCAGCAGTAGAGGTGCCAGCAGATAAGTAGTGAATAATCAAATCCACTAAGGTTAAACCCACAAACATGGAGGAACAACTGAACTTCCATCTCTTCCCTGTGGGGATGAATGAAGTGGGCTAACTGGTTCATAATCTCTAAGATACTTGTAAAAGTGCTGCTGACTAAAGTTTGTTCAATATTTTTCTTATATTTTTTAAATTATCATCTTGAAGGTTAATAAAATATTAAAAAATATTTAATTATAATATATTTTTATCTTTTAGAAATGATTTTTGTGTTTGATAAAGTATTCAAACAGTTTATAGTCTGAGCCTCATCAAAAAACCATTTGAAATATTTTAAAGGATTCTACCTTTTACCTGTAAACTCTTTGTAGCAATAAATAAACCCTATATTGTGTCTGTTAGATGAGTTAGGGGAGTGTTCTTTAGAGAAAGTGTAACATCTTGACTGTACCAGATATACGGATGGGAATTTTATGATTCAGTCAAAAAGATATAGTTCTGCCTTGGTGTAGTCTGTCTCTGATAATAAGCAAATTTTGTGTAGGTTTCTTTTTGTCTAGCACACCAGATTATACTGACTCTTATGATCTTTATTTGGTGAACTGTGTCCTATTTCCCTGATTGGATGTATTTCATTTGCTAGCTAGAAATTACCTGATCCTGTTCTGATGGTGGAAGATAGATAGAAATTCCTGAGAAGTAACACTTGGGTATTGCTTAACGAACTACTAATTTAAGAGGAATGACCATAACAAGTATTATCAATCTGAAAATGGAAAAGCTACCAGGCAGTTTGTGAGGAGTTTTACCCCTAATGTTTTCCATAATACATGCTGCAAAAGCTCAAGGAGGGATCGGATTTTGTTCTGTTTTACTTCTTAAATAATTGAACTTGTAGCCCTGAAATTCTTCAACCTAAACCCAACCAGCTGTTTAGACCCATTGAATCTGTGGGAACTTTGCAGTTCCGTGAATTCCTGAGGTCTACTCTGGTTGGAACCAACATGTGGACTAATTGCAACTACAAATTAGCTTTAGGCCTAATGTGACAGTATTATTTTTGTCAATAAAATGAGCATGAAATATACAGCTATACTGAAACCTCTCTACATCCTTGTGCAGTTTTGATGGCTCTGCCAACTTGAAAATTAGCAATAGTTATATGTCTGCCGAATAGTCAAGGAAGTGTATGGCCAGTGAATTAGCAGCTTTCTTTCATTTGACTAGATATGCAAGATTTGTTTATGTGGTTTACATTTCACAAAATTCAAAAATGTTGTCAACAAATACATTTTACACCCACACATTTAAAAGTAAGTATATTAACTTAACCTCAGTCCTCTTCCCTTTCTGGCCCCTCAAAAGTGAAGGCCATTATAAAGGAGAAGAAGCATATGTATTTCTCACTCTTTCTACATCACATACAAATAGTAAACATCTAAGAATGCATCACTTAACTAAAACAATGTAAAATAATCATACATATGTTAAGTTGTACTTTATTTTAAAACAATTATAGACTAAAATTAAATATCATTTTATGTATTATTGATTCCACAAGGAAATTTGTTTTTTTTTAATACGTTGTCTGCTTCCCTTTTGAATAAAGGAGGTGTAATGCTGAAACATTTGTATGAAATGTATGTATATATGATGTTAGCATTCATAGATTCTTACATATAGGCTTCATTGGAGATGCTCAATTTTGAAACTTTTTAATTGCAGGTAAAACCTTTGCTTATACTTTTCTTATTTTGCATTTTACATGCTCCGCTTCTTAGTATTATTGGATCATGCCTATTTTTCTTTCTTTTCCCCATAACTTCTTTGCTAGCCTTTTCCATTTAGTACCTTCTATGGCTAACCTTCTGATTTCTTCTGGAGTTTCCCTTCCTGGTGCCTCTCTTGACTGCTTTCGATCTTTGAGGTCAATGTTGCCATCGATTTGACATAAGCCTTCTTCCACAAGTGATTTCCTCCCTTTCCTTTGTCAACAGAAGAATGGTTTATTATTGCCAGCTTTGGCCTCTTGAGTGCCCTGACACTCTGCTACATGATCATCAAAGCCACAGCTAGCTTAAATGCTGATGAGTAAGTAAATGTTCACAGTGTTGGTATTATGATAGCATTACATTCTTATAGAAGAACTAGAAGGGACAAGATCTAAAAAATATTCAAACTACAGTGCTTCCCCATTGCTGTGTTGATTACAAAATAATTTGGCAATTTGAAAACAGGTTTTAAAGGGAAAAAATTGAAGTTATATTTGATTTCTTTTTTTACCCTTTTACTGATTTTATTCTAGAAAAAAAGGATGGTTAAATAGGAAGTGCAAAAAAGTAGAAATGATTTTTAAATGTATATAACAACAAGACAGAAGTATTAAATAAAATAATGACCTTTTTTTTAAAAAAGTGCTATTTTATTTAATACTTTTTTTTGCTGTCTTATGTATCCAGGGACAAGTGGTGTATGAGGGCCTTTGATTCCCTTTAGCACAAAAGTGGAGAAAGTGTGATCAGCAAGAAGCATGCAGCCCCAGCCCCTTTTTTATGCCCTCCAACCCTGCCCTGTAAAAAAAAAAACTCCCCTTTGAAAGTGGACAGCTAAACAAACCAATATCTAGAGGAGAGCAAGATATAGACACATACATAAATTGTAATAATGAAATATATGGGAACACAACTTATCTCATTTGTATTTTTTAAAATATCAATTTATTGCTTATTTCTCATAGACTCAAAGGTTTCCCATTAGGTTTGTGTGACACACCTACAAACTGCAGACAACATACTAATGTGTCACAACATGCAGTTTGGAAAGTTCTCATCCAAACAGTCCCACTTTACTAATCAAAGCTTTATTCAGTAGTTCACATGGAAGTGATCAGAAAGCATGACAGGCATACTATTTTCTGACAATATTTAAATACCACTTTAGCAAATCAAAATGTCAGAACAGATTCATTGCTTGTTCCCAATTTTTTTTCTGATTCTCAGTATCTGTGGTGGCCACTTACAGAAAAATGGCTTCATGCCGTCCTTCCAGTTCACTGGAAATGCTATCATATATTGTTTTACTTGCTATTTGTGTATAGCATTCTGTACATAACTGATTTTTAACATTTATAAACAAGGATTAATAATAAAATATTATTATTTATATGATTTTCTCATACTTTTTTACAGAGCTGAGTGGTATTGAAAGAAATCTGGCCATTCTGAATCATAACATCTGACCAATTACTTTGGAGAAAAAGCAACATATTTTTATGTATCATTTACTGATCATGTAACACAATATGCTAGTACCTTCTATTTTCATAATTTGCTAATGCCAAAACTTTGTATTAAGATATATATCAATAAAGCTTTAGTTATTAAAAAAAGGCTGAAATTGAGTGTTATTGTTCACAGTTGCATGGATCATGGAAGGAACATGTCTTCTAATTCAGTAGTCTTTCAGCTTGATTCTATTACATTTGTACATGCGAATTTAAGTTGATCATCCACAACTCATGAACACAAAATTATAAGCAAACAAAATGACATTCAGTTAGTTACTGGGGTCCAATGAAATAATATTGTAAATGGCAGACCCAGTATGTGTATGAGTTCTATATATTTTCTCATCCATCTAATTCTTAAGAGCAGTTCTCTAGATGCTTTAGAAGGATGGAGGACACTGGAAATTCCTGAACTATGAGTACAACTCCATTTGTACTGGGAATGTATAGAGCTTATGACTGTAATGCAATAATCAAAGTAGAAGAATACTATCTGATAGTTCCATGCACATTTAGTTTGTTATTTAATTTGAAAGGATGGCACATTGGGGGGGGCAAGCTTGTCTTCTGCTGTTTGGGAGACTAGGATATGGAGCAATTAATTCAAAATGCAGGAAAAAGAGTCTACATTAAAGAACTTCCTGATGGTAAAAACTGTTTGACAGTGGAATATGCTGCTGAGGACTGTAGTAGAATCTCCTTTGGAGGTGTTTAAACAGAGGTTGGATGGCCATCTGTCAGGAGAGCTTTGATTGGATTGCCCTTGTGGTCTCTTTCAGCTCTATGATTCTGTGATCCATTTTTTAAAATATATTACAACACAGAAATTCAAGAAGTCTTTAACTTAGAATTGTTTATTTGTTTTATTTTATTTGCCTTTTTTCTCCTGTTATTTTTCTGTGTTAAAAGGCAAATGCAATTAAAAGAGAAACGTGGATGCTCATTGTGACGAATGCTTTCTCAAGGCTGGTCCTGAAAATCTTAGTTTTGGAAGCTTGCCACTGTCACCTTTTCTTATGGTCCCCTTATAAAACCCCTCTGTGTATTCAGGTCCTGGGCTTCCAGGTGATGTTGGTGCGAACAGGTTCCACCCTAAAAGGGGTATGTGACCACCCCTTGATTCAGGTTGAAGAAAGCTGGTTAGAGTCAATGCTAAAAGGTTACCAAAATTGCTCAATTTTGGTTTAGCAAGGTGGAGCATTGAATATAACATAGGCATATGAACTCCTTTTCTTCATTCAGTCCACATCCCCTCCCTTATTGTCATAACAGACTTCTCCAACTATCGCTGACTGACTCCTGTCCAACTAACAAATCCCTCTCTCCCATTATAGAGTTCTCTGTGCTGAAGTGGACTGCCTTCAGTTGTTCTCAATGTTACTTGATACCATTTACACAGCCACTACTCGGTAACATATTTGCATGGTGTTTTTCGTTTTTTACTTTCCCTGCTATTTTTACCCATAATCATGGAACTACTTGTTAACAGGTGACTCGATCCTTACTGCTCACTCTGTGCCTAGGCATAATTTGACTGCATAGAAACAAGCTAATTCAGGTTTTGTTTTATATAATTCAGTCATTGGTTTTATGCATTTCACAAACTAGTTTTCTCTCTCTTTCAATGCTCTTGATTCATACACTCCCAATGTAGTGAAAACACACCCAGACATTTTATTATGATTTGGTAATGGAAGCTTAATTGTGTAATTTTATTTGCGTAAACTCAAGGTCAGGATTATATCTTTCTAAATCATCTGGTTGCCCCTTCTCTGCTTCATCTATATTTCAGATTATTCTTTAAGGGCTCATATTGGCAATATTTACCATTTTGCTCAAATAGTGTGGAGACTTATTCAAATTTTGGATGTGATGTGTATTTTCCATGGTATTGATTTCTAATGAAATTCTTTAAGATGAAATATGGTTTGTGACATCAGGTGGCTAGGTCTCTACTGTTTATTCTGTTTTTAAAAAGGTTTCTTTGCTTATTTGCTCTTCTGTGTTGCACACAGAAAGCATGCTTATTCATTCTGCAAGAGTAGATCTTTCAAATTTAAAAAAATAGTGCCCTTGTTAGCGAACATGGAGCTGTTAAGCTCTGATTTCTAGCCAAAAGCTAATGTCAGACTTAATGAGATTGACTATTGAATCAGCAGACAACAGTGCATAAGCTGGCCAGAGCCTGAACCTTTTGTGTGTTTGTTCAATCAGAGTTTAACCTACTTTTTAATTTAGTACCCTGTTTAATTAAAATAATACAGTTTTTTATTTCTAGCTATTAAAAACTGGTTTTCTTATAATAGGATTTGCTCTTTAATAAATACAACAGATGGAAACTTAAAAGGCACTCCTTGAACTTGGGAAAGCAGCCAAAAATCTATATTAATATAGTGCTTAATTTGTAGTTGTCAAGAAGGCTTCAGCTGAGAAGGCAGCTTTTATAATTAGAAATGAAGTGTGTTAAAGCTTCTATAATGTATGGTAACTGAGATTTCAAAATGTCCTTGTTAAATGTTGAGAGAAATGTCACAAAAAGGATATTTGTTTTGCTCTGGAAAATTCAGAAAACTTTTAAGTGGAGGGAACTATCAGGATCTCCAAACTCTTCCTTTTTGCTTTAAAAAGCTGGATAATAGCTATACAACACTCTTTAATATGTTTAAAGTTATCACGTGTTTTCTTAGTTGTCCTTGTACCAACTATATGAAACAGGCCAGAATTAATTAATATTCTCAAATTTAGATTTAGACTCAATATTTCTATGCACACTCTTGATCATGTAAAGATTTCTTTTAAACATGTCAATGCTTCTTGGAAGGGTTGGCTAGATTGTTATTGGAAATTTTTGGAAATATTTCAGGTAACTAGTAGTATCCAATGTAATCATTTCACAGTATATAGGATTTGTGGGGGTTCCTTATAAATACATAACAATTATGGGTTGAATCCAACATAAGCCCTTCTTATAATACAGCTTTTTTAAAAAAAAAATAATACAGCTATTGAAATGTAAATGATTTGTTAAGTTTTAACAAGTCTCATCAATTACAACTAGTGCTGAATGTCACCACTATTAAGACCTCTTATTTATATGCATAGCTATTACTTCACACAGTGAATAGAAACAGAACATGACTGGTGCAGAAGATCTGCTTAAGAAGGTTCTCATTAAGCTTCACTGGGTTTGGTATATTATTATTATTATTATTATATCTTTTTTCTCTCCAAAAGGAGCCCAAAGCAGCAGAAAATACTAAAAACAATACAATATACAACGTAGAACGTAAAACAGATAAGCACTAAAATAGAATAAAAAAGCTGGATAATAGTTCTGTAACACCTTTTAAAACAATTAAAAATGATTAAAATGGTGCATAAAACACTACACAAAGTCTTTAAAATTCTCTTCTTTAAAAGCCAGCCTGAATAAAATGGTTTTAGCCTGTCACCAGATGGACAGCAGGGGACCAGAGTTGAGGAGCAACCACCAAGAAGGAAGACTCTCTTGCATTTCCACCAACCATGTTTGCGGTTGTAGTGGAACTGAGAGAAGGGCCTCTCCTGGTGATCTCAGAGTCTAAGCAGGTTCATACCAGGAGATAAGATCTGCCAAATAGTCTGGATATGAGGTGTTTAGGGATTTATAGGCCATAATCAACACTTTGAATTGTACCCAGAAGCTGACTGGCAGCCAGTGAAGCTATTGTAATATTCCCTGTAACCTGCCCCAATTAGTAATCTGGCCTCAGCTCTGTGGACCAGCTGAAGTTTACAAACTCACTTGAAAGGCAGCTGTACATAGAGCACAGTACAACAATCCAAAGAGGGTGTAACTAGGCATTTACCACCATGGCCAGATCCAATATCTCAGTGACCAGGTGCATTTGGCACACAAGTTTTAAATGTATGGATGCATTCCTAGCTACCACAGAAAAACCGGGCATTCGGGTTCAACACCAAGTCCAAGAGTACCTCCAAACTGCAGACTTGTATCTTCAGAAGGACTATAGCCCCATACAACTAGTCTTAGGTTTCTTTTCAGTATCCATAAACCAAACTTGCTAGTATTTTCAGAATCTATCTGATCCAAATATCATGTTACAGCTAGATAGTACAGGCAGTTGTCACAACCTGACTCTATTTTGCATTCATAGTACCTGCCTTTTTCTATATGATCAGGTTAGAGTTGTCGTATAATAGATTAATGTAAACAGTGACAACATTTTTGACAGTTCAGGCAGAAAAAAATAATATTTAAAAATCATGCATAGGCCAGGGGATATATACTGGCAGTGCCTAATATGAGAAATCTCAGCTTTTGTGCTATATGTTAGCAAAGCCATATGCTTTTGCATTTACCAAATGAGTTGAATGTGGTTGAGAATCATAAGCTGCCCAGAAATTCTACATTGTTTATAATGCTCCTAATATTACAGTAGTGGAACCCTGAAATTCTTTCTAGATTGATAAATGTTTGCATTGATTGTATCAAATTATATGTAGACATAGCAACAATTTCATTTGTAAATGTTACAAATGAAAATGAACAGGAAATTAATGTGATGTTAGAGGCCAGTCCTTTCAATCCCTCTTAAAATGGGCCCATCTGGGGTTTTTTATTATTTATTATTTTTATTTTTTGTCAGATGCAAGATGAGCAAGATGAGCAAACATGCATTTTACTAGATGTTGGTTCCACTGTCAACCATTACGGTTACAGGTAAAGACTGTGGTCATGGGTAAAACCCAAACTGAGACCACAATATCAACTCATAGTATTTGTCCTTCAGACTAAAGCAAAAATTAGGAATGTGTTCATTCAAGATGTGATGAAAACACTTTTTAGCACATTCAGGTAAGCATATCATATTCATTGCAGAGTTTAGGAAAATTGAACAAAAGTGTAGTCAAAAAGCCCATGGCTGTGCTTAAATTTAGCCCACGCTGCTGCTTTCTCAGCGGTGAAAGGCAAACCCCTGATACAAATCAATTCAGACTGTCAGTCAACTTAACTGCAGCAGAAATCTGTTTACCCGTGATCTGGCTATACTGGTATAAGGCTTTTTAGAGTAAAAAAAATGAAATAAAGGAGTGGAAGGTGGACTGAGAGGAAAAGGGCCATGCAAACTTAAAGGAATACTTGCCTTTCAGCAGAGTGGGTGAGGCAATCCAAATGACAAAGGTGGTAACTGCCAGAGGTCAAGCAATGGGAATGCGTGTGAGTGGGAGAGTGAGAAGCATATGTGGTTAGAGGCAAATCTAACTCAATTGGTCAATAGAGAAGAACACAGGAAGAGCCCTGTTTGATGTGACCAAAAGGCTATCTAATCCAGAACCCTTTCCCTACCTTGATTAATGAGATATATTTGGCAAGCTCTTGAGTAGGATTTGAACGAAATGGCATGCTCCCGCTTGTGATTTTCAGCAACTGGTATTCAGAGATTACTGTGTCTAATAATAATAATAATAATAATAATAATAATAATAATAATAACAACAACAACAATCTGTCAACTGCAGAAGGCAACCTTTCTTGGATCTGCACACATCATTTGAAAATACATCACACAGTCCTAGACGCTTGGGAAGTGTTTTACTTGTGATTTTGTGATAGGAAATCCAGCATATAGATCTCGTTTGCTGTGACATACTGTGGTTTTGTGTCAGTAAAATAATAATAATAATAATAATAATAATAATAATAATAATAATAATGTTATTACCCACCAATGATGATGTTTATACCCCACTTTTTCTCTCCACAAGGAGACTCAAAGCATCTCTACCTGCAACTCAAAAAGTATTGTATTCGGACATTATGATTCATACCCATTGATGTGTTACCCTTTGTGAATTTGTCTAATCTTTTATGTATGACGGGCTAGTGGCCATCATTACATCTTGTAGAATTTAATTAGAATGTAGCTGCTCTATGTGTAGCACTTCCTTTGTTTTGCCCTGAAACTCCCTCCATGCTGCTTCAATGGATGAGCATAGGTTCTAGCATTGTAAGAAATAGGCAAAGTAAATCAGGATATTTTACCAAAAGATGCAGAACTGATGGATATTTATTTAGATACAATATAGGTATATTATTTCTAGAGACAGTGAGAAGATCACCCCCAGAAAGGTGTGCCAATATGAAAATCAAAGGTAAAGCAAAATTGCCATGCACACCTATTATTACCCCCTTAAAAATTGTATGTAGTTTCGGAGGCCACTTCCCTAGTAGTGTTTATGGTGATATCTGAGCATCACTTCACTTGAAACTATCATGCATAGGAAGCACAACAGAAATTGTAGGATTCATTAGGGAAATATACCTCAATTAACAAAGCAGATACATTCCAAGGCATTACTTCTTTAACAGAAATGTGGTACCAGAGACAAAAATAACATGGAAAAAAACAGAGATGGAATCCTACACCACAAAAGAGAGCACTTCACCAACAAACTTTATATTCAAAACTTAACAATATTTACATTTGAAATAAAACAACCAGGGCAAGTAAACCTTGTACAAGTATACGGAAACATGTTCAACTTTCTAAAGTCTACTTTAACCCTTCTTCTAAAGGGTTCTTTTTTTCTTTGAACTGCCTTCACTTTTTAAAATTCCATTTGGGTTGCCAAACTTCATTTATTTATTTACTTATTTTATTTATACCTCGCCTCTCCCCCCCCCCCCCCAGTGGGGACTGAAGTGGCTAACAATCACAAACTTTGTTCATAATTTAAAACAAAGTGAATACAACAACAACAACAACAACAACAACAACAACAACAACAATAATACAGTGTGAATTTAGGTTAAAATATAATAAATACACTTAAAATAGCATTTAAAACTCACAATTCTCCCCTGATTCCCTCCCACACCTCCCCAGCAGCGTTCCCTTATCCTTCCCCAAATGCCAGCTAATAGAGAAAGGTGGAAGGAATCAGGGATGAGGCTCTCCTGGTTGCTCTTGAAGGGTGTCCCACAGGCTCGGAGCAGCCCTCTCCTTTGTTCCCATCAAACATGTTTGAGCAGGTGGTGGGACAGAGAGAAGGCTCTCCCCAGTTGATCGTAGATGTCTCACAAGTTCATAGGAGGCAATACGATCCTTCAGATAACCTGGTCCAAAGCTATACAGGGCTTTGGAAGTTAAAACCAGCACTTCGAATTGTGCCCAGAAACATGTTGGCAGCCAGTGGAACTGCTGCAACCGAGGAGTTGTACACTCCATGTAGCCAGCCCCAGTAAGCGGTCTGGCTGCTGCTCTTGGAACCAACTGAAGTTTCTGAACACTTTTCAAAGGTAGCCCCACATAAAGTGCATTACAATAGTTCAACCAGGATGTAACCAAGGTATGGACCACCATGGCCAGATCCAACTTCTCCAGGGACAGGCTCAGTTGATGCACTAGCTTTGACTGTGCAAAAGTGTCATTGCTGATACCTGAGTCTCCGGGTTCAGAGCTGAATTCAGGAGTACCCCAAACTGCAAACCTGCATTTTCAGGGGGAGCATGACCACATTTAGCACAGGCTGAAACCCTATTCCTAGATCAGTCCTTTGACTGACCAGCAGCAACTCTCTCTAGTCTGGATTAAACTTCAACTTTACAGATCTATGTTTTTATAACATGTTTGATGTAGCTGGCGAGGCAAGCTGATCTCCTTTCCCTTTTTTCAGCTGCTGTGTACCATAAACGTAATAAGCAGGCACACATGTATCAGTTGGAGTAGAAACCCATTTTTCTGACCTCAAGCTTTAACTGCATTAGTTGCAGCATAGGCACTGCTGTAGAGAGCTCTACCCAAAATCTGTGTTTCCCTAACTTTTCATCATTTTCCCAAGGCTAATCCTGTTTAACATTGGGCAAAGCGGGGGGGGGGGGGGGGGTTGGGTGTAAAAGACCTTTGTAAAAAAGACCATCTTTGTCAGAGGTATGTTGGTATGGGTTGAAAGACTTTGAAGGGAATCCTTGAGTTCTCTGGTCAAATCTAATGCTGTCACAAGATGATGATAAAGAGGCACAAGATGCCTCTTGTAAATAAACACGCCTTCATATCTTGGGCACCATATTCTATTTCTGAAAGACTTGTTTGGGGTGGAATTTTTTTCATAAACTTAGATAAATCTTCTGCAATTTCCAAACTATTTTTAATATCCTTGAGAGAACAAGTACATGATTGTTGCTGTCATTTTTAAATGTGTCAACAATAGATTGAGTATCTCTACGTTTTCCTGACAAGATTAGCTTTCTTTGCTTTTACATGGAAATATTTTTCCCTTCTAATTTGCTAAAGTCCTGTTGAATTTCACTGCTTCGAATTTAACATTGTATTTCAAATGATGTCATGTCAGGGCAAACAAAATAGAGGTGGAAATTAATTTTCAGAGTCTTGGGATAAAATGCTTTTGCCCTTTTGTATTACAGTATCACACTAACGATTCATGTTTAGTTAATTATCCACTCCAGTCCCTAATAGTTGCCCAGCAAGTCATCCTCACTGTGTGTTTTTTGTAGTTTGAATTGGGCTATGCTGTACATCTGTCAGGATTAAAATCATTTAATTGCTGTTTGGATAACTGGGCTGCCTAAGAACACTTTGGCTCTCTCTCAGCGTTTAGTAAACATATTATTCAAAATATTGTTGGAGCATTACACCAATGTAACTCTAGGTTATTCTGGTAGTTATACTTTTTACATGCTTGAATTTAAAACAATTCCACATGCACACACAGTACATTGTGTCAGCTTGAAATCTGACATAGGCACAGTTCTGTTCCCCTTTTACATGACTCAGAATGTCTATTGGAATGGCCCAGAATGGTGACGAAGACATTGCCAGATGAAGCATTTTGTATTCTGGTGGAGCATGTTGAAGAACTTGGCTATAACCTGTTCCTTTTGATGAAGGTACTTCATTTTTTTAAAAAGAAAATCAGATTTCTCATTTATGTGTCTATACATAATAGCCACAGTCCTAACACATAATTTGGCATTCTTAGGCACACTGGAATCATGGACTTAAATGTAATTTGCTCTGTATTAAGCTATGCCATGAACATTACAGTGTATTTGAAGTGGATACTATTCAGTAGTATGCATTATGGTTCTCATTCTTCCCTTTGCCATATATTTATGCACATTCATATCATGTATAAGTGATACTCATATCAAATTGACCAGACTGGTTGTCTTATCAGATTTCCCTTGGGTCTACAGTTCCTAATAACTGATGCCAGGTCAGTTCACAATAGCACCTTCTGTATAAATGATTTAGTCATGCATACAGAAACCAAACTGGTGTGCATCACCAAGATGTGAGTGAACAGGATGGGTTTTGTCTATCACAGCTGACCTCACTTGAGTACTTGGTGGAGCATCAGGACAGAGGAGGACAAAGACAGTTGGCAACAGTCTGTAAGAATTCCATATTGTCTGGGTTAGCCACAGTTTGGAGGGCCTGCACCTGACTTTGACTGAGCTCTTATCACTACTTAGGGATTTTCTTCCTGTGATCCTTTCCTTGCTGCCCAGAAATCTCCTTGTGTTAGCTGAGCGAAGTGGTATCAGATTGAGGATCAGCAGCCAGTTGATGATTGAGTTGGTAGTCAACTTCAGTTGAGCTTTCAGTGGATTTTCATTAGTGGATTACCTTGGTTGTCATCTGGGATGACCTTGCTGTGCAAGTAATTGTGAAAGTGTCCCTGTGGCTTGGATATCAATGACTTTATATCTTCCAGGGTTGGGTATCTGATATTTGAGAACTAATTGCTTGTTGGAAAGGGGCCTTTAATAATGTGCTGTATACTGTAGGCTATATTTGTTTTCTTTAGCAATTATTACTTTTAATCATTGTACTTTTATCACTATGATAGTGCAAAGCCCCAAATGACTTAGGACCACTGTGCCTAAAGGTATATCTGTACCATGTACTCCAACATAATTATTAAAATCATCTTCAGTAAGTCTTACCATCTACAAATACATACCAGGTGACTGCCAGGGAAAGAAATTTCTCAATAGTGGCCATATGTCTGTGAAATGACTTCCTACGGGAGACCCACCTGGCATATTCCTATAGAAGCCAGACTGAGACCTTCCCTTTCAGAAGCCTTTGTAATTTAATTTTTATTTTGTTAAAGGTTGGGCGATCCCTCTTAGCTCAAGGATGATTGTCTTCCAGATGTGGTGTCTTGGCAGTGGGTCTGTAGGTGGCTGTGGAGTCCTATTCTTGATCCGCATGTTCTCCCACATTGAGGACATCAGTTTCCAGGTGAAAGGTGGTCCCGATCAGGATTGGCTTGATATGCCTTCCTCTCGGCACGTTTCTCCCTTTCACCCTCCATTCGTGCCTCTTCGAATTCCGCTGGTTACAGCTGGCCTCCAGTTAGAGTGCTCAAGGGCCAGTGCTTCCCAGTTCCCGGTGTCTGTGCTTTGAAATCCTTGACTACTATACAAAAACAAAGATAGCCCTCTTGGTCCTGAGAAAAAAAAGGCGGATTGCATATTAAGTCAAACACGGGTTATAAACAACATGCATGTTTTTAAGTTCTCCTGAATTCCCCATCAGGCTACAAGCAAAGCTAAATTCCAGGAAGAATGAACTAAAAAACTCAAAAAGTTGATTAGTTGATTACCTCGGAATCTGCACTTGATACAATGTTAAAGATAGAACATGGGAAATGAATGCAGACATTTGAATTAGATTCATCAGGTGCTCTACTGAGTTCCAGTTGCAAGGAGAGTGTTCCTTGTAGTGGTGGAATGAAGAGATAAAGAATGTTTCCCTCATTTTAAAAAAAATGCAGTTATTGCTCAGAAATACCTCCATTATTAGGAGAAATGGGTTTTGTGACATGAGTAGATAAAGTTTTTTATATTAGGTTTTTATTCATTGCAGACAATGTGCTTAATGAAAAAAAGTCAATAGAAGACAAACTGGATAGCTTCACCCAATACAGTGAACCCTTGGTATCTACTAGGTTTGGTTCCAGGACCTCATGTGGATGCCAAAATTCATAGTTACTGAAGTTCCATTATATACATAGTACAGTGATATCCCTTATATAAAATGGGAAATGAAAGCTTGGGTTTTTAAATATATTTTCAAACTGTAGATGATTGAATCTGTGGATGCAAAATCCCTGGATATGTAGGGCCAGCTGTACTTGTAGGAGATGGAGCTTCAAAGAATAAAATCTCTACTTCAGGTAGTATTTTAAAATGTACCATACAGGCAATGGGGTTTTCAGTAATTGCTCTTCTTTCTGTGTGTGTGTGATCTGTGGCACAGTTTTCTGATTGTTCACATGACCCTGTTTCCAAAGCTGAGTAGGAGTCTTAAATAAACCTGTGTCAAGAACTACTTCAATCTTTCTGAAAGATGCTTCCCCCAGGCAGATCAGTGATTTTTACTGAGATATTCAAGAATGCTAAGAGCTCAAGTGGGATGCAATTCTCAAATCTTACTGAAATAAGCATGTTGACTAATGCTCTATTTCCATTCTGCTGTACCTCTTGAGACACACATATATCCTACATACACACCCTCGTTTACACACCTACATATATAATACGATAAAGAAACAGAAACTTAGTTGCTATGCTTACTGGTGCTTAACATGTGGATTTGATTCCTATTCCAGATCTTGACTATGTCTTCGAGATGTTTATGTCTTCTTGATGCGTATATTATTAGCAAGAGTCACCATGATAGAGTAGTTTAAATGTTGGAGTAAACTCTGGGAACCTGGGGTTCAAATCCCCACTTAGCTGGGAAAATCATATTCACTCAGACTGAGCAGGAGGTAATGGCAAACCTCTCCCCACAAATTCTTGCCAATATTTTTTAATGATAGAGTTGCCATAGGTGAGAGTTGAAGGTGCATAACAGAAATAGCAAGATTTATTGGCAGAATAAAGAATGTCTTCCTATAGCTGCACATTTCTTATTTAACCAGATTTTTTGTACTGAGAAGAAAACACAGAAAATATTGGGAGACAAACACTGAACAAAGTTAAGAGTGGAATTGGAGTATGTAGATAATTAGCATGCCTTCTGCTCTATAGATTTGGGATTAGCAGAGCAGAATATCTGAATTTGAGAGTTATGTAATGTAATCGTTTGCGTAGCATCATAGCATATAATGGTTCTATTTCTGTCCTAACTGACGCTGTGAAGCTGCTTTCAGTTTGATCAGCACCGTATTCCCACTCAGCTTTCTGTTAAGAAAAACAGTGCACATTTGAGCAAGAAACCAAGGTTTTAAGATTAAAATAAATGATATTACTTTTAAGAGGCCTCTTTTAGTCTTGTTTTATGGTATATTTGTACAGCTAGGCTGTCAAGAGTGAGAGTTTCGACTGACCTGCTTCCAGTAAAGACTGAACTTGCTTGTCTGTTTGAAAGGTTTTTCAGGAAAGTAATATACGCAGGAGTGGATTGTGTCTTGACAGAGTTCTTTCATCAATTATGAAGAAGGAAATTCATATGAGAAATCAGGCAAGAGCGGACATCTGTCTCTGACCTATGCAGATACAGGCATGAAACTCTCCATCTGTATTAGTAGCAAAATGACTATAGTTAGGAAGAGTGAAAGAGAATGTCTGGGGAAGGTCTGACCTGGGCCACTGGGGAATTGCACTCACCCCCCAATATCAGGGTTTGCTTACTTCCTCTGACACACTCCAGAGTTTATTTGGGCTGCCAAATAATGCCATTCCAAAATAAAATAAGAAGTGGCTTAAAAATATCTAGAGGGAGATATGTTAGCATAAATTGCTGCCATGGGAAACATAATTCAGCCCCTTTTTCCTATACAAAGAGAAGCCTGTGAAATTTGAGTGGCTCAAGGTTGTCTTGAAGATAAGATGCACCACAAAGGCCATCCTTTATCCATTCCTACCCTGTTGATAATCTATTGATGGAGGCTAGTCCAGTATCAGGAGGGAGAAATTGAAGGATGGTATTGTCTCTCAATACAACATGTTCATTTCAGACACTCTGTGCCGATCATTCCTAAGGAGGCCCAACTATATTGGGCTCATGGTGATCCAATTTTGTCGTAGGTGGTTGTGTTCCCCTCAATCTCCTCCAGCATCTCAGTATCTTTAGCACAAGCCCTGCTACAGTGCACAAAGGATGCACAGAGGAGACCAGGAGAGCACAGTAGAGAATGAAATGGGTAGTTCCCTGTCCTGTGTCTCTTATTAACTTTGAATTAGCTTCCCACTCTCGGTCCAGGTGGACAACAGCTTGGTACTCTTACAATTACATTGTTCTCAAGGGCAGTATTCTGCATTTTTTGCAAGGAATATTTAAAGTTTTTTCTTGGGGGAAAATGGTATGGTGCGGTGGTTTTGAGCGTTGGACCACAGTTCTAGAGCCCAGATGTCAGTTCTCTGCTCAGTCACAAAAACCCACAGAGGGGCCCCAGAAAACCCCATGATAAGGTCACTATGAATTGGAAACAACTTGAAGGCACACAACAGCAACAACAACACAGATGTTTCAAATCTTTAAAGATGTATGTGAAGGTACCAGGTTGAGCTATCAACCTGGCTCTCATAGAAACAAGTGGAAGACGCAGCATGGCTAGGCATGCGGTGTAGCCTGCCTCCATTTCTACTTACCACGAATAGTAAAGTGACATTTAAGATACTGGGAACTAGGGTGATATTTTTAATAAGCACACTGAAGTTTGTGGCTGATTTTTTTCTTTTCTTCAATGTTATTTTATTGTATTGTGAAGGAAACCAAATTCTGTTTGTTGAAAATTGAAATTACCCATGGGGCACTGAAGAGAATGATAGTAGATGGAAAATAGTAAATAGGTTTTTTCCCCTTTCAATGGAATTTTCAGCTAGATGATGTTTCCTATTTTTGTCAACTGAACAGGTGTCTCTGGTGGATTAAAAATCTTTATTACAATTACTTTTTAAAAAGAACAGAAACTGTCAAGAAAAAGTTCTGTTTCTTAAGACAGATATTGGTGGGAGAAGGGAGAATGATTCTTCTAATTGAACAATGCTGTCATTTAAAATAAGCAATGTATACTTTTTATTTAGAATTTTTGTGTTTTTAAGTTAATATTTGAATCACCTTGGTTTAAATCCAGTCATTAGTCCCACATAGAGTAGACACACTGGATCAATGGATTCTACATGAGTATTCAGTTGCCAAGTTGCTATTATGTCATTGAAAGGTAATTATGCAGCCCGCAGGCTGCTTGTGGCTTTGGGGGAGGGAATAAGATGGCTGTGAGGACTTCCATTGATTCTCCTTAGCAGCCAGCATCCCCCAAAAATTTCAGTTTTGAGGGAGTCGAACCTTGGCTGTTGAAGCTATGTGAGCTCTGGAGCATACCTACTCCTAAGTTAATGGGTCTTTCTAGTAGGATTATTGATTGGATTCAAATTGATCTTAAAAGTCATAGCAGTATAATCAAAACTTAAAATTAAATCTTAAATACTCAATTAATCAATCAAGATTTCATTGATTCCTACTGATGACATGTCCATATGATACTTGAATTAGTGCTTGTATGCAGTGATGTATAACAGGAAATAGGTTTCTCTTTCTCATTTTCCGATGTTTCCTGTAGCCTAAAGTAGTGCTGGTTTAACTTTTCAAAGGATGGATACTTTTGATTATCTGGATTTGAATGGAAACTAATGGAAGAGAGTGGGTTATTATGGACAGCTGTTAACAAACCACATTTTTTTCCTGCCTCAATCCTAATAGGGCTGTTCTAACAATTGCTTTTTGTTTGTTTGCAGGTGGCCATTTTTTCCACCGCAATTCTCTCTCTCCTCGGAGCCTGGTCTATGAGAATGACTTCTCTTCCATTGAGCCCGTCTTGGACATGTATGATGAGAACAAGACCTGAAGAGGATCTGCATCCTTCTTGCTTTGCTCTCTTTCCCGTTTTCCTTTTCCGTTTCTCATTCCTATTGTTGTGTACTCCTTCCATGGGTGTCCTTTGTCTGAAGAAGAGCTGCCTTTTCCAGAACATGTGCCTGGCTGCCAGGCTGCAAAGGTGAAGCTCAGCTGAGGCAATATCTGAGGATGACATCTGTGAACGGATGAAGTGTGCACACACGTCGGCTGTGGGAGGTTGCCGAATGGCAGAATTGCCATTAGCAGTGCCAGAATGATGGTGTCAGTATGCTAGAGGTTTACCCTACTCGGTTTTAATTTTGTACAACAATCACCTCTCTTGAGTAGGCACATGGTATTTCTCTTTTTTAATACAAAAATTGCAGTGTTTGCCAGCTTCATTGCCTGACGGAGGAGGGGGCAGGCTGACTGCCCAAAGCGCTCCAGCTACTCTTTGTTCTGTCTTTGCTCTTACACTGAACAGTCCCCATTTCAAAGGGATCTCCAAGAAATGTATTAACATCCCAGCTTTGCTGTTTTAACAGGCTGATGGCAGAGCAAACCAACTTTACAGCCTGCGACATCCATACAAGATTCTGGGGATCTTTGTGTTTTGTTGCTGAGCCTAACTACGGACAAAACCTGCTTAGAAAGAATGCAAAAAACGAAACAAAACAAAAACACAGCCATTTTTCCAGCCTTCTCCAGAAGGAATCTCTAACTTTAAAATATGCTGCTGAAATTTATATACCCAATATTTGACCTTTAGGTGATTTCGGACATCTTAAGAAGAATCCAGGAATAAAAAATAAAAAAAAACAATAGGTTATTGCTTGTTTTTAAAAGATGTGTTGTTTTTTCACTCTGATTTTTAAGAAGCCAGCTATGTTGGTGTTATATGCTGAAGGAACTGGAAACCTTCCTTCCTACATGTTTTTATTGAGATAACTCCACATTATAGAGCAACAAACATTTTTTTTCCAAAGCTGCTCCTGTTCCAGGGGACATAAATATTATGAATACAGCAAGGAGGTAAATCAGCAGCTGCTTTGACATCCAAATGAATCCCTTTTTACTATAATGGGACATGAGTAGCAGGACATAAATTTTCTGATGCAAAAATGGACAGCTAAAGATGAAAGACTAATGTTTTTTTTTAAAAAAAAAACTGTCAACAGTGTTGCTTGAGCAAAAAAAAAAGTATGATAATATTCAGATTTGATTTGAACTGTGGAATTGTTTCTCTGGAGTAGGTTTTCCTGCTGAGGATGCCACATGAAACATTAACAACTGACAAGTGTCATTTTCCCCCACTGCAAATCTGAGCTATGTAGAGATAGAAATGGTACCCTTGTAGTGTGAACATGAGCTTAATTCTCTTGTCAATCTTGATTGCTGAAGAGCCTGGAAGCCAAAAGAAAAGGTAAGGAATGCTGTGTGGGTACAATTAGGCAACTTAAGCTGTATGCAGCCAGATGGAAAGCGTCTTGGTCTTTTTCCTACAGAGAGTAAAGATTTACAGTAACTGGGAAATTGTTTCTTACTAAAACAAGAACTCCCTTGTCCTGGAATGTAGTGGAACTTTGATGCAAAGACTTGAAGGTAGCTCTGTGAAGCTATCTTGGGGGGGGGGGGGGGGGGATATTAATAGGGATGCTTGGTTTGCGTTGCTGTGATCGCCATATTGTGTCCAATCATTCTTGACTGGATGGTGCAGAGCTTAAGGGTTTATCACTGGCAACCGTTTGTTTGTTATTTGTGCCAGGTAAGTTTTAATATTCACCACTAACCATGAGAAATTCTAAACAAAATATTTTTAAAGCACAGTCTTGAAGTGTTGTGAATTAAATTTAGAGGTTTGGGAGAGAAAAATAGTAATATGCTTAAAAAGATTACAGTGATATTACTTGAATGGACACATACACAGACCCAGCATTCATTTTTCCTTGTACAAACTGCCAATGTTGTATACATTCAACTGTTGATTGGAAAGTGGTATCACATTATGTAAAGTGCACTCATGGAAAAAGATATTAGTAGAACTTTGATAAGAAAAAACTAAATCAAGTTCAGTACTCTTTGCTGTACCTTAAGTCATAACAGCACACTTTTGGTAAATCTGAATTTTAGAAAATTAACAAGCTATAATTTAAAACTCTGAAGTGCTGATTGCACCAGGCTTTGCAAATTCCAATAGTAGTGCAATAGTAACTTTGAGCACTGGGTGAGGGTGGGATGAAATGGGTAGTCCACAGGCTAAAAGAATGTGAATTGGATAGATCGTGAGAAAACATTAATTGGAAGCAAAATACATTCCCCATGTTAAAATGCAAATAGAACCCAATCCAGAGGAGGAAAGAGTATTTCTTAAATTCTGTTTCAAATATATTGTTTCTAGAGCTTAATTATACCTGATTTATTTTACATTTGAATTCAACTCTATAAAATATAGGATGTAGATAGGATGTTTCATGAGTGAATTGTAATATAGACACGTTTCAACAGACATCAACCCCATTGTTCTTACAAATCTGTACAATTTTCAGCAAAATGTCCTGCGTCCAGTGTCCACCTTTTAACTTTTCAAACTGGAATCACTCTATAGAGATGAATAGGGCAATCACTAGTTTTTAAGTGGTTTAAGACTGGATTATTGTTTGCTAGGAAAAACAAACTAGTTTCCTCTCTAAATCAGGCAGACCATTACTTCTCCTACCACAGTGATGACAATTATGAAGTCATTCAGATGTTGTTGGACTGCAAGTCCCAGCAGTCCCGAGGCAACTCAGTCAATGGTGAAAAATACTGCAGGTTGCAGTCTAATATCTGGGGAACTAAACAGTTACAGCCACTGCTGTACCTCTGCATTGTCTTTCTTTACTTCAGAATCACATGCAAAAGGTTCTTTCCCAGGGCCTGGAATCAGTGATTCTTTTAACTAAAGCTTTTTGGGATTGAACTTGGAAATTTCTCCATTCAAAGTTGTGCTATCCTCTCAGGATACTTCAATTGCATGGCTGTAGCCGGTCTCCCCATCACTAATATTTTAATTTGGTGGTCTAAGCATTGGCAGTGGTGTCTGCAGTCAATGATATAAAGGGAGCACTTAGAATAAGACATAAAACATTTAATGACTGCAGTTAATTACTAACTCATCTTAGTCTTAAGAATTTGGTTTTTGTTTTGTTTTGTTTGCAATGCTGGATACATTGACTCATGAGGATATAATTATATGAACCTAGACCAAGCTGGTGCCCTCCGAACATTCTAGATTATATCTCTCATCACTTCTCATCATCGGTAATGTTTCTGGGGCTGATGGGAAATTTAGTCCAAAATTTCTGGATCGCCTTAGCTGGAGAAAAGCTTACCTTATGTTTTAATAATGAAAGCATTCAAATATCTCTCTGATTCATTTCTGTATAGCTTTTCAAATTTTGCTAAGCTATACATTCTAGTGTGACTCTGACATTTAAAAAGGGGGGGGGGGGAATCCTCATCCTATTCTGAGGATAGTGTTCAGCACCATGGACACCTGCTTTAAATACACACAAAACCCAGAGTGGATTCACCACTAGGCACCATTGGTATTTTAAAAACAATATCCTTAAGGAGAAGTGTTATAATTCTTCTGCCTCAATTATGCCTATCTCAGTGTTTTTAGGACTGTTTTTTCCCCTCTATATCTTGTCTATCTTCCATTATTTTACATTTTGTTATAAGTATTCCAGGGAGAATAAAATTCAATAAATAGCAATTGATATGTAGTCACCCTGTGAAGAAAAATGGCTTATATTTAGAGGCAAATGCTCATTTATGCCACGAGGATATAATTCCCTCATTTCTTCTATGGTAGCTTTTTCATTGTCACAATTTCTGAAAATAAGTTGGCTTAGGATGAGAGCACATGCAAATTGATTCTCAAAATTGAAGTGGGTGGACATATCTGTTCATAGATGAAAAGGAATGGTCACAGGTTTTGTCTAAATATCTAAGTATGTGTAATAGTATTTTAAAACAGAGAAATAGAAAGCAATCTATAGAAAGCAAACCACAGAAAATTAAACAATTTATAAACTTGCTCATTCTTACTGCCTTTCAAGCAGAAACATTGCTTAATTTTAAAAAAAGACTTAAATAAGAAGTTAGTGATTAGTTTGCATGCTAAAAAACGTTCAACAAAAATTTATAGCAAAAGCATAGCCATAACATTTTTTTTCTATGCAGAGATTGTCTAATGGAGGGTGGGGAGATATAAGACAGATAATTGTGCTTTTTTTTTTCCTCCCCCAGATGGAAATGAGTTTCATAACTATGGCCTGAGAAATATCCTTGTCCATGTACCCTGTCTTACAGGAAGCATTGCTTGGACTGGGATTTGATATTTTTGCCAAGTTATCTTTGCCCGATTGCCAATACTTCTTCCCAGTTCACAGCTTCAGGGGCAGCAATCATTTTATAAATACCTGGATGTGTTCACTTTTTTGTAGGCAGTAAATGCCATGATGGTAAATGCCATAATCCTAATAATATTCTGTCCAAAAATGACTAGAAGGTCTATTTGAAATGCCAAAGTTTTCCCAGCTAATGTATATAATAATTAATTGAACTCTTTCAAGTAATATCATTGCAGAAACAGTGTCTAAGAACAATGATGCTTTTTAAAATAAAATTCCCCAGATTTTACTGTTTTCAAATATAGAGAACAGGGTTGGGCTTAACATTAATCAACACCTGCCAGCTAGCCAATAGTTAGATATACTAGGAGTTGCAGTCCCACTGTCTCATGTGTCTCCAGTTCTCTTGCAGATGAAAGCAACAGTGGCTTAGACCATTGAGATTGTACCCTCTCCTTTTCTCATTATTATTCCAGAGCCTAGCATTGTAGTTGTAGGCAGCTCTGGAAGAAAATAGACTTTATGAGGACTTTATGGCAAGACACATGTGTTCACACACTTAATGTGCAACAGAGTCTGTGTTGAAGGAGGATGTAACTATTTCCTATCTCATGTACTGCATGCACTGCATAGGGGGCCAAGTCCACAACCTGTTTCTAATAATTTCCCACAACCTCTCCATGAATCATCCTTTTCATGGTATGTATCATGGCGAAGGAAGTGATATAACTTGTACCAGAAGTTTTTGTTTTTTCCATGTCAAGAGTTACTTGAGAAACTGCAAGTCGCTTCTGGTATGAAGGAATTGGAATCCTTCATATTCCAATTCCTTGCCCAGGGGACACCAGGGGACACCTGGATGTTTTGATGTTTTATCATCCTTGAGGGATGCTTCTCTCATGTCCCCACCGGAGGCTCTGCCACAAGTTAATTAAGAGTACTAATGGCCTGCTAGGTGTGTGAATAAGATTTAGGTTTCTGCCTGCTTCTGCCTGCCTGCTTCTAAAGTGTCAAAGGTGGACTTATAGGAAGAGGATCTGTTTTATGTCTGATCTTCTAGGAGGGGCCCTAAGAAAGCGCAATAAATATATAACCATGCAGAAAATGTGAGTACTGTGAAAAAAAAAAAGAAACTGTACATAGAAAATACAACATGGAATGATGGTTTACTTTCTGCTTTGATGCAGTCATCTTTGTGACCTTCCTAAGTACATGCAAAATTGCAGAGGAATCATTCAGTTCAGTCCATTAAGTGCTATTCTTTATTCATATTGTAATAATTTATTTGTATGAGACCCTCCTCAAAGAACTCCTCATAGTAATTAATCCATAAGTTGAAAGCATCCATCTTGTTGTGTGCAGAAGTATCCAATTGTCCCAAAGGAATGGGGAAAGAACTGAATGAGGCCAGTCAGTAACTTAGGACAAGCATTTTGTTTATGACTGTTGGAGTCTTGAGTTTTTGAGTCTTAAGCACCAAGGAGTTGCAAACATGGGCATATCTACACAAATACATATTTTTGCCATTTCTGCCACCAGTTTTTCCCCCAAAGAATGCTGGTGATTCTGTTATCTCACAAAGTTGATGGCACTAACATTTAATATCTCACATGCCTCCCCCCCCCCCCCCCCAAACAGTTTCCTTCTTTGCACAAAAAGAGGAACATTGTTAGGCCTCTCTCTCCTGAACTAAATCATTGACCTGGCTTGGTGGAAGGTTTATTTATCTAATTATTTAACGTGTCAGGAGTGAACCAAACAGTAGCATTGCATTTTATTTTTAAAAAATACAAAGTTTGCAAACTTGGCATTCTATTAAATATCCTTTGACCAGTAGCTGGCCACTTGGAGTGCCTCTGGTTTTTCTATAAGAAGGTCCTCAATTGTGCATGTGGCAGGGCTCAGGTTGCATTGTAATAGATGGTCTGTGATTTGCTCTTCTCCACACTCACATGTCGTGGACTCCACTTTGTGTCCCCATTTCTTAAGGTTGGCTCTGCATCTCGTGGTGCCAGAACACAGTCTGTTCAGCACCTTCCAAGTTGCCCAGTTTTCTGTGTGCCCAGGAGGGAGTCTCTCATTTGGTATGAGCCATTGATTGAGGTTCTGGGTTTTAGCCTGCCACTTTTGGACTCTTGCCTGTTGAGGTGTTCCAGCGGTTGTCTCTGTAGATCTTAGAAAACTATTTTTTTATTTAAGTTGTTGGCGTGCTGGCTGCTATCCAAATGGGATGGGCTGGAGATGTCACTGCCTGGAAGAGAGGATTTAGTATTTGAGGAGAAGACAAAAAAATCAAAGCGAAGTCTTAAAGTAGCTTTCATCCCATTTTGAATGATGCAGTATTTTTCCAGTCCATGGACCTTGCTCAAGTGTTACTCATTTTTCCACCCACAGAGACATCCCATCTGCGTGAAGCAATTAAGATTGTGTCAGCTGGTAATGCCTTTTTAAAGCTGGGTGATCTTAAAGCATCTAGGCCATCTATTTATCCCTGAGTATTCATGTTTAATTTTTATGCTCCACAAAAAATGTGAATCTCCCCTCCCCCCCCTTTTAAAAATACTCAGATAAGAGGATCTCTTTTAATAAATTGCTCAACTGATGGTTGCTGCTAAATATTCCCATTACCTTCATTTTTTTCTGTGTTCACTTCCCGAAACTGTCCTTGTACTCCCCTGCCTGGTACATACTCCCCGCCAAGACACACACAGCATTGTATGCCTTATAACAGCTACTTATGGCTGAATCTCTTATCAAAAGCTATAAAAGGAGATCAAAGAAATAATCTGCCTCTTTAAAACTTGCATGAACACAGAAAAACTGTAGGAGTGCAGCAAGCCTATATTTCTGTAGCTCTGTTTGGCTTTAGAATAAAGAAAGGAATGATGACATCATGGGTTCCCATAACTTTCTGTTGTTTATGGTGACATCTAGTGGAGACAAACAGGACAAATCTATTCCCCCAATTCATTTGATGTTTTAACCCCTGCTTAGAAAATAAAATCTTAGAAAATGATATCATATTTGTAACAGGAGTTATAACAAATCTCTGTGCTGTAAACAAATAATACTTTTCTCAGTCCATAAACATATCTCTGTTTTGGCCTGTTCTACATTAAGCTTTGCCTCAATTTACCAATTATTTTACTTAATCAATCTTTTTCATTCTGAGGTACCCCTATACTAAATACTGAGACATGGTCCTTTTCATCTAGAGCTTCGCCATTAATAAAAGAACATTTTGGTTTTATTGTTAAGAGCCTAAGAAGCTGCCTTATACTAAGTCTGGTCATTGTCCCATGTTGAAACCAATTAGCATCCATTTTCCAAGGTTTCAATCAGAATCCTTTTTTAAACTTACCTAGAGGTAGCAGAAATTGAAAATGGAGCTTTCTCCAATGAGTGTTGATTTGTACCTAGTTAATATCAATGGTACTTTAAATATTCCCAAGGTTTAGCGGGAAAGTGTTTAATCCTTTTTAGTTGTTCTTTATTTCAGTGAGAAACACAATCAGAAGTGTATGTTCTAGTCACAGTGAAGCAAGCAACTGCACAAATTGTAACTGCAAACTTGAACACTTGCAGATAGAATGACAATGGTCAAAAAGTTATGATAATAGAAAGATCACCTGGGTGGACTTTGTGGGAAGGACACAAGAGTACTGTGTCTCGCCTAGATAGGACCACACATTAACACCTATTTAAAAGAGGATCAGCACCGTTCAGAAGGTTACATGTTTTTTAATAATCAGTTTTAGCAAAAACACTCGCCCTGCTTTTTAAAACAGTAAACATGAATTCCATGTTGGATGCTGATCAATATGTCAAACTCATTCTGAAATGCAGTGATGGGACAGTACTGCATTTCTCGAAGTCATTTATGTAATGCAACATTTAACAGTCTATATTTCCTGATAATCTTAGTTTAGAGTGCAAAGAGAACTTCAGTAGTAATTAAAAACTAATCTGCAGAAAACTAGCAATGTGCACACCCAAACATTACTGTGTTCTGAAGGGCAAACATAGAATGTATTCAAATGTATTTCTATAACTATACTAATGCATTTGCCATAGGAAGAGACTTTGGTTCACTTTCCTATCAGTTCAGCAAAACAAATGAAAATAATCTGGTGTGTTACATACCAGACTGGAAACTGTAAGTTTTGAACAGAAAATACTCAAATACACCAGATGGTCCAGAACACCTAATTGTTCATTGCTTCCGTTTCCTAGCTCACAGGAATTGTGTGAGACTTTGTTGATAATTATGAATAGCAAGCTTCTTGCATGGATGGTACTATATAAATGCTTACACGTTTGTCCACTTGTGCAAAGAACCACAGCTTGTTTGCTTATGTCTCCATTTGCCCAAAATTTCCCTTATAGGTGTCAGGCATTCTGCAGTGCTGGACCATGTTGGATGATACTTTGTGATCAGTTTTTGTGGAGTGACCCTGGTTACTGTCTCCCATTCCTTTTATTCTTTCAGTGTTTGCTCAATTACATTTGGTCAGCTCTCCTTGTCGCTTATTTATCTCTCTTTCTTTTTGGTGCATTCAGACAACAGAGTACAGTGGATTATCATTTTAAGGAGATGATTTGCTAACTTACTAAATTGGTGTAGTGCCAGTGATTCCAAGATATCTACACAGTTGTAAGGATCAATGCCTTATCTCCTTAAAATTGCCAGCTTTGTAAATAACTTAGCAATGACTAACTACTTGCTAAAATCACAAATTCTTATTGACTTGGAGAACAGTGCTCAAATTATGGCGGGTAGGATAATGAAATCCAAAGTCCCAAACTCTGTCTCAACCCAATTTTAAATCAAACCATGAGATCACCTTCAGCCTTCCAGAAATAGCAGTCGGGTGGGGAGGGGCACAGGAGACGGGACAGGCCTTTCTTGCCTTCTTGTAATTTTTGCACTGCTCACAAGGATGTAAGAAATTCAGAAAGACCCAGCTATCACATTTGTTAACAGGGGGTTGAATTCCAGTAACAAAAAGCGCATGTAAAATGGCTGTCACTTGCCCAGCTCCGTAGCTTGTTTAAAAAGACTTGCTATTTTTCCCAGCACAGAAGCAAATCACATTTGCAATGGCTTTGACTAACTTACTTCCAAGGTCAAATAAAATGTCTTCAGTTATGGGCACTGAAGAGGAAATAATCTTGCTCTATCATTATTTAGGCTGCACAGGTTCAGATGTGGTGGTTGGCAAAAAGCTCACAATTGTTGTTGCAGGATGAAAAACCCTTACACCTGGACCTATCCAAAGAACGTATATGAAGGTTTGCCACCTTTCCTTTTTCTGACAGTGGCACCCTAGACCAAATTGAATTTGTACAGCTCCTCTTGGCATAAAACTTCAGTAAGAGGAGAAAGCTATACTTGTCAGGTTCCTTCCTGTCATGCAGCAACCTCACGAGCCTTGCCAGGAAAAGAGTGGGGATGGGGGGAAAGCAGCAATCTCTGGATATTTGTGGAAATGAACATTGTTAGATCTGAGGGGAAATGCCACCGCCAGAATTAAACATTAGTCATCCTTTCCTATCTCTTCTGCATCTGTACATTGCTCACTGTGGTGATAAAATCTCCACACTAAGCCTTATTTGTCAGGAAATTTTAAAAAAAACTTCTCAGAAGTGCACAAAGCTAGTGGTATCTCAGTTATTCGGTCAACTTCATATTGAAAGAAATTGATATCAGATAGATGCCCTTTTTGTGCCATTTAAGGGCTATGCGTGCAATCTTTTGGTTTGTAGCTATCGGTAGAACATATTTGTATGGGCATTTTGTTACAATCACAAAGTGCTGATGGAAGCACCATTTCAGGGGTGTGCTGAGCCAGGATTTCAGCACATAGAACCACAGTCTTGAGTTCAGACTGTTAGCCCAGATAAAAGATTAAGTAGATAGCTGTGTCCTTAAAGGTTATATGTCTGCTCAGGATCCCCAAGTACAGACCAAGTCTAACTATGCACAAAATGCAGTGAGAACAATTTTTAACAGAAAGGGGTTTTTTAAAAGAAAAGAAAACTATATTGGCAAGAGTGATTAAAAATGTCAAGGGTTGTGTATGTAGAATACAGTGGCGGGGCCTATGTATCTGAATTCTTCATTGCCATATTGTGAATTATACCAATGTGAACAACCAAGAGCTGAAAAATGCAAACAAGCTACCAGAGGCCTGGCAAAGTGAAAAGGACTATTTGCCTTGTTTCTAATCCAGGCATGTGCAAGCGAGATGCCACCCTCTTGACAATCGAAATTTTCAAACGTGTGTGATAAGCTGTAGCTTGGCAGCCACAAAAACAAATTCTCAGTCTACTTATTTTGATGTAAGTATACTACTGTATTGTAGCTGTGTGGTATATACTGATACGTTAGTAGTGTATACCTCTAAGTTAGGGTTTGCTAATGTAATACATTTCAATAAAAAGCTATTTAAAAATTCAATCTGTGTTTCTTTAATATTGTTTAATGAGCTCTTTGCAAGGATTATCAATTGTCAGGTAAGAAATCCATGGAGAAATTAAAATAAACTCATCTGCCTGATCACTTAGCATTTCTCTCTTTTAAAAAAAAGCAGCACTTTTTTTTCACAAATTGGGCTTTTACATAGTCACTTATGTTGTCTCTGTTTAGAGGCTTTACATCACACAGTCAAAATTATGATCAAATAAATATAGCTGCCATCACAAAATAAATGTTGGGAGGGAGAGAAACAGTGTGGTACCATCATCCCTAGATAAAACTGTATAGAAAAGAACAATAATAATGTACGTGTAAACCTCCGGGCCCTTCTACGCTGGCACTAAAATCCAGCTTGAGGCCAGCTCGAGGTTGGGGTGTCTAAAATTCTACACCCCCAATTGAACTGCAATACATCTCCAACACAAACAGTATGCTAAAAACTCACAGGAAATTCTCATCAAGCCATAAAATCCACTGAAGCTCATCTATGTATAAACAATGCACAGCAGGCCTAGTAGGGATAATGCTATAGCAGTTGGAGAAAGAAGGCAGATACACAGCTTAGCATGAAGGTAAACACACACCTCAGAAAGGAAACCACAACATTCCCATGGGATTGCGTGATTGACATCTCATACTTTATCTTGCTGAAATCAGGCAATGTGAAGCTGTTTTTACCAGCATATCTCATCAGAGGAGTTAGGAGGAAACAACATCGTGGATCAGATAGATCCTCACTCAGCAGGTCTTTGTGGTCACCAGCCCAGCTTCCAGCTGGTTCATAGGGTACCTGTGTAGACACTCTGAAATGAACCAGATTTCTTTAATCCACATTCTGATCTGAATCACATGGCTGTGTAGAAGTTGCCCAGGTTGTTCTCCTGCTTCATATCTCCATCCTAGACCAATTTCTTCATACAATCTTGGATTCTGCTATTTCCTCCTTTCATATTCCAATCTATGATTAACAAGGAGTCCTGTTTTGGACTGTTGTCAATTTCTGCTTGGACTCCAGCATGCAATCTTTTACATTCTTCTGCCTCGAATGTAGCTTGAACATAAATTTGGGTTATGATTATACTGATGGGTTTTCATTATATCATTTGACTGCTTTCACTACATCGCTCACTATTAATTCCAGCCCACTGCTTCTTAGATTTTCATTTTTTTTAAATAATTATGCAGCTATCTAATTCAAAATGTTCAATTCCTGTCCATTTTAGTTTGTTTGGTTCATGTATTGCAATGTTTCTACAAGCACTAATTCTGACCAGAAAGCAGATTTGACTAAGACTACTTTCTAGGCAGCTTTTATTTATACCACCTTTTCCCCATGAAATTGGGAAACCCGCGAATGTTGTATGGTAAGGTGGCAGAGTTGCGTCTAAAGATGAAGCCACCTTGTGAATGTTCACAAACAAAAATCAGGGTACAGCTTTTCATGGAAAATAGTTGTGATGGCTATGGAGGAGGAATCAAATACTGGGACAGGTTATTAGAGTTAGCTACAGGTTGCAATTAACAAATGGACAGGCAGCGATTAACAAATCTATAGCGATACGTTTCAGTACATCATAACACATAGAATCTCAGGATTTGTAGTTTGATAAGACACTAGAGCTCTCTGATAGAGAATTTTTAATATCTGTCCCTAAATGGCAAACCATGCCATGGGTTGTTGCCGTGGGAATTAAAATTTAATCAAAGTGCTATCAAGTTGAATGATAGTGCTACAATTGTGTAGCATGAAAAGTCCCTTAATTGGCCTACCACTGCACTTTATTTTATAAATGGTTCTGGCACAAATACACTTATGTGAGCTCTGTCACAGTAGGTATTTTTCAAAAGAGAGATCACAAAGACAAAAAGGAGTGGAGAAATCCTTTGTGCTTTGGGAACTGTTGCTTTCCACAGTACTAAAACTGAAACAGGTTGTTACTGCTCTAAGTGCTTCCTTTTCAGGAACTGGCAGAGAAATGCTATGTAGACATAGTCTCATTCTGTGGAGTTGTAACTTATTAATCAAGTATTGCTGTGCTCTCAAACTCAATAGCTCAGTAGGGAGCTGCTTCCTGTATGTCATCCACTGCTGCTTCCAGTCCCTTCTTCAATTTGAGTGAAAGGGTTTAGCAATATGGCAAACAAAATGCTTGGAGGAGCACACTTTTCATCCTGGAAGGCAACTACATTGAGACTCTTCCAATGGTCAGTAAAATCAGAAAGCTGCCTTTTTTGTAGAAAATACATTATGAAAGGAAAGCAGACAGGAATCCCTAGGTGAAGATGTAGAAGCCATGCTTGCCTGCTGTCCCTCTGGTAGAAACAATTATCTCATTCTTCTGTGCAGATGCTGTAAAACCTAAGGAGCAAAAACGTGATAGCAACTAAGGGTGCATCTGCACTGTGGAATTAATGAAGTTTTACACGACTTTAACTGTCATGGCTCAATGCAATGGAATCATGGGAGGAGGATGAGTTTTACAAGATCTTTAGCCTTCCCTGCCAAATAGTGCTGGTAAGTCAATAAACCACAACTCCCAGAACTCCGTATGAGCTGTATCAGTGTTGAGCTATGACAGTGAAATTGGTGTCAAGCTGATTAATTCTACAGTGTAGATGCATCCTAAGATTACTGACCTGTGATGGGAAGGAAGGTTAGAGTAGGTATAAGACAGTCTAGCCATGGAGCCATGGTGTGCAATGGGTTAAACCCTAGTGCTGGCTGAACTGTTGACCTAAAGATCGGTGGTTCAAATCTGGGTGAGCTCCTGTCGGTCGTCTCCAGCTTCCCATACGAAGACATGAGAGAAACCTCCCACAGAATGACAAAACATCGGGGCGTCCCCTGGGCAATGTCCTTGCAGACAGCCAATTCTCTCACACCAGAAGTGACTTGCAGCTTCTCAAGTTGCTTCTGACACTATTTTTTTTAAAAAGCTCATCCCCATCACGTATATTTTTAGTGGATCCAACACTTTAAATCACATCACATTGGCTCTCAACCCATACACTATCTGGGGCAACATAAGATGCTTCTTTTTTGTAGGATAATTGTAACGACCAAATTCTTCCTATGCTTGTTTTCCTTTTTTGCAGGGCTTGAAGGATCTTCAAAGAAAGCGCCATCAATTTCCACTCCAGACACGTGTCTTTCCATGCAGGTTGCCTGGCTTCCAGCCCACGGCAAGCTAGTTGTGCATCTGGCGAACAGCAGTGCCAAATCAGCACACTAGCAAAAATGTGGCTTTCAAATCGTTTGCAGTAGCATGCTAACATCTAAGCTCCTGCCTCTGGCTGTGAATTAGGTCAAGTGTTAGTTTTGCTCTATTTGTGGTCAGGGTAAAATTGCCTAACAGCCATAAGAATATGACTTCACTTGCCTTTACTGGCTGAAAGCACACTAAAGCTACATCTAAGGAACCCACAATCCTACAGTAGGGTTGACTTTTTGACACTTTTCATACTTGCTGTTGTTGCTTGCCCTGGCCAGGAAAAGGTGTACATATGTCTACTGTTTCTCGCTTCCTTGCAGCTAAATTAATGAATCATTCCAAAAGGCACAGGGAGAGGTATAGCTGGACATATTTCTAGTGCTTATTCTGAACCTATTTCTAGTGCTGACCCGAGATATTTTGCTGCTTGAAGCTCAATAGAAAATGGCCATTCTTTAGTCATCCAAATCAAAGCCCAGTTGAATTATTTTGGAAAATGACCAGAAAATTATCAAACACTCCTTCTGACAGTAAAAATACAAATCACATGGACACAAACAAACACATTAATCACCTTATCTCTGTGCCTGCCCTTCCTGCAAAATTATGTAACTTGTTTGATATTTACCTGTTTCTCTTATGATTGTGGATAGAGAAATGGGAGGCTGATCCTTGAGCATCTTTTCCTTCCAGTTTTTCCAGTCCTATTTAACAGAGGCAGTCCCTATTTTTAATGGTTTTTAATTATTACTGTTATGTACAAGTATACCTCAGTGTGGGTGTATTTTGGGGCATTACTTCTTTACAAAGGAAATTTGGTACCAGAGGTATAAAAATAATGCGGAATGAATAGGAATAGGTTCCTAAACCACAAAAAGACCAGTGCCACCCGTTTCAGCAAACTTTTCATCCAGAACTAACATGCACATGCAAAATTTAACAACCAAGTCAGGTAAGTCTTACATAAGTAAAGGGAGGAGGGAGTTGAATCCTTGAGAGAACACTTGAAAGTTTCTTCCAAAATGCATCCAAAACTCCCCCTCTTTATTTCTTTCACTTATAATTTCTGTTTTAGTGACCTAAATTATAGACCTATATTTCTTTCACATGACGGGTGCAGCTGGTGAGGCAGGCTTATTTGAATGTGAGCTTTTCTGTAGGCAAAACCTTTAGTCTAGCAAAGAGCTATACCCATTCGCATGTAGAGTTGCTTCTACTTTTAATCATTGTGTAAAAAGGTAAAGGTTTCCCCTTGACATTAAGTCTAGTCATGTCTAACTTTGGGGAGTGGAGCTCATCTCCATTTCTAAGCCAAAGAGCCAGTGTTGTCCATAGACGCCTCCAAGGTAATGTGGCTGGCATGACTGCATGGAGCACCATTACCTTCCCATCTGGGTGGTACCTATTGATCTACTCACATTTGCATGCTTTCAAAGTGCTAGGCTGGTAGAAACTGGGGCTAACAGCGGGAGTTCACTCCGCTCCCTGGATTCGAACCACTGACCTTTCAGTCAGCAAGTTCAGCAGCTCAGCAGTTTAACTTGCTGTGCCAACGCTTCTATATCATTGTGCAGAAGAGGACATTTGTCATGCAAACTTATAACAAGCAACACCTGCTGAAATGCCTACTTCTAGGTAACTATTGCAAGTCTCAAGGTGAAGTTGAATTTAGATTAAGAACTACATTTACATAAGGTCCTGCCCATTGGGTTACACTAACCCAATTTTTTCCCAATCGAAAGCACACTTACCAAGATTGGAAGCAGCTACAGAGGTTTATTCACAATCCAACCTGAAGGGATATATGTAAGGCTAGTGCCAAAAATACACACATAACATGAATACAGAAAATGCAAGACTTTATACACTTGACAGGCATTCCAACTTCCCACTCCCTTCTCTGATTGGCCAGAAGGAGACAAGGTTTGGATCCGAGCTCCCATTGGCTGCTGTTCTGTTGAAGTTGCCACCTTCAGGCAGGGATTCTCTTGGCAAAGGGGAGGAGATGGAGGAGATTGGCCTGGGGAGGGCCAATCAGCTGTTGAGGGACAGCTTTCCTGGGAGGAGGTGAACCTGCAAACTCTGTGTCCATCTTGGGAAATGCAAATAAATCTTTGATTGTTTGTAATTGCCTTAATGTTGGGTGAAGAGGATGTTTCCTGGTAAAGGTGAGGGTGAGGTGTCCTGAGACAAAAGATGATGATTCTCCTCAATCAAGTCTTGGATGCCAGACAAAGGGATCTGATATGCATATACACTTGGAGTTCATGTTTCCACAGCCAATTCAATGGTATCAGATCCCACAGAGGAAACCACCTGTTGTCCAGCATGTGTACACAATAGATCTTGATGGTCACCTTTGTCTCGGAATGTGCCCATCCTAGACATGTCAGAAAATTCTTCAACAGGAAATTTTGAGGCTGGTTTTGTGCAGAAATCATATTTAATTAATACATTTTATAAGTAGGGATACAGGGGGGATAGAGAAAATCATATTAATTGTATTTTATTAAAGAAGGTTAAAGTTTTGTTTTTATTTTCTAGCTGGGGCTCCTCCAGTCATGCGCACATGCACAGAAATGGATAGTCATATAGGTACAGACATATGGGAAAGAAATGCGAGGGGAGATGGGGCAAATGATAAAAAGTATATAGAAATGGACACATTGGGGGAGAGAAATGATATATTTTATCAAAATGGGAGATTGGGTTTGTTGTGTAAGAGATCCGCTGCAACATATTCAGTTTGTACGTCCACTGGTACGAATTAGCACATCTTTGTGGATTTTTAAAAAATAAATATATATATAAGGTGGGAAGTATGCATTGAGGGGCATTTGCCACTTCTGGCCCATCATGTGGTCACAGAGGCCTCGTGGAGCCGGAAAACGGAAATAATTTTATATCTTTTGGCTAGCATGTCCTAGGTGAACTATACATCCTTTTGGTGCTATGTTCGACAACAAAAGGCTGTCTTCAGTTTTTTACTCAGCAACCCTACAGAAGACGTTTTCCTCGCATAATACAAACACCACCTCATTCATGCAACCAACTCAACAAAGTTTAGCTACTTCCCTTTCCTTCTTCTTCTTGCCTCCACAAAGAACCCAGCGCTTGCCTCATCTTGACGGTGAGCTGTCTTCCTTCCCTCATAAATGCAAAAAGAATATGTACGCAAACAAAGAACAGAGCTTTTTAGAGAGAAGTAAGTGGGCAGCCTCAATACCCTAAAGGTGTCAGGTCCTATCCAGTCTTGGAAGCTAAACAGGACCTGTTCACTTAGTCCTTGGATGGGAGGCTGCCAATGATAACTGGGTGCTGTTGGCTATGTTTCTAAAGAAGGAGCTGGCAAATCTTGCCTTAAAAAACCCAAAAACTTGTAAAAGTCATTGGGTCACCATAAATCAACAGGTGATTTAAAGGCATATATACACACAGTCTATATATTTAATAACAATTTCCATAAGATATAATGAGATTATCCCTTTGAATGCATGTGTAGTCATAGCTGTGTATTCAGAGAACTCAATACCCCAAAGGTACCGGATCCTGTCTGGTTTGCTTCTACACTACCATATAATCCAGATGATCAAATCAGATAATCCAGATTATCTGCTTTGAACTGGATTATCTGAGTCTACACTGCCATATAATCAAGTTCAAAGCAGATAATCTGGATTTTATATGGGAGTGTAGAAAGGGCCTAAGCTTGGATGGAATACTATCAACCATGTGCTGTGGGCTAGATTTCAGAGGAACTGGCAAAACATTACCTAAGAAAAACCCTAGGAAATTCAGGGGACCAACATAAATGGACAGGTGAATTGAACACACACATAATAACACCACACAGCAACTTGGGCCCCTTCTACACTGCCATATAAAATCCAGATTATTTGCTTTGAACTGGATTGAAGAGAGATATTGACAAGCTGGAATGTGTCCAGGGGACAACAACTAAAATGATCAAGGGTCTGGAGAACAAGCCCTATGAGGAGTGGTTTAAAGAGCTGGGCATGTTTAGCCTGAAGAAGAGAAGGCTGAGAGGAGACATGATAGCCATGTATAAGTATGTGAAAGGAAGTCATAGGGAGAAGGGAGCAGGCTTATGTTCTGCTGCCCTGGAGACTAGGACGCGGAACAATGGTTTCAAACTGCGGGAAAGGAGAGTCTACCTGAACATTAGGAAGAACTTCCTAATTGTGAGAGCTGTTCAGCAGTGGAACTCTCTGCCCCAGAGTGTGGTAGAGGCTCCATCTTTGGAAGCTTTTAAACAGGGGCTGGATGGCCTTCTGTCTGGAGTGCTTGAATGCAATTTTCCTGCTTCTTGGCAGGGGGTTGGACTGGATGGCTAATGAGGTTTCTTCCAACTGTATAATTCTGATTCTATACGCGAATTGAGACTATACTGCAAGTCGCTTCTGGTGTGAGAGAATTGGCTGTCTGCAAGGATGTTGCCCAGGGGACACTCGGCCGGGATGCCCAACCTTGGGCCAGGGTAGTAGAAGAAGGCCATTCCTTCTCCGCAGGTGTGGATGGATGCGCCCACACAGAGCGCTGTGCGCCACCCAGGCCGCCAGGGGGCGCTGCCGCATGAAGCCGCCTAGGCCCCGCTCTCTTGCTTTCTCGCGACGTCGCAGCCCCCGTGACCCTTCCGTGAGGGACGGAACCCCGAGGAAGAAGAGGAGGAGGGCCAGAGGGGCGCTTCCTCCGCCGCCGCCGCGATGTGGCTGGGCCCCGAGGAGGTGCTGCTGGCCAACGCGCTGTGGGTCACGGAGCGGGCCAACCCCTTCTTCCTACTCCAGCGGCGGAGGGGCCACGGAAAGGGGGGAGGCCTCACCGGTGAGTGGAAAGGAGGGAGGGAGAGCGGCCTAGGCGCCAGGCAGGCCTCCCCCCGCCCGCCTGCCCTTGCCCTCCTTCCCTTGCCCTCCTTCCCCTGCTCTGGCTTGGAAAGGGGCCTGCGGGGGAAGGCAGACTAACCCACAAGAACTGCTTTGAACTGGAACACCTGAGTCCACACTGCCATTTATCTCAGTTCAAATGTGGAGTTTTATTCAGCTGTGTGGAAGGGCCTAAGAAATCCCCTTTGAAAGGCATGGGGCCTCTGCAGGTGGAGAATGCCCCCAAATTGGCCCCTGGCTGGGACAGTTAGCAGGCATGGGCCAACTTGGGCCCTCCAGGTGTTTTGGACTTCAGCTCCCACAATTCCTAACAGCCAGAGGGGCCAAGTTGGCCCGTGCCTGGTCTGCACTGTGGAATGCATGCCCTCTGATTCTGCATCAAATTCGCCTCAGGCTGAATCTTTAAGGTATATATGATAGCTCATTCTGTGCGCACAGTGGGCCCATGGTATCCACTAGGATAGGGTTTGGGCCCAGGGCCCAACACCTGCAGACACTCAAGACCTTGTCCCTTACATAAAATAGCAATCGCTAAGTTTGCTGTTTGTAATTCTTCTGAGAACCTTCAAGCTGTGGATGGTTTTAAACAATTGATTTTAAACTGGAGATACCTGCTGTAAGTGTTTATGTATATTTATAGTTTATTTTATGTTCCGGAATTGAATGTTTGCCATATATATGTTGTGCACCGCCCTGAGTCCCTTTCAGGGTGAGAAGGGCGGAATATAAAAGCTTTAAATAAAAAATAAATAAAGACCATGAAGGCATCTCTCTGGATATGGAGGACTGACAGTATGCACAGATATAGGTGTTTCCTAAGTAAAATTTAAAAAGCTTCACATTTCAGAGAGGATAGCGACTAATGCAGAGAGTGTGCATATTCCATACACACACATACACACACACGCTCCTGCCCAGATAATACATTTTTCTGAGTCAGTTGCCATTGTTAATTTTGTACAAAGTACAACTCCTCCCTCTCCCAATAGATATAATCTTAGCCCTCCGACAAGGAGAGATGGCCAAGCTTCATTAATGAGGTCCCCTAGACCTCTGGAAGTGTCATACCTCTTTGTTCATTTTGGATAATAGCTGAGGTAAAACACATATTTCTGGAAAGGTGTTTTGCCAATCTCCAGAAATATAGAGCAAGGATTCTGCAAAACAAATGGTCAACAAAGTTTTTTTTTCTTATCTACTTTTCAGTTATTAATTTGTATACTCAAACTTAGTAACTCAGGTCATGTCTCATTGTTATTAAACAGCTAGCCATCTCAAACCAAGGGGTTGGATTCAGTTTGAAAGTTTGTCTGTATATAGACAGAAGCCAGATTTTTAAAATTGCACATATCTTGAGGCTCTGCAAAAATCACATAAATTCAACAGTTTAAGTTTAAAGGAAGTATTGCAAGATGCAGATGTAAACAGTGGCTAATCTCCTAGACACAGGGTTGTAAATTGCTATCATATCGTAGCTCACCTGTGAGGAAGATAAATATTGACTTTGTCTGTCAAACAGTCTGTATTTATTTATACAAGACCACGTTCCCAGCAGAAGGCCCAACATTGATCAGGACTGTTTAGCACATGTTGGCACTATAGACAGGTGTGTGTGGTTCTGACAGTAGATAGCGCAAGTAAGCAGCAGATAATAAACAAATACAAGGTCCTGACTTTTTCCAGCTTATTCCTATAGAAATGAACATTTTTCTCCCTGTATCTCTTCTTTCACTGAAGTGTAACAATAAAACTTAAGTATGGATTTGGTTGTTCAAATATAATTGTACATTTTTCTTTGTTGAATGCTGAAGAGACTGTAATTTTGCGCTTCTTTTTACATTATATTCAGAGCAGCACATAACAAAGCACACATATATCCAAATATAAAAGAACAATTATTTAATTGCAAATAATCAACATAATATCAACATCTATATTGATATGCACCTATAAAGTTTGGTTCTTTTCTTGTATTATATATTGACAGAGAGAGCGGGTTTCATGATGTTTAGCGGCTGTATTTCCCCCTCCCACTCTATCCCTGCTGTGCATAGCTCTATGGTGCAGAAAGGTTCAAGAATATCCTCCTGCATCATAGAGTCTGACCTCCTCTATTCCAGAACACAAGAAAAGTCAAAGGTAAGGAGCAACTGGTGCCTTTGAGGCAGTTTGTGTTGCTATTTGGTTCAACAAATTCAGGAGCAGCAGATAGGAGAAACTGGGGGCCCTTTCACACAGCTCTATATCACATAATATCAAGGCAGAAAATCCCACAATATCTGCTTTGAACTGGGTTATCTGAGTCCACACTCAGATAACCCAGTTCAAAGCAGATATTGTGGGATTTTCTGTCTTGATATTCTGGGATATAGGGCTGTGTGGAAGGGCTACAGAAAAGAGGGCTACAATGGCCACATATGGGACATGAGTTGTCCACTCCAATGCAAATAGAGACTAGTAAGTTTACTTAACATTTCATATGTGTGATACAGCCAAACAGATGGAAACGTGTGGTTTTCTTTCAAAAGAGCCCATTTTTCATGTCCTTTGCCTGCAGCTGGTTGTGATATTTTTGGATTGGAAGGAAGATTCTATCAGGTTGAGTTTGTTATGCCAGAGTGGCTCAGGGGAATTGAGAAGCTGTACCTGCCAAGTGTCCACGTCTACACAGTGGTTCAGGGCTAAAGGTAAAGTCATAATATGGAAAGACAGGCCAAGCCAGGAGCACTCAGTCAGTAATCTATGCAATAAAAAACAAACTGACCTTATGGTAATAAATAGATGTTATGATAAATCGTTTGTATGCAAGCTCTTGCCTCAGGTTGTGTTTAAGGAGTTCAGTAACAGTCCCTGTTCACATCATATCACCTTTAAAGTAAATATTCTTAAACTGATGTAGTTTATTAATATAATAATATCTTGATGCTCTCTTTTGAGAAAATGTTTCAATTAATATCATTCTCATCAGTTAAAATATAAAGTTGTTCCTGAGGAATATGCTATTTTTCTCTCCCTTTCTGTTTTCATTATTCTAGTTAATGTTATGTAATATTTTACTAAGATATATCTTGTTTTAAATAGTAACATCGATCACTGGTGGCAAGTAGCACAAGTCCTTCCCTTTTTGCATTGATCATAATATTATGTGAAACTTTTATCATGCAAGCAGTCCTCAACTTTCATGGGGGTTAGGAGAGCAAGATCCCCACAAAAGTGGGGGAGGGGGGCACAGATCTTTAACTTACAAACAGACCTAGTTTCTGCAAACATCTCTTTTCGTGTATGTGCCCTTCTCCTGCCATTAAGGTGGGCAAATGTGCAGGATGGCAGTGGAAATGGGAGGTTGCAAGAGACTTAGGCTTAATATAGATTTCCAAGAGCAGCAGGCAGAACTTACTCTAGGCAAGGCTCACAGTCCCAGATCTATGTTACCCTTCTCAAGATTGCTTTCTAAAATTATAGCAAAGAAATACTTTGAGGACGTCTAATGATCATGGCAGGTACAGAAATATATATTAGTTTCATTGTACCAGAATGAAATTGCTGGTGAAATGGGTATCATGATACCTCCTCAATAAGAGTATTCTTTGAATAAAAACCAGTCCCTTCTATGAATCAGCACGGGCTTTAAGATCTACCGTGGAGTCCCTCCTCTCGGTCACACCTCCGTCTCAAGTGCAGTTGGTGGGAACGAGAGAGAGAGAGGGCCTTCTCAGTGGTGGCCCCCCGGTTTTGGAATGCCTTCCTAAGGGAGATCAGACTAGCCCTCACCCTCTAAACCTTCCACACACAATTAAAGACGTGGCTTTTCCCGATAAGCCTTTGACCATGTTTAGACTCTCTAATAATATATATGAGGACCTTTAGATTCTTTATTAGCACTTTATATTGAATACTGCTGTTTTATCTACTGCAATTGCTGTATTTTATTGTTTTTACTAGGAGGTACTGTGAATTTATGAGGTGTTGATTGTTTATTGTCTGTTTGTATGTTTTGTTTTGCACTTGTTGTATTTTGCATGTCATACTTTGAGTGTTTTGTGAGCCGCCCCGAATCTCTCTAGGAGATTTTGGCAGGATATAAATAAAAGATTATTATTTTACTGACACAAAAACAAGTATGTCACAGCAAATGAGATATATATTACAAAATTACAAGTCGAACACTTCCCAAGTGTCTAGGATTGTGTGAGATTATTATTGTTGTTATTGTTATTACTCAGTCATTTATGGCATTATCCTGAACTACCTGTAAATCAGTTGCAGAATATTTTGACATATACTCTTGCTAAGACTTTATGTCACACTATTCTTTTGTGGATTCCACATGCTCTTAGAAAATATCACATGAATATTATGCCAGTGGTAAAAACTGATTCAGGCATCACTGGCAGCATCTCTCAAATGGTATGCCAGGGAATGCTGAATCATAGTGTTCCTGATAGCATGATCACATTTGGCCCTATATATGTCTTAATACCAGCTCCCTTTTAAGCATGAACAGGTTTTTTTAAAAAGTGTGAATATATGGTCTAGACCAGGGGTCCTCAAACTTTTTAAACAGAGGTCCAGATCACAGTCCCTCAAACTGTTGGAGGGCCAGATTATAGTTTGAATAAAACATGAATAAATTCCTATGCACACTGCACATACCTTATTTGTAGTGCAAAAACCATTTAAAAACAATACAATAATTAAAACCAACAATTTAAAAAACATAAATTTATTAGTATTTCAATGGGAAGTGTGGGCCTGCTTTTGGCTGATGAGATAGGATTGTTGTTGTTGTGTGCTTTCAAGTCATTTCAGACTTAGGTTGACCCTGAGTGAGGGCTGGGTAAATGACCTTGGAGGGCCATATCCGGCCCCCAGGCCTTAGTTTGAGGAACCCTGGTCTAAACCAACTAGAAATGAAAAGGAATAAAACAGTTCTATGACTGCTTGTCCCTCCCCTTGACTGAATGGCAGCTAAACGGAATTTTCTGATAGCAGCTCAGGCTGTGGATTTAATGGTTCCCAGGAATAAAAGTTCCAGTTTTTTATTAATGCATCCTCCACAAAGAATGCTTTTCTGGTTTCATGTGTTGGTTGAATCTGATACATGGAACACATCTTTAAGAGGGTATTTATCGTAAACTCAATGGATACATAAGAGAAATTGTTGCCTGTAGTGCCAGTTGGAAAAGGACTGAAATCAGCATAGCCCCCTTTTCAAGTTCTGTTGATAACTGTAAGCTTCAGTATAATAATTACTGCATCATAGGAAGCTGCCTTGCATGGAGTCAAATCATCGGTTCTAATCATATTTTCCTCACTGATGATTTTCCAAGGTTTCACACTGAGTTATTTCCTTGGAGATATCATGAATTCAGCCTGTGATCTTCTGTATGCTAAACACCTATTCAACCACTGAGTTATAGCTTCTCCTTACAAGTGATAATATTATCTGTAATGTATTACTTTGAGGACCAACAGTGGTCTTTTTGGGGGGATAATATAATTATTGGTAAGTTTCATTTTTTATATTTTAAAGCATCTTTTAAATAACTGAAGGATTAAACAGGTAGTAATGAGTTATTAATGTGCCACTCTTCAAAATAATGAGTAAAAACAAATAATAATAATAATAATAATAATAATCAGAAATGAAACAATGCCTGGTTATTAGGCCTTCTAATCATTGATTGGATATTATGATCAAGCAATATTAAAAAGGATTTGTATCCCCAGAGATTCAATCTTTGTACTGTACAATTGAAATATGGTCAAATATCTAGTATTAATCATTAAGAAGTAAAATAAATAGGTTTGAGTGGATAATGGGAATGTACTTTTTTTAAAAAAATCTAAATTGTACACTGGTTTTTACATGGTAGAAAGAAGGATTGACTTACTTTGTGATGTTAGTCTGCTAAATGTTGTTATCATACTCTGTGTTTTTGATAGCCTGTTTCAGGAAACAAAGATTATTCGTTTTAGTGGTTAGATTATTTATGAAGCTTTTCAACAAATAAGGCTTGGTGCTTCCATTTCCTCTCAGTGTGTCCAGTATTTGGTATTATGAAGTAGGTGACTTTGATTTTCTATGGTTTGTTTGAAAAACCATTTCACAAGTTCTGTTGCAAATGTAACACTAGCTTGCTTTTGCCAGTTCACTTGCTTTCATAACTGGAATAGGGAAAGAGTATCACCTTTTACTTGCTTCAACAGCAAAATGTCTACAGAAGATTTCAGTCTTCACTTCATGCATGATCTTTTCCTGTATTGGGGAGACTGGTGTAGTTGTTTATTTTGTCACTAGAATGCCATATTTACAAGCTATGCAAATCTCACAACCAATAGCAGTAGCATGTTTTGTTTGAGTAACAGATTAGACTGAAATACTATCATTTATATTTACATATGAGAGGTAGTCACCTCTCTGCTTTTTCTCTTTTTCACACAGATAACATTCTTTCTGTTTTACTCTTGTCTTTGTCTTCTTAGGGCTGCTTGTGGGAACCCTGGATGTTGTTTTGGACTCCAGTGCTAGAGTTGCTCCTTACAGGATTTTGCACCAGACACAAGATTCTCAAATCTATTGGGCAGTAGCATGTGGTAAGTACTATTATAATCTCCCAAGCATTCCTTAAAAGGAAATTGCTAGTATGTTTACTGTCTCTTCCACCACATCCTCAGGTTGCTTTTTTTTTTTTTTTTTTTAAACCAATGCAGGGCAAAGGTAGGTGTTTGAGGGACCTGTAGGCTACGTGGACAATAAAAAGGGTGGGGGCAACTGGAAGTGGCTAAACTGTTTTTTTTAAAAGAAGTGTTATTTTAATGTTAAGCCATTGGGAGTCTCCTGTGCATGGAATCCTTTTTTTGAAGTTGTCTAGGAGAGAAAGTTGAATTTTATTATTATGTTAATAGATGGTCCCTGGGAGTATGAATGGCTGTGCAGCACAGCAAAGATAGAGGTGGGGGAGATATGAGTGGCCCTTCAGACATCTTTTGCCCCCCCTTAATTTAGGGCTTTGGGTGGGGGCTACTGTCTTATAACCCAGTTTTAAGAAGGGATATATTATATACTTGTAGAGCTATTATATTCATAGTTCTAATCTATGATTTCATAATCAGATGAGGCATCAAAAAGCTGATACTGGTAGATTAAAAAAAATTAATATACAAATTTCTTTATAACAGAAAAAACATCTATCCATCATATGAGTTGGATAATTTGATGTATTTGGTCATTCCCTCCAATGCTATCAGGTTCTCAGCTGAAATCTTCAACCAGCAAATCCTCAAAACTTTGCTAAATAGGGACAGAAAGGACTGAATATTGTAAAGTCAGTGTTAAAAGAATACACAGACTGATAGCAGTCAAATTTGTATAAAGTGGAGATAGAGGCAAATAGCTGGGAGAGAGTATAAATGTGTAGAGTGTTTTGAAAAATATATGGACAAGAACATTGAAGAGTACTCCTAATGAAATAGTCCAAAATTATTCTGAAAAAAGGTATGAAAACAGTTCTGTACTTCAGTGATGCTTGTTTTCAAAGCTGGTGCTATTCTCTGGATGTTTCCCAATTTCTTCTTAGGTTCCAACCGTAAGGAAATCACAAAACACTGGGAATGGCTTGAGAATAACTTGCTCCAGACTCTTGCCATCTTTGACAATGATGAAGACATCACTACCTTTGTCAAGGGCAAGATACACGTAAGAAGCACCTGCTCTTTAACCGGCATCAACCTTTAACCACAATGAGGAGACACTCTTAAGAACTACACAATTTGATTCTCCATAGGACACTCCATATGGAACAAATGCTTGCAGCGTGTGCTGTGTCCACTGTAGAGCCAATTATTTAGCATCTTTATTTTATATCTGAACCAATAAAAGAGACAGGCTAGTTTAACATTCTGCCATGTGACTCAAAGTCAACAATATGTCTGAGCCAAAGTTCAATTTAAACAGATTTCTCACAGGCTCCTGTGTTCTTGTTTCTTTTGAAATACACTGTTGCTTTGTTCCTTTTCCTGGAGGTATGTTACTCTTTGCAATTGCTGTTGTGTTCCTTCACTTCTTGTCCGGCTTTATTTATAGTAAGGATTACTTGAAATATATATGCACACAGTCCATGGAACAACACAAACCATTAAAATGCAAAGGAGAGGAACATGGTTTTGCTGCCATGTGTGGTCTTGGTTATTAATAATATTACTGGCAATATTCAGTCGGTCCACAAGCAACATACACAACCACATTTCACTCACTGAATGCAGGGTGAGTGAATGTGCTGTCAGATCGGCTACTTTACAGAATATTGCACATTAAATTCTTGGAATTTGCAGTCTACCCTCACCAGAAAAGGATCCGAGGTGATGAGCTGCATTTAGCACAGTGTAACAAAACCATTCTGTGAAAAACTTTTAGGTTTTCATAGTTCACTCTCTTTTTCTCTCTGCATAGGGCATCATTGCTGAAGAAAATAAAAATCAACAACCTCAAGGGGAAGAAGATCCTGGTAAATTTAAGGAAGCAGAACTGAAAATGCGAAAACAATTTGGAATGCCTGAAGTAGAGAAACTAGTTAATTACTACTCCTGCAGCTACTGGAAGGGACGTGTCCCCAGGCAAGGCTGGCTGTATCTGACTGTAAACCATCTCTGTTTCTATTCCTTCCTCCTAGGCAAAGAAGGTAAGCTGTCCATCTGCTAAATGTTTCATTGTTATTGTCATCATCTTTATTTCTCCCCTGCCTTTCTCTCCATATGGACTCAAGGCAGCTAACAAAGGCCAATAAAATTTAAAAACAAGGCAAACACAAATATGGAAAAACAATTAAATATTTATGTCATTAATACAAAGTTAAAAATCAGTTGAGATACAATAAAATTAAGTTACATTTTAAACTAAGTACCCCCCCCCCCAAAAAAAATCACCCACAACATTCCCAGCACCATGTCCTTCTTCATCTCCCATTTATTTGTCTAGCACAGGGTTTCTCATATGTTCTTAGTCTTCTCGCTCTTGGCTCCAGGCATTATGACCATTGGTGAGGGATTTTAGCCATTTTATTCCAATAAACATCTGGAGATACAAGATAGGGGAACAATGGCCTAACACTCTGCTGATAGATGGGAATTATAATTTGTTTGCAGCATATTGAGTAGTAAACATAGATTTATGATTAACATCCATATTGACTTATTATGCAAATAGGACCTAGGGGACAAACATGCTTTCTTGATCTGTTCATGATTTCTTACCAGTAGTGATGCAATCAGGGGTAATGCATTTGTATTGTCCTCAATACTACTGAAGCAGCATTCATAAAATAATTTTCAGGGTTTTCTTCCCAGTCTGTTTTTTTTTTCCTTTCTGAGATGTTTGTTGAGTCAGACTGTAATTAGGGGAAAAAATGGGTAGTTAGGAAAGGGTTTTGAGCTCTTGTTCCTTTGAAATGTCTGATAGTAAATAGCGGCTGGGTTTGTTTGGTTCCCCAGTGACCTTAATAATCCAGTGGGTGGATGTAACACAGCTGGAGAAGAATGCCACCCTTCTGTTCCCGGAATGCATCAAAGTGAGTACCAGGGACAGCGAGCTCTACTTTTCCATGTTTCTCAACATCAACGAGACCTTCAAGTTAATGGAACAACTGGCTAACATTGCCATGAGGCAACTATTTGACAGCAAAGGGTTCACAGAGGACATGTTGCTTCCCAAGCCCAGCAAGCCTCTTAAGAATATCTCAGCACTCAAAAGGTATATCTCCTTTTCTCCCTCTCTCTTTCCAGTTTTTGAAGGAAACCAAATGAAACTAAAAGAAATTGTATATTTCATGTAATATTTATCTATAGCTTTGCCTTAAAATATTCTTTTTCTGTCAGATTAATTAATACTTCACAAAGCTATAGATAAATATTACACGATTGTATTTGTCTAGCACAGGTTTATACTCACCATGAGGACAGAGTATTTGGAGTTACCTTAGCTATGTATTCTTTTCTTCTTCTTTTTTTTGTTTAAACCATACAGAACCCATTCTACTTTTATTCAGTGAAATGTTAATTTATTGTCTTACGTTTAAGCTGCAAAATCACTCATAGTTGCACAGCTCCTGGGAGAGAAGGGCAGGTGGATTTGTGGTGTCGTGTGCACTAGTCAGGCAATGTGAGAACATTTGCTTCTTCAGCAGATTTGCAAAATTGTCTCCCTTGAGTTCAGTCTTGAAAAAGAATGCAAACATCTGGCCACAGTATGGTTTGTACAATTCCAGAGTGATATAGAAAGTCCTGTTCTTAGTGATCTATATGGTGATTATTAAAACTTTTCCTTCCCACTTGTTTAATCCTTTCATTCTCACATCTTTCCGTAGATACTTTTCCAGTCAAATTAGATGGAACTTTGGTCTTTGTCAGAAATTCTGATAAACTATTCAGTGATGTAGTGTTATTGGTTCATTGCCTATGATCCTAGAATTAAGACTTAATAACTGGCTTTCTCAACTGGCTTTGACAAAAAAAAAACCCCTTATTTTTCAACATTCAAGGCTACATCGAAAACTATAAACCTTACAATTGCCATATCTGTTGGACAGGTACCTGTGATTTCACTCAACAATGCCCCCAAAAGAATGCTACCTCTAGGCATTTTCCAGTTCCTCCAGTGCAATTCTGTGGTACACTTCAACTGGAAGTTGAACATAGATTTACACTGGATGACCTAGAAATGCTAGAGTAATTCTATGGTATGCTTCCACTGTAGGATTCACTTTTATCTATAGTTTTACATTTACATGGTAAGTCTAGGAATGTATCCCTTGTGATTGTGTGGATTATTTTGTAGATTTACTTATGATGTGTGCCAGCCAGACATCACGTGTAAAAATATCTATAGTTAAGGAAAGGCGAAATGTGTGTGAGAAAAGGGTAGTTCCAGGTACAGTTGATCAGCAGAAAGCTATTCCTAACTGTGAGTACTGTTCAGCAGTGGAGCTGAGTGTGGTGGAGGCTCTTTTTGGAGGCTTTTAAACAGAGGCTGGATGGCCATCTGTCAGGGGTGCTTTGAATGCAGTTTTACTGCTTGGCAGGGGGTTGGACTGGATGGTCCATAAGGTCTCTTCCAACTCAATGATTCTATGATTCTAAAGCGTTCTTTCTCCTCTGAAGTGCCCATTGAATGGGATTGTCATTTTCTACAGAGATCTGGATGCACGAGCCAAAAATGAGTGGTACCGAGCTACATTTCGCCTGCCTAAGGATGAACGTCTTGATGGACACACAGATTGTACTTTGTGGACCCCATTCAATAAAATCCATATCTTGGGCCAGATGTTTGTTTCCAACAACTATATCTGTTTTGCAAGCAAGACAGAGGAAGCTTGCCATCTTATAATACCACTCAGGGAGGTAAGAGTCTTGGTTGCCACTTTTATTAGCCTCTAGGCCAGTGGTTCTCAACCTGGGGTCCCCAGATGTTTTTGGCCCACAACTCCCAGAAATCCCAGCCAGTTTACCAGCTGTTAGGGTTTCTGGGAGTTGAAGGCCAAAAACATCCGGGGACCCAAGGTTGAGAACCACTGCTCTAGGCAGTCTTAGTTTTCAGGGAATCTTTGGAAGATGTATTATTTGGATTCTCCATTGGCTATTTTTTTTAGTTTTAATTAGATATAATTTAACTTTGTGGTTAACTATTTAGTAGTTGAATCTTCTTCATGAGGGATGGGCAACTGTAGCCCTACAAATATTTTTGACCTACAACTCCCCATCAGCTGTAGAAAACATACTAAATGGTCAGGGATTAATCAAGTTCCAAAACTGTAGCCTCAGTGGTGCAATGGGTTAAACCTCTGTGCTGGCAGGACTGGTAACTGACAGGTTGGTGGTTCAAATCCGAGGAGTGGGGTGAACTCCCGTCTTTCAGCTCTAACGTCCCATGCAGGGACATGAGAGAAGCCCCCCACACAGATATAAAACATAAAACACCCGGGCATCTCCTGGGCATCATCCTTGCAGATGGCCAATTCTCTCACATCAGAAGCAACTTGCAGTTTCTCAAGTCACTCCTAACATGAAAAGAATGTCCAAAATGGGGGAGGACATACTTAGTGACCCCATTATAGTGCCATTGAACTTTTCTTTAGGGGAGAGAAGTAATGCTCTATTCTCAGTCAGAAGAAGCAAACTAATGGAAATGGCAGGTAATTTCACCTTGCAATACTGTTACATATCCTGCTTTTGCCATAGTCAAAGGGGCAAACCACTTCAGCATTAGAACTAAGATGATCTGATATAGAACATTGAAAATCTTTGAGAGATGTGGTGTTTAAAGGAATATTGGCTTTAATTTAGGTTTGTTTATTTTTACAAAACCTGACATTTTTCTCCCAGGAGAAAAATAATGTCTGCAGGTATGTCTCAGAGACTCTAAGCACCATATATTTTGAGGGAAAAACTTACCAAGGGTGTTGATTATTTCTTCACAATGAGTTACTGAACACTTTAATTTTTGATGAGCCTGGTAAATCTACTATATTCTGTGTGTATTTTCTAGGTCACAATTGTTGAGAAAGCTGATAGTTCCAGTGTCTTGCCCAGCCCACTCTCCATCAGCACCAAAAGTAAAATGACTTTCCTTTTTGCTAATCTGAAAGACCGAGACTTCCTGGTACAGAGAATCTCTGACTTCCTACAGAAAACCCCTTCGAAGCAGCCCTGTAGCAATGACAGAGGATGGAAGAAAAACTTGGGTGATCATGGTCATGAGGTACTAGAAATGAGTCATGGGAAGGTAGAGTTCGCATTCCATAATGTGTTTTTAATATGTGGTCCCCATTTGGTTCTTTGCATCTTTTTTCAAAGCTGGATGCCAAATTCAGGGGCTTCATTTGCTTCCAGCAAGATGCACTGGAAAAATGACTTTTGATTTGTTCAGTTTTCTGTAAAATACTTGGACATTTCTGTATCTTAACTCAGATTTTACTTATTTTCTTAACCCTGAAAGATAGGTTGAAGATTATTTATTTTATCCTAAGAGTAGCTCTTACCAGAAAGAGAGAATGGTACATTACACCTAACAACATACTAATTCAAGAGGAAACTTGTTAGATAGCTTTCGCTCCCTAGATTCCAAAACACATGATTTGCAAGTGGAATCATAGAGTTGGAAGAGACCCCAAGATTCATCCAGTCCAACCCCCTGCCATGCAGGAACACCCAGTCAAAGCCTTCCTGACCAATGGCCATCCAGCCTCTGCTTAAAAACTTCCAAAGAAGGACAGTCCACAACGCACCAAGACTGTTTATACAAAAGGTCCTAGGTTTAGTGCTTGTCCTTTCAAGTTTTTAAAAGTAGCAACATTTTTCTTTGGGTCTCAGACCCAAAGAAGCAGAATAGACCATACTGGGCTACATGGATGAGTAACCACATATAATGCAGTGTCTGTGCAGGGAAGAAGACACACACCATTGCTTGTGTGCCGTGAGTATTCTTTTGTTGTGCATGCACAAATCGGACAGCTGGTTAGTGACAACTTGTGAATCTCCACGAATGGAAGAGAAGGTGCAACTGACGCAATTGTTCTGTGCTGCGTGCAGAGTGTACCCTTCTTTTACATTTTGTTCTTGAACTTCTTGAGGTCACTGTGGTTGTATCTCACTGGAGTTCTGTGTCTGAGCTGCTATTTGCTCAAAGCCATACAATGACTGCCCTTCACAGAATATTTTGTTTATAATCACAGATACATAGTGCTGCCCTGATGTTAAGGCAATTCAAATTAGGAAGCACTGTCTGTCTGAAATGCTGAATAAGGGGGGAAATTGCTGAGATTAAATTCTCTGACTAAGGGAAGTTTATAACTGGTGATTTCCACATGAGATAATAAGCTAATTATTCACTGTCACTCTGCTTATTAGTAATTATCCAAATTATAGCAGAAAGAGGGCACAGATAACAAACAGTGCCATGGGATGGCTTTGGAGGTGGACAAATAAAGAAGATGAATGTAAACAAAAATAAGTAGATAAGAAAACAAGAATTTCAAATTGAGGGAATTTATAATGGAGAATGTCCCAAATAATTAGAGAGAATTTAGTAGATTTAGAGGAGAAAGAAAGGCAGCCTATTGAAAATTCTAGTAAGTATTTTGGTTCCTTCTATCTACTCAGTGCTGCTTCACAAAATACCTGTATGCAAACAATGTTCTATAGATGTGGCAGATGAATATCTACAAACTCAGACTTTAGGTGGATGTACCCATTGAGTAAGGGGGCCGCGGTGGCATAGTGGTTTAAACGCTAAGCTGTAAAACTTGCTGATCAGAAGGTTGGTGGTTCAAATCCGCGGACGGGATGAGCTCCCATTGTGAGGCCCAGCTTCTGCCAACCTAGCAGTTCGAAAACATGCAAATGTGAGTTGATCAGTAGGTACCGCTTCTGCAGGAAGGTAATGATGCTCCATGCAGTCATACTGGCCACATGAACTTGGAGGCATCTAGGGACAATGCCAGCTCTTCAGTTTAGAAATGGAGGTGAGCACCACCCCCAGAGTCAGACACAATTAGACTTAATGTCAGGGGAAACCTTTACCTTTACCCATTGAGTAGCTCGGTCCATAGTGAATGGGGAACTGGTGTTTTGAAGTAGACTGAGTGGTTTTGATGCTGCTGATGACATACTCCTCTTAGGTAGGCACCTTAGCATGCTTCCATGGACAAAGGCTTAATGGAAATGCACTTAAATGAGGAAGAAAAAGAAGTTAATGCTGCTTTTCTCCATAATATCCCTTCAATGGAAAGCCTTCACGGAGGAGCTTTTGGTCCCACTAAGTGCTCTTTAGGTTGGACTGGGAGCCTGCTTGTGCTTTCACGATTTTCAGTGTATGCATTTGTTTTATTAGGAAATTCCAGAGCTGTCTCCCAGCACTCCACCTGCAGTGAGTCCTGCCTCCCCTCTCAACAATCAGCTGGCCAATTTTTGCAAAGACAAGGTCCCAACAGCATCACAGGGGTTGCTCAAACTCTTTGGGACCAATTCTGAGGAGCCCCTCAGATCAAAGGGGGTAAGACCAGTTCTTTATCATTGGGGATGGTAAGGGTTTTGTTTGTAGAACTATAAGGAACAATACAAACCATGTATCATAAAATAAATTAGCCCCATTGGGGTAATGGGTTAAACTCTTGTACTAGCCAAACTGCTGACCAAAAGGTCGGTGGTTCGAATCCTGGGAGTGGGGTGAGTTGCCGTCTTACAGCTCCAGCTTTCCAGCAGGGACATGAGTAAAACATCCGGGAGTACCCTGGACAACATCCTTGCAGATGGCCAATTCTCTTACACCAGAAGCGACTTGTCATTTCTCAAGTCGATCCTGACACGAAATAAAAAAAAATACAACTTTGTACATTTAAGTCAGAAAATATTTTAAAACATATTAACTTAGAAATTAAATACTTGGCTGTTTTCTCCTCCCCTGAAATCTACATAGATGGCTGAACTTTACCTCTGATGGTAAATTTGAAAGTGCCTTGATTGCCTCTGACTGTGCCCTGGAAATCTAGACCAATATATTGATTGTAATAGTTCATGAAGAGGCTTTTCAGGACATCAGCAGCCTGAATATGACTTAAAAGCCAATTGCTACATTTGGTTCTTTCTGTTTGTGTTCCATTACAAGATCTTCAGTGAATTTAATCTAAGATATAATGTACAAACTTATGCTGTAACAGCAGGCCTGCTTAAAAGTAAAGCTACCGAATTTGCCTCAGAAAGCATCTCTTCACTAAACCTTTTGGTATATAAATGCTTGTCTGAGACAGAAGCACAGTAATAATCTATTGTCAAATTCTTTGAAATATAAATGGAAACCAACCTCACTTTGGTGAATTTACATTCAGCCAGGCTTGACAATTTGGGAAACACGAATGCCCTTCACACCTTATTTCCAATCATTGTTCTGTTCGTTCAAAACGAGGCTATTTGATACCGTGTTTTAGATTTACACATTTCTGTTTCAATATCTTTCCAAGTTAGTTACTGTAAGAGATCAATGTCCATAGATTATTTATAAAGTGAAGGAGGCTGGAAACGAGTAGGAATGAAAATGCAGGGTTGAGGTGAACAGACGTTTCTAGTAACGTGATCCCACAAATTCCTCTGAAGGCAAAGGAGACAATGAAAGAGGAGTCGTGGAACATACATTTCTTTGAATATGGAAGAGGGATGTGCATGTACCGCACAGCCAAGACCCGCGAACTGGTCTTGAAAGGAATCCCAGATAACCTTCGTGGAGAACTGTGGCTCCTCTTCTCAGGTAAGTAAACCTGCTAGTTTTTCATTTAATAACTGTAGCCTACTTTCACCATTAAGATGGAAGTGCTCCCCCCACAACTAACTGATTGTCTGTAACACCTTTCACTGGTAACATTCCTTAGTCCTACACCAATTATAGAATCCTATCTTCTATATTTTTCCTCTGATGTTTGAAAAAAGGACAAATTGTATTTGTTGAAAGATCACTTCTAAATATATGATTCTTATTGTATTATTAAGTCACACATTTAGTCTTGGGCATGAAGCACCTTAGAATAGCTGGGAAAGTCATGAGTGTTATAGATAAGATGACCAGATGCGTTTTGGGGAATTTTTGCTGCAGGAGCCTGGAATGAGATGAGTACTCACCCTGGGTACTATGCAGACTTGGTGGAACAGTCCTTGGGAAAGTATAGTCTTGCCACAGAGGAAATCGAAAGGGACCTGCATCGTTCAATGCCAGAGCATCCTGCCTTTCAGAATGAACTGGGTATTGCTGCGCTTCGAAGGGTACTAACAGCATATGCTTTTCGGAACCCCACCATTGGCTACTGCCAGGTAAGAGAACGGTAATTGAAGACTGCTTCAGAGTTGGATGTCACCACTCATCACACTTTACAGCATGTTGGGGTCTAGGTCTCATGCCAGTAGGAATGTTTTTCCTGGGTGGAGACTCCTCCTTGACTCTAAAAGCCTTGTGCTGATAAGATGCAAAATTTTATTCTGTCATTATTCATTTGTTTCATACTTTAGAGGAAAGGAAATAGATGGGAAAGAAGATAATGATGAGTAAGAGAGAAGAATAAAAGCATGATAACTGAAGTCATCTCTTTTCATTTTTCCATATCTATGATTTCCTAGTTTCTTATCAAAGCACAATATCAGCTGCCTGAATCCAAGAATGTAGTTCTGAGCTGTCATATCCTTTCTTCTAAATGTCTAATTTGTGATTTGTGCCTGAAGTTCTAAAACTAAATCGCAGTATATGATTTCCTCCCTTAATACATTTCTTATGTACTATTAATGTATGTACATGTTATCCATGTGTCTCTGCTCTCAGGCTATGAACATTGTGACATCGGTACTGCTTCTGTACTGTAATGAGGAAGAAGCATTCTGGCTCCTTGTTGCTCTGTGTGAAAGGATGCTGCCAGATTATTATAACACCAGAGTTGTTGGTAAGTCTTCCAGGTAATGTTTAAAGATAACATTTGTTAGAATCAAAGTAGCTTGACGTAAAGAAGTTTGGTTTTGAATAACTGTATGGTTCAGGTAGGTTATGCTTAGAATTTAGAGATGCTAGATTAAAAACATTGGTCTCATAAAATCACTGTAGTTTTTCTTAAAATAAATTGGATGACATCAGATAAGCTGTTTAATCTAAACTCATCTCTTGCCTCTAATGCAGGGGCATCTCTCAGTGGATGCATTCCTGATTGATATCTCTCTAGATATTGCTTTAAAGGACAGCTCCTAGAACCTTCCTATTAAGCCTATTAATTGCTGGATTTTTTTCATGTGATAGACTGCTGCTTATTTTTTACTTCAGCCTACACTTCCCTTTTTTAGTTTTAGACTCATTACATTTAATCTGGTCCTTAGTTGATAGAATAAGAAAGGATATCATAGAATCATAGAGTTGGAAGAGACCTCATGGGCCATTCAGTCCAACCTTCCAAGAAGCAGGAAAATTGCATTCAAAACACCCCTGACAGATGGCCATCCAGCCTCTGCTTAAAAGCCTTCAAAGAAGGAGCCTCCACCACAGTCCAGAGCAGAGAGTTCCACTGCTGAACAGCTCTCCCAGTCAGGAAGTTCTTCCTAATGTTCAGGTGGAATCTCCTTTCCTGTAGTTTGAAACCATTGTTCCACGTCCTAGTCTCCAGGGCAGCAGAAAACAAGCCTGCTCCCTCCTCTCTATGACTTCCTAGATAGATAGATATACTCAAGTCACATGGCCATCATGTCTCCTCCTTCTCTTCTGTAGGCTAAACATGCCCAGCTCTTTAAGCCGCTTCTCATAGGGCTTGTTCTCCAGATCCTGCTCGGGACACATTCCAGCATGTCAACATCTCCCTTAAATGGTGGTGCCCAGAATTGGACACAATGTGATTCCAGATGTGGTCTAAGACAGAATAGAGGGGTAGCATGACTTCCCTGGATCTACACCAGGCATCCTCAAACTGCGCCCCTCCAGCTGTTTGGGCCTCCAACTCCCAGAAGCCCTAACGAGCTTGTTCAATTGTCAGGAATTCTGGGAGATTAAAGCCCAAACACTGGAGGGCTGCAGCTTGAGGATGCCTGCTCTAGACACTATACTCCTAATTATGCAGGCCAAAATCCCATTGGCTTTTTAGCTGCTGCATGACATTGTTGGCTCATGTTTAACTTGTTGTCTACGAGCACTCCAAGATCTTTCCTTTCTGAAATCATTCCAGTATTCTCCCTCTCTCTCCCCCCCATATATATATATATATATATATATATATATATATATATATATTCTCTAGTTCAATATATTCAGTTGCCTCTGAGCAATTCAGTTCCTTATGTCTCCTTTTGAATTTTGTAGGATCTTCCTCAAACAAAACTTATGGTTTTAACTAGCACTGATCAGAACATTAATATTCTGAGTTTGAAAATGGTACTAGTTCCTCAAAAGTAATGTAAAACTAGGATCATGAATGACTGATTGCCAAAAATGATTTAAGTTAGCAAGAACTACAGGAATAATTCAGTTGCACTGGTGGAGTGTAGAAAGTGGATCAGTGTTTAAAGACATTGAACATATATTTGACAGAACAAGATCTTTACAAAGTATTAAGATATGGACTGGAGTGGTAATATTACTGGAGTATAAGAAATTTAAACTGAGCATTAAATCCCTATAATTCTTTACCTCAGTTGATGAATTGAACTGCCTAAATGTATAGGAACATGTTACTGAATCTAAAGTTGTGGGGGTTTTTTAGCAATCTAATTAAAGAAAATTGGAAGTATAAGCATGAGTTTGCACACAATTTTACACGCTCCTATCTAGTAATGGCTACCAGGGGATGATTCCTCATGATGAATGTAGCAGAGCTTTCACATTAAATGTCATCACTTCCTCGGTCCCAGCACATATTAATGAGGCCATGTCTCAACAGTCTTTATGTGCAAATCAGGTGGTGAATATACTACATGGGATGTGAGTTTTTAACTCAAATGTATTTTTCACTGGTGTTACCTGAAGCCTGCACCTCCACATGAATTTTTCACTACCCCCTATCTCGTCCCATCCAGGTGCATTGGTAGACCAGGGCATCTTTGAGGAGCTAACACGAGACTGCCTTCCCCAGCTGTCTGAAAAGATGCAGGATCTGGGAGTCATTTCTAGTATATCCCTCTCTTGGTTCCTCACCCTCTTTCTCAGCGTCATGCCTTTTGAAAGTGCTGTGGTCATAGTTGACTGCTTCTTCTATGAAGGCATCAAAGTCATCCTGCAAGTATCACTGGCCATCCTGGATGCCAACATGGATAAGTTGTTAAACTGCTGTGATGAAGGCGAGGCCATGACTGTCTTGGGCAGGTAGCTTTGTTTTTGTTTTGTAATTAAATGAACAAACGGGATTGGTAAATATCCTGATTGTATTCATTCTTCATTCTCAAGTGACTGAAAGCTGATTAGTATCAGTTATAGTTCCACAATAAACTAGTTACATTGCAAGCTAATAAGAATCAGTATGTTTAAAATCAGCTGCTGTAGACACTGTGATATGGAGTATGCTCGCAGATCTTGTAAATCGCCCTGAGTCCCGCTTGGGGAGAGAGGGCGGGTTATAAATAATGTTTTATTATTATTACTAGCTTGGATATCCAGCATTGCCCAGGTTATTTGAAAAAGTCAGGGTTTTTTAATTGTACAAAATGCATCAGGTTGTGGGTGAACTGCAACTGACATCATGCCAGGTAACCCTGAAAAACCCCATCAGTGCTTAAAGTTTGTTATGTTGAGCAAGTTTGCTCTATATGCATCATCGGTGGGGTTCAGCGTGCTCCCTTGCTGTAAGGTAAACTACAACTCCCACAATGGTGAGTCAGTCCCCTCAAACCCCTCCAGTAGGTTGAGTTAGTCATGGGGGTTCTGTGTGCCAAGTTTGGTCCAAGTCCATCATCGATAGAGGTCACAGTTTCCCTGGTTGTGGGTGAACTACAACTCCCAGAAAGGAAGGTCAGTTCCCCCCAAACCCCTCCAATAATCAAATTTCTGCATATCAGGTATGTGTGCCAAGTTTGGTCGAGATCCATCAGTGTTTGGGTTCACAGTGCTCTCTGTATGTAGGTGAACTACAACTCCCCCAAATCAAGGTAAATTTCCCCCAAAGACCTCCAGTATTTTTTGCTGGTCATAGGGGCTCTGTGTACCAATTTGGTCCAATTCCATCTTTGGTAAAGTTCAGAGTGTTCATTGATTGTGGGTGAACTATAAATCCCAGTACCTACAACTCCAAGATGTCAAAGCCAATTCCCCTCAAAACAAACCAGTATTCCAATTTGGGCATATTGGGTATGCATGCCAAGTTTGGTCCAGATCCGTCATTGTTTGGATTCATAGTGTGCTCTGGATATAGGGGAACTACAACTCCTCTTAATCTTTCCAAAGACCTCCAGTATTTTTTGTTTGTCATGGGGGTTTTGTGTGCCAAGTTAGTTCTAGGTCCATCATTGGTGGAGTTCAGAGTGCTCTTACATTACAGATGAACTATACATCACAGGACCTACAACTCCTATAAATCATGGTGAATTCTCCCCAAACCTCTCTAGTATGTTTACTTGCTGATCAAATCCTGTTTGCTGTGTGCCATAGAAAAAATAGAAAATGGTTAAGGGAGAGGCAGTGGGTGGGGCCATGAAAATTCCATAACAATGGAGAGAGTAGGAAAAACTGGAATGTCTGTGGTGGAGGAAACACATGAAATCTAGGATAAAATTGTCCCCATATTAAAAGCCTTCACTGGTGGGCCGTATGGAGTTTGTGGAGGACATTGGCAGGGCTCTTGTACATGTTCATGGCACTCACTATAACCTGCAACGTCATTGGAGAGAGGGCCATTGGTGTCTCCTGAGTAGTGGGAGCTATAGCTGTTTGTGGAGGCAGGAGCTTGTCTGTGTAAATGTGCATTCCAGCCACACACATGCATACATGTTTATTGTGTGTATAGATTATTATTAAAGCCTAGAAGACTTTCGTTCTGAAATCTAGAATCTCTTTGACCAAAAAATCAAATTTGTGGTATTCTGAATTATCCAGTTCCAGCTCTTCTGCAATAAAAATATGCCCTGAAAATCCAATTTCTATGAGGTAGACTAGTGAATTCCCTTTGTCCCTTCCATTGATTTGATTTGATCAATAGTGTTTTATAGTAATTTCGGGGTTTGCCTAGGGTTTTGGGCTGAAAAAGACGAGCAGGATCCGTGTAGAATAAATATTAAAAGTTTGTTTTTCTCAGTTTGATCAGAAACTCAAATGTTTAGCTGTACTTAAACCAATTTAATTTGTTTTTGTAAACTGATTTGTTATAGTGCGTATAGTCCCATCTGATTTTCTGAAAATCAAAACTCATAATGTTTGTGTTACAAAAGAAATAACATGATTGCATTCATGAGTATCATACTATCGGTGGCAATAAATTATTCAGAATATTTTAGTTTCTTTACCATGATCTTCTGATTATATGCTAATTCTAAGTTCTGTTTTGTCTTCTGATTTTTTTGTAGGTACCTGGACAATGTAATTAATCGACAGAGTGTTTCCCCACCCATTCCTCATCTCCATGCCTTATTGACTAGTGGGGATGATCCACCTGTGAAAATCGATATCTTTGAACTTATTAAAACAGCCTATGAGGTCAAGACCTATTACATCTTTTTGATCCTATTTTTTTTCTAATTTAATTACTTACTGGTGCTGTATTTCTTATTATAACAAGCCTCTATCTTATTTATAAACACATCACATGTATTGATTCATGAGTTGGGGTCTTTCAGTTAAGCGTAGAAATGATTCTGCCCTGTAACATATCACATTTCTCTTCCACTTCACTTCTTTTAAAGCTTCTTATTCAGTCTTGTTCTTAACTTCCTAAAATGTACACATTAAAATGCTCATGACATCAAGCAAAACCTTTGTGTATTACACATGTTTAACGTTCAGATGGTGAATTGTCTTATTGCTGCTAAGTTACAGGTCAGAATAATTTCTGTGCTTATTTGAAATCACAGAAGAGCCCAGTTCCTGAATCAATACATTTGGTGTGTATTTTCTGCACCCTATTTTTCCCCTGGAGTCTGTGGGTGTATGGCTTCCAAACACTTGTCTCATCCCTCATAATACCACTTTTTAGTGAATTCTTTGCAAACTTTGGGTGTTTCTTCAAATGCATGGCATTCTCCTGCATCATGAATTATGAATCTAGCCTTTTTTTTCTTATTATAGAAATTTGGCCATTTGAAAGCAGATGAGATTGAGCAGATGCGATTTAAGCAGAGACTGAAAGTAATCCATTCTTTGGAGGATACAGCAAAGAGAAGTGTGGTATGTGGCACTCAGTTCTTAAAATGACCGTGAAGTTCTTGATCTCACTGTGCTACTCTTTACCTGTACTGCATCCTTGAAGTTGTAATGAACAAAATGGTCTAAATAGGTTAAGAACTAAGTCATGTCTTCTTGAATGATATTGTGCTAAAAGAGTGCTGCTTTGTGGCAAAAACTAGGTTGAGGGAATTGAGAACGTGTGAGATAGTCCTGGAATGCAGTGCTGCAGCTGAACAGCTGCTGTGTATTTGTCTTCAAATATTAATGAGTTGGGGTGGAAAAGTTGTGGTTTTTATTAAGCCTTAAGAGGCCCTTGGTTTGCCCTCCCCTTCCCCATCAGGGGTGTGGCAACAGAAGAGGCTGACCTTTCTCCTCCGTCAAGCTGTCCTGCTGCAGAGTCTCAAGGGAAGAGTAGCTTTCACGTCTTCTTGCCGCTGCTTTTCTCTGTTGTTTGTGCCATTGTGGTGTCTCTTCCCTCCAGATAGCATCAGATGTCTCCAGCCAATGTTTCTTATGCCCTTGTAGATGGTTAGACAATGAGGGGATTGAAGAGATAAAAGCTGAAAGGAAGAAGAAGTTGACACATTTCCTCTTCCCACTTCCAATTACAGCACACTGAGAGCAGGAAATGCATTTAATGTTTTTTTACCAGTTTTTTCTCTCGCATATCCGCTGAGTTCAAAGGAATAGAGCTATTCTTCTCTAGCTGTCATTGGGGGTTTTTTGCATCTTCCTGTCTTAGCGATCAATAACTCCCAAATGCAGACTTTAGTATTCTGCTCAAAATCATTACATACTGCTTCCTTTCTCCGGTCAAATCCCCCAACTTTGAAAGTCATGTTGTCCTGCTTTGTAAAATACATCTTCCTGTTTTACTGAGTTTAACTTTTCCAGTTTTGTAGCTAATAAAATTAAGATGGATTTGTTTTCTGTATCCCTAAAGGTCCGAGCCATATCTGGTGACATTAGCTTTTCTATGCAGGAATTGGAAGACCTCTATGTAGTGTTTAAGGTAGGAGCCCTTTATATATTCTTCTTTATTATTACTAGCAGCTTTCATTATTCCAGTTTTGGAACCGCCTCCATCCTGTTACCTTGCCAAGTCCAAGCCTGAATTTCTATTTAGTAATGTATCTGACATTGTCAGGCCAGGTCTCTTAGGCCTGACTTTTGAAGCTCTGGAGTAATAAGGAGTTTGCTCTGCATTAGAATGAGGTTAGAAAAAGACCCGAGTGCCATCTGGTCCTAACCTAGGTACTTAGGAACACATAACTGAAGATTTCCAACAGAGGAGAGCCCAACATTCTCCAAGTCATTTTGCTACTTTCAGAAACTGCTCTTTTTTTCAGGAAGTTATTTCTAATGTTCTTCTTTTTCCTACAAGTGAATCCATGGGTTTGTGTTATAGTCTCTGGAGCAGCAAGAGACAAACCTTCTCCGTTTTCATATCAATGGTTCTCAAACATATGTCCACATTTTTTGCACTTCAGTTTCCAGAATTCCTGACCATTAGCGAAGATGGATGGAGTTTCTGGAAGTTGAAGTACCAAACACCTAGAAGACCAAAGTTTGAAATCCTCTGTTCTATATGACATTCCATCAGATATTTAAAGGTAGCTGTTATGTTACCTCTCATCAAGCTAAACATACATAATTCCATGAAGTATTCCCCATAAGGTTTGGTTTCCAGACCTTTTGCCATCTTGTTTCCCCTCCTCCGAATATATTTCAGCTTGTCAAGTCAGGACACAATATTCCAAGTGAGGCTTGACTAAAGCAGAATTGAAGGGGGCTATTGCTTCCTTTGATTTGAATACTGCACATCTGTTTAGGCAGACTCTCTGGGATGAAGACGAATGCTTAGGGTTTGTTCCCTCAACCAAGCCAACAGTAGCATTGTGTAGCCCACTTTTTGGCAGATTGTCTGGCAGTGCTTGATTTTGTAAAATCTATGCGGAGTTTTAATAATCACAGCATTCCTTTCTAAATTCCCACAGATTGACTGATCTGCTCTAGAAACCTTTCCAGTTATTAATATCAAGCTGACAAAAGAATAAAATAAATATTTATTTTTATTTACTGGTTTTATTTTTTAATTGATTTAATATACCTTTTGCTTTGTTTTGAATTTGCACTGCATCTACAGAGTTTTAGTCTTAAGAAAGCAACAATGGCCAGCATCCTATATTTCTGACTTAGTTATGAATGTGTAACCAAGTATTACTTCCTGGCCTAACCCCCCCCCCCCCCCCCAAATGTACATTAAAAGCCAGCAGCTGCTCAAAACAATGGAGGTCTATTCTGCCGGTGATTGAGGTGCAAAAGTATGACATTTCCAGCCTTTTCCCGCCAGTGCTGGAGCAATCAGACCCAGGCTCCTGTCTTGTTGCACTACAGATCCCTGGCAGCCAGTGGCTGGAAAGATCCCAGATCACCATCAGAACAGACCTCTGTCACTCGGAGTGGTTCCCTAGAGTTTAAGGTAGAATTCAAAGGACATTTACAATCATGGCAATAGCATTATAATTGAATATGGAGCAGTTACACACTTGTAACTTTAAATTATGAATTTGTAGCTACAATACAGAATGCCAGCCAATGTTTGTTTTATTTCTGTCTTGTATTTGGATATGAGCAAATGTGAGAAAGTGAGTAATTTTGTAAACAAACAGTTCTCCAAAAGAAAGCCTTTGAAACCAAGAGTGTCAGTGAAGCCAGCACTATCCTTCTTATTAACGGAAAATTATTCTAATGAAGGCTTTGCATGCACAGAAGAAAGCTTCTACTAAGACTGAACTAATTTTAAAATGTTTTTTGGGTTAATCTGATATGGAATGTTCCCCCAAAATCGCAATGCCACTTCTAAGAGACTGAAGGCCAAATTTTCTAAATTATTTTAGTGAAGAGGAATTTAATGAGTAGCAGTAGTCGCTTTTGGTCTATCTCTTTTTTTTTCTTGCGGTGCTATAAAAAGAACTCCACATGGATTGATGGCACTTCCTTCTCTTTCCTTTAGCTTTAAAGGAAACATCAGCCCTGATGTCACAGCAGCGTGGTTTGAGAAGTATTTTGAGAAGGAAATATGGTGTCAGCTTTGGCATAATGTTGAAAGTTGAAAGCAATAAGGGAAAAAAGAGCTGCCATCGCTATGATCACAGCCGCCACAGCAAGCAGTGTTTTAAAAGTCAAAATTGTCCCCTTTACTATCAGTTTTTAAATTCTGTTATACCTCCCACTCCAAAACAAATGAAACAGACACTCTTGAAATGATCCATAATGGCAGTGGCACTTTGGAAAGACCAGCTCAGTGTCAGCCTGGTTTCTACGTGTCGAATGTCTAGTTGAACGAGGAGCCACAGATACTGCATGTGCAGTTCCCCTTCCTGATCAAGCAGCCCAGACTGTTCAGACAGACCCATCTTCAAAAACCAGGAATCCTGTTTATCAGCAGTTGATGAGCAATGGATGGGTTTAGTGCACAACAGCCAGCACTCTCTTTAGACAGCTGAGCAATAAGATTACTGCTTTTGAAGCAAGAGGGTGGAATGGAGAGCGTTGAACCAAGACTAATAGGGTGTTTTAAAGAAATATACCTTCCAGTTGAATGAATCCCTTGGTATAAAGCAGTCCAAAGTAATTTAGCAATTTGCAGCATAGGGCCTAACTTGTTTACTCAGAAATACCTTCCACTGATTCTTGTGGGATGTATTCCCTGATAAACATCCTTTGGATTGCAACATCAGAGCTGTTTTGTAGTTTGTATCCTAATACTCGGTTCCTGTTTTTCAGCTGCAGAAGATGGCGGCTGCAGCAATTTCAGCTCCAGTCTTTCAAATTGTCAGGAAACTAAATGTATTGATTCAACTCGAAGTAATTGCAGAGTATTCGTTTCTGGCATCTGTACTACTTTTTGCCAATATTCTTTTGTAACAAATTACTTTTGATATATTTTCTTTTTTTCCATGTTACAAACTTGATTGCAGACCATGGCTAAGCCTGAAAAAAGAATAAATACATCAGCAAACCAGCAAACACCATAAGGAGCCCATTGTTGTTCAGTTCACAATTGCTGTAGCTTGCCAGTAATAGGTTTCAAGGATGAAGGTTTGAAAATGTTATTCTTTACTGACCTTGTTGCCCTTTTTTTCCACAGGCGAAACACCTAATGAGTTGTTATTGGGGAAATCGCACAGCAGCTGCCCCCCGAGATCAGAGCCTTCCCTACCTGGAGCAGTACCGCATCAACATAGAGCAATTCAAAGAATTATTTGCTTCTCTTACTCCTTGGTATTGCGGTCTCCACACACCAGTGCTAGCAGAAAGGATGTTTCGGCTCTTGGATGAAAACAAGGATGCACTCATCAACTTCAAAGAGTTTGCAACAGGAATGAGTAGGTCTTTTTTTTTCCTTCCTCAAATAAATATTTTAATATTTAAAGGAGAAATTATTGCCCTTTTTCTTCTCCAGTGCACTGCTCAGTAGTTGAGCAAATGAGTGTTTCATGTTAGAATGACGTTTTCAGAAGTAGTTTGTGGTCAAAATGCTGCTTCTCCCATGGTATGAGCAAAGCCATGAATGGTTAGTCAAAGCTGCTTATGGTTTCTAAATGATTGTGTGTATACGTGTACCTTCATGCTGTCCATTGACATACAGCCTGCTAAGAAATTCACGATATTTTCTTAGCCAAGGAATACTCAGAGATGGTTTTGCCAGTTCTGTCCTCTCAAATATAGCCTGCAGCACCTAGTATTTGTTGGCCATCTCCAGTCCAAGCACTAATTAGAGTTTACCCAGCTTAGTTTCCAGAATCAGAGCAGGATCTAGTGCAGGCCTGCACAACCTGTGGCCCTCCAGGTATTTTGGACTTCAGCTCCCCCAGAATTCCTGACCATTGGACAACTGGCTAGGGCTTTTGGGACTTGGAGTCACAAACACCTGGAGGGCCACAGGTTGTGCAGACCTGATTTAGTGTCTTTAGGTCAGGCATGGGCAAACTTCAGCCCTCCAGGTATTTTGGACTTTAACTCTCACATTTCCTAACAGCCAGTAGGGATTGTGGGAGGATGCTTGCTTTAGGGGATTTAGGCGTCTAACCAATCGCACCAAAACTCACATTTGATAAATCCAAGCTGGAACCAGTGATGTCTTGTATAAACCCTGTGCTTTTAGCGGGTTCATTGGCCTACATTTGCTTTCTTCCTTAGTTCCTTTTGTCTGAAATTTGAATAGTGATCTGACTGACTGGGTTGTTGTGAAATAATAATAATAATAATAATGCACTTTGTCCTGCTATACATGAATTAAGTATAGAGATGGGGAAAGCCTCCCTTGCTAAATATCTTCTGTCTTTATCAAATCCAAGAATCCAGCCAGGATAAAAAGATGGAAATCTTGCCAGCATTCCTAATGCTAAGTGTCACTTTTCTCTTCTCTTAATAGGTGGAATGTATCATGGTGATCTGACTGAGAAGCTAAAACTCCTTTACAAATTACATCTACCTCCAGGTGATTTAGTTTAAAAAAAAAACGCAAATGATGGTAGTGTAGATATCTATTAAGTTTCTTTCAAATACCATGGGAAAGGGGTATTTTTAATGTTCTGTAGCCGGTGAGCCATTATTTACACATATTACTGATCGGGGATGGAGAATGTGTGACCTTTCAGATGTTTTAGGACAGCAGCTTTATTTCTCACATTGACTATGCCAGCTAAGGCTGGTGGGAACTGAAATCCAACAATATCTGAAAGCCAAAACTTGTCTAGGCTCATTTATTGAATGGTGTACAATAATTTGTTGCCCATTGCCTTTTAATTTTATTTTTAAAACTCTGTTTATTGAAAGCTTTTGACTCATTTTTGTCATTGTGACCATCCCTGAATCTATTTTGGTGTGGCAGCCCTAACTCGTTGCAGGCTCCCAGGTGTTTTTGACTATTGCTGCCATCAGCCCCCAACCACATAAACTAATTGTATTAAATGTTGTAAGTTGTAATGCCAAGCCTTTGGAGGACACCAGGTTTGAGAAGTCAGAGACAGGGCCATGACCTCATTTTTTATTATTATTATTATTTTGTCTCTCTGTCCAGCTCTGAACTCAGAAGAAGCAGAGTCTGCTCTTGAGGCTGCAAGTTTCTTCACGGAGGATAATGCTACAGAAGGTAATGGTGATGGGTCAGCATTTCACTGAGAAGGAACACTTCAGATATTTGGGGCCACTCTGGAACATTTTCTTGGTTATCCCTTCGCAGAGGTCACCCACAGTGCAGAATTATAGCAGTTTGACGCCACTTTAACTGCCATAGCTCCATCCCGCTGGAACCATGGGATTTGCAGATCCTGTGGCACCAGAACTCTCTGGCAATATAAAAGTAAAGATCTCAAAAATTACAAATCCCATAGTTCTATAGCATTGAGCGATGCCAGTTAATGTAGTCTCAAACTGTAATAATTCTGCAGTGTGGATACAACCTATGGAGAGTAGTGTCTCAGAAATGCTCCTACCTCTGTTGTGAACTGTAGAAGCATTGAGGGACTGGCACCAAAAAGGCTTAGAATGCTTGTCCTTGTTAGGCTGATTTCCTTTCCCAGGGCCTGTGCACCACTGATCTTGTGTCTCCCAATTCATTTCTGTTGCTCTGTATATTGGCACACTTTCACATTCTGTCTTGAATTTCTCCCCGGCTCTCAAAGCCTCTCTCTCGTCCTTTCTCTCTCTTTTCTCTTTGCTTCTCTAGTATCTCCCTTTGTCTCAGAACTGGATCTCTTCCTGCATTGTGACACTCAAGGTTAGTTTGAATGCCTGCACAAAAACGGGCCACCTTTAATGCACTAAAAGCAGCTGTCTGGCAAATGTACTGAAATGAACCTGTCATACTGCTTCTCAGCGTGGTAACAGTGGCATATCTGCTAGGCAGATTTTTTTTCTCTTTATTATCAATTCTAGATAGTTTCATTTAAAATTCAGTTATTATTATTTTGATTATATTCATTTTATATGCACTAGATGACCAGAAAGGGGCACATTTTTTAATAATGAAAATGGAATTAGATTTCATTCCATTAAACAGTGCTTTCTAATTGGCACTGAAGCAAAGCCAACTGTCAAGCTTCACAAGCTAATTTATAAAATGAACCAAGCACAAACCCATCCTTTCCCAATATTTGTATTCAGCATATATTAATAGCCATACTTTTCTGTCGAGTCAAGTATATGCAATGTTCAGGTTCAGGTGTTGTATTAGTTGGTTGCAATAAATACAGGTGGTTTTGTGATACCTCAGAGACTGACAAATCTGACAAATCTTTGACATTCTACATTATTATGGGTTGCATTGAGAGCAGAGTTTATGACAAATAAAACTTGTTAATTTTAAAATTGCCATATGTTTTAAATGTATTCCTTTTCTATAGTAAAACCACTTGCCCCTCCAGCGGAGTATCTCTCTCTATGTTGACTATAGTTTAGAGCAGATCTTTTGTTCAACATTTTAGGGAGTTTATTAAATACCCGTGTATATTCTAGTATAAACTGACCCAAATATAAGTTGAGGCACTAATTTTACCCAAAAAACCCTGGGAAAACATATCGACTGATGTGTAAGTCAAGGGTGGGAAATGCAGCAGCTACTGGTAAATTTCAAAATAAAAATAAATACCAATAAAATGACATTAATTGAGGCATCAGTAGGTTAAGTATTTTTGAATATTTACATAAGACTGTAATTTAGGATAACTGTTCAACTCTGATTAAACCATTATTCTAACCTTCAATGTAAATGTGCTTACGTATCCTTCCAATAATAATATTCAATTCAAGGTGCTGGTGTTGGCCTACAAAGCCCTAAACGGTTCCGGCCCAAAATACCTGTCTGACCGCATCTCGGCCTATGAGCCCACGAGGACTTTGAGATCGTCTGGGGAGGCCCTTCTCTCGATCCCACCTGCCTCACAGGCACGCCTGGTGGGGACGAGGGATAGGGCCTTCTCGGTGGTGGCCCCCCGGCTGTGGAACACCCTCCCTGTAGACATCAGACAGGCGCCCTCCCTTATGACATTCCGCAAGAGACTAAAGACATGGTTGTTTGAGAAGTCGTTTGATTAAGTGCTACAACAATTGGCAATGACGATTGGAACGGAACATGGATAACGAGATTGGACTGTGATTCTATGATGAGACGTCGCGAATGATTTAGTGTAATTGTATTATTGATAGTGATGTTGTTATTGTTGTTTGTGATATTGCCTATATTGTAATTTGTTTTTTATATGTTGTACACCGCCATGAGTCGCCCTAGGGCTGAGAACGACGGTCTACAAGTGCAGTAAATAAATAAATAAATAATAGAGTAAAATAATAAATATAATAATAATAATAATAATAATAGAGTAAAATATTGGAAATGTTATAATAATAGTAGTAATAGAGTAAAATAATAAATGATAATAAAAATAATAAATAGAGTAAAAATAAATGTAATAATAATAGAGTAAAATAATAAATGTAATAAAATAATAATGGAGTAAAATAATGTAAATGTACTAATAATAATAAGAAATAGAGTAAAATAATAAATGTAATAATAATAATAACAGCAACAGCAGAGTAAAATAATAAATAATCTTGCCTCAAATATAAGCCGGGGGGGGGGGGGGGGGGGGGGCTTTTTCAGCCTTAAAAAAAGGACTGAAAAACTCAGCTTATATTCAAGTATATACGGTGCTTCTTCTCTGACCTCTGCCATTTCTCTGAGTTTGTACTGGAGTGCTGAGAAAGTAGGATGTCCACTTCCAGCATCCAGAGTCTCCTTTACAGATGACCTAATTGGGTATTTTGATGTTATATTATTGTTGCATGTCTTTTGGTTAAAAGGAGGAGTGTCTGAGTGGCCATCCTGGTATTATTTCTATAGTTTGCAAAAGAGTCACATAAATATGCAAATAGATTAATAAGTAGTAAATTGGGAGTGTTCATTTTTAATATTTATTTATTTATTTGCTGTATTTGTATTCCGCTTTTCTCAACCCAGATCAACTCAAAGTGGCCTTACAACAGGCAGCAATTTGATTCCAAACATACATGTATCAATACACAATTACAATTAAAACCAAACATTGAATATTTCATGTGAGCTAAATGAGAATATGTATTTGGGGGTTTTATGTCAGCAACAGCGCTCTATGCAGTCATGCCGGCCACATGACCTTGGAGGTGTCTACGGACAACGCTGGCTCTTCGGCTTAGAAATGGAGATGAGCACCACACCCCAGAGTCAGACATGACTGGACTTAATGTCAGGGGACTACCTTTACCTTTACCTTATGTCAGTAAACCTAAGTTAGCCTTGTATTACATTCACAAGTTAAGGTACTCATTCTGATCCCTGCTGCTGATAGAAACTTTTATTCTGAGTTCTCAACCATAACTTGCTCCTTTTGTTTGGATGCTAGTCATATCCCACACTTTCATTCTAGTTTGGGGTGTTATTTTATATTCTGTATCAAAGATTTAGCAATACTGCAGTGTCTTCTTCACTTTTTATTTTGAAAATATTTTATTAATATTTCCAGACATGTAAAACAAAACAATAACAGTGTAAAACACAAGAGAAAGTGAGAAAAAATAGAGCAAAAGAGAGAATATTGGACAATTATTTGCATTTTGATTTAAATTACTAATAGTTACATCCTAGTTTTTGATGGGATTTCTTTTCTTGCAGTTTGAATCCATTGCTTCATGTTCTGGTCTGTAGGTGCAGAAAGCAAGTTTCCTCTATATGACATCTTTTCAGATATTCAAATATGGCTGTAATGCCCCCTTCAACTTTCTCTTCTCCAAGCTAAATATACCCAGCTCCCTAGGATGCTTCTCATAGGGCATGACTTCCAGTTTGATATATTTAACCAGAGAAATCAATCAATTTTTAATTCCCATGCTTGGTTTTTTGCCAAACCCCTTCTCTTGCATCCCTTGAACATGGATCAGGAAGCCACATAAAAAGGGCTCTTTCCATTGAAAAACCTCCCCTGTCAACCATGGCTTTTTGGTCATTTTCCTCTCATTTCAAAGACCCAATCAGCCATAGAACATCAACATTTTCTTCCCAGATAATCAGATCTGCTTCCACTGTCTATGTTGTTTCTTATTCACTGATGCAGACAGTGCTCTGGTCAAATAAATCATCATCTTGATTGGATTGCCAGCTTCCATGCTCCTCGGCATCTTCTCAGTCATGTCATTTATTTACAGTTCATTGTATTGTTTGTTTTGTTCACGCAAAGGCTTCTGCCTCCCAAGTCTCCTCTTCTTCCCCTCCCTCTTCATTACAGAATAAAAACTAGGATATATGAAAATATATATGCAAATTAGAATTCACTGACATTTCACCCTTCAGCAGTTTGGTTTTCCCCCCATTACATTAGACAGGCACATTGATTATTTGAATAATAATTTGATTACTCTATACCATTCTTCCCTGTGTGATCACGCAGTCTCTCTTGTTTTAAATGATTTTAAAAGGTTTCAGTGAAATTAATTCAGTTAAACTTATCTGCAGTTTCCTTTGTGAAAGCAAATTAGAATCATTTTCATAAGCTCTGAAAACCTCTTTCTGAGACTGAAGACAGAGAGTTAGTGATATCACCAGTTTCTAACCCATCAGCACTCTATCACCTTCTTACAAGATAAACATGTCCAGCTGGTTTTCCCAAAGCTTAAGCTACAAGGTTGTATAGCTAAACAAAACATGATGTGTTGCATCTTGTTAGCTTACTGAGCAACTTATGAATACACCCTTTGATTTGTTACATCAGTATCAACTGTAGGAGGAAAAACACTTTGTGGCCTCTGCTTCATGTGTTATATTTAAATTATTTCCTGCTTTACATCTGTTTTCGTAGAAGCATCTCTACAGGAAGACAAAGCACCAAGGGAAGGGAATTCCAAACAGCAAGGTAATAAAGCTTTATTAGTCCTGTGCTCCTATGTCTAATGAATATTCCTCCTTCCAGAATTGCACCCTAGTTCAATTCCTAAGCCCAAAGCTTATTGTTCATGAAGATTAAATGCCTTGATTAAAGTAACAAGGATTACTAGTTCTGTCACTCAGTTTTATGGTTGACCTGATAAAAGAGGTAGCTAGCACCTCCCAGCAGACCACAAAGCAGTTACAGGTTAGATATCTCTTCTCTGGAATTCTCAAATCCAGAATACCCCAAAATTGTTTACGGGAGAGACTGAGTTTATTTTCTGCTGGTTTAATGTACACAAACTTTGTTCCGAGCACAAAACCATTCAAAAATATTGCATAAATCTTCCTTCAGGGTGCATGTATAAGATATATATGGAGTGTAAAGGAATTCCATATTTGAACTTGAGTCTGATCTTAAAGATCTAATTATGTGCATATAGCCAAATAGAGGTATTCCAAAATCTGAAAAAAATCCAAAGCGCTTCTGGTCCCAAGTATTTTGGATAAGAGATATTCAGCCTGTAGTTGCCAGGCGTAACATACTGTCTTTTACTGCTGGAGATAGTCCAACATAGTACATTCATTTTTGTGCTCTTTTTAAGCTATGCCCAGAGATTTTCTATAAAGAAGATCCATGGAAATATGCCCCATACTTTGTGTCAAGATCATCAGATTTCAGGAACCATACAGATTCACGTTTTTAACTTGATTTTGTTGTTTTGATTTTTCCACACAGAGGAGAAGGGTACCAGTCCCCAAGATTACAAATATCATCTGCGAATGTGGGCTAAGGAAAAGGAATCCAAAAAAGAAACTATCAAAGATCTTCCAAAAATGAGTCAGGTAGGAAAAACAACAACGACATTATAAAACCAATCACTACAATATTCAGTGTCTCTATGGTTTTAAAATGCTGAAGTGACCTAGAGAGGCTTATTTCTGGAAAAGTGTGGCATCATTCTTTCCTTGTTCTGAGTTGAAGGAGTCTTGTTCAAGATAGTACATTATTATATGTTTTCTATGAGGGGTATTTTTAAAGTAAGGTCCGTTTTAACATAAGTACACAACGAAAGTTTATTTCAAAAAAGTAAATTTATTTTCAGAAAGTACATACTTCACTCTATTTTTCGACATAGTTGGCAAGTTTGTTCAAACACTTATCATACCTCTGAACCAATTTTAAAATACCCTCTTCACGAATCCTCGCTTCAACTGAAGCCACCAAATTGTCTGTAATCAAAGAAGGGCGACTGGAGCAGTCCTCATCATGGACATTGTCATGGACATCTTTGAATTGTCGTACCCACTTACGTACTTTGCTTTCACTCATAACAGTATCACCGTACATTTCACAAATCTGTCGATGAATTTCTGCAGCAGGCAGGTTCCTTGCTGACAAAAACTGTATCACTGAGCGAACCTCACATGCGGAGGGTGAGTTGATAGTCTTAAACATTTTTAAAGCACAGAACAGAACCGTACAGGTTAGCTACAGAGCGGAAACTGAGCACAATTGTTCCCGAGGCATGCCGGTACACGACTCACGCACTCATTGCAGTATGCGCGCGAACTACTAGTGTCTACAACAAAACTGACCTTACTTAAAAAATACCCCTCGTATCTTTTGTGCCTCAATTATATGCAGCAGTTTTCATTCAGATACTTCAGCTTTCTATACAGGTATACCTTAGTTAACAAAGTAGATTTATTCCTGGGAATTAGTATCGAGGAGCCCCCGGTGGCGCAGTGGGTTAAACCCCTGTGCCAGCAGGACTGAAGACCGACAGGTCGCAGGTTCGAATCCGGGGAGAGGCAGATGAGCTCCTTCTATCAGCTCCAGCTCCTCATACGAGGTCATGAGAGAAGCCTCCCACAAGGATGATAAAAAAAAAATCAAATCATCCAGGCGTCCCCTGGGAAATGTCCTTGCAGACGGCCAATTCTCTCACACCAGAAGTGACTTGCAGTTTCTCAGGTCGCTCCTGACACGACAAAAAAAAAAAGTGTCATGATAGAAAATACATAACCCGAGGCAGAAATAACATGGAAAGAAATGGAATAGGCTCCTACACCATAAACTACAGGAAAGGAGATTTCACCTGAACATTAGGAGGAACTTCCTCACTGTAAGAGCTGTTCAGCAGTGGAACTCTCTGCCCAGAGTATAGTGGAGGCTCCTTCTTTGGAGACTTTTAAAGAGAGGCTGGATGGACATCTGCTTTGGATGCAATTTTCCTTCTTCTTGGCAGGGGGTTGGACTGGATGGCTCACAAGGTCTCTTCCAACTCTATGATTCTATTATTGTGAGTTGACCCCATTCTGAAAGTATCATCAAGTAACGGTAGCCAGACTTGTGGTCAGAGCTGTTAATTCACAGTGAATTTAAAAGACTGGGGTGAAGCCTCTAAAATATTCCACCATTAGCATCACTGGGGTTACAGAAATGCAAAAAGAAAGGAAGGCTGAAGTCAGGAGTGGATTGTGAACGGCATCATTCATGCACATCCACAGACAATCATTTTCCAGCTCTCAAAAGTTTGGTCAAGTTTGTTGATTAAACTGTAATATACAGTTAGGTTGTCGTTGGTGGCTTTAAATGTAAAATGATGGCACTGATGGCAAATGGCAATGTCCCTTACAGTATTATCTGCTGTGTGATCTGTCTTGAGTGTAACTTGAGATAATAAAAAATGATGCCAATTAGAATTCTCCATTGGTTATCTTATTGTTTTGTATAATTATCGGTTTGAAGACTTTACACCTAAGCAGTTATCATTATGTGTACCTCTCTTTTAAGGAACAATTTATAGAGTTGTGCAAGACACTTTACAACATGTTCAGCGAAGACCCGGTGGAACAAGAACTGTACCACGCCATTGCCACGGTTGCTAGCCTCCTCCTGCGCATTGGAGAGGTGGGGAAAAAGTTCTCCCACCAGCCAGCGAAAAAGATAAGCGATGATGTCAAAGCAAATAGCGCCCAAGACCCTGTAAGTGAAGAAGAGTCTCCAACATCTGATCAGAGCCAAAATTCAACTGTCGAGCGGTATTCCCAAGCTGCCCCAGAAGATAAAGCATCTGGAGATACTCAGGTGGACAAAAACCAGCAAGAAAACCAGATTTTTGTAGATGGTGGTGGCGGCGAGGGCTCAGGCTCTCCTGTGCAGCTTTTTTCAGACGACGAAACAAAAGACGATATGTCCATGTCTTCATACTCCATGGTCAGCACCGGTTCACTCCAGTGCGAAGACATTGCGGATGACACAGTGCTGGTGGGCTGCGAGGCTGGCAGCTCAGCGGCACGATACGGCAGCACCATTGACACAGACTGGTCCATCTCCTTTGAACAGATCCTAGCCTCCATACTTACAGAGACCGTCCTAGTAAACTACTTTGAGAAGAAAGTTGACATTACGCAGAAGATCAAAGAACAAAAAAAGGTGGAGAGACAGTTCAGCTCATCCAGTGATTATGAACTTTCCTCGGTGTCAGGCTGACGTCAGGGAAATAAAGGCAGGCTGGAGTAATAGAGGTGGTTGATCCAAAAAGAAAAACAACCCTAATTGATGGTTGGACACTTACTTTGCTTTTGTTTTTATCAGCACCTATAACTATCCATCAATGCAAGTAGATTCAGCTGAGTAAGGGGCTCATCACAGTCATTCTTTGGTATAGATATCTCCCTGGGGGACACCTTGCTTGTCGAGTTTACATTACATCCTCAAAAGCATGAAAGCCTAAAACCTAATAGCCTCTCTGGCCTAGAATTACCTTAGTAAATTATGCATGTGTGCCTCTACCTATCTTTCTTTAATGAAGCTTGATTTCAGTCAAACTATGCTACATTTCCTTTTGTTTTCCTTCCTTTCTGATTGTTCACAAGAAAAGCAGCCTATTCAATTCCTTCCTCTATGTCTTTGGCTGCCTCCTTGTGACCTAATGCATCAAATGCAGTGTATCCAAATGCGGTCGCGGTCCCCAGCCTTGCCTAAGAATGTCTTGTTAGGAATGTAGATGCTATGCAGTAACTTGTCAAATGGAAAGATGTTATATTCTCTTACTCTTGGCATCCTGCACCTCGAATATGCCAGTGTCTTGGGACTGCTGGTGTTTGTTGCAAGTGATTTACTATTGCGGTAGCATGTGGATTTCAAAGTCTCTGAAGAAAGATGCATATTCATATCTTTTAGATCAGTTTTTAATTCTTTAGTGCCATGTGTTTATTTTTAATTTCCCGGAAAGAAAGGAGGATTAAGATGTAGCAGCCATGGAGGTTGGGGTGAATGGTACTATCCCGAGAATCATGAAATGCTAGCAAGTCATGCTGCTTTTAAACATCAGATTGCTTCCTTCTCACATTCATACATTACACAACCTCCTAAGTTAGCCACATTGGATTTTGAATTCCATGAAGTTATTTGTAATGAGCCAGCCCTGATCCTATATTCCTTTAAGCTAGTTATCATTAACTAACTTCTGCTTCTGCTCCTTGATTGATCCATTTCTCACTATGGTCAGAAGTGAGTCTCCAAGTTTGTATTATTGTGCTAAACCCAGCCATACCTCTAACATAGGTGAAGGCACAATTGTGGGGAAGGGAGTGCTTGGTTCTTTGTCCTGTTTACCTGAATTAGCTAATATATCATGACCCAGCTCTTGCACACGATAGGGAACTTGCTGTTGTACTACAATTCAAAACAGTTCTGTAACCTACTTTAACATAATGTGATGTTTAAACCACATTTTGCTCTGGCAATATAGAGTGTACAGTTATGGGATCAGCCATCTGCAAATCACTTGTGGACCAGAGGAAAAGTAATGCTCCATTTTGAGATAGGTAACCTCCCTATGGGAAGGCATTAATTCTCAAGAAGCACTATTATATTTGTTTATATTTGTACACATGTTCATTACACAAGTATGTTGTCCAGTCACATGAGCTTAATCAGAATTGTGTGAATGCCGAAGTGTGTCTGTTATAGGAGTGTGAATCGCATTGGCAATTCAGAAAGAGGAAAGTCTGAAGAACTTAAGGAGATTTATACAAGGGGATACATCACTTGATGCAATACACAGTGTTACTCCAACGTTGTGGTATATTCTCTGTGTTTAAGTGTCTGCCTCCTTAGCCATGCACCTGGAAAGTGGAGAGTAGAAATATTCATTTTTACTAATTCTTCAATAATTTATTGTAATTTTTAAAATAAATATTCATGTGATTTTTCATTGTTTGTCTGATCAATCACGTATGTATTCAATAAATGAACAGAATCGCACATAACCAAAATTTTGGCTTTGTTTTTTCTTCACCATTTTAAAGTAGCTGCACTACTCTTTGACAGTTTCCCATTTTTCACATACATGGCAGTCTAGAGCACTATTTGAAAGAAGCAGGTATGTGATTGGGGCTTAATTACAGTGAGCTTAGTACTTCTCTTTTGAATGTAATTATTCATTAAAGAGCTAGGGATGCTAGGTCTGCAGAAAAGAAGATTGAAAGGAGACATGATAGCAACACATAGATATTTGAAAGGCTGTCGTAAGGAAAAGGGAGCAGGCCTGTTTTCTGCTGCCCTGGAGACTAGGACTCGGAGCAGTGGGTTCAAATGGCTGGAAAGGAGATTCCACCTGAACTTTAGGAAGAACTTCCTGACCATGCGAGCTGTTCAACAGTGGAACTCTCTACCTCAGAGTGTGGTAGAAGTTCCTTCCTTGGAGTCTTTTTAAGTAGAAGCTGGATGATCATCTGTTGGGAATGCTTTGATTATGCTTTCCCTGCATAGCAGGGGGTTGGACCGGATGGCCCATGTGGTCTCTTCCAATTCTATAATACAATCTCTGGTACTTTTAAGCAGTCTCATGCTTTCACATGTCATACACATAATTCCTGTTCACCTAGAGCAGGGGTCCTCAAACTAAGGCCCGGGGGCCGGCTATGGCCCTCTAAGGTCATTTAACCAGCCCTCACTCAGGGTCAACCTAAGTCTGAAAGACTTGAAAGCACACAACAACAACAATCCTATCTCACCAGCCAAAAGCAGGCCAACACTTCCCATTGAAATACCAATAAGTTTATTGTTAAAATTGTTCTTTATTTTAATTATTGTATTGTTTTAAAGGGTTTTTTTTTTTTTGCACTACAAATAAGATATGTGCAGTGTGCATAGGAATTCATTCATTTTTTTCCAAATTATAATCCGGCCTTCCAACAGCTTGAGGGACTGTGACTTGGCCCTCTATTTAAAAAGTTTGAGGACCCCTGACCTAGAGTATCACTTCCCTCATTTCCCATAGCATTTGCAAATGTCAGTTTTCTCTCCAACTAGAATGTATAGGGCAGCATAACTTCCTTTTTTCAAAACTTAATAAAACCCATTGTATTAATCAGACAATTTAATATACATTTTTATAATGTAGGCGCATACCTAAAGTTTTGTTTTACATAGTTTTGAAGATCAAATTAGGTAGGTGACATCCCCCATTCTCCATTCTCCATACACTGAGTAAACCAATTTCTGGCGTTCATCATGACTCTTGCCAGCATAGCAGGCGTTAGGTTGGCAGTTTCTTCCTGCATGTTGGTCTTCAAATCTTGTAGGGTCCTTGGACAGTTCACATAAACACAGGATTTCAAAAAATCCCATAGAAAAAAATCACAAGGGGCCAAATCTGGAGAGCGGCCCGGCCACTCCAAATCCGCTCGAAAAGTAGGCCTCAAGGGCAAAAGCATGTTCCAATGCATGACGACAACTGAACTGTGTCAGGATAAAACTTTATACTCCTGCCTCTTGAACGAGACCACTAGCACTCTATGTCTTCAACCAACTGAATGGCGCGCATTTTAAAAAAGGAATTTATGCTGCTTCACCCTGTATGTTATCCCCCCCCCCCCCCCCCACATCTTTGGAAAACTGGATGATTTCAGATGCAGTCTTGACAGAAGACCACTGGATCCTTTATAGCAGGAGGTATCAACCATTTGTGGTGTATTTTTTTCTTATTTTCTTCTTTTAATGTCCATAAGTGATTAAAGTATGTATTGCCTAGAGTTACCAGGGTTCCCTATTTGAGCTTTACAAAGTTTGTCCTTAATAAGGAATGTGGGTGTTCGTAACTATAAGGGAAACCCATTATTTGAGGGTTGGGGAGCTTTTCACATAGACTGCACAAAATGGGGGTGTGGCCCTTTCATAAGGGCAGAAAGGTGTGCATCATGTATGTGGACAATATCCCAATATACTTTCCTTTGGTATTTAGGGAGAACACAAATTTGTTAGAGGGACTTCCTGATCATTAACTTTGTAGGCTGTAAAAAGGAGGGAAGGAGGGGAATGAGTGTAGCAGCATATTTAAGACTAGATATTATTATTAGAAACACAACAAGATGAGTCCACAGCAGACAAGATCACTCTGCTGGCTGTTGCATTGGATCACACATCAGACACTTCCCAAGTGTCTGGGACTGTATGATGTATCAGCGAATGATGCATGCAGATCCCAGTAAGGTGGCCTTCTGCAGCTGGCAGATGGTAATTTTGTCAGCGCCGATTGTGTTTAAGTGCAGGCCAAAGTCTAGGCACTTCACCCAGTGTGCCGATCACCACTGGGACCACCTTTACTGGCTTGTGCCAGAGTCTCTGCAGTTCAATTCACATCGTGTCAGCTTTTCCAGTTGTTTCTCTACAATCCTGCTGTCACCTGGGATTGCGACATTGACAATCCATACTTTGTTTTTTAACACGATTGTGAGGTCAGGAGCATTATTATTATTTGCATGATATAAACCCACTTCTTCAGATGCTGTTATGAATCAGCTAATATATACATCTATGCCATACACCTGCTTTGCGAACTTGGCAATATTGCAAACATTGTCATAAACCAGGCCCTCTCAACATCAAAGCCCTTCTTGAAGCCTTGCCAGAATGAAAATCTTCTGCACAGGACGTGTAATGATTGTGTGGAGAAGAAAACATCTCAGACAGCGGCGTGCGTCTTAGCCAATAGAAGGGGCCCTGGTTGTTGACGTCACAAGAGCGGGCGGGGGGAAAGAGCCAATGGAAACGCTGGTTGGCCTCTTCCCGCCCACTGTCCCCCGGAAGAGCGATTCAAGCCCAGTGGCGGGCGCTTCCTCCGAGATGGCCCAGCAGTTCCAGGTCCTGCGGTGCTGCTTCTGCCGCATCTTCCAAGTCCAGCAGGTGAGGAGGCGGAGGCCCCGCCCTCTGGCTTGTGGGGCATCCGGGCAAGGGATGCAGCAGGGAAGCACTTGGACTTCCAGGGCTCAAGGCTATGGAACCACGGGAGATGCAGTTTTACAAGGCCTTTAGCCGGCTCTGCCCAAGAGGCCTGGTGCCTCACCCAACTACAACTCCCAGGATTCCAAAAATGGCCCCAGGGGGTTTGATGTTTTTATATTGTAACAGGGGACTGGTTATTATTGGTTGTTTATTATTATTATTATTATTATTATTATTATTATTGTGTATTTACTTGCTGCCTTTCCTCCACAGAGAGATCCAAGGTGGCTTTCAAAACTATTTTAAATTAGTGGGTTGCTGTGAGTTTTTCAGGGCCGTGTGGCCTTGTTCCAGTAGCTGCCTTGCGTCCCCTCCAGGGTTGAGAAAGGCCAGGTAGAAATGTCACAAATAAACAAATAATCTATATAAATAGATTAACATAACTCAAAAACCACTATCAGGCCAATGAGTGACTATCTATATAAATAAACATGTAATGTTCTTTTGTGGGATTAACATAACTCAAAAACCACTGAGTGAATTGCCACCAAATTTGGCCATAAAACACCTACTAACCCAAGGAGTAACCATCACTCAAAAAATAGACCTTGACATTTGGGAGTTGTAGTTGCTGGGATTTATAGTTAACCTACAATCAAAGAGCATTCTGAACTCCACCAATGATGGAATTGAACCAAATGTGGCACACAGAATTCCTATGACCAACAGAAAATACTAGAAGGGTTTGGTGGGCGTTGACATTGAGTTTGGGAGTTGTAGTACACCTACACCCAGAGAGCACTGTGGACTCAAACAATGATGGATCTGGACCAAACTTGGCACTTGGGGGAAATAGACCTTGACATTTGGGAGTTGTAGTTACTGGGATTTATAGTTCATCTACAATCAAAGAGCATTCTGAACCCCACCAATGATAGAATTGGAGCAAACTTCCCACACAAAACTCCCTATGACAAATAGAAAATACTTAAGGCCATTCAGTCCAACTCCCTTCACCAGAACAAGAAAATGTAATCAAATACAGTTTACCCACAAACACAAAGAAATTACACATATTCTCATTACTTTCTCATTACTTTATTTTCCAGATCACCAGACTGGGCCACAGCAACGCATGGTAGGGGACAGCTAGTCACTCATAAAAACACTGGAAAACACAGCGGAAGGGACTTAAAAAGCCAAAACATAAAATACATTACAACACATGCACAAAGCCACATATATACACAAACACACACATACACAAATATACACACACAAAACACATATACACAGACTGGGCCACAGCAATGTGTGGCAGGGGGCAGCTAGTAATAAATAATATAATGTAGGCAAGAGAGTCTTTTAGGAGGATATTTCATTTTTTTTTCTAACCTGCATTTTTAAAATGCTTTTCATACAGCTGTATGTGGTCCTTATTCTACATTTTTATTGTGAATATTTTAAAATAAATAAACCTCTGAGGATGCCTGCCATGGATGCAGGCGAAACGTCAGGAGAGAATGTGGCAAAAGTATGATAGCTGGGACCCTATGCTGGTTGGTCAGAATTCATGAAGGGAAGACATGCATGAGACAGCGCAGCGAGTGAGAGACGCAGCTGTGAGGGAGGGAGGAGGAGGGGGTCTACGGCTCACACGTCCTGCCCTCCCAAAGCCCCGGCTTCTCCACTGTCTGGGGAAAGCAGAAGAAGAAGGAAGGGGGGTGGGAATCCGATTTCTGCCGCTCTGTTTGCAGTAGGGCCTTGTAAAAACCTTCCCTGGCTGCCAGCACACTTTCCACCCTTCGAAGAAAGAACCCCCAGCAGCTGGGAACAGTCCAAGCGGACTTCCCTTCATTAATTCTGATGCACGTTACACAACCAGCATATAGTTGTTTGGGTCCCAGCTATCATACTTTTGCCGGGAATGCTACTAGAACATAGCCATACAGAAAACTCACAACAACCCAGCGATTCTGGCCATGAAGGCCTTTGACAATACATTGAATTACTGCCTGTTTGTAAGACCTCTGTGAGTCCCCTTTGGGATGAGAAGGGTGGGATATAAATTTAGTAAATAAATAAATTATAGAACAATCTGAATGCATTAAAATAGAAATGTAATATTGTTTAAAAATAACTAAAACTTGTCATTAAAATATTAAAATTCAACCAGTCCTATGCACCCACAGATTCAACCAGCCACAGCTTGAAAAAAAACCTCCCCCCTCCAAAAAAAGGTTACTAAAAAGCAAACCTTGTTTTTGCCATTTTATATAAGCAACATCACTTTCCTATATTGCTGTAGAACAGGCTGGTAGGCTGTTAAGAATTGTGGAAGTTAAAGTCCAAAACACCTAGAGGACCAAAGTTTGCCCATGCCTGTTTTACAGGCTTATGGGTGATGTAGTTTGAAATGTCACTTTTCTAAGCTTGGTGTTGTCACAGAGCATAGATAGCATGTCTGTTACTGAATAACTTAAACTGGCAGCCCTGTAATGTTTGAGATGAGTACCAAGGTCTAAAGTCCTGCCACTGTTTATTCTGGAAGTGAAACACCGGGGATTGGCTTTACTGTCTCTTGACACGTTAATGCTGCCCAGAGGAAATATATCTAACATTGCCTGCCTCCAAAATCATCATTTTAGACCAGGGGTCCTCAAACTAAGGCCCGGGGGCTGAATACGGCCCCCCAAGGCCATTTACCTGGCCCTCGCTCAGAGTCAACCTTAGTCTGAAACGACTTGAAAGCACACAACAACAACAACAACAACAATCACAATCCTATCTCATCAGCCAAAAGCAGGCCCACACTTCCCATTGGAATACTAATAAGTTTATATTTGTGAAAATTGTTCTCCATTTTAATTATTGTATTGTTTTTAAGTGTTTTTTGCACTACAAATAAGATATGTGCAGTGTGCATAGGAATTCGTTCATGTTTTTTCAAATTATAATTCGGCCCTCTAACAGTTTGAGGGTCTGTGACTGGCCCTCTGTTTAAAAAGTTCGAGGACCCCAGTTTTAGACCATGAAGAAGCAGGGGAATTCCTGACAAGAAACAATCAGGGCCAGCTAACACCTCACAACAAAGAATTCTCCCAGGCAGGAAGCAGCCAGGCTTTGAAGCTGCAAGACTATTCAATACTAATCAAGCTGGCCAATTACAACCTGGACACTTGCCTCAAGCAGACAAGAGTTCTTTCTCCCACCCTGGACATTCCACAGATACATAAAAACCTAGTTTCCAACAGACCCCTTAACCTCTGAGGATGCCCGCCATAGATGTGGGTGAAACATCAGGAGAGAATGCTTCTAGAACATGGCCAGACAGCCCAGAAAACTCACAGTACTATTCTTTTGTATTCATTTGAATATTGTCAAATCGTGTGCCCAGTGGTAAGACAATTTTTCTATGTTCACCTTGGAAATGGGTAAATCCTTAACAACACCAGCACGGACTGTGACTGTTTGACCGGCCATGTGGTCTGGACTATGTAGATAATCATGTCTGTGATTCTTTCTTAGGTCAAAAAGAGCAAAAAATGGAATTGCAAAGTATGTAATGAAAAGCAGTCAATTCTAAAGGTAGGTACTTGGCTTATGTGGGGTTACACTGTTATGAGTGACAAGTGTTTCTAATTGTACATTATCATTCTCAAGTTTGAATCTGTGGTGGAGAATTTTCTCTTTTCCTTAACCTGCAGAACAAACTGTAATCCTAATATATGGAAAAGTGTGTTTTGAAAAAACAGTGGAGCATTTCTTGGGCAAGGAGCAATACATATTTAATAACAGAGTTAGTAATAATCACAAAGCTTATAGTCTACATGGAAGGTTAATACAATACAACTGAAACAATTATAACAATTATTATACTGACTATTAAACAATATAAGCAGAGCACCTGATGAACCAACCTGGACACAACATATTATTTGAGAACACAGAAATGTTGGACCACTCCAACAACCACCATGTCAGACTACACAGAGAAGCCATTGAAATCCACAAGCATGTGGACAATTTCATCAGAAAGGAGGAAACCATGAAAATGAACAAAATTTGGCTACCAGTATTAAAAAAAACTCTAAAATTAGAACAGCACAACAACAGAGAGGAAAGAAACAAGGACATCTAATCACCTCTCAACAAAAGATTGCTCCAGGCACTGCCGCAATCAAATGCTAATCAAGGTAGTCAGTTGAAACATTCACACCTAACTCCAACAGACAAGAGTCCTTTGTCCCACCCTGGTCATTCCACTGATATATAAACCCCTTTTTCCTAGTTCCAACAGACCTCACTACCTCTGAGGATGTTTGCCATAGATGCAGGCGAAACGTCAGGAGAGAATGCCTCTAGAACATGGCCATATAGCCCGAAAAAACCTACAACAACCCAATATAAAGGGGTCCTACAGGTTGAGCATCCCTTATCCAAATGATGTGGGACCGGTAGTGTTCCATATTTTGGATGTGGTTTGTGTATTTTTTTTTGTCTTTTTGCATTTTGAAATACTTGCATATACATAATGAAATATCAAGATGGGACCCAGGTCTAAACACAAAAGCCTGAAGACAACTTTATACACAGTGTTTTAATACTTTTGTGCTTGAAACAAAAGTTTGTGCACATCGAACCATCAGACAGCAAATTGTCACTATCTCAGCCACTCTTGTAGACAACTTTGGATTTCAGAATTCCAGATAAGGGATACTCAACCTTTGTTAAACATATTTCTATAGAAACATAGTGATTATTATTAATATATGCCAGTAACTGCATAATAGTCTGTCCGAATATGAAGTGCTTTATACTGCAAATGTACTCCTTAAAGGCAAACTCTGGTTACATTGAGAATAGACTATAATAATAATAATAATAATAATAATAATAATAATAATAATAATAGAGCTTAAAATAACTAGATGCATCTATTCCTGACCTTCAGGAAAAGGCTAAAGTCCTGAATGTGGGGTCAAGCATTCAGTCAGTAACCCACTAAAGAATACAATTTGGAATGGCCACAAATTATGATTTTGAATAACGTGATTTTAATAAGTGTTTTAAAGTTTGATATGTTTTTAATGACTGTTTTAATGTGCTGGTATATGCTTATTTCATTATGTATGTATGTCTACTATGTATGTATGAATCATTGCCTACATACATAAGCCGCCTTGAGTCCCCTACGGGGTTGAGAAAGGCAGGGTATAAATACAGTAAATAGATAGATAGATAGATAGATAGATAGATAGATAGATAGATAGATAGATAGATAGATAGATAAAATGCTTACATTGGGATTGAATAGAATCCTATGATCCTGAAAAAATATCCATAACAAATGTCTGCTTCGATACGAGTATACTTCTGGTTCTGTTTACGAAAATAAGGATCAAAGAACTACAGGGAAATCAAACTTTTTCATGCAAGGGTGGAATTGTTGGCCTAGCCCACATAGCTGATGGTCCTGAACTTTGGGAGTTGCAGTCCACTTACTTCTGGAGGGACGTATGATTCCCACAGTGTTTTAATGAAGTCTCCACTTCAGGTTTTTGGCCAGGGCTCTGGATCTGATTGCAGGCGCCATGTGCAAAAGCTAAACTTGCTGCAAGGAGAGAATCAGCAGGCAGCCATGAACATGCCCAGGTATGGTTTTGACTGCTTAGTTATTTCTTTGTTTTTGCATATATTTCCATTGTAGTGTAATTTATAATGCATTTTAATAAATAATGTGCATCCATTCTACAATTACCATTGTCAAACTGTAAAAGAAATTAGACTGATGTTTACATTATTTTCAGTTTAAAGTGGCAAAATTTGTTTAGATTTTAAAGAGGCCAGCCATAGGTGCAAGTGAAACATCAGGAGAGAACTCTACTAGAACATGGCCATACAGCCCGAATAACTCACAGCAACATTGTCCAGATTCTTTGCAAGTACATCTAAGAAGCAGAAACTGACACAGAGATTGTGTTTGGTTTCTGTGGAGAGGTACATCTGCCAAAAGAGGTCTCCTTTACAGTAGGATTAAAACTGTCAGACATCGTCGTGTTTAAGCTCTGACAAACCCCTTTTTGTGATGAGAAGGTGGGAACTTTGATATCTATCAGGATTTAGGCACTCCACTTTAACATGCATGTTTTCATTATCTAAATCAATGTCCCCTTTCACCTTAAAATCATGAGATATGTTTTTCAAATGTTGTCCATGTATGAGAGTGTGTATGTGGGTGTCTTCCTTTTTCTTGTTTACACTCGTCAACCCTCCATATTCTTCACTTTGGAATGTATTAATTGATTATATTACATGCCCATCTTTGTGAAGTCCTTCAATTGTGCAGTAGGGGATTGGAAACCCACTAGTTAAAAACCCCTTTCAGCAGCAACTCAGATTAATGCCTGAGGCCTTTTCCACACAACTGTAAAGAATCCACATTGAACTGGATTATATGGCAGTGTGGACTCAGATAACCCAATTCAAAGCAGATATTGTGGATTAGCTGCCTTGATATTCTGGGTTATATGGCTGTGTGGAAGGGCCCTGAGTTGTGTCTGAAATGACAACATTTGTCTTTTAATGTATGCGCAATGCCAAACTTTAAGTAAGTTAATGTATTTTTAGAGATATAGAAGAACCAACAGAAATGAGTGATGAGAACACAGCTAACTTCAGAGAAGAATTGGGCCAGCAGGTAAACCCCTTATTGCATCTAGAACATCGCAAGAATCAACATTTAAGAATAATCCCATTGTAAATCGTGCTATCAGGAAAAGGGCATGAAGACAGCTTGGTTGATGGTAGACGACAGCTCAATTATTCTTAAAAAAATTGACCAAGAGGCTGCATAGGAACTGAGTGAGCATGTTGTATGTGGGTAATCAATGCATATGCATTTGTTTGGGAAAGAATCTTGAATGCTCTCACAAGCAACTGCTTGTGAAATAATGTTTTGGGCCTGGTCCTGCTTGTAAGCTGCCCTGAGTCTCTTCCGGAAGTTGGTGGCGGGGTATAAAAATGAAGTTGTTGTTGTTGTTGTTGTTGTTAAATGTTATTCATAAGGGATTTTTTTTTCATCTGAGATTGCAGGGTATGTATTAGCATGAGAACAGATATTTTAAAGCAACAGAATAATTATTCTGAAGTTTGAAAAGCATCTGAGACATTCTGTGACTCTGCAGGAGGAAGAGACAGAGACAACCAGCCGTTGGACTAAATATCTGGATAAAAGGTGTGAGGAGCAAGAGGAGGAAGTGCTGCAAACAGAGGAAGAGGCCTGTATGGTGAGAAATACAAGGTGACACACCCTGCGCCACTTGCTATAATTATTACATAGCAACAAATAATGCCAGTAAAGGTGGTCCCAGTGATGATCAGCACACTAGGTGCAGTGCCTAAAGACCTTGGCCTGCACTTAAACACAATTGATGCTGACAAAATTACCATCTGTCAGCTGTAAAAGGCTACCCTACTCAGATCTGAACGCATTATTCGCCAATATATCGCACAGTCCTAGACACTTGGGAAGTGTCCGACGTATGATCCAATACACCAGCCAGCATAGTGATCTTGTTTGCTGTGTACTAATCTTGTTGTGTTTATTATAATAACAACAACGACAATAAATCTTTATACCCCGCTTTTCTCCCTCACAGAGCCCAGAGCAGCTTACAAAAACTTAAAAACATACAAACAACCGACCAAATACATCAATATTAAATATGAATATCATAAAATAAACAATTTAAAAACCTAAGTAAAATATACAGTCACATTTGTGAGTTGCATCAGGTTATATTGCACTCTGTTCCCTTTGTGCCCTTTTTAGTGATTATTTGTGAAATGGTAGTATCCTGAAAGAATAGGGGGATCATCTCAGTGGTTCTCAACCTGTGAGTCCCCAAGTGTTTTGGCCTACAACTCCCAGAAATCTCAGCCAGTTTACCAGCTGTTAGGATTTCTGGGAGTTGAAGGCCAAAATATTTGGGGACTCACAAGTTGAGAACCACTGAGCCAAGTTATTGTTTTGTGTCCATGGCAGTCTGGTTGAATTTCATTATCTGTGATGTTTGCTGTACCTCCTAGGAAACGTAAGAAAACTGACTTGTACACAACTGCTGGCCAGAGACATGAGAAAAAGAATATGTCAGGATTTGCAGACAATGTTGAATGGTTTCAGGAGGTATGGTGTGCTTCTAAGTTCTGGTAGATATCAGGTATTTCATATTTCAATATCACGGGCCTTTTAAATGTGAGAAGAATTTCATCCATACGCTATTACTAGAGCTTAAAATAACTAGGTGCATCTAATGAACTGCTTATAAGTAACAAAGAAACAGCTAAGTTCTATCACACTTATAACGTACAAAGGGGTATAACTGACTTTTAACAACTGCTTTTATAATTGCTAGGAATGTGTTACTACTTATCCTTACTGAAGTGTACCACAAGCCAGTATCTTGCACCTTTCTGATTTGTTGAATAAGGGTAACATGACTATGGTAGTTACTTTTGAAAAACAAATAATATTACTGTTCAGTATTGAGACTGATATCAACTGTATTTCTTTAGACTTGAAATTATAACTTTTTTGACTATTGCAAAAAAAAGTATGTTATCCCCAAATGCTCTCTAGGGTAGGCATGGACAAACTTCGGCCTTCCGGGTTGAAATTCAAAATATTTGGAGGGCCAAAGTTGGCTCATTCCTGCCCTAGGGGATATTGTTGTCATGTTTTGGGACCTTCTGTGGGTCATTTTAGATCCAAAAGAGGCCTTTTCACTTCTGTCTTCCAGAAAGGCATCTATTAGGACAGGAGCCCCCAATAGCACAATGGGTGCCAGCAGGACTGTGGACCAAAAGGTCGGTGGTTCAGATCCGGGGAGCGGGATGAGCTCCCGTCTCTCAGGTCCAGCTTCTCATGCGGGGACATGATAGAAGCCTCCCACAGGATGGTAACACATCCAGGCATCCCCTAGGCAACGTCCTTGCAGATGGCCAATTCTCTCACACCAGAAGCTACTTGCAGCCTCCCAAGTTGCTCCTGACATGAAAAAAAAATCTATTAGGACTGAACTGGCCCACATCAGAAATGCTGCTCATATCCACTTGAGAGCATTTTTCTCAAAAATAATATGGAGTTGGGGCTTGGAAGCTATATTTTGTCTATCCCTTGTACCTACACAAGGTACAAAGTTGATCTTATTACAGAGTTCTATCAAACATTACAGAGCTGAATCAGGTCACTTGCCTTTTGCATTTATAAGTCTTTGGTGGTCTGTTTATAACAAATTACTATGTGCAATCCAAGCTACTGTGCAATGCAAGTAAGTGGGCTAGACATCTAGGGAGTAAGAACACAATGTGCTGATATATTGGCAGTTTAATGCTGCTGATTGTTCCGCTTTCTGTATTTTATTATAGAGCAGCCATGACTCAGTCACATCGAGTACAAAATGCTGTGAAAATGCCACGTTGAAAAATGTGTTGACTCCTGATTTTGGAGGGCATGAGATACACGGCAAGAACAAAGATCCAGGCTCAGGAGCTTCTGGACCTTCCAAATGGGGCAAGTTCCTGTTATCAGGTAAGAGCTATAGTAGTGATGCGACATCTGCCACCCTACAAAAGAGGCAGATTTCAGTTGAAACATCTACTCTAGATGGAGAAAATGAAAAGGCGGCTCCCTTCATCGGCATCCGTTCCTGTGACTGGAATTGTCCATCGCAGCAGAATGTGGCCACTCCGTCTGTGGGAGTAGAGGTCAGCCCCACTCAGCCTTTTACTCGAAGCAGCATTGTTCCCGTGGAAAGAAACCAACAGCCCCCACCTTGGGCTAAGGCCCAGTTTCAAGAATGGAAGCTCAATAGACTGCCTGAAGAAACTACTTCCACTCATTCTAGAAGCATTGATGCTCTCTTTAGTTCAAAAATGCCATTTGAAAACATTTTTTCCACAGGAGATGATTTTGATGATTATATTTAAAGTTCTTTTTTCCTTTTACATTTGGATGTGTTATTTTCTGCTTTGATTTGGATTGGAGGACTTTTAAACACTGAATTCACATAGATGACAACAAACTTTGTGCTGTATATAATAAAAGGCTCTGAACTTTTGGAACTTCAGCTTTTGTCTTCACCATGTTGGTGCCATTTGGCATTAATAGAGGCATTAATAGAGGGACTTGTTTTCTATGATATACCCAAGGTGTATTCATTATATTGCATAAGAAGGGTTTATAGAAATTTTGAAATCACTTCTAGATATACTATGTTACTAAACCCCTTGATTTTCAGTCATGCTGCAAATAATATATTATCTTTTTTTTCACACATATTTACTGTAAATTATTTCATTCAGGCTGTATTTCCAAAGATGGCATCAGCAAAACTACCTTATAGATTCCTTGCCTTTAAAATGTATGGCATTCATGGCCCACTATAGGTTGACAGATAACTCAAAGGCATAGTTGCATACACAACAGTGTTAAGAAGTGCAATGGTGGTTCATGAGATGTATTGTCGAAGGCTTTCATGGCTGGAATCACTCAGTTCTTGTGGGTTTTTTCGGGCTATATGGCCATGTTCTAGAGGCATTTCTCCTGATGTTTCGCCTGCATCTATGGCAAGCATCCTCACCTCTGAGGATGCTTGCCATAGATGCAGGCGAAACGTCAGGAGAAATGCCTCTAGAACATGGCCATATAGCCCGAAAAAACTCACAAGAACATAGTGGTTCATGAGATGTTGGAAACAGTCCTTGGGACGTTGTCGAAGGCTTTCATGAGCACAATCACTGGGTTGTTCTGAATTTTCTGGCCTGTATGGCCATGTTTCAGAAGCATTCTCTCCTGACGTTTCACCCACATCTATGGCAGGCATCCTCAGAGGTTGAGAGGTCTCCAGTCCTTGGGATGCTAGAGTAACTGAGTGAATATAGTGAATGCATGTTTCCTAATGTTTTGTTTTTGTTTTTTGCCATTTCTGTAACTGCTATTTAAGCCCTGCCTGGGGCACAGTGCTAGTAAACTGACTACATGTTTAAAATACCCAAAATAAGAAGATACAGAAATGTAAGCTGGAAAAGTCAGTATTTATTCTTAATTTTATGAACTGAGAATATTGAGATACAGTCAGATCATTAAGGACAGGGAAGCAGATATAAAAAGAGGCTATTGGGAAGACGCAGCTTCAACAATATGCTTCAGGCGTGATGAGTTGCCCAGGTGCTACTTGGAAGCCCGTGGCTGCTTAGCATATTGGATGGTGTCCAGGGCGGCCCCGATGTCGTACTGCTTGGAATGGAGCAGGTGGGTCAGCCAGCCTCCTTCATCCGAGAACCCCATAGACAACATCTGGGACAGGGATTCAATCAGGCGAGGATCTGCTTCTGCAAATGAGAATTTGAACTTGTTATGCGGCTGTCTAGAAAGGAAGCTCAGCTTTGCTGTGAGACATACTTTCTGCACTGCATGAAGAACATCCTAGGATGCCTTGTTCGTCCCATTCGGGAGTATGTTGACTGGCCATGAAGGTCTCTCTAGCAGGGAAGCAACCGTATCTCCTCTGAGTTAGGCAGGATGTAAGCCGATCCTCCACTAGGAAGGACCTTCAAAGCCTACTGAGTATATTTCTAATATCTCAGTGAGTGCAGCAGCTATACAGGAGGAGAACACCTTAAGTGGAGTTGCCAACTCAGGGTTTAGTGTGCTCTACACAAAATTCAACCATTGTGATCTTTGTAACTGTGGGGAACTTTGGCCCCATTATGCTAGACATGGTTTTGGTAAACCAAAACAGATGCAAGGCTAGAGTTCCCCCCATTTGTCTCTTGTATGCTTTGCAATGAAAGGTAGAAAAGTCTGTCAAACATTGAGAATCACATGAGGTGACATTCTTCTGGTTATAGGTCGTCTTCTAATTGATGTCAGCTTAATTTGCCATATGAATATGATTCATTTCAGCAATGAACTTACATACAAGTTCTGACCTGTTAAATAGTGTACACATAGTACTGGGTGGCTATTTGTGCTACATTTGGCTGCCTCTTGTGCTACATTTCTGCTTACATCCTTAGACTGTCATCAGGTCTTTTCTTCAGTCAGACTACTCTCTTCAGTTAAGCACTCGGGGCTTTTTTACTTGTGACACCCTGCTTCAGTATGCATTCCACGGGAAGTTTGTAAATGTCACACCAAGTCATTAATTCCTTCCCTAAGCATTTCAACATCTTGTATATCTGGTTTTAATTGTTTTATAGTTCAATTGGTTTAAGAAAAACCCCTTGTTCTTTTTTGACACATTTGATAACTGCTATGAATCAGTGCTATTTAAAGTAATGGTCTCTGCACCAATGCCAGTTCCTAAACAAATACAGTGCCTGCCCATTAGAAGAATAAGTGTTCATCCCCCATAAGAGACACCTTGAGAAGCACTGCTGTGCATCAGTCTGGGCACTTATGGTAAAGGGGAGTGAATAAATTTATTAAATAACAGTTTAAGTTACTAGGATTTGCTATGGGAGCGTCATAGATAGAACATCATAATTCATTCTATAGTGTGTATAAGAAGCATCCCCATGAAGTTTATGCCAGAACTTCAAGTATCTTTCCAAGCTTTTATTACCTGGTGGAAGATGTGGGTAGAGTGCAGCTTCTCGGAGTCCGGTTGGTCCAGCATTAGCTCCACTTGGCTCCGAAGAACTTGGCCCATCCACCTCAGTCATTTGTAAGGACTGTGGTTCACCAGTTGAAGGATCCACTTCCTTTGGAGACAAGTGAGTCCAGTCCTCATCCCCTGCTGAACTATTACAGGATTCCCCTGGCTCCTGGAAGAACACAAATGCAAGGCACCTGTCAAACCTAATTCGCTAGGACCATACACAATTACAGGCAGTATTGGTAAGTCATAAAAAAAGCCTGCAGTGGATACACTACAAGGAAACATGGCAAGCCGTAGCAAAATACACATATCTGAAACAGCATTGATCCCTGTTGACTTCCCACAATAGTGTTTTGACCACTTCTGTGTGCATTAGAGATCTACTTTCATCATCTAAACATTTAAAACAAGTTCCTTCTACAAACATGTTACTGAACTGCATTTTTAATCAAATGACATACTGTATTTGGAAAACTTTTCCTGAATCACTTGTTCAGTTGTGAGCTGTGACTATTTCAAGGATATCCAGCATGTTTTCCATTTCTCCTTTAATGTTTCTAGCTTTACCAAGGTTCCTTCTACACAGCTTAATAGTATCCCACATTATCTGCTTTGAACTGGAATATATGGCAGTGTGGACTCAGATATGCCACTTCAAAGTAGATATTGTGGGATTTTCTGCCTTGATATTCTAGCTTATATGGCTGTGTGGAAGGGCCCTTAGACTTGAAAGAGTTTGCTTAGGGAAGATCTAACTAAAGCTTTGCTACCAATACATTATTTGCATGCAGCCTTGAATTTGGTTAGATGATGACTAATAAACTTTGAGATATTGCAGAATAAGAATGTATCTCTTCTGCATATCAAGAAAGCTTGCTTTAAAAGATATCAGTACTAAACATCCACCAATAGTAGGTAATCTTAATTAGTACTGCAAGCAAAACCTATACATCTTGACACTGTGATTAAGGGCACACTCAAAACCAGTAGCTTTGTTTACCTGTGACAAAAGGCTCTCGTCTTCCATATGTGAAGGAGGAGAACGCACCATCATCTCCTCCATCTGGTCTGCAATGTCATCAGCTGCTTCTGAAGCTGGTTTGCTTTGGCTGCTTTCTTCTGGCTTATCCTGCTCCTTGGAAGTGCTGGGTCTAGAGCTGCTGTCAGGGTTGGGGACTGTAGGTGTCACTTTACTTCTCTGGCCCTCATGTTCCACATCAATATCAACATCAATGCCTAAAAAGACAGTATAAGAGAAGGAGGTTGGTGGCCATCTTGCCAGAAGGTTTTTTTTATCTCTAATGATTTTAACGTCAATGGGATGTATTCTTCCATTCTACAATGGCAATGATTTGCTGCAATTAAAGAAACTATCCCACAACCTTGTCAAGAACCTGAAGGACAGAAAGTGTGTGCTCCTGCCAAGGAGAATATGAAAAGGAGCACCTCACTGACAAGATAGCTGGACAACATGTTGACTGCTCTGCAGTGTTTGGCATGAACCCTACTCTTAAATGGACTGTGACCTACAGTGCCAACTTTTTTTTTGCCATCGTCCGCATTACTCTGTAAAAACTTTTAGCAGTGATGCAATCCCTGTGCATACTACAATCACAATGTATTTGACTCACAACTTATTTGACAGGTTCTCACAAGGAATGTGCCACAGTGATGCACCACATCTACTGATTTTGTTATTGGGAGCATAGATAGTTGCAACACTACTTCTAACATGCCTGTTCATAGTATTCAAATGCTTCAAATGGAATTACTGGGAGGGAAGCATCCACTGAAAGATAAGCAACCACTGCTTCAACCAGGTGCCACAGTGGGAAGAGACAGAGTAGCAAACATAGGGTGAGACTATATTGAACAGTGTAACCTAAAAGTTCCACATACAGAGCCATGCTACGTCTGTTTTCTCAAAACACGCCTCCAGACTCACTGTTTAGCTGTTACAGATGCCCTCCACAGCCATTCAGTGACCACAAAGTAGAGGTAGGGGAATTGCAACCAAATGACAACATCCACCAAGATGGATTCATGGCTCCTCCAAAACATTTTAAGATAATGCAATCATTCTCTGCCTGCTATGGAGATGTAGCCAAACATTCCTCAGTCTTTACCACCAGCTAGTGGATGGCTTGAGGGGAGATTGGTGCTATCCTGGGGCATTTTGGTTATTGTGGGGAAAGAATTGAATACCAAGCTCTGCAATCATCTAAAGCAGTGGTTCTTAATATGTGGGTTCCCAGGTGTTTTGGCCTACAACTTCCAGAAATCCCAGCCAGTTTACCAGCTGTTAGGATTTCTGGGAGATGAAGGCTAAAACATACGGGGATCCACAGGTTGAGAACCCCTGATTAAAGAAATATGCACACTTTGGACTTGCACATACTTATACCATTAACACTAGGGTGTCAGCCAAAGTTATATGCTAATGTGAAATCAGTACACCACAATCCCTCCATCTGTGGTGGTGGTGAACAACAAATACACAAACTGTTAGTTACATTTTTAAAAATTCAATTATTCTCTTAGATGCCTTCAAGAAGCTAAGTGCAACAGCATACGGGGAAAAAGTTAAACGACAGCAGTTGCTTACCCAGTGGACTCAGGAATGCAGCAACAGTTTCTCCAACATTCTTCAGAAAGGTGACATTCGGATTCTGAGACTGACTGCTGGAGGCTGCTTTTGTGGGGAGGAAAACTGAGTCACTAACAAAGAACGCAAGACAAAATATGTTCAACTGAGTTCAAGGCTCTTAGATATAATTGGGTGCAGCAACCTTGAGATTTTAACACATTTTTTAAAAAGTAAATTCCTTGCAATCAAGCCAGTTCACAAGCAAAATAAATTGGTTTGCTCACTTGGCAGTCTCATCCTGAGCTTGGCTGAGACTGCCAAATGATCAAACCAATTTATTTCGCACTTGAATCAGTCTCAGTGGCCATAATCCAAAGTTCTTATCCAGAATTTGAAAAATACTAGTCTGCCCACAAAAGAATGGATTTGAAGTTTTTGGAACATCTGAAGCAAGCAACTTATCTACTTGGATTAGCAAGAAGTAATTGGACAATTTCTTTAAAGACTGATAATTGTTTTAATCCTTCCTAATAACGAAGAAATAAAGGAAAAATAATATTTGCGAGATTTGACGATAAAAGTCCAACGAAGAAAACTTCGAAGTCAGATGACAACATTTCAGTTAGAGAAGTTTGGCATTATTTAACTATATTGTCTTGGGATGAGTCTACTTCGTGCATTGTAGTGTGTTACGTTGCTTCTATACCAGTAAGGGCTATATAATAGAAGACCAAGTCCCTACCTTGCTCAGGAGGAGGGTTCTCAGGAGGAGCGCTTGCTTGTGCCTGCTCCGGGTTTTGCTGCTGGCGAGGGCAGCCTTGTCCCCAACCGTGCATCCAGGCAAAGGGAGAAGCACCGTGCTTCAGCTTACGATGCCAGCGACCTCGAGGAAGCCACTGATGGGTGAAAAAATGCACATTGATAAGTGAGTGATGTTTTGAAGGGGCTGCCATTTGTCATAAACAAGATGGTGACAATGTATTCATAAATGACAGCTGTATACTGACCTCAAATGGATAGAGCAGTGGGCTTGGAAACATGATCATGTTGTGTTCCTTGTGGGTACCCTTCCCCTCACAGGTGCTGCACAGGTCATAGTCTGGGCAAATAGTGCACTTGAACCTGGCCCCCACCACTGGCCCATCACAGCCATCACAAATCACATTGGGATGCACCACGTTGGAAGGGCGCTCCTGGCTGCAGGACTGGCGGTGAAGGTGCTCACGCTTCAGTTCCTTTTTCTCTGAAAGATGCAAATGGAAGGAGCTGTTCAGGTAACACTATAATAAGTGGCATACATACCTAACATTCACATTTCTTCAAGTTACAAGACTACAGAACAGTAAGGGGACAGCATACAATGGAGGATTTGGTATTTTATTCTCAGTTTGCTCTGTCTCTGTTCTAATTCAGAGGTAAATCTTTCTCATAAGGTTTCAAATAGACATGCACTATAGACAAAGAGTGTGGATTTGGTTACTAGAAATGTTTTTCCTGCCCTAAATTTATGGGAATCAGAGTTGTCATGACTTTACTATATTTCTTTTCCCCACATCAACCCCTAAGTCTTTTAGAACAACTAACATAGAGCTCCTTGGTGGCATAGCAAGTTAAACCACTGAGCTGCTGAACTTGCTGACTGAAAGGTTGGCAGTTCGAATCCGGGGAGTGGGGTAGGCTCCCAATTAGCCCCAGCTTCTGCCAACATAGCAGTTTGAAAACATGCAAATGTGAGTGGATCGATAGGTACTGCTTCTGTGGCAAGGTAACAGCGCTCCATGCAGTCATGCCGGCCACATGACCTTGGAGGCATCTTCGGACAATGCCGGCTCTTTGGCTTAGAAATGGAGATGAGCACCAACCCCCAGACTTAATGTCAGAGGAAACCTTTACCGAACATAAGGAATGAAACAGTTCCTCCTACAGGATTAACATGACAAAAAAGTGATGGAGGAGAGAAATGTAAACCAAAATATCAGTTGTAAGTTGTGAGGCCTCTTCTATAGGAAAGCAATATTGAATTGAAAAATTAACTGGGACAAAAAAAAATCAATAAAATGGATGTGAAAGAATGCTATGCATGTTTATTTAAACGTAGGCCCTGCGGAGACTTAAAACAGAGCTCATGACTCCTGTCCACCTCTGCTCCCATTTTTTATTGTCAGCTGCCTGGCTATTATTATTTCCAGCTGTAATTGGAAACCTGCCATAAGATCATGGAAATTTTGGATCCTGTGACTATTTTTCTACCCTGACACCCAAAGCTCCCTAATTTCAGACTTACTTCCTGTTTTTGTATTTTTCATTTTTACACTCAGGTTCTTCCTTTTCAGCCAACAATAACTACAGAGACATAGTCTTAAATGGATTACAAAATAGCTAAGATAAGACAGGAGAATGCCAAGTCACCTTGAAAGAATATATGTTACCTTTAACATAAATGCGGAAAACACCATCTTTCACACATGGCAGTGCCAGCTTCAGTTCTTCATCACTAGAAAAAGCAATGGTATCTCCATCTTCATCTGAAAGGAAGAAAAATTAAATAAATTACCTCATTCTGACAGTGTATAAATTCAGAAGTAATTAATAGGGCAGTAGAAAATAATATTATCCCGAATCTTATAGCATAGTACATGGGATTTGTTGCATAAAAAGACAATGCCAACAAGTTTTCTCCTTCAAAATGTCCAATATTTAATTACATCAGGTCTATTTGATATTGTGCACTTGCAATCTTCAAGTGTAGCGAAATCTATTTTTTAAGAAGCAGATGTTCAGTGTTAATTAATCTCCTCAATTAATATTTCAAGGTAAATAAGCTTCAGATTGCAGGCTGTAACACTAGCTAGACTAATGAAAGGAATATGCAGATGAGTTGGTTTTTTTCCATCAAGAGAGCAAAAACAAAACCAAGTATCTGGCAAAGACATGCTGAAACTTTAAGCGGTTAACCATTCAAACTGTTACAGAAAAACTGCAAGTGAGAATCTCTGTAACCTTTTCTTGACCGTGAGAAAAACTTGTGTCTTTTTTTTTTTTAAATAGTTAAGCAATACTGATAAAGAGCTCAGAAACTGGCAGGCCTGTGTACAGAAAACCTGCAAATCACCAATCATTTGAGGCAAGACTGAAAATAACATATACAGCTGATATAAAAGCAAATAGTTTGTACTTTTGTTTTTAGTTGAGCAGGAAGCAAATAGTTCCTGGCTCCCTCCCAGAATTAACAGACAGAAAAGGCACCAGACCTCCCCTGATCTCTGAAGCTAAGCCTTGGATGGGAGCATGCCAACAAATATCAAGTGCTGTGGACTGTATTTCAGAGAAAGGAACTGGCAAAGTCACCTTGCCTAAGAAAACCCTATGAAATGTATGATGTCACCATACACAGAGAGGCAACTTGGAAGCATACATACCGTACATATATCAATCTCTCAAAATACGCAATGCATATGCAGTCCTCCCCTTTCACTCTACTGAAAAGTGATGACAGACCTGTAACCCTTTAAACTGGATCTACACAACTTTCAAGAATCTGTTGCTCCAGAAAGTGTTTGTACAATATTTACAAGTGGGATGGCAAAATCAAAACCATGAAAACTGTTGTAAATTAAGAGTAACATGATGGGATTAATAAACACTTAGTTATCCAGAGATGTGTTTCCCCTTGCTCCCATAGCCATTACAGTAGCGATTCTCAACCTGGGAGTTGGGACCCCGGAAGGGGGGTCTCGAGGGTGTGTCAAAGGGGTCAGCAAAGACCATCTGTGTGGGAAATTTGGCCCAATTCTAACCTTGGGGGGGGGGAGGGTTCAGAATGCTCTTTGATTGCAGGTGAACTATAAATCCAGCAACTACAACTCAAAATGTCAAGGACTATTTTCTCCAAACTCCACCAGTATTCACATTTGGGTATATTGAGTATTTGTGCCAATTTTGGATGTAGATGGAACTACAATTCCAAAACTCAAGGTCGATGCCCACCAAACCCTTCCAGTATTTTCTGTTGGTCAGTATTTTCTGTTGGTCATAAGAGTTCTGTGTGCCAAGTTTGGTTCAATTCCATCACTGGTGGAGTTCAGAATGCTCTTTGATTGTAGGTGAACTATGAATCCCAGCAGCTACAACTCCCAAATGACAAAATCAATCCCCCCACCAACCCCATTAGTATTCTAATTTGGGTGTATGGGGTATTAGTGCCAAATTTGGTGCAGTGAATGAAAATACATCTGGCATATCAGATGTTTACATTACGATTCATAACAGTAGCAAATTTAGTTATGAAGTAGCAACTAAAATAATTTTACGGTTGGGGGTCACCACGACATGAAGAACTGGATTAAGGGGTCACGGCATTAGGAAGGTTGAGAACCACTGCTTTATGGGGACAGCTTACCACTTCCCTCCCTATTATATAGGTCATCCTCCACTCACGGGAAAGGTGGCGATACTTCCCAATCTGAAATAAACGTGCCAGCTTCATCCAGTGTACTATTAATGCCAAGGAGAGCAGTCCCCTTCTCCCGTGCCAGCACAGACCCTGCTGCTAATCATCATCCTTCCTACCTTACTTTCCCTTTGACCCAGTTGCTCTAGTGAACAAATTCAAGAGGGCTTAGTATGGCTTTCTTATCCTTCATTTTACTGCCAGCAGCACCTGTGACAATATCCCACACCCAGCACACAGGGATATTAGTAATATATAGGCGGGAGTCAAGGCCAGGGAAATGCCCTGCATTATTATCTTATTATCAAGGCAATAATAAGGTGACAAGGCCTCCAGCAACTAGGTCCACCCCACACATTTCTGTTATTCGCTGCAGGATCGCATTTACAAGGAGAGGCACGATGTGGGTTATGCACACATTGTTAGGAAGCGGAACAGGCCATGGCCCGTAATTGTTTTTAATGCCACTTCATAACCCTGTAAGTTGTAACCTGTGCAAGTATTACCTCTGAACATGAGCAGAAGACCTTTCTAAACCAACTGCTAGAGCCAGTCTCCACTGGCAAGCTTTTAGGTGGCAGACTGCCATTTCCAAGCAGATCTGGGCCTTTAGTTCAAGAGACTGACCACTGTTTTAAATTAGTATTAAACTAGGCTGTGACACCTGTTCCACATTAGTACAGAATATCCAGCTGGGGTTGCCAACTTCTTTGTGTGCAAAGGCACTGGATTTTTAACTGCTTCTCGACACAAACACTCAGTAAGAGAATGCTTCCCACCATATAACCTTGTCACTAAAGCCTAATACCAGATGAGTTGCCACTGCTTGCTGCGTGCCTGTAGCACATTGACTTATGGTGATCCCGTGAGTATCTCTGGGATTTCTTCTTGTTGTGGTGAGCCTCCAAGTCGCAGGTGGCGGCCCTAAAGCAAATCTATCATGGGGTTTTCTTGGCACGGTTTGTTCAGAGAGAGACTATTCTCCAGAGTCCTAGTCCAATACTCAGAGTACTACACTACACTGGCTTTCTTACATGAAGAGTAATCTAGTTTGGCCAATTCCTCTGGAATATAATCTACAGCATGTATTGGTTGGCAGCCCCCCATCCAAGAACTAACCAGTCCTGAACCTGCTTAGCTTCCAAGGTCAGACAAAATCTAGGGTACTTAGGGGCCAAGTAGGGTCCTTTCAGACAGGCCCTGTATCCCAGGATCCGATCCCAGGTTTTCTGCTTTAAACTGGATTATAGGAGTCCACACTGCCAGATAATCTGGGATAAACAGAAAACCTGAAATCAGATCCTGGAATATAGGGTCAGTCTGGAAGGGCCCTTAGCCACGAGTTACACAGTGCTTCTGGACATTCAACCCACCCCCTCCCAAAACCATATCTGGCAGGAAAAGCAATAATTTCTAGCTGCCGCCGCCTTCTTCCTGGACCTTGATCTGCCACTTCACAAAGCAAAAGCCCAGCTGGTGAGGTGGAGCAATGTTTACCTTGGAGAAAAGAAGGCTGAGAGGGAACATGGAGTGGCTTAGACCTTGGAAAGAATGTCACAGCAAGGTGGGGGGGGGGGATTAGTACACAGAGCAATGGATTCAAATTGCAGGGAAAAGATCCCACTTAAAAATTAGGAATAGCTTCCTAATGGTATGAGCTGTTTAACAATGGAGTGCGCTGCCAGGGAAGGCATCCCTTTCCCTGGAGATTTTATATCCTTTTATACATCCCAGATTATATGGCAGTGTAGACTCCAAGCAGACAACCTGGGATCGGATCCTGGGATATAAGGACAGTGCAGAAGGGGCCTAAGTGGCCATCTGTTGGGAGTGCTTTGGTTGGGTGTTACTGAATGGACTGGGTGGCCATTGGGATCCCTTCCATCTCTATGGCTCGATTCTAGGGTTGGCAGTCCCTTGCTATATTTATTTAGTGGGACTGGTTGTGAATCCCATAACAATGGGATGCCAGATCATCTCCTTCCTTGGGAGCCTTCTAATCAGAGGCATGATGGCCATCTGTCAGGAGTGCTTTGATTGTGGTGGGATGGGGTTGCCAACTTCTTTGTGTGGGATTAGGGGTCCCTTCTATGGCTCAATTCTAGGGTTGGCAGTCCCTTGCTGTATTTAGTGGGGCCAGTTGAGCATCCCTTGACAACAGGATGCCAGGGAGAGCACCTTCTAATCAGAGGCTAGATGGCCATCTGTCGGGAATGTTTCCATTGTGTCAGGATGGGGCCGGATGAGCATCCCTTGACAATGAGATCCCAGGGAGAGCATCTCCTTCCCTGGGGGCCTTCTAATCTGAGGCTGGATGGCCATCTGTCAGGAATGTTTTGATTGTGCCGGGATGGGGCCGGTCGAACATCCCTTGACAATGGGATGCCAGGGAGAGCACTTCCTTCCCTGGGGGCCTTCTATTCAGAGGCTGCATGGCCATCTGTCGGAAGTGCTTCAATTGTGGCGGGATGGGGTCAGATTAGAGGTCCCTTCTATGGCTCGATTCTAGGGTTGGCAGCCCCTTGTTGTATTTAGTAAGGCTAGTTGAGCATCCCTTGACAACAGGATGCCAGGGAGAGCACCTCCTTCCCTGGGGGCCTTCTATTCAGAGGCTGGATGGCCATCTGTCGGGAGTGTTTTGATGGTGCCAGGATGGGGCCGGTTGAGCATCCCTTGACAACAGGATGCCAGGGAGAGCACCTCCTTCCCTTCTATTCAGAGGGGGCCTTCTATTCAGAGGCTGGATGGCCATCTGTCGGGAGTGTTTTGATGGTGCCAGGATGGGGCCGGTTGAGCATCCCTTGACAACAGGATGCCAGGGAGAGCACCTCCTTCCCTGGGGGCCTTCTATTCAGAGGCTGGATGGCCATCTGTCGGGAGTGTTTTGATGGTGCCAGGATGGGGCCGGTTGAGCATCCCTTGACAATGGGATGCCAGGGAGAGCACCTCCTTCCCTGGGGGCCTTCTAATCTGAGGCCGGGTGGCCATCTGTCGGGAATGTTTCGATTGTGGCGGGTCGGGGCTGGATGTCCCCTGGGGGCTCCCACATTCCTTGACTCACCCTTGTAGTACATCTGGAAGGCGCCGGCGGGTCCGGGGCTGGCATTTCGGAGCAGGCCTTGGAAGAGCTCGGCCACCTTGTCGCGGATGGGCTGGAAGCGGGGCGGCCTGTCGAGGGCGAAGCGGCGGATCTCGCGGGTCACCTCTTCCTTGCCTAACAGGTAGGCCTTCACCGTCAGCGGGGCCATGGCGCAGCAGGAATTCCTCCGGACCGGCTTTCTCTCTGCCCTGGGCTCCAGCGGGGACTGCCTCTGCGCCTTGCCGCCCGCCCCGCGGCTCCTCTTATAGGCGGGCAGCGGAGGGGCGGGCGGAGGCTGGGAAAGCCCCTGCCTGGGGAGGACGGGCCAAGGAACAGGCAGGGAAGGAGGGAGAGAGAGAGGGAGGGAGGGAGGGTGACGCAAGGCCAAGTGGAGAGACATCACGCCACTGAAGAGCCTGGCAGTTTCCAGAAAGAGAGTTTGGTTTGTTTTTGTTTGCAAAAGGGAGGGAGGAGGCAGAGCCCCTTCTACACCAGGCATGGGCCAGCTTGGGCCTTCCTCCAGGTGTTTTGGACTTCAACTCCCACAATTCCTAACAGCCTACCGGCTGTTAGGAATTGTGGGAGTTGAAGTCCAAAACACCTGGAGGAAGGCCCAAGTTGGCCCATGCCGAAAATGAAGAATGACAATGTATCAACAACAAGGAAGGAGGTGGAAACATAGAAACGCGTGGCCTGGGCTTGGGAAAGGGGGTTGAAAGCCCCCTTGTCAGCGTTACTCAGCACCTTCTAGTTCTCCAAGCCCTGCGGGGGAAACAAGGGCGAACTTTGCCCTGCCGCCTCCCTGGAGCCTCCCGAGGCAGGCGCCGCCTCTTTTTGTCCAATTGCTGACTCACTGCGCCTTGCTTCCAGTGAAAAGGTAGGTAGGCCTCAAAAGGCACCTGGCTGCCCTGCCTGGCCCCACCTTTCCCTTCAGGTGTCGGGCCCAGAAGGGCAGAAGGGTCCCAGGACTCACCAGCCCCTCCTGAATCACACCCAGGTGGGCAAAACTGGCCCCAAACTGCATCAGGACACATCAACACTGACCATTTAGTGCTGTTTCAAACCAGTATTGATGAAAACAGTTTCACTGTGCAAGTGTTTACATAGGAACCAGATGGAGACCAGGATGTTTTGAGACCAGGATTCGTTTATGTTTTGTATACACCATATTTATTTATTTATTTATTTATGTATTGTATTTGTATACCACCCTTCTCAGCCAATCGGCGACTCAAGGAGGTTTCCAACAAATCAGTACATATAAAAACATAATACAGATAAAAACATTAAACAATATAAATAACCACAAAAGCAATAAAAATCATTAGCGTCTCATTATTATCAAGCATTGTCCAGTTCCATTGTCAAATCTTTCCTATATTAGCTACTCTGCATTTGTAAACTCTTGCTCGAACAGCCATGTTTTAACTTGCCTCTGAAACGTTAAGAGGGAGGAAGCAGATCTAATCTCCATAGGGAGGGTGTTCCATAGCCAAGGGGCCACCACTGAGAAGGCCCTGTCTCTCATCCCCGCCAAATGTACTATAGACGAAGGCGGGACCGAGAGCAATCTTAGAGTCCCCAGACGATCTTAGAGTCCCCAATGATTCGTAAGGGGAGACACGTTCGGACAGGTAAGTTGAGCCAGAACCGTTTAGGGCTTTATAGGCCAAAGCCAGCACTTTGAGTTGGGCCTGGTAGCAAACCGGCAGCTAGTGGAGCTGGCGCAACAAGAGGGTTGCATGCTTCCTGAGCGCCTTTCCTGTTAGCAACCTGGCTGCTGTTTGTTGGGCTAGTTGAAGCTTCCAGACCATCTTCAAAGGCAACCCCACGTAGAGAGCATTGCAGTAGTCTACATGGGATGTATAGACTACTGTATATACACATAAGGTAAAGGTAAAGCTTTCCCTTGACATTAAGTTGAATCATGTCTGCTTCTGGAGGTTACAGCTCATCTCCATTTCTAAGTAGAAGAGCCAGTATTATCCCTAGACGCCTCCAAGGTCTGTGGCCAGCATGACTGCATGGAGTGCCATTAACTTCCCTTATCTATTGATCTACTCACATTTGCATGTTTTCGAACTGCTAGGTTGGCAGAAACTGGGCCCAGCTCCCTGGATTCGAACCACCAACCTTTCAATCAGCAAGTTTAGCAGCTCAGCAGTTTAACCTGCTGCCCCACTGATGTTTCCCAGAAGTAATATTATTTACATGTCTGAGTATGGATACAAACCCTTGTTTCCAGAATCAGTCCAATGATATTTTTTTCCATCTCAGGGGCAACTTGAGAAACTTCAAGTTGCTTATGGTGTGAGAGAATTGGCCATCTGCAAGAACGTTGCCCAGGGAATACCCGGATGTGTTACCATCCTGTGGAAGGGCTCTTATGTCACCACATTGGAAGCTGGATCTGACAGGCAGGAGCTCACTCTGCTCCCCAGCCCAAATGTGGGAGGCTTCTTTCATGTCCCTGCATGGAAAGCTGGAGCTAACAGATGGGAGCTCACTCCACTGCCCAGATTCAAACCGCCAACCTTTTGGTCCGCAGTTCTGCTGGCATAAGGATTCAACCCATTGCCCCACTGGGGACTCCTAGTCAAATTTCAAAACCATTACACACACTGGCTCATAGAAGATCATTAGTTACCTGCTGTCCTGTTACCTGGATAGAGTTCCCTTTCGAACACATGAACTTTGTCCATTCTCTTTCCAGAGGTTTCTGAACTCCAAAACGATAAGTTTGCTGTTTGTTATATTATCTGCTGAAGCCTGCCAAAGGGGAACGAACCCAGTTGAGAAGGAGCCCAGAGTCATACTCCAACCCTCAAATCACTTCATTATGGTGGCTCAGGATGACCGTTGCAGGCAGCCCCCAAGTCACAAACATCTAAATTTCAAACAACTCATAGTTAAGAATGGAGGTGAGACAATAGGAAGTGAGAGGAATCTGCCCGTCAGGAAGGAAATTCACTCCCGAAAGAGTTATCAGGGGGAAAATTGGTATCCACAGAAGCTTTCTCACCAATCCTTGTTTCCACAGCATACCGGAGGTTTTGAAAGCCAATTATCACAGTGACAGAAAGTGTGGTAAACTCAGAACAGGGGCACAGACAGCAAAACAAACACCATTTAGCTGTTCCATAGAAATTCAACTTAAGAACAAACCTACAGAACGTATCCTGTCTGTAACTTGGGGGCTGCCTGTATGAAGTTACAGTCCATGCCCCCTGATAAGGAAGTACGCTTTGTTAGAAGCAACCAGGTTCATTTCTGTGTATATACATATGATATTTATACACATATATTCGATATATGTATTTGTGTGTGTGTATACACACACCCAGTTAACAACTACATAAATAAAGGAATTTAATGGGAGGAAAGATTGTTAGGAAGGTATTAAATTAAAATGATGAATAGGTGATTCTGTTGGATGTCCTCATATCATCAATAGAAGCTCACACAGGCCAACCTATGTACAAAGGTGGAAAAATTCAGATCACTGATCTTCTATATGTACATTGTACAGTATATGTACATATCAGTGATTCTCAACCTGTGGGTCCCCAGATGTTTTTGGCCTTCAACTCCCAGAAATCCCAATAGCTGGTAAATTGGCTGGGATTTCTGGGAGTTTTAGGCCAAAACACCCGGGAACCCACAGGTTGAGAAGCACTATACTATATGATCCCCAATGTATTCATTCTTTCAAAGTTTTGGTAAGAGGTGCTGATAATTTTACATTGCATTCTACTCTGAAATTGAAATAGGCTGAAAATAAATATTCAATTCAAAGATATTAAGTAATTATAAATGATTACACAACCATTCTTTCAGTTCAGTGAGTTCTGCTTCTAAGAAAACATGCGTAGATGTAACAGGAACAAATAGAGCAAGCCATCATCTTTAGCGAGCCATAGAGCAGGAGTTGCAAATGAGTGGATTAATGCACATTTGCTTACTGTTCCAAATGGCAGTATTATATTTTTAGAAATAAGATCGGGCACACCTGGGAATGATTTGTCTTTTGGACCCCCTCTAGCAGCTGACATTTGATGTTGATACTAAGGGGGTTTTTTTAGACCTGTTTGCAAAAATAAAACAACAACATATTGTAGGAAGAGACATTTATATGTTGCCTTAATGGAGATTCCTTTTGTTTTCATGTATTGTAAGTCTTTGTTAGCTGAATCTAATCTGTGTGTTCTTCTGGACATGCTCTTCTAAAACCGAACCAGATGGCAGTGAAAACATTACTGACATTAGCTATGACATTTTGCAGACTGTGCGTTGCTCAGATACAGTTGGCCTGCATCTCAAGATGGTTTGAAAGAGATGTAGCTCACAAAAGATGCTGCCTGAACCCTTGGGGAAACTGAAAGCTGATAATGAGGAGGCCAGGTTTCTATTTCATGCTGATGGCCTTCTTCTTTTCTTTTATTCCTTAGCAATACAGGGACATTACTGGCACTTTGGGTGATGTGCAGTCTATAGTCATTCTATGCAGTGCTGAGCCAGTTTGGAATCCTGGGTTTTGCAGTTTTACGAGGTCTTTAGTCTTCCAACATTGAAATCACAATACCATGCGAGCTCTTAGAATTCCAGTATTTATTTATTTAACACCAAAAGCATTGCATACATAAGTTTAAAACTGATAAAAATAGAAGGAGCACAAGTGACTACATAATTTTTGATCAAAACTGGGCAGTAACGACCGTATTGTCTGTAGCTTTAAACAATTCTTCCTCTGTGCGTGAGGCAGGGCATTGTGGACAAGCATATAAATGCAGAATTGTTTGGTCTGCTCCACAGTCGCACAAGGTGGAAGAATCTTTTAGGTAGTTCCATTTTGCCAGGTTGTCTTTTGATCTGCCCACTCCACTTCTAAGTCCATTCAGGGACTTCCAAGTTCACCATTTTTGATTTGCCCTCCTTTCTTGATTTGCCCTCAGGTGGCATAAGAAGAAAGGGTTTTTTTTTTTCTTTTCACCTGTGTTTGTTTTAATGACATCATTCTCTTTCCAGAGGTTTCTGAAGTGAAAAACAAACAAAACAAAGGGTTGCTGTTTGTCATATTCTCTGCTGGAGGCTGATAATAGGAAACTCACTCAGCTGTGAATGACTCAGCCCAGGACCCGTGATTACTTGCCTTTTCCTCTCACTTCCTCTTTTCTCCTCCGCCTAGTAAGAAAACCTCACCAGTACCTGCAGAGTCATTCCAGCATACTTTAAAGACCATTTTGAAGGTAGAACATTGAGAGGTTTGCAATTATGTAGAAATTATCTGCAATAGCAAGTGCTATACAGCCAATCCCCAAGTTACAAACAAGATAGGTTCTGTAGGTTTGTTCTTAAGTTGAATTTGTATATAAAGTCAGAACAGATACATTTTAAGTATACCTCCTGCCAGTTTTGGATATAATAGGGAACGGTTAATACCCTGGTGGTGTTTGTTTGCTGTTTGTTCTCCTATTCAGAAGATTTCTGTCCTTGTAATTCAAAATCCAATTACCTTGTACCAGTAATTGGATTTTGAACATTTTGGCTTGTTGTGGAAACAAGGAATGGTGACAAAGCTTCCTTTTCCCATAATTACTCTTACAGGAGTGAATTTCTCTCAGGGAGGAAGGGAGCAAGAGAGGAGAAAACAAAGAAAAATCACACATCACCCTTACTTGTGGGAAAATTACAGTAAATCAACTTTACGGAAATACATTTCATCCGCAAGCCTATTATTTACTTAGTAATGAGGTCCACTCAATTTTATGGTGGTTCCATATAGATATATGTGAGGCATTGGCTGGAGACTAGAACAAAGAGAATACAGGAAATCCCCAAGTTACAAACATCCAACTTACAAACAACTCATAGTTAGGAATGGGGCTGAGACAACAGGAAGTGAGAGAAATCTACCCCTAGAAAGGGAAATTCACTCCTGGAAGAGATATCATGGAGAAAAGGTGTCTTACCAATCCTTGTTTCCACAACAAGCCAAATTTTCAAAATCCAATTATTGTAGTCAGAAAGTGAGGTGAAATCTTCTGAACAGGGGCATAGATAGCAAAACTAACACCACTCTCTATGCTATCCATAGGTAGATAGGAAGATAGGAAGATAGGTAGATAGGTAGGTAGATAGATAGATAGATAGATAGATAGATAGGGCTGGAGTTACTTAAAAATGTAACTGTTCCAACTTATATACAAATTCAACTTAAAAGCAAACCCACAGATCCAAACTTGTTCATAACTTGGGGACTGCCTGTAGTTAATGCCTGTACATATGCACAGGTACCTGAGCTAACCATGAAACAAATTCCAAAATCCATATTTTGGTAACGCCTTTATTACGCCTCCTCCCTCAAAAAAGCATACAAATATTTTTTTGTTCCTTTTCAGTTGGCCTAAGAAAGGTATTATCACAAGAGTGATCTTGGGCAATTGATGTGCTTCTTTTGGAGCTTCTGGAAGTTATGAGTATTGTATGGACAGCAGGCTTGCTGCCTTACTTTGGTTATCCTATTTCAATTTTTTTCCACACCTTAACACACAACAATTTATATTTTTACATGGGTATTACATCTTTACTCTAGTGAGCTCATGATGACATGCACTTTTTTTCTTTCCTAGTTTATCTTCGCAATATACCTGTGAAATAAGTTGAGTCATAGAAGAGTGATTAACCTAGGACAATTAATAGATATTTTTCATCTGCAATTTTGTAGTTTCTTAGTTGTGAGGCCCTCTGAATTTTGTGGTGCTTTGATACAGTTATACGTAAATAGTGCACATGATGTAGTGGTTTGAGTGTTGAACTATGAAACTGGGGACCAGGATTCTCTGCTCAACTGTGGAAACCCACAGGGTGACTTTGAGTGAATCACATGCTCTCAACCCAAGAAAACCCTATGATACATTCAGGGTCACTGTAATTCTGAAACAACAATGCACAAGACACATTGGATAGATGCTGTAACAAAGAGACTCTTGAGGCTCAAGGGGAAAATGTACTTTGCTCCCCGACGCCAGTAACTCACCACTACACCATGCTGGCTATCTTGTGTCCAATTTGTTCACCTATAATTCATGTGTGGGTGAGATAGATTGCATACTGAGATGTAGAGATAAGGAGAAAACTTCCCTTTCCAACCACCTCTATACATTTTTGTTTCAGACACTTTCCAGCTCCAGTCCCTCCACTTCAATTGTGGGACTATTTCAGAGGCCCTTTCACACCCCATGACAGAGAATTCCATGGCTGAATGACCAATCACAGGAGACCATGGGATGAGGCCATGAACATTAACATGGTATCACACTGCTGTAATTGTGTAGTGTTATACTATGTTTTTCTTTCGAGACACCAGAGGAAGAAGAGGAATCTTTTTCATCCTGGCTCACTAAATAATAATAATAATTATTATTATTATTATTATTATTATTATTATTATTTACAGTATTTATATGCCACCCTTCTCACCCTGCAGGGGGCTCAGGGCGGATTACAATGTACATATACATGGCAAACATTCAGTGACATAGACATTAGGCCTGTTTGATCAAGAAAAAATTTGTTTCTAAATTCGATTCTTAATTGGGGTGTTTTTTTGTTTCGATATTAAAAATATTTACAAAACTTACCAAAAAAATGTTTTGTTATTTACGAATTTTCGTAAATATTTACAAAACATTTTAGAAAAAAAAATTTTCTTGATCAAACAGGCTAAGTATGAATGTTGCAGTAATGGTCACCAATGGCTTTCTCCCACCCTGGACATTCCATAGTATTAGAGATGATATATAACTCACCATTTGCCTAGTTTCCAACAGACCTCTGAGGATGCCTGCCATAGATGTGGGCAAAATGTCAGGAGAGAATGCTTCTGGAACATGGTCATATACAGCCCTGAAAAGTCACACAAGCCGGATGGCGCGCGGAGGCCGCTTGTGAGCGCGCGCGCGCCATCCAATGGGCTCCGGCTCCTGCGCCCCCCCTCCTCCTCCTCCTCCTCCCAGCTGGGAGGAGGAGGAGGAGGAGGAAGAGGAGGAGGAGGGGGGCGCAGAAGCCGGAGCCCATTGGATGGCGCGCGCGCTTACAAGCGGCCTCCGCGCGCCATCCGGCTCCGGTTCCTGCGCCCCCCCTCCTCCTCCTCCTGGGAGGAGGAGGAGGAGGAGGGGGGGCGCAGGAACCGGAGCCGGATGGCGCGCGGAGGCCGCTTGGATGGCGCGCGCGCTTACAAGCGGCCTCCGCGCGCCATCCGGCTCCGGTTCCTGCGCCCCCCCTCCTCCTCCTCCTGGGAGGAGGAGGAGGAGGAGGGGGGGCGCAGGAACCGGAGCCGGATGGCGCGCGGAGGCCGCTTGTAAGCGCGCGCGCCATCCAATGGGCTCCGGCTTCTGCGCCCCCCTCCTCCTCCTCCTCCTCCTCCTCCTCCCAGCTGCACTTCCTGCAACACAGCTGGGAGGAGGAGGAGGAGGAGGAGGGGGGCGCAGGAGCCGGAGCCCATTGGATGGCGCGCGCGCGCTCACAAGCGGCCTCCGCGCGCCATCCGGCTTCTGCCACGGTGCACTGCTGGGGTGCTTGGGAGCGCCGGATTGGCTCCCAGGCTCCAGCACTGCAGCACCACTCAGCAGCAGCCTCCATGCCATTAACGACACGAGCTGAAGCTCGTAAAATACATGGGGCTGCTGCTTCGATATTTTTAAACCCTTCCGGGTTTAAAAATATGTTTTGATATCGCGTCGGATATTCAAAAAATAACGATTAAAAAACGAAAAACGAATTAACGAAACAAAACCGACAGGCCTAATAGACATACAACATGTAGAGACAGACACAGAGGCAATTTAACATTCCAGGTTTCCGGCTTCATGAGAGTATGCTCAATTCTGACCACAGGGGGAGCTGTCATCTCACCGTCTACTTGTGACACTGAGTTCTTGATAGAGTACTTTCTCATTCTTACGCATGTCGTAAATTAGTTAAATTAGCCTCCCCGCATAAAGCGGTACCTAAATTTCCTACTTGACAGATGCAACTGTCTTTCAGGCTGCAAAGGTCAGCAGCAAGCTAGACTATTAATGGTCGGGAGCTTACACCGACCAGGGCTGGCTTCGACTCATGACCTCTCGGTTAGTAGTGATTTAATGCAGCTGGCTACTAACTAGCTGCACCACAGCCCAGTCCTTCACATTGGCTTCACATTCTGTTTTAACATATTATCCCATTATTATTATTTTTGGTCTAAATATCCTAAAGGCACCGGATCCCGTCTGCTTGAGGAAGCTAAGCAAGATCAGCATTGGTTAGCATTTGGATGAGAAACCTCCAATGAATCTCAAGTGCCGTGAGTTGTGTTTCAGAGGAAGAAGCCTTCAAAACCATCTTGAGTATTGCATGCCTAAGAAAACCCTTTGAAATTAATGGGGTTGGCATAAGTCAAGTGATTACTTGAAAGCACACGCACAAAACAAATATACCACTTTTGGTATCCTGTCTGATTATTTTTGTTACAAAACAGTTCGCAACTAGCCCTTGGCCCTCTGGGAAACCTTTGGTTGGCCTCTTTTGGGCTGCTTGAAGGAAGTGAAATCATACGGCTATGACTATGACTCAGCTGAGTCTCGTGATCCTTTTCCTTTCCCCTCAAATCCAAAAGAGGGAGCTCTAAACTGGGTTTATATAAGGCATAAATATTTGTAATCTGTATCCATGTATTTATCTCCTTGCTCTGTCATGATTATTCAAACACAGCAGTCAAGGGCATTCCCGTTTTGTCAGGACCATTTCCATTTTATGCTGCTTTGTCTTTTTGTCTCTCCTAAGAGCAACACAGAATGGATAGTTAGAGAAGAAAGCAGAAATTATAGCTACGTGAGATTTCTTCATTATGTCAGAATGGTCTGAAATATGTTTTTTTTTTCTTTTGCTATCTTACTGATGTGAATGTTCCCAAGCAGCCAGTTCTATATATACATATAGATTTTATATTGTTCTTGCTGGACAAAGACTGTAATTGTAAAACAGCCAAGTCGTAGAAAAGAAAAAATACCAGATTTCCTTTTAACATAACTAGCTGCCTTGGTGTTTGGCAACAAAAAGATCAGAAGTGACACTATCATCTGCCAAAAACATAATCATTTGATGAGAACAAAGGAGAACTTTAGGACAACATACAGGAATACTTTTTTAAAAATAGTGTACAGATATGTTTTTTAATTTTATCCCTTGCATTTGGCCCAGCCCTCTTGTGTTCAATTCCTTTATTTTCTTTTACATCTTGTGTTTACCTTATTGTATTATTTTGTTATTGTTTGCATTTTATTTGATGTTATTATCTGCTGTATGAATTTTACTTTGCTTATTGTAATTCTTGGGCTTGGCCTCATGTTAGCCACCCCGAGTTCCCTTGGGGAGATGGTAGCGGGATATAAATAAAGTTGTTGTTGTTGTTGTTGTTGTTGTTGTTTGAAATACAACAAGGTGAGTCCACAGCATACACTCTGCTGGCTGTTGTATTGGATCACACCTCGGACACTTCCCAAGTGTCTAGGATTGTTTGGTGTATCGCCGAATAATACGTGCAGATCCCAGTAAGGTGGCCTTCTGCAGTAGATGGTAATTTTGTCAGCGCTGATTGTGTTTAAGTGCAGGCCAAGATCTTTAGGCACTGCACCCAGTGTGCCGATCGCCATTAGGACCACCTTGACTGGCTTGTGCCAGAGTCTTTGCAGTTTGATCTTTAAATCCTCATATTGTCTCAGCTTTCCCAGTTGTTTCTCTACAATCCTGCTGTCACCTGGGACTGCAACATCGACAATCCATACTTTGTTTTTTACACGATCGTGAGGTCAGGAGTGTTGTGCTCCAAAACTCTGTCTGTCTGAATTCGGAAGTCCCAGATGATGATGATGATGATTATCATCATCATCATCACCATCATCTTGCAGTCACCGAAAGCATCTGCTGAAGCAACAGAAATAAAAGAAGGAACTTTGACTTGCTAGAAGTGAAGCTAATAGAAGAATGCTGCCTAGCATCTGAAGCACGGAGACCATTTTCATTACACGGGAAAGATTATATATATTTTTATTTTAAACTTAGAAAGTATGTTTAAGTCTTCTAACAAAACTCTTTTTGAAAAGCATTACTGTCCCACCCTTTGGACTACTGAGTCCAGAGCAACTTACAGAGTGCCTTGCATAAGGTCAATAAAAACAAGAATAGATATTGAAAACAGTAAAATCTATTTGCAGACATGATGATGTAGTTCATTCTTCCCTGTAGAAGCAGCAGTAGACTTAGTGGGAGTCATTTGCCTGCTGGTTCCTCCTAACAGAGACACTGTCCTTCCCCTTTCTGGCATGATGGTACAGAGACCAAGGTTGTTATCTCGCTTTAATTCAATGCCCCCCGCCGCCCCGCCCCCCGCCCCCGCCCAGCAGAGAGAGGGGGAGGGAGGGAGAGAAAGGAGAGAGACTGAAGAGAGAAGGGGAAGGAGAGAAATGGAAATAGATTCAGTGACATTATGGGATGTGACAGAGTGGTTATCATGTTCTGACCTTTAAACAGTTTTAATAGAATCTGGACTAGCAAACAGTCCAAATATCATTCTGTGGCACCCTGTCTTGTCAGGCTGTGCAAAGGAGACGGGGAATCATTGGGACTCCAGATGTTACAGCAGCTTCAGACAAAATAGTCAATAGTGAGTGGTTATGATAATGGTAGTTCATCACTATCTGGAGAATGCTTATGCCTAGGCATGTCTTGCATAATACGTGGCCTCCTCCATGCATGTTTAGTCAGAAGCCAAGCCCACAGGGTTCAGAGCTACTAACTCCCCAGTCCATGGCCACAAAATCGAGCTGTGTGTAGGTTTCTATCCCAATATTCCCTGAGACAGTTTCTTACAAAGCACTGATATGTTTATATGAATGATTGCTCAGTCTCAGTCCCATCTGAATGTTATGAGTTGCAAGAAAACAGTAAAAGGAGGTGCTAAATGTAAAACTTGCAATTGTATGCCTTTGTTTTTAAATGTATGGTTTAACAAGATTGGATTAGTAGCAGTAGTAGTAGCAATAATAATAACGGTTTTGTGTCAGGAGCAACTTGAGAAACTGCAAGTTGCTTCTGGTGTGAGAGAATTGGCTGTCTGCAAGGATGCCCAGATGTTTTACCATCCTGTGGGAGGCTGCTTTCATGTCCTCGCATGAGAAGCTGGAGCTGACAGACGGGAGCTCACTCCGCTCCCAGGATTCAAACTGCTGACCTTTCAGTCAGCAGTCCTGCTGGCACAAGGGTTTTACCCAGTGGTTCTCAACCTGTGGGTCCCCAGATGTTTTGGTCTTCAACTCTAGGAAATCCTAACAGCTGGGAAACTGGCTGGGATTTCTGGGAGTTGTAGGCCAAAACACCTGGGGACCAGGTTGAGAACCACTGGTTTAACCCATTGCGCCACTGGGGGCTCCTAATAATAATAATAATGGTCATAATAATTTTATTTCCTACCTGTCTCTCCTTGTGGCTCGAAGCAGGTTACAGTATTGTTAAAAGACATAAACATTGTAAAGATTCTATCAATATACACATTGAAATGTATTCTATAAAAGATACATATAAAAACATACTGCTATAAAATACATATTAAAATATACAGAACAGGGATTAAAACACAAGACATGAGTTTAAAATTCATAATTAAAACTGGCTAGGTAGGTCTGCTGGAAGACATAGGTCTTCAGGTGGGCTTGAAATGCAGACAGTTCATTGAGCTTGCAATGGTATACAAGCTGAAAGATCCAGCAGATCTTTCCACAGTCTTGGAGCAGCCAATGAAAAGGTCCTCTGGGTAGTGGTTGCCTGTTGGATTCTGGCAGGCTGGAGTAGTCACACACACACACACACACACACACCCAAGAAGACCTCAGTGTTTTAAGGGATTGAGAAGGTGATCCTGTAAGTAACCTGGACACAAACCAAATCGAGAATGTGAATGTTCTTATTCAGAAATGAGCAGAGGAAGGTGAAATACACCTTGCCCTTCTTACTTATTTGTAGATCTATGAGGAGGGAAAATTCCATGTCAGGAGCTACTTGAGAAACCACAAGTCACTTCTGGTATGAGAGAATTGGCCATCTGCAAGGACGTTGCCCAAGGGATGTCTGGATGTTTTGATGTTTTACCATCCTTGTGGGAGGCTTCTCTCATGTCACCACATGGGGAGCTGGAGCTGACAGAGGGAGGTCATCCACACTCTCCCCGGATTAAAACTGCTGAGCAGTCCTGTCGGCAAAAGGGTTTAACCCATTGCACCACTGGAGGCTCATTATTCATTTGTTTCATGTTTACTCTATTTATTTATGGAATAATGGACATATTAAAATTACCGTGAGGCTCATCATTCAATAAAAATTAGAGTAAACATGAAGCATATGCTTTTTTCCTCATTTTGGAAAATATGTGTAACCTTTAAAGTTCTGATACACATAGGATTTGAAAATTTTGATACAAAGGCTTCTGTGAGCATGCTTCTAACTTCTCTTTCTGTTATGAGAATGTTCTTTCTTGTATCTTGTCCTGTTGATATTGCTTTGCTCCTTTGTTATGACACAATGAATGTCATTTTCTGTGTTGCTAACCAAGCTCCCTCTGCTGTTTGCATCAATCATTCTCTAACAGATTCCTCTGAGGCACAATGCACAATCATACTCTGAGCTGGATGACTTCTCCACTATCCACCTCCAGGTCTCTGGAAGAACAATGGTGATAGATCACAGCTTGCTTACAGGAGAGAAGGCCTAATTTAGTTCCTGGCACTTCCAGTTTACACAATTCTGGATAGCAGGGATAAAAAGGGCCCTTCCAGGCAAGAGACTTCAGAGGGCTGCCATCAGAGGAGGCAGTTACCTCAACTCTTTTTTCTGTCTCTTGCTTAAAAATGATTTGTGTCATGTCATACTGTGTTTTTAATATATATATATTATTTACCATACCTCAGCATTTTTGTGACATGCCATCTAAAGAGTTACTCGACTCTGTATCTGTTTGACATCACCAATGATGCATCATCAGTTACTCTAGGACAGTGGCTCTTAAACAGTGGGCCGTGGACCACCAGCGGGCTGCAAGGATGAAAATCTAGTCCTCAAGCCTCCTTCCTCTTTATTTTATTTTATTTCATTTCTGCTCTTTTCACATCGCTTGCCACTCCTTCCCTGTCGCTGACCATGGTATGTGTTCTGTGTCAGAAACTAGAGCTAATGTAGTCTATGCAATCCAATTTTCTGAATCAGCACCCCAAAACAAATCTAAAGCTGACCAAAAACTGATTTGTAACCCTTTTGGTACTAATGTTGTAGAGTGGTCAAAGTGATCACTGGTCAAGTAGTCCCTGGTCAAAGTAGTCCCTGAACAAGTAGTCCCTGTTCAAAAAAAGGTTGGGAACAACTGCTCTAGGACCTCATCATACTTACCTTAAACAGCGCCTAGGATGCTTCTACCCCATCTTCAGGACGGAGCCCCACACTGGACATCACATGACGTTGTGTGACTTCCAACAGAGGCCTCACCCCCAGCCGGGGTTAAAGCGTCACCAAGAGGGAGCTGCACAAGGGGTCATAGATTTGCCCCACTGCCCCTCTCTTTTCTCACGGAAGCCAGGCGAAGAGGGATGCTTTGTCTGGCTTTTCTGATGAGGCCACAAAACTACTAATGCTGTTCTGGTAATACATTTGCATGTCTCTTCCATGTATTCAAATGTACATTTCTCGTGCCTGGTCTCATTACAGAATTACCCAAGATTAGAAATGTTCTTTTCAACTACAAAATCTCCCAGAAAGCATAGCTGGATGTGGGATGTTGGGAGGGATAGTCCAAAAAAGCGAATGTCTCTAAGCTCGGATCCTTCTAACATAAATTAAATTGTATTGATTGAGTTTCAGTTGGCATAGCATCTTCCAACTCTATGATTCTATGATTGTAAAGGCACTGGTCAGAGGCTTGGGCAGGTCTGAAAAGAGCCATGTTGATCAGACTGAAGGCTCATCTCACCCAGTTCTGAATTCACACAGTGGCCAATCTTGGCCAACACTCGGGTCATACCGTGTTTTTCCACATGTCTCCAGTTGTTCTTTTGGTGACAAACATGGACACATATTACTTCTATAGCATATGCTTATTGCATAAGTTTCCCTGCTTATTATCTTTCCTGCCCAGCTTCCCTCCCACATGCCATTCCCAACATCTCTTCCTCCCTGCAGTTCCCCACCCGAGTCCCTGCCCCAGTTTCTCTGAAGAAGGCAAAACCTGCAAAAACAATACTGAATTGGAGAAGACAGATTCTGGTTGTGAAGGAGGAGCAAGGTATTGCAAATACATTATCCCATTTGCCTTGTTTCCTGAGCTGGAAATAATGTTAATATATTGTTTTCGCCTCTCTTCCCAAACCTGGTTTGCCACATTTTTCTTTCTCTGACACACTCAGAACCATGATAATGATAGAATGCAGAGAAGTGATTCTTACAGATGTAGATTAGGCCACCTTGTGGTAACATGATGAGGCCCAATGGAAGAAATTGACTTTAGCATAGTGTGCCAGGTGAATTCTCTTTGAGTTTTCACAATTTTTAATTAAATATTATTTTATTGCTGTGGTAACAACTTATTATGTGGCATTTCTTGTCCATAAAACATTCAGAGATCCTCATCACCAGCAAGACTTCTTGAAGAGATTTTGGAGACAAAAATATTTATCACCATATTATATTTCTCAACTGTCAAATGGCCCAGGCCTCAATTTCCACAACTTTGCTATGCTGTGAAGACCTTTTTACAATAGTTGCCTCACCTTCCATAAAAATGATGAGAGACTAGGCAGCTGGCAGGCCCAACATGGTGGTTTTTTAAAAAACGGATTGAGCTGAGGGCCTCTAGTTAACCAAAGAGGATAAACTGGAAACAGGAAACTCCCATTTCTGAGTGGTAGAGCAATTCTGTGATGTAGATATGTGCTGCCTGATTATGGCAATCATCACAATAGTTTGTGATATTAAATTTGTGTAACAACTTGGGTCATTTTACGTATGGCACGTATTTATTTATCACTTCAGGAGCAAACCAAACAGTTGTATTTTTTAAAAACCCACAAAGTTTGCAAACTTGGCATTCTATTAAAGGTCCTTTGACCAGTAACTGGCCTCTTGGAGTGCCTCTGGTGTTGCTATAAGGAGGTCCTCCATTGTGCATGTGGCAGAGCTCAGACTGCATTGTAGTGGGTGGTCTGTGGTTTGCTCTTCTCCACACTTGCATGTCATGGATTCCAGTTTTTGTCCCCATTTCTTAAAGTTGAAATGGCAGCTTGTAACATTAGATGATATTGTAAACTCTCATTTGATAGCATCATGGCTCAGCTGAGCTTTAATGCTATGAATAGTTTGGAACAATGCCACTGATTTCCATTTGCACGCAATTCTATGTTAGTTGTTTTCTATTCTGACAAAGAGAGTAAGGATGTAATATCAAGTTGTTTTCAAAACTGTTATACACTGTATTTATTGTACATGTTCTTGTGCTGTTCACGGAGTGTCAAAACTATTTAGAGGAACACAAACGCACAGGGTGTGCTTCCAGATGTTGATTTTCCAGGGGTATTTCAAAGCTGTGTTGGATGTCTACTGTGGTGCTTCAGAATGTTGGATAACTCTGAGTCAAATGTCTTCTGAGACAATCCATGCAACTTTCTGCTATCTCTGGATGATGTGAAGCAAACCTGATAACAGGTCCCCTCCCCCCATCTCCTCAAAAGTGGCACACAACAGACTCTAAGCTACTAACAGCATTATATAGAGCTGCTATATAGTTTGAGTCTGTTCAATGGCAGGGAACATGTAGACCCCTGGAAGTTTTGGTTGACAACTGCTATCACCCAAGGCCAAATATTGATTACCCCTAAAGGATAAAAAAAAATCTCTTTTCAAACCATCTACACCAGCAATCTTCAATTGGCCACATATTATTTGAGGATGTGTTCCCTCTTGCCTGAACCAACAGTCAACTTTTTCAGATGCTTCCATTAATTTTAGCATTATAAGAGAAAAAAAATATACATTTAATTATCTCCACAGAATACCTCTGTCATAGCTCCCTTGTTGAGACTGGCATGCATATACCAAAAGCATTTATGACTCAGTCCTTAGTAACTTGCAGCTACATATGCTAATACAGTATATAAAGTAATTTGATGACCCCAACTCAGTGCTGTTCGTGTGGTTTGGACCCAAAATCCTATGAGCCCCACCTCACATGCCCAATACTTGATGCTGACATCCAAAACAGTTGGAGGGCACCAGGTTGCAAGAAGCTGCTATGATTTAAGAATAATGGCATAAGCTACTTTCTGTTTTGCATTCGGTCATTCCTTTGACTATTGACCCATGTTTTTCTTCAGCACTGATTTTGTTCGTAAGCACAATTCCTTTAGGCATTTGTTTGTCATTTGTGGTTACAAAAGGCCTCTGCTATGAACGGCCAATTCCACTGTGTACTGCTACAATATATTTTCCATCTGCTGCCAGGGGCGATGAACTATGAAGAGGCTTAGAGAAGGCTCTAAGAATATAAATGTGTTTGGGGTGATAAGGGCAATGTGTTGTATTCACAGCAGAAGTGGTGAATTGTGTAGTGATGGTGTCATGCACACTTCTGCATGGAAATCTGGATATGGAACACAGCTGAGAAACAAAAGCTGAAGAATCGCATTCACATGTTGAAGGGGAAGTACACAACCTACAGCCCAAGGATCACATGAGGTCCTCAACCTTTCCTCAAGTGCCAGCTACTTACTGCCCAGCTCCATTCTCAGAAACCCAGGACTATGGCTTTTTTATTTGAACCTGTCCATATTTCCACTTTTCCTATGTCTCCCACTTTATCAAACATTATTGTCTTTTTCAATTAAACATATCTCATTATATATCTCCAACGTACAACAGCTTTATGTTTAGTCATCTTGGGGCCCATCCACACAGCCCTATATCCCAGAATATAAAGGCTGAAAATCCCACAATATCTGCTTTGAATTGGGCTATCTTTCAGATAATGTGGGATTTTCTGCCTTGATATTCTGGGATATAGGGCTGTGTGGAAGATCCTTTGGATTGCAAGTGAAAGTTAAGACCTGATTTGCTCTTGTGGTGTGCCTTTCAAGTCATTTCCAACATATACCAAACCCTCACAACATTTTCTTAGCAAAATTTGTTCAGATTTTCTCTAGAATGTTTTTATTTATTTGACAATCCATTAATGTATATATTACATCATGGGATCGTAGAGTGAAGAATAAGTACAATCACTTTAACAGTTTAAACCAACTAAGAATTTAAAACAACAAAAATAATATAAATAGAACGTAAGCATAAGAAACAACTGAGTATATATGCCATTTTAAAACCTGGATCGATCTGGATAGAGAGTGAAAAATCCACAGTAGGACAGCAGATGGCAGTCCTGGCTTGGTTGAGGCTCACTCCGGACATCTGGCCAGGGAGGCCTTTTCTCTTGTTTTGACTGCATCCTCCATCAGAGCAAACAGGAAGGGAAGGAAACAGCTTTTCCTTGCTTGTTTCAGTTCAGCTTGGCTGTGCAACCTGAGTTTTCCTTCTAGAGTCTGTGTGTCAACCTAAAGCCTTTACAAACTGTAAAATGATACCATTTTTTCAAGTTGTAATGCTATTTCTTGCCAGAAAAGGTTAAAAAAGGAAAGCAGGGAAAGGAGAGAAGCGATCTACAAGTACTTTTAACAGATTTATTTTAATGCATTTCAGCCAATTTTTTTCAGCTGCACTTCTTCACTGCCTTTGAAGAAAGTGATTGAAATCCTGAAATGCCCATGCCAAAATAAACCAGTTTGTCTTAAACCTTCTGCAAAGTTTTCCTCTTTTCCGCTCACCATAAGGAATATTACACTAAAACAGACTAACACGGCTATTTCTTTGAATGCAATTCAGCTGTTTTCAAATGTTGGCCTGACCAGCTTTTGGGGAAAGACTCAAAATGTGGAACTTGTTTCCAAAACGTACCAAACCCATTTGAACTAATTTTAAAGGAACCAGAAAAAGAACATGTCGAGGATATGCATTCGTTTGATATTAAATACAATTTTCCAGGCCCTGTACTGAAGAGATTTAATGCATTTTTATAGATCTGTACATAGGTCCCCCTGGTGGCACAGCGGGTTAAACCGCTGAGCTGCTGAACTTGCTGACTGCAAATCAGCAAGTTCGAATCTGGGAAACGGGGTGAGCTCCCGCTGGTAGGCCCAGCTTCTGCCAACCTAGCAGTTTGAAAACATGCAAGTGTGAATAGATCAATAGATACCACATATGAGGGAAGGTAATGGCACTCCATGCAGTGTAGAAGGTAATGGCACTCCATGACCTTGTATGTATCTACGGACAATGCCAGCTCTACAACTTAAAAATGGAGATGAGCACCACTCACCAGACATGACTCAATTTAATTTCAGGAGAAACCTTTACTTTTACAAGATCTGTACATAATATTATATTCCCAGTCAACAACGTGCTGTCGCCCATAACGCATTTTTCTTTTATTTTGGAGGAAATTTGGTACCCTTTGGAAACAAATCCACAGATATATTGCAATGCCTTTCACCTGTTCTTTAAAATCTGCTTCCCTACCCAACACCAGTTAATTAATGGTACTGAGAGGGAATAAGGGAGCAGCACATCCAGTGTGTGGCAGCTGTTTGCTGCTTCTCCCAGCTGGAATTCTGATGATTGAGTGACAGCAGTAGGAATAGATAGAGAAGAACAGTTGGGGCAGAGGCAGGGAGGGATTGAGACTACCTGATTGTCATCTGAGGGCATATTTGTCTTTGGGAAAACCAATGCTAGCTACACTATGTGTGTGTATATAGTTTCAACTAGTGAAGAGATTATGCATAGGCATAATAAGAGAGATGAGAAAGGTTACATTTCAGATTTTTTGTTGTATGGACAGTTAACATCGCCGCTGATAGCAACTACTTTTGCATACACACACATACGTTGAGGAGGATCAGTACTGAGTGATTTACAAAAGGGGGCAAACAATGAAAGACACAAATGTGTTAGACAGCAGCAGTGGGAGAGAAAGAACCCAGTTAACACTGAAAGTGTATGTTTTGTTAATTACTTATGTGCGAACCCAGCCACTCGGCCTTTGCTTTGGTTCTTGACAGATAGTTCCTCGGGGTCCTTCCACACAGTACCCATAATTCAGGAGAGAATGGGTTAAAAAGAAAGGTGGCCAGATGGCATTTGTGTTAAATATGCACTCAATCACTGCAATGGAGGGAAAATCCAATTCAAAAATGTTATCCTTTTTCCCGGTTCCAGGCGAAAAAAGTGAATTTTCCCATGATTGTGTGGCCCTGCAGTCATGTAAAGTTTGAGATTTTCCTCTTTACCCTTTGTCGAGACTGCTTCCTGCCCATGCCGGTTTCAAAAAGCCCAAAACAGCTGATTGACTGTTCAGGCTCCCACAGAGACACAGCTGATTTCCAGCTGGATTCAAGAGAGGAGATGTGGAGAACCATTAGAGATCTCTGAAAGTGTTTATTTTAAATTTTATAATATTAAATAAGCAATTGGGGAAAGAGGGAAATCTGGAGGCATATCTTTTTTTACAAATTTCCTGCCGTTATGTGCTGATGCATATATATGCACATAGGAACCTCCATATTTGTATTAGGATATTTTCATATGTATATATAAGCATCAGTACATAATTTAGTGATTTTTTTTTTAAAAACTTCCAGCATATGTCCCCTGTCCACCCTTTATTTTATCTCAAGACACAGAAGGGCTGTGAGGATGGTAGGGGAAGAAAGCCTGGGACCAACAAGTCTGTGTGGGGACCTGCTCTGATGTCCCACATTTTGGCACCCTCAGTTTCAAGGAGGAGGTGAGTTGAACACCTAAGTGACACTGGAGTGACCACATGACAGAAACCAAGGTAAATGCTTGCTAGGCCTGAGCACTGCCATTCAATTTGCTCCAGCATCTTAGTTTACAAGATCAAATAGGATTTGGGGTTTTTAGATCCATACTTCGTTTTACCGGAGCTGAAATTCCTTACTATTCAGCTTCAGAGAAAGTCCCTAGATTCTTATCCTACTAAGAGTCTGCCTGTTTTCTCTGCATCTCACAGAGGCCCCTTTTACACTGCCATATAATCCAGAATATCAAATCAGATAATCCACATTATCTGCTTTGAACTGGATTATTTGAGGGTTGTTGTAGGTTTTTTGGGCTATATGGCCATGCTCTAACAGCATTCTCTCCTGATGTTCCGCTTGAATCTATGGCAAGCATCCTCAGAGGTTGTGAGGTCCTCACAACCTCTGAGGATGCTTGCCATAGATGCAGGCAAAATGTCATGAGAGAGTGCTGCTAGAACATGGCCATATAGCCCGAAAAACCTACAACAACCCAGTGATTCCAGCCATGGAAGCCTTCGACAATACATGGATTATTTGGGTGTACACTGCCATATAATCCAGTTCAAAGGAGATAATCTGGATTGTATATGGTAGTGTAGGAGGGGCCACAGTTTTATACACATCTGGGATTTTTCCTAAACTATACAGCCCCAAATACTTTGCTGCATTGCCAACGTATGCATCCCCAAATATGAGCCCCAACTGCAGATATCTTTCTTCATATGGGGTTGCTCCAGCATCTTGATCATATTGCCCTTCTTTTTCTGTACCTTTTCTTGGACCCCTTCTATATTGCCATATAATTCAGATTATCCACAGGTAATCCACATGATCTACTTTGAATTGGATTATATGAGTCTGCACTGCTATATAATCCAGTTCAAAGCAGATAACCTGGGTTACAGTGTAGAAGGGGCCTTACAACACTGGTTTTTAGGTGCAATGATCAGAACTGTTCACAGTGTTTCTCAGGTAAATGTCATACACTCTGGTTTAAAAATATTCAATTAATTCCACTTTACTGAGTCCATCTTACTCAGCAGAATCCTAAGAGGGCTGTCACAATTTCAAAGGCACAATTGCCCTGAGTTGAGTCTTTTCACTCTGTTCTCTTTTCAAAGAGTTTTGATCAACTTTTCTTAACAAGATAGTAACATAATAACAATAATTTAATGCCATAGTGCTGAATTAACAGACATGACACATATAACTACGCTTCACAGATGTTCAGTGAAATTGTGTGAAGGCAGGATGAGAATAGCAAATTTGTTTGCTTTTCCTAATTATGACCAACATGTAATTTATCTCTTTTGGTAGCAGCTTCACAGTGGGATGACATTTTAATTGCCCTGTCTGCCCCAACTTCAAGATCATGTTCTTGGTTAGTCATTGCCAGCTTAGGTCCCATTAGAGTATCTATGAAGACAGTCACACACACACACCCAATACACATCACTTTGCAGCTGCTTACATTTAATCACATGTGCCATTTAAATCTGTGTTTTCCCAATTTGAAGAGATGAATTGGGGGTCTTCACAATACAGTTTTGTCATGCCATTAGCAACCAGCCATCTCACTTCCACTCCAGATCACTTATCAACACATTAGGCACCATTCTCAGTACATATCTGCAAGGTATTCCCATTTATGAGAAGGGAGAATGTATTCCTACTCTGGGCTTCCTTTTTTCCATCAGTTTTCAGTCCATAGGATAAATTTCCATCTTATCCCAAGACTGCAAAGTTTGCTCAGGAGTCTTCAGTGTCAGATTCTGTCAAAAGCCTTTTTTGGGAATCCAAGTAGACACACTGTCTACTGGCTCATTCCAATGTTTTTGTTAAAGGGCACAATACATCTAAAAAGTTGTTGAGTTGCTGCTCTTTCTGTGCTTAACTTCCATAGACCAAGAATAAACAAATCATAATCTTTAGCAGAGCAAGCTCCAGTCCAAAAGGAAAGAGTCCTCAATCATTGCCCGGGCTGTTCTTTAAAAAAAAAACTTTGTAGACATATGTTTTATAACTTGTTGTTACATGCCATCAAGTCAACTTTTAGTTATGGCAAACTCATGAATTAGAACTCTAAGTCACCTTGTCATCGACAGCCCTGCAGTCTCAGGCCATGGCTTCCTTGATGGAGCCTATCCATCCGGAACATGGTCTTCTCCTAGTTTTATGCCTGGACTCATACTATTATGATGGCTGCTTTGACATTATTGAAATCAGTTTGTATACATCCTTTGTTGATTTGGGACAACATTGCTACTGTGGGATATTGCCTATCATTATCTCAAATCTGTTTTCATTCCATGCTCTTTTGTTCTACACGTTGCATTATGACAGGTTGCATTATGTCTCTACCAACCTTCTCCTTTGTAAAATATACTCTAGATTCTGAGTGATCATGTATAAAGAAAATCTTGTGTGATCTTAAGGCAGTGGTTCTCATCCTGTGGGTCTCTAGGTGTTTTGGCCTACAACTCCCAGCTGTTAGGATTTCTGGGACTTGAAGGTCAAAACATCTGGGTACCCACAGGTTGAGAACCACTGTCTTAAGGCCTTCCCAGTTCCTCTGATTTTCTGGCTAATTCTGTTCAAGGCCTGGGAGGAGAGTATTTAGTGTAGATCAGTAGTTCCCAACCTTTTTTTCACCAGGGACCACTTGACCAGGGACCACTCTCCAACACTAGCACCAAAAGGGTTACGAATCGGCTTTTGGTTGGTTTGGTTATTTGGAGTACTGGTTAAGAAAATTGTATTGGATAGACCACATCAACTCCAGTTTCTGATACAAAACGTATGCCATCCAGTAGTCACCATCTGTTTGCCCACAGAAAACCATATTTAATAATTTTGATGTGATAGTAGTAATCTTTTGTAAGTAGTCAGACTCTCCCCTTCTGACATCCCTGTTGCCTCAGCACTATAAGAGGGTTTTGTAAGACCAGTCACTCTCGTTTCCACATGGTTTTGAGGCAACAGTGTAATGGTGAGGCCACAGACCATATTTTTGTTTTTGCGGACCACTGGTGTCCATGGACCATAGTTGGGAACCACTGGTGTAGATTGTAAATAGCAGAACAAGGACATATTGGGATGTAAAACATAGCATATGCTACAGTTTTCCTGTTGGATTGCTACAGCGCACTGATAGAGAGTCAGTGAGGTGTGGTAGTTTAAGTGCTGGTATCCCTGCTCAGCCATGAAACCCACGGGGTAAACCTTAAGCAAATCACACTTTTTCTGTCTCCTAAGCAGCCTCCTCCATGTAAATCATGCCAAGAACACACTAGGATATGATTGTCATAAGTTGGAGTTGACTTCAACATGCATATCTAAAACAACAAATGTGTCAGTAAGTGTGGCAACCCTTGGAGATGGCCTGGAAACTTCAGCTAGGATAAAATGTAACCTATCCTACCCAGGAGAATAACTTTGACCTGCCCCAATTAGAGTTGAATCAGTGGGATTTATGAAAAAAAGGCTCTCTAATTAGCAATTCAATCAGTGGGCCTCTCTCTATTGATATTAACTAATAGGATCCAGACCACTGTGCCTATTTGGAATGAATGCTACTGGGTGTCTTTTCATTTCTATTACCAACTCAAAGTATTGGTACTTAGCTTTAAAACAGGGAGAAAGGGGGCTCCCCTTTCCCTATTTCACACTGCCATGGTTGAAGGTCATTGGGGAGGTCTCTTCTGTAAGATCAATGCAGGCAAGCATGTCTTCAGTGTTGGCATTTAATGTAAGCTAAGACTTATGCCAACACTGCCATTAGCTTTTGTTTGCTGAGGCATTAAAGTTAGCTGTTTTGTGGGATTTGTTGATTGGCATGTTTATCTTTGCTTTATGATAGCAATGTTTTTTCTATATTTATTGGTTTGAACTTGGATTCGTACCATTCAGTGAAAGCGCACAGTACTTTGCTAGAAGATCCCAAGTTGATCTCTGGAAGTTCAAGCTGGAACTGGAAAATTGGAAAGCCCAGAGAACCTGGCCTAAATGGACTGATGGTCTCACTCAGTGTAAGCCAGCATTCTGTGTCCCCACTTATCTTTTTAACTGTTTTCATTATGTTTTCATTTTTATATTCAGTATGTGTGTTTTGACTGCTTTAATTTAATTATATTGTACATTTCTCTGTACAGTTTTTTGCTGTCTTATCACTATTTCCCATATCCCCAAAGAGAATGAAAGCTTCTGAAAAGAACACAAGAGCCTTGCTGCTTCAGAATAAAAGCCTACTGAGTCCCATTCTCAGCTAAACAGACATGCCTCTGGAAAGTCCAGAATCAGCACACTGAGATAATATGAAGTTTTGTGGTCTTAAGACTTCTAATCAGAAAGCATTACCTAGGTATATGTGCATGTGGCTGTGCCTTCAAGCTTCCTATTGATTTATGGTGACCCCATGAATTTCATAGAGTTTTATTAGACAAGGAGGTAGTTTTGCCAGTTCCTTCTTTTGAAATGTAAGTTACAGGACCTGATATTCACTGGTGGTCTTCCACCCAGGGCTCATCCTGTTTAGCTTTCTAGATCAGATGGGATCTGCTGCCTTTAGGGTATTAAGACCCCATACTTGGGTATAGAAGGTTCTATAAATGCTGACATGCAACAAACACAGAGCCATTCTTGTTTTTTTGCTAGACAGTATGCAGAAACAGAAGCCACAGCCACAAACATAGCTTCCCAAGGTATTTGTGTGAAAAGCATACATATCTGAGAATCATAGGTCTCCATCTGCATTCGGGTTTAATAATTTCCCTGATATGATTTATTTCCAGGAAGCTAGATGGGTGAAGCTGCTCTCTCTGGCAGAGTTCTATTATTGAGTCATTAAACAGTTTAATTATTATTTCATATGTTTCTGAATTCACTTAACAGCTGAGATCCTACATTGTGCTGACAGAGCATATGTCTCCATCAATGTATTTACAAGAGATGATGAAGGCCATGGAAGCCGCCTAGTGCTTAACAAATGCCCATAGCTCTCGCTTCCTGGCTCCTGACTGGCTGTGTGGGGTGTGTGGGCCCCTTCCAGATGCTCTTGAGGAAGGGAAGGCAGGAAAGACAGCTTCTGCCCCCAATGCAAGGTACTTCTTCCTCCCTCTGTGCTCAACAGCAAGTGGAAAGAGCCTGGCTGCACCCCCAGAACTGAGCTGTAAGCAGAGGATATGGAGCTGCAACCATTCTGGCTTTAATTCCAGGCCAGAGTGGGAGGCACGATGAAGGAGGTAGTGGATATCTCCCATTGCAAGATCTGGAAAGGTAAACCTGTGGTTTTAACCTCCCCTGAATACTGGTGTATGATACCAATAGTATGTCAGCCAATGTGTGCTCCAGTTATTCAATGCTAAAGAACACAACACAACATTACCAACAAAAACTAAAAGAATATTTTAAAAACCTGATAAAATGCCTGACATTACAACAAAGCAAGTGATATTATCTTCAGGAACTATTTGCTTTGTTAGCTTCTGCAACCTAGACAGACAGGAGGTAGGATCAAGCTGATCAGAATCAAAAAGCAAACTGAGAGGTGGGACCAGAGGCTGACCGGGTCATTGTCCTTGTCATCATCGTCGTTGTCGTCATCATCATCATCATCACCATCATCATCATCATCATTTTTTGGTTTTATCAGTTGTTTTGGTTTCCTAGTCTACTAGACATTACTGCTTTACTATATATGATTTGAATCTATGTAATCTAAATCTTGGGATCAGTGAAGTATCATTAGATATCATAGCACCTTTCAGGGAGTTTCACTTTTTGTGATTTTGCTGTTGCGTTCCTCTCTATGGCAAGTTCATTCTGCTGTTTTGTCAGTTTGATCAAAATTCTCCTTACCAGTAGAACTACAGTTGTTTTCTTTTCCCCAGATTCCCATTCAAATAGATGCAAAAATATGATTTACCATGCACAAAGCACTGGGGGGAGGGCATAAGCCTAAAAAGATTGCTGAAATTGGTGAAGTAAAAATCTTATGTGACATTAACATACAAATTGATATGTCAGAAATAACTGTGTTTGAGAAAAAGATAACAGCAATTTACTACAAATGGTGGTTGCTTTTCTGAGCAGGAGATCTGGGGAACTATGATTTTAAAAAGTAACTTTGCCAAGCTTTGAATAAGATGCTAACTATGTAACAAACTAGAAAGCAGAACTGGGAACCCAACCGTGGCCAAAGCAGATAGGATACAAGAGTTTATTAAAGCTAAAGGAAATGCTGGTGCTCAACCTAGACTTAGCTAGATAACCCATTACAGTCCTTATTGCATATATCAGTGTTTTAGTCTTTATTATTATGGTCAATGTCTAGTATTGAAGAAGATTAAAAGAACATACTGGGGTCACTTACACTTACAATTAATGCAGTTTGTTGCCACATTCACTGCCATGGCTCAGTGCTGTTGTAAAGACATGGCATTAAATATTCAGACAACAGTACAATATAGACGTGCAATAAACCCCTCTTATCCATTGATTTGATATCCACAGTTTCACTTATACATATTTCAAAAAATATCCCCCATTGAAGTGTTTGTGAGATTCTCTAGGCCTTCCAATGCTATCCTATGGTATGTTTCCAGCCCAAGTAGAGTCAAAATATAGGGTTCTCTCCCTTATCCACAGTTTCAGGTATCTAAGGGCCCTTCCACACAGCCCTATATCCCAGAATATCAAGGCAGAAAATCCCACATTATCTGAGTGTGGACTCAGATAACCCAGTTCAAAGCAGATAATGTGGGATTTTCTGCCTTGATATTCTGGGATATCAGGCTGTGTGGAGGGGCCCCATGGGAGGCAGGGAAGATTGTCTTGGAATATATTTCCTTCAAATAGAGGGATCATACTGTGGAAGTCTTGAAAGATGGACAGTGAAGAAAGCTGGCAGGAAGAAAATCAACTCATTTGAAATGTGTTGCTGGTGGAAAGTTCTACAGATACTGCTAAAATGACAAATGAATCTTAGAGCAAATCAGGCCTTTCATTAGAAGCAAAGATGAGCAAAATGAGGCTATTATATTGTCGAAGGCTTTCATGGCTGGAATCACTCAGTTCTTGTGGGTTTTTTCGGGCTATATGGCCATGTTCTAGAGGCAATTCTCCTGACGTTTCGCCTGCATCTATGGCAAGCATCCTCAGAGGTGAGGTCTGCTGGAACCCTCACGACCACCGGCCGCTGAGGCTATTATACTTTGTATATATCAGGAGATGATGTGACTGACTGGAAAAGGTGAAAATGCTTGAAGCTAGTAAAGTTGAAGGCAATAAGAACAAAAGGAGGTGGGTTGATTCAATCAAGGAAGCCATGCCCTTAGTTTGCAATACCTAAGTGGTTGATAACCAGAGTTCTTGGGGGTCTCCCACTCATAGGGTCGCCATAAATGACTGCATGGCAAATAAAAACAAAGTCCAGTACATCTAGGGGACAGGAGTTTGAGGAAGACTAGGAGATATTGGAGGGAAGGATATTAGAGTCAAAGATGAAGTACTTTGGCCACATAATGAGAAGACAAGATAGCTTGGAGAAGGTAATGATGCTGGGGGAAATGGAAGGAAAAAGGAAGAGGGGCTGACGAAGGGTAAGATGGATGGGTGGTATCCTTGAAGTGACTGGCTTGACTCTGAAGGAGCTGGGGTGGTGACGGCCAACAGGGAGTTCAGGCGTGGGCTGGTCCATGAGGTCACAAAGAGTTGGAAGCGACTGAACGAATAAACAACTACAACAACAACAGGAGACACCTTGGCTTATAATGTAGCATAAGGAAGGACAGGATGCAGGAGGTTAAGGAAGACTAGGAGCTTATAATGTAGCGTAGGGATGGACAGCATGCAGACTTTCACTTGCAAAACCCAGTGGCTCTGGCCAGCTCAGTCCGAAAATGTCTGGAGGACAATCCGAAGTGTAGTGTGTGGTTGCTGAAATCCTGTGCAGTGCTCAGGCTGCATTCCGATGCTCCACACTTGTCTATATTCTTCCTTCTTATTTTTTGCCATTCATGGCTGGCAATTTTTTTTCTTTTAAGAAATACACCCATAGGAAAATGTTCTGCAAGTGGTGTTTACAGTGGTTCAGAAATGATTTCTGCTAGTCCCTTCAATACCCTTGGATGTAATTCATCTGCTCCTGGAGACTTAAATTCTTATAGAGTAGCCAGGTATTCCTAAACCACTTCTTTACCTATTTGGGGTTGCATTTCCTTGATTACCTCATCTGCTCCATAGAATCCTAGAGTTGGAAGAGCCCTTGTGGGCCATACAGTCCAACCCCATTCTGCCAAGAAGCAGGAAAATTGAATTCAAAGCACCCCAGACAGATGGCAATACAGCCTCTGTTTAAAAGCTTCCAAAGAAGGAGCCTCCATCACACTCTGGGGCAGAGAGTTCCACTGCTGAACAGGTCTCAGTTCCTCCTAATGTTCTTTCTAATGTTCAGGCGGAATCTCCTTTCTTGTAGTTTGAAGCTGTTGTTCCATTGCGTCCTAGTCTCCAGGGCAGCAGAAAACAAGTTCGCTCCCTCCTCCCTATAACTTCCTCTCACATATTTATACATCTCAGAAGAGAGATTGCCCTGCAGGATAGGGGGTTGGTCTGGGGGGGGGGGGGGGCTTGTGGTCTCTTCCAACCGGAGGCTTCTGTGATCCAGCTGGATGATAGGCAAGACAGGCATGGGCAAACTTTGGCCCTCCAGGGGTTTTGGACTTCAACTCCCACCATTCCTAACAGCCTACCACAGTTCCCAGAACTTCTGGAAGCTGTAGTAGGCTGTTAGGAATGGTGGGAGTTGAAGTCAAAAACCCTGGGCCAAAGTTTGCTCCTAGCCTGGGCTACGAACTGCTTGCCTGGGTCATTCGAGGAGACCCTTAGGTTGCCCCAGCCCTTAGCCCTGATGTCCTTTGCTGTCTTTCTTTCCCTGAAGGCTGCCTTCCCGCTTTTCCCGGCTGCTCCTTTGGGCCAGGGGAGTGGGGGGGGGTCGTCTCCCTCATAACCTTTGCCCTCTAAGGGGGTCCCTTTGGAGACCCCTCCTCCTCTAAGCAAGAGAGAGAGAGAAAGAGGCGGGCGCCTTTAAAGGCGGCATCTCCGCCCCTGACTCGGAGAGAGAGCCCCCCCCCCCCCGGTCCTTGCCGCTGTCTCACTCTCTCTCCCTCTCTGTCTCTGCTCCAGGCCCCGCCAAAAGGAGAATCCCCCTCCTCTTCTCTGCCTCCGCCGCCGCCGCCGCCTCCTCCTTGGCTGCCCACTCGGCCCGGTGGGGCGCGGCCAGTGCATGAGGGCAGCGCGAAGAGGAGGAGGAGGAGGAGGAGGCTCAGGAGGAGGAGGAGGAGGCGAGGAGGAGCGGCTCCCTCCCGCCCGGGCCCTGGCAGCCGCTGCCGCCGCCACCGCCGCCTCCTCCTCCGCCGGGTTTCGGGGCCCCGGAGGCTGAGGCCGGCGCTGGGCGCCCGGGACATGCGGCCTCGCCCAGGAGGAGGAGGAGGAGGAGGAGGAGGGGGAGGAAGGCCGGGCCCAGGAGGAGGAGGAGGAGAGGGAGAGGGGGGACATGAGGCTCCGCAATGGCACCTTCCTCACGCTGCTGCTGGGCTGCCTCTGCGCCCTCTTCTCGCTCTCCTGGTACGGCGCCTTCGGGGGCCACAAAGGTAAGGGGAAGCCGGGAAAGGGGAGAAGGGGGGAGAAGGGGAAGGGGCCTTCCGCACTGCGCCTCAGGCCGAGGAGGGGGAGAGAGGAAGGGAAAGGAAAGGAGGGGGGGCTGGCGCACCTGGCCTCCACAGGGGACCCCGACAGGCCCACACCTGCCACGCATTCGGGGAGGAGGAGGAGGAGGAGGAGGAGAGACTCAGTCCTGTCAGGCCTTGGGTCACTCAGCCCCACGTTGAGCCTCCCCAAAACAGCCCCCGCCTCGGACAGGTCGTTGCCCCCTCCTCTCTCGCCCTCCCCCCGCCTTCCTCGCCCTGCTTTTGATGCCTTCAGGAGAGCAGTCAGACCTCCCCCCCTCCCCTTTCCTGTTTTGAAGGAAAGCAGCTCCTGAGGCCAAGCTTAAAAAGAGAGGGAAAACGCCACTTGTTTCCCAGTCCTGTTGCCTTGGCTGTCCCACTTGTGGCCCTCCAGCTGGAGAAGCAGGAGTGGACTTCTCCCCCCCCCCTCTTCACACACCTTTTCTTCCCCTTTCCTTCACCCTTGTTTTGATACCCCCTGGGGGCACAAAGAGTCCGAAGCTACTGACCGAATAAACAACAAACCCCAGATAAACTCATGTATAAGTCGACCTCAGGTGTAAATCAAAGGCAGAGGCAGGAGCCAAATCAATGGCTCTTGATCTGACCCCTTAAATAAGTCATGGGTCATTCTGTATACTAGGCAGGAGAAGGCCTTCATCCCCTCTGGTGCCCAGCCAGCCCAGCCCCACCCAGGCATTGAAAAGGACCAAAATTGATGCCCTGGTGGAGAGAGCAAAGGGGGCTGGTGCCACTCCTAGGTTCAGTAGCCTTTCTCCACTCCACTCAGGGAGGAGGGTGGCTCTTTTTGGAAAGGAATTAAGGCACAGTACTTACATCTGACCTGTGGAGAAGTAGACAAAGTTTTTTTGGGTTGCTGTGAATTTTCCAGGCTGTATAGCCATGTTCCAGAAGCATTATCTCCTGATTTTTTGCCCACATCTATGGCAGGCGTCCTCAGAGGTTGTGAGGTCTGTTGGAAACTAAGTAAGTTAAGTTTATATATCTGTGGAATTGTCCAGAGTGGGAGAAACAACTCTTGTCTGCTTGAGTCAAGTGTGAATGTTGCAATTGGCCACCTTTATTAGCACTGAATGGCTTTGCAGCTTCAAATTGCTGCCTGGGGGATCCTTTGTTGGGAGGTGTTAGCTGGCTCTGATTAATTCTTGCCTGGAATCCCCCTGCTTTTTGAATGTTGCACTTTATTTGCTGTCCTGATTGCCGGGGAAAATCTTTTGTTGGGAGGTGTTAGCTGGTCCTGATTGATTCTTGTCTGGAATTCCCCTGCTTTTTGAGTGTTGCTCTTTATTTACTGTCCTGGTTTTAGTGTTTGTTTGTTTTTAAATACTGGTAGCCAGATTTTGTTCATTTTCATGGTTTCCTCCTTTCTGTTGAAATTGTCCACATGCTTCTGGATTTCAGTGCATTCTCTGTGTAATCTGACATGGTAGTTGTTAGAGTGGTCCAGCATTTCTGTGTTCTCAAATAATAAGCTGTGTCCTCTGGGGATGCCTGCCATAGACGAGGGCAAAACGTCAGGAGAGAATGCTTCTGGAACATAGTCATACAGCCCCGAAAACTCAACAGCAACCCAGTGATTCCAGCCATGAAAGCCTTCCACAACACATTTGTTTTTGACTAAAATTCTTAGACTTATGCACTAGTACACAGGGTACTGTGGTTTCCTCCCACTGCTGAACACAGCCTCCCTGCTTCCAACAGACTTTTGAGACTTTGCTGGGTGTGAGCTCCAGTAGCCAGGCAGGGCATGTTGCTTTTCCTTTGGAATCCAGTTTTCCCTGAACTTCATCATACTGAAAATGCCCACCAAGGCAGCCACAGGTAGGGTGGGTTGAAGGTCCTTAGCCCTGCCCTGTGCTCTTAGTACTCCTTTTGTTGACATTGGATGGCTACTTGTGGTTGCTGGACCAGGCGGACGGAGTATCATTGCCAGCAATGCTTGAAATAAACTGGTGCTAAATGCTTAACAAACAAAGGGATGGTACCCCTGACTTCTTGTTTTGGCATGTTAGTAGGGATGGAGTTTTTGTTTTTGGAAAACACATTTCTCTCCCTCCCTCCCTCTGCTTTTACTGGTGAGTGTCTGCAGTGAATCACAATACTTCCCCTGCTGTTTGTGTTTACTTTGAATACATTTAGATCAGATGTATCACTGTTTTCTTTTACAGTGTATATATGTTTCCTTGTGTTATTGTATACTGAACTTTGATTGTATATGCTTTACTTTCTGTTTTATTGGTTTTGTGCCTTTTAGTGGGATAATTGTTTCATACTGGAAAGAGAGAGTCTAAAACCAAGAATAGTGAGCTTTCCAAAAACTTGTTTAGACCTATCCACGTGTTTTGGCAAGGGATGGCACACAAAAGCAGGCATGTAAAAAGAAGGAAGCATGTTTGAGACATGCTGAAAAGGTGCTTGAGGGGCTGGATTGTGTTTGGCTTGTCTTGGGGCCTTTCCGAACAGGCTCTATATCCCAGGATCTGATCTCAGGTTTTCTGTTTATCCCAGATTTTCTGGCAGTGCAGACTCATATCATCCAGTTTAAAGCAGAAAACCTGGGATCGGTTCCTGTTATACAAGGCCTGTCTGGAAGGGCCCTCAATCGTAACATCATGGAGAAGATATTGGGGCAAAAGGCTGCCCCTATTTCTATGGCTCCTAACCTGGGAAAGCTGAGAAATATCAGTCATGAGCAAAGGACATGAAAACATCATGTGCTCTGGAGTGATAAAACAGGGCCTTTTGGGATGGTGTGTGTGTTGTTGTGAGTAGCCAAACCCTTCTCATTCCTGGCATTTTCATTCCTGTGTTCATACTTTTTGGACAACGGCCACAAGCACCTGTGTTGTTGTTGTATACAAATTGCTCATTTATGTTACAAGATGCACCCATATTGATAATTTATAGCAGTTTGATAACATTTTACCTGTAATGGTTATTACATTTGTAGTTAGATACTCCAAATTCTCTAGTGTATTCCCCACAGCTACAACATAGGTTTCTATGACAGCGAATATCCAATACCTTACCAAATGACAAATTCCAGGTTCCTAGAGGATGGGGCAATTAAGGTGGAATCTGTCTGTCAGGATTGTGTAGTATGGATACACTCACAGGTTCAGTGAGTATATCACTCTGATATATATATATATATATATATATATATATATATATATATATAGGGGGAGAGAGGGGGGAGAGAGAGGGGGATATACTTTTTCGGGTACATAGACAAAACACATTGGTGGGGTAGGTTGAGGGGAGTTGAAGGTATGGTTAGTGAGGGAGGGTCTGGATGGAATGGGAAGGGGGTGTAGGGGAAGCTATTACAGGGAGGGGAGACACAAACGGAAAGGAGGGTGAGGTATGGTGGTGGGGGAAAGTGAAAAAAGGGGAGGGGTAATCTTGACTTCCCAATCTTCTTCTCCATGTCTTCTATATTAGTTTAAGTCTCAAGATCTTCTTTATAATATCGGCTTCTCTCAATGTTGTTTTTAATGTTACTTCTGTTTGTGACCGGCCCTTAAATTCCTCTCAGATATTCCTCAATTAATTTCCAATTTGTTTTCTTTGCTGGCCTTCCTGTCGATTCTTTCAAATAAAAAGTTAGCTTATCCAATCACTCTGATTTTTGATGCTACAGTGGAGCAGCAGACTAAGTGTACTTATACACTGTAGAATTAATACAGTTTGACAACAGTTTGATTGCCGTGGCTCAGTTGTAGGTAACCACAAGAATTGATGTTTTACAAGGATTTTAGGAATCATTTAGGATTCCCAAGAGCCATGGCATGGAAATTGAAGTTGTGTCAAACTATATTAATTATACAGTGTAGATCAGGCATAGGTAAACTTCCGCCCTCCAGGTGTTTTGGACTTCAACTCCCACAATTCCTAACAGCTAGGAATTGTGTGAGTTGAAGTTCAAAACACCTGGAGGGCTGAGGTGTGCCAATGCATGCTGTAGTTGCACCCTAGGTTTCCCAATCAAACACATTGCCTTTCTAGCAGGCCTGTAGCGAGGGGGTAGTTTTAGGGGTTCAACCCCCCCCCCCGAAATGTTTCAGATTTTTTTAAAAAACCTGGTTTACTCATGAATTTTAACTGGTTAACCCAATCCCCATGCTAAGTCTATGAGATGCAAAAAATTAAGAGTCCCTCCAGAACTGCAAGCACTATCTCAGGCAAATATTGACAATTTATTCACACTGTCATTACTTGCAGCAATAGCCGATGTAGTGAAGCAACCAAGTTGGGTGTGTGTGTGTTGAATGCTCTCATTAAGGAGGCCAGACTTGGTGGAGGTGGTTGACAGGGGTGGAGCTGCAGGCTATTGAAGGTTGCTCTGCCCCCTGCTGCGCTCTTTGCTTCAGCGTGAGCTAGGAGGCAAGTTTCAACCCCCCCCCCCAAATTTTCAACCCTCCCCGAAATTTTCAACCCCCCCCCCCCATTGTCAACCCTCCCCGAAAATTTTTTCTGGCTACAGCCCTGCTTTCTAGTAAAGTAGCTTAAACAAGGAGGCAGTTTGATTTCATTTGGGATGAAGATCCTTTGGCCTGCTAGATGGTTTGGTCTACCTCTGAGTGTGCAGATAGGGACTTCTCCTGGACTGTCTTCAGTCTTAAGGGAAGTCCCAGGCGGCTGTCAAGGCAGAAGCTTAAGAAGTGAGATGTACTGCATTGTGATCCCATAGTGTCAGTCCACAGTGCCATTGGAATAATGTTCTTTGTCATAAAGCATGCTTAAGAGTCCTGTTCTGAGCGCTTCTATCCTGGTGAGACTGGACTGTGACAGCATCAAACATCTCATTTCTGTTTCAACGGCTGGAAACATCGAGTTATCTAATGTTTAAAAGATTTGGAGAGGATCCCTTTGCAGCCACTCGCTCCAAGTTTTCTCTTGTTATCCTGTAGTTAAATCATTTTGCAGAAGAATAAAAAGAAGCAAACAGCCAAACCCCGCAGTCTTAAGTGCAGTTTAAGGTAAATTGAATAAGCTTCCCTATAAAGTCAAATTACAGAGAGAATACCACATTGATTGTGAGATTTATTCCCTTACTGCCTCCCCACAGCTAGCAGCTATACCTGTGTCCCATCGGTTTTGTCAGCAAGCAGCACAACTCTCTTAAAGGTTTCAGGATAGATTTGCCTTGAAGAAGCCATGGCTTCCAAAGTAGCAAATATCCAAGGACAGTTCTCTCAAGACTGGTGCAGTTCTACCAGTTCAAGTCAACTGCGAAACTGAGATTGAGAGAAAGAGGAAGGGACTAGTACAGTCAGGATTAGCTACAGCATTGAAGCATGGTTTTTCTGACAGTAACCTCTGAAGGAATAAATGCACTGGGTTCTTTATGAGGAAAACATAGATTCCTATTTTTATATCTTTGGCCCTGGCTGTGCAGAAGGTTTGTGGATTTGCCATTTTGATATGAATACCAGCTCATTTCTGCATTTCGCAATAATAGGTGGTGAATTTTATCTTGTATGCTTATCATGCCCTAGATACGTCTAAAGTAAAAGCTACCATATTTTTCAGGAGTTACAAAGGGGTGAAAAACATGTTCAGTAGGGCTTCTTACATTCCTGGATTTCTGTTGTTTGCACAATTGTGAATGCAATTTCATGCTATGATGATTTCGGTGTGGTAGCCAGCGTGGAATGATTTCAATGCACTTACAATAATTTGATTCTTTAGGAAATTCATTTTTATTGAATATATTGAATTTGTTTTAGCATTTTGTTTTTGTTTTGTTTTTTGGGTTTCTTGGGGGCGATTGGGGGGTTTGCTGTGGGATTTTAGGGCGAGATGAGTAGTTCCCTTGTTTGGGGCTTTGTGATACATAGAAGCTATCAATAACTCAAGATCAAATTAGAGGCTATATTAAATGCACATGGTGAGAGTTAAGAAATGAAACCCAAATAGGGTCAGTACAATTAAAAAAATGATTGGAGAAAGATTTAACCTTCCTCTGCCTGCTCATTCTGGGTGCAGTCCAGATTGCGTGCTCCATTTACTTACTTGTACGTTTTTCAAAAAGGCCTTTAAAAGTAGATGCAACACCTCCTGTATACAGTCTGATGTGACTCTCAACAGAACAGACATCAGCACTCTTGACACACCTGGCTTTGGGTATATCTACACTGTAGAATGAATGTAGTGTGGTAACCCTTTAAATGTCATGGCTCAATGCTATTAAATCCTGAGGGTTGTAGTTTGGTGAGACACCAGAACTCTTTGGCAGAGAAGACTGCAGAACTTATAAAACTACACCTCCCATAAGTTCACAGCACTGAGTCATGGCGGTTAAAGTGGTGTCAAACTGCATTAGTTCTACAATGTAGATGCACCTTTTAGTCAGGAATACAATTGAAGTAGAATTGAGAATGGATGTCTTTTGAGATCTTCCTTAACTGAAACAAAGCTAACAAAATGAAGTTCAACAGAAATAAATGCAAGACACTCTACTTAGGCAGAAAAGAATGAAATGCAAAGATACACAATAGGGACGCCTGGCTCGAGAGCAGTACGTGTGAAAAACATCTTGGAGTCCTTGTGGACAACATATTAAACATGAGCCAACAATGTCATGTGGCAGCTTAAAAAGCCAATGGAATTTTGACCTGCATAAATAGGAGTCTAGTGTCTAGATCCAGGAAAGTCATGCTACCCCTTTATTCTGCCTTGGTCAGGAACATCTGGAATCACACTGTGTCCAGTTAAGGGCACCGCAATTGAAGGGAGATGTTGACGAGCTGCAATGTGTCCAGAGGAAGGCAGCTAAAATGATCAAGGGCCTGGAAAATAAGCCCTATGAGGAGTGACTTAGAAGAACTGGGCATGTTTAGCCTGCAGAAGAGAAGGCTGAGAGAAGACATGAGGAGGACCATGTATAAATATGTGAGGGGAAGTCATAAGAAGGAGGGAACAGCCTTGTTTTCTGCTGCCCTGGAGACTAGGACGCAGAACAATGGCTTCAAACTACAGGAAAGGAGATTCCACCTGAATATTAGGAAGACCTTCCAAACTGCGAGACCTGTTCAGCAGTGGAACTCTCTCCCCTGGAGTGTGGTGGAGGCTCCTACTTTGGATGCTTTGAAACAGAGGCTGGATGGGCTTCCGTCGAGGTGCTTTGAATACAATTTTCCTGCTTCTTGGCAGGGGGTTGGACTGGATGGTCCACGAGGTCTCTTCCAACTCTATGATTCTGTGAGACAACTAATAAAACTAGATTTGTATGTGTGTGTGTGAGGTTTTCATTTTTGTTTGTCCTAAAATTCTTTCTGACGCATGATGGCCCTAAGGCAACTCTTGACGATCTTGCTTTCCTAGTAAGGTTTGTTCAGAAGAGGTTGGCTGTTGTTCTCCTCTGGGGCTGAGAGAGAGTGACTTTCCTAAATTGCTTGTATAGCTCACCCCAAACTCGACATCCTCAAGTTAGTTTGCTGAGGCACTTGCTTTCTTTTTGCCATTTTATCCTGCTGTTTACCAGATTTATCTTAGCCAAATTCTTACCTATTTCTTTCTAAGCAAATGGTTCACGTGCACAAATTTCTAAGGATATAGTTCATACTGTGTTTCTACAGGCATGGGATACACCGGGTTAGCTTTTCCTGTCATGTTGCACTTCAGTTTTAAGAGCTGTATCAGTTTCCTGTCTTGTCACTCAGTGCTACAAAATATTTCCCTTTTTCATGGGATGTGGTCTCAACCGACTTGTCAACAAACAGGAACCTGCAGGTTTCAGAAAAAGATCTGGGTAAGGTATGCGCATTATAGTTTGCCCCTATTTTAATCTGAAAGGAAAGTTGCTATTCCACTTCTGAATCAGGGGGTTGCAAATGCAACTGATATACATATCCAGAAATAGGATGGGCAGGTCATATAGCACAAACAAAATGGACATGGCAACTAATGAACTGGGTACCAAAAGATCACAAGCAGCCCTTGGGCAGACCTTGTACTCGATGAGATGAACCAATGGTTAAACTACTCAGCCAGAAATTTGGGGGGGGGGGGGGGACGACGACGACCAGGGTTGTATATTTTGGCAAATGGTAGATTTGTGCGAAGCCCAAAGGAGTGGATAAATGACAAATCAAATCAAATAGAAATATATATATGCAGGCAGTCTTTGAGTTACAAACATCCGATTTACAAACAGCTCATAGTTAAGAACGGGGCGGAGACACCAGGAAGTGAGAGAAATCAACCCCTCAGAGGAGAAATTCATTCTTGAAGGAGTTATCATGGGGAAAAAGTATCTCCACTGGCGCTCAGTCAGCAGCCCTTGTTTCCACAACAAGCCAAATTTTTCAAAATCCAATTCTCTCAGGGACAGAAAGTGAGGTGAAATCTTTTGAATAGGGGCTCAGACAGCAAAACAAACACCACAAGGATGTTAACCCTTCCCTATTCTATCCAGAGCTCTATATATTTGGCTGAAATTGCACTTTGAAAATGTACCTGTTCCAACTTACATAGAAATTCAGCTTAAGAACAAATCTACAGG